>NC_133539.1:3719642-4952857 GCF_048773025.1 Camelus bactrianus
AGATGATCATGTGTTTTTTTCCCTTTCAGTTCTGTTAATGTGGTACATTATACTGATTGGTTTTCATATATTGAATTACTCTTGTGTTCCTAGGATAAATCCCACTTGGTTGTGGTGTATAATCCTTTTAATTTGCTGCTGTATTTGGTTTGATTGTATTTCGTTGAGGTTTTAAAAAATCTTCATCTCTAAGGAATATTAGTCTATAGTTTTCTTTTGTTGTCTTTGTCTCTAGCTTTGATATCAGGATAATGCTGACTTAACAGAATGAGCTAGAAAGTGTTCCCTCATCTTCTATTTTTTTTTTTTTTTTGGAAAACTTGATGCTAATTTTTCTATAGATGTTCAGTAGAATTCAGCTTGAAACTTCCTGGTCCTGGGCTTTTCTTTTGGGGGAGGGTTTTGACTGCTGTTGTAATCTCATCACCTGTTTTATATGTGTTCAGATTACCTGTTTCTTCTTGAGTCGGTTCACTCACTTTAGATCCAAAGATACAAATAGATTGAAAGTGAAAGGATGAAAAAGATATACTTTGTGCAAAAGTAGCTGAAAGAAAGCTAGATGGCTATAATAAAATCAGACAAAATAGACTTGGAGTCAAATATTATTGTAAAAGACAAATAAGGGCACTAAATATTGATAAAAGATCAATTTACCAAGAAGCTATGACAATTATAAATACATATGCACCTAGCATCAGACCCTCAAAATATATGAAGCAAAAATTACAGAATTGAAGAAAGAAATAGACAGCTGCAGTATTACAATAACAGTTGCAGACTTTAAAAAGGCATCTCCACTAATAAAAAACGAAGTAATACAACTAGACCAAAGATCAGCAATGGCATAGAGGGCTTGAAGAATGCTGCAAACCAGCCAGACCTAACAGGCGTATACGAAACGCTCAGCTCAACAACAGCAGAACACGCATTTGTCTCAAGTCCACATGGGACATTCTCCAGATTAGATCATATGTTAGGCCACGAAACAAACCTCAAGCCATTTAAAAAGACTGAAATCACACGAAAATATCTTCTCTGATTACAATGGAAAGAAACTAGGAATCAATAACACAACAAAAACTGGAAAAATAACTCAATAAAAAAGCTTAAAAATAAAAAAAAAAGTACTTAGAGCTGTGCCTGAAAAAACAGAAAGAAAGAAAAACTGGAAAATTCATAAATAGGTAGAAGTTAAACAACACACATTTAAACAACAAATGGATCAAAGAATAAATCACAAGGGAAATTAGAAAATACTTTGAGATGAATAAAAGTGAAAACACAACAAACCAATGCTTATGAGACATTGCAAAAACAATGCTCACAGGGAAATTTATAACTATCAACACTTAATTTAAAAAGAAAAAAGATTTAAATCAATAACCTAACTTTACACCTTAAGGAATCAGAAAAAGGAAAGCAGACTAAAGCCAGAGGTAACAAAAAGGAGGAAATAAATGTTGGAACACAGATTAATGAAACTGAGACTAGAAAATCAATAGTGAAACCCTAGAAATCAATCAGTGAACCAAAATTTGGTTCCTGAAAAGAGCTACAAAATTGACAAAACTTTGGCTAGACTGACTAAGGAAAAAAGAGAAGTCTCAAAACTACTAAAATCAGAAACAAAAACAGGTAAATCTCTGCTGACCTTACATAAATAAAAACGATCACAGTTGCCCCTTGAACAACACAGCGGTTAATCCACATGGCCTTCTATTTCTGTGGTTTCTCTGCATCTGTGGATTCAAACAACCATGCATCAAGTAGTTCTGTTTCATTTACTGTTGAAAACTATCTGTGTATAAGTGGACCCACGCAGTTCAAGCCTACATTGTTCAAGAATCAACTGTCTGTGAGACTAGTATACATCAAAACATTAGAAAAGCTAGATACAATGGAGAAATACATGTAAACTCGCAAACTACCTGAACTGTCGACTTTCCTGGTGTTACTTCTTCAAGCTACTGTTTAGTGCCTTTTGATTTCAGCCTGAATTATCGTTTCTTGTAGGGCAGGTCTGCTAGCGATGAACTCTTTCGATTTTTATTTATTTGGAAATGTCTTAATTTTGCCTTCATTTCTGAAGAATGCATTTGTAGGGTACAGACTTTTTGGTTGACAGTGTTTCCTTTCAACATTTTAAACATGGCATCCTACTCTTTCTGGTCTCACAGTTTCTGATGAGAAATTGGCTGTTAACTTTCTCTTTTGCTGCTTTCTGTCTTTGAATAATTTAGTTATAATGTGTTTCAGTGTGGATATTTTCAAGTTTATTCTACTTGGAGTTCATTGAGCTTCTTGGATGTGTGGGTGCATAGCTTTCTTCAAGTGTGGGAAGCTTTTGGCCATTAGTCCTTCATATATTTTTTCTGCTCCTTCCTCTCTCTTCTCTACTTCTGGGACTCCTATTAAGTGTATGCTGGTGTGCTTGACTCTGTCCCACAGGTCTCTTAAGTTCTGTTTATTTATCTTCATTCTTTTTTCCCCCATCTACTCCTCAGGCTGGAATATTTCAATTGACCTAGTGTCACGTTCACTAATTCTCTCTTTCGCCTGCTTAAATGTGCTATTGAGCCCCTCTAGAGAAGTTTTCGTTTTACTTATTGTACTTTTCAACTCTGGAATTTCTATTTGGTTCCTTTTTATATTTTTCTTTATTGATATTCCTTATTTGGTGAGAGATTATTCTCTTGGTTTCCCTTAGTTCTTTGTTCACAGTTTTTTTTTTAACTCAGAGACTATATTGAGAGAGTTTTGTCTAGTAAGCCCAATTCCTGGGTTTCCTCAAAAATGTATTCTACTAATTGCTTTTTTTACCCTGTGAATGGGCCATATTTTCTTCCTTCTTTGCATGTTTCATAATTTTTGTTGAAAAATGGACATTTTGAATATTATAATGTAATAATTCTGGATATCAGATTCTCCTCCCTCCCTCTCATTTGTTGTTGCTGATTGTTGTAGCTTGTAATTTATTTATAGTGACTTTTCTAAACATTTAAGTTCTTCTATTTTGCTGCAGTTTGTTTTTTCTTGATGAAGAATTCTTTGGTTGTTGTAAACATTTGACTGTTTTCTGGAGTTCAGATAAAGATGATTCTAATAGTTTTGCTAATTTCCTCAGTGTTTCTGTGAAGGAGTGGGCCCTTAGATTTCTCTATTTCCTATGTTTTTTCTGACATCACTCTTGGCAAGCACAATTTTGAGGGCATTGACAGGAGGGTGGAATTAAAATTACTTTGTTATTATAAGGTATTAACACTACCTGTGAGTTAGTGTAGTGTTATTTGAAAGTGAACTTGGATTAACTATAAATGTATATTGCAAACTCTACGATAACCACTAAAAAGGGGGGAGGAGAAGAAGTGTAACCAATATGCTAACAAAGAAGAGAAAAAGGAATCATATAAAATGCTCAGTTAAAACCACAAAAGGCAGGAAAAGAGTGGAAGATAAAAATAAAATCAAAGAACAAGGGCAATAAATGGAAAATATTAACAAATAAGACATTAATCCAACTACATCAAAAATCACTTGGCACATCAGTGGTCTAAATGCACCAATTGAAAGACCAATTGTCAGAGTGCAGCAAAAAATAAGAGCCAACTCTGTGTTATCTACCAGAATCTCATTTTAAATATAAAACCACACATAGAATAAAAGGAAATGGACGGAGAAAGACATACCATGTTACTGCTAATCAAAAGAAAGCAAGATTAGCTATAATAACTTCAAAGAAATCAGATTTCAAAGTAAGGAAAGCTATCAAAAATAAAGAAGGATATTACATAATGATAAAAAGGCCATCTCTCCAAGTGTATATAGCAATTATTAGCATATGTGCTCCTAGCAACAGAGCATCAAAACATGTGAGACAAAAATGGATAGAATGGCAAAGAGAAATAGATGAACCCACTATCAGAGTTGAGGATTCAACATCCTTCCATCAAAATGCACAGGTCCACAGGCAGAAAATCAGAACAGACATAGTAGGTGATACAAAGATATTTACTCTTTGTGTCCACTCCCACCTGTCCATCCACATGGCTGTTCCCAAGACTTCCTAGCTGCCAATCTTCCCATCTTTCTCCTTCCGAGCCATTTGCCACTGCCTATTAATCTACGTGCACTCTACCCTCAGACCATCTGTACCTCCCAAAGTTCTGCTCATTGGGAGGATTTTCCTGATCACTCTTTCCAGGCAATCCCTTAGGAGCACTGCCCCACCTGCCAAGCCTACTATTTATAAACCAAGCTTGTGCTTTTGCCCTCTCCAAAATCTGATTGTAAAAGATCTTCCATATGATTATAGTTGAGGGAAAGCTGCTGGTACAGCAATGGTAGGAGCCATTGGGGTCTAAGCTACCTGTTCATGCAACTTGCGTGGATCCCCTGGCCTCAGTCTAACCATGGGCTGCTGCTGGATCCTCCCAACCTTATGATTTGGTGGGTCTGACAGAACACAGCTCAGCATGGGCAGTTTTGGTGCATGGTGCTCAGATATTCTGTTTCTATCAGAGATGAGGACCTGCTTTTCAAAAGGTATATTCCCCCCTACTGCAGGTGGCATGGCCTTGCTCTGGAACCCCAGTGTCCTGAATTGTGAGCCTACCACTGGACCTTGTCACGAATCCATATAGTATCTTTTCCTACCACTGATAGTTTCAATACCATACAGTCTGCTGGCCCAGCAGGGCCAGCTCGCTCTGGACTTGAACCTGCTGCAGACTCCTTTTTTTAGGGCTTTACTCAAAGCTGACAGTCTTTGCGTTACCTCATATGTGGGTCAAATTCATGTTTCCAGGTATGGAATATGTGTTATCTTCATCATACAGTGCTGCCTGTCAGGCACTGCACTTCCTTCTTAGTGGTGAAAAATACAAGACACGGTAATTTACCCTTTACCTTGAAGGGGGTGTCCTAGCATGCCCCAGAATACTGGACTCTTGAACATTTTACTTCTGTGGCTGCTTTCTGAATCTCTGAAGAGTTTATCTCCAGTACTCTGGAACACATGTGTCTTACCAAAGCTCCCAACATACTAGCCACTTCTTGCTCATGAGGGTCCAGTAGTCTCACAGTAACGATCCAGGGGACCAGGGTGGCGTTCTGCAAGAGGTCTTGATGGTTCAGATCTGTTTTGATATGTTATGTCAGCTATAAATATATAGCTTCGCTTGTTTTTTTTTTATTTTTTATTGATTTATAATCATTTTACAAAGTTGTGTCTCCTTCGCTTGTTTGATATGGATGTGAACTCTTTACGATCCTCTCCTATGATAGGGATGGAAAAGTATATGTCGACTAAAAAAAGGCACAACCAGAAGTTGAGAGTTATGTTTTATTCAGCAGATTTTCTGAGAACTCGAGCCCCAAAATTGACCTCTCAGATCACTATAATAGACTGCTCCAAAGAGGCAAAGGAGGAGCCAGGATGTATAAGAGTTTTTGCAACAAAGACCAAATAGTTGGAACATCAAAAGATAATTGTTAATTAAAGAAAGCCAGACCTCTCAAGTGAAGGAATTTAGCGCTTTCGAGACGTGAGAAGGTGCAAAAGTCTGGGCTCACTGAAATCACTCCTTTGATGAGCACCTTAGCTGTCTAGGGCCAGTGTCCTGTTCTTTTCCACCCTGAGTTCCCCAGGGTGCACTGCTGGGGGTGGCTGCAGAGGCCAGACTCACAGTCAGCGGTGGCTGCAGTGTCTGATGACTTGATGGCCACCACATCCTTTGTTTACTGATCTGGCTGCAGTATTTCTCATTTACACATGCGCTCACCAAATCGGCAGGTGCTTACTGTGCATTGAATCCTGGGTGAGTCCTGGGTGAGGCTGCTCCAGCAAATACGGCACGTCTGTCACAGCAGCTGCAGCTGGGGCTGCTCCTTGGCTGAGTTTGCAGTAGTTCACCGTCATTTTCAGGATCTGTCTGGGTGTTTCAGGGGCCGCACTGGTGAAAGGAGGTGTTATGGGAACCACCCCAACATCCTCCTGGTCTTTAAAGCAGCACTAATTTCAGTCATTATTCCCAGGTTGCAAGGCTGATTCTGAGTCAGTATCTTGACCTGTGGTGGGGGAGGGAGGGGGAAAGCAGATTCAGAGGCTTCACCTCCACCTCTCTTAATATGATCATTCCTTCCAAAGCCTAGAAATCAATGTGGGGGGTCTTTTAAACACCAAGGACATCCATTCCCACTATACATCCAGGGACACAGGAATGACCACTGGGATGGTCTGTGGGCCCAGTGGACTCACTCTGGGCTGAGTGTTGGCTACACTAAATACCTTCCCCATGTTGACAGGGAGCCCATAATGGTGTTTCAGGACTTGAACTCTGTGCTCAGCAGTCCTTGAGATGCTGGGGCAGTTCCCTTCCTCAGTGAGCTGCTGCACGAGTCAGTGCCTGGGGGGAAGGGCTGGGGTGGCTATTACCACATACTTGTGTCTTGACTGTAGGAGTCTTCCTTCTGGGGTGGGAGCATTTACATCAAGGAAATGGGCAAACACCGCAAACCACGACCTTTTTTTGGAAAGCCGGTTTACTAGCCTATCACTGCATGTCCTTCAAAATCTGTCAAAACAAAACAAAACACCTTCTCCCAAACCCTAAAATAACAGAAGTCAAAGCTTGTCAATCAGGAAGGGGAGGGCAATCGCCTCGATAGAAATCTGACCTCTTGCCTAGTTCCTGGACCGGAGCCAGTCCTCCGCCTGCAGCATCTTGACTATGTCTGATGAGAAGTTGTCAGCAGTGTAACAGCCAGCTTGCAGACATTCAATGCTTGACTCCTGCAACGTAGCACAGGTCAACTCCGGGCGGCTCCAGCAACCTGGCTGGCCGTCCAGCACTTCCCCGGAGGGAACCTGTGTTCTAAGAACCACTTCCAGCTACTCCCTGTAAGATTCGTTCACTGAGGTCTGCCTTTCACCGCAGTTCCCTCTACCTAATTTTAAAAAATTTCCTCTGTGAGTAATAGTTTCATTAGGTTTTGGTTTATCCTTTTCTTGTTTCTTTAATGCAACCAAAAATCCGTGTGTGTTTATTCCCCCTTTTCACACAAAAGGCAGCGTATTAGACACACTGGTCGGTACCTTGCCTTTCTCCTTCCCCATATACCCTGGGGACCACTCCGCAGCGGTATACGGAGACCCCCTCACTGCTTTTTAAGGCTGTGTGGCTCTCCGTATGTGAACATAACACAGTTTTATTGATGGAAAGCTGATTTTCCTCCGGTACTTGGCTGTTCTGAATAACTCAGCTACGAGCAGACATCGTTTACTGACTTTGCTGGTGTATCTTTGCAATGAATTTCTACAATTTGTTTTATTATTTATTGTTTATCTCTGGACCAAGAAGTAATTTTCCCTGATCCTGTCAAACTCCCCCGTGTACTGGGTTGCTCCATTTTGCACTCCTGTAGGGCATGAGAAGGCCAATTTTTTTTTGTCCAGTTTTTCCAACTGCACATGTCATCAAGATTTTGACTTTTTGTCATTCTGGCAGCTGGGAAACAGTATCTTTTGTAGCTTTTAAAATATTTACCTTCCTCTTAACATGAGTTTGAGCATCTTCTTGTATGTTCAAGCCCACGTGCGTGTCTTTTTCTGTGAATTGCTGTTCATGTCTCCCGCCCATTTAAAGTCTTGATGTGCTGGTCTTTCCCTTCCCTGACTTCTGGCAGCTCTTAAATATTAGTGATGAAACACATTTTCTGTGGTACAAGTTGTAAACATCTTTTCCTAACTTGTTTTTTGTCTTATACTTTCCTTATGGCATTATTCTTTCTATCTATCTATCTATCTATCTATCTATCTATCTATCACTTACCATCTTTCTATTTTAATGTAGAGCAAAGGGAACAAAAGATAGTTGAGGAATTCTACAGCTCACTGATGGTTCTGTCTCTCTTATTTTAATTCAAGTTTCTTTACTGTGCAATCAAATCCAGTTCTCGGCCGTTGGCTGTAGAGAAAAAATAAGTGCTCACTGAATGGAAAAATGCATAAAATGCTTTATTCCAGTTGGAGAGCCTGTTTCTAGTTCCCACAAGTGTCACCTTAGAGATCTCAATCGCCTTCACCTGTACAAGGGGGTAATGATGCCTGTTGGGCCAACACCGTGGGGCTGTGCCCAGATGCTCTCAGACCCCATCCCCCACACCCGTGCGCCTCCTGGCTTCTATGTGGGTTTGCCTGGGACAACCCTCACCTGCAGGTCTCCTTGGAGGACTGCCTGGAGGAGTCACTTTGCCACACATCTTAGCAAGTCTGCAGTGCGTGGGGATTTCCATCCTCCCGGGCCCCACTTCCACCAGCCCAGGATGACAGGTGCACCCCCAGCTTCCGTTCTCTGAGACGTGACATACGCACACTTGGTGCCCCCCTGGGATCAAGCTGGTACTTGGCCTTCTTCCGGTTCCTGAGCTGGTTGTCCGTCCAGGTCCCTTACCAGGCTCTCCTGGAAGCACTTACTGAGTGCACGACTTGTGCTCCTGGGGAACCTGCCTCACCACCGGGCCGTGAGGATGGTGACGTGACAGTGTGCGAAGAGCTCTGTGTACAGGTGACCGGGCACCCCTACCACCACAGCTGAGCTGCAGTCAGTGTGACGGCTGCCCGGCACTGCTGCCCCTGCCCGGGCCCGTCCCCGCCTCACCTCCCTGCCCACGCCTGAGCGCCGAGGACCTTCCATGATGCCACCTCCCGGCCCCTCCTTGCATTCAGAGCCTCACTCTTCGAGGCTCAAATAACTTCACCTTCCTTTCAAATCCTTCCTCAATCCGCCTCCGCCCAGCTGGTATTTCTCCCCTCTGAATTCCCATGAAGAGTCTCCCCTGGGCCGAACTGTGTAGTTCTTAAGTACAGACTATCTTGGTTTTTAATCTATTTCAGGTATAGAAGTCTGGTCTTTCTAACATGACAGCACACATCCTGTCAAGATGCTTAACTGCTGTACCTCCCGGACTCACAGCCACATTTTAACATCTCTGAAATGGGGAGACATTTTCTAAATGACGGCGTAGCGTAGTTCAGGTGGCAGCCACTACTTTTGGTTAGATGTTCATAAAATGATAGAGTATCTTACTGTGCATGAGATCTTTAGTCTTGAGAAAACATGGCCTGTCTAGGCCGTGTGTGTGCACACGTGTGTGTGTGTTCCTTAGTACTTTGCCCCAAATGGGTCCAGTCTGAGCATTAAACACCCTGTGATGTGAATTATCTGAAAGCCTCAGGTAAAAGAAGGTGCCTAAGCGATTGTAGCCTCATCAGATCACTTTTTGAGTTTCAAAAGCAAGAGCAAGCCCTTCAAAGCCAAACGCATGTCCTTAAGTCAAATAGAAAAAGGATATCCCAAAGGAGGAAGCATTGGGCACTAACTGTATACAAGCACCATGTCTCGAGACAGAGGTACAAAATTAACAGCCTGGCCCTGAGTCCTCGGAGCGTGCAGCCGGAGAGCTGGCCCGGATCAGGACAGAGGAGCCAGCGCCGGAAAGGCGCGAGCCCCGGCCTCTCGGCTCCATCTCCCAGCCCGGCAACGTGCGTGAGCAGTCGGAGCTGTCTACAGGGGTAGTAGCAACAGGAGTTCTATTGTTGACAATTATGGGGGCAGACGAGCCGGCTCCTCACTGCTGGATTTGCGGTGCCAGGGTGGGGAGCAGGGCGGGGAGGACAGAGCAGGGAGTCAAAGGTTTCTGTTGGGTTCCCCACCCCCAAATCCCCGGAGCCCAGCCTTACACAACCAGTGGGGCTCAGATTTCTCTGGGCGGCCAGCCCTCTGGGAAGCCTGGCGGGAGCAGCTCTTCCTGAAGGAGGCAGTGGGAGGGTCCCCGCATGGCCTCTGTCCTGTGTCCGGCTGCGGGGTCAGTGGATGGAATGCAGCCGGGTGGGTCTGGCCCCAGGCTGAGGATTTGCAGAGCAAGGGCCACGAGGAGGGAACCGTTCTCATTTCTCAGGAGTCTCACCCAGCAAATCGGGTCAAAGGCTTCACGTGTCCACCCTCAGGAGTCCGGAGCCTCCGGGGCCCCGGCCAGGGCGTTCTTTCCTGGGTACGTGCTGGTCCCTGAGCTGACCCAGCAGACCTGGGAGCGAGGCTAACTCACCTGGAATGTAAATATTTGTGCTCAGGTGCTGAGTTCATACCAACATCAGTGATACTCGGTGTGCGTTCTTGTAAAACAGGAAGAAAACCAAAACACTTCTCGGGTAAAACCCAGCTCTGTTTCACGTGGGGACACCCGCTCCCACCTCCAACAACAGATGATTATCTCATCAGAGTCAGAAAAGTTTTCCAGTGAAATCTTCCTGCCCTTTCCACCTCCATGTACTGGCAATCTTGCCGCCCTCAGCCGGGCAAAGAGAAGGATAGATCAGGAGGGAGGCCTAATTTAGAGTAAAAACAAAAGGGAATCAATCAAACAAACAAAAACTGGGGTCCAGAGAAGCTGAGCTTCTGCCTTTATGTTGCCTAACATGTTAGCAGACCACCACCCACCCAGGATTCCAAGATCGCCCAGGGCGCTCGGTCACAGCGCAGGGCTCTGGGACGCACAGAACCCGGACACTCAGCCTCAGCAGGGGAAGCTGGCCCAGGAAGCCGGTCAGTGGTCACCTCCTGTGTCTTTACAGCAGGGCCTTCAGCCCTGGTCTCTTCTGATCAGATGACAAAGCCTCCGTGTAAACTCAGGTGCATCCTAGGAGCGTTCCCCTGCAAATCACATGCTCCCTGACCAACCCAGGTTTCATAATGTCTTTGTCTCCTGTTATAAGAAGTCACATGGGAGGCCCTCCATTTGGGCAGTGACCCAGTGATGCCATCAGGGACCCTTGCCTTTTTCATGTCTCTGCTCCACCCTCTTCAGGTTGGCTTTCATCCCCCAGGATATTGCTTCATGATTGTATGGTGGCTGCTACAGCTCCGGACATTGCTTCTGCAGTTCAAGGAGGAAGAAAGAATGGGAGAAGGAAGAGTGGTGCCTGTTGCCGGGAAGTAAAAGCTTTCTCAGAAGTCCCAGCAGATTGCTGTTTATGTCTTGTTTGCCAGAAGAGTCAGGTGACCACCCTTAGCTTCAGGTGAGTCTGAAAAGGTGAGTACTTTTGCGGCACGTGTTACCTGCCTGGACATAACTGGAGTTCTGTTAGGATGCGGGGAAATGGATACTGGGTTGGCGATTAATGGTGCCTGCCCCTGTGGGTCAGTGAGGACACCAGGATCCCTCCCCGGCGGTGAGGTGTGCGCTTTAAGAAGCTGTCAATTCCTTGTGGGGAGGGACTGGCACGTACCATCCAGCCCTGTTTTCTCTGTGTCTGGCAAAAATTATAGTCTTAATTGCTAAACTCTCCCACTCTTCAGGGACTATTAAGAGAACTTTTGCTTTAAAGAACTGAGAATGTCAGACACTGGTGTCTTTTGGCAAAATTAGGTTCTGTCCAGCCCAGCTGGAGAATTCCACGTGCTGGGAACAGAAGACACAGGAGGGCGTGAGGCTCTACAAGGCAAAAGGAAGAGATGGGGCTTCTTTAGCATGTGAGTTCCCCTTGATGGGGAAGAGGGTCCCAGGGCCCCCCAGGGTCCCCCGCCCCACATGCCCAGGTCTCACCCTGCTTAACCCTGATTTCAGACCAGGCCCTGTGGCTTTAACCACAGTCAGTGGGAAAACCACGCCCCTCACAGTGAGGACATTCTAGATCCAACTTCCCTGACCCAACTCTATCCCTGAAGAGGAAACCTGAATCCCAGGTTGTTGAAAACTTACAGTGAAATTTGGCAAATGCTGACACAGCCCTGGTGACACGCAACACTGCACTGGGCGACCCGCCTGCAGCCCGGAGGAAACTGAGGCTCTTACTGATCTTGGCAGCCCCCCGAGTCCCCAGTTTGCACCCACACACGTTCTCCCAGACAGGACTTGCGTGGGACTGTGGTCCGCATCTCCTGGGGTGTGGTCCCTGCTCCCATCCACTTCTGTGGGCTCTGTGTTTGGGTGACTTGGCTACTTGGCTGGTTCTCCAACACAGCATCCTCTGGTCACCATCATAAAAGCAAAGGGACAGACAGACAGGCAGACAGAGATAGAGACAGAGAGATGGGGAGAGACACACAGACAGAAAGAAAGGAGAGGGAGCGTACTCTTCCTCCTGTGGACCAGGTGCTCTGCTCCCCCACTCCTGTGTGTGCTGCCCAGCGCCTGCCGCAGACGCGGGGTGCTGCTCCCTGATGGGTTCAGAAGTGCGATTCCAGCTGCCAGGGGACAGCCATCTGTGTGCTCCCTGACTCCCAGGGATTCCCAGGGGGCACGGCCTCTCAGGCGTGGGGAAAGCTCCCTCCCCGGCACGTCAGAAGACCCAGGTACCTCCTCTTACAGCGAGACATGAGGCTGGGCTTCGACCCAAAGTCCACATGAAGAATGGCCTAGTGGTTATGAATTCACATGAAAGACATTTTTCCCTCTACCCAGAACCAGCCCACAGCAGGGGCCTTTGCCGGCCGTCCCCTTCCCACGGTGGGTGGATTGCTCGTGCACCTGAGGGCACAGCCTTTCCAGACAGCAGCCTTCCGCACAGGCCTCCCACAGCCTCCCCCCTTGGAGGACTCACCACTCTTTCTCCTGCCTTCCGGCTCCACGTTGCTCCACCTGCACGTAAACACAGAGAGTTCCCGTCCCCACTGGGAAGGACAGTCCCCAGGGCTGCAGGAGAGACACCATCTCCCACTGGGCTTGGATGCCCCCAGGGTGTGTGTCTATGATTAATGTGCTCCAGGGCCAGAGTGACCTGGCCACCCCTCTGTTGTCCCGGTGACCATTAGGCTTAATTTAGGAGAGGGGAGTGGATGACGCCCGGGTGCTCTGGGAGGAGGTGATGAGTAGAGTGTTTGGGTAACCCACCTGTGCTCCGAGCGGGGACCTCGGGAGGAGGATGGCCAAGGAGGAGCTGAGGGGGGTTCTCCCTGCAGTCAGCGCCTCCGGGAGCCTCCTGGGCGCAGCTGCCCCGCCAGCTCCCTGGCCCCTTTCCACCTGCGTCTCTCCTCTTGCCACTTCTGGGGCCCCTCTGTTCAGTGTCGCTCATCACAGGTGGGGCCCAGGGGTGGGGTCTGCACTTGGGAGGGGAAAGGGAGCAGCCCAGGGCCCGCCTAGAGGAACCCATCCCCTGGGTTTCACCTGCACCCTGGGAACCAGCAGTTCTGGAATTAACCTCTCCGCTCAGGTGCTGACTGGTTCCGTGACGTTATGGTCCAGGGGTGTTTGCTCAGTTCATTCCATAAAATGAAAATAGCACTCCCATCTACTTTACGAGAACGGTGTGAAATGAATCCAGCATTTTAAAGCGCTGTAAAATATGCTGGAGCCCGGCTACAATTAAAATGCTATTCAGAGTAATGTCAGCTGGATCCGCCCAGAGAGGGCTGAGGCCAGAGGGCACCCCCATCCCTCGGTGGCTCCCTCCCCAACCCTGCTTCCCCCCCACCCTTCCCCCCACCGGCCTGGAGGAAGGCCACCCGTCCACCTGCCCGGCTTCTGTCCTCCTCCTGGAAGGCCACCCACCAGTCTCTGTCTCCTCTGGTCCTGTACTGTCATCCAGGCTTTTCTGGTCTCATCAACATTTACAACTGGCTTATGGGGCCCATGGCTCCGGAGTGTTCAGAACCACAGTTTGTACCCTAAATCTGGACCTGCTGCTGTAGAAAGATGGGGTCAACACGTCCATGTAGTGTTTGCTCTCGAAGCTGAGTTCAAGGCAATTGACAGTGAACTTAGGAGGATGCGGGCGGGTAGCAGGGTCTGTGATGGGTCTGGGAA
Organism: Camelus bactrianus; assembly: GCF_048773025.1. Classification (NCBI taxonomy): domain Eukaryota; kingdom Metazoa; phylum Chordata; class Mammalia; order Artiodactyla; family Camelidae; genus Camelus; species Camelus bactrianus. Next base: position 3,733,446 of record NC_133539.1, read on the forward strand.
GCAGAACCTGGGGCTGGGCTGGCCCCAGGAGGGAGGCCTCGGTCTGGGGGACTAGACTTCCCCGCGGGAGCCCCCACAGAGAAGTGGAGGTCCAGCTGCAGTGGCCGCACAGGCGGTTCCTGCAGGGCCGGGAAACGCCAGTGCGCGGTCTCTGCACAACACTGTGCTGATCCTGAAATGAACACACACTCCCTGGAGGTGGCTCAAGCCCCCAGGGCAGGTCACTTTCTTGGTTCACTGTGACATCCTGGTCCCAAACAGCAACTGCTGAGATCCCTTGGCCGCTCGGCCCGAGGAGATGGAATCCAGGGCCAAGGCCACGGGTACCAGAGGGGCCCTGGCCGCAGGTGTGCTCTTCTCCCTCCAGGGGGATGCCCTCAGAGAGGGCCGATCTCAGGCATAAGCGGAGACTCTTGGGGTCCCCAGAGGGACTGCTGCACACACACCATGGCCCATGGGCCGGCAGCTCACTGTCATCCGTCCCAGAGGAGGGATTAGGCAGGTGAGAGTCGATCCTAAAGCCAAATTAGGTGTTTCTGTGGCTCTTAGGTACCAGATTTCTTCTCTGGGGCTTACAAGGGAGGCAAGGCCAATCCAGCAAAGATGGCAAAGTGAACACAGATTGTCTTCAGGACCCTTCCATTCCCTCCTGGCACTTTAAATCCCTCAGCCTTTGGAACCCAGGTTCTCCCCCAAACCTTCTTTTTTCTATACAGCCAGTGGGGTAGGAGGAGGGCAAGCTATTACTAATTCTCACTTAAGTGTAAAGGACTGATAAGGATTGTCATAAGAGAATCCCCTTTAACAGAGAAACTCATCTCTAAAAGTGGCCCCCAGGCTATTATTGGCCCTCACTCATTCCTCCACGGTCATTCATTTAATTTCACTGAAGAAGCAGACGAAATCCCCTCCCCTATGTGGCAGGACCCAGGACATGCTTTACCTCCGTGTGGGCCCCTGCCCCCACAAGGGTTCCCAAGGCTGAGGTCCTGCTAGCTCTGAGAGAGCCCCACTTAGATAACTGAGTAGAAAACAGGGGACAGCTAGAGGGCTGTCCTTTCCTCCCAGGAAAAGGCCAGAAGGGCTCCCTTGCCCCTTTGCAGTTCAGGTTACAAATCAGGATTCAGGGAGTTCAGAGGGAAGCCAACGGTAGGGCAGCTATTGGGATAACTCAGCCACAGCCAGATCTAATTTAAGGAAAAGCTGGGGGATCTTTAGCTCAGTGGCGAAGAGCTCCTGGAATTCGGGCTCCCACACGCACCAGCCACTGGCCTTTGGGCAACGTGTTTACTACCCCTAAGCCTCAGCTTCCTTATTCATAAAACGGGCTGGTGGCAGCCCCTGAGGTTTGCTGTGGACACTCACTGTGGTAAACGTATCAAGCACTTAGGACGGCGCGTCCTTCGTCTGGCCTCTGCATGGGCCGTGCTGCTCACCTGGGCAGGGACAGGTGTAGAGAGAACGCTGCAGACAGATGTCATCTGGCCCCACGGACCACCCACAAAGGGTGTGGGTGCTGTGAAAGCATGAACCCTGGAGATGTGAGCCCCTCTGGAGGTCAGGGAAAGATTCCCCAAGGGACGAGGGCTTTGAGGCCAGAGCTCAGGTTGATTCAGCCGTGTCAATGAGGTGAAGCAGTGGGAAGAGTGTCCAGGTAGAAGCAACAGCACGTGTGGGACTCCTGAGGCGAGAGAGAGCGTGCAGTGAGCGTGAGGGGAGGGGAGGAGCAGGGAGAGGGCGCACGGGCTAGGGGGTGGAGCAGCTTCCTTCGGGGGTTTGTCCTCGTTCTAAACCACTGGTTTTATCAGGAAGGGGACATGCTCAGACATCAGAGTCTCTTCATTTTCTCCTCTTTCCCCATATGACTGCATGCATTAAATCTAAATGTCACCCTAAAATCGATATTTTCTCAGTCTACAAATAACAAATGCTGGAGAGGGTGTGGAGGAAACGGAGCCCTCCTACACTGCTGGTGGGAATGCAGTTTGGTGCAGCCATTGTGGAAAACAGTATGGAGGTTCCTTAAAAAACTAAAAATAGACTTATCCTACAATCCAGCAATCCCACTCCTGGACTTACATCCAGAAAAGATGAAAACTCTATTTCAAAAAGATACATGCAACCCAATGTTTACAGCAGCGCTATTTACAATAGCCAAGATGTGGAAACAACCTAAATGTCCATCAACAGATGCATGAATAAAGATATGGTGTATATACAGTGGAATACTACTCAGCCATTAAAAAAGAATGAAATAATGCCACTTGCAGCAACATGGATGGACCTAGAAATTATCATACTAAGTGAAATAAGTCAGACAGAGAAAGACAAATATCATGTGATATCACTTATATGTGGAATCTAAAATAGGACACAAATAAACTTACTTATGAAACAGAGAGTCACAGACATAGAAAAAAACTTATGGTTACCAAAAGGGAAAGGGAACCATGGAGGGATATGTTGGAATTTGGGATCAGCAGATACAAACCACTCCATATAAAATTGACAAACAACAAAGTCCCACTGTACAGCACAGGGAACTGTACTCCACATCCTATAATAAACCATAATGAAAAAGAATATGTATACATGTATAACTGAGTCACTTTGCTGTACACTAGAAACTAACACAATATTGTAAATCAACTACACTTTGATAAAAGAAAGAAAATAAAATTGGTGTTTTCTCCATTCTTCGACATTGGAGTACAGTGGTCACTTTTATTACACCAAGAAATTAATAAATAACGTCATATCTAAAACTGAATTAGAGTGAGTGGGCCCCACACCGAGCTTTGGGTCGTTGGAGAGGGGTCCCCAAACCCAGCCCGGTTTGGACACAGCCTTTGGGAGAAGGAATTTGAAAGGCCCGCTGACAATTGTTTGAAAGACCACGAGAGACATCATCCCACAGCAACCTGCCTATGTTTCCCAGACGGGGACCCTCCAGCTCACAATACCACCAGCCGAACTGTGTTATCCGGGGGATGTACTTCACAGCAGAATTTTGGGGAAAGGAGAGGAGTGACGGGGAAAAAGGAAACGTGTTGCGTGTTAAGGGCAGTTTTTCGGCAGCAGGAAATAGGGGTGGTTATCTTGGAGCCACTGGGGATGATAAGTTATGCAAAAGGAAGAAGGCTTGGGGAAGGAGAGGGGGCACCCCGAGGAAGTCACACTGCACTAAACACCTGTCGAAAACCATTTGAAGAAAAAGCCGAGGAAAAGAAAACCCAACAGATGAGCAACAAGGAAGCAGCCTGGCATTGGGGGAGCTGCCCTTTGCTCTGCTTTCCATGGACCAGTGACTCACATGCCACATGAGTCACCCCTGGAAACGGCGCATTTTGCTACACTCACTGGAGAAATACAAAAAGGTGTCACGGATGGGGCAAGTGCATTCTGGGCATTTCCTATGACATGGCAACAATGATTTACTGACTGGGGAGAGGTGAAGAGGACCCGAGTCACCGCTGGAAAAGCCAGACCTGGGGTGCACGCTGAGTTCAGGTCTGACTGCAAACCCCATGCACCTGGCCGGCCTCTGTCCGAAAAGAGACGGTGAGTCAATCCAGGATGAACCTAAATGTGAATTTGTAAACACTCACTTACCAGGAAAGCACGGTCCTTAAGCTGAAAATATGTATCAAGTCTAAAATCAGAGAGAATGTTAGTATCTATTTCTTTCTGGAAGGTATGTACAATGAAGCATAGTAGAAAAAGGCAATTTGGAATTGTTGCCTTTCCCTAATCTTTCATTTCAGGAGAGAAAGAGAGAGAGGGAGAGAGAAGGGAGAGGCACCTGTTGCAAATATTCCCGAGTGAAAACGCTCCCCCTCAGCCCCAGGCGGATGCCTCTTTTCCTCGTCCCTTCCCAGCTTCCTCGCTGCCTCTCACTCCTCGGTGGTGCTACTCCTTCCCCTTCCTCATCCCACCCCCGCGGAAGGTGCAGTCACCTGGGGATGCGCCACCCCTGGGGTTCTTCCCTGACCTGGCTCCCTCCAGGTCCTGCAGGATCTCTTTCCCGCCTTCCTGGCAAACTTCCCGAGCCCGCAGCTTCTCACAGCCCCCTGCCCCCGTGTCCAGCCGTCAGGTGTCCATCTAGACTTCGATGGAAATTGCTGGACACCTAACCACCGCCCAACCACCTAACCCCAACCGCCTCCCCAACACCATCGCTTTGGGGGATTTAACATATAAATTTGGGGGACACAGACATTCAGACCATAGTGAGGTCAGAGTGGACACAGCAGACACAGGGCCACAGGGGACAGAGTGGACAGCATCTGCTGCCTGTAGGTGCCACGCCCCAGCGTTGGTGACCCACCAAGGCAGTGTTTCGTTGGATAAACAAGCCCAGCCCTTTAGGAGTTTTGGGTTGGGGAGGAGCTACAATGAGGGCAACGGTTCATAATTCTCTGTCCTATGGGCTGATTGTTGGGTTTGTTTGGTTTTTTTTTAAGTTTACTTTCTTATCTGTAAGACAAACTCTGCCAACACTGGATTTTGGTTAAAATGCAAAATGCTGTGAGCCATGAGTTGAGTCACCTGCCCAAGGCGACTGTCGATCCTGCTGGGGCTTCAGTGGTCTGTGCCCTTGGCCATGGGCCCTAGGAACCCAGGGGACAAAGGCTCATTCTGGCCACCACAGTGGGGGCCTCAATTCATCCCTGGCTCTCCCTGTCCGCCTGGTTTGGGGGGCAATGAGGATACCGCTGGGCGAGGCTAAGGCTGTCCTGGGACACAATCCTGTCCCTTCTTCAGAACTACTGTGATCTGGGCCAGAGTTGACCTTGAAAGCCCCTAATCTAGGAGGTGTTGGGGGGGTAAGGGGGGTAAGGGGGGCAGGGAGAGAGAGAGGGAGCAAGCCAGCGCTGTGCACTCCTTACCCTTAGATAAGAGTCGTGTTTGCAGCCCTGCCAGATTCTATTCAGGAAAACTGCCTGGAGTCAGGTGACCAATTCTGCCCCAGGTAGAACCAATCTACTACAGGGGGTCTGGGGGCCTTTCCCCATCTCACTGTGGCCACAGACCTCGGCTTCGGACAAACTCCAACTGTGTGAGTTTGCTGGTCCAGAGAGTCAGCCAATCCCAGATGTTCTGTGCCGACGGAAGCGCTCAGGATGTGGGATGCTGGCTGTCCAAGGTCACCCATCATGGGAGAATTTGGACCAGGAAGAGTCTGGTGAAGCAAGGAAGAAAGGAGTGGGGCTGAGTGGAACAGAGGGGATGGAGCAGAGGTCTGAGCACAGGCTGGGCTCTGCCCCGGTGCTGGGACCTGGGGAACCAGTAGCCTTGAAAGCCTGTTTCCCCATGTGTGAAGTGAGGAATCAAGGCGCTCCATGCTCCTTGGACACACACGAATGGCCCAGCTCTTGCAGCAGCATGCCATTAGCTGGGTCCCTGGGCAGCGCCGACAGTCATGGGCCCCTCGACCTGCAACTGGGTGACAGTTTTCATGGTGACAGCTGTCACCCGAGGCCACCAAGTCTCCAGCAAAGCAGCATCGGTACTTGTGAAGTGTTCTGGGAAAGGACCGGTGGTAAATCATCGTTTCCTGTTCTTGTAGCAGTTACTCAGGTGTGCGGTGGATTTCAGGGCATCGGGGAAGTGACCCCAAGGATGTCAGCATTAGGAGAGACGCAGCCGAAGCACCTGCTGCTGGGGGGAGGGGGGAGCCGCGGGAGGAAGTGGCCAAACCTGCAGGGAGTGGTGTGTGGCGTTTCTCAGAGTGTGGCCGCCCCACCTGCAACAGCTGTCCTGGGAGGCTGGTTTAAAATGCAGACTCCTGGGCCCCGTCCCAAACCCGCTGACTCGGAGCCTCAGAGGGTCAGACCAGGCAATCTGCATTTTTAAGCTTTTCTGGGGGGGAAGGTAATTAGGTTTATTTATTTTTTTAACGGAGGCACTGGGGATTGAACCCAGGACCTCTGGCATGCTAAGCCTGTGCTCACCACTGAGCTGTACCCCGCCGGGAATCTGCATTTTAACACCACAGGCTTAGGGGGGTTTCATGCACGTTCAGGTGTGAAAACAACAACAAGCTGGGCGGCAAAGTCTGACTTATAAAAGTCAAACCCATCCAGGTTGGCCAGCTCTTATCCTATTTTAGTGAAAAATGCTCACCTAAGTCAGCCCAGAAATGCCCTTGGTGTAGACAGCTGTGTCCACGGGCGTAGACTGCCGCGTCCACGGGCATGGCGGTTTAAGCCCCCGGGTAAACCCTCTCCTATCAGCTTGCCTTCCGGTTCCCAGTGTCATCGTCTGACTCCTTAGGTGTTCACGTTTGCAGGGCTTGTTCCAAGAATGGTGATTGAGACTGACTCCAGGCTTCAGGCCACGGATGTTTTCTTACCCTTTCTGGGCTTGTTTACGGCAGGGCAAGAGTCCACGCACAGGGAACACTCCACGTAAGTGCTCGTTGAAATCGATTAAAATGAAGCACTTGGACAAAAGTCACTAGGCATCTGTGGAAGCCCCAGATAATCGCCTTATCTTCCGAAACCACTCAATGCTTTCTCGAGAACCCATTATCAAATTATTTTATAACCGCACATACATACACATGGGCTTCCCGGAGATAACCTCACCAAACAATGAACAACAAACTGATTTGTCCAAAGTTCCCCCAGTAAAACCACAGCTGAGATAAGAGTTCTGAGCCACCATCCGCCTCCAGTGAGCTACCAGTCGTTCCAGTTGGGAAAAGCGGAAGTAAGCTCAGAAAAAAAATATGAGTGAGCAATTATTTAAATTAATCATGAATTCTCTAGACAGTGCCAAAGTTCAGAAAGTGTGAATGTGGTTCATGCACGAATTCTTTATCTAAGATAATTGTGAAAATGAGCCATCTTTATACCTTCTCAAGGGCTCAGCGACCCATTATTTCTAAGAGGCTTCAGTACAGTTCACTGGACTCAATGCTTCTTGGTCCTTGGCCCAGAGAATCCCTAATTCAGGGATCCTCAAACTTGGCTGAAAGCTCCTATCAGAGAGGCCTCACCCCTTATTGATCAAAGCAGCACCCCAGGGAGTGAACCCCAAGCACTAACAGGTTTAAAACATTCCCCAGGTATTCCCAACAGGCAGCCAGACTGCAGTCCACCCCGTCATAGAATCACACCTCTGAACTGCGCCTTCTCCCCCAAACAGATGTAAATTCCCTGGCAAATGAATGAGAAAAATTCACCTGGGATAGAATGAACCAAGTGAAATTCAGATTCTCCAATAGCTGTCTCACCAGAACCAACGAAGCTGTTGCCAGGAGTCCTAATTTCCCCCAGACAATAGCGAGTTGCATTAGCTGATGCGGTTTACTGATTCCCGTGCTCTTGTTTTAACCTCCCCTGTATTTGCTTTCCTTCTTCCTGAAGTTACTAGGTAGCACAGTGATTTCAGTCTTGGCTGAACGTTGGCACGACCTAGCGAGCCCGAAAACTACCAACGCCTGCTTCCGGAGCGTGGCCCGGGCACTGGAGTTTAGGGTTTTCCCCAGGTGCTTCCGTGGGTATCCAAGGTGGAGAGTCACTGACTTTGTAGTTCCTTCATCAAAAGCCTCCGTTAAACTCTTCACTCTTAATAAGTCTGAAGTTGTTCTTTTGCGCTCAGTCTTCATAACCATTTGCTTGTTGATAGAATTCCAGGTTGAAGGTCGTTTTCCTCTGCCTTTTGAAGTTTCCACTCACTGTTTTCTATCCTGAATATTGAGGTGTCAGCTTTTAGTCTATCATTCCTTTGTGTAGGCCACCTACCTTCTTCCTCTCTGCCACCCTTTAGATTTTCTCTTTTCCTTTGTTCTGCATTTTTACTGCGATGCATCTGACTGTGGGCTTATTTTATTCTCCTACTTGCTTCTCTGTGTTATCTTTCTGCTTGGAATCCCATATCTTTCTTCAACTTTGGAAAATTCCCTTCTAGGACAAGTTGGAGAGCTCCTCCGTTCTCTCCCGTATTCTCTAGTCCTGGACCTGCTATCAGATGCGTGCTGCAGGGTCTCATTTCATGGCCATGTTATTTAAGTCTCTTCCCCATTTTTTATCTGTTTATCTCTGTCCCGCCGGCATTCATTCCTTGGTACAATCTTCTGTTTCACTAATTGTCTCTTTAACTGTGTCCACGTTAGGGTTTATCCTGTGTATTAAGTTGTTTATCTCAATATTGATTTTATTTTCTAAATTCCAGGGTTTCCAAGTGTCCATTCTTTTATCCACTTCTTCTTGATTGACAGCTGCTTGAGTCATTTCACAGAATCCTAATTTTTGGTCATTTCTGTTTTGGTCCTTCCCTCTGTCTCATTGAAGGGCACACACAGCATGTTAAAGTCCTTTGATGACTGCTGAACTCTGGATTTCCTCGGAGCATCCTTCCCGTTGTTACACTTACTGGAAATGTTTTCAAGGCATTTCTTTCCCCTACACTTTGAAACATGATTTTGCGTCTCCTGCTGGTTTGTTTGTTTGGCTTCCTCTTCCTCCTGGCATCCTGTTACTGCTGGCAGGCTCATGGTTAACTCACCTGCAACTCCACCACCTTCCCAGGTCAAGCAAGCAGCCCTTGCCAAAAGCAGTCCCGCTTTCTGTTCACGGGAGGAAGCCCTGCTCCTGTTCTTTCTTCCCTAGTGTGAGCTGGCTCCCGGGTGCCTCTGGTGTCCTTTCCCATTTAGGGCGTGAAGTCCTGGTGGCCCTGCCTGTGTCAGGGCCTGGACACCAATAGGCTGGTAGCTTCTGCCTCTTCTCTTGAGTTTCCTCATTCAGTTTTGTGCCCATAACATTTTTTTTAAATGTGCACATAAAATACTTTATGTCTGTTAGGATACTTTGGGGTGCAAGAAACAGAAAGCCCAATTTAAAGTAACTTTAAAACAAGGAAAGTTACTTGTCCTGCAGCTGCACGTCCGGCAGTTCTTGCCCGATCATCCTACACTGCGCTGGAAGTTTCCACTTGCCCCTCCAGACTGTCCCAGCCCTCCCTGTGCTGCCGGACAGACTCCCAGCGAAATCTGGCTAATGAGGAACATGAGCAGGAGAGCCCAACAGGAGAGGGGAGTGAGGACGGTATCTCCTCTCCCACTTCCCCCCTTGCAGGGACCCCCGCAGGCCGGCTGCAGCCCACGGACGGGCCCAACCCCTCTGAGAAGGCCATCCCCACAGAGCCCCTCTGCCTCCAGGTTCCAGACTTCTCCTCCTCTCTTTCAGGACTTGGTGGAGTTGGGGGCGGGGGCAGAAGGCAGGAGGAGACAGCACCCCCCACTGGTACTATCTTTACGGGGGCATTGAACTTAACTCTTCTGCACTTTTTCAAGCAGTTGCTTTATTAAACTCTCTTCAGATCATTCCTATTTCAACGTGCCACCTATTGGGAATTTGCCTGAAAAAAAGTCACCAGAGATCAGGGCCTTTTTGTGTCTCCAATCTGCCATCCAGAGTATGAGCTCCCTCCTGAAGGTGGTTGGCTGTCAGATGGTTGTGGGCAGTCATTGTGAGTCCACGGTAACATCCAGTGAGAGAGAAAGAGGCCATCTCTTTAGACAATACAGAATCTTTTCCAGAAGCCACCAGCCAACTTCCCTGGATGTTTCACTGGCCGTAGTCAGTCTCACGTCCATTCCTGAGCCAGTCCCTCTCCACCAAGGAAATGCCATGTGTTGACTGGCTTAGACAAGGTCGTTCTGACCAATTGCTGTTGAAGAAGCTGGAGTTTCTATGATTGGCTTAGATTCCCTAGCTCTGAGACCCACCCGCCAATCGTAGGGCTGCTGCCACAATGCGGCAGGGGTGGGATGAGTGACAAGGAGATAACCATCCTCTCTGCCACATTTGGAGAGGACAGAGGAGGACATGGTGAATCTGAAGGTGTGTTTCCATGACAACTCCCTTGACCACGTGGCTCTGCAGTCTACAGAATTTTGTGGTTCAGAAGATACCTCTTATTTGAAAGTAATGGCTCCTAAACCCTTCATAAGTCCCCAAATCCAAGACTACAGCCAACACACAAAATGCCTTTAGTCTCCTTTCCTGAAACAGAATGAATATCACAGTGTTGCTTTGAAGACTGAACATGATCTGGTGTCCCATGAGGACATCCACGCCGGGTGGGGAGGCAGTGGCCACCATCAGGCACCGCTCTGTGCGTGGCCCCTCTGACTTGGTGTGGCCATGGCAACAGTCCAAGGACAATGTTCAGAGCCTTGGAGGATGGCTTATGACAGGCCAAAGGCAGCCTGAGTGCCGAGTGTTGTGTATCACACCCTCTGTCCTTTCCTGTGGAACTGAACCTTGAGGTGATTTTTGTTTCCAGATTTATCACTTAAGTACTTGTCTTCGTGAGAAGAAAAATGAGCAGTTACATGAACCATTTTAGATCATCGTATACAACAATAAAAAGATGACTATATACGGGGCATATGCATTTAATAAAGCTTAAGCTTAATTTAAAAAATTTAACATATACACACTACTGTATATAAAAAAGATAAACAACAAGGTCCTACTGTACAGCACAGGGCACTATATTCAATATCCTGTAATAGCTTTTCCCTAATGGAAAAGAATCTGAAAAAGAATATATATATGTATGTGTAACTGAATCACTTTGCTGTACACCTGAAAGTAACATAACATTGTAAATCAACTATGCTTCAATAAAACAAGCAAACAAAAATTTAAAGCTTTACCTGCTCTCCTGGGGGTATCTTGACCTAGAGAACAGAGTTGTAGAAAAGAAAACAAAGGATGACAGATGTGTGTGTGTGTGTGTGTGTGTGTGTGTGTGTGTGATCAGGTTTGAGCACAGGTACACATATGAAGCAAAATGAATGCATATGTATATATAGCTGGGTGTGCACACCTGAGCCCATAAGCGTGCGTGTGCTTTGGCATGTGGGCATGTGTGTGAACTCCTGTGTGTGTATGTGCACATAGCTGCACTCTCCACTGTGCATATATCTCCCGGGCGCCTAGAAATCCAAAGGAGAATAGAATTTAAAGATCACAAATCTCACAATCTCTTTTGCTCCCAATCTGAATTTAATTAGCGCAAAAGACCCAGAAGGCTACCAACATCTGCCCACTGTCATTCCGCAGCAGGAAAAACTTGGTGAAAACAACAGCAAAAATGGAGAGAGGTAAATATTCAACTTGCCCTAGAAGTGTATCTGAATCATTGATTTATGCCTTCGCTGGAGAAGGATGTCAACGTCTGCATGGTGCTCGATATTGTTAACAACGCTCTATCTATAAAGCTTCAGATGATGTCTCAAATCCCCCGGCGGTTTCAGCATACTGATCTTGAGAGAATTTTGCAGACACTTTAATTTGTGCAGACTCACAGGCAGCACATCGTTACGGCCCCAACAAGCTCCCTGGGCGTGCGGTCTCCATCCACATCTGCCCATCAGGAAGGGTTTGGGGAACACCTATGAAGTCCAAGGCACAGGGTTTAGTTATTAGAAAATTCTAGACCAAAAATCCTATGGCTGTACCACTCTTCAAATAACCAAACAACTCAAAATAAGTTAAATTGATAATTTAAAAAGCTTAACAAAACAGTAACAGCTTGATAGCGGCAACTGAAAACAACTGCCAACTCAACACAACACAAATGATGCCAAGAAATAAAAACCTCTGGAAATCACCATCAGAGCACAGATCCCTAAATAAGCGTTTTCCCTAAAAAATTCAACCCCCAGTAAAGATCAGGTTGTCTTCTCTTTAAGTTCTTATTAAGTTTCTCACATTGTAAGGCACTCATAATTGCTTTTTAAAGTAATGTTGTTATTGTGAAATATAACACCAGATCTTTTTTTTTTTTCTTTTTACAAAAAGCCAGCTTCTTCTCCCTGGAAGCACAATAACCTGAAATGACCTGGATCAGGGGTTGGTTGGGATGCTTGGAGTAGTCACCTGGTTGAATCACTCACAGAAGATAAAGAAGAAAAGACAGAGACGGAATTATTCCAGAAGGTATGACCTCACACTCAGGGACCCAGGGTGTTAAATAAGCCTTTTAAAGACCACATTAAAAACAGAAGGGTATCTAGGTTATGTAAAGTCACCTACAAAAGGAATGAAAAAGAAACAATGTTCTAATGTTTTGTCAACAGATTCAGTTTGGGATAGTTTCTAGTGACAGCCCTCTGCCTGAGCCAGCTTGCTGTAACTCAAAGAAATTAGACAGACAAACCAAAAACCACATGAGTACCCCGGAAAACTATCAGCTAGAAAGCGGTGGCTTCCATGGCGGGGAAACTGGATGACAAATTTGTAAGTCACAAGTTGGAACAAAACGGCTTCATCCAAAGGGAGCGTGAAAAGTCAGCAATATGGTCAGCTGGAATTTATACAGGTGGTGTCTGATATTTTATGGTGTGTAATGAAATTAAAACATTTTATATTTTAAGTAGAGTTTTGACTATTTCTTCTGGGTCATTAAACCTTTTCTGGATTTTCTCATATGAAAATGTCTCTAACAGCCAGTGTCCCCTATCTCCGAGGACATGGGCAGCCTCTTGAGTTTAGGGGAAGCAGGAGACACTCTGGGCTTCTGCATTTTTAGTAAATGAGCAACTTGCTAATTTTCTTCTAGGACCTACAAAACCTTAGTAATCTTTAACCATTCGTTTCATAGGCTACAAGTAAACCACCCGTTATTTTACACAAAAAGCAAAGTCAACGCAATTAGGCCTCTTTTTCAGGTAAGAACCACAGACAGGTTCATTCTCTCTGCCCACGTTAGTCCTCCAGGAGAGAGAAACTTTGAGTTTGGGGGAGTAGATGGGCCAGTGCGGGAACAGAGAGGGCAGAGGGCGGGACAGGAACCCCACCAGTCTGAGACGTGGAGATGCTTGTAAATCTTTGCTCAGAGCCCCTCTCCTATTGAAAAGTCCCTTCCCCTCCCTTGCAATAGCCTTTCAAATACAGTCTCTCCTTTCTACATCCAGATGTCATTTGTTTTTAATTTGACAATATGTATTTATAGCTTTGGGGATTAAACTGTCCTGCTTCCTTAGAAGAAATGTAGTTTTTAAATAACCTGCAACATAGGGTACCGAGTGTCAAAAATAGCTCTGGAAAGAAATGCAAATGGCCAAGAGGCACATGAAAAGATGCTCATCACTAATTATCAGGGAATGCAAGTCAAAACCACAATGAGCTATCACCTCACACCTGCTAGAATGGCCATCATCAAAAACACCCAAAACCCCACAAATGTTGACAAGGATACGGAGACAAGGGAACCGTCATATTCTGTTTGTGGGAAAGTAAATTGGTGCAGCCACTGTGGAAAACAGTATGAAGCTTTCTCAAAAAACTGAAACTGGAACTACCATGTGACCCAGCAATCCCACTCCTGGGTATGTATCTGAAAAAAAAAAAATTAATTCAAAAAGACATATGCACCCCAGTGTTTGCAGCAGCACTATTTACAATAGCAAAGATATGGACGCAACCTAAGTGTCCATCCACAGATGACTGGATAAAGAAGATGTGGTATATTTATGCAATGGAATACTACTCAGCCATAAAGAAGAATGAAGTAATGCCATTTGCAGCAACATGGATGGATCTGGAGATCATCATTCTAAAGGAAGTAAGTCAGAGAAAGACAAATATCGTATGATATCACTTATATGTGGAATCTAAGTATGATACAACTGACAAATACAAACCAGAAATAGACTCACAGACATAGACAACAACTCACGGTTACCAAAAGAGAAGGGGTAGGATAAATTGGGAGTTTGGGATTGAGACAGAATGGAAGGGGGCAGGGCACAGCCATTCAAGGAATGCTACAGCAATTAACATCCAAATGGTGAAAGATTCAACCCCCAGTAGGCCTTGAGGCTCAAGATGATGGGAGATTTAATTTCTAGTAGATCTTGAGCTACGTTATGCACTCATTGAAATATATTAACATGGTAAGTAACACGCCTACAGGCACCCTGGCAGTCCCAAGGCTAGACACAAAAGGTCAAAGAGTGGGAAATGGCCAGATTCCTGGGAATCCCAGTCCCTTCCACAGGCTACTTAGACTGGCCCTTCCACTTATTAGCATATGAAGCCACCAAGCCCATGAAAACTAGCAACACAGCGCCTGGAGGCCGCCTCTCTCTCTCCCTCTTCAGAGATGGCCCACATTCTGTCAATGGAATGTGTACCTACTTTTAATCTGAGCACGCAACCCCCACACCTCTTGGACTTTCTTTTGCCTTTCAATGTATCTCTCTGAATAAATCTACCTTCACTCAACTGTGGCTTGCTCTTGGATTCTTTCCTGCATGAAGCCAAGGACCCACACATGGCGGGGCACGTCCCAGGGGCTCAACGGAAGCCTGGGACACGGCCCTCCTCACGCCCCACGCCTGTTTTCCTGCATCAGGATTAACATACACACCACTCATCTTTGACGTCTTTCACCTGCTGGGCCGGAATCATGTGATGTAAGCCAGGCTGCCAGGTTCCTGTCTCTGCCACAGGTTCACTGGCTGTGTGACCCAGGACAGGTCATGACACCCCTCTGCCCTGGTCTCCTCACCTGCTGGGTGCGCTGCAGGGTGTCCATCCCGGGGCTGAGAGGATTCCTGGGCTCTGTCAGTGGGGTCTCTAGCAGCATGTGGCAGACACGAGGGGCTCCCTCTGAGTGTTAAATAATGATCAACAGGCTTTCAAGGATCTCTGCCTGACAACCCACTCAGGTCCCTCATCTGCTCGGGTTTAAAGCTGTGAATTTAAAATGTCACCTGCCAAGTCAGTAAACAAAGGATGTTGTAACCACTTTGCAGCCACTCCCAACAGTGCCCCATGTGGGGACTCAGGGTGGGAGAGAACAGGACACTGGCCCTGGGCAGCTAAGGTGCACATCAAAGGAGTGATTTCAGTGAGCCCGGACTTTCACACCTTCCCACGCCTAGAAAAGCGGTAAATTCCTTCACTTGAGAGGTCTGGCTTTCTTGAGTTAACAGAGATCTTTTGATGTTCCGACTACCTGGTCTTTGTTGCAAAACCTCCTATACATCCTGGCTCCTCTCCTGCCTCTTTGGAGCCGTCCCTCAGAGCGAGATGAGAGGCCGCCTCCCTGGTTCGCGTCCTCAGAAAGTCTGCCGAATAAAACGTAACTCTCAACTTTTAGGTTGTGCTGTTTTTTCGGTTCAGTCGACAAAGCAAGCTGGAAGCTGCACCCCTCACCTCCTCCCACTTTTGGCACGTGGGGGAGGGGCGAAGTCAGCAGGTGGAAGGGGGCAAGGAATTCAGCTGATTCTCCACAGAGCAGTTCGAGTAAGGAGCCAGTTTAGGGGACGAAGATCTAGACTCTGACAACCTTGGCAGCCACCTTGCCGAAGAGCCGTCAGGGACTCTCCATCACCCGTGAAGCAGGCGCCCGTCTCCCTCCCCGGGTCCTTGGAGTCCTTCCACCCCCACCAGGAAAGCCTGCAGGGAGCTGCCTTTCCCCTTCGAATGCAACAAAAGGCATCTGCATTTAAACACAGCTCCCTTCCCCAGGGCCTCCCCCTCCCTCAAGCCCTCCTCCCGACTTCTGCTCGGAGCCCGACGGCCGGTAGGCTGCCCCATCCGCGCGGCAGAGAGCGGGGAGGCGGCCCGGCGGGTCCCCCGCGCAGGCGCGGCGCGGGGTGCGCTTCCTGACCCGCGGGGCGGAGCGCGGCGCTGCGGGGCGGAGCCCCACATAGCGCAGCCCGACGACCCAGCGCCTCGTAGTTTCATGAGTCCCGCGCATACAAAGTGGATGTTCTCCTCCGGTCAGTCTGCCTTACGTCAATTTGATTATTAGCCCAAAGACTTGAGGAGGGAAGAAGGGAAGAGCTTCCGCCCCTGCGTGGCGTTCCGTCCGCGCACGAGCCCAGGGGCCCTGTAGGGCCACATACCCCTCTCCCTGTGAGGACACCAGTCAGGGTGGACGCGGGCCTCTTTTAGCAGAATCTTCTCTCTAAAGACCTACCTTCCAATACGGTCACATTCTGCGGTGGGGCGGGGCTTAGGGCTTCGAGCCTGCGAACGTGGGGGAGGGCACAGCTCAGCCCCCAGCCCCACCGTGCCGGGCTTTCCTCCTGCCCCTTTGCAGGTTCCCTGCTGACCACGGGCTCCTCCCGGGCTTCCGCCCGCCCAGCCGCAGGCTTTAGCCGTCTCCGTCTCGGCTTATTTGTGCGAAGGACTCCCACCTCTCCCCTCCAGCGCAGCCCTCTCTCCGCAGCCCCAGCCTCCCTCAGGTTCTCAGTTCCCTTTCTGACGTCTCCATCTGGGCGTCAAGCGTGCATCTCGGATTTAACTTGTCCAAACCTGAGCCAGTCATCTCCCCACAAACTTGCCCCTTCTTATCTCATAGGTGACAGCTCCATCCTCCCTACAGGCCAGGCCAAAAACCCTGGAGGCTTAAGACCTGAGGGCCGTTCCTTCGCACCAGGAGGGCAAGACAATGAGCCCGAGTGCCTCTCTTCTAAACTAACACAAAGAGGCTGCAGAGAAACCCAGGCCCAGACGCTGCCAGCTGATGGCGGGTCTGTGTTTGGTACCGTCTCCCTGCATCTGCAGAGGCAGCTGGAAGGGCTTGGAGTGTGCAGGTCGCTTCCCAGCAGGCCTGTGCTGGCTAGGCGTCTGTCCTCGGGCCAAAGCTCACCTGCTGAGAGGCCAGGCTGGGTCCCAGAGGGTCGCCGTGGACCGTGGAACTCGGAGCGGGGCGTTTCCTGGATACTAACGAGGTGGGAGCCTCGGTCCCCTTTACAAACATTGCACAAGTAAGATGTCATGACTGCAGCCCTGAGGACCGGGGCCGCCGTCTCTCTGCTGGTGGGCTCCTCCTGTTCTCTTGCTGATGCCGCAGCCTCTGCGGGAGTCCTATTTGGATGGGTGTTCAGGGGAAGCTGAGTCCGGGGTACATTTCATTTGGGATGCATAAATGTTATATTGTCTGCCGTCATGTGTAGCTAATTTGCTGTTAACGGTGAGGTGTGGGAATGGCTTCTCCAAATGCTCTACCACCCACAGGGCTGGCTGGGGGCAGGGATGCAGGGCAGGCGTCTCCTCGGGAGATGAGCGCTGTGTGTGCTCGGGTGCCTGGTGCCCTGCGACTGCGGAGTGCAGTGGAGCAAAGGTTCTAGACGTACGGGGCCAGAAGCTCCCTGCTAAGTGAGGAAAGGCAGAGGGTCCCTTCCATCCTCTCCACAGAAAGGCTATTTTAAAATTGTTCTCTTAAGAAGTGTGAACGAAAAACACTGCAAGCCATATCAGTAAACAGAGAATACTGAAGCCATCAAGTCATCAGCTGCTGCCGCCGCCCCCCAGTGAAGACAGACCTGCAGCCCGACCTCTGCGGCCACTCACAATGGTGCCCTCTGAGGGGACTCAGAATAAGAAAGGACAGGACATTGAATTCAATGAGCCCAAATGTTTGCTTCCTCTGATACATAGATAAGCACTAAATTCTTTAACTTGAAATGCCTGTTTTTCTTTAGATAACAAGTAACCTTTTATTGTTCCAACTACCTGGTCTTTGTTGTAAAGCTCCTGTATATCCCAGCTCCTCCCCTACCTCTTCGGAGCAGCCCCTCAGAGCCGTCATCCCGGCTCGAGTCCTCCCGCCAAATAAAACATAACTCTCAACTCTTAGGCTGCGCGTTTATCTTAGTTGACAGAAGTAAACAGAGTGTGTACCCCCAAAATGTAGTTTAAAAGTTACAGTAGAATTAATACGACTGTTAGGTTCTTTTTCTTAATTTGTGATATGGTGGTAATGTTAGCGGTTGAGAATTTGCAGTTTATTGTGGATTCTCATTTCAAATAGATGTCTCCTTTTGATCTGCTCTTGGAGTGATGATTTTGTATTTTACACCTTAAAGAGGGTTTTTCCAAGACAGGTAAGCTTCAGCTTCAGTGCAGTGCGGCTCTGGCCCTTGTAGGCGCTCTTGCAAATATGCATCGCATCCCTCCCCACCCCGCTTCAGCAGTGCTAGGCTCCCGGGTCCTGTGTAAATACTGGTTTGTTTTGCTATTGTTGACCTAGAAGAAGAGCTTGAACAAGCGACACCAAAGAAAACCAGGTTTCCCACAGGCCCCGGTTGCCGGCCCTGGTTGCCGGTCCCGGCCGGTTTGGGTTGTGGTTTTGTTTGGATCTCTGCAGTGTTTTTGTGCTTTTTTCTCTTTTCAAATCACTTCCAGATCCATCATTTCCTGGGCCCGTTGGTGCAGTGATGTAGGACGGGCACATCGCCAAGTCCCTCCCTTTCAGAGTTAGACACGATCACTGGCAGGCGGCCACCCTGCCAGACACCGGGGGTGCCTGGAGCCCAAACCCAGATTAACTGGCCTGGATGCTCGTCTGTCCAGTGAGGGGCCTGGTCTGGAATCTCAGCAACAGACAGCCGAGATTTGCTCAAGGCAACTTCTGGCCTCCGGTCCCAGGGAAAGAAGCCCTTGAGCCCCAGGGGTTAATTGTCTCTGCAGTTTCTGGTCCAACTGGACAAACCAGGCAGGACAGGCGAGTGGGAAGAGGAGGAATGCTTCCTGGTGTAACTAGTGAGACAGGAGGGAAGACCATTCACAAACCACCCAGTCCGCCCCTGGAGGGACAGAAACCGATCCTGGGTGCCGCCTGGGCCCCTCCTGCGAGAAACCCGGCTGTGGACACGGCCACGCGGAAGGATCAGGGCTCACCTAGCCTCTTGCTGAGTCCCCAGGTCTACCAGCTCCCCATCCAGCCTCCCAGATGTCAACCCAGCCCCCAAATAGGACAGGTGACCACACCACATGCGTCTCCTACCAACCTGGCCAGCCCTCCCTCTGCAGAGCAGACTGAACTTGGAGATGCCAGCGCCCGGCTCTCTGCCCTACTGGGCCTGCTGGGGGCAGAGGAGGGCCTCTGGGGCTCAGGCCTGGGCCCGGCTGTGCTGCCACCTTCTCCAGGCAAGGTGCCTCCTGCTGCCTCCCCCGCATCTCACCCACCTGGACGGCAACTCCTTGGCTCACGAGATCCCTCAGCCTCTGCAGCCGCCCCAGCGTGCCAACTGTGGGGACTCAGGATGGAAAAGGACAGGACACTGGCCCTAGACAGCTAGCTGCACATCAGTGGAATGATTTCATTGAGCCCAGACCTTTGCACCTTCCCAGACACAGAAAAGCATCAAATTCCTTAATTTGAGATGTCTGGTTGTCTTTAATTAACAGTAATCTTTTGATGTTCTGACTACTAGGTCTTTGTTGCAAAAACTCCTGTATATCCTGGCTTCTCCCCTACCTCTTTGGAGCAAGCAGGCTCCTAGAGCCATCTCCTGGGCTTGGAGTCCTCAGAACGTCCACCAAATAAAACTTAAGTCTCAACTTTTAGGCTGTGCACTTTTTTTAAGTGGACAAAGGACACCCAGTGGGCATGGACTCCAGTCCACCCCACCCCACCCCAGTCCTGACCACACTGCAGCTCCAAACAAGATGCCCCAACCCCACCCCGTCTGTCAAGCAGGGCTCGTGACACTTAACTCCAGCCTTGTTCCTGGAATCCGAGCAGATCACATTCAGGAAGCACCATCGAAGAGCAGAGCATATGGTAGATCCAAGAAATTAAAAAAAAAAAACAAAAAACCCAAAACTAAACCTATTTTCTTCATCCATTCAGGCTGCTATAACCTGAATAGCACAGCCCGGCTCAGACAGCAAACACCTGTCTCAGCTCTGGAGGCTGGGAGACCAGGATCAAGTTGCCTTGTGTTCAGTGTGTAGCTGGCTGTCTTCTCGCTGCGTCCTCATGTGGCTCGAGGGACCAGGGAGCTCCCTGGGGTCTCTTCCGAGAAGACACTAATCCTGTTCATGGGGGCTCCACCCACATGACCAAATCAGCCCCTAAAGCCTCCATCTCCATACACCATCACACTGGGGGTAGGATCTCAGCACACGAGTCTAGGGGGCCACAAGCATCTAGTCTATAGCACCTATGAGTCACCTTGAAGGTGTCCCTTCTTTTCTGGAGATTTTAACTTTTAAGTTAAGAAAGGCAGCAGGAGAGTGGGCTCTGGGGCACGGATGGTCCAGGTGATCTCCACGGAAGACAGGAGGACGCCCCCAGTGAAGGCACAGGTGCAGCTGCCCCTCACCCTTCCAGGCTGAGACCCCTCTAGAGGAGAACCCCTCGGAGAACCGTTACAGCCCACAAAAGCAGGGGCGACCGAAAGAGGGTACAGAGTGTGGTCCAGACCACCAGTGTCAGCTCCACCCCAGAACCACCAAAGTGGGCTCTTGGAGGCGCAGCCCAGAAATTTGCATTCTTTTAAATTCAGGGTTTTGGGGTGAGTCTTATATTAGAATGAAACTTGAGAATTCTGGAGCTGTTACACCTACACACATAGGACCTCTGTGATGGCGTTCTTCCAACCTTCCAGGCTGACCCACCCTTCTTCTGAGTGACATGTTCTTCTGTTTTGTTTGTCTGTTTGCTTGTTTTAGCCGTTTTTGTACTTTAATTGGAGTAAGATAAAGTCTCACTGGTTTCGAGCTATTTTCTCTCTTAAATGGGGGCGCTGAACACCTATGCTCGGATCTGCTGTGAACTGCCTGCTACGGTGTTAACTGTCAGCAAGCAATTGTTTTATAATATTCAAGTTCTTGGGTCACCTCCTTGTCATCTATGTAGGGACAACAAATGCTTTTAAAATCCTGTTGTGCTCATGAAATCTCACCATTACAAACAAGTCTGCAAAGTCACCTTGTCCTTTGCAGGGGTTTTAGCCGTGGTTTCCTAGGTGGCGGGAGAGCTTTCAAAACCAGTTGCTAACAGCTTTTCTTACACTTCCCCTCTGCCCGCTCATTCCCACCCCAGCTGGCTCCGGACTTTATTTCTCTGGAGATTGGGGTGGCAGATGGAGGGTCTAGCAGAAGGGACCAGGAGTGGGTCTTTCTGGCTCTTTTAGTCCAAAAGCCCAAATCCTTAGGAGAACTATTTGGAGAGCACACTTTTGAAAGGCTATAAAATGAAGAGAGGAGAGAATTTGCTGAGAAAGAGAGGAACTTCCCTCTGCAGGGGAGGCGGGGGGGGGGGGGCGGCGGGGGGGAGGGAGGAGGGCTGGGCTGTAGGTACTGCTGTATATGCTGTGCCCTTGTCTAAGTGGGGATTGTTTCAGCTTCATCTTTTCTTGTCTTTTTCTTTCACCTTTTTTGTGGGGGAGGTAATTAGGTTGGTCTATCTATCTATCTATCTATCTATCTATCTATCTATCTATCTATTATTTTTTAAATGGAGGTACTGGGGATTGAACCCAGGACCTGCTGCATGCTGAGCATGAGCTACACCCTCTCCCCTCAACTTCCTGCTGTAGACACTGCTGATCACTTTCTCCGGATGGGGTCTGAGGCTCCTGGTGCGGACCGTTTACCCTCCGGCACCCTAAGTAGCAAGTGCCGTGGTTTTGCAGGTTTCGCCAGTTTTGCCCTTTCCCTGCATGGGACCCTGTTCCCAGCACGCGGGGCCACGGAGGCAGCCACCAGCAGGGAGTCCTTGTCCCCAGCTAGTCTTCAGATTTGTGCCTCTCTTTCTACGGGGCTGCATGGTATCTATTTTTAAAATTTTAGTTTGACGTGAGTGGATTCATTTGGTTGGAAAAGTTGAGAATTTAATGTCACCATTATGATTTTGAAACATACCTTGAAAAAAAAAAAAACCAAGACTGGGCATCCCTGCAAGGAGGCCTCGGAAGACTGCACGGGTGTTTTATTCGCTCGGATTCATTTATAAGCGCTGTCTCAAAATTTGGGTGCAAGATTGCAAAAAAATCCCCAAAAGACATAAGCAATCAGGTGACTAAAGTAAACAAACAAGAAGGATGAACAAGGAACAAGACAAAGCACGCTGACCACAGAGGGGAGCACAGAAAATTCGTTTCCAAGCTTCCTGGTAACTGAGGGCATCAAGGGACACACGGCAGTTCCCTGAGGGAGCAGACAGTCTTTTCCAGAAGGACCAGATTCCCCAGGGAAACCTCCCCACAGGCACAGACAGGGCTGTGTGTGATGCAGGGTGACGCCCGCAGGGAGAGCCAGTCCTCGGCTGGGTTTCCTTCTGTAAATAATGTAGAAGAAAATCTCCCACTCTTAGATGGGCTTTAATATTTCGCCTCCAAAAGGCATGAAGTGTCACCGCCTCCCCTTTCACTCTCTCTCGACTCCCCAGCACTGGGGTTTGTGTCCCCCTCGGTCCGCAGGAATTGCCCTGGCCATGGTCCCTGGATGGAGCCAGGGTGCAGCCTGGTCCTCCCTCACATCACAGGTCAGCTGCCGCTTCTGCTTGGATCCCATCTTCATTCATCCTCCCAGGCCCTCTCGCCCCTTGGTCGCTCCTGCCCACATCCCAGGCTGTGCCCTCTCTCCCTCCTTCTGGGCTCCCCCAGCCCTGCCCCAGCTCCATCCACAGGGGACACTCCCTTCCTGGGGGCCTGCCTAGATCCCTGGCTCTCTCTCAACAGCACCTTCTGCTCGTGGCCCGACTTTGTATCTCCCTTCCTTCAGCTCCAACACAAACGCATCATCTCCACTGAGAGGCTCGACTGGCAACCGTGTCTGTTTCCTGGGGCTGCTTTGACTAAATGCCAAGACAGGCAAGGGCCTTAAACAACACATTTTCCCCCCTCATAGTTCTGGAGGCCAGAAGCCCAGGGTCAAGGTGTTGGCCTGTTTGGTTTCTCCTGAGGCCCCCTCCTTGGCTTTCAGATGACCATCTTCTCGATATGCCCTTCCACGGTCCTCCCTCTGTTGGCACACATGCTTTTTGTCTCTCGGTGTCCAAGCTCTCCTTCTCGTAAGGACGCCAGTCAGATAGAATTAGGGTCCACCCTAAATGCCTCATTTTAGCTGAATCATCTCTTTTAAGGCTCCACCCCCAAATGTGGGACATCCTGAGATCCTGGGGGTTAGGGCTAACCAGATGAACTGGGGAGGGACGTTCACCCAACACAGCTGCTCACAGTCGGCCTGCCCCAGACCATGTTCTTCATCACTCCCACGTCTGCTTCCCCATCTCCGTAACTGGCACTTCCCGTCCCCCAGCTG
The DNA here is from genome assembly GCF_048773025.1 of Camelus bactrianus. Taxonomy (NCBI): domain Eukaryota; kingdom Metazoa; phylum Chordata; class Mammalia; order Artiodactyla; family Camelidae; genus Camelus; species Camelus bactrianus. Next base: position 3,756,482 of record NC_133539.1, read on the forward strand.
CTTGGACTAAACCCTCGGGGTCCTCTCTGGCTGCCTGCTGTCTCTCAGCCCCCATCCAGTTCATTAATGCCGCTGCTGTCAGTCCCGCAACGTCCCAGCTGCCGGGACACCGTGGAACGCACCCTCTCTGTGGACCCTCCTCATCCGCGTGGTGTGCCAGCTGCAGGCTCCAGTCGCAGCGGGGAGCAGAGTGCGCCTTCCTTCCGACGGCCCTGTGATCTCTCTGCTGCCTTCCAACTACTCAAAAACAAGCCAAGATTCTCTGGGTTGCCCCGAGGCCTCCGACAGTCTGCCCCAGTCCCACTGCCTTCATTTCCATCTCTCATCTGGTCTCTGCCAGCCTCTGGTTCCTTCCCCACGCGCTCCGGGAAGGTCCTTCCTCCACTCAGGTGCGCCTGTTTCCTCTCCCGCCTCTTTTGGGGGCCGCCCCCCACTCCTGTATGAGGAGGACTCCCTCGTATCATCACTCTGTCCCCACCCCCTGCCTTGGAGCAGTTAGCCCCATCTGACCCTGTGTGTTTATTGTTTGTTTCTGCTTTTCTGTTGGACCAGAAGCTGCACAAGGACTTGCAGTCGCAGTCCCTGAGCCCCCAGCACGGGCCTGGCGGTGGTTCAGTAAACTTGGCAGCGCCCCACAGAGCACAGGCAGGAGCCAGGAGGGAGCACAGAGGAAGGTGGGGAGGTTTTGTTTGCTTGGCAGAAGCGTCTGACCTCAGCCTCCAGTGAGACAGGGTCTCGGGAACAGGCTGCAGGGCACGCGGCATGGACCAGATCCAGCACCTTCTGGGAAAGCTCACACAGTGGTTCCAAGCGTGTCCCATGCCAGGGCTGGCCACGCAGATGCCCACATCAACAAAGGAGACCAAAGAGTGTCGCTCAGCACCCAGTTCTACCGGGACTGAGGCGCGACCCACCGCGGTACCTGCCAAATGGGCACTGAGGGAAAATCAAGGCACTAACAGAAGGGGCCCTCTGTGCTGTGGACAAGCGGGTCCCCGACATCATTAGATGCATATCTCAGGAAGCCTCTCAATGACCCGGTTCCCTGCTTCTCCCACACATCAAAAAGCACTCACATCATTAACTCAAGATACCTGTTTTTTGGAACCAGCAGTAATCTTTTACCCAGATGTATGCTTGACTGCATGAATTCCTAGCCAAAAAAAAGAAAAAAAGAAAAAAAAATCCTGTATAAACTGGCTTCTCCCCCACATCTTCAGAGTAGTCATCTCAGTGTCACTGAGAGGCTGTCTCCCGGGCTATAGTCTTCAGTAAGTCCCCGAATACAACTTAAACTCACAGCTCTTACGTGCTGTGCGTTTCCCGTAAGTCTGCAGCTACAGGGCTGCTGGGGCTGCCCCGGCTCCATCTGAAAGGTGTGAGTCCAGTCAGCCAGGTCTTCCAAGTCTTAAAGAGGAGCTGGAAAGCTGGATTTTATGTGACATCTCCCGTTTTAAAAATGTTGGTTCAAAATGCTTTTAGAATTCCATGTTTCTGCTAAGACATGTCATACAGACCTCGTTTGGCCACTACAACCAATTGAGAGCCTTGTCCTAGAGCAAGCTAAAGTGGCTTTCCTTCTGGTCTCGAGTCATAAAGTCAAAGAACAATTAGGACACAAACCTGTAATTTAACCTTGAAAGCCATACAGAGGAGAGCACCGCTGTAGAGGTCCTTCCTCCCATCTCACAAGATGGACACAGATAGGCAGTCTCACCTCGAGCTTGTTCAGCACTTTCAGGGGAAATAGGATAAGTGCCCCTTTCCACAAGGCACTTCTTGGCACCTGCTGGAAACTCCCACGTGAAAGACCCACATCCCTCATGACTACAGATGTGAAAGGCACCCCCAGGAGTTGTGCAGTCCACAACCTGCACAGCCGCACAGGACAGCCTAGGCCTGGATGTCTCTGTCCAGCCCATCCCAGACCTACTCGGGTTTGAGAGTTGTCTGAACTCTCCACTCTGGAAAAAATGAAAACTTGTATTTGCCTGGCTCTCCCCAGTTGGCAAAGTCTCTCCTTATTCATTGGTTAGCCTGATTCTCCACGACCTAGAAATGTGTTATTGTGCCTGTTTTATGGATAAAGGGACTAGCTGAGCAGTTTGCCTCTGAGGTTACGGAAGCCGTTAGAGGCAGGAGTGCTGACCCCAGAGCCCTGCCTGCAGGGCTTCCTGGAGGCCTGGGGTGCTCCCCCAACCCCTGGGCGGCCCCGGACTCCCTAGTCCTCATCCTCAGCGCAGGCTCGTGCTCCCACTCCCACCCCCGCACCCTAGGTCACTGGGGGGTCACCCGCAGTCCCTCTCAGGGCACTGCCCCAGGGTTACTGAGGGGGACTGGGAGCCGTACTTTTTCAAGGAAGCAGTTGGTAAAAGAGAAAGGAGATTGCTGCCGTCTTCCTTTTTTAAGTCAGAGTAATTCACTGTTTTACAGCAGATTTTTTCGTACCCAGAGCTGAAAGACTTTTACAACGGGCAACATGACTGCTGTTTAATTTTCTTTATTAGCTGTACTGAGTAATTTGTCACCATCTACACAAAATCGGCCCATTGTTGTCAGGTGCAGGCTCCCCCAACACTGCTCACCCAGCAGGACAAAGCCTAGCTCACTAGTCACGGCAAAGGTGGGGTCTGCAGAGGCCTGGAAGGCTGGGTTAAGGCGGGGCTTTTAGGGGGTGGGGGCTGGGGGTGGAGACGGGTGAGATTAGGGTTGGTTGTGGGTCACAGGACCAGAGCCGGACCGGCGAGAAGAGCCAGGCCAGGAGTTTGAGGCACGGCTTCAAAGAGCCTTAGGGCACGAATGGTTGGTACTTTCCATTGAAGAGCTGGTGGGCCTTCGGGGGATTTCTGTAATAAATGATGGAGTCTTTTGCCTGGGCCTTCTGGAGTAGCAGAGTCATGCTAATGAAGGCAGAGGAAGTAAAGCCTTGTTAATGTGGACAGTGAGCTGTGTGGGGCGTGGGGCGTTGGTGGTTTCAGTTTTGATATTTTAAAGGACAGATTCACTGAAGCAGCTATAGCTTCTAAACACCAATGAGAAAAGGAATAGCTGTGTACTTAGATCTTAAGTGTATATACACACACACACATTACATATACACAGTGTTTACACACACGTACGTGCATGTGCACACACTTATGTACACGTAAGTGCACAGATATCGAGAGAGTGCTCAGCATGTCACAATCTCAGATAAACAAACGAGAGGCACTCGAGCCCAGAAGAACGATGCCATTTATTCATCAGCCTCGGTTCATCTCCCGAGCGGATGGATGCAGCTGCAAGGTGGAGCATCTTCGCGCCTGAAGACACGGGCGGGCCGGGCCGCCACTCAAGCTGCCAGCCTCCTTGGAGGAGTCGCTCCTAGTCTGCTTCGCATCGTGTTGCCCCCATCCTAACAGCTCGGCTGCCTGTCTCACACTTAGACTTACGGCTGGACATTGTGTTTCTCAGGGGAGAAGGAGATTCAAGGGTTTTATGAAACTTTGGGCCAGCCATTGCCAGGAAAAAACCCCCAGAAACATGCGCACCGCCCTAAGTTGCCTTCCTGACCCAGAGCTGAGGGGTTTTGGGGGTGTGGAAGGAGACTGGGGGCAGTAAATTCAGCATCAGTGTCAAGGTCTGAAAGTGTCATACATGATCTCAGTGCAGGGGGGACGTGCAGTCAGCACACGCTCAGGCAGAGGCTTGCTGCCCGTCACGAGGAACAGATGTCACCGGTAATTTTAGTGCTTTTCTAGATATGAGGAGACACAAGAATCTGGGCTCATAAAATCTTCTCCTGAAAATATCCGTCTGAAGGCCTGTTCTGCAAGTTTTCCCAGAACATAGAGCGCCTCATTCCTGACCCCACCCTGAGCTCCTTGCAGTGGGTGTTGGAGGTCCGCGGCTGCAGCGGCCCATGGGTTAATCCAAGCAGAGGTAGATGGCAGTGCCAATTTCAAGGTGGCAGTTGTTTGCGTGGATTTTAGCCATAAAAGAGAAATCGTGTGTAAGCGTGAAAAACTTAAGCATGTTTTATAATAAAATACTTGTGGGGAAAAAAACCTCTGAAATTTCGGTTTTTAAGAAGTTAACTATGAATAAAATAATATTTATAATTTTTCTCTTTTTCAGAGAAAAAAGTTACTCAGATCATTGATACTCTTGAAAAGACTTGACTTTGTAGGGTGAGGGCGGCAGGAGGGTGAAGGTTCAGGGCTCACATAGGGATTGAGTGGGGCCTGTTTCATTAGAGCAACCCTTCTGCAAACACATTGCATTTGGTAATTAACGTGTTAATTTCTCTTGCCAGACCCCGGGTAATATGCGTTCTACAAAGAATAATAAAAACTGTATTGCTCATTTAGAAACAAATTTTAATAAAATGGTAAGAAAAATAAGAGGGGTGTAATATTATTTGCAATGCAAATGAAGCTTGTCACTAGGTCCCTGGGCTGACCACACTGAGCCCCTCTCCAGCCACAAGCACCTCCCCCTACCTGCTGTGTACCTGGTCGGGGAGGGGAGGAGGCAGAAACCAGAGGTGCAAATTCATCTCCTCTCTCTTCCTAAACCCTTCGAGGGTGTCCTTGCACTGAGGTCGAACCAAGCTCTTTGAATGGGCAGGCGAGATCTCCGTGGTCTGACCCAGCCCGCTTTCAAATGTTCTCAAGCAGCAGCACCTTTCTAATGAAATATTGGCCACAGTCTGCAAAATGGACCCAAGCAGAGGTGGACAAAGGAGAGGGCTCAGATGTACCAGGGGCCGCCCTAGCTTGGCCTCCACGCCCCATGGGAGCTGGCCCTCTCGGAGCATGCGCGGTGGTTACAGGCCTTCCTGCCCAGGAAGTGGGGCAACGCAGCTCCTTTATGCTCTCTGTCCCGCAGTGGCGCCACTCACTGCCCCTGCCTCCCCCACCTTGCCAAGGCCACCAGCCTGGTCTTCAACCTGGCCCTGGCTGGGGAACCCCCAGCACCTGGACAGTCCCCGAGGGACAAGCTGGCCAGCACTTCTGCCTGCCTCACTCTCCTGGGAAGCATGGAGCTTGAAAGGAAAGGATCTGTGACGTGACATGACCCAAAGAGTGGCCCCTTTATGCCTCACACCCTTGACTTATATAACCTTTCATTCAACTCGGTGCTTTTCTCAAAGCCCAGGATGTGGGCTTGAAATGTAATTCAGGAGGTGGACCTGCAGTCAAGTTTGTTTAACAATAAACCGTTGTCATTGGAGCAGTGCTGCATCTACTAAAACGCTCTGAGGGCATGGCGGGCACCCAGTACACTCCTGCTTGTATTTCCCCTGCAGCTACACTGCCATTTATTATCTGAAAGTGTTGGCATTCAGCAATGTAATGAAAACATTAGTCTTGACCTGATGAAAAAAAGTCTTTCACTCACTAAGGCAGAGAGAACTCAGTCCACTGGGTTCCTGACAGAGGCTAGGTATGTGGGGGCTCTGGTGAGAACAGAGTTTTTAGTGCTTTGAGGTAGAATTGTAGTTTGACCAGAAATAGACTCCCAGACATAGAAAACAAATTTATGGTTACCGAAGGGGAGAGGGGGCGGGGAGGGATAAGTCAGGAGTTTGGGATTTGCAGATACACACCACTGTATATAAAACAGGCAAACAACAAGGAAGGTCCTCCTGTAAGTACAGGGAACTGTATTCAATATCTTGTAACAACCTGTAATAGAAAAGAATCTGAAAAGGAATATACATGTGTATAACTGGCTCACTTTGCTGTGCACCGGCAACTAGCACAATAGCGTAAATCATCGCAATCCTTCAATTAAAAACAAAACAAAGCAAAAAAGAAATGTAGTTTGACAGGAGACAGCTTGAAATTCACCAGGCTGAGGTTGGCGGTTCATCCAACAAGAGGTTGATTCCAGAGTGGATTAATTATAAACAAATCGGTGCACATACGTAGGAAGTGCACACCCTTAATTTACGGTTCCCAGACCCAGGGGTACCATCCTGAGAGGCTAGAATGCGTCTGCTTGATGCCGTGGCTCTGAGTCAGGGTAGGTGTGTCGCGAGAGCCGTAGCAGACTGTTTCAGGAAAAGGTTGTGTGTCTAGGCACTGCTAGCAGTAGTTGTAATAATCACTGTGCAATAGTGACACTTCTCTAAACATTTTCCATGCTTTCACTCATTTAAACTGAGTCACCACCTTTCCACAGGAGGAAACTGGGGCTCGGGGAGGCTAAGTGACTGCTGCCCTGTGTCAGTTTCCCTGGGAAGCGAGAAGTTTCTCAAGGAGTGTTATTGGGGTCAACACTTCGGGGGCTGAAGGAAGCAGATGTGGATGGAAGGAAGTGCTGAGCTGTGGTGCAGTCACCATGGAGGCCTCGGCCAGCCCCGGGGAACTGGGAGCTCAGCCCACCCCAACCCACCCGTCACTGGTGCAGACTCCGTCCTGGTGGAGAAGGGTCAGAGGACTAGGGGTCCGGTGCCTCGGAGCTAGAGGTGGGCTTTGGGGGAACACGTAGCCACTTCGGACGTCACGGAAGAGCCAATGCTCTCCGATGCACCGCAGCTATCTGGTTACAGGGCTGTCCCTTCACTGCTGTGAGAGCGGAGAGTCACAGATGAAGAAACTTGTCAGCTCAGGGATTCATACTCTCTAGAGGAGAAAAAACATCAAGCAAGAAAACAGGCACTGAATCATGGAAAAAGCCAGAGAGGTGCAGTCACCTGGCCTGGCCAGCATCCTTCTCTCTCTGAACCAGGACTTTGGCTGGTGGGGACCGAGGGCCAAGCCTGAGTCTGGCTGTGGACCTGAAGACCTTCTCTCTGGACATGCGCTGGACCTGGCGGTGGCATCTCCTGAGATGCATCATCTCACACAGAAAGCCTGCAATCCCTCCGCCCCTGACTGCAAAAGGAAGTCCCCTGAGGGTAGAGCGGGGAGCCAGCAGCTCCTGTCGGGACAGCAGGCCGGGGGTCCCAGCCCTCCGTGCTGGGCAGGAGTGGGGGACCTCCAGGGGATCACTGACTGCTGCTGCTTCTCCTCCTCTTTTCCAAGTAGGGTTTTTTATTGCCATTGCCCTGTTTTCTCTCCATTATTATGAATTCGGTGTGTAGGGGACAGAGTTAGAAGTTAGCCCCCAGGGTCAGGTTCAAGGAGGCCTGCTGACCTCAGTGAGCACCCATTCACCAGCGTTCCTTGTCCCAGGTGCCTCGATGGGGGCGGGGGATGGTCTCCCCATGGAGTTGAGAGCAGCCGAGTGGGGAGGACCCAGATCAGATGCAGGGGACTCAGGGCCCAGAAGGCGGACAGAGGGAGGCGGAGGCAGGGCTGGCTGTTCCTCCGTCACCTTCACCGCCACCGCCAGTGCTGGTGACGCTCCCTCCCCACCCCGCACACCCTTTCCCCTGTAATTGTCTCCCTCTGGGCTCTGAGCAAAGGGGGCCTGGAAGACTTGGCACACAGACTGGGGCCCCTCCCAAGTCTGGGAGCCACAGCCCCTCTGTCTGATTCAGCCCACCAGACGGCTGTGCCCAGAGACCCAGCTCCGGTCTCAGCCCCGCCTGTGTGCCAAAGGCAGGTCAGGTGCCACCGCCCTGGGCCCCAGGGTCCTCAGCTGTGAACGGGGAGATCAGCGTGCCTGTCTCCCAGTGAGGCAGCGCAAACTCCAGTGTGGGGCCCGGCGTCGTAAATGTTTAATGAGAGGTAATTGCTATTTTTACAGGGCCGAGAGCCAGTACATACTGAGCCTCAGAGCAAAGTCTTAAAACTTGTTTCAGCCACAAAAAAACCCAGCAAATACTGAAAACTCTTTCCTTGTTTGAACAAGTGGGATTTGAATTCACCCAAAGAACTTGCTGCAAGTGTGGTGACTGTACAAAGGAGCCCACAGGCGAGCTTATCTTCCCAGCAGTGGTGCTTGGATAAGGGGCCTCAAAACCCTTGGAGGGACAGGCCGAAGGTCCTGAGATCACCCGGGGTGGTTTCGTGTGGCTTCTGAACACTCCTTGCCTCCTTTTGACTCAGAATAAATCCTCTGTGTCCTGCATGTCTGTATTCCAAGGGGTTTGACTCTTTTTAGTGCCTCCAGGCTCTGGGTACCCATGGGAATCTTAGGGCTGGTGAGCATCAAACCACAGCCCAGTTATCCTCTCCCTCTCACCAAGTGTGGGGCCAGAGATGGATTTCTTTTTTTTTTTAATGAAGAGTTTTGTCTTTATTAAGTTATGCATTTTTTGTATTTGCATATTTCTGGGTTTTTTTTTTTAAATTGAAGTATAGTTGATATACAATGTTGTATTAGTCTCTGGTGTACAGCAAAGTGATTCAGCCATATGTAGATTACATTCTTTTACATATTCTTTTTCACTATAGTTTATTACAGAATATTGAATACAGTTAGTTCCTTGTGCTTTACAGTAGGACCTTGTTATTTATCTATTTCATATATAGTAGTTTGTATCTGCTAATCCCAAACTCCTAATTTATCCCTCCCCCACCCCCTTCCCCTTTTGGTAACCCGAAGTCTGTTTTCTACGTCTGTGAGTCTGTTTCTGTTTCATAAATAAGTTCATCTGTGTCATATTTAAGCTTCTACCCCCCAGTGATACTGTATAGGATTTGTCTTTCTCTGTCTGCCTAACTCAGTATGATCATCTCTAGGTCTATCCATGTTGCTGCAAATTGCATTATTTCATTCTTTTTATGGCTGAGTAGTATTCCACTGTGTGTGTGTGTGTGTGTGTGTGTGTGTGTGTGTGTGTGTGTGTGTGTGTGTGTGTGCGTGCACGCGCACGTGCCACAACTATACCACAACTTTATCCAGTTGTCAGTTGTTGGACATTTAGATTGTTTCCATGTCTTGGCTGTTGTAAATAGTGCTGCTATGAACATTAGGCTGCATGTGTCTTTTCAAATTAGACTTTTATCTGGATGTATGCCCAGAAGTGGGATTGCTGGATCATAGGGTAAGCATATTTTCAGTTTTTTAAGGAACCTTCATACTGTTCTCCATAGTGGCTGCACCAATTTACATTCCCATCAACAGTGTAGGAGGGTTCTTTTTTCTATGCACCTTCTCCAGCATTTGTTATTTGTAGACTTTTTAATGATGGTTATTCTGAACAGTATGAGGTGGTGCCTCACCATAGTTTTGATTTGCATTTCTCTAATAATTAGCAATGTTGAACATCTCTTTATGTGCCTGCTTATCGGCCATTTGTATGTGTTTTTTGGAGAAATATCTATTTAGGTCTTCAGTCCATTTTTTTGATTTGTTATTTGTTTTTTTGTTATTGAGATGTATGAGCTGTTTGTATATTTTGGAAATTAAGCCCTTGTTGGTTTCATCCTTTGCAAATATTTTGTCCCATTCTGTAGGTTGTCTTTTCATTTTGTTTATGGTTTCCTTTGCTGTGCAAAAGCTTATAAATTTGATTAGGTCCCATTTGTTTATTTTTGCTTTCATTTCTATTTATTCTATTTATTTTTTATTGGGAGACTAACCTAGGAAAACACTGGTAGGATTTATGTCAGAGAATGCTTTGCCCAAGTTCTCAGAGATGAGTTTATTGCTGACAGATATATAGCTCCCTCATTCCCATTAAGGGACGTGTTTTCAGGGACACACATTTAAAAACCAGTTAGTTTAATGATACATACATCACGTGTAAAATTATGAAATATTCCATACATACAACAGGATTATATATAATGCAGAAAGGTATAAAGAAATCACAAAGTGAACACCTGTGTAGTCACCGTCCAGACTGAGAAGGATTGTCACCAATGCCATGATGCATTATGTCCAGTCCCCCCAGTTTGCATCTCAGCCCACTGAACCCCATCCACTCCCACTGGGGGAAAAACCACAGTACTGAACTGGGTGTTTATCCATTTCCTTCTCTTTCCTACAGGTTTGCCATGTATCAGTGTACCTCCAAAACTGTTATTCGATGTTGGATGTTTAGGACTTTATATAAAAGGAGCCCCCAGTATGTTGTCTCCCTGCAACTTGCTTTTTTTGCCTCACATTTTGGGAGATTCATCCACAGTACTGCGAACAGCTGTGGTTTGCCCATTCTTATTGCTGGGTAATGTTCCATCATATGAACAGACCAATACATATTTATTTCTTTTCCCATTTGGAGGAACCGACAGGGGTTTCCTGTTAGTACCTAGGTTGTTTCCATGATTTTGCAATATAAACAGTGCTTCTGTAAACATTCCTGTAGAAGTTTCTGGGCACCTTGCAAGAATTCTAGGTACATCCTTGGGAGTGAAATTCCAGGGTGAAAGTTTTACACATCTTCAACATCACCGCAGAACACCAAACCGTTTTTCAATGTGGTTGTACTAATTGCCTGCCTCCTCCTTTACCTCCCCCCTTTCCCTCCAGCTGACTCAATTTTGGTCATACATGGTACTGAGCAGCTTTAATTTTTAATCAGTCTGGTTTGGTGTTTGTTTTTTTTGTGTGTAGTAAAATATACATTACATAAAATTTACCATTTTTCATGATGACTTCTACCTTTGAAAAAAAGTAAAAATTCACCATCTTAACCATTTTTAGGTGCACAGTTCACCGGCAGTAAGCACATTCACACTGTTGTGCAGCCATCACCGCCATCATCTCCAGAACTTTCCATCTTCCCCAACTGAAACTCAGTCCCCAGTAAACAGTAACTCCCCATTTGCCAACCGCAGCCCCTGCCACACTCCGCTCTGCTTTCTGCCTCTGTGACCTTGACCCCTCCAGGGACCTCATGTGAGTGGATCAGACAGTGTTTGTCTTTCTGTATCTGGCTTATTTCACTCAGCATCATGTCCTCAAGCTCCCTCCATGCCGAAGCACTCAGTTTTAATTTGGGCTCCACGTCCTACAGCGATGTGTGTCTGTGCGTTTTCAGAAGGGGTTGGTTAGAGGACCTGCCCCACAGGAGCTGTGCAACCTGTCTCTGTGTGGCTCTTGTGCACTCATCTGGTGCTGAAGCTTGCAGACCACAGGGGATGATGGCATGTTACTCTGCTCAGGATGCTGCAACAAAACCCCACAGTCTGGGCTGGTTAGACAGGAGACATTTATTTTCTCACAGTTCTGGAGGCTGGAGGCCCAAGATCAGGATGCCTGGCTGTTGGGGTCCTGGTGAGGGCTCTCTTCCTGGCTTGCAGACAAGTCCTCACGTGGCCTGTCCTCAATGCATGCACGCTGAGAGAGAGAGAAACAGACAGACATAGACACATACAGACAGAGAGATCGAATCTTCTTTCTGTAAGGCCAGCAGTCCTGTCAATCACCAATCTACCCTTGATCTCATTAAACCCTGATTAAGTCCTGTCTCCAAATACAGTCACATTGGGGTTAGGGCTTCATCAAATGAATTTGGGGTGCATGGTTCAGTCCACAAGCGGAGTAACTGGGGGGGGCAAGGACAAGCTGGAGCCCTTACAGGTGAGCTGGAGCCCACAAGGTCGGACTGTTGCCCTAACCTTGACCAAGTTGTCCTGCAGAGGCTGGGGTGGGGTTCATCACAGAGCAAAACACACACAGCCTTGAGTCACAGAAGCCGGAGGATCAGGGGAAAGGACCTGGCCACTGCCTTGAGCAGTGAGTGCCTTGAGTGGTGAGCCAGCTGAGCAGTAACGAGTATGGAGCAAACACTGGCCCTGATTCACTTCTGTCCGCCAAGCCTCCCAAGGGCTCATGGCCCAACCTAACCAGAAACACACATGAAAGGAATTCTAGTGAGACTGTCCCTTTACAAAGCCACTCCGTCATCTAAACATTCTAGTCCTTTATTTTCACATGTGATCTTTAATTTACCCAAACTGATTTGCGTATTTCACATGATACAGGATTCTAACGTCACCTTTTTCCTTCTGGGTAATGAGATTTCCCATTAGACGTCTCCGCGGGCCTGTATGCCCCTGAAACATTTCGTGCTTCCGTACGGAGATGGCTCTGTGTCCAGGCTCTCTGTCTCTTCCCATTCACTGTTTCCTCTTCTCCCTACATTAATACCCCGATCAGCTTTCTGCCATAAAGTCGGGAGGCTCAGTCTCCTTCATTCGGTCTTCCAAGTGGGACAGTTTATTAATTTAGCCAAACCAGCTTCCTTTTACATACGTCCATTCTACATGGGTCTCATAAATTGTATATTTCAGTCTTTAAATATTAGACAATCTGATAATCTATATCTTTCAAAAAATCTATTCATATTATCTGGACAGTGTGGAGTATTTACATGTGTTATGAATTACATTCCACTACACAGTCTAAGAGTTTGCTTCTGCCGTGTGCCTGGGACATCACCAGTCTGGGACCACTTTAGATTAAACTCTTGACTTGATGTTCCTCTGACTACAGAGATAGTGGGGATTCAGGTGCAAAACTTAAATTCTCATAAGAGGGCTTGTGGTAGTTATAAATTCTCAGGAGAGTGTTAGTGCTGCTCCACTGAGAGCTGAGACTAAGAAATGGAAGTGTTTACTGGTCATCACCCATCAGTGGGATAGATACATTCTTAAAAAATCGTCTTCTTTTTGAGGGCAGGGCTTTTTGGTGCTGACTTGGTGCTGTGGTGCCAGAACAAGTCCCCCCTCCCCCCGCCCCGCTGAGGACTGTGACGTCGTCATTCACCCTCACCCTCTGCAAGACAGAGGTGGCTGGATGATTTCAGGATCTCACAGCCACCCTGACTTCCCCACACGGGAGCTCCCGCTTCACTTTTGTGTCTGAGGATTTGCCAAGTTTTCTTGCAAAATCATCTGTAACTTTAAAAGATTTTCAACAGTATATATTCTATCAAGTCCTGTTGGCTGTTTCCTAGTGTGGACAGTATCTCAGGATGTCTAGTCTGCCCTATGGCTATGAGAAGAACTCTGTTGCTTGTTGTTTTTTTTTTAATATCTAATAATACTGTTCTGTTTTCACTGTATTACAGCTACTCCCCTTGGTCAATAATTCTGATTTCCACTTGTATTCATGAAAGAAGTGGGAAAGGGGGCTTACTTCAGAGTTGGTTTGAGTCAGTGGTTGGATGATGTCATCAAGAGCTGGGTTCCCTGTCATCACTATGCTACAGGTTTTGACGGAGGAGCCATCTTTATCCCGGTACTCGCTGCCTGGTGATGGGAAGATGGCTAGCAACATTTCTGAGATGACTGGCTGCTTCTTTCTCCCAGCACAAGGAGGAGGGTCTCTGGAAGCTCCCATAGAAGAGTGAAAATACACCATCCTCCCCACCCCGACCCCACGCCAGGAAACCTCTCTTCCAGGTCTCACTGGCCAAAAGCGGGTTGTGTGTTTATCCCTGAAGCAAGAATCCTGGTAGGCAATGGGCTTAAGCTGCTGAACCAGACACTGGCCACAGGCCTGCTGCTAGCACCGGGATGGAGCTGGCTCCCCAAGTCGGTGATCTACTCCTGGGAGACGTGTATACCTCCAAAAAGTTCCAGAAAGTTGCAAAGAGAAGGGGATGTGAATAGTGAGAGAACGGCCACAAGAGGGATGAAGGTGCGGACACATATACAGCCTGGTGGACAGGTGGACACTGGTGTTCTGTGGAGCAATGGTGTCATTTGGAGGGCTCCAAACATGCTACTCAAAACATAAATGAGTCACTACCAAAGACCCCCTGACCTGACCTATCTGCAGGAGACAGTCCTCAAGGGTCTTCTGCTTGGACAAACTTGACACCAGTGAAGGATGAGAGATGAGAAGGACTGGGGCATGTGCCGGAATGTCCCCTGTGGTGGATCAAAGGGTGGGAGCCAAAGGAAAGGATGCGAAGAACTTACTAGGTAAGTCCAGCTCCCAGGACACCTGCTCAGGAAGGAGCGCTGAGCCGATGCAGCAGGTGATTTGGAATGAATTCAGCTTCCTTTCTCTTCTAAAGCAATCCGCCTTAATTTACATATTGCAAACAGCATTGGAAAGAGCCTCGTAAGGATGATGGAAAAGCCATGCCTTCTGAACTAAGATTTCTCTCACCCTCTTTCCTCACCCCCTGTTTCTCCTCTTAGGTGGGCGGGAAGACTTCAGCCACTCTTGGGGTTGTTCCCAGGGAGGGGGAGGGGCTTGGGACCTGAGGGCAGAGAGATGCCGCCCCAACGGACTGCGGAGGGTCCTTGGCGCGAAGGGCTCCGTCCTTGGGCTCTACTGCCCGGGCCAGCGGTCCCTGGGCGCAGACTCCTGGGTCCTCGCCTTGGGCACAGAGGCCATGCCGGAGCCAAGACCCCGCCGGCCCATACAAGACTTGATCAGCGCCCCCAGGATCCCTCTCCTGAATCCAAACTCGACTCCTCGGGCCGCGAAGCGCCGCGACCTGCTCGGCCAGGGAGGAGTACGGCGGGAAATGCCCTCCTCCCCAACCCAAAACTGCCTGCCGGGGACTGAAGCGTCCTCGGAACTCCCTCTGGGTCTGGCCAAGGTCCCGGCCCGGGCTTTCCCTGGGGGAAACTCCTCCTCCCGCAGCCCCCTCCCCCGCCCCGATCCGCCCCGCCTGGGACAGCCGTTCCCGTCCGTCCCCTCCCCCTGCCCGAGGTGACCCGGGACCGGCGCTTGGGGGTGTCTCCCTGGGTATACTCGGACACCGCCTCCCGGGATTAAAGCGAGAGCCGGGGAGGATCGGGGACTCGGCGCTGGGCAGAGGAAGACGCGAACCCGGGGGGAGGCGGAGGAGGAGGAAGGGTGAGGGGCAGGGAGCGCCGCGCCCCGGAGCTCCGCAGGTAAGCGGCACTCGCGGTGGGTTCCCTGCGCAGGGCTGGGGGCAGGGAGGGGGTCCCGGGAGCAAGGGAGAACCTGGGCGCCAGGGAGCGACCTAGCCGCCGCCCCGCGCTGGGTGGGAGTAGCAGCAGGTGAAGCCAGGTGTGAGCAGCTCCGGCCCTGCAGGCGCGTCCTCCCACCAGCCGGCGCGCGGGGCCGAGCCGGGCAAGAAGACGTCCGTGGGGCCTGGAGGGTTCCGCGCGCCTGGGAACCCCTTGGCGCGTCGGTCAGTGGCCTCTGGCTGACACGTTGGCATCGCTTGCCTCGGGCAGGCTGCCCAGCGGGTCCTTAGCCAACTGGTCGGAGAAGAGAGTGCCTCCGGGTCCCTCAGGGTGGGTCCCCTCGGCGGGACCCGACTTAGCTCCACCTGCTTCTGCGGAATCGGGGATGCGCCTTTTCCCCTGGGGACGAGTTAGAGGGGGAATTGTCGATTCGCTTCTTTGTTTCGGGAAAATCTCTGCAGTCCCGGAGTGCTACCTGAACTCCTTCTGCTTCTTGGTTCCCTCCCGAAGTGGGGAGAAACTGGAAACTCGCTGAGATGCTGGGAGCGATACGGGCGGCGCGGCGGGGACGGCGGGGACAGGCCCGAGGGACTCGGGGCGAGGTGCGAACCGCTCAGCGGCCCCGGGGAGGGACTGCCCACGGCCCGGGCCCCGTTGCCGCGACCCGGAGGCGATGATCAGAGCTGGGCCACCTGGGCAGCGGGCACCTGCGGGTGCCTCCCCGGCCTGGAGGGGTGGTCTTGATCCCAAGGCGCGCACTTCCTGCCAGGGACGAGGCCGGGCACCCGGGCGCTGCGGTCCACCGCAAGCCGTCCGGCAGGACGCGGGATGGTGGACTGGCAGCCGAGCGCACCAGCCTGTCAGTGGGCGCCCTGCCCGCGGCTGCACGGGCCTTGCTGAAGAATTGCCTTATGGCCCCAAATTTCGTGCTTCCACTCCCCAGGGGGCCTGGTTGCTGGTGGCAAACGACATTGGCTGGAGCCCTGGCATTTTCGTGCATGGAGCCTTGAGCCCATGCGGCCAAGGGCCCGCCTCGCTGGAGGGCACAGAACGGTGATTCTGAATCAAGATTACTGCCTCTGAGGCACAGGCCGCGCTGGCGAGCCTGGTCAGGTGGAATCCTAGTGGATCGCTTGAGAGGGAAATGATAGCGACCCGAGGTCCGCCTGGTGGGCAGGGGTCACCCAGGGCTCGGCCTCCAGGCTTCGAATCCCCAACCTCCATTCAAACAGGCGCGGTAGCCTCGGGGCTCAGGAAGGAAGGAGGCACACAGGTGAAGCGCTGATTCCCTGCACTCCTGTAGTGAGCCACCCGAATAATGGAAAATTACAAAGGCTGCTAAGGAGAGTTCCAAGGTGTTTAGAAAACCTGAATTGAGAGGAGGGTTGTTGACTTAGCCTGGGAGGTCGCGGAAGGTTCTCCAGGAAGTGAGGCTGGCGCCAACGTCTCCCGGAGAAGGGGTGGCGACTGGACGCGTGGGCAGTGCTTACCAAGGACAAGGAGCCTGGGGGAACCAGCGCTGCTGCAGGAGAGGGGGGTCTGGTAGGCCAGGTGGGGGGGAGCCCCCAGGGAGTCACTGGAGGGGCACTCTTAGCTTCCTCAGCTTTATCATGTGGCGCCTGCCTGTGTCCCCCAACCCCACCGACCTTTACTGGACCAGTGAGGTCAGAATGAAAGGTCCCGGCGCCATTTCTAGGGCCTAGGGGAGTGCTTGGAGCTTGGCCCCTTGGTGCCCTGGGCTGCTCCACCCTGGCTCAGTCACCTTACTTGTAGGAGACACTTTGGCCACACTGGTACCATCATGATACCAGTGGATCGGCACTTTCTTCCAGGCAGGCATCATTCCAAGCTCTGTAGAATGGATTTAACTCAGTTGTGTGGAAATTGAGGCAGAGAGCTGAAATAACTTGCCCTATGTCCCGAGGCCTGTAGGGAGAACTGGGGATGAAGGCTGGTCATCTGGTTCCAGGGAAGCTGAGTGAGGCCTGGACTCCTCATGTGGTCGGGGCTTGTTCCCAGACAGGGCTGGTTTCCCCATCATCCAAGAGCAGGGGCCCCCTTGGGCTCCGATCTGCCCCCTTCCGGTGAGACCTGGGCGGGAGAGCAGGGGATGCTTCACTGGGGCAGTGCAGAGAGCTAACCTCCCAGGTGGTGGGGCTGCAGGTGAAAATGTCCTTTAGGCGAGGAAGCGCAGAGACACGAACGCTAAGTGGGTAGTGATGGTCATCATTCTGTAAGTGGCTGACCACTGCTCTGGGCCCAGCCGGGGGTGGGGGTCAACCAGGAAGTACAAAAGTGAGAGCGGTGGCTCTCAGCCTTTTCCACCTAAACCTGTGGTGGGAGTCCCAGGGGCTTTGCTAGCATTTGGGGTCATGGCCCTGCATCAGCCTCTGATGGAATAGGAAATCTCATTTTCTGAGCCTTCCAGAGAATTCCAGGTTTGGGAACCAGGGGTCAAGTCTGAGCCTTGGGCATGGACGTAGAGAGGAAAGGCGACTGGGTCAACTTAGAGCCTGGTCAGCTTTGCTTACTTAAGGTGTGGACGCTGGCCCTGCTGGTGCGGAGGGTGGAGGAGGGGCACGCCAGGCCCCAGGTGCTCTTCCGCCTCTGCTGTTTTCACAGCTCTGGGTCTCCTGGGGTGGTCCTGCTTCCCACAGCTGCTCTTCCTGGCCCCTCCTTTACTTTTCAGGGGCCCTGCCGTTGGGTCTGCCCCAGGATGAGTTGAGTGGCCTCTGGGGATGGGGTGCACGCACGGGTGTCACATGCCTGAGTGCTGAGGTCTGAGTCGGGCCAGCCGGCCTTAGTGAGTCCCTTGCTAGCTGGGTGTTGGGGAGCATTGGCTCGCAAGTCCCCAGGGCTGCAGGCCTGGGTGTAGGGGAGGGGACTCCTGGTGCCCCCGTGCCCTTGACCATCCTGGTTCCAGATCCACGTGGAGTCCTGGGGAGTAGCCAATGGCTCAGCTGATCATGCAGGCAGTTCTGGGGGACACACTAGAGGCAGAGCTTGAGGTCAGGAAGGAAGGGTATATGACCTGAGACTTGGTTTGCCCCGGCCACTGGACAGAGGTCAGGCGAAGAGGATTGGGAGTGTGGAAATGTCGTGGGCAGCCTAAGAGGCACCGAGGGAGAATGGCAAACCCTGATTTTCTGATGGAGGTGTGGGCAGTTCCTTGGACTGTAAACACTGTGGAATTTGAAGAAGGAAGGTGACTTAAGCATGCTTTTTCTCTTGTTAGAGGTGAGGAAGGAAGGAAGGACTTGCTGTATAGGTGGAAACTCCAGGCATTTCGTTTGTGTGTACAGAGTTAAGCCATCAGGCATTGGTGTGGGGAGTTGGAGGTGCAGGAGGGGGTGAGGATGCAGAAATGCGATAAGAAAGCACGAAATGTTTGAAGGCACCAGGTGAAGCCTGGAAGCTGAGGCAGGGTCAGGCTGGATGGGGAGCTCAGTCAAGGAGGACTGGGAAGAGGGGCTGTGGCGAGCCAGTGGACATTTGTTAGGAAAATATTTTCTAGTGACTCTGAATTGGCAGATGAAACTAAGGCCCGGTGTTAATGATCGCTTGCTGGTGCGTGGCCCGGCGTCAGAATCCCTTTAAGGCCCTTGCTTTCTGAGGGCCTTCCCGGCAGCGCGCACACCTGGCCTCATTTGAGACTGGATCTGAACCCCGGACGTGTGGAGTTCATTCTTCAAGTTCTAAATCACAGGGAATAAAGGAACATCATGTCTGGCCTCGCAGCTCAAGCCCAGTTTGGTTCTAGAATGTGCTTGAGAAACGATCTTCCAGGCCTGGAGCAAACTTTTCTTGGTTTGAGGAACTCTGTTTCTTCCAAAGCAACCCAGTCAATATTGAAACATTCTCATTGTTGGAAACTTGGTTTCCCTGGATTGAGCTAAACCTGCCTTTCTGATATCGCTGACCATTTTGATGCTGGATTCAGAGTCTGCTTTCCACATGACAGTCCCTTAGCTGCCATCAGTATCTCATTACTGAGGGCTGCCGTGTGTTGGGGTCGGTGCTAGGACACTCACACACTTATCTGTTACGTCTATTTCACAGACTGACCTGGGCAGGTTCTTCCAACCTTAGACAGTGGCCTTTGCACATTGTCCCTCCTGGAGGGACCGGGCCCCTCTCCAGCCCACCTGTCATGGCAGCATGCAGTCAGTTTTGTGCACCAGACCTGTGAGGTTACCCACATCCTCAATTTGGAGGCTGTTTTTTTTTTTGGTGTTTTTTTTTTTTTTTTCAGGTGCAGGCTTTCCAGCTCTCTCTCTCTTAAATTTCATCTTACTCATTTGGCCTTTGGGATACCTAAAAAAAAAAAAAAAAAGGAAGACTTTCTTTGTATGGTACAAAGCTAGATTTTAAAAAAAACAAAGGACCAGACCCAATTCCTGCCCTAAAAAGTTTGCAATCTCGTTTGGACAATGAGGCATTCATAGAAAAAGAGACCTGGATGAGGCAGGCAGGGCCTCTCCTGAGCTGGCGTGCCCGCCCCACTACCCTGTGCCGGTCGCTGCGCATGCCATTTGTCTGATCGCCTTAGCCTTGTTTATATTGAACTCTTCCTTAAACCCACCACTGTCTGTTAGCTTTCCTCTAGCAGTGCATTTTATCCCCAACAGTCGAGAGCATCTTTACGTATAATGTGATTTTATGCAGTGGTTAAGGCATCAGTGATCTGCTGATCATCCATCTGCTCATTGGGTAGGGAGTGTCTGTTGCTCCTGCTTGCTGTGGAGTTTGAAGAAGGGGTACCGAATCTGAGGTCAAGGAAGTGCGGTGGAGGGGCTTACAGCCCATCACACCTCATCATACTGCCAGCATCTCAAGGCACCTGGAGGGCTCAACTCAGGAGCATGTGCATGAATGGCGGTGTGTGGAGAAGTCAGTGGAGCCTTCATTATAGGGGAAATTCCTACCCCTGATGTGAGTCAGTGTCTATGAGATTGACCTCATTTGTGTTGGTTTAGTAGTTTTCAAAATAAGCCTCCAGTGTGTTCTGAGATCAGAGGAGCGATAGCGCAAGAAGAGACTCCTCTGATTTGGAAATAGTTTCATTACATCAAGGGGTGCAGGAAGGAGGGATGGCCGGCAGGTGACTCGAGGCATGAGTCAGCTCCCCCGAAGGAAAGCCAGAGTGGACAAGACAGCCGTGTTCCGTTGTGTGACTCGAGTGGACGGCGTTGGAGCAGGGCCTCCCCCCGAACAGGGAGGGGGCGGGGCTTCGGCTCGTGTTCTCTCTGTCACTTCAAGGAGAGGTGCGCCATTAAGACTGGCTTTCATGAATCAAGGGCAATCACCTGTATCCTTTAACAGATGGGACAGAACATTCGAGAAACAGTGTTGTCTCTCACCATCCAGGTTGTCTTGCCCCTTTCAGGGACCAGTTAAAGAGACGTGCTGCCTTTTGTGGGCCTGGAATGGCTGGTTTTGAAGATGAGCGGCACAGAACGTGCTCTCCTGGTCTCCTTGGACAGCGGGGCGTCTCCCGTCGGATCCAGTTCCCAAGGGAGACGCTTCTCCCTTCTTTCCTCTTTGGCCACTGGGAATCAGAGGCAGCACGACTCTCACCTTCTCTCCCAAAGTCCGTGGTGGCGGGTCTGGGCGTGGCTGGTGCTCTGGTTCAAAGGCTCTATGGGCTGTGGGGTCGCTGGATGAGATAGGATTGTGCTGCGATTATTGCTGGCTCCTGGGCTTATACTGGGCCATTCATGGCCATGGCCCCCTGGTGCCCCTTCCTCTCCTGGCTTCCTGGTCTCTCGCTGTTAGGGATCTTGAATGAACAGAAAGCGTGGATTTCAAGCACTGATTCATTCCTCCCTTCAGAGGGCTCTTAAACTGGGAAAGCAGCCAGTGGTATCGAATTTTCATTTCCTGAAACTTCAACCAAACCTATAACTGGTGAGATAGCTCAGGGGCACAGGGAGCTACCGCCTGAGGGCAGAGAAAGCAGCGGGTGAGAGTGCCCACCAGGGCGGGTCTCCCTTGAAACTGATCTGAGGAAGGTGGGACTTTTCTGCTTAGACTAGAGGATTGCGCTGCTGTCAAGTCTCAGGACCCTCTCTTTTTACAGAGCAGACGTGGGAAAGGTTATTAATATGCGATAATCACGTCCACTTACAGGCTGAAATGTCATGTATGTTCTAAATTGTGATCTCTTCCTCCTGTACACAGGTCAGGTTTCTTTCCTCATACCCAGAAGGTGTTGACTCTTTTTTCTAGTCTTAAAAAAAATCTCAAAGCTATCAGTACGAACTGGTCTTTTTATCTTTATTTGAAGAGTTAATAAATGAGCTGGTGCATTTTTCTTGTGACTTGTTCAACAAGGTCTCCCAAGATTAAACAGCCATACTCAATATTTTTATTTATAGCAAGTTGATGTTGGTTTGTTTTTTTTTAAAGTGCAATGAGTCAAATAATAACTTTGCTTGGGAGGCAGAGGGGCAGAGCCGGCTGGCACCGGCTCTGCAGCGTTTGGGCTCCACTGGGTTTTCAGAGCTGGCGGATTTTGTGTCGACATCTCAGGATCACTTTCCAGATGCAAATCTTAGAATCTGCAAATGCTCCAAATGAGGCCCACCCTGCCTCTGTGGGCTCTTCAACATGTACCAGCTTTGCAATCACTTTTATTTAGCGAAAACATATGGAGCCCTGATTGTGTCCCAGGCACTCAGAACTTCACTGTCAGCTCGTTTTGCTTCCCTGATGACCCTAGAGCGGCTGCCAGTGTCAGCCTCCTTTGCACGGGAGGACACCGAGGCTCGGAAGCCCCATCTGACCTGCCCAGGTCGCAGCCAGCCAGTGCCTGAGCGGGGTCTGGACCCGGGGTCTGGTCCCCGAGGTCGAGGCTGCCGCGCTGCCCCCGGCTGTTTGAGCACCTGCTGTGTGCCGGGCACCTTGCGGGGAGAACCTTCACGCCTGATCTGGCCGGCCTTGAGGCCTCGAAGCCTCGAAGCTCAGAGCTTTCTTCTCTCTGGGGACGCGGCCCTGGGGGCACGTGATGGCAAAGGCCGTTTCCTGGAGCCTGCTTGGTCATTTCAAGGCAGCCGGGAGCAGAGGACAAAAGCTGTCCCTCGCTCGTGACGGGAGAGTGACGTCGGACGGGCTTTACTATGAGGCCCCTCATGCCGAGGTCTTCCTAGCTACTGCTGTTAGCTGTTCACAGACGTCGGCAAACGAGGTGACCGGAGCTTTCTTGTCACTACCGATAACCTTAGAAACCACCAAAATGCTTAGTTCTGAATTTCTTTCTTTTCTGGGTTTGGGGTAGGAAGTGGAGTAGCCAGTGGATGTGAATGTGTTTTAAGAAAACTTTTTTTTAACATAACGTGTTTATTAACATCGAGGGGATTCCATACGGCTTCTCTGAAAAGTCAGGCGTGCCCTCCACCTGGGACTAAGCCCTACACCGCCCGCCCCACGGTGGGGTGGCGGCTGCTCCCTGGGCCCAAGGATGCTCCGTGGGGACGAGCCACAGCCCCGGCGTGCGAGGCATCTGCCTGCACCCTCGCGCTAAATCTCCACCTGGGCAAGCCAGTGTGATGTTACATCCACCTCTGTCCAAGCTTCCAAGAGCTCACCTGCCCAATGACTCCTCGGACGTAGCACTGCCGGGAGTTGACCCTGGGGCTTTGCCCTCCCCTCCCTGCTGCCAGACTCAATGTCCTCTCAGTCCTTGTGCGTGTATGCCTTCCCCGGATGCTCCTTTGGGTGGAGGTGACGTTGGGGAAGTCTGGGCTTCCCGGTGAGGCCGGCTCAGTGCAGCAGGCTCTTGACTTAAGGACCAAGCAACTGGGTCCCCGTCTTTTTCAGGCGGAGCAGCTGCGGCAGGAAGAGGTGGTGAGGTGAAGGTTAAGGTGACCGCACGAGGCCGCCGTGGTTCTGGAGAGAGGTAACCCTCGCCCAGACGTCCAGTCCTTTCCTGATTCATCTTCCGCACACTCGCCGGCATGGAAGTAATAGTCTTGCCCTTCCATCTTCTAGGTCACCTTGAACGTTCCAAATACCTGCCTTCCCCTGATGCTGCTGATAAAGTCAGGATGGCTCTAAACTCAGTAAGTGTTTAATTATTAGCTTCCTGGCCTTTCCTCTGCTCCCTGTTCCTTCTGTTGCTTCCAGCGATGTGTGGGGGTCAGCATTTTAAGAGCTGCTTGCAGGGAATGCCTGTGCTCCAAGGATGCTCTGAAGGCATTCTTGGGGTTGGGGCTGAGCAGGAAGGGGTGGGAGGGGAAGCCATGTGGCAGTTGGACAGATGGGGGTCTTGGAGCTGCTGGGTGGGGTGGGTGATGTGATCTCCCAGGGCCTCTTCTCTTCCACTCTGAGTGAGGGTGGGGCAGGGGTCAGGGGTGGGGCAGGGGACAGAGAGAGGCAGAGGGAGTGAGTCCCCTGGAGGAAAGTGTGCGGGATCCCCCGGCCAGCAGACCACAGTGTGGCCTTGCTTCCAGGTGGGCTGGGACAGGCCACGGTTGAGTCGGACACTGCGCTGACCGCCCCTCAGCCCTCCCTGAGACCCTCCCGCAACACACACTTCGGCGACAAGCGCACTGCCTTTATTCTCCATCATACACACATCACCGACTCACCTTGTACCTGCGAGTGAGCACATTAAATAAAGCATTAATAACAGAAATCTGCGGTTAATAACAAAAGTTTTCCGTATCTTCTGTCTGGAAAACAGATCTTTGATTTCCTCACCCCTGCACCTGGTGGGATTTCTTTTCACTGGATCCTTTTAAAATGTCAAGTCCAGGGCAGAGGCGTTCACAGGGACAAAGCACGGGGCTTGCTGCGACCTTCCCGGGAAGGACAGTGTGTTCTTAGAGGCCAGCGCCTGTGCGGTGGTGGCTGTTGGTGTGTTTTTTGCCTCTGGCACCATCATTTAGATTAGAGATTACATTTCATTTTCCTTTTCTGTTGCTGCTCTGGTTTAGAGTGTAATCTTTGGACTTTTGAAGGAGCCCGTTGGTGAGTTATTAAGCTCCTGTTTGGCTCAGTGGTTTATAACCGCACTCCCTGGAGGCCCCTTTAAAATTCTAAGCACTCCATTGCTTTTAGTCAACAAGAGACAAGGGGCAAAATTAATGGGTGAGAAGTTGTCTTGCACAGGGACACTCAGATCAGGGGGCAACCGTGGCCTCCCAGAGTGTCCCAGCCAGTGGGCAATCCAGGGGACCTGGGGAGGGCAAGGTCACAGGCTGCTGGGGTCCGGAGGGGCCTCTGGGGGGCGGGGTCTTGAGGGGTAGGTCTGGAGAGGGCAAGTTTTAAGCAAGCAGAGTGGGAGGAGAGGGCTTTCTAAGAAGACAGAAGCCAGTCGAGAATGGAGCTGAGAGTGAGGCTGGCTGGCTCCCTCCACACTTCTGGATGGACACACTGCACCCCAGAAATTCCACTCCCAGGGGCAGAGTTGCTGAGCACACTCTCCACACAGTCGCAACTGCTGTAAGGTTGCTCACAGCAGTGGAGCTGCTAGCAGCCCCACCAACACACACAGAATTGTAAACCGTTCAGGTAGATTTCTTAACCTCTGTCACTCACATTCCTGTCTGCAAAATGGGCATATTGATCACCCCTTAGGGGGTCACGGTGTCATCCTAGGGGCTCTGGTCAGGTTTCAAGGAGATCATGAATGCAGACGCCCCGCAGCAGCAAGCTCTCAAAGGTCAGCGATCACTGTTCTCATTACAATTCTGGTCTTGCTAGTTCGTAACTTTGCAGCCCATTCTCAGGGCGTAGGACATTGACTCACTCTCAGACTTCTATGCATTTTTTCTTGAGTTTGTTACAAAGTCTCAATGTCAATTTAAAAAAATAGTAGACAAACACAAAGCAAAAACTATTGCCAATTAGTTTAAAACGTGCTGGTTAGTTTATTTTAGGTGAGGTCAGTATTTGGCATAATGGAAGATGCCCCCGGGGAATCTGTGGCTCTGTTCCAGGGCCTTGTCTGAGTGCGACGGGCTGTGCAGTCGCCTGCTAGGATAATCAGGGTTTACATCGTTCATCTTTCTCGTTGTTCAGGGATCACCACCAGGAGTCGGACCTTACTATGAAAACCATGGGTACCAACCCGAAAGCTTCTATCCTCTGAAGCCCTCTGCGGCCTCCAGTGCCTACATGGTGTATCCGGCTCAGTATTACCCGCCTGCGGTGCCCCAGTATACCCCGAGGGTTCAGACGCACACTTCGACACCCGTCATCCGCATGCAGCCCAAACCCCCGTCGGAGACAGTGTGCACCTCAAGTAGGTCCCCTTCTGCATGTATTTCCTCTAACGGAACCCGGGCCTTGGGTCTGCCTTCCCCGGGGGGCCCTCTGCTCCCCCTGGCTCTGCTGCCGGCTCTCCTCTGCCTACCGGGCAGGTCTGTCCCAGGATCCTCTCACCTCTCCCCCGCTGCATCAAAGCTGCAGCCCCGGTCTCGCCTCCGGCCTGGGGGACGCCCGGCTGCAGAGACCTTCATCTCCCGTTATTGCTCGTGTGCCAGCTTGGCCAGTACCACCCAGGGGGGGTCTTTCCAGCCAGGTTTCCCTGAACTGCTTTTTGCCAGTTCATCTTGAGCAGATGGTAAGCCCCCAGCACAGGAATAAGCGAGCCAACCTTCCTTCATGGTACTGATCCCTGGACACGTGCTCAATGAGTATTTCGTGTTCGGTGAATGAAGTGGCTGGTGGGGCTGTTGCACAGAAGCAGCCACGACATTTCTCTTGGCTATGAGGATCTTGAGGACAGACCTGAGCGGCCGAGGAGGAGGGCTGAGGGATCAGAGGTCGCGTGTCCTCACCCATCACCTTAATTCCACATCTTTCTTATCTCATTCGTCTGTCTCCTTTCCCTCTGACCCTGTTGCCACGCCCCTCTTTTAGTGCAGGCTCATTTACATGGCAGGAGCCACCCAGGCAGGACTGGCAGAGCGGTAGACCTGCACAGCACACTGGTTCTAGCACAGGGCTAGTGCCGGGGCTCACTCAGTGAACACTTGCATTGATAGGGTTTTTATTTTGTGAGATATGCAATCAGACACACACAGCTCATGCAGTTAAAGATGAATGGCAGGTGGATTTCCACGCCACCATAGCGGCAGTGGGTCATACTCGCGCTCTCTGAAGCCCCAGGCCCCCCCAGACCTCTCCCACACTTCCTGAGCGCCTTCACTCTTGTATTTCTGCCTCCAGCCTGGCCTCTGCCCCCCGATGCTTCACAGGTGGCCCTTCCATCCTTCCTTCTCCCCACTGCTACTCTCTTCCATCCTTGCATTTTCTACCCCTTGAGGGTCCTTCCTCCTTAATCACCCCTGCTCCTTTCCTCTGTGGCTCTCTTTCCCTCCATCAGTTTCTTTCAAATCAAGGAAATGCTCGTCTCTGCACTTATGTCCTTCTGGCAGTGGCTGGGTAGGTTGAGACTAGTGACTCCTAATTGGGGCGATTTTGACCCCTAGGGACATTTGGCAATGTCTGGAGACAGATTTGCTGTTATAAATTGGGGGAGTGATACTGGCATCTCCTGGGTAGGTACCACTGACACTGCTAAACATCGTAGTGTGTAAGATGCCCCCTGACCAAGAGGGACCCAGCCAAGACGCCAGTGCTGCCAAAGCTGAGGACTTCTGGCCTCGGTCCACCATGAAGGTTGGAGGCAAGCCAGGCCGAGGAGGGTTAAGGATCTCCTGACAGGGGCATCTGCCTCCCCAAGAAAGAATACCAAGGGTGGTCAGAAAAACCAAGGGTCCTCTTGAGGTCAGCATTTTCAAA
This sequence comes from Camelus bactrianus, assembly GCF_048773025.1. Taxonomy (NCBI): domain Eukaryota; kingdom Metazoa; phylum Chordata; class Mammalia; order Artiodactyla; family Camelidae; genus Camelus; species Camelus bactrianus. The sequence goes on from NC_133539.1 coordinate 3,782,956, forward strand.
AGGGGGTGCTCAGACCAGTGACTGTCCAATCCGGGTGCACAAGAGGGTCCCACTTGCCTAATAAGCACATTTCAACTTTTCTGGAGGAAAATGCAGTGATGACAGAGAGTGGGACAGGCATGTATAAATCCCTCATCTGTTGCTTCATAAGGAAAGACTATGAGCCTACATGGATGACTTTGCATGAAAAAACTGTCCTTTAAAAGCTAGCTTAGTGACCACACTTAAACTTTAAAACACTTCATTGACTTCTATAGAAACACATACCTTTTATAAGTGTGATGTTTGATCTTGGAAGTATTTTTTTTAATGAATAGACTATTCTTTAGAGTAGTTTTAGGCTTATAGAACAATTGAGGAGGGAGTTCCCATGAACCCTCTTCTGTCCGCCCCACGTTTCCCTTTGCATCTTGCCTAAATGTGTCACATTTGTTACAATTGATGAACTGATATTGAAACATTGTTATTAACTAAAGTCCATAGCTTTACATTAGGATTACATTCTTTTTGCTGGATATTCTCTAGGTTTTGATGAATGTATAATAATGTGTCCAGGATTACAGTCTCACACAGAGCAGTTTCCCTGCCCAGGAGGTCCTTGGTGTGCTGCCTGCACATCCCTCCCCCCAGCCCTTGGCAACCGCTGGGCTTACTGTCCCCATCGTGTTGCCTTTTCCAGAATGTAGAGTGGGAAGCCTGTAGCCTGTCAGAGCCTTGACAGTATTTTGCAAGTTACTTAAGTGACACAAATTCAAGGGAACTCCATCAGGATTGCAAGGAACATGAAATTTGAGAGTCTGATTTCTAAGAAATTCGACCACTAAATTGTGTCCTCACTTCTTTTCCTCCAGAGACTAAGAAAGTGCTGTGCGTCACCCTTGGCCTGGGGGCCATCCTAGTGGGAGCAGTGCTGGCTGCCGTCCTGCTCTGGAAGTTCAGTAAGTGCTGAGGAGCTGCCCTGAGCCGGAGAGGGCCAGGTCGTGGGGGGCTGGCCCTTCCGCGCCCCTGCTCTCTGGGCTGGGGGACCATCCACAGTCCCTCTTGAAGTTTCCCACCTCTTGCCTTCTGTTTGGTTACGTGATGCGTGAATAACCTTCCTTGAAAGCAGCCAGTCTGGTCTGTGTGCTTCATTGTAATCTGTGGTTTGTCAAGATCCCATGTGCTTTGTGTGGCATGGACACACGGGAGAAGCGTGTGGCACTTACCCTGTGCTTTGGGGCACTAGGTGGCACCTGGCATTCGTGAGCACGGCTGCCCCACCTGGGGCCACACCTGGTCCCTGTATCTCAGTGTTCAGCGGTGGCTCCCCGGGCCACCTCCTGTAACCCAGTGCAGGTCTCCTCCATCAGCCCGGGGCAGCGTTTGTGGACTGCAGGACTCACCTGTGTGGCAGAGAGGACGGGGGCGCGCTGTCCAGATTCAAGGCTAGGGGTCCTTCCCTCCGCCCGGCAGTAACGGACCCGAGGGGCTCGGCGTTGCTGACGGCCAGCCCCGGTTCCTTTGATATACGCAGTCCATGCAGTCGGCGAGGGCTCATCCTCTTCTTTCAAAACAAAGGGGAGGAGCTGACTTCCTCTCATCACGTGGGCGCTGGGAGGTTTTCTTGGTTTCTCAGCCTGACGGGCACCTCCCTCCCGTTTCTCTGCAAGAGGAGAGCAGGTGCTCGGCGTCCGAGATGGAGTGTGGCTCGTCGGGGACCTGCATCAGCCCCTCTCAGTGGTGCGACGGCGTCCTGCACTGCCCCGGCGGCGAGGACGAGAACCAGTGTGGTGAGTGGGAGAGGGCCGCTCCTCCTGGGCTCCGGGCTCTGGGTGTGTACTGGAGGAGCGGCCCCCAGGCTGGGAGTGATGGTGCAGGGCCCGTGTCCAGCACTGTGATCGCTCCATCACTGCATTCCTATCTGGAGGCTGAGCCGTGCATCTAAGCCAGGTTTTCAGATGAGGAGACAGGCTCAGAGTGGGTGAGCTGCTGCCTGACATCGCACAACCGGGGTCCGGGGAGGGAGAAGACAGCCCAAGGCCAGGCCAGCGTGTGCACCCAGCTGCCACAGGATGTCATCTCTTGGCAGCTAAAGCGAGCAAACTGTTTAAAAGATAAAGTTGGGAGTGCGCTGTGCCTTTTTCTTTAAAAAAAAAATTTTTTACGGTAACTAGGTTTGTTTATTATTTAATGGAGGCACTGGGGATTGAACCGAGGACCTCATGCATGCTAAGCACGCGCTCTACCACTGAGCCACACCCTTCCCACGCCTCGCTATGTGTTTTCTAAACAAGCTGAACTTAAAGCGATCTGTTGTCACAGGTGGGCACCTCTTCTGCTTCTATAATTTTCTATTAATTATTTCAGGGGTGGTAAAGTCCTGCAAAGGGGAAATCGATTCTCTAGTCCGAGGGCTGCGCTAATATCCACCGATGGCCGTACCAGAGCCTGAAGTCTGCTGTGTGCTCTGGGAGCCATTAGCATTTAATGCAGGTGGTGCCAGAGAAAGGCCGTGCTCGTGGGACCTGCAGGAACCTGCAGCTCCCGCCCCGGGAGTGTTTGCACGTGTCAGTGGCTCACTCACTCCCTAAACTGTCAGCGGAGTGCCTTGCCTTTATTTTGGTGATAATATATTTGTCATCATTTTCTTAAGTAAAGGAGGGAGCTTTTGAGATTGAGCAGATGTGGTTAAGATGTCAGGCGGTTTTCCTGCACACGCGCGTGTGTCAGTAAACTCCAGCCAGACAAACATGTAATGTTCCTTGGAGAGACTTTCTCGCTCTCTTCTTAGTATTGAAGTTGTATTTGTTTAAATACTTTGAGTCCATGTGCTCAAATAGATCAAAATTCAGAAAGTCCCTAAGGGTGTGCAGTGAAAAATCTCATCTCCCCACTTCCCTTACACTCACACACAACACACACACACACACACACAAATGCACTCACATACCATGAGACAATAGAAAATACATGCTGGTCTCCACCCCTACTTCCCGGCCCGGAGCTCCTGGAACCCTGGGAATTCCTAAGTGACAAGAGCACCAGGAGCATCGTTTGTCCCAGCGTCTGGTCCCTTCCTGACACAGGACTCCTGAAACCCTTGTCACTCCCTGGGTGACAGGCGTGTCCTTTGTTCTAACGAGGTGACTGGGTGGCTCCTGGATGGGAGCTGGTCGCCACAAAGAACAAGCCGTGGTTAGAAGCTTAGAACTTGCAGTCCTGCCCCCCCGTTCTCGAGAGGGGACAAGGGCTGGAAAGGGAGTTAATGATTGGCCGCGCCTACGGGATGGAGCCACCACGAAATCCCAGAAGTGCAGGGTGGGGAGCTTCCGGGTTGGTGACCGCGTGAAGGCCTGGGGAGACAGGCGCGCCCAAAGAGGGCGCGAAGCCCCTGCCCCTCCCCACATGCCCGCCACACGCGTCTCTTCCTCTGCAAGTTCATCTCTGTCCTTCCCCATGTTCCTTTATAATAATCTGGTGAACAGAAAGTGAACGGTTTTCCTGAGTCCTGTGAGTCACTCTAGCAAGTTAATCGAAACTTGAGGAGGGGGCCGTGGGACCCTCTGACTTACAGCTGATCATTCAGGGGCACAGGTGACAACCCGGACTTGGGACGGGCATCTGAAGTGGGGAGCAGTCCTATCGGCCTTAACCTGTGGGATCTGATGATCTCACCAGGTAAAGAGTGTCAGAATTGAGTTAAATTGTTGGACACCCACTGGTGTCCCCGAGAATTGCTTGTTACGGGGTAAAAGCCGCCCACGTTTGGTGATCAGAAGTGTCAGGAGGAGAGTGTTCCGCATGAGCAGTGAAGGGACGCACGGGAGACAAGGACTCCAGGAGAATGAAGAGCTGGGTTGTTTTACCATCACACACGTGTGTGCTCACACGCACGCACACACGCCTGTTCACTAACCAGTCATGTTTTTCCCTTGGGGGCAATTAAAAGAGTATCTTGTTTGTGCAGTTTTTGCACCAGAAGTAAATACGTGTTTGCATTCTTGATCTGCTCATTTCCCAATGGTTGTTACCATCCGGCTGATTCCACAGTACTGGCCACACATCCTCAAAGTCATTCTCCGCCCAGACCCCAGCCTCCCGTTTCCCTCCACTGCCCTCCGCTGCCCTCTCCGTGTTCCTTTGCATGGAACACCGAGCAGTTTCATGTGTACAGAAAATCGAGCAGACAGCACAGAGCTCTCTTGTCCCTATTTTTAACATCTTGCATTGAGTGGTTTGTGCGTTGTAAGTGATACATCAGTATCAATACATCCTTTTTTTCTTTTTATTTTTTTAATATTTTATTTATTTTATTAATGTGTTAATTATCTTTTTGTGGGGAGGAGGTAATTAGGTTTATTTATTTTTAGAAGAGGTACTGGGGATTGAACCCAGGACCTTGTGCATGCTAAGCATGTGCTCTACCACTGAGCTATGTGCTCTACCACTGAGCTATGTGCTCTACCACTGAGCTATACCCTCCTCCCTTTTTTCTTTTTTTTAAATTGAAGTATAGTTTACAATGTTGTGTCAGTTTCTTGTGCACAGCATCATGTTTCAGTCATACATATACATACATGTTCGTTTTCATATTCTTTTTCATTATAGGTTACTACAAATTATTGACTATAGATCCCTGTGCTATATAGTAGAAATTCGTTGTTCATTAATTTTATATATAGCAGTTAGTATCTGCAAATCTTGAACTCCCAATTTACCCCTTCCCACCCCCTCCCCCCCAATAACAAGCTTGTTTTCTATGTCTGTAGGTCTGTTTCTGTTTTGTAAACAATTTCATATGTGTCTTATTTTTTAGATTCCACATATAAGTGATTTCATATGGTATTTTTCTTTCTCTTTCTGGCTTGCTTCACTTAGAGTGAGGATCTCTAGGTCCATCCATGTTGCTGCAAATGGCATTATTTCATCCCTTTTTATGGCTGGGTAGTATTCCATTGTATAAATATACCACGGCATCTTTATCCAGTCATCTGTCAATGGACACTTAGGTTGTTTCCATGTCTTGCCTATTGAAAATAGTGCTGCTGTGAACATTGGGGTGCATGTTGATACATTATTACTGACAAAAGTCCTTAGTTTACATTGAGGTTCATTCTTAATATTGTGGACAAATGTCTAATGTACTTAAACTTGGACAGTAGGTTTGGACAGATGTATAAAGACATGCATCCATCATTACAGTATCGTACAGAGTAGGTCCACTGCCCTAAAAGTCCTCTGAGCCCCGCCCATTCACCACCGAGCCCCCAGCCCTGAGTAACACTGATCGTTTTACCGTCTCCATGCTTTTGCCTTTTCCAGAGTCACAGAGTTGGCATCACACAAAGGGTAGCTTTTTCAGATTGGCTTCTTTTACTTAGACACATGCATGTAATGCCTCCATGTGTCTTCATGGTTCGAGGGCTCATTTCTTTTTAGCACTGACTCATAGTACGCTGCCTGTTTACCACTCACGTGGTGTATGGACCCACTCATCATGGAAGTGTTAGGACAGGATCACACCAAGGCCGGTCATCCCGTGGAGGAGTGAGCCCAGACATCAGGCTGGCCGTCCAGGGAGTCGGGGTCACCGAGGGGAGGCGAGAGTGAGCCCGGGGAGCAGCCCGGTCCTCCCCTCACACTTAAGCCCACATGCATCGCCCCCAGCCACAAAGCGGCGTTTTCACGCTGCGACTTCCCAGAGGTCGTGCCACACAGAGCACGTCATTCGGCACCTCGCCGTCTTGTGCACAGTGCCGTCTTCTGGATCGTTCATGTTAACGCAGGGCACGCTGGTTAACCCTCAAGTGTTAACGCAGGACTCCCCTCTGCGAAGAAGACACAAGGTGTTTCCCCCACAGCACGAAGAGTCTCGGAATTCTGCAGGAGGAGGGGGGGGGTGGGCAGGGAGGGGGCTTCAACTATATTTATAATGTTTTATTTCTTTAAACAAAAGAGTTGGGGTTGTTGTGGCAAAATGTTAATGAAGTTAGAGGCAGAGCTTTCCAAAGGACTCAGCACATCCCCGGGAGCTCTCTGTTGGGCCGAAGGGTCAACCTGCTGCTCAGAGTGATTGTCTAAAAGTGTTTTTCAAAGACAAATGAAAAATCCATAAAACCAAACAAAAAAACACTTTTTAAAGCCTCTTCATCTTATTCATTTATTTTCTTAAGAAACAGTTTTATAATACACGCATAATTTGCAGGCCACAAAGCCAACCTTTTACTTAATTAATTTAAGTGAGGTACCACCAGTTACAACGTGTCAATTTCTGGCACACAGCACAAGGTCCCAGTCGTGCATGTGCATACATACGTTCGTTTTCATGTTCTTGTTCATTAAAGGTTATTATAAGATACTGAACATAGTTCCCTGTGCTCTACAGAAGAAACTTCTTAAGCCAATCTTTTAAAAGGCTCAGTCCAGTGGTTTTTTGTTTTTTTTTTTTTTTAAGTAGAGGCACTGGGGAGAGCACCCAGGACCTCGTGCACGCTAAGCACATTCTCTACCACTGAGCTGTCCCCCTCAGGCCAGTGGTTTTTATCTATTCACAGAAACTGGCAGCATCAGCACAATCGTTCTAGCACATTCTCTTCATCTCGTAAGGAAATCTCAAGCTCTCGCCCCCTGACCCACCTCCTGCGTCCCCCTGGGCCCTGAGCAACCACGAGTCTACTTCCTGTCTCGTGCGTGTTCCTGCATGTGGTGTGTGTCAGCGCTCACCCCCTTTCATGGACGAATAATTCATGTTCCATTGTGTGGGCACCATCCTTCGTGCGTACACCTGTTGACGGACATCTGGGCTGTTTCCGCCTGTGGCTGTTGTGAATAACGCGCCCAGGAACATTTGTGTACCATGTTTGTTTTGTCTGAATACTTGTCTTCAGTTGTTGGGTGAAGGGCACTTTTTTTTGCCGGGAAAGGCTGGATTCTCAGCACACCTCATGAGTGTGGTCAGAGCCTCGGGAAGAGGGAGCCCTGCACGCCCCCTCCCGAGCCTCTGTGTCCCCGGGTGGGAGGGGCTCGCCCGTGGCAAGACCATGGTCTGGAGCTCACGAGCATCTCCCTTCCGCAGTGCGCCTCTACGGACCCAACTTCATCCTTCAGGTCTACTCACCTCAGAGGAAGTCCTGGCACCCCGTGTGTCAGGAAGACTGGAGTGAGAGCTTCGGGAGGGCCATGTGCCAGGACCTGGGCTACGGGTGAGTTTGCAGCCCCCCACCTCAGAGGTGGGGCCGTGACGGTGACAGGCATAGAAACGTCAGAAGAAGGACCAGTGCTTCCCTCTGCCCCTCGCTGGCAATGCCAGGCCGCGGACACCACAGACCCTTGTCTCCATCCCACAGCTGCTCCGGGAAGCCAGCAGGGAAGCGTGTACCACACCAGCCCCCTCCACGGCATCTCCCAGCTCTGCCTCCTCCTGGGCCTCCATCCGCCCCGGTTACTCAGGGCTGTCTAGTGCTGTGATCACCAGGGTCCGGGGTGCTGGCCGAGGGCCTTGGGTGGCTCATTTCCTGAGAAGCCTCTGGGCAGAGTTGAGACCTTGACTTCATTTGTCTCCTTGATGGGGGCTGGGGCTGGAGGGCGAGCAGGGAGGGCTGCGGGGGAGGTCAGAAGGAACAGGTCCCACGTGACCTCCCCTGCATGCGTGCAGGAGACGTTGAAGGCTTCTGAACAAGAGACAACTGATCATCAGACTGATGCATAAGAGAATTCACTCCTCATGCAGCCACCAGAGGAGGTGGGAGAGGGAGGTGGGAGGGCCCCTCCCTGGGGTCCCAGTTAGTGGCTCACCGGGGCGTCCCTGCGGATGCCTGGCAGCCGTCTGGCCTCCCAGAGGAAGGCTGTGTGATTTCACTGCCTCCTTTTCTTCCTTGGGGGTGTCCCTGTGTGACTTCTGTGCAATTCTAGGGTATTCCCTGTATGCCAGTTTTCAAAATGAATTACCGCTCCACAAGAAGGCTGGCTTCTTAGTGAAATACTTCAAAATGCCACCCCCCCAAACTGTAGCACAGGGCACCATGGCTGACAGTGAGCCCCCAGCACGGTTCAGAATCTGTGTTCCGTAACAGAGCATTTTCACACGTGTACCTTGGCTCATTCACAAGGCCTCACACACCCTTACCTTCACTGCTTCTTCAGCCTCATCCAGATTAGGCCGGACGCACGACTGCTGGACGACTGTTACCTGACACTTCAGGGTCATCAGCTGGAAGGATGGTTATCAGGCAGTGTCACTTGATTGGAACTTGTGGTTTTGTTTTTCGAAATGCTGAGGTGTTCTTAATCTGAACGTCATGCAAGAGAAGGATTATGACACAGCGTAGGATCTGCGTAGGATTTGCAAATGCTTACAGCAGAACCATTATTTTAAGCAAGATTTTCTGTCTTTTTTAGGAATAGTTTTTATTCTAGCCAAGGAGTAGTGGATGACAGCGGGGCCACAAGCTTTATGAAGCTGAACATCAGTGCCAACAACATCGATCTCTATAAAAAGCTGTACCACAGGTATTTCATTTGGTGGTTTCTCGTTTCCTTCCAAAAGTTTTACAGGTAGAATGAGTGGGAGACATCGGGGGGGTCACTGTCGGAGTTTGATTTCTCTGCTGCAGTTGTGGGTTTGGCGTGGATTCTCAAGGGGAGGATACTGGACTCTGCGCAGGACCCATTGCTCTGGCAGCTCTGGGCTCGTTCTTGGGAAGCGGCTACGTGTATCTGCCATCTTGTTTGTGCCGTCTGCCCTCTGTGGCATTGGGTAACACTGCAAAATTGAGATTCTTCTTCCCTGATTTTCTTGGCTCTCCAGACATTAAAGGAGGACCTTACTATGTGTCTGGATGTGGGTCTAGGAATCCAAAAGAATGTCTCGAGGTCCCAACCCAGGCGACCTACTTACTCATCCTGGTTTGCCCAGGACTCTGCTGGTTTCACACTGGAAATCCTACTTCCGAGGCATGCCCCGAGCCCCAGGCAGCAGGGGCGGTTGGTCCTCAGCCTCAAGGCGTAGCTGTCCGACGGTGCTGTGTGTGTGTGGGTGCGGGGGCTGCTGGAAGTGAGCAGCTGGTCCCTGCAGCGGCCCACACATCCTTCTTCCTGTATCTTTGTTTCCTGTGCCTGGAGGCTGACTAGCAGTGCTGGACGGTTCCCAGTGTGCCCAGTGGGTGGGAATGAACCTAAGCTGGTCCCCTGAGGGATGGTTTAGCTGGTTAGGAGGATGGGGAAGAGGGCTGGGCTTTAACTAGTCGTTTTACGTTGCATATGTTTAAAATGATTGCGGTCTTCTTAGCATCATTACTATTTATTTGAATGGTTTTTTTTTCTTCTGACTTTTCTTCTGTTTACAATGTTGTATTATATCTGAATGTTCTTTAATGTGGAAGATACACAGTGTCCTTTGTGCAGAAGCCTCCCAGGTCTCTTATCACTCGTCCCCAGGTGGCCAGCCAGGCCATCACCTCCCTGCTGGCCAGGTGCCAGTCACTGCATTTAGGGGAGAACGGACTGGTCATGTGTCCCCTCCTTCCCTGTGAGTGGGAGACTGGAAGCAGGTTTGCATTCCTGGCGGCCCAGGCTGAGGTGTCTGGGGACTGACTTCTGCCTGAGGCGCCTGAGCTTGGCCGTCTGCCGGAATGGGACAGGGCGAGCCCAGGAGGAGGGGTGGGCACAGCCAGGTGTGCCCATCAAAACAGCGCCCCATGGTTTGCCCACCCAAGAAGCTAAACACAGCTGCCCGGGCTCTTTTTAAATGCCGAGTGTCTCTTTGTCCTCCTGGTTCCGTGGAATCGGGGCTGAGCAGGGGCAGGAAATCTACCACCTCTCGGTTAAGAGCCTTGGAAACTCTCCGGGTAGCTGTAGGGTTTGGAGGAAAGAAGAGAAAGTCATTGGCAGCTGGTGTTCTGGGTGCGGGGCAGGGGTGGGAGGACTTCCTTCCTCTTGGCTTTCAGAAGTTGCTCATTATTACCTGAGTCTCGGGCTCTTGGTGGGGTTTCTCCAAATGGCTGCTTTGTGCCCTGATGCTGGTGGCTGGACAGTGTGCCTCCTTGTGGAGGAGAATGGTCCTTAGAAAACATCTCTTAATGGCAGTGTGTCTTCTCTTGGCATCCCAAAACCTCTCAGCCAGAGACCACCAGGACACGCTGTGTCCTGGAGTCAAGGGTGTCTCAGTGGGACGGTGCTGGAAAGAACTTATTATAGGACATAGGCTTGTGTTGGGTCATTTTGGGGAAGGTTCCAGGAAGCAGAGCTTTGCCCTGGATTGAAAGCTGTCAGGAAGTGACGGTGATTCTGTAGTTGGTGTCTTAATGCTTTTTTTTAGAAGGTGGGTGGTGGAAACCCGGTTACAGCTGAGAAGGGCAAAGAAGCATGGTCACTCATGTCAGCCAGCAGAGGGGGCTGTTGGTCACTGTGTGGTTTGGACCAGGTTCATCACGGTCGGTCTGCTTAGAGGGGACATTGCGGTGGGCTTGCCTCTGTTCTGCTCCATCACATGACAGTGCTCTGGTCTGATGCTTTGTGGGGTTTTCTTCCTTTTTTTTTTTTTTTTGATGGGGGTGCCGGGGATTGAACCCAGGACCTCGTGAATGCTAAGCACGAGCTCTACCACTGAGCTCTACCCTCCCCTACCACCCCCGGCCCAATGTTGATGCTCTGCAGTCTATGTTCAACGGGAGACACAGCCAGCTGTGACCCCCTGGCTGTCAGGGCTGCTTCTCTCTTCAGCATATTGGGGAGAAACTCACTCTGTGACAGACGCATTGGTTATTTCTTGTCTGTAACTCTGAATGTCTGTCTCCCAAATGAGTAACTTTTCTTTCTTTTTGCTCCCAGGCAAATGATTGGTTGTCAACTTCCTGTGCAGTAAATGTAAAACAGTTATTGGAACCCAGAAGTTTACAAATGTCTTCCATACAGAATTAAAGGATGGAATTTAAGTTCCAAGAAAACAAATAATAGCTGCTCTGTTGTGTGCTGCCCTTCCCAACCGCCTTATGAGTTGGTGCTATTTAGCCCATTCTGGAGATGGGGAAATTGAGGCGCAGGGAGGTTGAGTGCTTTCCCAAGGTCACAAAGCTTGAATTTGAATCCTGCACTTTGACTCGGCATCTGCTCTTTGCTACTGCCCCCTGTGGGTGTAGATTCACTTTCCTTCTTCACTTTCCTTCTTCATTTGTGGCCTCTTCTATGTCTGGGGAGGCAGGGAGTGAGAACACTGGAAGAAAATATTTATTTCTAAGTATTTTGAGAATCAAGTGTTTCATTTATTATAGTGACCACAGTGTCCCCTCTTCTTTTGTAGTGATGTCTGTTCTTCAAAAAGAGTGGTTTCTTTGCGCTGTATAGGTAAGTGACCCTTGGTTTTCCTTTCTGTGCTTCTAAGTAGGAACCCTTCTGTACTTACAGAAACGTGTCCCCGTGTCTTTGGGGGGCGTGGAGAGAAGAAGGCTGGGACGTGGGTTGGGATATGCCCAGTGCTCTGCCCCAGGGAGCGCCTTTCTTCAATTTTGATGCACTTTCGGTGCCTTCTGCCTCGGGTCCAGGAAGCAGCTGTCCCACGAGAACGGGCACGTTCAAGACACCGACGGGTCCCGCTCTGTGGTGTCCCCAAGGCAGAGCTGGGGGCCTGTGGGAATCCCCATCCCTGGGTTCGGATTACTTAGTTTCCAAACTTTCATCAGCGTGGAGGACACTGGGATCCCTTCTCTGGGATGGCCCCACCCTGTTTCCACACGAATCTTGGGCCTGAAGCTCAACTTTTGAGTTTGAAGAGGTAAAACGAGCAGGTACCCCCAGTGGACGCATGTCCCAGTTGTCCCAGCAGTAATTTCCCAGCCAGGCTGGCTCAAACTTCTTGACGTACCCAGAGAGCGTGGCACCCCCTGCCCGTGCCCCCTGCCCTCCTGCCCAAGCCGTCCCCTTGTGGTGGCATGGGAGCAGCACACGCAAGGAAGGCCCTCCTTAGCTTGTTCAGGAATCTTCAGGCCTCTGAGCATTCAAGGAGGTCCCAGGGCCTTCGTTACCCATGCCTCTGCTCCACCTGAGTATGTGGGGGACGCTAACGAATCACACTAGCGCCAGGAGAAGGCGGCACCCAGTGCCAGCAGAAGTGGTGCTTTCTGACTTGAAGCGAAACACGATGAAAACTTTAACATAAATTCTCTTAATACATTTACAGTCTTGTATTTACAAGCTAAATATATATAGGAAATCACAAATAAATCCCTTTTAATTAAAAAAAAAAGTGGCACTTCCTCGGGTGTGGGGCTGGGGGCTAGAGGAACGTCCTCTCCTCTCCCCCACCTGAGAGAGACCAGGACACATTTTCTAAAACTCAGACCCCAAACAAACAGGAGCAAGAGGTGACAATGGTCATCCTCGAGCCAGGCAGAACCCCTGGGATGGGAGCCGTCTGGGCGCCCGGTGCAGCGGCGGGTTGGCCCTGCTTCTGCTCACCGGCCCGCTGCGCTCTGTTTGTCGCCCCCAGAGTGCGGGGTCTCCGAGAAGACGAGCCGCCAGAGCCGGATCGTGGGCGGCTCGAGCGCCAACCTGGGGGACTGGCCCTGGCAGGTCAGCCTGCACGTGCAGGGCATCCACGTCTGCGGAGGCTCCATCATCACCCCCGAGTGGATCGTGACTGCCGCCCACTGCGTGGAGCAGTAGGTTCCCAGTCCTAGGGGGCGGGGCCCGCGGGCAGGGGCGGGGCCTGGGGGCAGGGGAGGGGCCCTGGAGCGGAGGTGGGGCCCGGGGGCGGAGGCAACGCTGTGCCCTGTGGCCTTGAGGGAAGTCTTTGACCTGTTCAGGCTCCGGTTTCCGAACAAGTGGGGATTCTAAGGGAGCCCACTTCGTGGAGTCTCTGGGAGGGTTACATAAGTCGTGATGTGAAGCCCGTGGCCAAGCCCATCCCTTCAACAAATGTCCACCGCAGTAGGGCTCCGGAGCAGGGATGCCCTGAGGGGCTGGGGTGATGCTGTGATCAGAACTCCTTCCAGCCTGTGGTCTTCTCAGCTCCAGCCTACCTTTCTTGAGGCCCCTGCCCTCTTGGGAAGCCTGGTCTCCCCTGGGTTCTCCTCTGAAGAGAGTGTGCTCAGGGACACTCAGACCTCACTCTGTCCTGCCGGAAGATTCTCTGTGGTTCCTTAAACACCTTTGGCCACAGCGTTGCCCAGACAGATGTGTGGGGAGGGGTGAGGGTAACCATCATTTATAGCTTTAGCTTTTGTAGAAGATGTTGTCCCTGTCCCCACTCCTTTTTTCTTAAACATGGAGTTTTTTGGTCACATGCTTACTTTGAGAAAACCCTACTCATCAGAGTGAGGGTGAGCGTAGCGTGGCTCCTGGCCCAGCCGTTCTCTGCCTGAGTAGCCCTGGACAGCTCACTCGGGGCATCTGACTGGACCGTCTGCACCTGTGAGCCAGGTGCGCCGCTCCTCCCGGGGCTGTTGTGAAGGCTGAAGGAAGCGATGTTTATTACCCAAGAGTGTCCCTTCCTTCCATCCACTGGATTCCGTGGGCTCCAGGATTTGGGATTCTCTTAGAAGAGAAACAGCTAGGTGAAGGTAATGCCCGGATGGCTATTAGACCTAGAGTCCATTAATCAGCACACATTTATCAAGCACCTACTGTGTGCCAGGAAATGCCCTAGCTTATAAAGATAAGTCCCAGTCCTGCCAGAAATGGGGCTTCAAACCCCAGGGAGGCGTTTAGGCTCCAGAATACGTGTTCTCAGGAAATTCGAAGGTTTGCAGGCTGGTGCCGGAGCACAGGATGAGCAGGATTCGTTAGTGAGGTGAGGGGGAGCTGTGGGAGGGCGAGGCTGCGTGAGAGGGGAACAGGGAAGGGCCTGAGACCGCCAGGCCAGTCTTGTCGGGTGGCTTTCGGCAAATTGTGTCACCTTGGGGACACTTGGCCCTGGCCAATGACTTTTCAAGATCCTTGTGGTTCCTTTGTGGTTCTGAGATGCTGAGGGGTGTTCATCTTTGTCTTCTAGGCCTCTTAGCAATGCCAAGATTTGGACAGCCTTTGCAGGAATTTTGAGTCAATCTCTCATGATCTATGGAAATGGATATCAAATAGCAAAAGTGATTTCCCATCCAAATTATGATTCCAAGACCAAGAACAATGACATTGCTCTTATGAAGCTGCAGACACCTCTGACTTTTAACGGTAATACCTGTGTGCATGTGGTCCCGCGTGTGTGAACAGTTTTGACCAAATCTTAAGGACAGATTGATTGGAAATAAAGCATGCTGTGATGCAGGAAGGACGGAATTTGCACTGAGTGAGGGTGTGTGCAGGGAGGGGGTGGGGAGGGGCTTGGCTGATAGAAGAGGGCTCAGCAGAAGACAAGTTACCCAAAAATGTGCCCGCGGCCACTGAGGGATGTGGTCAGCATGCTTCCTCCGCCGCACAGAATGAGATCACGGAATAAGTCAGCACACGTGAACGTCTGGAAGAGGCGAATTTGGTGGGCAGTGTCCGGCCAGTCAGCTCTGACTGGCTGCTGGCTGTAGCTGCCCTGCTGTGAGGTTCACTGCAGCAGGCTGACCGTCCACCTCCGTCCTTGTCCATTTAGTCTGTTGTTGACGCAGCTCTGCCGTGTCCAGTGTCAACTGTTTGCATCCAAAGACTGTTGACCTTCAATCTCCCAAAACATAATTTCCAGAAGGGGACGTCTGGCCTCTTAGAAGGGGGCCAGGCAGGGACAGGAAGGGGGCGTGCTAGGACACACTGGAATCCGGACGTCTCCTTAGGCAGGATGGTGGTGGTCCCGGTCCCGGGCCCACGCGTGCACATGGCGAAGGCCCAGGTGGAGACCGTGGCCCCAGGTCTTTAGTTAGACCAGACCCCCTCACCGTGTTTTCCTCTCTTGAGACAGACAGAGTGAAGCCGGTGTGTCTGCCCAACCCGGGTATGATGCTGGAGGCGACACAGTCCTGCTGGATTTCCGGGTGGGGGGCCACCTACGAGAAAGGTGAGGCTCACGGGACGGGGTCAGCAGGTCCCACAGAGCAGAGCACAGGGCTCCCGAGAGGGAGGTCTAGGTTTCAATCCTGGTTCTACCGCTAAATGATTGGGTGACTTTGGGCAACTGACCCAGTCTTTGTGCCTCAGTGTCCCCATCTGCTAGATGGGACAATGCTACCTGCCCTACCTAACAGTGTTTCTATTACGATAAACGGAACAATGTGTAGAAATTGCTTTTCGAAGTGTAAAGGCCACGTAACGTGAGGGGCACACGGCCCCCTGTGTTCACACCCCTTTGTTGCTAATGGGCCGCCCCAGAAGTCCACCTGCCATGGACGCTGTGTGATCACAGACTCGGTCAGGACGGGCTTGCGGGACCAGCGATGTCCGGCTACAGGTCATCAAAGCCTTTGTCTTCCTGCCTCGACCCCCTCGAGACAGAGGAGCTAGACCGTCCTGCTGCGGGCAGACCTGGCTCCCTTCTTTTATAATGTGCTTTCATTCATCTCAGATGTTTTTCAAATGAGGCGATCCTGGCTGTATCATTTTTATGAAGCGTTGGAAGTACTTAGTGGTACAAAAAAGCATTTTATATACTGTTGACATCCTTCCAAAAAGTGTTTGGGGCACCTGCGTTGAGCCTTCCAGTAGCGAGCAAGGATTCCCAGCAGCCAAGATGAAAGGGAAAATCAACTACGTTTTGCAGGGCACCTACCTCGGGCTGGGAATGCAGCAGTGAACTAAATAAGACAAAATCTCTGCCTGCGGGAACTTCACCTTCTCTGTGCATGTCTGGGGGCAGGATGTGGTCAGAAAGGAAACAACCAAACTAGGTGCTTTATGACAGCGAGGGGTGGTCAGGGAATACTTCTAGGAAGAGGTGACATTTGAACTGAGAGCTGCATGACAAGAACATCTTAGGAACAGAAGGGCCAGTGCAGCTAGGGCATGATTGAGCAGGGGCGAGGGGGCAGGCTGGGGCCAGATTGTGTCGGGCCTCGTAGGCTGTGATGAAGACACTGGCTTCTATTCTGTGTGAGACAGGGAGCTGTCAGGAAGTTTTAAGCAGGGGAGTGACATGATCTGATGGCTGTGTAGGGAGTCTCGGAAAGGGTGGGGCGAGGGTAGACAGAATGGTGCAGTGAGGGGACCACTGCTGCGTCCTCTGAGATAAGAAAGCAGCTCAGACCAGGGAGTTGGGTGTGGAGGCACCTTTGGGTCAGAGCCACTAGGTCTGCTGATGGACTGAGCGTCAGCAGGGAGAGAGTGAGGAGTCAGGGAAGGCGGCTACGAGCTTATGGTCTGAGCCCCTCGCGGGTGGTGGAGCCGGTTCCTGAGCCAGGGAGGACTGGGTGGTGTGGACTGGGGTGGAGGAGGGCTCCGTGAGAGGTTCAGCTTCGGCACATTAAGCCCACAGAACCTAAAGACACCCTAGTGGCGGAAGCAAGGTGGGAGATGGAGCAGAGGCAGCAAGGACCGGGGAGTGTCTGGCACTTTCACAGTCATGGTGCAGAGGGTCGGGTGCTATCGAGGAAGGTCAGTTTGTTTGAGGTGGAAACACAGGAGCTCCTTGTGTGCCCCTGGGAATATTCCACAGAAGACAAAGTGACGAAGGAGGAAAAGTGACCTCAGGAAACCAAGTGGCTGGGTAATGAGAGGGTGACTCTAGGTCACAGGTGGAGCCCCACAGCCCCAGAGGCAGGCAGTCTTCCCCCCGAAACAGAATCTAAAGCCACTTTAAACACAGGCTCCCGCAGCTGGAAGATGCCCTGGTTCCCCAGGAGACGGCACAGGAGCAGGGAGAGAGGGGAGGGGTAGGGTAGTCCGTCCACGTGTCCGGGAGGGAGTCCAGGCTTCCTGGGAGAGCCCAATGCCATCCTCTGTCTCAGGGAAAACCTCAGACGTGCTGAACGCCGTCATGGTCCACCTCATTGAGCCCTGGAAATGCAACAGCAAATATGTGTACAACAACCTGATCACATCGGCCATGATCTGTGCGGGGTACCTGCAGGGAGGCGTCGACTCCTGCCAGGTAATGACCAGTTCGTGTCTAGCTTTTGGGCCTGGCCTAGCTCCCAGCGAGCCCGTGAGAGAGCCCCCTCCCTGACCTGGGACCTGGTGGCGGCCGTGGGAGGTGATGGCTGCTGACATACCAAGGCGCCTTGTATCCCCAACAAGGCGAGCCACTGCTTCCTCTGAAAGGCGCTATTGGGTCAGAGTGTCAGTGCAATGGAAGTATTTTGACTCTAAAAATAAGATTTAAAAAAAAGATACAAATGAACTTGTTTACAAATCAGAAATAGATTCACAGACATAGAAAACAAACTATGGTTACTGAAGGGAAAAGGGGTGGGGGGATAAATTAGGGGTTTGGGGTTAACATATACATACTACTATGTATAAAATAAACAAGAACCTATTGTACAGCACAGGGAACTATATTCCAAACCTGGTAATACCCTATGATGAAAAAGAGTCTGAAAAAGAATATATATATATGTACATGTATAACTGAATCACATCGTTGTACACCTGAAACTAACACAGCAATGTGAGTCAACCACACTTCAATTAAAAAAAAATGGACAGTCATTTATTTGTTAACTGTTAGCTGATGCAGGCAAAAATTAATGCCCGGTACAGTCTCCCTGGGGGACTGTATTACTGTCACCTCACTGGAGGTGGCTTGAAGCCCGCAGGCACTCCCGTCCCCCCTGCTGAGCCCCACCCCACCTCCCTGCCGAGCCCCTACCCTACCTCCCTGCCCTCTGTGATGTGAGGCTTGGGGTGTGACTTCTGCTCTTGTAACTTGCTATGTCCCCCAGGGTGACAGCGGAGGTCCTCTGGTCACTCTGAAGAACAGCGTCTGGTGGCTGCTTGGGGACACAAGCTGGGGGTCTGGCTGTGCCAAGGCTTACAGACCCGGAGTGTACGGAAACATGACAGTGTTTACAGACTGGATTTATCGACAAATGCGGGTAACTTTCCCGTCCTGACTGGGTTCTCTGACTCGCTGTGTCAAAGCCCAGATGTCCAGGAAGTGTGGTTGGCTGCAGTTGGCGTCCCCTCCCTCACCCTCCAGGACCCACCGCTGGTGTTTGGGTGAACGCGTCTGGGGCTCAGCTTTGTGGGATCCAGAGCTGACTGTCATGGGTTTGTGGGGCTCTGCTGACCACGCTTAGTTCTGGCTCCACTGGCTTTGTTGACTCACCTGGATGTCATCAAATCAGATTTCTGCTGACAGGCAGAGAGCAGAGGGAGGCCGATCAGCCGGTAGTGACTCTCCCTGTCCTTTTCTGGGCTGTGCTGTGCGTGCTGGGGTGGAGGAGCAGCTGGAACTCTCTGGTTCAGGGAGAGGTGGTGAGGAGGGGAGATGGTCCCCAGCGACCCTGCCCCCCTGACTCCCGGCCTGGCCCGAGATGCTTAGTGAAGCCCTGTCGTTGACCTCTGCCCAGATCCTGGGTGAGGACCGGACCCCTGTCCATCACAGGGGCCTCGGGACTGGCAGTGCTTACAGATTTCAGCCCCCTCGAGGGCTAAGCCTCTAGTGGAAGAAAAAGTTTTATTTTGTCCCCTCTCGAGTCTCCAAAGGTGCCCCGATGCCAGGAAAGGCAGGACCAGAGGTGCTGCCCAGTGAGACCGTGCCTGCCTCTGCCCCATGTGACCATCGGTGCTCACACTTTCAAGCGACCATGGGGCCCAGCCAGTCCCTACCCGACAAAGGGCCGAGTGCTGAAACTAGACAGCTGTCCTCCTGTCCCGCCAGGGGCTGCATGGAGGAGGGAAGTTGAGGGGCCCGGGGGGGCACTGGGAGGGGCAGGTGCCCCGAACACCTGGACGGAGGTGAGCCAGGCCTTGGGGTGACTGTCCCTCCAGGATGAGAGTGCAACGAGCACAATGGGTTTAGGCACTGCCAGTGGCTGAGCACCTTCAGAGCAGGGAGTGAGAGGGCTGGGCGGCAGCAGAGAAGGCGGGGTAGAAGGTGGGGCTAATTAAACACTTGATGTCTTTCAATGGCCAAGGTCAAGCTTGATTTGCCCAGAGAGAGGCCTGTGTTCCAGCCTTGCTGAATGGTCTGGTTCCAGCCATGCTGAGTGGTCTGGTTCCCACACACCCCGCTCTCCCTCCTCCCTCCGAGCCTTTGCACGTGCTGGTCTCACTCCACTGGTCAGCCTAACTCCTTGACCTTCACGCTGTAGGAAAAAAATATCCCTCTGTCTTGTTGCATCTGTTCATTTGCTGTGTAAGGGCCTCATGTCAATCTAAGGGGAAATAGTTTTCTACCTTCGTTTGTTTTAAGAAGATGACATCGTTTCGTTTTCCTTTTCTGAACAGGCCAACAGCTAACCCGTCCGGCCTTGGGCACTGGCACCGCTCCCCGAGGGAGTGAAGGGGCAGGCCTTCACCTCGTGCATCATGGCTTTGTAGAAATGAGTCCCAGGTCCTTTCATTTTGATTAAACAGCAAACTTCTCTGTCGATGGCATTCTCCGCAGTTCTGTGCAGGCCACGTGGCTCTTCCCCAGGGGCCCGCTCCCGGACGCCCATCCGAAAGGGGGTCCTTTCGGATGGGGGACACGCAGGACCAGTGCAGAACAGAGGGGTGGGGTCTGCCCCCTGGGACCTCCTTTCTGACCTCATTTGAGGGGCCACCCTTGCAGGCACATGGGGCTGGTGACTTCTCAGCTACTGGACAGCGTGAGCTGGAACCGAGAAAGCCCCAGGTGCTGGGGTCACCTGCCCTCTGGGACCGCGGCCAGTGAGGGCCCCCTGGGGTGTCCCCCAGGGCCTGTCGCCCCAGAAGGAATTTTGATGATCAGTGTTTGTGCCTTCTCAGCAGCCCCTGAGGGTGGCCGAAGATAAAGGGACGAGCCCTTCATGGGGGATGACTTGAGAGCCACTTGTCAGGGCACAGAAAACTTTCTCCTTCCTTGGAGGGGTGAGGGTGCGGACGGAGTGCCCGGAACATGGGATGTCATTGCAGATGTGCCCCCCACCCGCTAAGCGCTGCAAGGGCAGGGGACCAGCCTTACTCCCTGCTCCTCCCTGTCCTCTCCCCAGCCCCCCTGGAGATTGTGACCCCCTCACCCCCTGGTCCTCACGGGGGGCCGGGTGGGGTGCCTGTTGATCCTCTTAAGGCCTGATAATCACCTGGAAATTGAGGTCATCAAGGGAAATCAGGGATGTGTGATTAAAGATACACTATTTCCTGTAAATTTTCCACACGTTACTACCTCAGCGCTCATGGCATCTCCGCCGTGATCCTCTGAGTCCCTACACTGGGCTCTTTGAAGCCCCGGAGAGCTGTGGCCGGCTTGAGCTGCTTTTACGAAGTGGCTCCTGATTTAATGTGTTGTAAGCGATGTGCTGCGGCGCAGCCCCCATGCTTGTGACAAAGACGAGAGGTGGATGTTGGACTCCTGTGGCCTCCTCCGGCCCCTGAGGTTTCCCCTGGAGGGAAAGGGCCACCTTGAGTTGCCAGGTGTGACTCAAAAACTCAGGGGCAATGAGTGCCACTCTCCCAAGGTCCTGCCTCCTCTCAGGCACGCTGGTTTCCAAGAGCAAAAGAGCGATGCTGTGCTGGGTCTCAGCCTCGGAAAGGAAGGCTGTGCAGCCCACGCGCAGGAGGCTCCCACCCCGCAGCGGCGGTGCACGCAGGCCTGCTCCCCGAGCGTCGCGGTGGGGGCGCGTTTCTTCTTTAGTGCCTCCTGTGATTTATATGACGTGTGTTTGCCTTCCGTTTTGTATCTTTTTTAAACTATAAAATTCAATGCTGGACGATTGTACAAATAAATTATGCTTTTTTTTTTCCAAACAAGTGTCAAGCCTTGAGTGATCTTCGTGGCGAGCAGAAACAGCCTGCATGTACTCACCGGGCCGTGACCATGGGGCAGCTGCTGCGTGGTGGGGGCGGGGTTGAGGCGAGGTGGGGCCAGCGACCCCGGTCTTCTGGGTGTCCCCCCTGTTCCCACGGCCTGTCCTGTCCGAGCTGACTTGAGGACAGCTCCTGAATGGCCATCGCCTGTGCCTCCCTCTTCTCCCAGATTCAGACCCTGAGACCAAACTCTTCTCGAGCTCTCTGCCCAGTGTCCCACGCGTCCTCAGACCCAGCCTGCCCAAGCTGGAGTCCAGCATCTCGTCCCAGGAGCTGTCTTCCTCAAACCCCTGTGAGCTCGTGTGTTAGCTGCTTCGTCAATAGCGAGTGTCCCCGGCCCTGGAGGGTGTGACACGAGTGAGAGAGAGAGACGGGGTGAGTGTTCCCTGCCTCAGACAGAAGCCCATTCTTACTCTCCCAGTTCCCCACATCCAGGAGTTCCCAGCACACAGCAGGTGATCAGAGAACAATGACTGCTGACTGTCTTCATTAGGTCAAGTTGGGTTAAAGTTATGAGACAAGCTATGAGGAAAAGGTAAAGAAAGCACACATTTGTCAGGCAATATTCTTAAATGCAGCTGATTCTGTTATTTGAGGTAATTACGTTGTACAGAGTCCTCGCGAGCATTCAGTCGGTGAAACCTGAATCCGTGCTGCTCAGGGACAAACAGGGTCAGGTGGCTGCCAGCCTCCGGTCTTTGTCACCGATCGGTATACAACCCTGTTCAGTGTGTGTTCGTTTAAAGACACCTCGCTGGTGTGTGTCGTTGGTTCACTGACACTGAGCTCACAGCCGGCAGCCCTGGGCTCACTCCTGAGGGACACTCATCTAACCACGTGGCTTCCCCAGGGGGCGCGGCCCAGCCTTCCTGCCCTCGCCCCTAGACAGCTCCTCCCGCTGTGCGTGGGGCCGCTTTGACAGGGAAATCGGCAGCGAAGAGTGCAAAAGCGAAGAAAACGCGGCACTACACGGGCTGTGGAAAGGGTCCCTGTGAGCAGTCTGAGTGGAAGCGACAGGCAGGTCCCCCTGTGCCACCTCAGTGGGCAGCCCAGTTTCTTTCCCCTCTGCCCGCATCCACAGAAGCGCTGCTAGTAATGCTGTGGGGTAACAAGCAAATTGTGGCGAGTAGGTGAATCCACCAGTAAGGGATCCGGGAATAAGGAAGACCGACCGTTCACCTAAAATTGTCCACGTGGGCAAGGCGCTGGCCCTTCCGAGTTTCCATGATGCATGTCACTCCGGAGCCCCCTTGTGAATGGCTTTACTTTGGGAGGAGGTTGGTTTCCCTTAAAAGATCAGCCAGGATGCTGAGACTAGGAAATACTGACATTTTTGTATTTAAACATTTAATAGAGACATAAGTTAATTTGCTTGATACAAATGAACCCCAATACTGATTAAAGTGGAAAGACGGGTCTTAATAAATGCATGGGATCTGGGCTGCTCATTTCCTTGCTCCTCGCAGCTGCAGCAGGTGGTGAGTCCAGAGCAGAAAACGAATCCCCCTTGATCCGCTTCTCCCTGAGCTTTACGGGGAGGGAGGGCACGCTGCCTTCAACTCAGGTCCCTGGTCTGTTCCCAGCTCTTTCCTTCTTGCTCTCCTATGGTTTCCCTGACCCGATCCCGATTTCAGAGACGTTTTCCCTTCTGACCGAGGCTTTACCCCTGAACCTGACTTTGTAAAGGAGCTGCACACACCCCAGCTTGGAGTCAAATCCCATGGCCACGGCACTTTCGGCTTTGGACCCAGAGACGGTGACGCATGAGGTGACACCGGCCAGAGCTCTCCCCCGGGTTCAACCGGTGTTTTAACAAAAGGGCTACAATTTATGTGGCTCCCAAAGAAACATTTACAAAATTCACTGCGTACCAGCTACCTCATTTAAAATAAATTAACCCCATGAATTTTGGTGTTTGAGCCATTGCTTTGCTATGATTAAAGGCCCTGTTCTTACAATCCCCTGAGAATCCACTGATCCATTTGGACCCACTGAACCACGGAAAGCCAAAGCCGTTGCCCCTTCTGCTGCATTACAGCTCCCTGGTGGCCAACCGGCCACTCGGACTGGATTCCTTTCCCCCCAAACAGAAACTGATGGAGGAAATTCACCCTGGCTGTCCGGTTGCTTTTGTTTTTGCTTTTTGCTCGAAGAGGAAAATAATAAAGGCAGGTGCTCCATAGCATCTTAGAAGATAGTCACGAACCCAGAAAGTCATCTGGACAAGTGCCCAGCATAACCCATGCCCACTCCATCCCAGAACATTTACTGAGCACCTGCTGACGTCAGGCCCTGCATTGGTCAGTCCAGTGTTATCTGGCCCCTCTCCTTGCTCTGCTCCAAACTCAGCTCTATCCTATGAGGTGAATTGAGCCCCAGGCTTGCCTGGAGGTCCTGTGAATGGGCATCTGTGCTAATCTAGTCTACTCTGCACAGGTTGATGGACCTTCGAGCCAGTGCTGTGGAGCAGGCAGCAGGGTCTGGAGATGCAGGTTCTGATCCCGGAGCTGCCCCTCATGGGTGGAGATGGGGATGGGCGATGGGGGAGGGGCAGTTCACAGCTTGTCTGAGCCCCACCCCCACTGAGTGAGGGGTCACACTGAGTGGACTCCAGGGCTGTCTCTCCCTGTCCCTCCTTGGGAGGAGGGACAGTGTACTTTCCCCCTATCGATGGCTGGTCAGACAGGCCTGGGGGGCACCGAGACCCCTGCTTCTTGTGGCTAAAAGGAAAGCAACTGTCAGCACCTTCTGAGCTCCCCGCAGACTTGTTCCCTGGGGAAATTCCCGATCTCTGAAGCACATACTGTCGGCTTTCTCCCTCCATCCTGTGGAGGACTCGCTGGGAAAACTGAAACAACAGCAAAGAACCCTTGGCAACACTGACCCTCTGGCTGGTTCGGGTCTAGGCAGATGCTGCCCTTGGTGGCCAGGATGCCTGGTACTGGAGCAGTTACTCAGGCCAGACACGAGGGGGCGCCGAGTAGCCTGAGTGCCCTCTCTTGTGCATAAATTCCACAGCGTCCCAAAGCCCTGAGATCACTGAGCCCTGAGTGTCAGAGGGATCTGGGATGGAGGGTGGGCGGGGGCTGGATGGTTGTCCAGCTTGGCCTGGGAGTGGACAGATATCCAGGCAGTCACTCCCTCTCTGACCGGGTGCCTGTGAGTGTCCCCAGCTCTGCTCAGTCCAGGGGGGCAGTCAGGACCCCACCGTGCTGTTTGGGCAGCTCATGCTGAATATTCTGCCCTCCCTGCCTGCTGGCCCTGCACCTCCTGCAAAACCCCACTGGGGGGGCAGCGACCCCTCTGGACTCGGGCTTGGACCTTTCAGCCCTGTGCCAGGTGCCCAGTGATGAAGCAGACTGCACACCTGAGCAGCACACATTATAAACGGCGACTGCCCATTACTCCCCATTCTGCTCCATTTCTTAACTTTGTTCCCCATTTCCCTTCAGCCTCTTGTACATAACTGAGCACATTCCTTTGCTCAACTGTTCTTTCTGACCTGACCCAGCATGGAGGGCAGCCTCAGCGCCCATCGACCGCTCCCCTGGCTCCCACCTGCTGTCATTTACAACTTCCTCACCCAAATAAAGAACGTGTCAGAGAAATGTCTGGGAAAAATGACTTTATTAAAAATTGAAGAAACAGGCTTCGGTGTGCAGTCACACGTGGCACTAATGCCCCTAAAACGTCGGTGTGAAAGGCTATTACAGAAAGCAGGAAGACCCGTCTAGGATGCTGGTGTGTGGGTGAGTATCTGATGAAGAAAGGGAGAGAGTTAAGGGAAGGGGAAGAGCAAGCAAGAAAATCGCTGGGTGCCTGAAGCCCACCTGCTCGTCACAGCTCCTTACAAAGTCCTCACTCACTAAGAGCAGAGAACCTACTAGTCGCTCAGTCATCTGTGAAATGGGTTGCTAATGATGCGAGGCTACCAGGGAAAGACGTTGGTCCTCCGCTCCCTAGGGATGTGTCCTGGAGACCCTGGACGGGCCGGAGGGCCGGTTTACCCAGGGAACTTGGCGAGCCGGCGCCGAGCCTGGGTCAGCCGCGACAGCCGCTCCTTCAGGAACTTCCTCTTGTCGCTGGTGTGGCTGCGCTCCTTCAGAAGCCAGTCATACTCGTCCTTGTTCTGCAGGAGCTGCAGCATGCCCTTCTGCAGCTGCTGGCCGAACGACCGCAGCACAAAGTACTGGATGATCAAGGGGATGTGGCTGGAGATGCGGTTGCTGACCTCCTGGGAGGAAGGAAGGGACAGTTCATAGCAAGTGAGGGGCCGCTGCGGCCTGGACACCTGACTTCACCACAGGGCCTGGGGACAGACCCGACCTGGCGGGCGGCAGGTCCCCTCCTGGGTTCACAGCTGCCTGCATCCTCTGTGCTCTGGGCACAAGGGGTGAGCGCCAACCCTGCACTCCAACCACCTTCTCCTATTCACTAAATAGTTACTTTTTTTAGTTCTTCTACTTTTTTTTTTTTTTTGATGGAGTTACTGGGACTGAACCCAGGACCTCCTGTATGCTAAGCATGCTCTCCACCACTGAGCTATACCACCCCCTCTAAATGGTCACTTTTGATGGAAGAGGTTAAAATGTACTCTAAAAAGCTAAATGGACGGACTGAGTATAAAAACTACATTTTCAAATTACTTGGAACTCTACTTCCAAAGATTTTACTACCCTTTTTTAAAATCAAGGCTAAAATTAATTAGCAGGAAAGAGGCTGGGTCTTCCAAGGCCACAGAAGGAAACCCACTGTGTTCTATGTGTGTTGAAAATCAGTTTCAGCTTTTCCTCTCTCTGTCCCTGTAACTGGGCAGGACCCTATGGGGCCTTCCCAGAACAAAGCCCCCCATTTCCTCTGCTGGCTTCTTGTCTGGAAAAAAAAAAAATAGCTAAGAATAAATTCAATCAGGGAAGTTTAAAAAATGCCAAAACAAAGGATAATAGTTAAGCAAAACAAAATAATAACAGTGTAGCCGCTAAACAAAGGAATTTTGTTCCTCCTCAAGGGCTGCAGGTCATATTCTGAGCCATGTCCTTTGAGCTGTTTTACAGACAGTAAAACCCCTACCAGGCGGAAGAAGTTAACTGCATGCTGCCCACCAGCAAGGAGACCCCAGACTGGATGGAGCCAGAAGGTGGATGCTGCTGACTCCCAGGTACCTCACCACCAGCCAATCAGAAGAATGTCCATGAGCTGATCACAGACCCCAAACCCTTTCCTTAGCATGTCGCCCCTTCCTCTTGTCCCTACAGAATCTCTGAAGAAAACCTAGAAAATAGGGGGTTGGCTGCAACAGCGCTTCCTTAGAAGATGCAGGAGGGCTCCTAGCCAGGGATGCGGGCAGCCTGCAGGAGCTGGACGAGGTGAAGAAACGGGCGCCCCCTGACAGCCTCCATCAGGAATCGAGCCCGCCTGACACCTGGACTGTGGCCAGTGAGGACCGTCCTCAGCTGGAGAGTGGGGTTCTCACTAACATCAGAGACGAGGCATGGCTGTTAGTCCAATACTGCTTTAAGTTGCACTGAAGAGACCAGAGGCAAGAAAAGGAAGTTTGAGCTAAAAATGGAAAGAGGAGAGGAGGGTAAAACCACCATTTGCAAGAGGATGAGTGTTCGCTGGGCAAACTCGGGAGAATCAGCTGTAAAACCACCACCAGCAGGAAGAGGATCAGTGCGGGTGACAGAGTCAGACAAAACACAGAAAGCACGCTTGCGAACAACAAGCAGAAGACGCATCGCGGGACAAGGCTCATGCACACTAGAGACAGAGATGAGACAAGGCGGAGGAGCAAACTTGAGACGTGTGCACGGCCTTCCTGCAGAGAACTCTAGAACACTTCGGAGGCCACCCAGAAGGAGCTCTTACAACTGGGAAGACTCAAGACGTTCTTGGAACTGAAGCTGCAGGCGGGACGGAGATCGCTCATCAGCTGACGTGAACTAGGGAGCGTATCCATGGTCACCCGTGGTGACCCGCGATCTCCTTGGACAGGAACATCTAAAGTCACAAAGATGGCGACTCTTCTGTGCAGACCTGTGCACTGAGTGTCGTCCCAGTAAGGATGCCAACAGTTCCCTTGTTTCATAAGGAACTCGACAAGCTACCTCTAAACTTCATACTGAAACTGGAACAGACAAGAAGAGGCACCCAATGTCTGCACAGAGAGGCAGGAGCACAGGTAGTTGTGCCCCGTGTTCACTGCAGCCTCATTCCTGAGGGGCCGAAAGGTAGGGACAGAGCTAGTGTCCATGGCCCGATGGATGGATGGACAAATGCAGGACATACACACCATGGAGTATCATCCCCTTCAGCAGAGGAAGGGAGCCCTGACACCTGCCACACGTGTCCTCTCAGGGGATCAGAAAGGATGAACCTTGAGAACATTATGCTGCAGAGAATAAGCCAGACACCAGAGGACAAATACTGTGAATCTAGTTACATGAGCTACGGAGAACAGGACAATTCAGAGGCAGAAGGCAGAATGGGGTGCCAGCGGCCGGGCAGGGGGTGGGGAGTGGGTGTTCAGTGGGAGCAGAGTTTCATTTGGGGAGGATGAAAAAGGTCTGGAGTGGTGGTAGTGATGGTTGCTCGCCAGCGTGGATGGGCTTAGGGCCACTGAATCGTACACCTGAAAAGTTAAAATGGTAAATTTCATGTGATATATGTTGTATCGCATTATAAAAAAAGGAAAAAAAGGAAATGAGGGGCAGTGGGTTTAGCATCGTACAAAGATGGACAGTTGTGGGGAGGGTAGAGCTCACCGGGTGCGCCCATGCCCGGCAGGCATGGGGTCCTGGGGGAAACCCCCAGTACTGCCATCTAAATGAATAAATAAGTGAATAAGGAAGTAAATCAATACATAACATCTTTCCTGCCTAGACTTTTGCAAATCCCCACAGCTCTAAGCTGGGCACCCTTCCCCGAGGTGACTGAGAGGGCCCTTCGCATCGTGTGAAATGCGGGGTGGCTGTCCAAGCACGTGTCGCTGTGGCCAGCTGCCTCTGAGCTCCAGTGCTGCTGGAGGGGTTTCCTCATACCCCTCTCACTGACGATCCACAAGAACCCTGAGCGGAGACACCGTTTTACAGAGAAGAAAGCTGAGGCTCAGAGAGGTTAAGCAACTTGGCCAGGACCACACAGCCAGCAAAACCAGACACGAGTCACAGGCTTCTCATCTATCCGATGGAGCTGCTTCCTCGGAGGTTCACCAAGGACTGAACCGTGGAGCTGGTGGTCCCCTTGCACAGACAACAGGAATGAAGGGAGAGGCATTCACACACAAGGGAACAGGCGAACAGCACCTTTCTCAGACACTCGCCGACTCACCTCGTGGTAGGCGGTCAGGTGCTGAACGACCTCAGCTATGGAGGGGTCCTCAGTGAGGGTCGAAATAGAATGCTTTGATTTTTTGTTCTTTTCTTCTTCGGCCTCCTTCTCCCTGGCCTTCTGCAGCGCACCCCGGTACACCTTGTCCTGGCAGTAGACGATCTGCTCCATTTGGAAGTGCAGTCGGATC
This sequence comes from Camelus bactrianus, assembly GCF_048773025.1. Classification (NCBI taxonomy): domain Eukaryota; kingdom Metazoa; phylum Chordata; class Mammalia; order Artiodactyla; family Camelidae; genus Camelus; species Camelus bactrianus. Next base: position 3,811,289 of record NC_133539.1, read on the forward strand.
ACCTTCTCAGCTTCATTTTCTAGATCTAATTTAATGTCCTCAACTTTGGACTACGGCGAAAGAGAAACATGACAACATTTCCCTCTGGAATGAATCAAGCGGTCGGAAGAAAATAAGTCCTCTGCAAGGGCCACCCCCAGCAGGTGCCAATTTATGCCCGATGTGGCCAACTTCTCCAAGGTGGGCTCCCGCCCCTGGTGGAGGTCAGAATTCCCCAGGAAGCCCGAGCCGCACGGGTGACCAGACCCCTTAGCCCCAGGGCCAGGGACCAGTGCGGGCTCTGTTCTCAGGTCTCATTTCCAGCCTCCTTTCTCTTTTACAATCTTTCCATCTGACAAGGAAGAGTGTTTTTCTACCAGAGAGCTCACAGGCATAAGTGGGGGCCAGATTTAAATCGGGAAATCACATACATTTCATATTCTGGAGTTCAGAGAAACTGGCTGCCAGAGAGCCAGGAGGAAACCCTTCAGCCAGAAGGAATCTGGACCCACAGACTTCACTGGGTACCACTGAGGGTGATGTGTGATGCCAGGTGCATCCTAAACCTTTTCTTCTATGTTCAGTACAAACTTCTGAAGGAGGCCTTTTTTTTTTTTTTTATAGAAATATGGTTTGCTTACAATGTTGTGTTAATTTCTGGTGCACAACATAGTGATTCAGTTATATATATATACATATATTCCTTTTCATATTCTTTTTATTATAGGCTATTACAAGGGGTTGAATATAATTCCTTGTGCTACACAGTACGACTTTGGCGTTTACCTATTTTCTATATAATAGTGTGCACCTGGAAATGCTGACCTCCCAATTATCCCTGCATCCCCCGTCCCCCACCTCATAACCACAATTTTGTCTTCTATGTCTCTGGGTCTGTTTTGCTTTCTAAATAAGTTCAGTTGTCGCATTTTTTTTAGAATCTTAGATCCACGACTCTGAAAATGGAATTATTTTATTCTTTTTATGGCTGAGTAGTATTCCATTGTGTACATATGCCACAATTTCTTTATCCATTATCTTTCAATGGACATTTAGGTTGCTTCCATGTCTTAGCTGTTGTAAATAGTGCTGCTGTGAACATTGGGGTGCGTGCATTTTTTCCAGTTAGAGTTCCCTCTCGATATACGCCCAGAAGTGGGATGGCTGGAGCACAGGGTAAGTCTGTTTTTGTTTTTTCATGGAAAGTCCATACTGTTTCCCAGGAGGACTGCAGCAAACTGCACTCCCACCCGCAGTGTAGGAGGGCTACGGAAGAAGGTCATTCTTACTCCCATTTTGTGGGTGAGGAGCGTCAGGCCAGGCAGGTTAAGTGGCCCCAAGAGCTCCGGCTTGGGAAAGGCAGAGCCAGTCTTCCCCAGAGTGCGGGGTGCTGGGTGCTGGGTGCTAGGGGCACAACTTCAGTGTTGAAAGCCTCATCTGCAGTGTGAGGGCACCTGGAGGCGGGGTCTTGGGGGGGGTGGGTCTGGGCGGTGAGAGAAGAGCCCTGAAAATGGATGCAGCCCCTGGAAGAAGAGACACCAGAGAGCTCTCCCTCCAGCCCCCCTTGCCCCGGGGGAGGGACAGTGGGAAGGCAGCCGGCACCTGGGCCTGCCACTGCCAGGCCCTGCACGGGGAGGAGGAAGTGCGGTGGTGCCCGAGGCAGGACCAGGGACCCAGGCTCCGAGGGCAGCCGGCTCAGCTCTCCGGGCTGATTGGCGGGGGAGGGGGGCCTCGTTGCCCTTTTGCTCTCTTTCTTCATTCTTGAAACATCACTTAAAAACATTTTTTAAGGGAGTTACTGGGGTTTGACCCAGGACAGCATGCAGGCTAAGCACAGGCTCCACCGCTGACCTCCCTCCCCACAAGGATGGCAGGTTTACCCGTGGCTGCCTCAGTGGGCCTCCGCACTCAGGGCCACATTCTCCAGACGTGACAACGCTCTACACTCAGGACGGCTCTCTCGTGCTCCTGTGATTCAACATGTTGTTTGTGGATTCTCTTGACGCACTGGTCACATCGTTAGAGTCACTACTGAGCTTCGCAATTTCTTTCTCCAAATACGCGATAAAGAATCAACAGTCTTAACCTAAGAAATCTCGTCCCTAGTGCCAGGCCTACATTTTTTTTAATTAAAAAAAATAACGTAAGGTTGGTTTTACCTTGGCAGTTCTGTGGAGGTTGAAAAACTCGTTAAAATGTGTTTCTGAAACATTTGTGAAGGCAAGCCGGACTATATCTGGTGAAAGAGAGACAGAGAAGCATTGCTAAGGGGTCGGGAGCTTCAGAGAGTGAGAAACGTCAGAGGGTGAAGCGGCAGGAGCAGCGCCCTCCGCCCGCCTCCCTCCAACCTCCCTTCTCTCCAAACGGGGAAGCTGAGATGTTTTACTCAAAAACTCCCTGGAGGAATTTTAAAACATAAATGTCCCCAGCATATTTACTTGGCATTAAAACATTTTAACTCAAGTATAAACAGTGGCAAAGAGTGTAATTTCTGGTAAATTACAAATATATCAATAGTTTATAGAAAAACACATCACTCTTTTAAATACAACAATAGAATCAAAATAGCCACGTTCTTCATTTCAAAGAAATACGCAAACAAGGTCTGATTTCAATCAGAAAGTTTACATTATTTCTTTCTATTTTTGAAACTCCTATTTCCATTTGTCTTCCTCACAGAATGTTATCTCAGTCTGATGGACAGTATCTTTGCGCTTGGAAATCTTCGACACCACATCACAACTTTCCGAAACAGAAGCAGGTATCTGTGTGTATATATAGATACAAATGTTTTGACATGTTTTCTGTGACTGGAAGCCGAGAAGTGCTACAAATTCCTTCAGGACTGAATGAAGGATGCACACTTGGTCAGCACAACACAACCGCAGATTTTGCTACACAGCTCTTAAGCCTAGAGGCAGACTGTTACTAGAAATGCACCTCCTAATGGTCCGCTACGGGTCTGTCCCCACCACTGGCTGCAGGATCTATGAATGCCTATGACTGTCACTCAGCGCTAAAATGAGACAGTTGAAGCCTGAGCGAAAAAGGTGTCAGCCAAGGAGGCAACAAAGAAAAGAGACTGGCTGAGACCTTGGAAACCAAGGGGCAGAGCACGTAGGGGGAGGGCGCGGTCAGCGCTGCGGGCTGCTGCGTTTCTGCTGGAGGCGGGGGGCACAGCTTCCTACTCGTACCTGACAGCAGGGACACTGCCCCAGGGCCACACAGCACCTCAGAACCTCAGAAACACTCCCAGAATGAGCACCTGTTTAATCGTCAGCCTGACTTCCCAGAGATTTAAGAAACAGCGTGCACTGAGGCTGCGAAGTACGCACAGCAGCGGAGTGGAGGGAGGTGACACAGGACAAGAAGCACACTCGGCCCTTGTCCCTGGGTCCCAGCACAGGCTCCTAAGTCCCCTAGAATTTCCTGGGTGATAGGAGCATCTCTCGTTCTAATGCGGTGACTCTCGGTGGCGCTAGAGGGCTCCAGCATGGGGACAGGTCGCCAGAAGGACCAAGCCCTGGTTAGCAGCCTGGAAGATTCAGTCCGACCTCCCCCTTCTCCCCAACCTCCGGAGGGTGGGTGAGGGGCTGGGAATTGAGTTAAAAATTGATGTCGCCTCCATAAAAGCCCTTAATGACAGGGTTCAGAGAGCTTCCAGAATGCTGAGCACATCCATGTGCCAAGAGGGTGAGCTCCCCCCAACTCCTCAGGACAGAAGCACTGCACTTGGGACCCGCCCAAACCTCACCCAATGTATCTCTTTCATCTGGAACTTTATAATATCCTTTATAATAAACTGGTAAAGGAAGCAAATCCTCTGCAACAAGCCAGTGAAGGGAAGTCGAGCGTGTTCCCGAGTCCTGTGAGCTGTTCTAGAAAATCATCAAGCCCAAGGAAGGGGTCAGGGGGACTCTGATTTACAGCTGGTCAACCAGAAGTACAGGAGCCAGCGGCCGTGCAGGTGCCACCTGCAGTGGGCAGTCTCGGGGCCTGAGCCCTGACGCTGTGGGCTCCGGGCTGACTCTGCGTGGGCAGAGCTGGAACGAGCTGTTGCACTCCCAGCTGACATCTGGAAAACTGGCTGGGTTGTTGATGCTGCTGAAAACCCCCCAAAAGGAGGCACTGGCTTGACTTTGCCCTTTCCCGGCCCTAGAAATAAGACGCCTAAAAGCAAAACCGAGAACTCACCAGTTACTCTGTGCAGCATGTCGACAGCCGGCTCTTCCAGAATCTCCACCTGCTTTTTGATGATGGTCTCAAACGTCTTGTAATTCACAAACCCCGGCAACTCTCTGCCACGATACTGGTTTTCAAATTGCTGGATCTGTTTACAGATATCGTCATAGCCTACAGAAGGAAAGAGGGCCTCTGGGTTATTTTACAAATATAACCTTGGGGGGGTTTGTAAACACAGGATCATTCTGCACTTTCTGAAAATACAGACGGGCAGGGAAAAAAATCACATCTGATTTTCAAATAGGCATAGAATCAGGGATTGCAGTAAAGACACAGATCCCAAGGTGACTGTCCTTAGTCATCTCCAGACGGCGAGCATACAGCCAGGCTATGACGTCAGAAAGCGGGCGGTGACTGCAGAAACTTAGCGTAAGACACATTCTTGAACAGGTATTCAAGCAGGAAATTTTGCAAATCAAATTGGATTTTCAAAAACCTGCCTCATAGAATACCATACCCTGCAGGCCCTTCAAAAGTCAGAAACGACCATGACGCCCTGTGCAGTCAGGGACGCGGCACAGCTCGCTGGGCGGGAACAGGAGCAGGCAGCGCTATGAATCCGTGGCCCTGATAGAGCTAGAGCACTGACCCGAGGCGGCGCCACTGTTTACTCTGTAAAACATTTAGGTTTTCCTTTATACATCTGGAGTTCTTTTCCCCCTCAGCAGACGAGAGTATGGAGAAACCCCACAGGGGGTGCAAATTCAGCAGGGCTCTGGTTTCTTTTCTTTGCTAAATCAAGGATGGTAACCTAGTTACCCTCTTTTGCTCAGGAGATACTTTCTCACAGGCATTTTTAAAAAACTGAGGTCAATACACAAACCATAAAATTCACACTATTAAGGTGTACGGTTTTCAGCATAGTCACAAAGTGGTGCAACCATCGAGACCGTCTAATCCCCCAAGACTCCATCCCGCGATGGAACCCTGTACCGACCAGCAGTCCCTCCCCGTTTCCCTCTCTCCCCAGCCCCTGGAAACCACTAATCAGCTTTCCAGGTCTATGGATTCGCCTCATCTGGACGTCCATATAAGTGCAACCATGCAGCATGCAGCTTTTTGTGCCTGACCGCTTTCACTCGGCCTGACAGACTCCAGGTTCATCCGAGGTGTAGCGCGGGCCAGTCCCTCGTGCCTTTCTAGGGGTGAATAATGTTCCACTGAGAGCTGAACTCTGTCTCCCCAGAACTCGTTTGTTGAAGACCTATCTCCTGGTGCCTCAGAATGGGATGGTACTGGGACACAGGGCCTTTAAAGAGGCAGTGAAGGTGAAATGAGACCAGGAGGGGAGCCCTCACCGGTAACACTGGTCCTAACAGCAGGAGATCAGGACACAGACACACCCAGAAGGGTGACCACGTGAGGACAGTGGAAGAGGGCCGCCACTGGCAAGCCAAGACAGGAGGCCTCAGAAGAACCCGAACTGGTTGACACTTGATCTTGGACGTCCAGCCTCCAGCATTATGAGAAATTAAACTTCTGTTGCTTAAGACCCTCGGTACGACAGCCCTAGCAAATGGATACGTACCAGCAGACCACAATTTGCTTATCCATTCATCAGTTGATGTACATATGGGTGGTTTCCATTTCTTGGCCATTATGGACAGTGCTGACAAGGACATTCAGAACGCATTTATGTGAACACACACGTCCATTCTCTGGAGGATGTACCTACGAATGGAACCGCTGGTCATGTGGCAGCACATGCTGAGCGTCCGGAGGAACTGCTGGAAAGCTTCCCAGAGCAGCTGCACCATTACTCTTCCTCCAGCGGTGCGGGGGTTCTGCCGTCTCTAGACTCTTGTCAACACTCCCTGTCAACGTTTTGCTGACAGGCATCCGAGCAAGTGTGAGGTGGCGTCCCGCTGTGGGTTGATTTTGCATTTCTCTGCTGGATAATGAGCTTGAGCACCTTGTCATGGTCTTATTAGCCACAGGCACATCTTCTTGTTTGGAAGGATGTCTACACCAATCCTTTGATCATCCTTAAACTGGATTGTTTGTTTTTTGTGCTTGAGCTGTAGAGCTTTTTATATACTCTGAATACATGACACTTGTCAGATGTAAAATTTGTAAATGTTCCCTCCCAACCTGTGGGTGTCTTTCCACTTCCGTGCTAGCGCTCTCTGATGCACAAATGGTTCCTATTCAGATGAATCCAAATGATCTTTTTTTTTTTTTGCTGCTCCTCTTTTAGGGGTCCCGTCTGAAGAAAAGAGAACTACTGCCGAATCCTGCTCACGAAGGTCTAATCCTATGTTTTCTTCTAAGAGTTTTACAGTCTCAGCCATACTTGTTGGTTTTTGACCCATTTTGAGTTTATCTTTTGCCTCGAGGGTGAGTTAGGGGTTTCAGTTAATTCTCTTGCATTTGGGTGCCCAGTGATACGTAACTGATCGTTGCTGGGAGGGGTTTAGCATCTAAAAACTGAGACACTAGCTCACAGGCCGCCTGCCCTACACACTTACACCATAAAAACCTGGCTGGACAGTGCACGGGGGACCCCTGGAGGTCAAGGGCTGTCGTCGTCCTTGAACGGGGTCCCCCGGCTGACGAGAGGGCACAGCACGCAGCAGCGAGCCGCCCTCTCTCCGCGGGTGGATTTAGCTCCTGCAAACAGCGCAGGGACCACGGAAATGGGGCAAGTGACTGCCCCGAAATGAGCTTTCCGGACTTTTCTCCCTCAAGGGCACTGTTCCTTACCCTCCCTGCCCTCTGGCAAGGAACAAAGGTGTCACCTCTGCTTTATGTAGAAACTTGCATGATTTATCTTCCCATGTTCCTGACTCAGAGCCCAGGAGGCCTGCCAATCTGAACCTGGGGTCAGCCGAAAACAATAAGGAACACACCTGCCACCCCAAGTTGTTTGAATAAAAGCAAAGTTACTTGATATTGTCCTCAGTGGCTGATCTATGATTTGCTTCAGGCGTCTTGAAATATTAAAAGTAAACTTCAGATCACAGTGTCTACCTTTTTCAGACTCTGGAGGCTTTGATGATGCGAGGCTGGTACCTCACGTGCTGTTCTCTGTGCCTTTCATCACTGCGGCTGTGAAATCTATCACCAAACGCCTCAGGCTTCAAGGCCTCGGTAGGTTAAGGGAGAGGGAATCGGGGCCGTTTCAGGGGCAGCCCGACTGGCAACGCAAAGAGCCTCACACACGCGCCAGGCCCACGGGCTCTCTGCGGACGGAGGGCTGCTCTTCTGAGCGTCTCCAAGGAGACGGGCCAGGGAGGCTGCGTTTTCTCTCTGGGTGTCCTTTGAAATCGGTACTAGAGGCTTCCGGGCCAGACTCAGGGATATGAAACAGCAAATGAGACTTTCCCACTACTGACCCCTTACCGTGGACGCCTTCACCAACGGCATCTCCCCCACCCCGCCCTGGGCTCGACCCCCTTGCCAGGTCTCCCTTGTTGCCTGGGCTCACCTTTTTGGAAATGTTTTTCGATCACAGCACTCCATTTGCTGAACTCACTTCGGATTCTGGTAAACAGCCGAGACTTGTGCTCCCCCACGCATTCCTCCCCTTGAATTAAAGCTGTGATCTCCTTATTAAACGCATCAATTTTCTGTCAAGAAGAAAAACACACGGATAAGGGGAGATACTCCAGATATGAGCAAGGTGGTCTGGGGGTCGCATGCATGAAGCGGAGGGCGAGTCCCTCTTTCCTGCCTGAGGGGCTCGTGGGCACAGGGGAGAGAAGAGGCTTTGGCAGCGGATGACCCCCTCCCGCCCTCCCTGCCTTCAGGGTCCCCCTGATGAGGAGCCAATGGCAGCAGTGGGATGGTCCCCTAAGCCCGGCCCCTTTTTGGTGCCAAAGGGGCAGAGTGACCTGGATTAGCTCTGGGGGAGTGAAGACAGACGTGCCCGAGGAACACGACCCCTTTCCGCACAGTGACGCACGAGTCTGCAGCTTGGTCCCCTGGCAACACTCACCTCTATCAGAAGGAACATTTTTCCACTTTCATCTTCCGGGATGTCGGAGCCACACTTCTGTAACTCCTCTGATATTTTCTGGTGACTCTCCTTTATCTGATTTTCTAACAGGGGCAGGGATTTCTGAGAACAGAAAACAACGGGAAGACACAGATGTGAGCGGGATGAGCAGAGGCCCGGGGCTCCCTTGCAGGTGCTGGACAGTGACCCAGGGCGCTCCATTCCTGGCCCCTCTAGAAGGCAGATGTTCCCAAAGGAGGGGGGCGTGGGAGCAGGAACTGCTGCCCATCAGGCCTCCCCCCTGCCCGCTCCTATGGAAGCAGCCTCAGATCCATGCTGCGTGCCTCCAGGTCCTGTGACAGCAACACAAGGACCATGTCCCTCTGGGAGCCTGTGGCATAAACTGTCCTCAGGGGGACTAACAAAACCCGTGTGTCTAGTGGGTCCTGAAAAAGTGGTCATCGGAATAATTTGAAATTCAACATTTGTAGGTTGTTGTTAACAGATTAAAAGTTATCAGGGACTTCTGTCTCTCATCACATGGTGACTGCACCTGCTGGCTTGCCCGCCAACCGCAAACACCTCAAACTGCTGGCCTGAGGGTCACAAGCACCCCTTTAAATGTGTCAGTGAGCTGGCGGGGGCAGGTCAGAGACAGAACTCCAAGGCCAGGTGACAGTGGGTGCCCAGTGACTCAGGTGCCAGGGTGCCGGGGGAAGGGCTAAATGCCCAGTGGGCTGCTGAAGGCGGGGAGTCCTGCATGCAGCCGGGACCCCAGCCAGCTCCGCTCTCACTGTAACGGTCAGCAAGGAACACCCCTGCCGTCCGGCCCCACTCCTGGCCTGAACGCCGGGGCTGGGAGGAGGGGAGAGAAAGTCTCCCCTGGGAATCTGTAACCACAAGCCAGCACTCAAACACATCTACACTTTCAACGTCACACTCCCTAAAGTGTCCCCAAACTCAGGCTGAAAATCTAACGTGATTCAGAAACACTAAAGGGCCTCCCCGGGGCCTGGCAGAAACAAACACGGTGTTCCCTGCAGAAGCCCTTTTGAACCTAGGCCCCCACACACACCCTCAGACCAGGTTCCAGGAAAGAGAGGCTCACAGTCCCAACTCCAGCCAAGTCCCTTGGGGACGGCTGGGAGAACCCGGCTGCCGACGTTGGAATCATCCCGTGAAAACAAAGACAGAAATACGAGCAAAGACATCGTATAAAAGGTTTGTAAATGTGAAAAAGCAAGAGACTCTGTCCAGGCAGATTTGAAAAGGACCACAGAGAAATCTCAGAAGTGGCCCACACGACCGTCACAGCGACCCCGACGCCATGACAGCGGTTGGCAGTGAGAAAGGAGCGGGTGGTGCCGTGCTCGGAGAGTCTAGTTTTCACCCAGGCCAAGTGCGTCCGCACCATCAGCATCCCACTCAGCGTGTGGGCCTCTGACGGGCAACGTCCGCACCACCTGGGGAGCCCAGGCCGCATCGGGGTGCCCTGTGCCTCACTAAGGCCCCCAGGAGGTCGCAGTGAGTGACCAGCGCGGCCCAGCTTCGCGCCTGCGGGACTCTATTCAGAGAACGGGCCGCTCTGCGTGCACTTACACAGATGTGCGTGATGAGCTCTGCGGTCAATTTCTCCGCCAGGCGGGGGACCGTGGCCCTCCCTTCCTCCAGAAGATCCCTGCAAGAGAAGACAGCGAACACGTCCACCTGGGTCCGGCCAGACGACGCAAGCCTGCTCCCTGCTGCCGGGAGAAGCCACGGCAACTCCAGGTCCTCCCCACGGGGTGCGCTGTCCTGCTGCCAGTGCCCAGGAAGTGCTCAGAACTGGGGCGCATGGAACCAGGGCTGAATTTTAGTGATGCTGGGTATTTCAAAAATGGTATAGAATGATCCCGCCCAGCTGAGACGTTGACTCTGACTCAGGACATCAGCCTAGAGAACCGGTCTTTATAAAGATACAGTGTCCTCTAGCTGTGTGTTCATAACGTGCACGCCCTTCTGAGTACACGATGCATCTCGGCCCCGGGCTTCATGAAAATGTACTGACGTGTGTTTACACAGGTGTGGGGTGCACTCTGAACGAGGGGGCGCACCTTCCCCAGGACGAGAACTGAGACCTCGGGCGCTGGGAGGGAGGAAGCCAAGCTCTCCTCTCACGCTTTCAAATCTGTGTTCACCGGCTGAGCGGTTACAGGGCTTCCTCCATTTTAAAGGGCTTTTGAGGATGAAGGATTCAAGCCAGGAGGCGTGAATTTTCAGGCAGATTTGTGGTAGTACACGGACACCTCCCTTTCAGTTTCCACCCCTGTCGATTTTGTAAACTGTGTAAAAATATACATAACATAAAATCCACCATATACATAACATAAAATCCACCATTTAACCACGTGTAGGTGCACACTCAGGGGTATTAAGTGCAATTACATTGTTGTGCGACCATCACCGCCACCCACCTCCAGAACCAAATCTTCTTCCCCAACTGAAACTCTGACCCATCAGCAGCAGCTCCCCACTTCCTGCCCCCAGACCCGGGGAACCATCCTTCCACTCTCTGTCTCTGTGACGCTGACTCCTCTAGGGACCTCGTGTGATGGAATCATACAGGGCTTGTGTTTTTGTGACTGGCTTATTTCACTGAGCACACTGTCCCCCAGGTTCATCTGTGTCACAGCCTGTGTCAGAATTTCCTTCCTTTTTCAGGCCGAGTCCACTGTCTGGATGGACCACATTTTGTTTCTCCAGGCATCTGTCAGCGGACACGCAGGTGGTTTGTACGCGGTAGCTATTGTGAAGAACGCTGCTGCGAACACGAGTGCACAGGTGTCTCTTCTGAAGCACGTGTCTCTGCAGGCTTCTGGGGGAGTTCAGTGTGATGCGGTGACAAAGCACGTGGGTCTCCACCCACGAGCGCATGTCTGCACACAAGGGCTCTCAGTGACTGTGTCCCTTTGTTCTCAGCATCTATATGCACCTTTGTGTTGGCATCTGATTGACACAGCTCTCGAATGCTTGCAAAGTCTGCAGTCTCTTACTCTGGTTCATGTATACAAACCCCACGATTTCCAACGTTTAGATTCCAAATTTTCATGATTAAAAACAAATCTGTGCCGAACACCCTTTAGCCTACAGGACTACACACATCCCTGTATTTTCCTGGGTAGAATTCCCAGAAGTAGAACTCAGCCTCGAGAATACACCTGCTCAGACTGGCTCGCATGTGACCACAGCACATGCTCCCAGTAGCAGAGGTGAAGGCCCACACCCCTCCTTTACCATCAACTCAACATCTTCTCATTATTTCAAATCTAACCAATTTAAAAGTCTTTTTTCCTTTTTAAAAAATTTTGTTTTCGGCAATACAGTTAGCAAGATATGGGATTATAAACTCTCCACCTCTGTTTTCCTCTGGGATGCTTAAGGTGTCTTTCTTGTATTTAATTTTAAATTTCAATTGATATTTATTTTGGTATCCCATACTAAGTAGGGGCACAATAAATTTTTCCCAAATATTACACAATGATCTCAAAGCCACTGATGGATAAACTGCTGTAGCCCAGGGCTTTGAAATGCCACATTTATCCAAGACCAAATATATCAATCTGAGTCAATTTCTGGATTTTCCACCTATTCTGTTGCACCTACATTTATAGTCTGGTTTGAGAACTATACTATTTAAATTATGGCAGAAAGTCTCTTTCTTATTTTGAATTTTAAATTTGCCTTTTGCAACATGTTGTCAATTCTTCCTTGAGAATTTAAAGCAAATTCTGAGGTTACTGTCCAGGAACAAACGCACACGACTACGCTCAGTATCTGCTTTTGGACGGCATCCATCCTCCCCCCTGAGGATGGAGGTCCGTGATTTTGTTTTAGCCTCAGGAAGACACTGATGCACGTACCTGAAATGTGTGTGGTCCTCAAAGAAGGCCTGCTCCCTCTGCAGGGCCTTGGCCAGGCTCAGCCGGGCCTGGATGTCCTGCTGGCCCCGGCACTTAACAATCATGTAGCCCTTCTTCAGGTGGAAGACGAGGTTTCGTACCACGTCCACCACCTTGTCTTCAGTGCCCTTGTCCACAAGATCAGGCTTTGTCAAGATTCCTGCAGGCCAGAGACCTCCGATTAGAGAGCGCCCAAAGCTTCCCACAGTGAGAAGTGAGCAGAGCTCCCGGCCCTGGGGAGGACGGTCCCCTGGTCCCCGGATTCCTTCCACCCTTGCTGGAGGGCAGACGATGGGGCCAGCAGGACAAAGGTGCGAGTCCCTGCTGCTGTGAGGACACCTGGCTGTGGGTTCTCCCCATGCACACATCACCCAGAGACACGGCAGCATCTCCTGGCCTTTCTGAGTCCCTTCCGACCAGTGGAAGAGGCCACTGTCTACGACACTGCTCTCACTTCCCCGGGCAGCTGAACCGCCTTCAGGTGAGCCCTGTAATGCAGACTCTCAGGCCCTCCCCAGGGATCAGCCTTAGACTTTCAGTGGGAGCCAGGGACTTGTGTTTCTACAAATTCTCCAGTGATTTCTGATGCATGTGGGGCCTGGCGCACATTCTGAGAAACACAGGACGGGCCAAGACCAGCTACATCATTTGTGGGGCCCCCTGCAGAAGGAAAACGCAGAGACCCATGCTCAGACGTTGGGTACCACAAGACGGCAGTGGCACAGCCTTGCAGCACGCGTGGACCCCTCCGGGTTTTGGGCCTGGGTGACGGCCCAGGCTGAATGCTAGTGAGGCCAGGACAGATCGAACCCTCAGGTTTCCCGGGTCCACTGGCAGCTGCTGCCCTGGCCGAGAGACTCTCGCCCCGGGCCTGGTGCGCGGCAGGACGAGGGAGGAGTCAGGACCACGGCTGAGGGTGGAGGAGAGACCGGTCCTGAAGGCTCACCACCCACGGGCAGAGAGGGGAGAGGCCTCTGCCCAGGTTACTTCTTCTGTTTGAGGATAAATCTCCATTTGTTTCAGCCCCTGGACTCAGGTCCTCCACTGTTCACAGCCAAATGCAAGGTTTTAAACATAAAATTGACAATTCTAACCGCTTTTAGGTGAGCAGCTCAGGGCGCTAAGCCTTTCTCGCACTGCGGTGCAGCGCGCTCTCCTGTCCGCCTCCAAACCTTCCAGCTCCCACAGCTGAGACTCTGTCTCCACCAGCAGCTGCCTCCTCCCCCGCCCGTTCCCCGCACTCGACTGTGTCTCTTTGAACCTGACTCCTCTCCATCCGCCATGAAAGTGGGTCCCACGGGTCTGTGCGCTCGCACTGGCTCATTTCGTTGAGCCTAATGTCTTCAAGGTCCATGCACACTGGCGCACGTGTCAGAACGTCCTTCCTTTTTAAGGCTGACGGCTCTAGCAGCGCATGGACACGTCACACTTCCTGTGTCCTTTCAGCTGTCCGGGACACTCGGGCTGTAGTGCTTCAAATGCCTTGTCAACGGATATAACTGCTTCCTGATTTCGCTCTGCCCCCCGAGCCCACCAGGCCTAGTATAAGCAGCTAGACAAGGACCACGAGCCAACACACGGCCAACAGGAGTCAGATGTGGCCCGTTTCATCTGGCCTCAGTGGGTTCTCAAGTGCTCCTCACCTGCTGGGTGCAGTCCCCCACCTGCCTGGGGGCCAAGAAACAACCACTGCATTCAACGGATGCTTTTCTGCTGTCGAGCCGCCTACCATGTTTAGACTCTTCCCTCTTCTTACCTATGGTCCTGTCCCCATCGGGGTCCACCTCCTGAGCCATGCGCAGGGCCTCGGTGGTGGCGATGTCCACGTTACAGGGGACCACCACCAGGTTGATCGTCTCCTGCCTCTGGATGTACTTCCTGATGAGAGACTTGATCTGTTGGAAAATGAGAGGGTATGAGAGTTAAGACAGGTCCTTCCCTCGTACTAGCTTCAGGCCCTCCCTGTCCCAGAGGTATTTCCCCCAAAGAAGCAACTACAGAGAAATGAGTCCGCGACACAAGCCTGGTGGCACTTTCCAAGCCGGAGAAACTGAGCTCTCTGTGGCTGAAAGAGAGCTCTGAGGTCAGGGAAAACTGTGAGGTTTTAGCTCATTAATTATCTCCTCAGACCTCAAAGCTGATGATCACAATGAAAAACAAGATGCCAGAAGAGCTGCTTGCATTTCCCGAAATCTTTACTCCACAGAATGAGGTTCCCTGAGTCAGAAGCAGCATTATAGTTGTGCCCATGCTGTCCCTTCCCACATGAACCCCCTTCCTGAAAAGTGCCAGTTTAGGTATGTGACAACATGTCACTGTCAGCAAAAACAAACCACTGCATAAACCACAAAATGCACTTCCAACTTTACCTGTTTCCCTCTTTCCGCAGAAGCTTCCTCCTATCCTGGTGGAGTAGATTTCGACCATCACAAACTTCGTAGGTTTCCCTATGACAACCCCTGTCACCCGCTCTTCAAACTCAGTCCTGATCTGACTGATGCGTGAGTGCCCAGGCCAGGATGCAGCTTGAAGTCTCACCTGGTATTCAATGTCGTGTGGCTGATTGCCCACGGCCACCCTGGTGATGCCGGGAAGATCTATCAGGGTTAGATCCGGGACGTTAGGCGAGCTGACCTCCAGAGTAATCAGCTCATGGCTGATTCCCACTCCTTCCCCAGCGATGGCAATCTGGGCTGGAGAAGAGCAAACAAGAAAATTTGAATAGAGCTTAGGATGGAATCTCTCATTACAGCGAATCCTCTGAAAGCAACCTCCACCCGCTGTGATTCACGGATAAGGCCTGTTTGGAGCAGATTCCCTTTTCTAGAGCAAAACGGGGCTTCAAAAGATAACTCGGTTTTGTCACTGCCATTGGCTAGAATTGTCTGCAGAGGGATCCAGTGAAAACATCTCTAAAGATGACACCCAGCGGCACCAGTCCTAACCTGAGCAGAGCCGGTAAGTTCTGCTGTCACACCTAACTGCCCCCATGGATGCAGTAGGAACTTAACAACCAAGTAAAATTAAAGCAAATAAAAATACATGGTGGTTCCTGAAACATGACGTCGAATATTACAGAGGGGAATGTGCTTGGCTCGGGCAAGATGAACGTTAGCTGCTGGGAGTCCCTTGAGGGATTTCATTTTGCCACGTCCTCCTGAGTAATGACATTTCAAGATATGAATCCAGTTCGTCAGATCGTTAGCTAACACTACATTACCACTGTCTACACTGAGAACGTATTTTTGGTATGATTCCTAGCAGTCAAGGACGCAGAATGGAAACAATAACAACAGTGGTATGTGCGGCCAATCTGCTGAGTTTTTCCCTCAAATCTATTTCCCGGAGACGTGGTCATGAGATTCAGGGGGGCTTGTGGGACAGATGTGAAGACACTACGTGCAACCTCCAGAAAATGTGCTTAAGATACGATGTGCCATTGCCAATGTCCAGCTGACCCGAATGGAGACTTGCTGACTGAATCACGAGGCAGCCTTGGGACTGCAGGCTACACAGAACAGAGAGAACAGATGGGAGTCTGGGTTCCTGACCCTGGAACCCCCACACCACCTGTGGTCTGCCCACCTTCAGACTTCTACAAGAGCGAGAAGTAAAACTGGAACATTCTTTAAACCCCTGTGTTAGTAACTCGCTTGCACAAATAGTGTCATATTCCCTCCCATCGGGGAAGCTTGCTGCTTCACAGGGTGACTGCTACTTGTCCCATGCAGGGAGTTTGCTCCTTCAAATTGGGCTCAATCACGTGACTTTCTTTGGCTAATAGGACATTACAGAACATATTCTACTAGACATTCACAGGTGCTTACACATTGGGCTCGCTGCTTGGAACTGCTCCACCACCACGTAACAAAGCCCCGCCCAGCCTCCTGAAGGGTAACAGACCACAGGGATACAAGTCCTGGTTATTCCAGCCCAGCCTTGGGATAAGTGCCTCAGGCGGTCCTAGAGTGCTGGCTGCAGCCAAGATAGCCCAGAGGGAAAGAACTGCCCGGCTGACCCTCTGAATCACAAGAAATGTACCCTTCTAAGCCATAAGGCTTTGAGCTTGTTTTCTTACACAGCAAGGGCTAACTGATACGCACAGTGATTTTGACTTTTCTGCACCAGGCAGGCAATGTAATCCCCAAAACACACAGTAACGTTTGATTATATCTTTATTTAAATTTTGCAGAACAGCCAATAAAAGATCATCAGTGCTTCCATCTTTACATGAGTCAGACCCACACTTTCCTACTGCTGGATATCAGTTAATGTCATTTCTCAAATGACTGGAATTGAATTATGTGACATGCTAGGAAGAAATTAAAGTCAGTAAGGAAAAGTTGTGTGCTCATCTCACTTACACGTAGCAGCAGCTAAGTGCATCATTGTTTTGTCCCTATCTGCTGGACCTGCTCTCCTTTCAGATGTTTCAGACTGGTAAACTAATCCCCGTGGTTTGCATTTACTGGGAGCTGCCATAAATCTGCTGCAGCTAGGACTGTGCAAATGCTCACATCACGCTCCTGGGGGAAAAGAACCTCCAGTGCTGAGCGGGATTCAGCAAGGATGCAGTCAGCATTTTGGAATGCCTTTTTACCAAGTTAACAGGAAAGGGGATTCCCCCACCCCGCACCCTGATGCCTCTTCCATCATATCTGTGCAGTCGGGGAGCCCTTGAATACAGGAGAAGTCCTCCGTATTAGAACACAAGCTTCAAACCTGACATTATGTTCAGATGCTTACATAAATACTAAGCAATAAATCACTGAGATCAGATTCTGCCCAAGGCACTGGTATTTTTCCCCCAATATTAAAAATTGAATTATAGTCAATTTACAATGTGTTAATTTCTGGTGTATAGCGTACTGATTCATTTATATATATATATATATATATATATATATATATATATATATATATATATATATATACACACACACTCACATATATACGTATATTCCTTTTCCTATTATTTTCCAGTAGAGGCCATTACAAAGTATTGAATACAGGTCGCTGTCAAAACACTGGTCACAATGAAAGTAAAAGAAGAGAACATACAAGGGAGCTGGGGGCCTCATATAAAGGAGGAAGGAAAGGAAAGGGTGCCCCAAGGACCAGGACAAGCCCAGAAAGGAGAGAGTGGGAACACTGATGGGCGATCCCACCCAGGTCACCCAGCTGACCAGATGTTCAAATAAGTGATGAACACGGGACACTTACCTTGATTGACTTCCTTTTCCACTTGCAAAGGATCTGAAATCTCGGCCTCGTAGTCCCGGAAACTGACTTTGCCTCTCCATCCATCTTCGTTCACAAGTTTTTTCAGTTTCAGCACCAGAGGACATCTCGTAACAATACCTAGGAGGTCGCTCCCGTCAGATCTATATTCTTCACGGTCCTGTACGGCGGCCTGACATCAGTGGCTCTCCGAGTTCCGTACAGTCATCTGGGGAGACCGCTGAAACTGCACACCTGCTGCTCGCACCCTCTGACAGCCCGCCGCGCTCCTTCTGGAGGGGCTCCAGATTGCGCATCTTGACTGGGCATTTCAGGTGGCGTTTGGCTCACTGAGGCATGAAGCCACTACGCTAGACCTCATGCTCCCCCACCCCGCGGTCTCCATCAGCTCAGGAGGCAAACTGCAGTGGGAAACCCCAAACGTCTGCAGACATCGTCCACCACCCAGGCGCACACAGCCCGCTCCTACCGGGAAGGCCCACTCCCCTCACCAGGCCACCTCACAACGTCCCTTTGCTAACAACTCCAGGTCCCACCCGCCTTCACATCTGACCTGTGTTTCAAGACCCAGCCAGGTCGGCCTTCATCCCTCGAGGCCTCCCTGATCCTTGGCCTCGTAGCTCAAGCAGCACCCTAACCAGAGCACTAACCTTTACCCCCGGACGGAGGGTCACCTCCTGGGAAGGGGCTCAGGAAAGGCAGCAACATGCAGAGCATTCGAGGCTGGGGTCCCACATACATTTCACCAGCCCTCCACCCTGCAGGTTGCAGACAGTCCACACTCTGCGATGAGGGGGGGTTACTGCCTGAATTCCATCCCCCACAACGTCCTCAGTAGAAGCCCGCACGCCCAGCGCGACTGTACTTGGAGATGGGCGTCTCTCCTTAAAGAAGTCATTAACATTAAACGAGGTCCTAAAGTGGGGCCCTAGCAACATGCCTGGCATCCTTATAAAAAGAGGACGAGAAGCCAGACACGGCTGCACGCAGAGAAGAGGCCACGTGAAGCCACAAGGAGGACACGGCTCTCTGTGAGCCGCGGAGACAGGCCTCGGGAGAAAGCGCCCCGCCGCCAGCTCGCGCGCGGGCTCTCAGCTTCCAGAGCGCTGAGCCCTATGCCGCTCGCGCTTCCACCGCCCTCTGAGGTGCTCTGTCGCGGCAGCCTCGGCGGAGGAACACGAGGCCAAGGGCTTACCGCTGCCTCGGGGAAGGGCGACCCCCGACAGCGCCTCCAGCACGGAGCTCTTGCCCGAGCTCTGGTCCCCGATGACGGCGATGGCGGGCAGGGCCAGGTCCTGCTCCACGCCCAGGGCCCGCAGGGAGTCGACGAGGTCGATGCACGGCCGAATCTTCTCCTCGTACTGGCTGTACAGGTTGTTCTCGGGCCCCTGGGGGAGGACAGGTGGAGACTTTTGTCATATCTGCAGGTCATGTTCCAGAGAGGGACAATTCAATCAGCCTCAAATATACAGGTGATTCGGGTTCCCCAAAGAGAGTGGGACTGAAACAGAAATAACTGTTTGAAGAAATAACAGCTAGAATTTACCCAAGCCTGGTGAAGATTATTGACCTGAAGATCCAAAAAGCTCAACGAACCAGAAGCATAAAAAACGTAAAGTAAGTGACATCGGGGCACATGACCGACAAATTGCTCAAAGCCAGAGATAAAGGGAAAGTGTGTGAAGCAGCCAAACATGACAGGTTACACGCAGAGGCGCACAAGTGAGATTCACAGCAGATTCCGCGCTGGAAACAATGCAAGTCGGAAGACAGTGGCACAGCGTTTTTAAAGTGCTGACGAAAACCATCAACCTAGGATTCCCCACCGAGCAAAAAGATCTCCCCGGGAGGAAAGTGACGAAGCACTGCTTTGGACGCACACGGGTCAGTGACTACGTCATCAGCGGACCTGCCCTACAGGGAACGGCAACACGGATGGTCAACTGGAGGGAAAGGGCCGTTGAGTAAAATCTGAATCCACACCAAAAAACTTACATCACAAGCAGTGACAAATGTACTTTTTTATTACTTAAATATCTTCAAAAGACATTTCACTATTTGAACAAAAGTAATGACAATATACAGTGGGGTTTAATATATTAGTAAAATTAACTGTCATGATAAAAGCAGCATGAACGGTGAGAGGACAGAAATGGAGGCACGCTAATGTAAGGTTCTCACGTTGCACGTGAAGAAGCAGAGCAGCATCAGAAGGCACATTTGATATGTTAAAGACGCACAATGTGTTCCCTGACACCATTACACTCAGTAGGTCCATAAGGGAGGTAAGATGGAATCACACACACACACACTCACAAAAACTTGATTAATTCAAAAGAAGGCAGGATTAATTCAAAAGAGGATAGAAGAAATTAAGTAAAAGACAAATATATGTGGAAAACAAAAAGCAAAGTGATCTTTCCAAGTCTAATCATATTAACAAGCAAGGTAAACATAAAAAGTCTACAGACGCCTACAACGGCACATGACACTGAAAAGGAAGAACACAGCTGGAGGCTCAAACTACCTGATTCCCATAATTACTACAACGCTGTAGCAACCAAAACACTGTGAGGCTGGTGCAAAAATGGAGAAAGAGATCAACGGAACAGAGCACACATTCCAGGAATGAACTGATACGTACGTGAACAACTGGGTTTTGACCACAGTGCAAGGGCAATGCTGCGGAACAAAGGTAATCCCTTCCACTCATGGCACTGGGGTAACTGACTATCTATATGCAGAAAAAATGACCGTGAATCTGTGTTTTACATCATACACGAAAAATAACTCAAAACAGATCATAGACCGAAATGCAAAACTTAAACCTACAGAACTTCCAGAATAAAACACAGGAGAAAAATCTTTCTGACTCTGGGTTGGGCAAAGATTTCTTATACATGGCCCCAAAGTACAACCCATAAAAGAACCACCTGGTAAATTGGCCTTTACCACAATTGAAAATGTATGATCTTCAAAAGACGCTGTTAAGCAAATGAAAAGACAAGCCACAGTCAGGAAGAACATATTTGCAAAGCCTGCATCTGACAAAGGCTCTGCACACGTGACAACACTCACAACTCAGCAACAAGCAAACAAACACCCTCAGTTGAAAAGAAAATGTGAAACAATCATTTTGACATTGGCCTCTTTCTTTCCAACTTCAATTTTTGTGTGTTTGCTGTAATCTAATTCACTTTTGCTAGAACAGCCCTTCGGATCATGGTGAGAAGGCACTAACATTCGGACCAGAGACGTGTCTGCGGTGGGGCCGTCCCGGGCCTTGCAGCAGGGCTGGCATCGCGCCTGGCCGCTGTCCACCGCTCACTCCGAGTTGTGGCAACGAAAATGCCTCCAGACGTTGCCAGGTGCTCCAAGGGGCAAAAGTGCCCCCAGCTGAGAACCCCCTCCTTACGGAATGTCTGAGCACCCCATCTCATCTGCAGGGAATGCTGACAACACTCAGCAGAGAAGGGGGCACCCCCGACAGGGGCTCCTTGAGTGAACTTCAGTGGGGCTCCTGTGAGCCTTCCTCTCCACTAGGCCCCACCTTGGCCTGCTGCACCCACACATAGCCAGGAATGGAGCTAAGCCAGCTCATCCAGCACCCCGTCACCCCTGCGAGCTAATCAGGTCCCTCCCCCCACCCCCACTCTCCCCTCCCCCACCCCTATCTCCCCTCCCCCACCCCCACTCTCCCCTCTCCCCACCCCCACTCTTCCCTTTCCCCACCCTGCGCACTGCCCCCCACCCCCAACTTTCCTGGTATCCACGGTGAGCTCAGTCTTTCTCCCCTATTGCAATACACGTGAATACCGTCCTCTTTGCCATTTGTAGCAAGTGCCCTCTACAACTGTTCTCAGTAACAACACTTAAGAAAGGACTGGGGCCCAGCCGCCCATGGCCTCTCCGCAGAAACCTGGCTGAAACTTGAAACTCGCCAGCGGCCTCAGTCCCAGTCCTCCTCGTGGGGGCCTTTCCTTTTCACTTCTGTACCGCCCATTCACAAGAGTTTATAACACATGAGCGAGAATTGGCAAAAATGCAAGTACCAGCCAGCTGGCTTGAGAAAGCCGGCATTCCCAGCGCTGAGGACTCTCCACCTCCCCTCCCCAGGCCCCTTCCTCCTGAATCCCCTTCACCCCCAGGGGGCGCTCTGCTCTAGGGCTTGTGAGAACCTCCTTCCTGCTCCTCAGCGCAGCTCTCACCCCCAGTCCATCCTTCGCTGAGCAGTACGTGGCTCACGGTTGCCTGCTGGGGAACCTCATATAAGTGGGATCACAGAGTATACCTCTTCCGGGACGTGCTTCTAGGGTTCAGCGTTGGTGGTTAGACTCAGCCACCCTGGTCGCCAGGACGCCAGCTGAGTCCGCGCGCTGCTCCTGGGAACCCTGCCGCACGGGCGGGCCGACCTGTGCACGCACTCCCCCCGGGGGGGACTCCGGGTTTGTGCATACTCGATGCTGTATGAACATGGCAAAGTGCTGCTCAAACTTTAGCACAAAGGAGAATCCCCTGGAGGGTCTGGTAAAGCATAGATGCCGGGCCCCGCCTCGGAAATGTCTAGTTCACTAGGTCCGGGGGCAGAATGTGTGAGGGTGCTCATTTACACTCTGAGCTTCCCCGGGGACTCTGATGCTGCAGGTCTGGGGGCCACACTCTGAGGACCAAGCTCTGCACCTAGAAGTGGGGCTGCTGCGCCCAGGACACGCCTGCTCTAGCTGCTGGAGGAGGCCCAGCTACATCCAGACGCGTGAGTGTGAGCCGGGCGGTTCCGACTGCCCCGGGCCCGGCACGGCCAGGCAGGAGACGACAGTTACACCGGGGGGCGCAAAGTGCGGGTCCTTCTCAGTTTTCTACGCCCTTCACTGTGCTTTCTAATATAGTTTAAAATAGTGTTAAACACTGGTTAAGAACATGGAGTCACCTAGAAAGGGCTGAAGAGCTACAGCTTTACAACACATGACAGCAAGATACAGAGCTCTTTCTAAGCGCCCAGCCTGTACCCGAGTCCTCCAAAAGCCACACAAAGTAAATCCTAAAATCTTCCTCACTTTAGAGATGAAAAGCCAGGCGTCTAAAGGGAGAAATAACCGCCCAAGCTCATAAAGAGGAAAGTGGCAGCACTCGGGTCAGATTCGGGTTGCACTGATTCCGGAGGCCAAGTTTGCTTCCCGCAAACATGTGACGTGATTTTGGGAAGAAAGCTATCAGGTGGCTTCACGGTGAGGGGGGGTCACAGGGACACCTCAGAGTTTTGCGCTGGAGACTGAACCACGACGTATGCATGTGAGAACACAGGGCTCCTTGGACCCATTGCGCGGGACCAATTCCTACACCAGCCATTCAGCACCCTGCCTGCTCTCCCAGAACAAAATCCAATCCCAACCAGCATCAGCTAAAGCAAAACACTGGCTACATCTGGCTGCAAGAAGGGCCCAAGCAGCATGAGTTCCTTGAGAGCATTTGCACCCACATCCTGCCCAGGAGAGATGTGGCAGCAGGCAGCCCCGGGCGGCCAGGGCGTCGCTGTCCGCACCGGCAGCCCTCAGATGGACACAGCTCGTGTCCACGCACTTAGTGGTTTTCAGGCATCAACTTACTGTTTCCTGATTTTTCTCCACCATGTCATCATTTCCATTTAGTGACGCATGACTGGATGCAGAAGCTGAATCAAATTCTTTGTTTTCCGAGTCAGAATAAACCATCTTCTTCCTTTACTGGATCAGCTTAAAATCAAGTAGGTGAGCATCAGCACAACTCAGAAGACAGGTACCTTCAGTCACGGAGCCAAACCCCCCAGGGGACACGCTGGGACACAGCGGGGCCCATTCATTCCCTGCTGACTGATAAACCAACGACAGGACAATTCCACGGAGCCAAATGTCAGATGAGGGCAAATGCTCTCTCCTGGCTCGACTCTCCTCAAGGGCATGTATGCTTCCAGACCCCAAAAAGAGGTTTTGAAGTTCTGCAGGTCCCGTCACGATTCTACACTGTACGTCAAAAGAGTTTTCACCATAAATGTAAATTGTGGCAAAGGATGAAATCTCTGATGCATTTTAAAATTTACATGTAAAAATAAAAGTATTATAAAGCTCTTTCCAATGGAGACGACGGATTCTAAATATTATGATGATTTAACACTCGAACCTATATTTTAAAAAAATATGAGCTCCAAGTCATTTCCTGTGTTCCTTTTGATATTCGACTTCAGAGTTTGGTTTCATTTCCCCCAAAGAACTGTGTCTTAATGTCATTCATTTGACTTTATAAGCACTTCATTGGCCACTGGGTCTCACTTGTCTGCATCCAAAATACATACATGCATATATGTGAGATTCATTCAGATTTTATTCTGGAACCAAAATCTCTAAATATTAAATTTTACACATCTAATACCCATGGATAAAAGTCAATGAAAAAATATGTCTTAAGACTTGAATAAATGCTATAAAAACCCTAAAGCACGTACCTGCAATATACCTTCCTTTTACTTGACGATGGAACGATGACTAGTCACCAGAAATGCAGAGCTGTTGTCCTACACCTCCTTGAAATTAGGCAAAATGTACAAATTACACCAAACCCCAGATGAATAAATGAAAGCACTCATCACACTGCGTCCCCATGGCTGAGGATGCTGTGAAAGCAGCGGGGACGAGCTATAGGAAGACTCAGAGTGCCCTGAGTCCTTCCTATAATCTGAGATATTTAAATTCTGAGACAGACTTGTAAGGCACAGAGCAGGCTGTCAGTGCACTGCCTGAGCCAACAGCCTTTTTTTCTCCTTTTCTCATGCTCTCCTTGCTTCTTCTCAAGGGATCTTCCCCAAAACGTATGAAATTTGGGGTCTATGTTGGTGCCATTGAAAGGTCAAGGCTGCTTAAGAATCCAGGGGAGGGAGCTATGCCCTCTGTTCATTGAATTGTGGGAGAAAGGTGATTTTGAAAGGCGATCAGTTTTAAAGAGGACTTACAGAATTTGGCCATCTGGAAAGTTATTCTCCAGCCCCACGTCCCCGCCCATGCCTTTGGAGAAACCTTGTGCAGCCAGGGCTTCCTGGACTGGAGCTGCGGCCCCATGTGAAAGACAGCAACCTCACCTGACCCTACTGTGCCTAGGCAGGTGGCATCACTGGTCCCCAGGCCTCGCCACTCCAGGACCGCGGGATTTTTTCATAAGCATACCCTCTTCCTCTGTTTGTTTCACAAAATGACATTCCCTGAAAGTCCCATCTTGCGGGTTTCCTCTGCACATCTTAATCGTTTGTACTTGTCTTGGGTCATCTTTGAAAATCCCTTTGGATTTCAGGAGCAAGGCAATCTCAGTACTGAAAATCACTTTCCTCCATATTCATTGCATTTGGCTTCCAGGGGCACTTGTCTAACTGAGCAGAGTGCATTCGCCAGTTCTGGCCCTGAGACCCTCAGCCCTCTGCCGAAAACTGCTCACCCACGCCTGGTGTTTGCAGACAAGGCTGCAGGGAGCTTCCGGGCAGGCACAGCGCACGGAATCTCTCCTTCCCCAACCCCACCTTCCTCAGGCCTGCACACCCACAGTGGTCGCTGGTGGGGTGGCTGTGCCAGGCTCTTCCTCAGGCCCAAGTTTGGGGTAGGGATGGGGAGAAGGTGCCCAGGCGCTGTGGGTTCTTTCCGTTCTCGCCCAGGGCAGGTCTGCCCGCTCAGGTTCCCACGGTCCACGGGGGTGGCTGTCTGGATGGCCCTTCCCCACCTGCAGATTTCACAGAGGGCTAGCTCCCCTGTGGCTCCCACACCCAGAGCCCATCTCTCAGCAGTGTCTTGGCAAATCCCCGGGAGGGCGGGGAGGGCATCAGAAGGTTTCCCAGGGGGAGCCTAACCTCCTAAGAAAGCTTCCTGGGCCCAGTCCACAGAAGAAGCAGGGATGGGAGGGAGCAGTCAGTGACCACAGGCCCCGACAAGGACCACCCACCGAGCAAGTCAGAGGAAGTGCCAGACTCAGTGTCTGCAACTCGCTCAAAATAATTCAGGCTAGTTAATCCGCAGGGCACTTAGCTTTGCTTTTTCTCATGAAGGTTTGCCTTTCAAAAACTCCCTGGCGTGTACATTTTCTGACTGAAAAGGAGACGCCTTTCTCTTTAGACCCAGTGCTCCCTACCAAACCGCTCCGACCTGAGCTTCAGGCGGTGGGGGAAGGGAAGCTGGGAAGGAATTGCAAGGCCTGCCTGCAATGGGAAGGGCAGAGTGGGGCTGGGGACTTCCTGGCCAGCAGCTCTGTTGCAAAGCACAAAGGTGACAAGGACATTTTAGGAGCCTTTTTAAGCTGGACAGTCAGGGGAGCAGGGGCGTTAGCATCACTTGACCCTACTTCCAACAAAAACTTGCTGTAACATTTGACCAAATAATTTCGAGAATCCCACTTGCACAGCTCAGCGGTCACCAGGGCAGGAGGGGCGGGGCAGGCGGGGGGAGGGACGGTGTCGGCAGCACCTGGGTTATCCATCAACCCCCAGGGCTGTCCTCCCTCCCTCCATCCCGACTACTAAGTGTGCCCGCCCCACGCAGTCTCTCCCCGCGCCACATCTGCGAGGACGGGAGACCCTGGGCATCTCCCCCTCCCCTGCGTGAAGGGTACTCCGCGCAGGGCCCTTCTGCGCATGCCTCATCTCTCCGCCCGCCCTTCCCGTTCCCAGCGCGGCTCCCGTCCCTAAACCTCCCGGCGGAGACTCTCAGCTCCAGCCCCCGCGCTTCAGCAGGACTGGTGAAGACCCTGCTCCATGCGCGTCTAAGGATTCCACGGGCCGAAGATCTGTCTGGGTTGCACTCGTTAGCAGGAAATGTAAAGCGATACATCCAGCGAAGGTCAGCGTTTGGGGTGCGCTTGGAGGTCACGCAGCCCTGGATGTGACACTCTCTCAGCGCGCTCTCCTTAACCAGCGCGCTCCCTCCGAGACCCCCTCTGCCCGCATCTCCTCCACCTGCCCACCTCCTCCGGCAGAACGCCGCCAGTTTCGGGAGGGGGGTGCCTTTCGATGTGTCACCCAAGAGCCTGAGCATCCTGTCGGTGGGAAAGTTGAATCAGGAGTGCTCTGAGCCCAGCCAGCACCGCCATTAGTGTTATTTCCATTACTATCATCACCATTGCGTCATCATCCCTATTCATCTTGAGCATTTTTACTGTTACACCCCGAGCGTTCATCTCTGCAGCCAGTCCCCCAGATGCCCCGAGCCCCCTGACTGGTCAGATGGTGCCCAGAGCAAGAAGTGCGACACTTACCCGTCAGCTCCCAGTGCTGTGACCAGCCCCAGGTGCCGGCTGCTCCTTACCTTCGAGCAGCTTCAGCACCGCCCCTCGCTCCCCCCTCCCTCAGCCCCCAGCCGCTGAGAAACGAAACTCCTGGGATAGTCCCAGGGCTTCTGGTGAGAAACGAAACCAAACACCAGGCTTGCCACTGCCTGGGGCAACGCCAGCACCACTTGCTCCCAGCCGCAGCCCCCTGGAAGCCCTCCAGGTATGCCCGCCACCACATCCTTGGGAGCTTGCGGGCAGCGCAGATTGTGGGGTTCCAGGCAGACCTACTGCATCAGACACGCAGGCTCAGGACCTCAGCTTTACTTGGCTCTCCTGACTGCACAAATGCAGAGCCACTGCCCGAACAGCCTCGAGTCAGCCAAAGCCCAGCAGAGCTGTGCGATGCTTTGAACCTAGCAGGTCCCTTAACCCCTGGTCTTCTGAACACAAACACTGATAACTGGGTGCTTCAAATCCTGCTGTAGTTTCACTGGGAACATCCAGGGATTCTCAAGCATTCTAAGCCCCACAGCTTCCCCCAAATCTCCCTCCCCAAGCAGAGCCATGTCTTCTTCCTCCTTTCCTGAGTCTCCTCGTCAGATGCAAGCCCTCTCTGAAGCTCAGCTCAGTGGATCTCCCCAGAATGGAAACGGGGCGGAGGTATGGGCTCAGGTCAAGTAGACCCATGAGTGACCCTCCCGGTGAGGGCTCTGTGGGTGGGGCGACACCCCATCTCCTTAGCCCACCGGACAAGCCCAAAACAAGCCTCCTCCCCGCCACCCCAAAGACTCTTGTGATTAGAAAAGGCCTCCCCCACCCCCACAGGAATACCCGGAAGCTGCTCAGCTCCTCGGGCTGGGGTCAGGCGTCCACTGGGAAAAACACTGCGCAACCTAAAAGTTGGGAGTGATGTTTATTTGGTGGATGGGTTGAGGGCTTCCCCCAGCACAGCCTCGCAGTCGCTCTGAGGGACACTTCCTAAGGGGTAAGGGAGGGGTTAGGATACATGGGGGGTTACAACAAAAACCTGATAGGCTGAACCTCAAAAGATTACTGTCACAGAAAACCCAGGCATCTCAAGTTAGTGAATTTCGTGCTTTTCTATATTTGGGAAGATGCAAGAGACGGGGCTCACTGGAATCATTCCTCTGGGCTGCACCTCAGCTCTCTAGGGCCAGTGTCCTGCTGTTCTCCATCCTGAGTCCCCTCTGGGTGCACAGTCGGAGGAGGCTGCAGTGGCTGGTGGCTTGATTGCCGCAACATCCTTTGTTTACTTGATATGGCGGGGGCGTTCCTCATCCACACAGGGAAAGCTTGGACGGGAACAAATTCACTACGGCGGCACCAGAACGAAGACGAGGAGCCACCCCAGAGCTGCTCTCTGGCCTGACGTCTGCCCTGCTCTGCAGGGTCCACCGCTGGGGGCTGGGCCGTCCCACCCAGGGCGCGCTGGCGGGAGGGCACAGGCTTCCGCGGTAACTATCAAGGAACCTTTGCCTGGCTGCTCACCCGTCTGGGCCTCAGATACTTTCTGGTCACAAAGAAGAGTGACACCGTTTCTGGGTGGGCTGTGAGCAGGATGTGCTGAAGGAGCAAACCTGCACCGAAAGGCAGGGGGAAGTGGGGAGAGAGAGGCACTTGGTGGATGAAAGGCTCAGCTCTGAGGGATGATCCTGCACCTTCAAACCGCGGGAGGCTCTCCCCGTGACTCCTGTTCAGGGAGGAATTCAGAAAGAGCCACCGGCAAAGGTGAAAACTGCTTGGGGCCAGAGCCAGGGCCAGGGCCAGGACTGGGGACAGCGGGCAAGGTGTCTGGGAGGCGGATATAAGGAGCCCCTCACTCTCAGGGCTGCAAGTGTCGCCTTACCTTTGGAGCCCCAGCTGATCCCCACCCCTCCCCTTCTCGCCTCCTGGCCTGGGATTCTGGGACCTGCTGTTTCTCACAGGCTCCTTATGTGGCGGTTCCCTGAGGATCCCAGGGGCTTGTTTGGGGTACAATTCAACACTAGTACAATAATAGCTCCTGTGTACTAGGCAATAGTAAGTGTGAGGGGCCAGGCTGAGAGAATGACTCACCTTCACCACCACCCTGTGGAGGGACTCAGGGTAGCACTCCCATTTCACATAGGAGGAGACTGAGGCCCAGGACTTCGCTTACCGCTGGGCCCCACGTCCAAGAAGGGGGAGAGCGGAGATTGCAGTCTAGGTTTTCTTCCCAGGCCCGTGCTGTGCAGCGTCCCCTCTCCAGGCCAAAGCCCACAAGGTGAGCCCCTGTTCTCAGGAAGCTCACAGCCCCCACCCGCGTTGCTGACGCTTCTTTTCCTCCTGTAGAACCCTTGATGCCTCTGTGTTCTACCAAGGAGTTTCAAGCTCTCAGCCCTTGAGAGCTGTGCCCCAGGCCAGCACCCCACTCACCATCCCTGAGTGCGGCCCAGCTTCCGTCCGCCTGTCTGTCCTTCTCCCTGGGCTCCCAGAGACAGTCTCCTCCCCTGCCAAGTCCCGACTGCACGGTCCGTGTCTCTGCAGCTGCCCTGGGGAGCTCCTTGCAGGCCTGGCTCAGCTCAGGCAATGATGCTTTGCCTCTCGGATGGATGCTCTGCATCTTGGAGAATGCGGGCACCACCGCAGCGGTCTCACAGAGGCCTCGACAAAGGTCTTTTCAAGCTTGTATCCCTCCAGGGCCTGCCACCTACTAGCAGTAGGTGCTGAGAAGTCACAGGCTGAATGTCATTGGACTGGGCCCAGCCCCTTGCGCCCCCGAGACCCCGCCATGCCTCTGGCCGGTCCTGCTCTCTTACTGTTGTTTCCTCACCGCGCTGAAACGTGTCTGGCAAAACCCCGGCATCCACAGGGACACATGTCAGAGGTCAAAGATACTCTCACCGCCCACCCCCTGTCGCCTGTGCAGTCATGGGTGCCCAGGGCTCTCCAGGCCTCTCTGTTCCTTGTCCAGTCGTCTCATCAGATGCCCGGCCTGGCCTGGCCTTGCCGAGTAGAGGTGAGCTGGTGTTAATGGGAAACCAGGCCTGGCAAGCTTCTAGGCATCGCGCTCTACCTACAAACTGGTGCATCTCCTCAGACACCTGTGGGAAGGGAACAGCACCCTGTTTAAATGCTGCAGGTGCCCCCTGCAGGGCTGGGAGGGGTGAAGGAACTGCTCAGCTTAGGGCACCAGGCCTGCCTGCGCCGGGCCTCACCTCGCTGCTCCCCCATTGCTTGGATGTCCACCTCCTCACTACACAAGGTCTCCCTCCAGCTCAGGAGCCCGGTTCCTCCTCCACCTGCGGCGCTGGGCTTCTTCCCAGAAAGCACCCTCACTCAGTCCTTCTCCAGGCCTAGCGCACTTGCTTTCTGGGAGCCCCATGCCCAGCACCCCCCTTCCCCAGGATCATGGCCTCCTCACGCTGTCTCTGGCCTTGTGAAGGTGCAGTGTGTCACCAGGCCGTCAGTGGGCAGGACCAGGTCGTGATGTTGGCTGTTTCACTTGGGGTCTAGCACAGTTCCTGGCACATAACGTTTCGATCAGTGTTTCTAGAATGAGTGGTGCTTCTGTGATCTCCTGAGAGTTACCCTAAGCCACTGGGTTTCCTGTATTGCCTCCTCCCCTCCTGTCTTCTCTGATCTCAAGTTTCCCAGTCAGTTCTAGTAAGGTTTCAGTTTCTTTTTCTCTATCAAGAGAAAGGAAACCTAGAGCAACTCAGGAATCAGCGGGGAGGGCGGAGGGGCGGAGCCCAAAGAAAGAAGGGGCAGGGTGAGGGAGTACAGGGAAAGGGGCGGGGCCAGAAGAAGGGGGCGGGGCCG
The DNA here is from genome assembly GCF_048773025.1 of Camelus bactrianus. Taxonomy (NCBI): domain Eukaryota; kingdom Metazoa; phylum Chordata; class Mammalia; order Artiodactyla; family Camelidae; genus Camelus; species Camelus bactrianus. The sequence continues at coordinate 3,841,700 of NC_133539.1, forward strand.
GAGGCAGAACGGGGCGTGGGGCGGGGCCCGGAGGAGGACAGTGCTGGGAGATGCAGACAGAGCAGAAGCAGAGGAAGTTGCTGGAGAACCAGGAGGCGACTGGGGGTGAAATCCGGAGGAAGGGGTGGTACCTAGGGGAGGGTCGGTGTCAGAGGCCCGCCCCTAGCCCCGCACCGTCGCTGCTCAGCCTCCCTGCAGGTGAGCTGTGCTCTCTGACCAGGCAGCAGCTCTGACATCACGTGGAACCTGGACACAGTCCTTAGGAGCCCGGGATCTTGCAGAGCGGTGTGGCATTCCGTAACCTCCAGGGTAATGCGTCCAGGCCTGACGCCGCGGGGGCTGAAGAGCAGAGCAGCGCGCCCTGGCCCAGCGCCCTTCTCTCCTGCCTGAAGCCCGTGTCAGCGTCCTGTGTCACTGCCGCGTTTTGTTTTTTCTTCTGTGCGGGTGGCGTAGACCTGTGCTTCTCAAAGTCTCGTCCCTGGACCAGCAGCACTGGTTTCACCTGGGGCCTTGTTAGGAACGCAGGGTCTGTCACTGATGGAGCTGAGCTGGTGGCCCTGGGCCCTGAGCCCTGGCTGGTGAAGTACACGTGGCCCAATGCCCAGTCCCTGGGGACGGTCGGTGGCTTTTCTAAAATCACTTTCCCAGGATAAGGGCCAGCTGCCCCTGTGGCATTTGCCTGGTATCAGCATTTGGTGAAAGTATACTTTTCAGAGGAGGGAGGCAGAGCACGTGTTACCTGCCTTACCAGGACCTCTCCCAGTGGCTAATGAGAATTAACTGTTCTTTCCACTCATTTTTCAAACTTCTTCAAATTCCTACCTAGGGTGTTTCATTCCTCCACTGGCTGCAACTGGGCTCTGTGTCACAGAATAGGAAGTGGACGGACCCCCAACTCAGTAGCTCTGTGTTAAAACTGTCATCTCTTGTTTTTGATGAGTCCATGGAATGATCACAAAACGTACTGGGCTAAATTGTCTACCCACATGGTCTCTAATCTTGCAACAATAAATCAGTTCAGAATGGAGCTCAAAGAGGTCGACTCTTTTGCCCAAAGCACACATCTAGAGAGAAAGGAAAACGGTTCTCTCTGCACTTCCACAAGCTGTCTTGTTCTCTCTGCTGCATCGCAATGACCTGCCAGCCACTACTCACTGCTCCAAGGAAGTGAACCCTCCCCCAGCTGAGCCTTGAGCCAAGAGGGCAGCTGCTTGGTCCACAGCTGGACTGCAACTTCAGGACAGACCCTGAGCCAGAGACACCAGACCAGGGCTGGTGTGACTTCCTGATCCAAATAAATAGTGAAACAAGTAATTTTGGGGGTGAAATTTGTAATGTAACCATAGACAACCATTACACCATGTCATTATGCATGACCAAAAAGGCATTTAGGGCCTCAAGGGGGTAGAAACAAGTTGGGAACTCCACATTTGTTCACCCTACCAGTGGATACCTTCTCCAGGATAGTCCTCCCTCTTATCACTGCACCTTTGACTCCCACCCCAAAGGAGCAGGTCCATGTTGGTGAGGAATCCTAGGGTAGTTTCAACAGGATGTGGGAGGGAAGAGATGGGGGTGGATGGGGAGGGACCAGATTCAAGCAATGCATAGCCCCAGACTGTGAACAAGACAGATTTCACCTGTAGGAGCAGGTCTGCAATGCCGGCGGGCAGAGGAGGTAGGAAGGCCCCACAGGACAGGGTAAGCTGTGCAAGACTTAATACGCACACAGACAGTGGTCAGATCACAGACGAAGACGGAGCTCTGACCCGCAGGCTGCAGCAGCCTGCCCAGGAAACCAACCCCTTGTCCCAGTAGCCAGTCCAGGAAGCCAGCCGGCCTTAGGCAGCCTTGTGAGAAGTCACATTGCTATCTGTCAACAACCCAGGAGGCAGACAAGAAGTCCGGTGACAACGAGCCCCAAATGACCAGAATTTTGTAGCTGAAACAAGTCTCCTTGGCAGACCCAAAGGAAGTCAGGCACTGGGACGCTGAAGAGGTTTGTGGCAGAGAGTTAATTCACGAGGCAGCCAAGCCAGGGGATGGGAGAAGAGGTCTCAGATCCACCTTCCCGGAGGCCAGGGGTGGGGATGTTTATGGGAGAAGAAGGGTGGCCCTAGACTTGGTGCAGGGTGACTGGAGGTGGGGAAGTTGAGATAATCAGTGTCTTACACATGTGCATCTGGGTCACGTGTCTCTGCAGATTCACCATCCAGATGATACAAGAAAACAGGGCGCACGAAGATGGCCAGGTCCCAGGTCCCAGGTGCATCCCTGGGAAGCACCTCATCAGGTGAGGGTCCTTGGCTTCCTGCAGGACAGAATTCAAGACCAAGCCGTAATGGAGTGAAGGTAGATTTATTCAGAGAGATGCTCACTCCATGGACAGAATGCAAGCCTTCTCTACAGGCAAGAGAAAGACCGCGAGGTGAGGGGTTGTTAGTGCTTATTGGCTTCGTGTGCTAACAAGGGGGAGGACTTTTTATTCCAAGGACTTTGAGGAAAGGCTTGGGATTCCCAGGAGCTAGGCCACTACCCACTTTTGGACTTTTTTTGGTCAGCCTCAGAACTGCTATGGCGCCTTTGGGTGTGTCATTGAGCTACTAAGGGAAACCAGTCAGCCAATAATGAAGCTCAAGGTCTGCTGGAAGTCAAATCTCCAGACACCCTGTGCCTCAAGTTCTACTGGGAGGTGAATCTTCTGACATCTTGATGCTAATTGCTCTGTCATTTCTTAATGCTTGTTCCTGCCCCCTTCCCTCCTGTCTCACAGGCGCTGAACATGATGGGAGGGTACCATTTTCCTGCCATCAGATGTCAAAGGCCCTTCATCAAACACCTGTCCAGGCCCAGTTTTGGGGTCAGTGGTCCCAACCAGCTTAGCTGGCTGGCACTGGACCAGGTCTAATTCCAATTTCCTGTAAAACAACTGGGCTACATGAAGCTGGGAATGTATGTGATTAAAGAGAAAAAGAAATAAAGAAAGAAATGTAACTAAAGGGAGCTTAAATGGTGATAGCTGGTTACAGGCTGAAGGGTTGGAAAGAGCTGCTCCTGAGATGTTGCTCTGCAAGACACACTTAAGAATTTGTTAAACATTAACTCCTTTATCTCCAGGAAGCGCAGTTCTACTTGGGTGATTACTGACAGAGGCCCTCATTTTTTGTCTCTACTTTAAATTTAGGACCATAAAGAAAAAAATCTTGCCAACCACTCCCACTCTACAAGGATCAAGCCATTAAACACTGTAGTCCCCCACCCACAGTGCATCTGGGGGGAATTCAGGATGGAGAAATGTAGGCAGCATTCTGTTCTTGGATATACCGGCTGTAAGTGGTATAAACTACTACTACCAAAAACGATCTATGTATTCAGTATAATTTCTATCAAAATCCCAAAGACATTTTTTTTGCAGAAGGAAAAACCCATCCAAAAATTCCTATCGAATTTCAAGGGACAATGAATAGCCAAAACACTCATGAAAGAAAAAAAGAAGAAGAAAAAAGCTGGAGGACCAACACTCTCTGATTTCAAAACTTACTACAAATCTACAATTACGAAAACAGTGTGGCATAAGATAGTCTTATAGACCAATGGAACAGAGCTGAGACAGCCCAGAAGCAAATCCTGGCACATATGGTTTAATGATTTTTGACAAGGTGCCAAGATCAATATGGATAAACAGCCTCCTCAACAAAGGGAGCTGGGAAACTGGGCATCCACATGCAACAGAGTGACGTTGGACCCTTATCTAACACCACGCACAAAAACAGACTCAAAATCTTATCAAAGACCTAAATGTAGGAACTGGCTGGAAGAGCTTTAGAAGTGAGGGCTGCTCTGTGGACAAGGAGGTAAAGAAAAAAAGAAGATGTCTTTGTTGGAGTGAAGAATTACTGGCATTTTTGAACACCTGCTTTGGGACATGTGGTTTGTAGAAATGGTTTCACATCACCTTCTTACATTCTCGTTTTTAGCATGAGGGCATTGTACCTCAGTGTGAAGAAGAAAATAAACTAGCCGTGACCCTCCAGTCTAGCGATGACCACTGGTAAGAAGCTCTGTGTTCTTAAAAAATTATCTCCTTATTAAAATTTTTTAAGAATCAACACAGAAATGGGAAATCACACACTACAAAATAATACAAATGAAAAAAGGTATCACTGGACCTCTTTTCTCCTGGGGGACAGGGAAACGCCATCACAGCAAATGATGAGAAGCAGGTGTCATGACCGAATTCATCTGCAAGGGACCAGCTAAGGGACACCATCCCAAACAACCAAAGCCTGGATTTAAGCTGTAGCCTTGGGGAGTCTCCACAATTCGCTTATTTGATGAGACAGTTAATAAGGGGCTACTATGTGCTACGTACCATGTGAGAGTCTGGAAATACAAAAGAACAAGAGGCTGACCTTACCCCTCCTCTGGGGTCACACAGTCGAATGGGGAGGGGTGACAAATTAACAAAGAACGGCAGCGGTGTTTAAGAACTCTGTAACTGGAGGCTACAGGACACAAGGGCTGCAGAGCTCCCTCTTCACGGAGGATGGGGAGGACCTCCTGGCAGAGGAGACAGCTCTGAGCATGGATGCACTTCAGGTAGAAACTCTGGTGCTGAGAGAAGGACCGTGAAGATGGACCCGGACAGTAACAGAAAACTCCGACCCCGAAGGAGAAGCCACTTCCCGTGCCGCCTCCCTTCCGTGACACACAGAAGCAAAACCCAGAAGTGCTGCCGTTCTTTCGGGAGCCTGTTCTTTTCAGAGTGAGAACTGATAGAGGGCTCGCCGAGCCTGATCAAGCCGGTGAATTTTCTCCTTAAGGACTCTCCTCTTGGCAGAGGTGTCGCTCTGTTCCTGAAGCAGCCAGGAATACTGCTGTTTCTCCTGTAGCGTCTGCATCATGGCTTTCTGCACGTGGTCGCCGTTCTCTTGGAGCATAAAGTACTGAATGATGAGTGGGATCTGGTTGGAAAGACGTTTGCTGGTTTCCTGGAAGGGGGAAGAAGGGTCAGCAGGAGGGGTCTCAGCCCAAGGCCTGTGGTTGCAGAGAGGAGTCCTCGGACGCATGGATGGTCGCCTTGGGAGGTCCTGGTGTCAGGCCCACCTCCACTCCAGGGTCAGCACCAAACCAAGGGAAGGATCTGCTTGAGTTGCCCACTTTTCACTACCCAGGCATGCCCTCTGGCAATAAGAACCCACCTGTAGGCCGGCACACCCATACCACCTTCTGGACAGCCCAGCCTTCCCAGGGGCTCCTCCCCCTCCCCCACTTCACCTCCCCGAGGAGACCTCCCGGCCCCGGGACCCCGCGGGCCTCTGGGAGTGAGTCGGGATCTCCTGTAAGCAGCTCTTTTGCTCCTTTCCTGTTTGCCCATTTCTGTTCCTGTCAAACCTTATACAAATGAGATCACTAGGTAACATTTGGCCTGACTCCTGACTTACGCTCAATGGAATGTACGCAATGAGTTGAATCTTTCCCTAGATTAAAAGAAGTCGGAATGAAGAATTAAGTAGTTAAAGAATGGCCAGCTCTCTATCCCAACAGCCCCGTTTGCAATCCTGCAGGCAGACCACGTGGACGAGGTGATGCTGAAGAAGGAGCACAAGGAGGCACCAGCCCGCACGCAGTGGGCAATGACGCAGAGCCTAACCTCCCACCTCAGGGATGTACTGAGGTCACTTCCCTTTTCTCCCTTTAAAACCTGTCATGGCTGAGCAGAATCTTCAGACTTGGTTTTGGGGGACCTGGGTCTACCTTCTCCCCAGACTGCCGGCCTTCTGATAAGGCACCTTTCCTTCCTACCAACACTTGCCTTTGAACAGTGACTTCTGCGCAGCGAGCAGCTGGACCTGAGTTTGGTGGCACTGCTCCAGTGCTGCCTCCTTCCCTCTCTTCCTCAGCGTCTCCAGAAGGCCTGGCAGCTGGACCCCACAACTGGGTGACTCTACTTTCTGTTCTGATCAAGAAAGGACTGCAGGAGTTGGGCTTCCTTGCAGTTTAACAGCTACCGTCCTCTCCATGCACCCTAAGACTTTAGCCTGTGGGCGGAGGGTCGGGAACCATGCAGCTGAGAGGGTCGCAGCACCTAGGGAAAGGCTTTTCCATTCCTGATGTGGAGCTAGTGAATTCGAGGCACTTCAAGAGCTGAGGGCCTTCTGAACATTAAGGAAGCAAAATTGTGACCAGTAAAGTTAGTGCTTGCTGTGTTTTGCCGCATTCTGATAGCAGTTTTGTAATTTATGCATAGCATGAAACATATGGAACTCTGGAGCTGGAATTAATTTTGAGGACATGCTCTGCCACATTGAGAACCTGATTTGGGGCAAAGTAATGAACACAGGCTCCACAGGGTGACTGTCAACTACAAGGGGGCGACGTATGAGAAACGGGTCACAGCAGAAGGGGCCTGACACACGGCGGTGCCCCTCCCCTCCTTGCTCAGGTGAGCAGCTGTCAACCAGGGTAGCCAGTCTCGGCTCGGAGGGGCCACAGTGCTGACCCGTGCACCTGCACACTCACCAGGAAATACGCATTCAGGTGGACCCCGATCTCAGTGATGGAGGAAACCGAAGACGGGTCATTTAAAGAGCCTGATTTCAACTGGAGATTCTGTGAAGGCTTTCCCACTGAGTTAAAAATCTCTTCTCGGACTTTGCTCAGAACCACGCTGTAAATCTGGTCTTGGCAATAAACCAGGTGCTCCATCTTGAACTGAAGTCGGATGAACCTTTCTGCTCTTTCTGCTTGTTGTGATTTTATGTCTTCGATCTTGTTCTGGGTGGGTAAGAAAGAGAAACACATTACTTCTCTTTGTCCCCCTGCTGTGAAAATGACTGAGAAAGTACCGTCACACTGAACGCTGTTACGCCTGAGGCCGTCAGTGGCGGCTTTCAGGAGGCCCCGGCTTGGCCTGCGCTGCTGTCCTGCCCGGGCCTGCGCGGTGGCTCCGCCGCGGCTCCAGCCAGGCCCGCCCTCCGTGCTGCCTGGGTTTTCCCTCCGCCCCGACCTCCGTCTCCTCCCACACCCCCGCCTTTCTGCTCCCTCAGCTGTGCTTCGGTCTGCATCTGTGCATCCACACTCTGGGGTCTCTGGCTGGCTTCAGTCCAAGCTTTCAGAACGACTCCTGTGCTAACGAACGCGGTGGGGCAGCAGCTCGACACCCGTGTTTCCCCGAAGCCCTGCGACTCCCGCGACCCCGCACAGGCAGAGGCCCCGGGAAGGGCGGGGACGCACAGTGCAGGGAGTCACTTCTGGGTTTTCGAGTTTCCACAGGACGTTCGTACGCTGAGGGTGGAGAGAGTGGTTGGAGAGAAGAGGGAGCCTGTGAGCTTCACGAAGGCAGGCTGCCCTTCTGTTCTGGAGAGTGCGTGGCCAAAAGCATGTATGTGGCAGCCCCGCTCCCAGGACTGAAGTCTGAGAGCAGGAGTGGGCCGTGTGTCACTTCCCACAAGGAGTGACACGGAGGACACGAGACCCTGGGCCCCGATGCGGCTCTGGGGCAGAGAGCAGATGGCAGGGAGCGTGTCTGGGTGGGAGCCCGGTCACGGTGGGGGGCAGTGTGGCCCCGGAGCTGTGCCCAGTCTTCCAAGGACGGCAGAGGGGACGGAGGCCCTTGGGCGGCAGCTGTCTCCTCGTCCCCGGAGCAGCCCGTGCTGCTGCAGGGAGCCCCAGGCCCTGGCAGGGCTGGGCCAGAGCTCAGCAGGACCGACCCCGCAGGCAGGAGCATGAGGCTCCCAGGGCACCAGCCACCCAGGCCCTCAGGGGACTGCGTGCATCTTGAAAGCTGCCAGCCTGGAGGGTGGTGGTGAAGGACCAGGCCTGTCACCCACCCCCTGAGGAGGTGCCCCGGGACTTAGGCACAGCCTCTGGGAAAGGCAGAGAGAGAGGTCGGAAATGAAGTTCAGTTTTCACCAACTGGCCAAAGAGGTGAAAGCAGAAATTGTTTTGCGCTAGAAAATGACAGAACCGGTTTTCCTGGCTCATCTGATGTGGGATGAGACTCGGACCCGTCAGCCTAGGCTTGGGCAGAAGAGGGTTTTATCCCCAACCCAAACGGGAGCCAGAGCAGCCCTCGCTTCCCTCTGCTGAGACAGGGGCTCGGGGAGAACTGCCGGCTGCTGACTGAAGAAGAACACAGCCCTGGCGAGGTCTTTAACTCAAGCCTAGGAGGCTTCGGGGTCGGCCTCGCAGACACGCTGTCCTTGGTGCTGGGAGGAGACTCCAAGCCCCAGCCAGTCCCTCGGCTCAGTGACAGGCTCGGGTGTCACCGGCCAGCCCGCACCCCGCCGGGCTGGGGGGCTCGCGGGAAAGAGAGCTCCAGGCCGCGTGCTTGGTCTCCTCCCCCAGGGAGGGGGCCTCTCCGGAGCAGGAGCCAAAGGGCCGCCGCTCCTGGAGTCGCCAGCCCCGCGACCCTGCAGTCGTCACCCTGGCCTCCTGTCTCCAACGGACAGTACATGTCTAGCTTCCTTCCCCTGTTAGACCCGGTGGGTCAGCCCGAAGTACAGGTGACCAGCAAGGAAACGGCAGGCACTTACCTGGGCAGTTTGACTGAGGTTGGAAAACTCGCTGAAGTGTTTTCTGGCTGTGTCGGTGAAAGTGTGCCAGACAGTCTCTGAGCAAAGAAAGAGCGAAACGTCAGTGAACTGCAGCCAGGAAGAAGCGGGCTGAAGACACAGGGTGGATGGACCATGACGCCTTGTCCCCGTCCTGAGGCTGAGCTCCCCAGATCCGCAGACCAAGGGGGAAGGGGGGACGGCTCTCAAGCCCACTGTCACCGCCACCCTGAGCAGGTCCCTCGGTTCCCTGGCCTTTTGGTGGGTGTGTCCTCTTCAGGGTTAGCACGGGACTGCTCCCCGCACAGCAGCACAGAGGCCCAGCTATGATGCAGATAAAGCTCACACGTGCTCATCCTCCCCCCGAGGCTGCTAGAATCCGCAGCCTGTGTCCGATCATTCCGTTCCCGGCCCCCCTCCAAGGCCCTGGCACCCACGGGAGGTACAGCAGGCAGGAGAGCGCCTCACCAACGACTTTCTGGAGCATGACGACCGCCGGGTCCACCAGGCGTTCCAGGTACTGCTTCACGATGGTCTCAAACGTCCTGTAGTTGACGAAGCCCAGGAGCTCTTTGCCTCGATACTGCTTCTCATATCTTGAGACTTCTTCATGGATGACGTTTTTAACTACAAGACAGAACAAACCACCATGGTAAATTCTAATAATTTCGGAGACATTTTAGAGATGGGACCCATCTGTGAAACTTACCCCAATGTTTCTAAACAGAGGTTTTTTTCATAATCAAAAAATGTATTGCTCTGATGATGCCAATTTGAGAAATAGTGACATTTAAGACACAAAAATCTTTATCTGTTCAAATGTGTTTCAACTGAGGGTCGTCATCCTGAGAGAGAAGTTGAATGGTTATAATTGGAAGGGAAAAAATCTGATTAAGTGAAAACAGAGCCTCAGAAATTCTTGTGCACTTGCAGCTCTCCCAAGAATACATCCAGACACAGCCGGAGGAATCCTACCATGGATGGAGAGGGCTGTTTTTATTAAGTGTTAAAACAAAGATACACACACACAGGCGCACACGCACACGCACACGCACACGCACACACGGGCACATATCCTCCTGGCACCTGGGCTGCAGCAGAATGGAGCTGGAACTTTGTCAGGCAAACAATCACCCTCTTTGGTCCTGCGTTACGGCTGAAGAGAAGGGGAGAGACGGGGCAAGTGATACCGTCCAGCCTTGAAAAGCAGGGAGGCAAGAAGGACACAGCAGGTAGGTGGTGGGGGGACTCCTGCTGAGCTGGCGAGGACAGAGGGAAGCACTCTCGGACACCAGGGGGCCCCCCGCCTGGGCAGGTGAAGCTCTTTGCACACTGTTTCTGCGCTGGGAGTGGCTTCTGGTCTCGGGGAATATGACCCTGCTCTTAGGGGAACACTGCCCCAGGACTTACCTTTTTGGGTGTTGGCTGCAAGTGTGAGGACCCAGTTTTTAAACTCCTCTCTGATTTTATTATATAAGCGGGTCTCTTTCTCCTTTACAACTTCTTCTCCTTCTATTAACTTTTCAATGTCCTGATTAAACGCCTTAATTTTCTGAAAAATGAGATAAAATCATCCATCAGTCCTGTAGTCATATTAAGAGCAGGAACCGGGACAGCAGCGTGTGGTGGGGGCTGGGGTCTGCAAGGAGGTCAGGGGACCCCCCAGCCACCTCATCCCCTGTTGAGACACACAGGGGGCAGGGCGGAGCTCCCACATGTCACCTGTGGGGACGCTCACGTGGAGGGCCACCTAGAGACGTGCGGGGCCACCAGGAAGGATACGGCCACCTAGAGAGACCTGGTGACGCAGAAGCCACTTTCTGTGCCCAGTGTCAGACGCAGTCCCTGGCATCCTCACCTCAATCAGAAAGAACATTTTATCAGCGTCGTGGCTGGGGATGTTGGCTCCACACTGGCGCAGCTCCTCTATCGCCCTCTGCTGGCTCTCCTTTATTTGATTTTCCAACAGTGGGAGGGATTTCTGAACAAAGGAAGAGAAACACTGAAACTCTGCAGCTTGATGAAATCAGATGACAGATTTCTCAGGTATATGGGTGGAATCCCATCTGAAAGTATCCCAGGGGATCCGGAATTCCTATTATCCTGTGGGAAGCTTGTTTAGTTGGACACCTGTTAAGGAGCCCAAGTTGGGCTTTGAAGGCAATGCTATGCACTGCAGTTGGAAAGATCTGCTGTTCTGTGAGGTTTTGCTGTGTGATCTGGGTGGGGCGGAGTCAGGGAAGGAGGGGCCACTTCTTGTTTTGTTTTGTTTGGCTCGGAGCTTTGCATCGAGAGAACAAATACACTTGAAAATAACGGGAGACTTATTTAATGAAATGTTCTGTTGGTAGTTTGAGTGTTGTAAACTGAAAAATGGTGCTTTGGTGGAAGGATGTGTCCTCGTGTTGGTGTCAGGCTGGGCACCGTCCCAACCAGTCAGTGTAACTGATGAAGATGACAAAGTCGGGGACTGGGAAGGATGGAGCGGACACCCGGGAGGGGGGTCTTTGGGCCAAGCATCGGTCCGAGACCTCACATCCCAGGTAAGCCCCACAGGCAATACAAAGCACGTGTCTTTATTGCTTCTTTTTCACAAGAGAGGAGCCTGTGGCTCAGAGAGGCAGACTGCTCGATACATCACTGAGCTAGTCAGGGGCAGAGTTCCATTTGGCACCCTGATCACCCGATCCTCGGCCCGTGCCCGGGAACACGGCAGGTAAAGGCACCTGAGTGCATGATGCTGGTGAGGACACCGGGCAGGATGAGCTCATGGGGATTTACAGGCAGTTTGTGGATTAGCCTCCCAAGAGGTCGATAAGGTGTGTGTGTTTCTCTCTCTCTCTGGCAGCTCGCAGCCATAGGCAGAAATGTATTCATTGTTTTCCTGATACTTCAAATGATCATAACTGATCTTGATACAGAATGTTTAACGACTTTAAAATGGTAAAAAACTTAAATTTGAATTTCAATGAAATATTTAAATGTTAAATATTTAAATTTTAATGTTTAACGTGAAGTGTTTAAATGTTTAAATGTTAATGTGAAATATTTAAATAAGGTTTGGAACTATTATCAAAATGCAATATCTACTAAAAAAAGATGTGTTTATCTCCACTAGACAAGGGATATACCTCTGAGGCAGGCATGCATTTTTCAGAACCCTGTGCTTCAGATGAAGGGGATTTCGCTGGAATCAGTGTTCCTCCAAGTGTGTTCCCCAGGTCACCTGGAACGTGAGAGGGGAGGCTCGTGGGTCCCACCCAACGCCTGGTGACTCGGAAACTCGGACCCGGGCCCTGGGAATCTGAGCTGAAAGAAACACTCTGGGTAACTTCTGTGCACACACAGTTTGAGATCCACTGGCCACTTCCAAGCAAATATCCTTTGAATCTGTGTTTTCTGGTTCAAAAGAATCCATTGCCTTTGTGTGACAGCCGGCTCAGCACAGACTGGAATCCAGCCCCCGGGATCGTCTCTGCCCTAAGGGTTAATGTTCACTCTTCCCGCGTTGTTCGACCTCGGGCACACAGGTCCGGGCAGCACGACACGGGTTCTGCTGCTCCCAGGACACCGGGCCGCGGTCCGCGGTCGCCGGGTCGTCAGCGACGCCAGGAGAGCTTTGCCTGGGGTCGTCTGTGCTTGAGAACCGGTGAGCACTGAACATTTCTCTCCTACGAGCTTGAAGCTGGGAAGATGATTTTTGTGCCGTGACGCATTAAGAAGCTACTGGCAAGCTGCCGCGGCGTCCGTTCCCCTCTCCGCCGCTCTCCCCGGTGCTGGACGGCCCTGACGGCCCCGGGTACCGGATTCCTCCTTCTTCCCTCAGTGCCCCCGAACGGACGGATTCACTCCTTCTTCCAACATCATGCAGGCGTTGCTTCCCCGTTACAGACGCTGTCTTGTGAGCCTGTGACTTGAATGACTTGCGTTTCAGACATACTTGCTTGCTTGCTGATTTGGGCAGTTTGATGGGTGTCTTGGCCAACTGATGACCACGAAAGTGACTTGGACGGGCTGTTACTTTTGTAGCCTGCAGCCCGACCCTCTGACTCACCCTGATGTGCACGGTGAGCTCGGCGGTGAGCCTTTCTGCCAGACGAGGCACGGTGGCCTTTCCTTCCTCCAGGAGACCTCTGAAACAGGAGAGGGCACACGTCAGCTCAGGAAGGGCTCGCTCTCCAGTACTGGGCCTTGCAGGTGGCCAGGGCAGCTCGCATCTCGGGTAACACGCGTCATCAGAAAGGCCAGGCGGCCCACGAGAAGGACAGTGACAACTCCGTGGAAGCCCGCACCTCGGCCAGCACGGGGCTGGGAAGCTTGCACTCAGTTATCTCCTCTTATCATCCCAGCAAACTCATGAGTCATCTTTTCAGGAAAAGCAAAACACATGTAACTTCATAGAGGTTAAACGACTTGCCCAAAATAGTATTTCATTTCTCCTAACCATTACTTGTCCCCAAATGGCCGAATCCATCTTCATAAAGAAGAACAAGCAGCAGGCACCCCAGCCCCTGACGTGTAACAGACGTGGCGAAGCTGCCGCCGCGAAAGCAGCGCGGTCCCTCGGCAGAGACGGGCAGAGGGGCCTCGGGGCGCAGAGCAAGCCCGGAAACACGCCCGCGCGGACGCCGTCAACTGGCGTTGGTAAAAGCACCAAGAACCTGCAGAGGGGGGAGGACGACCTCTTCAACAGCTGTTGTTGGCGAAACTGGATTTCCACACGCAAAGAGTGGGCCTGGATCCTCATCTCACACCAGACACAAACGCCAGCTGAAAACTGCTCAGCGGCTCCAATGCAAGACCTGAGCCAGTCAGACACCTAGACCAGGGGGAACATCTTCATCACATCGATCCTGGAAGTGGTTTCACAGCTGGGACAGCAAAAGCACAGGAAACAAAAGCAAAACAGGCAGGCAGGACTACATGAAACCACGGAGCCCCAGCACTGCAAAGAGACAATTAACAGAGGAAAAGGCAGCGAACCAAACGGGAGAAAACATCTGCAAACCACACATCTGATCAAGAGTGTATTTCAGAAATATACAAGGAACTCCTACAAATCAATATCAAAAACCCCAAATAACACAATTGAGAAACGGGCTAATGACTTGAATAGAGATTTCCTCAGAGAAGACACACCGGTGGCCACTCAGTCCATGAAAATGTGCTAACGTCGCTGATCGTCGGGGAAATGCAAATCAAAACCACAACGAAACATCACTTCCCATCTCTGAGGATGATATTATCCAAACACCAGAACACAGGCGCTGGCCAGGATGCGGAGAAGCTGGGACCCTTGTACACTGTTGATGGGAATGCAAAATGGTGCAGCCACTACGAAAAGCAGTATGAAAATTCAAAAATTTAAAATGGGGCTCCCATACGATCCAGTCATCTCCCTTCTGGGGATTTATTCAAGAGAATTGGAATCAAGATCTCAAAGCAATATTGACACCCCTGTGTTCCCTGCTGCACTGCTCACAGTGTCCGCGGTGGGGACAGACACGTGGATAAAGAAAATGTGGATATGCCTGCAATAGAATATGGTTCCACCTTTAGAAAGAAGGAAACTTTGCCACACGTGACACTGTGAATGACCCTTGAGGACTTCATGCGAAGTGCATTGAGCCACCGTAGAAGGACAAAGAACGCCTGGCCCCCTTTGCAGGAGCCATCTAAAGCCATCAGACTTGTGCCATCGGGGAGTGGAATGGCTGTCGCCACGTGTGGGGGGAGGAGGAAACGAGGGCTTGCTGAGCAAAGGGGATAAAGTTTCAATTCTGCAAGGTAAGTCACTTCTAGGGGCCCGGGGAACAACACTGCCTGTGGCGAACAGTCCTGCACTGTGCACTTTCACATTTCTCGGGAACGTCGACTTGTGCCAAACGCTCTCGCCGTCATGAAATGAGTTTTGAAAGTGTTTACGTGGGGCTTCTGAGTGCCTACACCGTTCTAAGGGCTTTACAGATATTTAATCATGGAACAACCAGGTTTACAGAGAGAAAGGCAAAGACAAAGGGGAAGGCGCTTGCCCGGGGCCACACACCAGGCAGTCCGGCCGCTGAGTGTTTGCTGTCAGCACAGATTCAGGAAGGACCCGTGGGCTCATCGTCCCAGGGCTGCTCTGAGAGCTGTCGTGCAGGGCCAGAGTCCCAGTACGCGGACGCACGATGACTAAAGTCAGATGTCCAGCGACAAAGCACTTCAACACACTTTTTCATCCAAGACTTAATTTGCCCAAAATCCGGTTGTTTTCAAAGTCTGGTCCCTGGACCAGCAACACCTGGGAACGTGTTAGGAACACAGATTCTGCGGCCTGACACCCAGACCTCAGAAACTCTGGGCCGGGGCACAGCCAGCTGGATCCTCCTGCTGGCTCAGGGTTGAGAACCGTGGGCGTGGTTGTTACAGAGCCTTCTTCTTGCTCGGCGAGCGGGGCTTTCTCTGCCTGCGACCCCCAGTGCTACCGAAAACAGTCTGTGTCTTGGATTCAGGGTGGGGACAGACAGAAGGGAGGATCCGGGTGCTGGTTTGGGAGTGTTGGCTCCTTGGGCGCTGGAACCTGTGTGTGGGTCACATATTTAATCCTAAACTCAACCCTGTGGAGCACCAGCAGGACTCACTGAGCAGATGAGAAAGCAGAAGCTCAGAGAGGGCCAGCCATCTCCCAAGGGCACAGAGCAAGCAGCAAGCCTGGTCTGCCCAAATCCATCCTCTTCCCACTGTGTCTCTCCTTAAAGCAGGCGTGGTCTGTATCTTCTTACCCCACTCCCTCATAGTTCAAGAACAGCAAGTTCCTGAATGAATTATAAGGAAAAATTGCCCAATTCAATTGGAAAATTCCCACTGTCTTGCCAACTACAGAGGCACTACAAGATAATTTTCGATAAGAACCAGTTAGCCTGCAGGCTCTAAAGAGCTGGAGAGTTCCGTAAAGCAAGTAGGTGTGCCGGTTGATTTAACGTCTTACATCTTTAACGCCTTTGACCAGGTTCACTAGTTTCCAAAAGTTAGAAGATCTGTTTCTAGGCCTCTTTTCATTCACTATTTGTTCAACCTCATCGCCCTCATCTGTAAAAATGGGAAGAACCTCACCTGCTATATGTACCTCTTAAGAATTTGTGGGACTCAAATGAGCAACAAGTGAAAACCTTTGGGGAAACCACAGTGTATATGCCCCATGAAATGCCATGTTACAAGGTTTTCATCAGCACCATCATTAGAGACCAAGAGGAAAATGACTGGTTTAAATAAGCCAACAAAATTAACACCAAAATTAAGACAAGGATATGTTATGCCAGGTGGTATAATTTTACATGTAATTTGGTCATCGTATCGGCCAATCCTGGCAGGCGGAACTGGCTTCCAGGGAGTCCAGCCCTGAGGTTGTCCTAAAGAACCTCACCTGAAGTACGGATGCATTTGGAAGAACAGCGTCTCTCTCCTGGTGGCCTCTGCCAAGCTCATTTTGTCCAGGATGTCCTGCTGGCCCCGGCACTTCACTATCATGTAGCCCTTCTTGAGGCAGTACGTGAGGTTCTGCATCACGTTCAGGACGCATTTCTCGGTGCCCTTGTCCACTAGGTCTGGTTTGGTCAGGATCCCTGTGAGATGATGGAGGAAAGCACTGGAAGGTCAGTTGTCCCCTCAGACATATTTGAGTTCCACTAGGCTATGGGGCCTTTTATTGGGCAAGACCAACCAAGTCCGCAGCCTTGACCGCCCAGTGCCTGGCTGCCCATTCATTGATCCCACCGTCACCCCTCTTCCTTGCACCTGCATTTGCTTATCCACTCACTGGACTCCTTACCTGCCTTGGGTCATTTGTTTAACAAATGTTTCTTGGGTGCCTGCTGGGTGCCGACACTAAGGCAGCAGCATCAGATCGGACCGGATCGGCTCCACCACCACGTTTCCAGGGACCCGTCATCCCTGCTGTCAGGAGGGTCTGGCGTCTCAGGTTGCATACTCGCTCCACCCCCTCCACCCCCTCCTTGTGGTTCCTCCTCTGAGAGTCTCCCACCTGCTTTCCTGTCTCGCTCTCCCGCCCTCACTGCTCCCCACTCACACTGGATGGAAAGCCGTGCATTCTGCGTGATTGTGTTCTTTGAGTGTCAAATTCCCGCTGCATTTCCTCTTTGTTTCCTGTTAGAAACCTGAAGGTCATCTTCTACTGTCACTGTCATTGTTTTTAATTTGCTGTGAAGTCTGGACTTCTCGTCCACCATTTCCTGAAACTTTCCCGGCACCTAAAGGATTGAATTTCTCTCTCTCTTTTGACCTTCCTGTCACCAAAAGGTGTCATTTAAGAGCGGATCTTCACAGTCGCTAAGAGGTTTGTGCAAGCACAGGCCTTCATGTCACTGACAGAGTCGAGATGTCTCTGAATCTACTCTCGCACCTTCCGTGGCCAGAGAGGACCTTCCCCTGGGAGGGAGAAAGCAGCCAAGAAGGCCCGTCCCTGGAAGCAGCGGTCACTCGTAGAAGCCTAGGCCACTGGCCTTTATTCGCAGGACAAGTACAAGAGAACAGAACTTGGGACGCTCTGCTAGGACTCGCTGCAGCCGGGGAGAGCGCCTTCTCGCAGTGAGCCTGGTTGAAAAAGAGGACGCACGCGAATACGTCCCCATCTGCAGCATTTGCTCACGAGCCTCATTTCGGGCCCCAGCTACAGGGAAGGCCGCTAACTGCCAAACATTCCTAGACACTTCAATTAGAAAAACAAAATTAATCCATTCCTAGATGCCGTACACAAACATATTTAATTAAGAAAGGAGCACACTGAGTCAAGCGCATGCTGAGGGTGTTGAGCAGGTGGCCGTGAACAAGACTGCAAAGTCCCTGACCTCACGAATATCCCCTCCCTTGTAGTGGGAAAGTGCTAGAGAAATGAATCCAGTAACGTAAGAGAAACAAAGAAAAACATCCGCTGTTGATCCGTGCTATGCAGAGAATGACAGTGACTGCTGGCAGGTGAGTGCAGGCAGGCGTGGATGGTGTAGATCCCGGCTGGGTCCCCAGGCGGGCCCCTGGGAAGGCAGCGCTCAGGCTGAGGTCTGATAGGAGGAAGGAGCCGGCCTAGTGAAGATGGGGAAAGACCCTTCCAGGCCCTTGGGAAGAAGGAGCTGGGATGACTGAGCAGGACTGGAGAGGAGGGCGCGGCAGAGAGCAACGGGAACTGTGCTCAGAGAGCCACGCAGGGGCCAGGCCACAGGGGGCTTGTGGTCCAGGCACAGGAGTCTGGGTTTGTGTATGTGCAGAGGGAGCATTAGAGAGTCAGTCGGGGGCGGGGCGACACGACCCAATTTGCATGTTTAAGGACCCGCAGAGAGTGCAGTGCACTGGGCAAGGTGAGTGTGGAGAGACCAGGCAGCAGGTGATGGAGGCTCAGACTGCACAAATGAGAAGTGCAGATGGATGTGGTGTCGGTCTGGAGGCAGAGTCACCAGGACTTCAGATGGGTTAGACATGTGTAAGCAAGCAGAAGGCAGAATCAGGTGTGACTGTCTGATTTGGCTTCAGACCTGGGCAGGCGGGTATGGAGCTAAGAAAGGGGCCGGGAAGCCCTGGGAAGGAGGAGAATCTGGGTAGGGTGCAGACCCCAGGGGTTGTGCTTTGGTCACATTAAATTGGAGACACTTAATGCGCTTCCAAGTGGAGATGTCAGGCCTAGGGAAAGGTTAAGGGTTACAGATACAGGTGTGGGTGTCGCTGGCAAATCGATGGGACTCGAAACTGTGGACAGACGTGATTATTTAAAGAGGCTGTGTTAACAGAGGGGAGAGCTCAGGACCAAGTTCTGGGTTTCCAGTACTTAGAGGCTAGAGAACTGAAAAACCAACCAGACCAAGATCGAGACCTCCAGGTGGCCAGGGAAGAGGAGACCTGAGAGAGAATGGGGACCCAGAGGCCAGCAGGCCGTGATGTCCCAGCGCAGGAAGGAAGATGTCAAGAAGGGAGCGGTCGCCACCTTGACTTTGGCTGAGAGGTGGAGGAAGATGAGCACAGGGAAGGGACTGCACGTTTGTCAGCACGGAGGCCACTGGTGACCTTGACCAGAGCCTTCTCTGTCCCAAGGTGGGGACAGGAGCTCAGCCGGAGCTGGCTGTGCGGACAGTGTGCATTTAGCAGTGCATGGATGGGGAACAAGCTTGGTGGGGACCCCACAAATATTCTGACTCTGTTCTTCCCCAAGCTTAATATTCTGTAAGCCACAACTACATCATCCACCAAATTTGTTCTGTTTTCACCCTTTGGAAGTACTGCATAGGCATTCATTCCTTTTCTGCTTTTAAAAAATGTGCTAAAGTACACGTAACTCACGTACACCAGAGAATACCTCAGTGCGTGAGAAGACGCTGCTCCCCCCTTTCTGCACCGTCGTGGTCCCCGCTTCTCAAGTTAGTTTTATAAAATACGGTAAAATACACATAACCAAGTTTACAATTGTAGCCATTTTTTAAGACTCCAGTTGGGTGGCATTAAGTACAGCCTCACTGCCGTGCCATCGTGACCAGCACCCAGCTCCAGAATTTTCTCATCTTGCAAAACCAAAACTCTGTACCCTTTCATTAACTGCCAGTCCCCTTCCCCGCCTCTGGCAACCGCCATTCTACTTCCTGTCTCTTTGAATTTGTCCACGTTCCTCAAGTCAGTGGAATCATACAGGATTTATCTTTCTGGGACTGGCTTATTTCACGTCCTTCCTTTGCAAGGCTGGACAGCACCCCATTGTGTGTGCGCACCGTGGTTCGCTTGTGCACTCCTCCCTTGATGGGCACTTGGTTTGCTCCCACCTTTTGCTTTCGTGAAGAACGCTGCTGTGCACGTGGGTGGGGATTCCCTTTTCTTTTTAAACCCAGCGCACTTGTCTCTGTCGCTGCACTTGACCTGGAGTGCAGATGGAAAGCCTGCAGGGACACTGTGATGCTGTCTGGGACGCACTAAGGTCTGACTGTGTGTCCTCTACGCCTGCAGTTCTTGGTGAATTCATATTAATAGCAGCTAATATTTAGCGAGAACCTTCGGTTATCGGAGTTTACGCCTAACGAGAGGAACAGACAACGATTAATAAGAAGCGTTACTCAGTTTCTACAGAGATGTCAACATCCGAATCGATCTACTGGGCAGGTGATATTACCTGCCGTGGCCGTCAGCAGGACATCCCTCTTGACTTACGATCGTGAGAAGAGACAGGAATTGCACGTACAAGGACGGGTGACCCCAGACCTGCGTTTTCTCCCTGTGTCCATGTGTCTGAGACGCCTGTAGGGGGCAGGAGCTAAGGGAGCACGCGTGGTCTGGCCTGGAGTAACACTGCACTGAGCCGCGCCCCCATCGGCTTGTGTCCATCCTTACTGGGAAACTGGGAACTCGTTTGGGAAAATAAAAATGGATAAAGGGTAGGTGTGTACTGAGTATCCACTTAGTCAAGGGAAATGACTTGCCAGTTTTCAGGAAGGAAAACGCTATGGGTAAGTGCGATGACTCGTAAAGAAGGGATATTGAGTAATAATATTAAAACTTTAAAAATAGGAGCTGCCATTTGCCTAAGGGTGTGCAGCCAGTAAGTGGTAGGACGTGGATTCAAACCCAAGCAGTCTGTGTTCTTAAGCCAAGTCCCCTATAATACCTTCCAGGGTGGCTTTTTAACGAAAGGAATTTAAGGGAACCCAGGTCCCCAACGAAAAGTTGTGCTTGAATGTGAATTCTGCAGACACCGTGTGCTGCAGTGCACGCCTGGAAGTGTGCTCACTGAGTATGCTCATCCGGGCTTTATGAAGGGCTTTCCCATCTCCAAGGAGTCACAAGAACTCAACTGTGGGACTGCAGAGCTGATGGGCCAGGCACTTCCTTCCTTGTGGACCACTGTGGATGTTCTCGTCCCCCATCCGGAATGGTTTGAGAATGCAGATGAGGGACAAGTGGAAGGAGGGCAAAGGACCTCCCAATTGTGGCCACACGTCTCACCCTGACTGTGACCCCCAGCCCATGGAGCTTCCCCTGGGAACAGCACTTGGACCCAACGCAGGAGTGGGCGTCCCTGGCAGAGCTCCAACCCAGGGCCTTCTATATACACGAGGATTCCCCCCGCCCTTCCCGGCCTCTACAACTGGGTTCCCTCTTCTTACCTATGGTCCTGTCCCCATCGGGGTCCACCTCCTGGGCCATGCTCAGCGCCTCTGTTGTGGCGATGTCCACGTTACAGGGGACCACCACCAGGTTGATCGTCTCCTGCCTCCGGATGTACTTGGTGATGAGTGCCTTGATCTGATGCCAGGGAATCACAAAGAACGAGCTCATCTCTGGTCACCCAACGACACAGCCACATGTGTGTGACACCCAGAGCACGGCCCAGCTGTCCCACTTCTGGGCTCTGGCTTGTCCTCTTCCTCGGGAGTGTGTGCCCACCTGCCCTCCCGGGTCCTCTGTTGACGTCCTGCGTATCCTGCACAGCTCATCACCAGTGTTTCTTCCTTCCCGAAGACTCCCTGACCCCCAAGACCCTACTTCCTCTCCAGATCTCTCCCATGGCGCTCCTGAGACTGCCTTCTATGAGGGTGGTGTGTGCGTGCTGTGTCCTCCCCAGAAGGACACCTCTGGGGCATCCCTGTCATGATCCCGGACGTCCCCATGCAGAGCCCAGCACAGCGCCCGCGGCAGGTGCTCAGCGCCAGCCCCCGTGACAGCTGACGTCAGTAATGTCTCCACCTTTGTTTATGCAGAAAACCAATGACTTTTTCCTGCGTTTGTTCTCGGGAGGGGTCTAGCTCATTAGAATTAGAGAGATGTCATAAGATTTCTGAGACTTTGCAGGCACACAGGAGACGTGGGCCAGATACGCCTTAAACTCCCTGCGTGGAGAATGCAAACAAATAACCGTGGAGCAGGCTGGCACCTTGGGGTGTGTTTCCTTATATTTGGTATAACTCACACTTAGTGCTGCGCAGCTGACATTCCGTCTAATTTCAAGCTGTGCACAGAAAATAGTAGGCACAGCCACAAAATAGAAAATTTCCATCACATAAGCACACATTAGCCTCATATAGAAAGTTAAGCACTGAGATGAAATAAAAATGCCGAATTTGAACAGGTCCAGTTAGGCCTCAGTCACGGGAAGTTTAACTGAGTAAAGCTACAGGCAAACTTTGTCCGGGAGCTTCCGTGGCAGTTGTCCTAACGGTGCAAGTTCGCTTCGCGTTGGTGCCTCGCCCCTCGGCGGCACCTCCGTGACGGACCTGACAGCTTCTGTAAGTCAACGGACGGGGCCATCCAGGGCTCTCCGCCTCAGCGCTATTGGCAACCTGGGCTTCTTAACAGTTTTGTTTGTTTTTTTGAGCTATTACTATCCAAATTGCAATCCTTATTTTAAAATTTAACTTAATGATTTCACGCATTTGGACCCTTTCAAGAATATCCAAGAACTCTTAAACAGTGATATTCTGAAAGTCCCAAGTTTGTCCAAAATCTGTATTACTGACTGATAGTGACGACAGCTCCATAACAATAAGAGTAATCATTTTCTACAACCAGGCCCTTCTGTGTAGCACAGGGAACCGTGCCCAACGCCCTGCAATCAACCATCATGGGTGAGAACCTGAAGAAGAATTCATGCACACGTGTGACTGAATCACCATGCTGCACACCAGAAACCAACACAACACCGCAACCCGACTATTACAGAAGAGTAATTACTCTCCTTGTTGGGGTGAGGGACCTCCCCTGCGGGGCTGTCCTGTGCGCTGTGGAATACTGAGCTGCGTCTCTGTCTCTACCTACTAGATGCTGGTAATAATTGCACTTTTCCCAAGTTGTGATAACCAAAAATGTCTCAGACATGCCTGCGTTCCCCGGAGCTGGGAACTGCGGCCTGAATCACACTCCTTCATGTGCATTTTGACAGGATCTTGGGGAGTGAAAACTGCCCCCCTGTGTGTCTGCCTGCAGAGGGAAGCTTCGTAAACAGAATACCTTCTGCTCACGTCACCCGTGCTTATCGGGCTCAGGTTCTGGGCCGTTTGAGGACCCAGAGATTCAGCAGCCAACACGGAAGGCAGTTCCTCCCCGGTTACTCCCCAGCAGGGAATGCAGGCCATGAACACTCGGTGAAAAGGGACATGGAGTCAGAAGGGCCGGGCACAGGGCGTCCGGCATTAGGCATCATGATGGCCTTTGAGTAGAAGCCTGGGGTAAGTGGGGGCACGTGCCAGGTGGAAGTCTGGGTGGGGTGGGCATTTCAGGAAGAGGGAAGAGGAGGAATAAAGATAGGGGTGGGGCACAGAGGACACGGGGCCAATGATCTGGGGCCAGCTCACATGGGACCTCGGGAGCTGTCTTGTGGATTGACATGGGACCACTGGGGACTCTGAGGAGTGAGGGCGTCTGGCCTGTGCTCTAGGACAGGAGCGTTGTGTAAGAGTGCACTTGGGGAACGGGTGCTGCCATGAGCGGCAGGGGCAGGAGAGCAAGGAAGCAGGGCAGAGACGGGAGCTCAGTAAGAGATGGCGGTGCTGTGGGCTCCTTGCGGCAGCGGACAGGGAAACATGACGGCACGGGTCTTGGGATGTGTTTGAAAGTGGAGCCAGTCAGGATTGTAGCTTGACTGGCTGCGTCCTGTGATGGGCAACTCCTCACTTCTGACCAAACAGTCCTCTCAACAGACTAGCTTCTTACCAGCTTCTTAACAATTTATTTTCTGTTTTTCTGATTCTGACAAACTCTTATGCTCACCTCCCCAGTGGATGCTTCCTCAAGTGTAAGCACTACTTTCAAGAGGGAAAAGGGCAGCGTGTTCCTGCGAGTGGCCGGCTTGAGAGGAGGGGGACACACGGGACTTGATGCGGAAACACTGACAAAATGGCACGGTTTGTGCCCGCAAGAGGCCGGGTAGAGAGAAGGAGGAAGGGTGTGGACCTGCAAGGGGGACACAGAGTCCAGGTCCAGCCCTGCCCCGGGCATTCACCCGAGCACCTCCTCACCTCCTTTCTCTGCCGCTTTCCCACCCTCTCCCTCTGGCCCGTCAGGACCTGGCTAAGCCTCCGGGTCGCCTCTCTTAACACAGGGAACTTGCTGTCCCCTGATTCTGTGACTATCGCCTTCCTGGAGCACCTCGTAGATGAAGGACAGCTTCCTCCCAGTCTCCTTGAACTTTGGCCTTTGCTTGGCTCAAGAACCCCCGGCCTCTTTCAGGAGCCCCTCATGGGAGGGGCAAGGTGTGCGCTTCAAGGTGAGCCTGATCTCAGCCCTGTCCATGGTGCTGGCCTTTCTGCCTCCGACCAGACATCACAGACTGTGTTCCAATTGACTTCCAAAGTACTGCTTTAGCAAAAATATTGCTACTAAATTTAGCAGATTTCACGTACAAACCAAATTTCCGGCACACTTTGAACATCAGGATAGCAGTAAGACAGGACTGACGTTCCCACACGACAACATGCAGTGAGGTGCCAGCTGTCCCCTGAAACACTGAGTCAACTTTGCCCGTTTCCATGACCTGCCAGGCCCTTCTCAGAACCCGAGTGTGAGCCCCCAGTCCTAGAAGGTCCGACCCCAGTCTCCTCCACAACCGCTCAGAGGGAGGGCTGCGGAGGTGCACCAGAGCACGTGGGGCTGCCGGCAGAGACCTCAGAAGCCACCCCAACTTAGCATGGCCCGTTGCCAAGTTCCAGAAAGGCTCACCTGCTGTCCGATGTCCTGGGGCTGATTTCCCACGGCCACCCTGGCGATGCCGGGAAGATCAATGAGGGTCAGATCTGGAACCTCAGGGGCGGTGACCTCCAGACTAATGAGCTCGTGGCTAATGCCAACTCCACTCCCAGCTATGGCGTCCTGGGCTGCGGAGACCAAAGAGGAGACACCCAGAGTCCAGATGGACCGCCCGGCCCGGCAAAAGCACTGTGTAACTGTGGCCATTGAGCCCTTCTCCCATATTCGGGAACAGCCCTGAGGGGCAGGGAAGCAGCTTAAGGCGCAGGCTGGATTAAGTGCCTGATTCTCTACAGACAGAGCACGGGGCAGGCTAGAGCCAGGGCTGCTCCTCTGTAAACTTCCCCTGCTTCAATCGTCATTCATCGTCACTACTTAAGGTACGACTTTTGTAACCTTTTACTGAAGAGTCACGCACGCGCAGGACAGTCCCCACCGTCTAAGCAGGTGCTCGGTGAGTTTCACAGGCGGGACTCACAGGTGTAACCAACACACGGCTCAAGTCACAGAGCACGGGCAGCCCTCCAAGCCGCTCTCTCCCTGTCGGGCATCGGCCTCCAGCAAGGATGACCCCTGGCCTGGGCTCGGCCGGCATCTACTCCTTTTGCCCACTTTGCACTTTATCCGTGGTTGGGCCGAGTGAATTTGCTGAGAGACGACCACGTCTGACCTACGAGAACAGCAGTTTCACGTGGTCTCACCTAATCACAAATGGAATCATGAACCACAGGGCCCCTTGGTCTGGCTTCCCGCCCCACACGAGGCCTGCGTGGTCCCCTGTCCTGCTGCTGGTAGCTGAGGGTGCTTCCTCTTCACTGCTGCCTGTTCGTCCACCCAGTGCCATGATCAGGTCGACTGTGGACGGACACTGGGGGGTCTCCAGTGTGGGCTATGAACATCCTAGAACCTGACTCTTGGCGCACATGTCCGCTGCCTGTGTGCTCAGGAGTGGACTTTTGGGGCGACATGGGGTGTGCACGCCTCCAGCCTTACTGGAAAATTGTGGCAGTTTTCCAAAGTGGCCACACCAACTCAGACTTCCACCAGCAGGGCAGCGGAGTTCCGAGACGCTATTCTAAAGATGCTTTAGCTGTGGTTTGCTCATGACTCATCTTCCCACGTTCATCCAAGCACACGCCCACGGTGTGTGGGAGCCCACCGCCCTCCCGGCTCTGCCCGCAGAGCTCGTGGGGCTGCAGAGCCCAGGGCTGACTTCAGTGGCGCAGCGGGCCGTGCGGGGCCCGCGGCCGCCCAGGACAGGCGCAGCGGGCGTAGCTGGGGGGCAGAGCTTTTATAAACTTGACGCTAGGAAATTTGCCAGTTGAGGGCCGCAAGCAGCTTCTGTATTGGGGGTGGGGGTGAATGCTAGAATTGGGGCAGTATCTCTCCACCTGGGAGGGATCCCTCTGGTGAGCCAGCCGAGGCCACGCCGTTCCCGGGGAGCTAGGCCCAGGGAGTGAGGTGAAAACCCCTGTCTCACGTGCTGAGTTTATGGCTGAGTAAGGCGCAAAGCCCGTCTGCCTGGAACAGAGGCCCTGTCTGCAGGGATTCCTGCGAGGATCAAGGCTAATTTTGCCTGCCTGGCTGAGCCCAGCTTGCGAGCAGGGCAGGGAGAAGCCTCTGGGAAGGACAGGCTGACTCAGGGACCTGAGGGGCAGGGCTGCGGGAGGGCGACCCCCAGGGCTCCTCTAAGCAGGTTTGGAAGCGGAATCCAGGAGCAATGGAGGCTTTTGAGCGTTCTGCGCCTGCCCAAGGCTAATCCCCAGGGCTGG
Organism: Camelus bactrianus; assembly: GCF_048773025.1. Classification (NCBI taxonomy): domain Eukaryota; kingdom Metazoa; phylum Chordata; class Mammalia; order Artiodactyla; family Camelidae; genus Camelus; species Camelus bactrianus. Next base: position 3,867,732 of record NC_133539.1, read on the forward strand.
TGAGTTTTGTCCAAAGGCCAGGGTTGGCTGTGCTTCTACTAATGACCCTTTGGCTGAGGGGAGGGGGAGGGGGCTACATGGGGGTGGGGCTGGGGCTGGGACAGTGTTGGGGGAAGTCGCCTGGGGGCAGAGCCACTGCCACAGGCAATCAGCCACTCCAGATTAGAGCAGTGCCAGGATGGCTGGGGCCAGCGGGGACCCTGCGGGGGACACTTCCCAGAGGAAAAGCAGGCAGGTAAGCTGAGACCAAAAGAAAGAGGAAGAATTAAACAGACAACCAGGAGGGACGGCGTGCAGGCAGGGGCGAGGGGAGGGGAGCAGCACAGGCTCCTGTGAAGCTGCAGGGGCCCCGAGGAGGATGGCCACGGGTAGAAGGAGCCGCCCCTGCAGCCTCCCCGGGCCCTACCTTTCCGGATTTCCCTCTCCACCTGGGAGGGGTCCTGCAGCTGGAGCTCCGTGTTCCGGTAGCTGAGTGTCCCCCTCCACGTGCACTCGTGCAGCTGTTTCTTCAGTTGCAGCACCAGCGGACACCTGGTGACGATTCCTGGGAGAGAGTTTCCCAAACATAAAAGAAGCGTTCTCAGGTACCCTCTGCTCTTATCCCCAGGACCTGCCCCGTGTCCCCGGAGGCTTGGTCTGAAATTTCTGTCCCTCTCTAGGGCCCAGTCCAGGCCACCACATTTACCCCCAGGCCCTAGAAATGCCTCGGGCATTGTCCGGGACAGGCGGGATGTCAGCCAGAGGTCTGCCCGACCCTGTCCAGCCCTCCCAAGCCCCTCCCAGTCCTGCGGGAGGAGGTCAGGGGTGGGGGTAGGCAGGGGAGGGGGAGCAGGATGTGCACATCGGGGCCCAAGGGCGAGGTTTGTGGGGGCGCCTGGCAGGGAGGGATCAAGTTCCCAGGGAAGCTGGAACTGCCCTGAGCTGCCTGGGGCTGGGCTCCGGTGGTCAAGCCCCTAGTACCTGCACACAGCAGGGCTGTCCTACGACCACTCCCAGCCTGGGCACTTGTCCAGGGACCCCTGCCGGCCCCACGTCACTGCCGTGGCCTCCAGACTCTCTGCCCTGTGGCGTCTCTCCCCAGAACGCTGAACCCAGGGCAGAGAGGAGGAGCCACTGTGCCCACTCTGAGTTCTCATCCATCAGGAGCCTGGCTGGTGGGGATCTCATGGGACGTCCCGGAGTAGAAGACCAGCTGTCTGTGGTCAGAGGGAGCACAGGTCAGGGCCCCTGGCAGCGCGGCTGTTCCTGGGGCTGCGCAGGGTCTGGGCCGTCCCCCAGCACCCCCACACCCTCCTGTGTGCCCAGGAGGCCAAACCCTGGCCCCTGTTTCTCGTTGGGTGTGGGGGATGGGCACTGCTGGCAGGAGATGGGAGTGAGGAAGGGAACCGGCTGGCGGAACCTCGACCCTCTTCCCAGCTGCCACCTCTTTCTTCTTTTTTTTCCCCTTTATAATTATTTGATTACATCAGAAAGGCAAAACAGTTTTGAACTCTACACACAGTTAATTTTTTTATAAAAGAAAACTTCGGGTCTTATCGCTCTGTGATCTAAACTTCTTCAGAAAGACTGTGTGTGAGAAACTCACAAATTAATGACATCAGACAAGAAATTCGCTTACAGAAACCACTAGAAGGAAACTAACACAGGCCCAGCGATGCCTACTGACACGAGGAGAGGACCCAGGTACTAAGGGCAGCTTGGGACACCCAGCCCGCCTCCCCGTCCACTGCAGACCCCGCCGTGCAGGGCCTGTGGGAGCCACCCTCCAGGGGTCCTTCCCAGAGACCAGCCCGTGAAACCCCTGGTCCCAGGGATGCTTTGTGGCTTGCAGGCGGCCGGCCTCTGGCTGCAGAGCGAGGCTGGCCCAACGGTGCTTACCACTGCCTCTGGGAAGGGCGACCCCCGACAGCGCCTCCAGCACGGAGCTCTTGCCCGAGCTCTGGTCCCCGATGACGGCGATGGCGGGCAGGGCCAGGTCCTGCTCCACGCCCAGGGCCCGCAGGGAGTCGACGAGGTCGATGCAGGGCCGAACCCTCTCCTCGTACGGGCTGAACAGGCTGTTTTCGGGCCCCTGGGGGAGGCATGACAGACTTCACAGTCGTGGCCTCTGACAGGGCTCCCACCGCCGTTGGGAATCTGTGGCCGAGCTGACGCAGCTACAGGTGATGGGTTACAGACAGGAGGGTGAGCGGTGGATGGAGACGTGCCCGGGGGAGGGCCCTGTGCTCTGTTCCTGTGGAGACTCGGCTTCTGCTGCTGCGGGCGGGAGTTTGGCTGGGGCTGGAGGAGGAGGTGCCCGACTGAGAAGGGAGAAGTTGCCGAGAGGTGGTGCTCCCTGCCAGAGGGAGGAGAGTCGGGGGCCCCGGGACTGCCGAGCTGGGGTGGGCTGGGCTGGGCTGGCCATGGTGACAGTGGCAGTCATAGCCAGGGGAACACCTCCCAGGAAGGAGACCCCCTCACGAGGAACGGAGCCCCCAGACCCATGACCGGGAAGGCCATTGCTGCCCAGAGACTGTCCCTGGGGCTTGTTGGAAGTGCCCAGGAGAGAGCCGTGCTGCTTGGGGGGGGGGGACCACACGTGCAGACCTGGCTGCCCTGGAGGGGGCTCCCCCATGGCCGCTCTCTGGTCCTCCTCGGCCTGGTGGCCGGGAGTGCCCTTCCTGCCCGTCCCTCCACCCGACTTGCCTTTGTGCTCTGTTGGTCTCTGTTTCCTCCTGGCTGCTGCTCACTCAAAGGGATGGGCTTGAAATCCTTGGGGAAGAAAACGGGCTCCTTCCCCCCAAACTGCCAGTTTGGGGAACTCATCATCTGTCCTGCTCCTGTGCCCGTTGGCAGTGGCTGCTGCAGGAAGGAAGCCATTTCTTTTTTGGGATGGTGTCGGGGAGAACTGGAACTGTGCGTCTGGCGCTGCCGGGACCTGTAGGGCATGGGCATCCACTGTCGTCCCGTCAAGCTGCTGCTCAGCACCTCCAATCTTCTTGGCAAACTCTGCAAACACACAAGATGAGAATGTGTCCCCAACGTCCCCAAGCGGACCTCCCGGTGCTTCATCCTTCCAGGCCTGCCCGCCCAGCCCAACACAGCACGCCCTCCCGCACATGGACTCAGGGCAGACCAATTGCCCAGCACAGCCCCGACCGCAGGAGGGGCTGGCTCAAACAGGCTCAGAGCACAAGAGGGGTCCCTGCCGGCCCCCTGCGGACAAGGGGCCTCCACGATTCCATGGGGAAGTCTGAATGTTCCTCTGTGACTTCTGGTGAGCCAGTGTCACCTGAGGTTCAGGATGGGACAGGAGACTGTGGGCATGGAGAGACGACAGGTAGGCTCTCCCGGGTCCCTTGGGTGCCAGCCCCTGCCCTGCCACCACCCAGGCTGCCCGCCAGACCAGCTCAGGCTGCTGGGGCGTCTGGGGGAAGCGGTTGCTGGAGTCTCTTGCTTCCCCACGGGGCTGTCATCAGAGAGCCAGCCTGTGAGAAGTCGCTGGCGGCACCGAGTGCCGGCCTCGCCCGGCGCCCCTCTGAGATGCTCATCTCAGCTTCACAATAACCGGGTGTGCTTGCCCCTAATCTGCATTTTCCAGGTCAAGGAGCAGAAGTGGGGGGTCCGGTTCCTGGCCTGAGTCAGGACTCAGCCAAGCTGGTGACTCTGGGTCCTGAGCCCTTGCCCGCTACTGCCCACCCCACCACCCCATGGAGCAGAGCGGATGTGGGAGATGAATGGTGTCCGCCGTCCTCCTAATGCCCGTCCACCTGGGATAGTGCATGTGACCTTATTTGGGAAAAGGGTATTTGCACATGTATTTGCACAAAGAGGGTCTGGAGATGCGAGTAGGCCTGAAATGCAAGAAGAGACGGTGGGGGTGGAGAGGGATTTGAGACACAGAGACTCACAACGAGAGGGCGACGTGAAGACGGAGGCAGAGATGGAAGGATGCTGCCTCAGCCAGGGAACCCGGGGGCGCAGGAGCCCTAGCGCCGGGAGCCAGGCCTGGAGCAGATTCTCCCTCAGGGCCTCTAGGAGGAACTAACTTTGCCAGCGTCTTGGACATCTCGGAGCATCTGGCTTCCAGACCCGTGAGAGAATAAAGTCTTGTTTCAGCGTCCAAGTTTGGAGAGTTTGTTATGCCAGCCCCGGGGCACTAACCAGTTGGGGGACTGGCGTGTGGAGGCGGCCCCTCCCCAGTAGCTGCACTCTGGGGGGTCCACTGCGGCCCATGTCCAGCTGCGGCCCCTCAGCCCTCCGTCCCCGTCCCACGACCGTGGCCTCTCTCCACCTAGTAGGCCTCTTTTCCTTCTAAACCCTGGGTCTCAGCATGACTGAACCCTTTCTAGAAACCTCTGAGACCTTTCTTTCAGGACAAAGTTCTTAAAAAGATGTGGTCCCAATCTCCTTTTCCATATTTGATAGAATCCCTTCTCTGAATGCTGCGCCCAGCATTCTGCCTTTCCTCAGACTGGACAAGCATGTTCACAACTTTGTGTGTGCCACTGGCTTTTGTGGAAAATGGGAGTGGCTCATTCATTCATTCATTCATTCATTCCACAAAGATGTCTGGAGGACTGTTGAGGGCTGAATTGTGTCCCCGAGTTCATATGCTGGAGTCCGAACCCCTGCGACCTCCAGTGTGACTGTGTTGGAGATTTGGCCTTTAAAGAGGTGAATAAGGTAAAACGAGGTCGCTTGGGTCGGCCCTAAGCCAACCTGACTGACGTCTTTATGAAGAGAGTGAAGACACAAAGGAAAGACCTGTGAGGACACAGGGAGGAGACGGCCGTCTACACGCCGAGGAGAGAGAGCTCAGAGCAGCCTAGCCTGCTGGCACCTTGGCCTTGGACTCTGGCCCGCAGACTGTGAGAAGATAAATTTCTGTTGTCTAAGCTGCCCCCTGGTGGTGCTTTGTTAGGGCAACCTGAGCAAACCCAAACAAGGACCTGGTACGTGCAGGCTCCTCCTGCCAGGCGGGTGTGCTGGTGACCAAGCCAGATAAAGCCCCTGCTTCAGGTCCGGACATTCTGTCCCGGAGACCCCCAAACAAATAATCTAACCCCAGGTGCTGAGGGAGGGTCTGGAAGAAAGGGGGTGGGTCATGGTTCCTGGGTCCGGTGTTATTTCCCCTGAACCCGTGTTTGAGGCGTGCCTGTGAACAGGAGCTGAGTGGCAGAGGAGCACATACTTGAGGACGTGGGGAGGAGCCTTCCTGGCGGAGGAAATGCAAGTGCAAAGGTCCTGAGCTCAGGGAGCTGGGCGGAGCACCCCCTTCCCCCAGGGGCTGGGAAGGCCTAGCCCAGGGGCAGCTCCCTTCTTAGGGGCAGCTCTGGCAATGCCTGGCGTTGCTTGGGTTTGGGCTGGAAGGAGGCAGGAGAGGCCTTCCACCTGCCCTCTTCCACGTGGTCAGCCCCACGGCCCGGAGACCCTAAGTGAAGGGGCGGTGCCAGTTCAGCCCTGCTGCCGGGGGAGCCCTGCCAAGGGCTGCTGTGCGGAAGGAGTGCCTTTACCTCTGTGTTCACATCCTGAGCCAGTACCTCCATCTCCCTCCGTCCCCAGACTTCTGGGTAAAATTACTCATTTTATGAAACACCTAGCCCTTCAGCCAGTGTCATGAGGAAATATGAAAGAAAAATTCTCCACTTTTTTTAAATGAATAAAATTGCATTCAAGAACATGTCTAGTGATTTATTTCATCCCCTGAATATAAGGAAATTATATTCAGATTCTATTAACCTCCTGAATGTAAACACAGGGGAGAGAACTCTGCAGAGGGCCAGGCTGGAGGAGGCTGCTCTCCTGGGGAACCGGGCGCTCCCATTGGCTAAAGACTGAAAGAGACTGTCCGTCCCTTGCACCCTCGGCCTTGGCAGCGAGAAGGCCCAGGACAGACTGCAGGCAGGGGGTCACAGCTGCCTCTGGCATCGCTCTGCTCCTTGACACTCATGCCCGGAGCCTCAGCAAAGTTTATTCTGGTTTTATGGTTTGACTGTGGCACTGTTTACAACAGCTTAGAGCAGGGCGTGCAGGAGCTTTCTTGGGACATCTGTAGTGCTCGGCCTTTTCCGGGGGACGGGGTGGGAGCTGGAGGGTCCGGTGGGTGGGGCAGGGACGTATGGGGAGAGGTCGCAGCTGAAGAGGTGGGGGTTCCACAGAGAGGCCTGTGGGGGGTGCCGTGTGGACGAACATCCACACCGGGGCTGCCGAGCGGCAGGCTGGGGCAGCTGGATCGCAGCAAGTGAGGAACCCAGAACTGTCCTTGATATGGTAAAGATAGAGGCTGCAGGAGAAGACACCACTTGCCAGGGAGGACACACACGGGCCGGAGAGAGATGGCTGGTCCCCCACGAGTGTCTCTGAGGTTGCTCATGGAGAGGGGGTTTCTTTCCTTCCTTCCCTCTCACCCAAAGCTTCTACATCTGAGAGGGGCCCTGCCTGCCCCACTCCCCACCTAGATCCGAGCAGGGGCAACGGGCTGCAGTCCACGTACAAGAGGCTGAGCCAGCAGCCCAGAGGAGGAAGCAGCCCGGGTGGGCAAGGGGCGACCCGGCAGAGAGGACCACACAGGAAGTGGGAGGAGGAGACGGGAGGAGGGCTCCCTGCTGCTGCTGGACTGAGGGACAGCAAATGGGGAGGAGAGAATCATTCTGCCTCATCCCTGGGCCTCAGGCAGCAACCTCCGTCACTTACAAGGAAGTGTCTCTGGACGGACCTGTGCTGACCTCTGTCCCGGCAAAGGACGGTTTACTGTGCAAGGCTGTAGTCAGACACAGCCAGAGGGGAGAGACACAGGGCAGAGCTGGGGGCACGGCTGGACCCGACGACCAGGCACAGAACCCAGAGCTGTCCGCCTGCCAGGGCCCCACGCACACATCACAGTCTCGGCAGCGTAGCCTGAGCTCAGCTCCCGCCTCCCCTCAAACTGGACCCTCCGCTTGTTTCTGTCCACTGTCCAGTCCACCCTAGAGTAGCCAGGGGAGTGACGTCACCCCACAGGGACAGCCGTGCCGCGGGCCTACAGGGACAGTGCCCCCTCTGCTGAAGAGACCCCAACATTGTGCTGAGATTCCTCACATCACAGATAAGCCCCTGAGTGACCCACAGGTGGAAAAAGGGAATTAGCCGAGACTATAAAGCTAAGTTCCCAAACTGGGTGCCCTGGGGAACCTCAGCAACCTCGCAGGTGCACTATGGGGTCGTCTGAATTTCCCAGGATGCACAGAGATGTCGGTTGGCCGCCACGCAACCTGCTGTTTTTGAGTTCTTTGGACGTAACTCATTAATCACAGAACTCTTTGGTGTGTCTTTTGGCCGGAGCACCATGAATGAAGTACCGGGACCCTCAGGGCAGCCGGGATGGAGGACATGCGGGGACACCTGCCATGAGAGCAAAGGGGAAGCGGGGAGACTGTGACGTAGCAGGAGGATGGGTGTGAGCTAAGAGCCAGACCCAGGCTGAGGAGGGAGCGGGGACGGGAGTGGGAATGGGAGTGGGGACAGGTGGATGGACAGCCTGGGACAGGCAGGCTGGGACAGACAGGGCGGGGAAAGAGGCCAGGGGGATGTACAGGAGGGACGCCAGGGCTCGGCGGACACGCCCACCTCTCCTAGGTGCTCTGCCTGGGCCCCGTGGAGCACTGTGTGCTCTCTGATCTCGTGGGCATTGTCCCTGCTTCCATGTACCATGGGAAGGGAACTTCGAGTTGAGCAACGGAGATGCCGTCCCGCGGCTAGAAGTCTGAGGACCCAGCTGGGACCGAGCAGAGCCCCGCAGGGCCCCCCAAGTGCAAAGGCCCTCCGTGTCCCCTGCCTCTCGTCTGCAGAAAAGCTGGAGCCTTCCAGATTCGCAGCGTCGTAAAAGAGCAGGCTGGAGCAATTAATGACGAGGACAGCAGACTCACAGGCTCAGGGTCTGACGCATATTCCCGAGACGTCGCACAGACACCAGGACTGCCGGCGGGGGCCCAAGCTCCCTGCGTGGGGCCCAGGCGGCAGCCGCCACGCAAGCCCCCCACCTCGAGCCGGCCGACCCGATGGCCAGCACAGCTCCAAGGCCTGGCTCTCCGAGCGCGGGATCAACACTATGGCTCATGAGAATCTGCACCTTTGTGGGCCTCAGAGTAGCGGTAGCTGGCTCTCCCTGCACACGCACGTGGGCAAGTGTGCTGTCGGCAGAAAGGTGCTCAGACCCATTTCATTGTCTTCCGCCTGAGGACAGGGCGCCCTCTGTCGGCATGAAGAGGTCACAGAGACTCGCCTTCTCTCCTAACTCCATAGAGGAGGGATGATGTTGAAGGCGGGGTCTGCAAGCAGCCCCTTCCTGTTTGTCCCTTTCTGCCCCCTCTCACCCTGAAAGGGCCTAATTAGAGGAAGGAGGTCGCTGGGCAACATGGAAACCGGCACAGGACCTGCGCGCTCCTGACTGCACGCGGCGTCTTGCCTCGCATGGGGGTTTATTCCTACGTGAAACCAAGTAAGGGTGGAGAAGGGAGCAGTTAAAGAACCACTAGCTCTCTACCCCCCGCAGCCCCTTCGCAGTCCTGTGGGCAGACCGCGGGCCGGGTAGCACCTGGAGAGCGGGGCAGCCAGTCCGCACACCGTGGAGAAGATGCGGACCCCAGCCTCCTGCCTCCACGCTTCACTGAGATCCCCCCCCCCCCCCGCCCCCGTTTTCCCTCTAAAAACCGTCCTGGCTGAGCAGAATCTTCGGAGATGGCTTCTGGGCCTGAGTCATTGCCAGCCTTTCTGATGAAAGCACCTTTCCTCTCTACTGACACCTGCCTCTTGATTATTGGCTTTTGAGTGGTGAGCAGAGGAGCCTGAGTTTGGTAACACAGTGAATAATGTGTTAGTTTGATAAAGAGGAAACAGGACGGCTGGTCAGATTTTGAAATCTCAAGGCAAAGTTCTCCCATCAGTGATGGGTGGAGCTCAGAAATGCAGTCTTGGAAACCAGCCCCTCCCCCGTGGCTCTCTTCCCATGGGCTGTTTTTGCTTTTGTGTTTCCGGCTTTCCACAGGCTTCAGTAAAGCCCCAGAAGGGTCACAGGGCTGAGGGGCTTGAATCCCACGCCCTGCGACCAGCTCCTGGCCCCCGGGCCTGGCCTCCTGGCCCCGGGTTCTGCAGAGACGTCCCATGGCTGAGCAGGCACATGCCCGCATCTGGGGGAGTCCTGCGAGTCATTTAAAACTTCTCCTCTGACCTGGCATCTCGTGCGGAATCTGTGTGATCTCCCACTCAGACCTGTGGGGATGTTTCCTCTCCCTCCATGCTAAATAGGAAATTAATTTCTCCTAAAAGCACAATAAAAGTCTGGTTCACTGAGATTCCATACAGTGTCCAGGAAAGAGAAAGAAAGATGTCATTACTCTTAGATTCAAGTCTAAACCTTCCCTCTGCCTTGGCTCAGCCCCTGGTTCTGTGTGAATGTCAGGGGAGATACACAGAAGTCTGATTTTCTTGCAAAATCTGCCAGAATGGGTCATGGGTCACAGCTGACCACGTGGCCTGGAGTATTTCTTCCTGCTATCGGCATGACTTCCGCATCCTGAGGTATTTTCCCCAAATAGTGCCAAGGATGGCCTGCAATGACCAAAAGCTGGAAGAGGCAGAGACAGATTCTACGCAGGGTCTCAGGAGGAACCAACCCTGCCTTCATCTCAGACTTCCAGCCCCCAGACCTGGGAGAGAGAACATTTCGGTTGACTGAGCCCTCTGGCCTGGGGTGCTTTGCCGGACAGCCCTGGACCCTGACACATCATGGTTCATACCTAATCTGTGTCCCCGAGTGCCTTTCTGTGCTGGGAAGCCTTGGCATCGGTATCTGTCTCCGAGTAAAACTCTGAAGGCACAGTTGTGTACCAGTGCCCGTGACAGCAGGGATCGGCAAACGCTGGAAACCAGCCGCCCTGTTCCCTCAGGGAGCCGGAGTCCAGCACGCCTCGGGGGGGCCACCAGTGCCACAAGCGAGAGGGCTCCTGAAGCCCCGAGACCGGGCCTTGCAGTCTCCAGTGCTGACACAGATTCCGGGGTGATTTTCCCACATCACCAAGCGGTGAGCTCAGCTCTGATACCGTCTAGCAGGAGGTGGCGTCAGAGGCCACAGGGCCCCCTGATGGGGCTCAGCCCTGCTTGCCTGCTCCCCTCCCAACCTGCCCACTTCACATGCTAAATCTCCAGCACGTCCAGGTTGTCACCTGTGCTTCTGACCCACTGGCTACAGATCCATCAGAGGTTCCAGCGACCCCCTCCTTGTGTTCAATAAATTGCTAGAGCAGCTCATAGAGAAACACTTTACTCACTAGACTGTGGGCTTATCATAAAAGGATGTAAGTCAGGAACAGCCCGATGGAAGCTGCAGAGGGCAGGTGTGGGAGGGGCGCGGAGCTTCCACGCCCTCTGCAAAAGCCACCTCCCTGAATCTCCAGTCTCACCAGAAGCTCCCCAAGCCCGGTCTTTTGGGGTTTTAAGGAGGCTTCATTACACAGACGTGGTGGGTTAAATCACTGGCCAGCAGTGACTGAACTCAGTCTCCTGCTCCCCTCCCCTCTCTGGAGGTCGGGGGTGGGACTGAAAGTGCCGGCCCCCGTCACGTGATTGCTTCTCCAGGCAACCAGCCCCATTGCAGAAGCACAGCACACAGCCTGGCGTCCCCTCATTAAGGTCACAGGAGACGTGCTCTCCTCACTTACAGTTTCCAAGGTTCTTAGGAGCTCTGTGTCCGAAACTGACAGACTGGATAACGCATTTCTTCTCCCTACATTTGTCTACATTGTGAAGTAATCAGCACAGTAAGTTAACTCGTGTCCTCATACTTACATTTTTGTCTTGTGATGAGGACTTTTAAGGTCTGTGCTCCCAGCAGCTCAATAACTAATTATTAACTGCAGGAATGTAACAGCGCAGTGACCATAGTTAATATATTTCTTACTGTAAATCACAGTGTCACAGAGCACAGAGCTCCTTTCCCTGCCCCCCCCCCCAAGATGTGCACCTTCCATGGAAGCCCCCGAAGCCACTTTGCGGTGGAAAGGTCTTTGTCTAGATGTGGAAGGCGCCCCCTGGTGCTCCCAGTCCGTCCACTTCCTTTCTAGAAAGTGCCCTCAGCCTGCAGGGCCGTCTGGGGCCAGCGCCAGCACAAGCATCTTCAGACACTTCTCTGTGTGTCTCCAGCCTCCCGGCATGAGCCGAGTTCACCAGGAATGGCTCTTAACAGAAAGGCAGGTCTGCTGCATAAGGTATCATTAAGCAGCCCTCCCTGCAGGGCCCCAGCTCTTACCTGTGCGCCTTCAGAAGGGAGCCGGCACCTCGTCTCTCCCTTCCTCTGCTTCCCTTTTATATAAACCACTCTCCCCACGATGCCCCCCCTTTTCAGCAGGGAGGGAAAGGAAACTGAAAGTGAGTAGGACTCTGTGGCTGACCCCGGCCACCAGTCCCTCCCCGACCACCCAGCCTCTTGTGTACAGAGAAGCTGGCCTCCCAGGCTCCCAGTCACAGAAGGGCAGCTCCTGCAGTGGATGAGGACAAGCTTGCGGGCACCGGGTATGGCAACCACTCTGACCATCTATCTCAAGGATTAACTGGTATCACTGCCCCATTTCCCTTTAAAACTTCCATGGCTGAACAGAATCTCTGAAGATGGTTTGGGGTGGGGGGATTATGGGTCCACCAGATTGTAGGCATTCTGGTTAAAAACAACTTTCTTTTTTGTTACCAAGGCTGTTGTCCCAGGATCCTACCCCTGCCCCTCCCTCAACTAAAAACCAACTCCTCTTATCTAATTCTCCAGAGGCAGCTGCAGAGAAGAAGCAAGAGCTGGTTAGGATGAACAAAGTCCGAGATGCGGGCGGATGTCCCTTCCAGGGGAACTTGAGCCTAGTTATGTGCTCATTATAAAGTTATTAGGTGCTGAGATGTTGCGGAAAAATGTGTTACAGCTCAGTTGTGACAGCCTGGATCGGGGTGAGAGACCAAGCAGCACTCGGAGAGTCGGAGAACTCAGGTTTATTATGCAGCAGGCCCAGAAGAGTTAACACTCCAAGCTCTGGACCCCGTGTGTAGGTCTACACAGTCCTTTATAGGCTGCCAGTTTTACACTTTGCAACATCATATGCAAATAAAGTATAACAGAAGTTGACTAACCAGGAACAAGCTTTGTAGAAATAGAGCAATCAGGAGTGAGAGAAATAACCAATCAGGAGTGAGCTCCATGCAAATTAAGTACTACAAATGGACCAATCAGAAGTTAGGGAAGTGGACCAATCAGAAGTGAGAGTAATAACCAATCACGAGTGAGGGAAATAACCAATCAGAAGGGAGTTCAGGGAACAATAGAATTTTAGGGGTAAGTAAGCCGTTTCAGAGGCAAAAAGTGAGGTAGAGCCTCTAGGCCAGGGAACCGGATGGTGCCGGCAGGAGAGTAGTGGCCCTGCTTGGGGGCCCTGCCAGGTTTTTATGGGGCTTCCCGCCTCAGAGTGACACACCCACCAGCACCATGACAGTTGACAACTGCCATGGCAACAACTGGAAAAACCCAAAGACTGAAAAGCCCGTCCAAGGACTGATCGGCTCCTCACACCTGGAAGGAGGACGTGGTAGTGGAAGCTGTTCGCAGAAGTCCACGCGGGCCGAGCCGGGCTGGGGCTGCCCCTGCTGCCCGTCTGGGCTGACAGGTCCCGCCTGAACGCCTTTTCCTCGCAGGAGCACTTTTCTTTTCTTCTCCCTGCTTGAACATTTTCCTTCTTTTTCCTCTTTTGAGAAGTAAAAGCAGTTTTGCTCTGTCGCTCTGCCTTAGCTGTGAATTCTTTCCAGCTGGCAGGCAGGGACCCACACTGTGGTGGGCCTCCTAACTTGGGTAACAAAGCTGACAGCCTGCCCCAGAAACGCAGCTGAAGGATCAACATGCTTCCTGGGAACTCACACAGTTGTCCTCAGACTCCAGCTGCATCCAGGTCTTCTGATGGGCTTGTGAACACACTGGGGGGCTAGGCCCACCCCGAGAATCCGAGGCCAGAGACTGCACTGCTAACACCTTCTCAGGAGAGGTTGGGGTGGGTCCACACGTGGAGATCCGGTCACTTAGGGCAGCGCTGTGCAGCGGGACTTTCTGAGATGATAGAGGTGTTCTGTGCTGCTCTGTTGTCACCCTCTCCCCATATTCAGGCCTGAGTACCCTAAGAAGGGAAGTCCAGAGCATCCTGCAGGAACCCACTCGGGCACTGCACACCCTTCGGCTCAGGATGGTCCCATGTTCTCGGAGAACTCTTGCTGGGAACTCAGCCCTGAGCCTGCAGGACTTTCAGGTCCTCAGTAACCTGATCTGCAAAGCCACAGGTGTGCTCCCTCGGGGTCCCGGGTCCCCCTGCACTGTGACTGAGGTGCGCTCCCCGGGGGGTCCCGGGTCCCTCTGCACTGTGAGGCAGGGGTGCACTGGGCATTCCCATCACCAGAGTACAGCTGTGGGGCACCCCAAAGAGCCCTCAGGGTGGCGGGGAGAGTACAGGAGGGAGGAAGCCGGTGTCCATCTCGGGTTCACTCCCACCATCCTCTCCAAAACAGAAATTAATATTATAATTAAGAAAATAAAATCCTGAGCACATCTTTGCTCATTCATTTCACTTGTGGGCAAGTTTTCTTTCTAAGAAAGACCTTAGATGCTTAAAAAAATGTTTTTCAAACCCCAGGTTCAGGGTCTGTCCTGTAGGATCTCATGCCTGCATCATCCAGGGCCCCTGAGCAGAGAACGGAGGGAGGAACTGGGCACCCAACTTCCCAGTGTGACAGTTTTCTGTCTGACCACTTGTGGCTTGGAGACAGGAGGGAAGGAGACAGGACACATCCATTAAAAGAATGACACGTTGATTAGCACCGGGATGGCGGGAGATGTGCCTGCAGTGACCGTGAGCTTCACTGTACGCACGTTGTTATACACCAGCAGCTCAATGGCTCGCCCACAGGTGCCATGACGGGTCCCAGGCTGCCATAAAAGGTCAAAAAGTGGGTGGTGGCCCAGTTCCTGGGACTCCCCACCCCATCCCCAAAGCCGTTAGAATAACCCTCCCACTTGTTAGCACATGAAGTTACCAAGCCCATAAAAACTGACAGCCCCGCACCTCATGGCCGCCCTCACTTTTCTAGATGACCCCGTGCTCTGGGGCCTCCACCCCTTGTCCCCACCTGCAGAGACGGCCCACTCTGTCCATGGAGTGTGCCTCTCTCTGAATAAACCTGTGGCTCACTCTTGAATTCTTTCCTGTGCGAAGCCAAGGACCCTCACTTGTTGGGGTCCCTCCCAGGGACTCGACTGAGACCTGGGGACATGACTGTCCTCTCGTGGCCCATTTTTCCTGTATCAGCATCTGCATCAGGACAGGTGCATCTAATGCTCCAGGAAAGGGACAAATGAAGGCCCTGGAGAAGCCTTGCAGAGTGACACTTGCTTCCCTGGAGGCAGCAAAGGCCGCTGGAGGATCCTCCGTTCCCTGTGAGAATGGCATCTGTTCTGGCATGCGCCGCAGGAGGGGTGGGTCCTCGCGCTGCCGGTGCTGACGGGCCCGGAGGGAACACCCTGCCCGGGCAGCGTCACAGTGCTGGGCCGGGTCTCGAGCTGCGGTTTGCTCAGCTCCACGGGGAGCCTGGCAGGGGGCTGATGAAGACCGCCCGCCGCAGTCGCCCGTCCCGCCGGCCTGAGGACCCTCTGCAGAAGGGCTGGCCCGTGCGTTCGTGCAGCACCCGGCCGTCCGGACCCGAAAGGCACCCACCCTCGGACCTCTCGTCCTGCGCCTGCCCCCTAGTCCTCTAGAGGAGACTGTGTGAGCGCCTCCCCAGCTGTTGGATTCACGAGTTGGAGGGAACATGGAGTCTGTGGACAAGAGCTCTAAGTGGGTGTGTCGCCGCAGAGGCCGCTTCAGGATGGAAACCCCGGACCCTTCACTCTCTGGGCCCCACGTGCTCCAGCGAGGGTGACAAGGGGACCCATCCCGGGGAAGGTGCTCAGAGGACATCAACCCTTGTGCCTAGTACCTGTGGACGGGGGACAGGCCTGGGGTGGGCAGTGCCATTGTCTGGGCTGGAGGGAGACAAAGGGCCACTGAGCGGTGCAGGGTCTCAGCGGGTGACACCCTTTCCTCAGGCAGGAGCAAGCTCTGTTCCCGGTTTTGAGGTGTCGGCAGTCCGGGCGTCTGGGTGACAGGATTGCTGAGAGAGGCCGGGAAGTGCCCGCTTCCCCAGGGCAGAGGCTCCGGGGCAGCCCTCTCTGTGGGCGGGCAGCCCCTTCCAGGCCCCCTGCTGCAGGGTGGGGGTGGGGGGCTGGCGCCCACTGCCAGGCCCCACCCTAGGGGGCAGGCGTAGGCTCACGTCCGCTCAGCGTGTGGGCAATTAGGACAGATGTTCAGGGCTGGCTACCTACCCGAGGCTCAGTCTCGTTGGTCGCTCCTTCTCTTTGTTTGTAATAGGCTATCGTTGAGGGCAGTTTAAGGTTGACAGCAAAAGTGAGAGGAAGGTACAGAGATTGCCCCAGACCCTCTCCCCCAACACATGCACAGCCTTCCTCGCTGTTGACAACCAGAGGGTGCATTTGTCCCAATCTGTGAACCTGCATGGACATGTCATCGTCACCCGGAGCCCACAGTGCACATCAGGGTCACTCTCGGTGCTGCACAAACGTGTAATGACCTGTGTCCTCCGTTGCAGTCCCGTACAGAGCAGTCCACCGCCCTGAGAATCCTGCACCTGCCTGCTCAGCTGCCTCCTGCAGCCCCCAGCACCCCTGATGTCCTGTCTCCATCCTGCCTCCTTCTCTGTGACGTCGCCGAAACTCTCCGGCCACCTCTGCCAGGTGGTCCAAAACCCAGAAAGGGGTTGGGGTAACACCCCGACTCCTGCTCCTGCAGACAAGGCCAAAGGGGCTGATCAGTCAGGAGAGGACCCGGTGAGCGAAGCTGGTGGGACACCCCCACCTCCAGGAGGATCGACTGGCTTCAGGGGCTGAGCCCTGAGTTCTAGGTGGGGCCAGACGTCCCTACTGCAGGGCTGAGGGCAGGGAGTGGGGCAGAGGGAACCCCACCTGGTGATGACAAGTCAGGATGCCGTCCCACTGCTGGGGTTGTTCTTTGGCTGCAATCTGTAGAATGGGCGGATGGAGACTGACTCCATGGCTGGATTCAGGAACGCTAGACACACCTGTTAAAATAACACACGGTGAACCTAAACCCCACCCCATAACCTGGCCCTGCCCTCTCTGAAACGGGGGTGCTGCGGAGGCCGCCACTTGGTTTACTGAACAAAATGAAAATTTAGGTGGAAAACATAAACCTCGGGAAAGAAACAAAACATAGCCAAGGCCACAACAGAGGAAGAGGTTTTCATTAAGTTCTTAGCTTTATGATCGGTGGCTGAGGCTTCACAGGCCGGCAGCTGCAGGCGGCCATGGGAGAACAGAGGATCCAGGGCTCTCGGTGGCCCTCTCAGCGCCCTTGCAGGGACGTGGACAGGACATGGACAAGTCAGATCTTGCACACCAGGGGGACAAACACACTGAGAGCTGCAGGGGCCTCAGGACTGTCACAGGAGGGAGGTTGTCATGGGGGGGCTGTCACAGGGTAGGGGTGCTGTCACAGGATGGGGGCTGTCACGGGGTGGGGGTGGTCACAGGATGGGCCTGTCACAGAGTGGGGGACTTTCACAGGATGTGGGGCTGTTGTAGGATGGGGGGTTGTGACAGGATGGGAGTTGTCACAAGGTGGAAGCTGTCACAGGATGAGGGAACTGTCACAGGATATAGGCCATCACAGAATGGAGGCTGTCACAGGGTGAGGGCTGTCACAGGGTGGAGGGGCTGTCACAGGATGTGGGGCTGTCTCAGAATGACAGTTGTCATAGGATGCGGGGCTGTCACAGGATAGGGGCTGTCACAGGGTGGGGGCTGTCACAGGATGCGGGGCTGTCACAGGGTGGGGGCTGTCACAGGATGCGGGGCTATCACAGGGTGGGGGCTGTCACAGGATGCGGGGCTGTCACAGGGTGGGGGCTGTCACAGGGTGGGGGCTGTCACAGGATGCGGGGCTGTCACAGGATGGGGGCTGTCACAGGATGCGGGGCTGTCACAGGGTGGGGGCTGTCACAGGGTGGGGCTCTTGCAGGAGTTCACATCCCAAGGCAGGATCCTGGACACACCTGGCCAGGAGTGCCTGAGGCCTCACCTGCTACCGCGGGTGAAGATGCTCTGAAAATGTAATAGTTTCAGCCGGAGTGCAAATATGCCTCCCCCTTACGGAAATGTCTGCGGACACCAAAGAATTTAGCACCTAAACAGATCTGTATTCGTTGGCCAGGGCTGCCATGACGAAGCACCACAAACCCAGCGGCTTAAACAGCAGACACTTAATCTCACGGTTCTGGAGGCCGCACGTCCAAGCCCAGGAGCAGGCAGGCGCGGCCTCCTCTGAAGCCTCCAGGGGAGGACCTGTTCCAGGCCCCCCTCGCTCCCCGTGGGTTTTGGTGACCTCGGGGGCTCCCTGGCTTGTAGAAGCGTCACCTGGATCTCTGCCTCCAACGCCACGTGGCCTTCTCCCCAAGGGCTTGTTTGTATCTACACGTCCCTTTTCTGTAAGGACACCAGTCGTACTGGATGGGGGGCCACTTCCCTCTAGCGTATTACATGACCCTACTGACACATGGCGTCACGTTTAGAGGAAATGCTGATTAGGGGTCAATTCACGGATCTGAGGGAACAGAGTTTAGCTCGTAATAGGGCCTGAGCCAAGATCCCATCCAGTGGTTTGCAGACGCCTTTGCAGAGAGAGGTCCAGGCTCCCTGAAGGGCCACTGCCCAGATGCCGAGGTTCTCTCTGGGCTGGAGCTCTGCTTGGCTTTCGGTGGCCGCTCCCCTCCTGCTCACACATAGTCATCCCTCCCTGTGGGAGGGCAGACACCCCACCCCCCACCCCGCTGCCAGGAGGGCGACGTCCCCCCGCTGTGGGGGGACGGGGGAGGGCTCGTGTGTGTCCTGGCAGGAGCTTTGGGGGGCACCTGGACTCCTGCTCTCTCTGGCTTCCATGATGGTCAGGACCCACCTTCAGGAGGAGGGCCAAGCCTCTGCTGACCTGCAGCCGGCAGAGAGCACGAAGGGGAAGCTGGCGCTAATGAGCTCCGCTGCTTTGACACTGTGAGGGCGCCACGTGCTACCGTGTGTTCATTTTATTCATTCATTTTTATCAGAAGCTCTTTTTTGGGGGGAGGGGGATTAGGTTTATTTTTCTTTCTTTCTTTCTTTATTTCAACGGAGGCGCTGGGGATTGAACCTCGTGCAGGCTAAGCATGTGCTCCGCCACTGAGCTCTACCCATCCCCTGCTACCATGTTCTTAAAAGGAGTCCTGCTGATAAAAGTGCTTGAAAATCACTCTCGGTCCCAATCCCTCTGTTTTATTGATGAGAAACGAGAGGCTCCGAGAAGTACTATTAACTGGGCATCAAAGTCTCCTAGCCTTTGCGGCAGCCAGCCCCGGGAGGGTCGTTAGAATGGGCGTTTGGCAGTGACTGGATTTTCTTAACCCCAAGTCACCAGACGTGCTTCTCTGGATATGCTGCTACATGGATCTTACGACGTGTCTCCTGGTAAGCCTGGGGTAGACTGTGGGCCTCCCAGCAGCAGACCCTGCCCACCCACTCTGTCAGAGCTCCTCCCTCCCCACCCTGCTAAGCAAAGGTCCCCCCCACCCCCAGCCCCTGGAGGGACGCTCCCACATGGAGGCAGAGCCTGGGGCTCTTCACTGCGGCACTGCTGGTGCCCGAGGTAGGGGCACCTAGGTTTGTGGAGTAAATAAGTTCAGTGACCCAGGGGGAGACTTTAACAGCTCAACTAGGGTGGACCCCAGATGTTAGCTACGCCCTCTGACCGCTGCTCGTCCTCCAAGGAGATGACCATCCAAAAGGAGGGTGTGCCTGGTGATCAGGGATAAAGGTTTTCTCTCTGCAGAGCTGTCTGGACCACAGGGGTCAAACTTAGATCTGATCATAAAATAGCCCTCCACCCCGACAAGCAGTGGTTGCTCCCCCAACCCTCTCCTCTCAAAGTTCAATCACTGCACTTCCTTGAACAGTTATTCATTTCAGTTGTCCTGCGATCTTCACTCTATAAATAAAACGTCTATACGGCAGGATTTTATACAGCCAGCAAATATTCTGGTTGGCTGATGGCAAGCCCCAAATACTCATCAAATAGTGACCGCTGGATCAGATTCTTGGTCCATTCCATGCTGCGTTTGTCTATAAACACACGTTTATTAAGGCCGGGCAACGTTAGCTTGGTCCTTTCGGTATACAGCCTTCTATCTGTATCTCTGCAGGCCAGCCCGAGTACCTGTTCCTTGAGCTATCTGAGTGGTTGATCTGCGTAAAGGAAAGAAAAGGATTTAATTTACTCACTAATCTAATCCACAAATTAACATGCCAGCTGTGAGCAAATTCATAAAAAGAGAATGTCTTCCTAGAATGGGATTTGCTCCAACCTCCTCTGGGTCTTCATCTCCTCTCAGTGTGTCTCTTACTTCAACCAACTTGATTCAACACACGGAAAACTTTCTCAAATGAATGATGTAAATGTCCTTTAATCTATGCTCCCAGTAGAGGAGCCAGGAGCCACGTCTGGCTACTGAATACCCTGAAATGTGGCTCGTGGGGCTGATGAACTGAATTTTAAATTCTATTTAATTAGAATAAATTCAAATGTAAATGAAAATCTGGCTAGTATCTGCCTGTTCTAAAGTTTAGTTTTCAGTTCTCTGGGAGGAGGATTACAGGTTTTATTCAGGGTGATCGTAGCACTCCTTGCTCAGAAGATGTGCCTTCATATTGAGTTCGACTTCAGCTCTGTCCAGCGTCAATTCTCTCATAGATAATGGAGCACCTTCACCTAATGCTTAAAAAGAATAATATGCATTCTGAACTTGGGAATTCTAGTTTTATCTCCCTTTTTTTCTAGAACAGCTTTGCTGAGCTCTAATTTACATACTATAAAATTCACCCATTTAAAGTGTACAGTTCAACCGTTTTCAGTCTATTCGCAGAGATATGCAACTATCACCACAATCAGTTTTAGGTCATTCTCAACCCCCGAACAGCAAAACATGCACCCATTCGAAGCCACTCATCAGCCCCCTCAGCCCTAGAAGCCACTGATGTACTTTCTGTCTCTGGTTTTGACTCTTCAAGAAATTCCCTGTAAAAGGAATCGCAATGCATGGCCTTTGCGTTTGGTGCCCTTCACTCAGCGTGTTTTCAAGGGTCGTCCGTGTCATATACCAGGGCTTCATCTCTTTATGTGCCTGAATAATATTCCAGTGTATGGCTATACCATATCTGATTTATACATTTTTAATCCATTAATCAGACATTTGGGTTGTTTCCACTTTTTGCTATTATGAATGACACTACCGCACATATTTATGTACAAGTTTTTGTGTGAACATATGTTTTCATTCTCTTGGCTCTGTAGCTGGGAGTGGCATTGCTAGAACATACGGTAACTACATGCCTAACTTTTTGAGGAACTGCCAGAATATTTCTCAGAGCAGCAGGGTTGTAATTTTTCCACATCCTCATCAATACTTCTTATTTTGTCTTTTTTATTATAACACTCCTAGCAGGTGTGAGGTGGTATCTCACAGTGGTTTTTATTTGCATTTTCCTGATGGCTAGTCATGAGTATATTTTTACGTGCTTATTAGTCATCTGTATATTTTCTTTGAAGAAATGTCTATTCAGATCCTTTGCCCATTTAAAAACTGGGTTATTTGTCTTTTTTATTATTGAGTTGCAAGAGTTCTTTATATATTCTGGATAC
This sequence comes from Camelus bactrianus, assembly GCF_048773025.1. NCBI lineage: Eukaryota > Metazoa > Chordata > Mammalia > Artiodactyla > Camelidae > Camelus > Camelus bactrianus. The sequence goes on from NC_133539.1 coordinate 3,888,557, forward strand.
AACTCTTTTTTTTTTTTGCAAATATTCTCTCCCATATTGTGGGCTATCTTTTCACATCCCTGATGGTGTCCTTTGAAGCACAAATGTTTTAAATTTTGAGGAAGTGAAATTTATGTATTCTTTTCTTTTGTTTGTGCTTTTGGTATCATAGCTAAGAAATCACTGCCTAATCCAAGGTCACAAAGATTTATGCCTGTGTTTTCTTCTAAGAGTTTAATAGTTCTAGCTCTTACATTTAGTTATTTGACCCATTTTGAGTTAATTTTTGTATATGGTGTGAGGTAGGGATCCAAATTCATTCTTTTGCATGTGGATGTCTAGTTGTCCCAGGACCATTTGTTGAAAAGACCATTTATTCCCTGTTAATAGGTCTTGGCACTCTTGTTGAAAATCTTTTGATCAAAACTATGAGGTTTTATTTCTCAGTTCTGTTCCTTTGGTCTATATGCCTGTCTTTATGCTGTCTTGATTACTGCAGCTTTGTAGTAAGTTTTGAAACTGGAAAGTAAGAGTCCTCCAACTTTATTCTTCTTTTTCAAGATTGTTTTGACTATCTGGGTCCTCTGAGTTTCCACGTGAATTTTAGGATCATCTTCTCAAATTCTGTGAAAAGCCCTCTGGGGTTTTGATAAAGATGGCATTAAATCTGTATATCAATCTGGAGAGTATTCGTGCCTTAACAATATTAAATTGTCTGATTCATTAATGTAAAATATCTTTCCCTTTTTTTAGGTCTTCTTAATTTCTTTCAGCAATGTTCTATAGTTTTTAGTGTATAAGTCTTACTTCTACATTAAGTTAATTCCTAAGTATTTTATTCTTTTTGATGTTATTGCAAATGGAATTGTTTTCTGAATTCTGTTTTCAGATTGTTCACTGCAAGTAAATAGATTTTGTACCTAGATCTTGCATCCTGCAAACTTACTGAACTTGTTTACTAGTTCAAACAGGTTTTTTAGTGGATTCCTTATGATTTTCTGGAACACAGAATCATACCATTTCCAATGTGGATGGCTTTCATTTATTGCCCTTTTTTTCCCGTCTCTTTCTTTCTTTTCTTTTTTTATTTTTTCCCTAATTGCCTTGGTCAGAACAATGTTGAAGAAAGTTGCAAAGATGGATATCCTTGTCTTGTTCCTGATCTCAGAGGGAAGCCATTTGGTTTTCACATTAAATATGATGTTATATATGGGGTTTTTGTAAATATCCTTTATTTTGATTTATTTATTTTTAAATGGAGGTACTGGGGATTGAACCCAGAACCTTGGACCTTGTGCATGCTAAGCATGAGCTCTACCACTGAGCTATATCCACCCCTCTGTAGATACCTTTTAAAAGGTTAAGGAAGTTCCCTTCTGTTCTTAGTTAAGTGTATTATCCTGAAAGGGTGTTGAATTTTGTTAAATATTTTCTCTGTGTCTATTGAAATAGTCATGTCCTTTATTCTAGTAACGTGATGATTACATGAATTGATTTTTGGCTGTTAAACCAACTTTGTATTTCTGGAACAAATCTCACTTGGTTATACATCTCTTCTGAAAACTACTCTTCTGATAATTCACTCATTGTTGAGACTTCGGGGATCACACAGTAGAAGAAAATGTGCTCTGTGCCTTCAGGAGGTTACCATCCAAGCAAGGACAGACAGACAACACTAATGCACAGCACCACATGCCCATCAAGGAAGGCACAGAGTGCTGTGGGCACACAAGGGCAGGGGAGGATGGCCAGAAAGTCTCCACAAAAAAACAGCTGTGAGCTGGATCGTGAAGGAGCTTCCAGGAAAGCACACTCAGGATGGAAGGAGTCACAGCAGAGGTCCAAGCAAGGGGAGGCTCTGTGATGTGCGTGTGAGAGCAAAAACCACAGTAAGCGTGCTGAGCATGCATAGGATGGAGATAAGCGTGGAAGGGGGTTGGCTGGGCTGCAGACAGGGTCTGAGCTCTAGTTCTGCATCATGGGGGGAGCAGGTTGTACCCCACTCTTGGGGAAATCTACGGTGTACAAACTTGAAATCTAAAATAATGAAGACGGCAACGATTCCTCCAGTAGTACTTGACTCAGATCCGCAGTCAGGCCCATATTGAGGTCCTGGCCGCCAGCTCAGGTTTCATCAACATCCAAGCAAACATCCTTTTGGGCCCCAAACCACAGTAGCTCTAATGACTTACAAAAACTGCTCACCACGCTCAGGTCTGGTCTTTGCACCCTTGTAGTAAGCAGGACAATGACTTTCAACCAACACACGTGGGCAAGACAAGCATTCTCCTGCAACTCACTTAGAGCCACGGTTTCAAAACACATTGTGTCTCTAAATGCAGTGCAGTACTGGGACACCTGCATTTTCCTTGATTCCTCCCACTCCAGAAACTCCTTTACCCATAAAGAAAACAAAAAATCAGTTCAGATGAGGCTTTGTCTTCTGTCTGAGCTAAACATGAATATGGAACCTGTTTGTGGAGATGTTGACATTTTTGAGTTAAGCAAGATTCAAGCTCTCACATTTGAGTGGGAACAATTCCTGTCATAACAGTAATGACAGGCGAGGACACACAGCACTTCCCACTGGCCTGACACCCCTGGCTGCCAGCAGTCCCTGCTCACCACCACTACTGATGAGTTATGTGACCGGGACAGCTGGGGTGGGGGCAGGGCGGGGCACCTGGAGAGGATGAGGGGGACAGAGGAGGAGGCATGGAAGAGGGTGAGGGGTAAGATAGCTGGGGAAAGCACAGAGACGCTGGAATATAATATTAAGGGAGAGTGTGGATGTGCACATAGAACCAGGGCCTCTATTTTCTCGTGAAAATCAGTGCAATGGGTCCAACTCTCCCTGCGCATCAGAATCACCGGGGCAGGCCCCGGCCTCTGCGATTCCAGTGCAGTGGGTCTGGGTGTCCGCGTTTTTTGAGGTGACTCAGGTTGGGAATGACAGATAGGGGATGGAAAGGTGGGGGGAAGTAGGGAAGCTCGACTCTCTTTGACCTTCTAGCTGGAAGAAAGGAGCAGCTGAGGGCGGGGCTCGTTCCTTGGCAGCCAGCTAACTCCTTCCGCTTCTGGAGCGTATTTCAGCGCCGGTTCCTGGAGAGCAGCGCCCTCCAAAGGAGCTGGTGATGCCTGCAGAGGCGACAGCCTGTAACTCCTAGGACACTTTGGCCACCCCTCACTTGGAAGTTTCATGGTGACTTAGTATTAATGCGCCAGAACTTCATTCTTTTGCTCTTTACTTTTCTTCCATAAATAAAGGCCATAGTGGGAGGGGCGTATAATCAGTCCTGTCCCAATTTACTCAAGGCAGCGACGAGGCAAGCGGCATTTACCCAGTGCTCGTGTGCAGCCCGCCCTGTCTCAAGTGCTTCACGCACACAGGCTTGGTGACTTGGGGACCAACTTGAGAATTAAGCACTGTGACCAGCCCCGGAACAGAGGCAAAGGGAAGAGGCTTGGGACGTACTGTCGGCTGTAGCAGGATAGAAAATCAACACCGATAGCGCATTCAGAATTCTCTACTTTTAAAGAGACTGGAAGGTCAAAACTTGCCATGTGTCTTTTGAATGCTGACACAATGAGAAAGGTTGCAAACATCTTAGGATGGACTGTTTTGCCTGTAACAGCTCATCAAGCACCACTGGGTGGAAGGCGAGCTTCCCCCAGGATTTCAGGATGCGGAACCACGCGGGAAGCGCGCGCACAGAAGCAGGGGCCTCGGGCACAGCCCTGTGCACATGCGCCTAACACAGGAAGGTGTTAGGAGACAAATCACAGCATGTACTGTACTGTTCGGGGGAAGGGACGTTTAAGAGCCACTCACCTTTTCTCTCTGAATTTCTGCAGGGAGTTCAAAGCCTTTTGCTGCAAGGAACACCCAGCTTGACCTGAATCTCATGTTTCTGATCTCTTTACTTCCCAGGGCTTCGATGGCCTTCTTGGCGTCCTCCTTCAGTCTGGGCGGGGGGAAGAGGGGAAAGCATATGAACGTCTCCCTGCAGACTCGGTGTGTCGTGCTAGGACAGAGTCTGTCCTCCTGGGGCCCATGACAGGAGGGGACAGGCTAGCCCAGTGTGCCACACCTAGGACTCTTTTGGACTCAATTCGGGCACAGAGTTTTAATTCTCAGTTCTGAAAAGCCCTGTGTCTGGGGTTCAGTCACATCCTCACCCTCAGCCAACATAATTTTCGGTCCTCACTGCCCTCCTGTTTACCGACCACACAATAAGATGGACAGAAGTTTCTAAAAGATGAAAACAAATGCCAAAAACTGTCCCTTCTGTGTTCAGAAAAGTCAATATCAAAAGAGAAAAAAAAAAAAAAACCCTAAACAATCCTACCACTGTAAAAAAAAAAAAAAGTGCAATTTAGAGCAAGCAAAGGAAGGAGGGCAGAAAGGAAAAGAGAAAAAATAAGTTCAGATTTTCCTAAATGCATTAAATCTGAGTTTTTTTAAGCATATATCAAAGAACTTCCATCTGGGAAGAGGCTCTAGTGAAAATAGGATATGAGGTCAGACAAATCTGGGAAACGCCACGTTCAGTGGCCCCATCTCAGAAATTCACAATGCGAATGAGCCCCACAAGGTTCTTGGAAGTTCAGCAGTGAAGATGCGCACGTCTGTTTAGAAGCGCACACCTGGAGGACACTGAGCCGGGTCAGTTTTTCCCGAGTGTGTGTGTGTGAGTGTAAGTCCCACCCTGGGTTTAGCTCTTTGCTATTCTATTTATGGTCAGCGGTAGCTCTGTCTTGCTACCTGGAAATATTTCTCTGCGTCTAGGATTTATGCGCTCCACCAGCCAATCATTTTTTTAGAAAGGCAATCTGTTAGTCGTCGTCTCCCATTCCGTTTCCCTCAGGAAGCATCCTGCTCCTCGGAGCTTTGTTCCTTCTTAAAGGATGCCCTGAGGGACCCTCAGGGGCCGGGCACCCTGCACCCTGCAGGCTTCCCTTCCTGGCGCCCCTTCTGTGACAAACCTGCATGCTCACCTGCTGCTGCCTTCATCCTGGGTCACCATGAACAGCAGGGACTGCGAAGGGGCGCTCTGAATAAACCTCGCCATTGGTCCAGAGTTATCTGCCGGGTCAGTGCAAACCAGTTTTAGCATCTCAGTCGGCTGAGACTCCAGCTCTAGAGGGTGGGCTTCCTCTGCACTCAGCTCCTGTGCCCTGCCCTCTGACTCCTCTGATTCGAGAGCTGTCCCCTGAAACGCAAATGGTGCTCCGGGGCTTTCGTAGTAAGTGGCCAGAGAGACCATGTCCCCCAGTGGGACTGTGTGAGGCGAGCGGCACAACCAGATCATAAAGATTCCAACGATCAATTTTAAAACTGGCCACAATCCAGCAGCACAGGTGGACTCTTCTCTGCAATCACTAAGTGGGCACCAGGCATGACCAGAGCACTGGTCCCAGAGCAGCCCCGCGACACTGACATACAGAATGAAGGCGAGAAATACAAGACAGACAGACCAGACGGGGCTGGGCATGTCTTTGCTAAGAGACCTCTCTATTTCTTACAGGAAGGAAAGAAAGACGCAGCTCAAAGCCCATTATTCAGCACTGGGGCTTGCTACTTACAGCAATGGTTAAGTTAACTGCAGCGTGAAACTGCACTGCTCCTGTCCAGGGCATCCAGGCACTTTTTACTGCTCCTCTTCACTGTCTTTATAAAGACTTATCATTCTCAGCATTAAGTACAAGTAAAATGGGCTGGTATATCCCTATGGACAACTAACTGCAGTCAAGGCCCAGAGCCCAGAAAGGAGGGACCCCTGGAGGAGGCTGGGCTCCATGGGCTCCAGGGACGTGAGCACCGCAGAGCAGCGCCGGGAACACGACAGCAACTACGATGCTATTCGGGGCTGGATGCTGATGGCGTTATTTCACATATGTTCGATTTACCAAAAAAAGAGAGATGTTTTCTCTTTTCCACTAGGTGATGAAGAAGCAGAAGGAAAAGCTCCAGGACGAGTCTGATCAGAGAAAAGACATTTTCTAGATAATGCCTTCAAAGTTTAGTATACGAACTCACATAGAGACTAGGAGAATTTACGTAAGCCCATTCTAGCATACTCACGTGAGCTTCTGGCAATTTTTTGAGTAGACAAAATAAGATTGTTTGACATTTTTGTTTGCGTTTTTTTAGTCTTATGTTTGTAATTCATTTTTAATTTTAACAGGAAGAGATTCCTTACCGCCTTCGTACATATCAAAAAGCTGTGTTGCTATCACTTTCCCAGTCATATCTGAAAATAAAAGAAACAGTTTTCAAAAGAAGGTTCGTGGGGGCTCAGGGCACATCTGTGGCACTGCAGTTCTGAGAGTAGCTTGTCCTTTCTGTTTCTTTCCAGGAAGCATGCCTGCCTTGGGGACCCGGCCTGAAGGAGGGGACCGCCTTCCCTGGAGAGGGGTCCCCGATGAGGTGGTGGTGCGGGTCAGGAAGGCAGCGCTCGCCAGCTGCACAGAGAATCCCTCCCATCTGCCTCCAGACACACTGGGTCTCACGCTCCTTCCCGGCACAACTGCCTCTTCCCACAAACACCAGAGACCCCTCTCAGTCCTTCCCACAAACACCAGAGACCCCGCTCAGTCCGTTCCACCTTGCACTGTAGCTTTTCCTGCCGGATTATTGGATCGGGCACGTTTTTCCTGGGTTCCTGCAGCCCCGCTGTCACTGGACTATGTGTCAGCTTGTTCACAGGGGCAGACACCACGGGAAGTCCTTTTCCCAAATCTGCTACAGTTCTTACTGTCGGGGCCCCAGTGGTGACAGGTGTTTTTTCCAGCAGAGGCCCTAGTTGTCACCTTTTATCAGACAAAGGTAGGAACTGGCTGGTGGTGTCACCCTCCGCTGGGCCATCAGGAGTCAGAGCAAACACGAGGCCCAAGGCCAGGGTGTCTGTGCGCCCAGGTCTGCTGGTCTGGTTCTAGCCCTGACTTCTGCAGGTCCTTCTTTGTTCTTTTAAAAATCAGTTTATATTGGATTTCAGGGTTTTTTTTTTTTTTTTTTTTGTAGGAACCACAAGTAATCTGTAAAGTGAGGCATTATAAAAACAGTTAAATCTATACTTTTAAAATGCATTAAAATAGAAATCTAGGCTAGGTTGTGTGCAAAAATCATTGAAAAAAACCCCAAAACCCAAGGTACATTTGAATAGCCAATCCCAGAGCTTTAAAGAAGTTTTAAAGAAAACACTGAGTAACTTACAGTTGACAATAGCAATGTATATTCCTCTTGCAACATTTGCAGTCTTTTCTCCTATGAGCCTGAAAGGTAAATAAGCATTAGTCAAAGAGCTCCTTTCTTATCAAGCAGTGAGAGGCCCTCCCGGCTCCCGTTTCCTCGTAGATATAAAATGGCCTTGACCAGCTCCCTTGAAAGCCACCCTCACACTTGCCCCACACACATCCATCCCCAAGTCTCTACCGACCCAGTCGCTTCGGGAACCTGGGAACTGCATTTAGTCTTCTAAGGCATACAAATGGCCCAGGGGAGGAAACACCGATTGGTTTAGCACAGGCTCTTGGCAGACATTCTTTCACTGAATCCTCAGCAACCTCATGGGTGGACCTTCATTTTCCCATCTTGTAAATATGGAGTAAACAAGAAGCAGCCTGGGTCAGGAGTGAGGAAGCCAGGAGGCGCGTGTGTGCACGCACCCACACACACCCACACACCCCCCCACATGGTTGCTTTAACAGTCTGACAAAAGCTTATTAGACTGTGAACAAGGACATTAGGAGTGGGGAGAGAAGAGGGCAGAGGAAAGAGATGTTGAAGGTATGTAATTGCTGGGCTTTGACCATGGATGGGATGGGAGAGACATAGGAGGTGGGGGTGACAAATATGACTGACACATTCAGCCTGGCCGACTGGGAAAAAACGAGCCACAAGAGGTGGGATGTGATCCAACTCCGGTGTCAGCTTCTATGTGTCCTCTCCCCACCGGTGCTCTGCACGAGGTTCTGCTGACTCGTGGAGATCCTTCCTCCAACCACAAAGTGCAACCCCATCCATCTCCTTCCATAAATCCCCTATACTGCTTCACTTAATGTTTACTTTTAAACTGGAGAAGATGAAACATCAGTTTCCAGGGAATTGTGCCCTAAAACCAGGAAAGAAAAGCCACCTTCCTGGAAGTGCGAACTGTCACTGAGGATCTCGGGAACTTTGCGTGTGTGCGCCTCGATCTGTGTGCACGCATCCTCTGTCAAGTTTCAGAATCAGCGAAGCTGTTGTGCAGACATTTATAAACTGATTCTAAAATTCACACGCAAATAGAAATACTCTAGAGTAGTAAAAATAATTTTGAAAAAAAGAACAAATTTGAAGAAATTGTGTTATCGAACTTTAAGATGTACTGTAAAGCCGGAGTTATCAGGAAGTTAACTGCATGTAGCGACAAGACAGACAAACAGAAAGATAGGAGAGATGGAGAGACCAGAATTAGGTACACACACGTATGGTCACTTGATTTTCCCCAGTGGTACAAAGAGAATTCAGGAGAAAAAGACAGTATTATGACCAAATGTGCTGGAACAACTCTCTAGCCATGTTTTTTAAATGACTACAATCCATATTTTATACCATTTGCAAAAATCAGCTTAATTAAAATGGATATATTGTATTATATAAAATGAAAAACCTAAAACTATTAAAAGTCCAGAAGTTTGGAAGAGACTTGGCAGAGTTTTGGAGAAATTTTTTGTGACGGTGGGTTAGACAAAAAGCTCTTAGATATGACACAAAACATATGCTTCATTAAAGAAAAAAACCTGATAAATTGGATTTCATTAAAATTAAGAATTTCTGCTTCTTGAGAAACACCGTTAAGAGAAGGAGATGTGGGGTGGCGCTCTTTGAAGTCCATAAAACCCCAAGCCCCAGCTCCCGGACCCTCCTCATGCCCACATTCTTGATAAAGAGCAGTTTTCCTTGGCATGTATTTGCCCTGGCAGAACTAACCTCCCTGGAAATGGCTAGTCTCACAACAACCCGGGCAGACAGGCCTCATCCTGTCCTTACCAGAGTCATGAATCCCAGTACTGAGAAGAGCCCCTGACAAGTCTTACCTGCTCACAGCCAGTCAGGTCCCTGTGCACGGGCTGAGCACGCAGCTCCCCACCCCTTGTGTACACAGCCCTGTCCCTAATAAAAGACCCTGCACGTCCGCCCTCGGCGCTTACCTGGGTACCTCTCATCTGTGCGGCCCGCTGTTGCTTTTAGCAGCCTATCTATGAAACTTTTCCTTTATTTCTCAAACTTTTCTTTGTCTTTCATAAATCCTTTTACCACCCGCGACACTGGCCTGCCGTGTCCCCCAACAAAGAACATGTGCCACAAGCTGGGAGAAGTTATATGCAAATCATATAATTAAGAAAGAACTTGAATACAAAATATGTGAAGAAACCTCACAATTAATAATAAGAAAACAACCCAGTAAAAAAGGGACAGATTTGAACAGGCACTCCACAAAATGAGATACACATCCAGCAAATAAACACATGGAAAGAGGCTCAGCACCGTTAGTCATGAGGGAACGCAAATTAAAACCGCAGGCAGATACCACTGCACACCTATTAGAATGTCCAGAATTAGGAAGACCGACCACACCAAGCACCGGTGAACAGAGTGGCAGATAAACTGAAGCTCTCACACACTGATGCGGGTGGAAAAGGGTGCAGCCGCTCTGCTTTCAACGCTAAATACTTCGCCCCGCTCTATGCTGCTCGCGTGGCTTTTGAAGAAAAGCCCAAAATATTTCTCACCCTTGTTCCTTTAAGGGAAAGTCCTCCCCTCTGCCCACTTCTTTCAAGATTTTCCCTTTGTCTTTAATCTTGTCTGGTTTGGATACGATTTACTTAGGAGAGCATTTTGGGGTGTTTATCCTGCTTGGTGTTCTCTCAGCTTCCTGCATTGGTGGTTTGGTTTCTGTCAATAATTCTGAAAAATTCTCAGCAATATTACTTACAATATTTCTGTTCCTTTCTCTCTTCCTTCTGGTACTCCTGTTACACATTACACCTGCTGTAGTCATCTTACAGTTCTTGGATATTCTGGGGGTTTTTTCAGGGCTTTTTTAAATCCTTTTTTTTTTCTTCCTCTTCTTTTCATTTGGGAATTTTTACTGACATATCCTCAAGCTCATGGATCCCTTCCTTGGTTGTGTCTAGCCTGCAGCACAGGAGTTCTTCATTTCTGTCATAGGGTTTGTAATTCCTACCGTTTCCTTTTGATTATGTCTTAGGGTTTCTATCTCTCTGCTTACATCACCCATTTGTCCTTGTATTTTGTCCACTTTTTCTATTACAGCCCTTAGCATATTAATCATAGTTGTTTTAAATTCCAGGGATGCTAATTCAAAAATCTCTGCCATATTTGAGTCAGTTTCTGATGCATGCCCTGCCTCTTCAAACTGTGTGTGGTTTTTTTTATTTGTTTGTTTGTTTTACTTTTAGATCCTTTGTTACTTGTTGTTGGAAGCCAGATGCAGTGTACTCTGTAAAGGCAGCCAAGGCGCACAGGTATTTCGCATGAACTATGTTCATCTGGCTAGGAGTGCGGCTGGGTTTACTGCTGCTGTAGGTGTCAGAGCTAACACTTCTCCCCTCTGTCGTGGGTACCCCTATAGACTCTTTTACACTGGGCTTGAGCATTTCAGTTATTTTCAGCTGCAATCCCTTGTTATGTTACAAGAGCCCTATTTAGGTGGTGGTGAGATGTGGGGGTGAGGCAGTATTCTATAGCCCTGTGATTGGGTCTCAGTCCTTTAGTGATCCTTTGCCCCTGGGCTGTGGGCTTCACAACTGGTTTTATTTTTAACTTCACTCTTTAGGTGAAGCAGGAAGGTCAGAGGTGCCCGGAGTTGAGGATCTCCCTCCCCCAGGTTGGTTAGTCTTTGGTGAAATCTACATGGGTTTGACTCTGGTAAAACGGTTTCCCTTAAAGGCAGCCCATGGTTAAGGAGAACAGGACATGTGGGCATATTTCAAAATGTCTACTTTTCCATTCCCACTGCCAGAAGCAGGAGGGGATGTTTCTTTCCTCTTTACTCTGAAAGCCTGGTAGGGCTCCTGGAGGAAAAACTCAGAGAAGCATGGGGCTCCTCTAAGGCTTGGCCTCCAGAAGTGAATCTCTCCAGCTCGTCCAAGTTCAGTCTCCAGCAAGCAGTCAACTACCCGTTAGGGGTTCCTGCCCGATGCTGGGTCCAGCTGAGCTTGCTGCTCCAGGAAAGCTGTGAGTCTCTGAATTTGCTTGTCTCTCCAGTTTGCAGGGCGGTGGTTTGTCCCATTACCTCAATGCTCAGTGCTCTTGTCTGTATGCATTTTTTAATATACAGCATAATTTGGGGTTAGTGTGCTGTGATCTAATCTAAGGATTATCTTCTTGGCGGTTCACAGGACACCTACTAATACATGAGATAGATTTGTCCCTGGTGATACCTTCACACTTGGGTTGCTTTCTGGTTTTGTTGCTTTTTACATTTTTTAATTTTTGCTTTCACTCCATGGTGTGTATTTTCTTTGCTTTGTTAAAGGTCTTATATTAACTAAGACATAAGCATATTTAAAAATGCCATCTAAAGAATGAAAAAACAAAATGTGGAGAACATTTTTACAACACAAAAGGGCTAACTACCTTAATATTTAAAGACTCTTATAAATCAATTTAAAGAGAAAATGAAAAATGAATATATGTATGCTCATATATGACTGAAGCATTGTGCTGCACACCAGAAATTGACACAACATTGTGAACTGACTATAATTCAATAAAAATATATATAAAAAAAGACAAGCACAAATTAAAAAAATATCTTATAAATCAATTTTTTAAAAAGGCCAATGACAGAAAAAAAAGATGGGCAAGAGATATAAACAGATCACAGAAAATAAATATAGTCATTCTTCAGTCCCTGCGGGAGACTGGTTTCTGGACCTGCCGCGGATACCCAGCTCCACGGATGCTCCAGTCCCAGAGTCGGCCCCCACATCTGTGAGAGCTGCAGCCGTGCAGTCAACCAACCACAGACCATAAACACAGTACAGGATCCGCGGTTGGCTGAATCCACGGATGTGGAACCCGGGGAAAAGGAGGGCCGACAAGATCACCTTCCTTAGCATGAAGAGATCCTAGATTCACTCAGCAGGAGCCAGAAGAGTAAAAAACAAATCCGAGACTAACTTTCTTCTCCCGGAGTGGCAAAAATCCAAATATTAGTCATCATGCCATGGGAGAGTCATTCTCGTGTTAATCTGAGGCCTCTGACAAGCAGACACCCACACAGGATGAAGCGCATTAGAATCTGTATTAGGGGAAACACCTACAAGATGATGACGGGGGCTGGGTTGAGCAGGGAGAGTTGTCAGACCATGACGAGGGGGAAGGGAAGGAAAAAGCCGGGGTGCACGTGCCCGAGGCAGCGGAGCAGGCTCGGGGCGCTCGGCAAGGCCCCTGGGCCTCCTGGAGCCCAAACTGGCCTTCAGCTGAGACTTCAGCCCCAGGAATGGGGCTGCCGGGTGCCTCTAGGCTCTGACAAGGATTCTCTCCTTGACCAAACTCTACTCAGGCTCCCCCTGAGCTCTTTGACTTGCTCATATCTGCAGGGTCGTGCAGACGTGAAGAAAGCTGAAGTTGTGTTTAAGGTCAGAGCCAGCGGCCTGACTGCTGGATGTCCGTGTTCATCTCCGCACCGTCCAGCTTTAGCAAGGATTCTGCTGAGTCAGTTCAACCAGAACCACGCCCCCCCCACCTTTGATATCTGATCACCCTCCATGTTTAATCCATTTCCTCATCCTCCACCCATCCACCCCCTACCCATCCAGGTGGTGTCTGATCACACTGGCCCGGCTTCACCAAGAATCCTGTCAGCCGGTTTAGCGAGAATCCCTCTTAGCCCTGATGCTTCCTCTTGGCAATTTTCCATCCACTGACCTCACCCTGCTCCTTGACTATAAATTCTTGCCCGTGATGTATCTGGAGTTGAATCCAACCTCTCTCCACCTCAAGACCCCATGGCAGTGGTCCCTACACTTACTGCCACCCCCCACCCCCACACACACTCCTCCTTGAATCAAGTCTGTCTTACTATTTTCAGGAAGTGTCACAACTATTTTTTTCTTTAACCGTTCTCAGTCACCGGCTGGGAGCAGCCCAGGGGAAGCCAGGCCTCCAGCAAACATGGTATGGGTTTCAGATTTCAGAATACAGCAGCTGGAACTCTTGGTCAGTGAACTTCCTGCGTCTAGAAACCTGACACATGCATTCTCAAGGTTACCACCCTCAAACATTGCGGGAGGGAGAGTCATTTCATTGCAGGCAAGGACTTCAAAATTCCAAGTGGAAATTGCTAAATGAGAAATCTATCCTCAGCCAAACTATCAGTTAATTGTGAGGGGAGAATGAATCAATTTTAATAAACGAGAAAAATCTTTAAACATTTTATCTCTCCCAGTACCGTTTCTTAGGATGTTACTGGGAAATGTGCTCCAGCAAAACAAGGGGGAAGTCTCAGAAAGCGTAAGATCCTGTATCTGGGAAACAGGGGCTCCAACTCCAGAGGGGGAGACAAAAGTCACCCCAGGATGCTGTGGAGAAGGATGTGAGGTGACAGCTGCATGGTGGCTTTGGGGCAACGTGGCTGGCAGAAGATGAAGTTGGTAAACGTCTGATGGAAGAGAAGATTTATTTTAACTCAAGGAAGGTTTAGGGGTTAAGCTGATGGAAGTTCATGGGAAACCAAGCAAGTCAACAACAAACAAACAAAATGTAATTATTGTACACAACATACTTCAGTCGTGAAGAACCGCGGTTCACTCCTGTTAGGAAAAAATACAAACTGGAGGCCACAGTTTAAATATACCCTCAGAAGAACATTCAGAGTCTCATAACCAGAACTTAAAACTGTCCCAACATCCTCAAAACGCTGACTCTGACCTTAAACACGACTTCAGCTTTCTTCGTGTCCGCATGACCCTGCAGTCATGAGCACTCAGCTCACGCAGCGGACGGCACAGAAGTTTCTAATGACAAAGCACTTGCTCATCCACGCTTTACAAGCTGAGCTGTGACCACTGAGAGCCAGGCTTCCTGACCGCGTTCCCGTTGGAAGTCTCCTTGCTCACCAACAGCTGGGTTCTCACTCACTAAAATACCCCTCTCAGGTAAAGCTGTCTGAATTTTATTTCCACAGGCATAATCACGTACATGCTGAATTTTGCTCAAACCACAGTGATGGTGTAACTCAAGCAGGACGATGGTAAGGAAGGGGGACAGGAACTGTGCGACAGTGGAAGAGAGCTCACTTCCCGAGGGGCAACGCAATAGGTGATGCCCAAAACGGGAAAACCAAGAGGCTGTTCAGGGATGTGGAAGTGAGTGAGTAGGGAGACTGCTGACAGCTGGAGGTGGCTGTCGCTGGGGCAGTGACGTCTGCAGGCACCCAGTTTGTGCTGGTTGCAGGAATGAAACCAATGGCGGAAAGCTGCTTGTCTTTCTGTGGAAGCCTGTCTGTTTTCTTTATACAACAATGCAATCTCTACAACACATACTTTCTGTTCCACGAGTTGCTTACAAGGAAACACGGTGCTAAACCAGCACAAGCGTCTCTTTCAGGCAGTGGGCCATGCTTATTCTTCTGTTCCTTTAACTTGCTTTTATCTGTGATTATCCTGTTTTATCTTGCACTGTATTCTGAAAAACAACTAGAATACTGTCTGGAGCAGGCAAACTGCCCTTGGGTACCACATGTTCACAGCAATAGTGAGTTGGTAGACCAGCAGTCTAAAGGAACAGCTAAGTTGGTCTACACAGCATACCCCATGTACACCAGGGTGGAATCCCGGTTGTGCCACTAATAGCTGTGTGATGAGGGGCAAGTTACTGAACCTCTGTGTGACTCCGCTTCCTTGTCTGCATCATGGGGATGGCGGTACCTACCTCAGAGGGAGTCACATGAACTTAATGTGTGAGTTAGTTTGGACCAGGTAAGTAGGATGCTTTTGTTCCCACACCATGGTCAGCAGAAGGCTGCATGCCCCATGCCGCAGTGCACGTCCCGGGCTCTGGGAGCTGAGTCTGAGCAACCCCCTTCTTTCAGCGTGATTCTGGATGAGCAACCTCGTCCCATTGTCCCTACCACCTCCCGGATCTTCCTTCCTCTTCCTCACCATGGGATCCTGCTCAGTTTTCAAGTCCAGCCCTCACCTTGCCTCCTCCGTGGACTTCATTAACAATCCCATTCAACAGGGCATCACTTCTGAAATTCCACAGCCGCCCACGGTTCTCATAATCCATTTACTACGGACATTTGCAAAACCTGTGTTCTCACCAACTATCCCAGTGGTTCTTAATAGGCAGGGGGAGGGGAGGATTTTGCCACCCAGGGGACACATGACAATGTCTGGAGACGCGTATGGTTGTCACAGCTGGGGGGGTGTTCTATGGCATATAGTGGGTGGAGGCCAGGGATGCTGCCAACCCTGCAGTGTCCAGGGCAGCCCCCACCACACAGAATCAGCAGCCCAGAGTGTTCAGTGCTGAGGTGGAGAGCCCTGAACTGATGTCAGCCCCTCGAGGGCCGGAGCCATGGGTTCAATGCCAGGGTCCCTCCGGTGAGAGCCTCACACTCGGCAGATCATCAGTGGAGGAAGGTGTATCAGTGAGCTCCCCCGAGGAGTGAAGTGGGCCTTGGAGGAGTGATGGACCCGCGGACAGGAGAGGCTATTATTTCCACCCAATTTCCAGATGCTGACTGAGGGCTATGCCGAGACCAGGGAAGGTGTAGGAAGCTGGTTACAACATGCTCTCTGGGTGTGCTCCCTGCTCCTCGGGAGGACAAGGTAAGTGCAGAGATGGAAGGACTGGAAGATGCAGGGAGGGAAGTGCAGAAGGCGCCAAGCGCTGTGGGCAGCGACCAGCCAGCCAACAAAGGGAGCTGTGCCAGGTTGGGGGGAAAAAGGTGGGAGAGTTGGGAAGGACTTCCCACTCAGGGCCAGGAACGGCCCGCACTGCCCCTCATTTGTAGGAACTAACTCAGTCTCCGAAACGTCCTTCAGCTCGGTGGCACGGATTGCCCTGTGTTCCCTCAAAATTCAAATGTCGGCAGTTCTTACCCCTAGAACCTCAGAGTATGACCTTAGAAGAGATGATTTAGTTAAAATGAGGCTTTTTTTAAAACGGTGACCCTAATGCAACACCACTGGTGTCCTTTTTACAAGGGGAAATTTGCTCCCAGACACACACACAGCAGGGAGGCGAGGTAAAGAGACAGGTTGAGGATGGCGCCTAGGAGCCAAGGAGAGGGGCCCGGACCAGACTCTCCTTCGCAGCCTCAGAAAGAATGCAGGAGGCATGCGCTGCACGGAGAGACAGCACCTGCTCTAAGCCGTGAGGGTGGAGGTCCAAACCAAGCTGGGGGTCAGCTGTGTCCGCTGGACTTTGGTGTTTCCATGACTTTGAAGGGAGAAAGTACAAAATACATCCTGAGGTTTGTTCTAACTGCTGCCAAATGAAAGTTCCATGGGGGACACAGAACTACAGGAGATAATCTGTGTCCCCGACCCTCGCCCCTCCCAGCCCCGACAGGCAGGGTGGGCATTCTCAGGTCCCCTTGGATGCCCCCGGTCTCCGCCTGAGGTCAAGGACGTGCCTGTCTCTCCCGGGGGCAGACTCGCTGCGCGGTCGGCCTCAGAGAAGGAAGAGCAGGTGGGTGAGCTAGGCTTCCCTTCCCCGCGCTGGTACTTACATCTCATCCTCAAAGCAGATCTTGGCATACTTGTCCCTGCCACCCCCGCTGAGCAACCGGTAGGCATAGCTGTTTGTGGGGCACGGGGTCCAGTGGTCACATTTTTGCCTTTTCGGTGCTGGCGCTGTAACGGACAAGAGGACGAGAGTTAGCGTCACGCGGGATCTGTTAGATGGACCCCTTGCTTGAGCACACATGGCAGCTGTTCTGTCCCAGGACTTCACACCAGCAAGTCTCCGAGCAGTAGTGGGGAAAAAACTGGAAGACGGGAAGTTGTCTTAAAAGAGCAAACGTACAAATGGGAGGGGATGTTGACCAGGCGTCAGGATTTCACAAGAGCTGGGCATCGCTCCCTGGCTGATCGCCATGCCGAGACCCTTGGACTGCAGTGCACAGTGGCTGCTGTTCCAATTGAGAAAGATTCCCTGGGCCTAAGAGCGCTGCGGACCAAAGAGGTAGCACGTGGAGCACCTGTTTGGCTCCCGCATTTACACAGCCTGAAACACACACACACGGTGACCGCCACCCTGGCCATGCCTGGCCCCCCCCCCTCCCCCGAGCCTGAGGCTCTGAGCTTTTCTGCCTGGGCTGCTACGTCAGTGCTGGCAGGCCCGGCAGATGTTGCACGCGGCACCCCCATTTCACGGGGGTCAGCATCTGGGGAGGGCTGGGCACCTGGCTGAGGCGCCCGGCTGGCCCTGGGCTCCCCGACATCTCCCGCTGCTGGGTGCCGCACTGCCATCCCCCACTGTCTCCCCGCACCGCAGGTGTGGCTGCCAGTCGTCACCTGCAGAGCCGGCTGTCCCGTACTGCATTCAAACTGAAATCCTGAGTCTCCAGGAAAGAAAAAAATCAGAAAGTGAGCTCGCTTTTCCAGTTGGACGGGACGTGCTTGTTCTGTGGATCGCTGTGATTTTCTGATTAACTAGACGCACGGCTAGAGAGGGGCTGGAAGGCCCAGCTGGAGGGAATCGGACGCAGACATGGGCTGTGACGGCCAGCGAGTGCTGCAGGGGCCGAGCTGGGTGGGGGCTGAGCTTCCTGGTGGCCACGGGGAGGCGGACACCCACCCAGCCCTGGTGCCCAGGACGACACAGTTCCTCAGGCGTGTGCACCCCAACATTGTGCTTCCTCAGCCCTCCGCGTCCTCGACCTCCTCACCTGCCCCAGACCCCGACCCCCACCACTAACCTCGTGGCTCCCACCCAGCCCGCACTGCCCGCATCGCCCTGTTTTCTTTTCTTTTTTCTCAGCCCTCATCACTCTCCAGTATCTCCCAGGTTCTATTTTCACTGTACCTCCAGCACCAAGTTGGTGTGCAGCACACGCAGCCCCTCCATCGGCGCTGTTGAACGCAAGAATGGGGTAATTTACCCCATTTACCCCAAAAACACACTAAGCGTAGTATTTGAAAATGTAACAAACAGACTGAAAGTAGGTGTGTCCTGTTTCCTGACTTGGCAGACGTCCTGAGACTGCGTGCAGTTGGTCCCCGACGTAAGTGGTTTGACATTCCGGTGGTGCAAAAGGGACACGCATTCAGTAAAAATTGTCCTTCGAATTGTGAATTGTTACCCTCAGCCAAGCTGGTGACATGCAGGACAGTGCGCTGGTGGCTCTGCTGCACCAGTCAGCCCCCAGATCTCAAGGGGAACCACTGACGTCACTACAGTGTTCGCTAAAGGAGACGCTCAGCCCAGTTATAAAGTCGGTTTTGTGACAAAGGATTTTGCCCAACCGTAGGCTAACGTAGGTGCTCTGGGCACGGTTCAGGTGGGCGAAGCTAAGTCATGACGTTCAGTTGGTTAGATACCTTTTCAGCTGATATTTTCAACTTGAGGAGGGTTTATTGGGATGTGACCCTGTCGTGAGTCAAGGAAGCTCTGCACTCAGTCTAGAGAGAACACTCTTGAAGTGGGCGCCACTCTGGTTCTCAGGCCACCTGCATTTCCCGTAACATCACTGACCCCTCCCCTGAGCAGGCACACAGACTCACTCACTGTCACGTGGACTGCCCTTGGAGAAGGGCATTATTTCCAGGCCCTCTGCCATCATCACGATGCTGCAGAAGTGCCCTGGCTACGGGATCCTCTCGACCCAGGTCCTCACTGAGCGCTGCAGACAGGTGTGCTGTGACCCGCAGGGGTGGCTGGTCTGACGCAGCCCCAGCCCCAGCCCCAGTGGAGCTTCAAGGATAAAACCATGAGAATAGCAGGTACCTCCTGACCCCCATGGGATATGGCAGTTTGGAGACAGAATGACAGGAGATTAGCAGGGGAGGTAAGAGGGAAATCAGAAACAGTATTTTGCTTTGCTTTAAAGCCAGCTGAAAAAATAGAGGCAAACGGGGTCTGATAACGTGACGGTGCGCCGGAGAAAGGTCCCCACAGGGTGAGAGAGGCAAGTGGCTTCCGAAGCCACGGCCAAGCATCACCCACGCTGCTTGTGAGCTGAACAGTTAAGAGCGGCTCACAGGTGTGACTACCCTGCCTTCGTCTTCCCCGCCACGAACCACGTGCCGTCTCCTGTGCCAGCGAAGCAGCCTGGTCAGTAAGTACGTGAAGTGACTCAGGAAGCTGAGAGACGTTACACTTAGGTGAGGAATTAAACTTCCGAGCAACAGGGAAGGAGAGGGCAGCAGGGCAACGGGGTACCTCTTTGCAAAAATGTTGGGAAGATTTCGAAAATAATCTGTATTTTTTTGACTTAGCTGAAAGCTCTGCCTGCCAACATATCAGATAACAGTTTATATACTTAATATAATTTAAAGAACATTATATTTTATATTGTAAAAAGAGCAGTGAATTTTTTTTTTAGGGAAGTGTAGCTGACTTACAATGTTGTGTTAGTTTCAGGCGTACAGCACAGTGATTCAGTCACACACATATACGTGTGTGTGTGTGTGTATATGTCACACATTCATTCCTTGCCCTTCTTTCTTTGGATCCAGCACCAACAGGCATTGTGAACCCTAAGCAATGATCTCCCCTCCATGATGGGTGCCCGAGACAGGGGCAGCAGACTCCAAACTGAGAGCAGGTGGAAGGCAGGCAGGAGCAGGACGTTTCTCTATGACCAGCTTGGCCAGAAGAGACAGGGGATGACCAGGTGGGACAGCTGGGCTGGGTTCTGACCCGAGATGTCCCCTGTTCCTCCTCCTGCCAGTCAGAAGGATGAACCAGTCGTGGGGGCAGCTGGCACCCTCTCTGCTCCTCCTGGTTGAGGCAGACCTGGGGGCTGGGGCCCGGGGCCCAGGGACAGTAACAAGGGGGCCCGCCCCACTGGGCAAGCAAGGTCCTGAACGAGCCTCGGTCTGCCTGCCTCTCTTGCCCCCTGACCTCAGGACACTCACCTGAAGGCCTGACGCTGGAGTCTCCCTGCATGGCCATCACAGGGACCCCTCCCCTCCCTACTGCCTTCCTCCTCCCACGGGGGCATGGCTGTCCATGTGGCAGCCAGCTCCCCTGGGTGCTGGGGTGGGGTGGAAGCAGGAGCCTGTGCCCTGCTGGGAGCGAGGCTTCTGCCTGCAGAGGGCAGGCCTTCCGAACCCAGGGCCCCTGCAAAGTTCAGGTGCTGCTCACGAGGATATGTGCAGGCGGGTTTTCCAGCAGGCAGGTGACAGGTTTTCATCAGCTTCTCCAAGGAGGATGTGGCTCTAGTGGCAAGGGTGACACGGAGATGGTATTCGTGTTTTCTCACTGTCTGGGAACGGTCGAGTAACTCGTACGGCATTTTTTAAAGGCTTTCTTACCTTTCCATCCACTTCCTAGAAGCACAAAATGTCATTACACGAATGAAGAAAAATCATATTCCTTATTCGGAGAGAGGGTGTCAGGGCAGATGTGTCTTCTGAGAAGACAGAGCTGTTTCCCACCTGCCTGCCTCTTCTCCTACCACGTTCCCTGAAGGACACCTCCAGGCTTTCAGCACTTTTCCCGACATTCCTTCCCCAAGATGAGAAGGTAAAGCTCAGGTGGACAGAGGGATGCTGATGCCCCGGCCGGGGACCGGCGGCCTCCCGCTCCGTGTCCTGCCTCCCTGTGTCCTGAGACACCTGAGCATCAGACCAGACGCCCTGACCGTCAGCATCGTCTCCGGCAGAGCGGGCCTCCTGCTGTGAACTTCTGTCTTAGAACCGACCCTCTTCCTGAGGAAGGTCAACTTTTCTCCTACTTACATTTATCAAAACAAACACAGAGTCTTAGATGCCACCTGGACCCACAGGGTTTTTAATTTCCCGAAGCAGGGTTCAGGATTCTTTCTTTCCTAAATACTTCCTGATTTGGGAACTATCATCTCATTCACCCTTTAAATGGGCCGGATGATTCCAGAGACACCGCCTTGCCGTGTGCACCAGGTCGACAGGGATGATGACTGCATCGCAGCCATTTCAGTTCACACTTCAGTGTGAGGTTCAAGCCCAGGCCGCACCCACAAGGAGCGCTCGTCCCTCTGTGGCCCAGGATCCTGTCTGGCTGGAGCCTCAGCGGTGCAGGTGGCGCAGCTCAGCTGCTCAGCGGCGCCCAGGTGGGGAAATGCTGAATGCTCCCGCGGGCGCGGCGCTGACGGCAGACTGTGCGGTCTCCTCCCCACGCCCCCCGGGGAGAGTGGCTCTGCTGCTCACATGCCTTCAGTGTGGGGCCTGGAAACTGGCACCGTGCCACATGTTCAAGGCTGTGGTCCTGGGCTTCTACCAGGTGGAGCCGAAGCCCAGAGGTCACAGCATCACAATGTGGGAGTTTATTTCAGAATCGGAAAGAGCCCGCATGTAAATATCACCCCCAATGATGGGGACAACCCAAAGGCATCAGCGGCTAGCGAGTGGCGGGATTAGAACGAAGATGAGTGTTCCTGGCTTCCCGTCCGTGTTCCAGAAAAGTAGCGATTCCGCTGTTCTTCCGTTTCATCCTGGTTCAGAGTCCAGGCAGGTGACTCAACACGGCCAATTCACTCGGTTTAATTTTGTCTCCCAAGACCTTCCAGGACAATGACGGGACGATGCACGGTGGGAGAACGTGGAAGAAAACGTGCGCAGGGCTCTCGGCCGCGCACCCCACCCTGTCCTTCCCTCTGCCGCCCGCGCTGTGAGCCCGGCTTCCAATTAAACCCATTCCTTCACTCAGTCACAAGTTCTAACTACACAAACACCTAATCCCCACGGGTCTGTGAAACAGCAGACACCGCCCTCAGCCCTGCAGGGGCAGCGGTGACACGCGAACAGGAGAGACAGGCAGTGAGTGAGTGAGGAGAAGGTCCCTGCAGCCTGTGAGACGTGCCGTGTAGGAAACAGGCGTGAGCGGCTGAATGTGCGTGAGAAGCACCCCACAAATCAACGAGAACAGAGCACAGCCCCTCAGAAACGGGCAAGTCACAGATGTGTAATTACAGGAGTGGGGGCCTGGGGGCAGAGGCCTAATGGCCCGGAGGCAGCTGCAGGCGGCCCTGGACGGCCACCCGCCCGCCTGTGGGTCCAGCAGTTTTGCACCCTGGCACCCCGACCAGCCCACTGTGCTCGGGATCAAGTCACACGGAGGCTGGAGTGAGGCCGGGCTCCTCCCCTCAGCTCTTCCGTGTTCCTCCTCCTGCCCGTCACAAAGAAGTACGGCCTGCCAGCCCTCCGCATCTTGGATTCAACCAACCAGGGATCGAAAGGATTCAAAAAGATATTCCAGAAAGGTCCAAAAGGAAAACTTGAATTTGCATCCTGCAGGCAACTGCTGACATAGCGTTTACGTCATATTAGGTATCGCAAGGAATCCAGACATGACAAGGTATGGAGAGGGCTGCTGAGAGAGCAAATCGTTAAGAGTTCCCATCACAAAAAATTCATTTTTCTATTTCTTTAATTTTGTGCCTTTGCAAGATGCCAGCTGTTCACTAAACCTGTGATAATCATTTTATGACGTGTGCATGTCGCATCATGATGCTGTAAACCTTAAACGTACACGGTGCTGTCTGTCGATTATGTCTCAGTAAAACCGGAAGAAAAAAAGAAGAAAGTCTGCGGGAGGATGTGCGCCGGTGATGCAGACACTGCGCTGTTTTGTCTAAGGGACTTGAGCACCTGTGGATTTTGGTGCCCACGGGGGCCCTGGAGTCGGGTCCCCGGATATGGGCAATGACTGTAGGAGTCTCGGGTCCCACTTGCTCTTCCAAACTCATTGGAAACTTGAGAAACGCTTGTCCCAGCAGGGAGCTGCCGCTTTACGCAGGTCAGACTGGCGAACTCAGAAAGCTGCGACCTGCAGGTGTTGGTGAGGATGGTGGGAGAGGATGGCTGGAGACCGGAGCCCGCACACTGCCGGTGGGATGCAGACAGCAGGCTGGTCTTGGAAAGGCGTCGGGTTCGACTTGGTCACCTTAAGCCGACACACACGCTGTGGCTAATAGTTCCACCCTGGATGCGCAAATCACATAGAAAACTTCCCCCAGGTCTGAGCGCATCTGTGCGGGTCCTGAGTCATGAGGGGGAAATGTGGGGCCTCGCCCCGGCAGGACGGGAGGAGAGGCACCCACAGCAAGACAGGGCCATAGGCACGGCACCGAGTGACACTGAGACACGAGGTTTACAACGGCCCGGAATGCAGGCCCACAGAACAGAATGGTCAGGTCAGCAATTAACTATTTATCAGACAGTTCGGAGGGCTGGGGGAAAAGTCAGAGTGGGAGGCTGGATAAAGGGATAAGTAAATAAAATGAGGGAGGCCTGGGCTGGTGCAGGGATAGCTGGCTGGTCACCTCCACCACAGGTACCAGAGGTTCAGATGGGGGAGGGAGGGAGGGAGGAGGCCTCTGAGGAGGAGGACATGGGGGTGCTGAGCCCTGCAGGGGGAGGGGACTGTGTTTCCATCCTTTTCCAAGGAGCACAGAACCTTCCAGGAAGTAGATGGGCTGAATGTGAGGCCTAGCCCCACCCCCACCCCCACCCCTATTAAGTATGAGGAATAGGAGACCTCAGAGAAAGGCAGGAGCAGCAGATTCCAGCAACCACCAGGGGCCCTGCTGAGGTCAGGCTAGGTCTGGAAAGCCGGCTGACTCAGCGAGTCTCTCCCATGAGCCAGGATTCAAAATCACGCTGCAATGGTGGGGAGGCAACATGTGACACAGGGACAGCGTGCATCCAAGGAGAGCTGGCCTGGCGGGCAAGTTAACTTCGGGAAATCTGAAGCCCGGACCTAAGGCCCCCACAGCTCTAGGGACTGGGCCACTTTAAGAGAATAGAGAGCACAGTGGAAAAAGCCAAACCTGGATAGAGGTGCGCCAGCCCGAGGTGGGGGCCCGTGTGGTCTTGCTCGGGAGCAGGGCAGGAGTGCAAGGAGTTCAGTGCCCCGAGCCTCGGTTTCTGAGATTCATTTCACTCAGTGCGCAGTACACTGACCTCCCATCTCCACGTGCTCCTGTCTTTGCTTCTGATGCTGTCCCACCCGTTGGTCACCACCCGCAGGGGACTGGGGGACCGTGCAACTGAGAACAGCACGGCGCTGGGACAGGAGGAACTGAGCGCTTCCACAGCTCGCATTGACCTCGTTCCGAGGCGGGGAAAGCACATCCTTGCCTGCCTGTTCAGGACGCACAGGAGGAGCCCAGGAGGCAGCACCTGGACAAGGGGCACCTGTCCCTGGGAGTGTCCCCTCCAGTCACGCTGCTGATGACAGCATGGCGTAGGCCTTGGGGCAAAGCCAGCCTAGCTCCGCGGACCATACCTCCCCTTTAATCTCTTCTCCACCTGAGCACTAAACTACGAATCACTAGTCTCAACCGCAAACTCTGAGTCCACCAGACCCCCAATCAGCCCTGTGTCCCTCCAAAGGGGAGATGCCCTACAACCCAGCAGTCCCACTCCTGGGCATTTATCCAGAGGAACCTCTAATTCAGACAGACACCTGCACCCCGATGTTCACAGCAGCACTATTTACAATAGCCAAGACGTGGAAGCAACCTAATTTTCCGTGGATAGATGACTGGATAAAGGAGTTGTGGTGCATTTACACAATGGAATACTACTCAGCCCTAACAAAGAATAAAATAATGTCATTTGCAGCAGCATGGATGGACCTAGAGATTTGCATACTGAGTGAAGTAAGCCAGAAAGAGAAAGAAAAATGCCATATAATATCACCTACATGTGGAATCTTAAGAAAAAAAGGTCACGAACTTATTTACAAAAGAGAGGCAGACTCACAGACATAGGAAATAAACTCATGGTTACTGGAGGGGAAAGGAGGTGGGAAGGGATAAATTGGGAGTTTGGGATTAGCATATACTACTATGTGTAAAATAGACAAAAGGGTCCTACTGTATAGATTAAGGAACTATACTCAATGCACTGTAATAGCCTATAATAAAAAGGAATATGAAAAGGAATATTTATATATTTTTATATATATACATAAATGAATCACTACGCTGTACACCAGAAATTAACACAACATTGTAAATCAACTACGCTGCAATTAAAAGAAAAGTGGAGGTTCCAAGCCAGCTGGCCGGGACACAGCCGTCACGGCTGCCTCTGGCCACCACCTTTGGGTTCCAGATAACCTGGTGTGCTTCAGTCACAGGGAGAGGGTGACAGCCTTCCTGGCCCACGCCGATGGGAGTCAGAAACCACGTGAATGAGTCCTTCTAAAAAGACCAGCGACAGAGGCGGCTCCTAGAGGTAAGCCTGTATCCAGGACAGACGTCACGTTTTGTTCAAAATGGAGAAAATGAGAAAGTAGCCCTTGGAGGGCAACGCTCATGCCCCCCACATGGGAGGTCTCCCCTGCGGCACTGGGCCCCATGCACAGCCCTTATGCAACAATCTATCTGATTTATGCAACTTCACTGTGAAAACCTTATTAAAACTGACACAAAACACTTCAGTCACAGTCATTTCCTAGAAAGTTTTTTTTTTACTCGTCACAGAAGGTAATTAAATCTGAAAAGGAATGGTGTTGACACATTTTTAAAATCATTACCAGGTTCTCTTTATTTGTGCAAATTATTTCTGTATAATTTATTTCTGTATTAAAAATATGCCAGCATACCTACTTACAAGACTTTGAAAAAAGGTACATCTGACTATTTTAGGGCCCCACGCATTTTCCAATGCAATTTTAATGGATCTTTTGTAATTTCACTGCATTCCCAGTCCCAACGCAGAGTTTTACTTAACGCACCCTGCACACGACGTCTGTTTTCCTAACTCATAGTTTGCCTCGGGGTCTCCCAGGGGGACGAGGGGGGACCTACCTTGGAATGGTGTAGGAACCACAGGAGAGGACCTTCCCTCCTCCTCCTCCTCCTCAGCCTCGTCAACACAAATGACCAGTCGGGCAGAGCGGAGGCCAGAGGCTCACCTCACCGCGGCAGCTGGGCTGAGACCCGACCGTGGTACTCACCTCTCAGGACGGGCCTCTCACCGATGCTCCGGATGCTGTAGATGGTGCCGGACAGGGGCACAGCTGGAATGAGCTCTGCGAGCAGGTACCCGGAATACCAGGCGCACAGGGAGGCGAAGACGAGGAACGCTGCCTTCAGGGTGCCTGCGGACACACAAGACACGAGTGGGTGCCCCTAGCGCGGCTTTCCTGACCCAACCCTCCACCTTCCCGAGACAGTGCTCGGCACCAGTGTCCACAGGATGCGCTGAGGGGAGATCACCCTGGAGGCTGGCGGGCGAGGGCCCGGGGCCACCTGATGGGGCCACGACGTCGGCTCATGGCTCCGAGGGCAGGCTTTTGAGATAAACCGGAGCAGGTAACGTGAACAGGATGTGAAGGCTCTCGAGGCCAAAGGTTCCCATTTGCCGTTGTGCTGGGGCCCGGAGCTTCCTCAGGTGCTCACGCCAAGGACTCATCAAGTTGCCTTGACACAGGCCTAAAAAGACAGAGGGGGCCCTTCCCTCTGCAAGCCCTGGGAAGCGCCTTCAAGCAGGTGGAAATTCTGTTCTGTCTGCTGCTGGGCGGCCAGTGCTGGGGATGGCACCTGTGTCCTGGGAACACGCAACTGCCCCTGTGTCACTGGAAAAAGTTCCCCACCATCATCATCCTCAGAGACAAGCCTGCAGGGACACCAGAGGTCCCCCTGGCAGGACGTCCCTGGAGATTATCTGATTGATAGGCTTCCAGAATCTTCCTCTCAGTTCCTCAGGAAAGGCATTTACTCCTTCCTCGGTTATCGGAGGTCTAGGGGACAGTTCCGCCCCTTCATAGACAATCTGCTCCTGGATCTTTGGCATTTCACTCCCTAAATAGTTCACAGATCAGGACTGTGCAGGATTCCCAACACTGCCGAGACGCAGGGATGGCCATAGGCCTGCAGGAAAGGGACCTCAAGATGTCCCCACTGGCATTTCTGTGCTAACAGGTCCAGTCCTAAGAAATAAAAGGAAGGAAAGAAGGAAGGAGAACAAGGGGGAGGAGAGGGGATGGAAGGGGAGGGGAGGGTGACCCCACACCCTCTCAGGCCAAACATCTGGAAACAGTCATCCTCTAGAGTGGCCTCCAGGCTGCTCCTTCCACCCATGGCAGCTGTGCTGGTCAAGGCCTCCAAAGGCCTCCCCATTGCCTGCCCCAGGCCCCGGGATGACGGTCCCGCCCTGACCGTGTTCTCCCCGGACGGCTCCTACGCTCCCGAGGGGTCCCCACCTCGTGGGCAGGCTTTCCCTGGCAGGGTGCATCCCGGACCTGTCCTCAGGATCCTAGATGAGGTCACCCAGACTGTCCTCTGGGTTCCTGACTACGATGTCCCCTTTCCAACCCCCATCAGCACCCTGGGAGGCCCCACAGGGCCTCACATGTAGCATGTCCCAGATGAGGCCCTAGATTCTCCCCGGCTCCCCAGATCTGTCCCTGCCCTGAGTCTCTCCCAGCTCAGCTGGACAGATAGGGCCAGGTACCGGAGACGAGGACCTCATCCTTGATCCCACACCCCACTCCTAGCCTTCAGTGGAGCCCATCAGCCAGTCTTGCTGGGGCAGCTTCCAAAATCAACCTCACCTCCACAGACTTCTCTTGGCCTCTACTGCCTCCAACTCCCCAGGCCACCACCACCCTAGCTTATCTCTTTCGCAGGTGGTGAAACCCCCACACCCAGGGGTGCTCCGAATGGAGCATTGATGTATCACAAGGAGTATAATAAAGAGAACGTCTTGCGGAGGGAGGGTATAGCCCAGAGGGAGAGAGCATGCTTAGCATGCTTGAGGTCCTGGGTTCAATCCCCAGCACCTCCACTAAAAAAAAAAAGTTAAAAAAAAAAGAACACATGTGATCTTTATCCCACATCCCTGCACAAAACACCTAAAACCCTGGAACTCCCTGATCAGGGGGTCTGCTGTCCTGGTTCATAAGGAGCCCCTTTCAGCCACACCAGGGTTTATGCTAACAAGGTAACTGGGTGCATCTTTGGATAGCTTCTGGGGAGGGGCTGGCCATGCTGGAAAGACCCAGTCTGTGACTGGGTCACATGGTGGGGCCTGACACGTCATCCCCACCCCCGACCTCCAGGAGGGGAGAGGGAATGGAGGCTGAGCTCAGTCACATGACCAGCAATGCACTAAGACCCCAGTGAAACTCTGGAGGGCTTCCTGGTGGTGCGCACACTGATGTGGCAGGAGGTGATGTGCCCCGACACCAAGGGCGGGGCACAAACTCCCACTCCAGGACCCTCCCAGTCTCTGCCCCGTATGTCCCTTCATTTGGCTGGTCCTCCTGATTTGGATCCTTTCGAATAAAACTATAATTGTAAATATAGTTATGTTTTTAGTGTTTCTGTAAGTTGCTGGAGGAAATTATCAAACCCCCAGGAGGGGTGGGAACCCCCAGATTTGCAGCCAGCTTCTCAGAACCGTGAGCAGCTCCCGAGACCTGTTGCTGGCGTCGGAAGAGAGGGCAGCTCATGGAGGACGTGTCCCGTAACCCGTGGGCGCTGGCGCTGACTGTGTGGTCAGGTCAGAGCTGAACTGAACGGCTGGACATCCAGCTGGTGTCAGAGGCTCCGCGTCTCCCCACCCAGAGCCCTGAGCAGGCACCAGTGGGCGTTCCCCTGCTTTTCTGAGTGCACAGCCCCCCACCCTCCAGCACCCAGCCAGAGGTGCCCCCCTCTCTCCGGGCAGTGATGCAATGCAAACCTGTCCGTCAGCCTGGCCATGTTGAGCCCTGGATCTCAGCCCCCTCTTCCCTTCTAGCACCTAGAGGTTTCCCCTCACTGAACCCCCACTGGTTAAGCTTTGTCGGGTCCGTGTGTGCCGATGCATGGGCACTGGCTAGTTCGTTAGGCAATCATCCTGGTGGAATGGGACACCTCCATCTCACCTTGACCATTTGGTTGTTTTTCAAGTTCATGTGTCAACATCAATCATTTTTTTCTCTTTTACAAACCATGCAGTCTCTAAGATTGTTAGGACATAACGCAGAGATGGCTTCCTATTGCAAAATGCCTGAGACAGTGTGGCCACTGCAGTTCCCAGGACAGAGGGACCTCTCCAAGCCAGAAGAAGCCACAGAAAACACAGAAGCACAAAAGCAATGGATGAAGCAGGTGTGCTGTCCTGGGAACTCCGTTTGCTCCGTGCTCCAGTTGTGCTGACCTGCTGCCCTTTCCTGCTGTCCCTGTGTTTGAGTTTGTCCCTCTGCCTCCGGGGAGCCCTCGTCCACAGACCCCTGGCCATCTCTCTCTCCTCCTTCAAGGACCCCAGCAGCTCTGGGGCCCCTCCTTGGTGCAGCCCACACAGACACCCTCACGACTGCCCTTCACACGCCCCAGGGGCGCAGCACGCCAGACCCCTCTTCTCCAGGTCTGCGTCCACACTCCTAAGCCGGTGTGAGGGTCCAGTGATGTTCCAGGACACACTGTTGGACGCACGCTGACTGCGGGAAACAGGGATTCAGCATCCACAGAGTCTCAGGTCCCAAAGCAACAGCGCACTGTGCCCCGTGCCTCCGAGCACAGCCGGACTACTTTATCCAAGCGTCATATTTGAATAAGAAAATTCGCAAAGCAGAAATTATTCAGAAGACTTTCTAGACCCCATGTCACACGTGAGATCTTTAAGCAAAGAGCTGCTGTTTCAATGGGAAAAGACTGAAAGGGAACGTGGTGCCACCTCTCAGATGCCTTCCATCCCGCACGGAAGGGAGGCCCGCCTTTATCCCCAGGTGAACAAGGACAAGCAGGTGGAAGTGACAGAGAAGAAAATGAAGAGTGAATCAAAGCCACGCCTCCTGACAAGGAGAGCCCTGGGCATTTTCTGGCTCCAAGAAAGGTTATGAAGTGTCCATGCTCCAGGTCGGGGATGCCTGCGGTGGCCGGAGGAAGGGAGCCTTGGAGCCAGAAGCACCTCGGGGGGGGGGGGGCAGACCCAGCAGCCCACATGGGACCAGTTCATCCTGAGAAGACAGGGTGCAGGCTGGCGGCGGACCCGGCACCCGGTGGGGGCGCAGGGGAGGATTCGTCTTGGGAAAGGTGGGCGCACCTTAGCCGGGACTCGGCTAAGACAGCCCCGGGTGGGCCAGCCCTGGCAGGAGGGGCCCAGCAGCTTCCGACATGGGGGAGGAGGGAGAGGAAGGACACAGAGTCCAGGAACCGTGTGGGATTCTGTAACCAGGACCCAGCCTACTCTCAGAAGGTAATCAAGTCACCATCAGCCCACAGACACCCCCTCCCAAGTGCTTCCACCCCGCGGGCACAGGTGAGAGAGCAAAGGCCAATTCTGAGCGCCGCAGGAGGTCGGGGATTTCCTCCTCGGAGGCCCTCGTGGAGGGCGCGAGTGTGTTCCCGCCACCTGTGCGGACCTGTGTGCGCGTGCACGTGTGTGTCCTACACTCACCCCACCCTCAGAGCCTTGGGGGGTCTCAGGCTGGCCCAGACATTTCACTTCCACTGGAGGCCAAAGCAGTCTGAAAACCAGTAACACTAAGCCAGGCTACATATAAGTGGGGGATGGGTCTCTGAGTGCCCGCCCCTCCAGCCCGGCAGCCCTGCAGAGGGCCGTCCTGAGCCCTTAAGAACACACATGGGGGGATTTCCTTCAAGTAGCATGCAGGATGAGGAAGCTATTTGTCACTGGCACCCTCCCCCTGGGAGCCCAAATCTCGTCACCCTGGAGACAGCCACTCCTGCATCCCTCGTTCTTAAGAGGCTGGGGATGCTGAGGGGTGGCTGAGCCAGACTTGAGATGCAGCTGCTTTGTGGCTTCAGCTCTGCTGGCCTTAGTGTCCCCTGTCTTCACTGTCCAGGTGACGAAGTCTTTCTGGTAGTAAGCCGGGAAGTGCCACACCTGGACACAACACGTGATTTGCAAGGTTACCCACCTTTCAAAGTACACATGACAACACCCTCATTGTGAGGAAAGGGGATGACAGCTGCCAGGAAGCTGCTCCCAGATGAAGGGCGGTGGAGGCTTAACATATTCCAGCCCTTCAGTCTGCTTGTCCCTCCTGTGAGCTGTGTCCCTACCTGAGGCAGATCTGGTGCAGGGGAATGCTGTTTCCACAAATGTCACCAAATCTTTAGCTCACAAAATCAAAGGGGACATGGCCCTGAGCTTCTGCGGGGCGGGGGGGGGGTTGTCACAACCAGACACACCTGGAGCAGTGCAAACTTGGTGTTACCTCAGAGCTTCATGTGAAAGGGCTACATAGCCCACAAGTGAGTCACGAGGGCTGTGTGTGAAAAAGCTGCGGGAGGGGCAAAACGACCTGATAACACTCAGCATCTTCCCATTGAGGAACCAGCAAA
This sequence comes from Camelus bactrianus, assembly GCF_048773025.1. NCBI lineage: Eukaryota > Metazoa > Chordata > Mammalia > Artiodactyla > Camelidae > Camelus > Camelus bactrianus. Next base: position 3,920,011 of record NC_133539.1, read on the forward strand.
ACCGTATCACAAGCATATAATGTAGGAATAACAAAAAAATTCTTCTAAATTCACGGTAACGGAAGCCAGTGCCCCTGGGAGATGTCTTCTCCCAAGAAGAGATGTGTGTCCCCTACAGCCCACCCAGGGCGCCCCAAACAGTGCTGGTCACCCATAAACGGTTCTGTAGCAAACACCAGTATTTTACACAACAAAACAAAAATCTTCAACTTTGGGTCTCCTACCCTTTGGGGATGAGCAGAAAAGACGGTGCTTAGAACATCCTGCAGCGCAACCACACAGCCAGAAGGCCAGCCAGGAAGGATGAAGGCCACTGAGGCTAACAAACACCTCGCAGCAACGACCTGCCGCCAGACAGGGGCAGTGACCTTGAAAGATGCCAAGAGAGCTTTCCATTTTGGAATTTAAAATGTTTGCACAGTCTGCTGCCTTGCTCCAGGAGGAAGCCAGATTATAATCCTTCAGATTATACGAAGAAACAGCCAAACCGTTCAAAAGGCAATGTGTGCCTGTGGCGGGAGGTTCACCTGGACCCCACTGACAGCAATGGAGGCGGGCAGGGAAGACAGGCCACCGTCAGGAAGACAGGCACCAAGGGACAAAATGACTCTTGAAATAGTTGGGGATTTTCTCTCCACTTTCCTATTTGCCCCAAGAATTCAGAGACTCAAGTAGTTTGATAAAACGGAAGGAAACAAAAGCCTTATAAAAAGATGCTACCGGGAACTGTTATAATAAGGGACAATGGGGCATTCCATGTCAATTAGTCCCCACGTCTCACCCACCCACAGGCCAGTGACTTAAAAAGGTCTGTCCCACACTTTTCACAATTTCTTGGGTTGGTCAGGTACCTGAGGCTAATGATCTCTGCCTCCAACTGGAGAAGCCACAGGTGGATCCACAGGTGCCTCTAACCAGCGCCTGGCAGCCCCGGCGTCCCTTCCCTCCCCTCCCAGGAAGTTCCAGCGCCCCTGCTGGCACCTGCGGCCCGGAGGAAGGCGCCCTCTCCGCTTGGGGCTCACCGGGTTCTGCTCCACCTGCGCTCACCCAACACCTACTTTTCAGGCCAAACGTCCCTCTCACTGACACCCCCACCCCTACCCGCCACGCACGCAGCTAGGGCGGTGGGGACCGGTAGGAGGGCGGAGGAAAAACTCCAGCCAACTTGCCTGCCGCATTCGCTTCCCGCATTCCTGGTCACCGATCCAAGAGAAAACCCTGTCCGGGGGCGCCCCTACCTCTGGCTCAGTGTGGCGGGTCCCAGGAAGGGCGAGGCAGCGACTCTCCCCTGCCCAGGGGTCCCTTCCCTCCTCCCGCGGTGGAGTTCGCACTCACCGGCAGTCCCGGGGCGCATCTTCCAGGCGCGGCTGCGGGCCCTTCTGGTCCTTGGCCTCAGCTCCCGGCGGACGGACCGGAGGGCGCCTCGCACGGTCTGGGCGGACGCCTGGCGACACGCCCTCCAGGCTGGGCCGCAGCAGGGAGGGCAGGCGCGGGTAGGGCAGGTGCGTAGGTGCGGGCGGGGCGGGGCGGGACAGGTGCGGGAGGGGCAGGGAGCTCAGGGTCTGCGGGATGCGCTCTCCAGTCTCCAGAGAGAAGGAGCGGGGTTTGCTTTGACGGGGAGGACGCTGCCTCTTAACGTTTAGTGGCCCCAGGCCCCAATTTAATGTCTCACAAGGGGGATTGCCCAAGATACGCCTATCTCGAGCCTTTTAGACGTCAAAGCAGAGGCCCAGGGGAATGAATCCAGGTTTCAAGTCCAGGTCCCAGGGTCACGGTTATAAGGCGCTTGGCTTCCTCCAAAACTCCCTACCCACTGCAGTTTGCACAGCCCAGCAGGCGCTCTGCCTCTCATGTCCTCCTTTACTCTGGGAATTGATTAGGGAAAATAGGACAGGAACCATGTCCTGGGCCCCAAAGTCAGGGTCACAGGCCTGCAGGTCCTTGGGTTTATAGGAGGCCAGGCTTGCCAGGGTTAGAGTCAAGCAGGTTTCTGAAGAAAGCTCCCGGGATGTCCCGCCTGGGAAGAGGATCGGCTGCCCTCCTCCCGGCAGGGAGGCCTGCCTTCCCGGCATCCGTCTGGTTTTACAGCGCGTTGAACCTACTGCCATCAAAGTGGCCCCAGGCTCCCAAGAGCAAGTTAAGGCTCCACAGGCAGTTGGTCACTTTTGTGGAGAAGGAGTTCCAGGGAGGCAGCATCTGCAAAAGACACAGTCCCCACCTCCAGAGTGTGCTGGCTCCCACAGTCCTGTTCCCTAAAGAAGCCAGGGGCTCAACTGCCACCGCCCTCCACCACCATCTTTGCCTCCTGAGAAGCTCCAGTGTGGGGTCACCCAGGGAGCCGGGGACAAGTGTCCTGTGGACAGCGTGGCTTTTTATTCCAGGCCACCGCCTGCCCGCTGGCCTGCAGATCGGGGAACAGAAGACAGGGGTCTCTGTTGGGACGCCCTCCTCAGGGCTCCAGGACGGCACCCAGCCCGAGCGAGGCACGTTTCGGCTCGGATGCCTCTCTGAGCATCTCTCCAGCGATGCTGGCAGGCTAGTCCCCAGCTCTCCTCAACACTGACACTAGACACACGAATCAGCTCATTGAAGGGGGTGTTGATTCCGCCCAAGAGCCGCACCTCTGTCTTTAGCTCACCTCACTTCAGAGATGGAGCGTTTATCTCTGGGTTCGCTTTCATTGAAAAAAAAAAAGTGGTAAAAAAGTGCATAACATAAAATGTACCACCTTATACCAAATTTACAAAATTACATTTTAAGTGTACAGGTCAGTAAAGTTAAGTACGTTCACCTTGTTGCACAACAGAACGCCAGAACGGTTTCATCTTGCAAAACGAAAACTCTGTTCCTAGTAATCAGCACCTCCCCCTTCCCCCGACCCCCATCACCCGGCAGGCACCGTCCTACTTTCTGCTTCCAGACTTTGACTACTTTAGATCCCTCATATAGTGGAATCATACAGTATTTGTCTTTTTATGACTGGCTTATTTCACTTAGAATAACGTCCTCAGGTGCATCCACGTTGTAGCCTGTGACAGGATTTCAATCCTTTTTAAGGATGAGGAGTATTCCATTATATGTATAGACCGTAGCCTGTTTATCCAGTCATCCCTTGATGAACACTTGGGCTGTTCCCACCACTTAGCCATTGTGAATAATGCTACTGTGAACGTGGGTGTGCAAATATCTCTTCGAGATCCTGTTTCCAGCTCTTCGGGGCATACAGCAGAAGTGGAATTGCTGGATCATCGGGTAATTCTACTTTGAATTGTTTGAGGAATCACCATGCTATTTTCCACAGTGGCTGCATCATTTTACACTCCTAATAGTAGTGCATAAGTGTTCCAGTTTCTCCATATCCTCACAATGCATTACTTTGTTTGTTTTTTTGTTTTGCTTTGCTTCTAATTTAGAGCAGGAATCCTAAAGGACGTGAGGTGATATCTCGCTGTGATCTTGTTTGCATTTCTCTAAGGAACAGTGACGGTGAGCATCTTCTCATGTGCTCATTCGTCGTTTGTGTAGCATCTTCAGAGAAATGTCTATTTAGGCCTTTGGCCATTTATAAATCTGGCTGTTTCTGTTGTTGTTGAATTGCAGGAGTTCTTTATATATTCTGGATATTAACTCCTTATCAGATATATGGTTTATAAACATCTCCCCACATGCCCTAATTTTCACCATGCTGTGTCCTTGAATGCACAGAAGTTTCTGTATGATGCAGTTTTTGTTTGATTTATCTGTTTCTGCTTTTGCTGCCTGTGCTTTTGGTGTCATAGCCAATAAATGGTTACCAAATCCAATGTCATGACGCTTTTATACTACGTTTTCTTCTAGAAGTTTGAGGTCTTTAACTCATTTTGAGTTAATTTTTTGGTCCATGGCATTAGGTAAAGGTCCAATGTCATTCTTTTGTATGTGGATATTCAGTTTTCTCAACACCATTTGTTGAAGAGACTGTCATTTCTCCATCAAATGGTTTCAGCACCCTTGTGAAAAAAATCCTTATTTTTATCAAAGATAACTTGACCATATATTCGAGGAATTCTTTAGGAGCTCCCTAGTCTATTCCAGTGGCTGACATGTCCGTCTTTACGCCAGTGCCACACTTTTCTGATTACTGCAGCTTTATAATTGAGTTTTGAAGCCAGGAAGTGTGAGCCTCCAACTTTGTTCTTCTTTTTCAAGATTGTTTTCGCTATTCAGAGTCCTCTCAGGTTCCATATGAACTTCAGGATGGACTTTTCTATTTCTGCAAAAAAAAAACCCATGATATTTGCTAGGAATTGCACTGAGCCTGCAGATTGCTTTGGGTAGTACCGGTGACTTCACGATACTGCAGTTTCAGATCTCTCACCCCTGGATGTCTTTTAATTTATTTGCACCTTCCTTCGTTTCTTTCAGTAGTTTTGTCGTTTTCAGTGCCTCCTTGGTTAGGTTGGGATTTGCTTTCATTTTGCTTTAATCCTCCTACATCCAGAACCCACTCCCTATTTTCACACGGTCCCTAAGAAACCTCCTCAGGTTCTCCTTAGCAGCTTCCCTGGCCTGTAAAACACGACAGAGTTTCCATTTCTGGGGATCTATGCTAAGGGGTTTTTCAAAAGAGGAAATGCACACTCAACAGTGAAAAAATGCACACAAATGTACACTCAACAGTGAAAAAGGCAAAGAAATCTATGAGGGCAACAAAAGCCAGAAGGACATTTAAATACAAATAAATTCCTAGAAGTGAATTACTAGACCAAAGGGTACATGAATTCTGAATTCCAACAGATGTTCCCCACAGCTCTCCAGAGAAGTTATACCAGGTTATATGCCTGCTGGCAGCGTATGAGAATATTTGTCCATACCCTTCCCAAAGTATTGTATTATCCAACTTTTTGATCTATACTATCCTGTTGTGGAAAAAAAAAAGCTTAGTATTGTTCTAATTGGTTCTCTCATTAAAGCGATCGCCTCAGCACACTTCCATAGGCTTAAAAGCCATTCGTGGTTTGTGCATACATCTTTTCCTGGGAACTGTCTCATCACATACATCGCCCATTTTTCTAATGAGTTGTTAGCATTTTTCTGGTTATAGCGGCTTTGAGACCTAATTTGTGGACTAGATAATACATTGGTGTAGTTCAAATTTTACGAGTATACAAAGAGATGGATGGTGATAAATCTCCTGACCCCTGCATCTGTTTACCCAATAGAAAACCCAGGTTATCACTTTCTTGGGTGTCCTTCCGGAATTTCTTTGTACACATCCAGCTACAGCCAGGATGGGCCACGTGGCCCGGCTCCCTGCAATAGCCGTTTCTTTTCCGCCTCTGTCAGGGCTCACACACAGTGAGGGAACTTCTCACACAGGACGTTTCGTTTATGTGAAACAAGACGATAAACCCCTAGAAGAGGAACTGCTCGGCTTATTTATTCAGAATCCAGAGATTTTGCCAAAACAGACCCAGAAGTATGTTGTGCTCATTGACACCCCCCCTCCCCGCCGCCTCGCCACCGCCCGGAGAAGTTTGTGCACGCTTATTTCAAGGATAATTTTTACTACTTGGTTTTCACCTTCCTTCCTTCCTTACTTAGGAAAAGTACCGCCACTGAAGGAGCGACTCCCTCTGAAACACACTCCACTGCAAAGCAACCAAAAAGCAGGACTCTTGCAAATATGAATGTAGTATGAATTCCCCCGCCCATGTTTTACACAGGAGGACATCTACTATACACATTGTTGTATAATTACTAAATTGTGTACTTTAGCTTTTCATAACTCCATATTAATTAGTTCCTTGCCGTAGGCAATAAAAAATCTTTTTCCCTATTTGTCTTTACTTTGAGTGTGGAATTCCATCCCCACCCCAGGCAGTTTAAAAAATAATCTGATTTTCTTTCTTTCTTTTTTTTTTTTTAAAGTAGAGGTACTGGGGATTGACCCAGGACCTCGTGCATGCTAAATATGAGCTCTGCCTTCCCCCTGATTTTCTTTTTACAGCTTCTGAGTTTTGTTTTGCTTAGAACAGCCTTGATCTCTTTCCCCATACTTTCTTATTTTTTAATTAAAATATTTGTTCCATCTATATTAAATGTTGATGGAAATCCAAACTTACTCTCCCCCAGCTGGCCAGCCAGTGGTCCACCGTTTGTTGAATGATCGTCTTCCTCCTCCATTGGTTTGAGACGCCCGCTCATTATTTAAAGTTTCGTATGTACTTAAGATGATGTCTGGACTTCATAGTCTGTTCTCTCAGCCTTATTTCCTTCTGCTTAGGTACTTCCTAGTGACTTTTCCATGTTTACTTTCCACTTGAACTTTGGATTCAGCTGACTGTTCACGACAGCTCCTGCTCTGTGGCCATGGCGCCGGCACTGTGGGACACACTCTGCTCTGAAGGTTGTGCTGGGAAATCTTTTTCAGCCTGCACTGCAGCCTAAAGGGAAGGTATCTGAACCATCTTACAAATGGCTTAGCCCTCAGAATGGCAAAGTGAAACATCAAATGTCACACATTTCATCAGTTAGAGATTCTAAAGGTTTCCAAGTGACTCCACACTGAGTCTCTGTGAATGTAACTCCTTGCTTAAATCACAGCAATAGGACCGCTCCAGGGCCTCCTGATGGCAGTATTTTAATAGTCAGGAGCCCTGCGTTCTGTCTACGTGTGCCCCATGAATGACCTGGCCTCCTAAGGTTAATTTTCCATCTCAAAAATCTGCAGCACATAAAATGTTAAGACTCAAAATTTTTTTTACATAATTAGATTTAACTTCTTAACAATTCAACCATTTTCCTTATTTATCATTACAGCTGGGGACTAAATGTGTCGAAATGCCCAGCAGTTTCTGGAAACTAACTTCTCTTCTTCTCCTGCCAGTGTGAGACCTCAGCAGCATGTCTCCTGAACGTCACTCCCCCTTTCTCTTTATGTGTTTGCTCTGCGTGTAGCTTTTTGCCTCCCCCCGCCCCGTTCACTAACTGTATGTTCAGCTCTGTCTAATCTGCTGTAAAATCTGTTCCTTGAGTTTGCTATTGTTGTTGCTGTGTATTTTTTATTTCTGTAAGTTTTACTTGGTTCTTTTTCAAAACTGTTATATTACTTTTTACAGAATTCTGTTTCCTAAAGAGCAGAGGACGGTTGCAACCGCTCCTTAATGTCGTGGGACCAAAACATACTAGGTGTCTTTTTTTTTTTCAATTCACACAAAAATTTTAGAGCAGTTTTGGTTCACAGAAAAATTGAGGGGAAGATGCGGACATTTTGTCAGCTTCCCCCCTCATCAGTATCCCCACCAGACTGCTGTCTATGAGTCTATTTTTTTTAGTAAGTTCATTTCTATTCTTTTTTTTAGATTCCACATATAAGTGATATTATATGATATTTGTCTTTCTCTGTCTGACTTACTTCACTTAGTATGAAAATCTCTAGGACCATCCATGTTGCTGCAAGTGGCATTATTTCATTCTTTTTTATGGTTGACTAATATTCCATTGTATATACACACCACATCTTCTTTATCCAGTCATCTGTTGATGAACATTTAGGTTGCTTCCATGTCTTGGCTACTATAAATAATGCTGCTGTGAACATTGGGGTGCAGGTGTCTTTTTAAATTAGTTTTCATCTTTTCTGGATATATGCCAAGGAGTGGGATTGCTAGATCTTATGCTAACTCTATTTTTAATTTTTAAAGGATCTTCCATGCTGTTCTCTATAGTGGCTGCACCAATTTACATGCCTACCGAGAGTGCAAGAGGGTTCCCTTTTCTCCACACCCTCTCCAGCATTTATTATTTGTAGACTTTTTGATGATGGTTATTCTGACCTGTGTGAGGTGATTCGTCATTGTAGTTTTGATTTGCATTTCTTTAACAGTTAGTGATGCTGAGGATCTTTTTATGTACCTGTTGGCCTTCTGTATGTCTTCTTTGGAGAAATGTCTATTTAGGTCTTCTGCTCATTTTTGATTAGGTTGCTTTTTTTTAATTTATATTAAGCTGTATGAGCTGTTTGTATATTTTGGAAATTAATCCCTTGTTGGTCGCTTCATTATAAATATTTTCCCCCTTCCAGTTTGTCTTTTTATTTTGTTTATGGTTTCTTTTGCTGTGCAAAAGCTTTTAAGTGTAATTAGGTCCCATTTGTTTATTTTTGCTTTTATTTCCATTACTCTAGGAGACAGATCCAAAAAAATATTGCTGCACTTTATGTCAAAGAGTGTTCTGCCTATGTTTTCCTGTAGGAGTTTTTATAGTATTGTTACTGAGTCCAAACTCGTTCTGCTCGCCACACGACAGGCCAATAAATCGGGAGACGAGGTGGTGGGGCAAGGAATAGCGACTTTATTCAGACAGCCGGCAGACCGCGAGGATGGCAGACTAATGTCCTGGAGAGCCATCCTCCCCAAGTCAGAATACAGGCTCCTTTTATACAAAAAACAGGGGAGGGGGAGTGGTTGATTGTTGCAAACTTCTTGGTGTAGGAGCTCTTCGTTCCTGCAGCTGTCCGCGTGGGCCAGCTCACGGCGCTCCTGCAAAACCTCCAACAAAACAAATGCTATTCTCTGTTCTGCAACTTGTTATCTTCACGTAAGTGCAGAGCTGGCAAGACTGAGCCCAGAAAACAGGGCACAGGGTTAAAGGCAAAGGAACAGATCTCATATGGAGTCAGATTTGTTCTTGTCTATTACAGTATCTGGCCTTAGATTTAGGTCTTTAATCCATTTTGAGTTTATTTTTGTATATGATGTTACAGAATGTTCTAATTTCATTCTTTTACAGGTAGCTGTCCGCTTTTCCCAGCACCACTTATTGAAGAGACTGTCTTTTCTCCATTGCATGTTCTTGCCTCCTTTGTCGTAGGTTAATTGACCATAAGTGCCTGGGCTTATTTCTGGGCTCTCTATCCTCTTCCATTGATCTCTGTGCTTGTTTTTGTGCCAATCCTGTACTGTACCACTTGGATTACTGTAGTTTTTATAGTATAGACTGACGCCAGGGAGCATTCCTCCAGCTCTGTTCTTCTTTCTCAAGATTGTTTTGGCTATTTGGGTCTTTTGTGTTTCTAAATAAATTTTAAAATTATTTGTTCTAGTTCTGTGGGAAATGCCATTAGTGATTTGATAGGGATTACCTTGAATCTGTAGACTGCCTTGGGCAGTGTGCTTGTTTTAACAATATTGATTCTTCCAATCCAAGAACACAGTATATATTTCCATGTTTGTGTTTTCAGTTTCTTTTATCAGCATCTTATAGTTTTAGGTCTACAGGTCCTTTGCCTACTTAGGTAGGTTTATTCCTAGGTATTTTATTCTTTTTGATGCAGTGGTAAATGGGATTGTTTCCTTAATTTCTCTTGCTGCTATTTGGCTGTTAGTGTATAAAAATGTGACAGATTTCTGTATATTAATTGTGTGTCCTGCAACTTTACCAAATGCATTGATGAGCTCTAGTAGTTTTCTGGTGGCGTCTTTAGGGTTTTCTATATATAGCGTCATGTCATCTGTTCTTGCTGCTGAGCTTTAAGTCTTTGCATATTTTGGATAACAGTCCTTTATCAGATTACTAAAGGTCTATGACTTGTCTTATTATTCTCTAGACATTGCCTTTTGCAGAGTAGATTTATTTAATTTTGATGAAGTCCAGCTTAACAATTATTTCTTTCATGGAAGGTGCCTTTGGCGTTGCATCTAAAAAGGCATCACCATACCCAAGGCCATGTAGGGTTTCTCCTATGTTACCTTCTAGGAGTTTTATAGTTTTGAGTTAATTTTTGTAAAGAGTGTAAAGTTTGTATCTGGATTCATTTTCTTTTTTGCAGGTGAATGTCCAGTTGTTTCAGCAGCTCTTGTTGAAGAGACTGTCTTTGCTCCATTGTACTGCCTTTGCTCCTTTGTCAAAGGTCAGTTAACTATACTCAGGCAGGTCTGTTTCTGAGCTCTCTCTTCTGTTCCACTGATCTGTGTGTTTTTTTCTTTCAGCACTATCACACTGCCTCCACTGCTGTAGTCTTACAGTAAGTATTGAAGTTGAGCAGTGACAGTCCTCCAACTTTGTTCTTTTCCCTGAGTATTGTGTTGGCTATTCTGGGTCTTTTGCTTCCACAAAATAAGGGTTTTGGACGGAACTGCACTGAATCTATAGATTAAGTTGGAAAGAAGTGATGTCTTTCTGTCTACAAACATAGAATATCTCTTCATTTATTTAGTTTTCTTTGATTTTCTTCATCAGAGTTCTATAGTTTTTCTCATATAAATGTTGTACATATTTTGTTAGATTTCTACTGAAGTATTTCATTTTGGGGTGCTAATTAAATGGTATTGTGTTCTTAATTTCAAATTCCACTCGTTCGTTGCTGATATATAGAAAAATAATGGACTTTCACATCAGGTTAATAAACTTTGTATCATGCAACCTTGCTATAAACACTTAGTCCCAGGAGTGTTTTTTAATTGATTCTTTTGGATTTTCTATACAGATGATCATATTATCTGCGAACAAAGACAGTTTTATTTCTTCCTTCCCAATCTGTAAGCCTTTGATTTCTTTTTCTTGGCTTACTGAATAGCTAGAAAGTTCAGTATAGGAGTAGTGAGAGGGACCCCCTTGCCTCGTACTTGATCTCGGTGGAAAAGCCTTGATTTCTCACCGTTAAGTACAATGTTGGCTGCAGGGTTTTTGCAGATAGTCTTTATCAAGTTGTGCCCATTCCTCTCTATTCCTAGTTCACTGAAAGTGTTAATCATGAACTCTGTTGTGTGTGCACTGGATTTTGTCAAATGCTTTTTCTGCATCTACTGATGTGGCCGTGTGATTTTTCTTTTTTAGCCTGTTCATGTGATGGCTTACATTAATTGATGTTTGAATATTAACTCAGCCCTGCATAGCTAAGATGAAGCCCACTTGGTTGTGGAGTACAACTCTTTCTATGCATTGTTGGATTCTATTTACTAATGTTTTGTTGAACATTTTTGCATTTATATTCATGAGAGATATTGGTCTGTAGTTTTCTTTCCTTGTAATGTCTTTGTCTGGTTTTGGAAATAGAGTAATGATAGTCTTACAGAATGGGTTAGGAAGTATTTCCTCTATTTCCACCTTTGAAAGAGTGTAGAGAATTTTTATAATTTATTCCTTAAATGTTTGACGGAATTCACCAATGAACCCATTTGGGCCTGGAGCTTTCTGTTTGGGAAGGTTATTAATGATTGATTCAATTTCTTTAATGAATAAAGCCCTATTCAAACTGTCTATTTTTTCATGGGTAAGTTTTGGCAAATGTGTCTTTTAAGGAATTGGTCCATTTTATCTAGATTATAAAATCTGTGGGCATAGAGTCAGTCATAGTATTCCATTATTATCCTTTTAATGTCTGTGGGATCTGTAGTGGTGGCCTCAGTTTCATTTCTGATTATTGGTAATTCGTGTCCTCTCCTGTTTTTTAATTAGTTAGCCTGGCTAGAGGCTTAGAGATTTGGTAATCTTTTCAAGGAACCAATTTTTGGTTTTATTGACTTTCTCTGTTGATTTCCTGTTTGCTATTTCATTGATTTCTGCTCTAACCCTTCATTATTTCTTTCCTTCTACTTACTTTGAACTTTTTCTAGTTTCCTGAGGTAGAAACTTAGATTATTAACTTTAGATCTTTCTTCTTTTCTAACATATGCATTCAATGCTACACATGTTCCCTAAGCACTGTGTTGGCTGTATTACACAAATTCGGATAAGTTGTGTTTTCATTTTCATTTGCTGCAAAATATTTTAAAATTTCTCTTGAGAATCCTTCTTCAACCCATGTGTTACTTAGAAGTATGTTGTTTAACTTCCATGTATTTTTGGATTTTCCAGTTATTTTTCTGTAACTGATTTCTAGTTTAATTCCATTGTGGTCTGACAACAGATATTGTACAATTTCTGTTATTTTGAATTTGTTAAAGTGTATTTTATTGTCCGGAATGTGGTCTATCTTGGTGAATGTTTCACGTGAGCTTGAGAAGAATGCGTATTCTGCTGTTGTTTCCAATGAAGTTAACACATACTTGGCATGTGCAGCAACTCCACCCCTGAGACTAGCCCCTGGAAAACAAACCACATGCATTTAAGTTCTTAGTATCCACAGAAGATTGCAGCCAAAACCAAGATACAAGCCAAAACCTATCAACAGGAGAACAGTTAAGCAGTTTGTGGTATAATCACAGGATAGAATATTATTCAGTGATTTTAAAAAAAAAAAAGAATGTATTGCTGATAAATGCAACAACATGGCTAACTCTCAAAACCAATCTGCATACTGATTACATTTAAATGAAGATCAAGAGGAGATAAAACTAATCCGTGGTGACAGAAGATAGACTAGTGTTTTCCTCTGAGCACAGGGGTGGGAAGATACTCAGTGGGAAAGGGCACGGGGAAGCTTATTGGTACGATGGAGAAGTTCTTTATCTCTGTCTGAGCGGCTGAGTACACGAGAATGCTATATAAAAAGTTATAGAGCTAAATGTGTATTCCACTGCATATATATCATACTTCAATAAACTATGTTATCAGAAAAAGAAAAATAAATGAGTAGCAAGGACAGAGCCAGATGGAGCCATTGGAACTCATTTACAGCTCAGTCTGGCCCACACAGCACACACAAGCTACCTTGTCAAGTGTCATTTCAGACCTGGAGTGGCTCCCTCTGAAGCCGGCCCTGGGTCCTGACTGGCTGCACACATTGTTTTGGGGGAGGTTGGCGGAAACAGTCTGTGGTCCTGTCTCAGCCTGGACACACTCCTCTCCTACCCTATATCCTGCCCTTCCTTCAAGACCTTCCCCAAGCCTCTCCTCTCTGCCACATCCCCACCCCAAAAACTGGCCCCCACAGGCTCTGGTTTCCCAAACTTTCCTGCAACCCTTAGCTCATACATAGGAGACTGGTCTACAGAGCCATGGCATGGATGTGATTTGGGGTCATAAGTACCCACTCAGGTCAGTCATCATCACACGTGTGTGCATGCACACACACATACACGCAGGAGACCCAGCGTGTTTTGTTCTCCCTTACTGCTTTGTAAACTTAAGTGCTCACGTCTCTTTTTTCCTTTCCTTAGTTTCACATACTGCATTCAACATACTTTTAAGTGTTAAAATCATTGGACTAAATTTTTTATTTCTTTTGTATACTCTCACAGGACTTTGCAGTTAACGCCCATTCAATTTATACTACAGACCAGCAGTTCTCAAAGTGTGGTCAGGGGACCCACTGGAAAGTCCATGAGACCCTTCAGGGAGTTTGCAAGGTCAAAACTTATATATGGTAACATCAGTTGCCTTTTCCACTCTCATCCTCCCAGGAACGGACAGTAGAGTTTCCCACGGGATACTGACAAGTTCTGCATGACTCAGTGAATCAGCAATTTTCCAAATGATGGATACATAATGGTACCAAATCATGCAATGGCAAGAGCCTTCCACACCAAAGTGCCAGGCAAACCAGTACGTTGTAATGTAACAGAGTAAGAAAAATTCACTTTCAGATTCTACATTGCAACTAATCTTTAAAAAACACTACGATCAGTCAAGTTTTGGCATAGTATCAAAGAAAAAGATCCGCAATTATGTGGTAAGGATATTAACATACTCCACACTGTTTCAACCACATACCTATGTGAAGCCAGAGTTTACCAACCTGTCAACCAACACAACATATCGCAGCAGACTGAATGCACAAGGAGCTATGAGAACCCAGGTGTCTTCCGTTACGGATATTAAAGAGATTTGCAAAAGTGTAAAACAATGCCATTCTTTTCATGAGCCACTTTTTTTTTTCTTGGAAAGTAAAATTTTTCATAAAAATATTGATGTTAACACGTAATGGGTGTAGTGTTGTTATTTTAAAATGAATTAATGAATATTTAAATTTTGTCTCCTTTTTAATTTCAAAGGCATAACCTACAGAAACAAAAACTCTTCTGGGTTCTGGGTCACTTTTATAAGGTACAGTGGGGTCCTGAGATGCAGAAGTCTGAGGACTGCTGCTTTAGACTGTGTGACTAAAATACTGGGCAGACCCTTTAGAAATGAAAGCTGGATTCGAGTCAGACAGCTGGGGTTTTGGTCAATGTTCCACACTGTACTAGTGGATGTGGAGCAACTTATTTAATACCCTTGAACCCCCAGGTTTTATTTTGCATCTGTGAAATGGGAAGAATGACATTATTTTCAGAGCTGCTGAGATTACATGAGCTAAGGCATGGGATGTACCAGCAGGGACAAGCTGCAGCTAGTAGGCACTTGGACGTTTCATTATTTGTGCACGCCACCCTCGTCCTGTAAGGCTTGGAGGCAGCAGAGACTCTTCTGAGTTGGGGGTGAAGTTCAGAATCCTGGTCAGCTGGTCAACTGTAAGGACAGCAAAGGCTCTCCATGCCCTGGGACACATCTTGGGAAGGCCACTGGATTGTGGAAGGGCTGACCTTTCAGAGCTCTTCCAGTCTTGGGGGATGAAGTGTCCACCTTTTGAGGAGCCAGAAGCCCAAATGGAGCAGCTCTGCTGAGGTACAGGCCTTAGTTCAATCCAATTCAATGAGCTAAATGTTTATTAAGCACCTACTAGATGCCAGACACTGTTGAAGCCCCAAAGATGCATCAGGGAACAAAACTGACAAAGACCTGGGTCTTGAGCAGCTCACCTTGGTGAAAGTTATGAACAGTGAAGCTGAGGTGGGAAGCCCCATGAAAAAGACCAGCAGGACCCCCAGGCAGGGCCACTACTCTCCTGCCAGCACCACCCAGTTCCCTGGCCCGACGGCATTATCTCGCTTTTTGCCTCTGAAATGGCTCACTTCTAGGAAAGCAAAACTTATCCCTATGATTCTATTGGTTCCCTGAGCTAACTCCTGATTAGTCCATTTGTAGCACCTCATTTGCATGGAGCTCACTCCTGATTGGCCCATTTCTATCACTCCTGATTGGTCCATTTCTACAAAGCTCATTCCTAAATAGTCAACTTTATTACACCTTATTTGCATCTGATGTTGCAAAGTCTAGACTGGCAGCCTATAAAAGCCTGTGTAAACCTACAGACTGGGTCCAGAGCTTAGAGTTAACTCCGCTGGGCCTGCCGGCGTAATAAACTTGGGTTCTCCAACCCTCCGAGTGCTGCTTGGTCTCTTGCCTGGATTCAGGTTGCTGTCACAACTGAGCTGTAACACTGAGCTGTAATACACTTAGCTGCAACAAAGCAGCACCCTAGGGTCCTAGGGAGGACCAACCTGCAGACAGGAGCACAACCAATGCAAAACTCTTGGCAACCGAGAGGGGCTGATGGAGTTCGTACAGTGACCTTAAAGCCTCTGTGCATGGGGTTGTACGTTGCCTTGGGGAGGCCCTGGTGACACTGGGGCGCTGGTGTCAGGGATCCTGGGTGATGGCTAGCAGAACATCTAACTGCTTTGGAGCGAGACGAGGGAGGGAGCGGGAAGAAGCCTGAGGCTGGAAGCGTACCTCTTGGGTGAAAACTTTCAACCCTCTTCCTGAATCCTAACTTTGTAACTGAACAGGACCCTATTGTCATCGGTGGCCTATATGGTATTTATAACTGCTTAACTGTGTAATAATTTATAAGTTTCTTCTCATGCTTCTGCTGACCAGGATTGGGCTGGAGAGGAGGGGGGAACTCGGGTGACCTGCCCAACCCCCCTCATTTTGCTCTTGGCGCCTCAGAGACAGCAGTTGGGTGTTCTTCGCCTTTTGCTCCCCAACTGTGCGTGTCTGCAGTTATTTTTAGCTCCTGATGGTTTCTTTGTATTCTGTTGTCCTGGCCTGTGCAGACACTGCAGCAAGAGGGCTCAGGCCTCAGCCTGCCTAAAATGCCAGAAGCATTCATCAACCTGACTTTAAACTGCACACACTTTTTTCTAGAGCACTTTTCCACAGATTGTTTTCCTGAGCACTTTTGTTCTAAGCACAAGAGTATTAGAAGAGTCCCAAAGCTGGAGGTGAACATCATACCCCGCACAAGGAAGGGGACCCCTGCGCCTGCAAAAACCGGATCAACTTCGCAGCAAGTTGTTACCCGGTACATGATCTCTATGGAAACCGGCGCTGCCTCTTGAACTCTTACTGTAACCCCCCTTCCTTCTCTACCCGGCAGACTCAGGGTCTTAGGGCACTCACCGACCTCCTTTGCCTGGCAAGGAAATAAAGCTGCCTTCCCTACTCCATCCAAAACTCTGTCCTCGAGTCCTTAGTAAGCGGGGTCCAGAGGCTGTGTTTTGGCAACAACTCCGTCAGCAGTTTCCTGGTCTAGAACAGGTGGGGAGGAGAAGACACCAGGGCCTGTGAACTCTGGCTGGGCAGAAGGCACAGACATCTCCCGGGTCTGAAGAGGGCCAGAGAAGTTGCAAAAGGTGACCCAAGAGTGCAAGCTAACCCTTCCGCCCTCCCTTCAGCTGCCATTCTGGGCTGGTTCCCTGTGTTCTGGGTCTCGACCCGGGTGGGTGGTAGTGCACATGTGGAGGTCCCACGCTGACTTGTGCCCACGGGTCGTTTCCCTAGAAGGACTGGTGGGCGAGTGGCCAGAGCAGCGCTTCCAAGCGTCTGAACTTGTCTCTGGCTTGGCTGTTTCTGTCTGTCAAGCTGTTACTTGCACACTGTTTCTCGGACAGTCTCCCTGAAGGCGCCAGATGCATTTGTGCACATGATCTGTGATGCCCTTGGACTTTTCACTGGGGAAGGCTTTGCCTGCAGAAACCGAGTGCTGGGTCACACCCTTAGCTGCAGAGATCCACCTTGAAATAGTTAGGATGTTGGGAAAAGCCCACGCTTTGACCCTTGTAATTGTGAATGTGGATATTTTTGTCCTGAAGTCTAAAATGTTTTCCTCCGTGTTTCCGGCATCATCATGCTGACGTGGCCAGCACAGCGAGACAGGGAGACACTGAGGCAGAATTCACGCTTCACAGGTGACTCATTTGTGGGGAGAAAAGCACCCGCTTTTCATGAACTCCAGTGACAGATACGGAAGTGAGAGAAGCACTCTGAGAGGAGTCTGGAGAAACTGTTGCTCCTTTGCTGGAAGGGAGGGTCCATTTGGAGACTTGAAATGAGGTTTTGGCCAATCAGTACTATGCTTTTCAGGGTCATCTAATTGGCTAGTCCTGGGTGTGGACAATGGTGTATGCTACCCCGAGCAGTGTAGAATCCTGTGCTCAATGCCAGATCCCTGGTCACCCCTCTCGTAGAAGGAGGGAGGCAGCTGAAGTGAGGAGTTAGGACTCGCTAGGGGTACAATGGTAGCCCACAGACACTCAGCTAGACCCTGGGTCTCCCAGGTCCCAGACCCTGCAGTCGGGGCTCCTAGGTTCCTGGAGTGTCACACCCCCTTTCATAAAGATGTATCCAAGCCAAGGTCACCAGGTCCTCAAAGTGTAGAAGTATACCTGGGCCCACTGACCTCCCAGACTGCGTGACCTCTACACCCCGTCGCTCCCTCCTCGTCCTTCTGCCATCTGCTCACCAGGTCACCGCTTTACATACGCACCTCACCGGGAATCCAAGATGGGTGAGAAACAAAACCTAAAACCCAACCCCCAAACTCCTTGACTTTGCTGCTGGTTTTCACTTTCTAAAACGATTTTTGCTGACTTCAATGGCTGAAATTTTCAGGAGGAAGAGCACGGAAGTTGGATCAGACTGACCCAGACCTTCTAGTTCTTTCCCTTGGCAGCCGGGGGTCTGGGGTATGAGCCAATGTGTGTGTGTGTGGGGGGGGGGGGGGTCACAACGCCACTTCACCCAAACCCTCATGTCTGCCAAGGCTTTCAGAGAACAGTAGGGGTTTGCAGGGGCTCTGATCCCGACGTGCTCGCCCTCCACCCCCAGGTGGGGTCGGGGGCGCAGGTGGCGGCCAGCCAGGATGTCGTGGGTCAGGGCTGGGTGTTCACGCTCAAGGCGCCTCAGGGGGCGAGCGCGGAGTGGGGCGCAGGTCTCCCACCCGCTGAGAAGGGCCCGGGGCTGGAAGTCCGACCCCTGCAGGGCATCCCCGATGTGAAGTGCTCCTACCGGCAACCCTCAGGCTCGTCCGAGACCCCTTGGCGGGCCCCTCAGACCCTAAGGGTTTCCGCCTGCCTTCCTGGCGGTCTGCGTCCCAACCCACCCGGCCAGGCCAGGCCCGGACCCCGACCCCAACTCCGCAGTCCCATCTGGACCCAACCCCGACCAGACCCAGACTCCGCCCTGACCGGACCCAGGTCCCCGCCTGCCCTTCCTGATCCCGATCCCGGTCTCGGCCCCGCCACGCGTCCCGCTCTGACCAAGACTTTGCCCCTGACCGGGTCCCGCCCCGGCCCCTATCTCTGCTGACTGAAGGCTCAGACCCCGTGCAGATCCCGCCCAGATCCCGCCCTGGAGCAGCGCCCTCCCACCCTGTGGCCGCTGCTGGTGTCGCCGCACGGGGAGCAGTCGGTGCCACCGCGCCCGCGCCATCCCCGCCGGAGCCAGCGCACGTGTGGCCTGGTCTACACCGCCTCTCCCGCCGCACTGGGGTGGCACCTCTAATTGACGCGGGCTTTCCCCCCTGGTGGACCCCAGGTGAAGCGAGTCAGCTCTACACAGCCTTTCCCACGTCGCACATGCGTGTGAGTGTGGTGTTTGGTTCCCTCCAACCTTTCTTGCCCCCAACCCCCACACCCCCCACCACGTGTTCAACCCTCGGCTCCATCACTGCCTTTCCTGCCCCATCACGTGCCCCCTCCACGTGCCCCCTTGGGCCCATCACCATCTTTCCTGCTGGGTCGACCCCAGGAAGGCACAAGGAGCCCACAGCCGCCTTCCTAAGACAGCCCTGCCCCGTGGCCCCCTCCACTGCCTCAGCCTTCCTGGGGTTCTGCTTGCTGGAATTGTTCAACCAATGGAAGCGCCCAGTGATTCTCAGGGCAGCTTCCAGAGGCTGCCCGGGATTGTGTAAAAGGGCTGGACACGGGAAATGGCCTGCTTTGGGGTAGCCTGTGAGCCACCTCTGCCAGGAAGCCCCCCGTTTAGCGCCCTGGCTGCCCGCTGGCCTATTTTTCAAGTCGGGGCTAGGCTTCCCCGCTGCTGTCCCCAGTCCCTTCATAACCTTGCTTCATGGTAGAGAGAGAAAGAGAGAAAGGAAGGAAGGGAGGGAGGGAGGGAAGGAGGGAAAAGAAAGGGGAGGGGAGGGGAGGAAGGAGCCCTAGTTGAAGTACTTTAGAAATAATTTCCATATTAAAGTGTTTCTGTGAAACTGCTTCCCACCCTCCCCTCATTCTCCTTATCGTGCCCCACTCCAGTACTTCCCTGTATCTGTTGTAAAGTGGGGTTCATGACGTCTTTGCCTGGCTCTCCCACCTGCTGGCCTGGAGATTGCTGGAAGGCAGGAATTGTGTGTTTTCTCTGTGTCCCCATGCCCAGCACAGGTGGGGTACCCAGGAAGCACTCAGGAATTAAGTAAGTGTGGAATGGTACTCTAACAGCAGTGGCCAAGCAAGCCTAGGGTTACGTGACCTTCCAGGAGCTGGAAGGAGGCCTCTTCCAGGGAGCCTGTTCTCCAAGCCCTTATCTTGCAGATAAAGACATTGGGGACCGGCTTAAGTGCCTTGTCAGGGGCAGGGCTTCCGTATCTGTAAGTGACATATAAACCTTCTCTCTCTGAAGGCCTGATCTTCAAGGCTCAAACTGGATTCAACCAGGAGTAATAATAAGCAGGTATTTTTGGAATGACATTTGGTGCATTCTACAATGCTTTTGGCTCCTACCAGAGGCCTGGACAACTTCAGGGGGAGTCTGCACTTCATCTTTATGAAATATGAAGTTGTCCCTGTGGTGTTTGAAGCCAGTAATGACAAAGGTAATGTCAAATGGCTTTTCTGGAAAGGGAGCAGAAGGGAGCCCCGGGCTGCTCTCCCGTGCACCAGGGTGGACTTGGAACCCGCCTCCTCTGTAGGCAGAGGGAGGCCCTCATACTAAGCAGACGACAAAAAGTGGTTTGTCCTCAGGCTGCTCCACACCTGTCAGCAGGTGTTAGAAAAAAATGTACGCTAGCCACTCTTACGTGTTGATGAAAATAAACGCACTATAAGTTGAGAGTTATGTTTTATTTTACGGACTTTCTGAGGACTCCAGCCTGGGAGGCAGCCTCTCAGATCGCTCTGAGGGACGGCTCCAAAGAGGCAAGGGAGGAGGAAGCATATATAGGAGTTTTTGCGACAAAGACCAGGTAGTCAGATCATTAAAAGGTTACTGCTAATTCAAGAAAACCAGACATCTCAAGTTAAGGAATTTAGCACTTTTCTATGTATGAGAAGGTGCAAAGGTCTGGGCCACTGAAATCACTCCTTTGATGTGCACCTTAGCTGCCCAGGGCCCGTGTCCTGTCCTTCCACATCCTGAGCCCCCTCAGGGGGCACCGCTGGGGGTGGCTGCAGAGGCGGGGCTGCCTGCTTGTCTGAGTCCTGAGTTCCTGCTCACTGTCCGGGTGGCGGTAGTGGCTGATGACCTGATGGCCTCAGCGTCCTTTGTTCACTGATACGGCTGCAATATTTTTAATTCACATAAGGAATGTAAAAGTACCCAAATACCAGCCCTCTTGCTCAGCGCACGATATCCACCGTCACAGCCAGCGCTGCTGGAGGCCGCTGGGTCTCAGCTGGGGACCCACACTGGATCACAGGGCACATCTGAAAAGTACAGAACCAAGTCCTCACCCCTGAGATTCTGATGTCATTGTCCAGAGTCAGCCCAGGAACTGCCATTTTTAGAACTCTGGTGACTCCAATATGAGACAGACTTAGATCCTACTGAGTACGTAGGGTTTTTCAGCCTGAAAATCGTTGATGTTTGGGGCCAGATCAGTCTTTGCTGCGGGGGCTGTCCTGTTCCTGGTGGGATGGTTGGCAACATCCCTGTTCTCTGTCCACTATGGCCAGTGGCAATGCCCCAGCTGTGACCACCACAAACATCTCCTTGGGAGGCAAAACTGCTCCTAGTTGAGAAGCACTGAATCTGATAATAAAGGATGGTGAGAGAGAGGCTACCATGGTATTTGATGCTCAGGGTGTGATTCCAGGACCTGCACCACCTGGAAGCTTGTTAGAACTTCAGACTTGCCCACCCTAAGTGGGCTCTTCATTTCACAAGGTCCCCAGTTCACACGAAAGGTTGAGAGCACCACCAGGTCACCAGTGCATCTTTCCTCTGCAAGCACTTATTAACAGAGTCAGTTTATTAAATAGCAATTCACCATCTGCATCTAGACAACAAGCAATCAGAGCTGTGGTGTGTCAAGGTGACCAGGACCTTAGGAGGTCCTCTGAACCTCCCAGATGAAGACCCCGGGGTGGTCTGGTTTCTTTCAATAATAAGATTAGAAAAGAGTTTTATTTGAGCCAATCTGAGGACTAGCTCAGAAGCCCACTTCCCAGATTCCACCGGGAAACTGCTCGGGAGAAGCAGGTTTCCAGCACAGGACTATGCCTTGTCAGAACAGAAAAACAGACCAGCACAGACACAGCAAGTCAGTGTGGCCTTGGCACCTGGAAAGGGAGTCTTGTCATCAAAGGAGGACCAGCACTGGCATCCTGGGAAGAGGGGCATTTTATCATCATTTTTAACATGGACCTTCTTTACTTCTGGTCAATGTGCCCTTTTCTTTAATAATTAAAGCAGATGGACAGTGTATGTTTGATAGGTCACACGCATGCTGTTTTAGTCAGCATCAAATTCGAGTGAACTCATGTATAAGCCAGAATGCCTTCCCCATATCTCAAAATGTGAACATTTTTTTTTTATCAGCATCCTGGGGTGGTGGGGAGGTTTGTGGGAACGGACTGTGGTGATGGGGTGGCGGGCAGTGATAACTGTCACCTCCACCTCCCCATCGCGCTCTCCTCCTCCCCTGCCGTTCCCTGTAGCAGGGAGCCCCCCTCCTCTGGCAGGATTTTAGGCATTTTCTTGTTAACTTGCTTATTACGTGGCATGGAGTCCCCTCTCCACCAGGCTCCAAGTTCTGTGAGGACAGGCTCTCCGACGCGTGCACAGTGGAGTCCCTGAGGCCTTGGCCAGGCCCTGGGTCTCAGCCGTCACTCTCCCAGTGTTTGTTCAATGACTGGATTAATGAGTGAGCAAACAGATAAGCATCAGGTTTGTTTTAATGGTAACTGAAGGGAACGCCTCTTCCTTCTTCCTCTCCTTCTGATGAGTTGATTCACTGCGTATTTACCTTCTTTTAAAAAAGCTACTTGGAGATTCTGCAGTAAAGGAAGCCTCAAGAGGGAAGCCTCAAGAGGGAAGCCTCAGTCCTGCTGACCCTGGGGCGGGGGGGCTGTTGCTCAGATTCACTCTTTTTCAAAGAAACTGCTTCTGTTAACACCTCTTATTTCTTCTTTTTCTTTTTCTTTTTTTTTTTCATGGTTAGTATTTTTTAGCAATAAAGAAGTTTTTAAAAAATTAAGGTATGTACTTTTTTAGACATAATGCTTTCGTACACTTACCAGGCTACAGCATAGGGTAAACTTTTGTATGCACTAGGAAACCAAAACAATGTGTGTGACTTGCTTTATTGCTATCTTTTTTTGTATATATACATTTTTATTGACGTATATAATTAGTTTACAGTCCTGTGTCAGTTTCTGGTGTACAGCACAATGCCTCAGTCATAGATAAACATACATATATTCATTTTCATAAGGATCTCCTGTTTCTTCTAAGAGCTCAGCTTAGCAAATGCATTCATTCATTCATTCATTCATTCATTCATTCAGTGAAAGAACACCAGTTGAGTTACTACCATCTGTCCGGCAACAGGCCGGGTGCTGGGACAGACAGTGAGCAATGGCACATCTGAGCTTGAGTGGTCAGGTGGCTGCTAGCATCTGCATCTTGTGGGGAGGGGACTGTCAGGGGCCCCTGCCCACATCTGGTCACGTAACTGCTCCACGAAAACCTTATGAAGAGCAGGCCTGAGGCTCAGCATGTGAGTTCGTTTTATAAGACGAGGGACGCACAGGCCTGGCTGATAACTGAGGAAAGGCTGCCCATGTCAGGAATCAGGCGGCAAGCCACCCAGGCCGCCACATGTGCGGCCCATGCACATGGCCTTCTCCCTCCTGGAGTTCAAAGCACTCTCCCTGCTAGGTCCACAGCTGGGCGGGCAGGACCGGGCACCTGGAAGGGACTGGGGGTACATGTGGGCTCCCGGGAGGCCCACAGCAGCTCTCCAAGAGTGAAAACGACAGTTTTTGCCAAGCGTAGGTACAGAAATGGATCTCAACACAGCACACCTAGGACGTTTATGATTTTTACTGTTTGAGGATTCAAAATGCTTTAATGAGATTGTAAAAGGCATCGAGAAATAAAAGCAAGCAACCATGTATTCATAGATCCAGAAATGTTACTATCTTCCCCAAGTCCACAGCAGCCGAACCCACTGCCTGCTCCCTGGCAGGTGACAGTCAGGCTGGGACCTGGGCCAAGCTAGTTAACATCATCACAGGGGGTGCTTGGTTTCAGCCCATCTTGGGGAGACCTGGAGGGCTTCCAGAAGGAGGTGAGGCTGGCTGGCTGGGGCCTGAAGGATGAGAGGGTGTTTACTGAAGGTGGGACTTGGAGAGGGGGAGTCATCTAGGCCTTGCTACTTCAGGAGCCCCGTGGGGCAACACTGTATCACTGGGAGCTTGTTGAGGGCCCCATTCCAGTCCTACAGAACAGAGCATGCATTTTAACAAGATCCTAGGTGATGCATGTGGACATTACTTTGAGAAGCCCAGACCTAGAGAATTCTGTGCAAAGAATCTACAAACTCCTGGGAGCAAGACAGAGTCTGGGGCCAACATGGGACCCAGCACGAGGGCCTGTGAGTGAGGAATGAGAGAGGAGTTTGAAAACTTTTGCTCTGAGTCCACCTCCCTCCCTCCTCAGTGAGGCCAGCACGACTGGGATGTGAGTTTCCTGACTCTCATCCAGGCCAGTGTTTCATCTTCTTCTTCCTCCATTGCAGTGGTCCTGATACCGAAAGTGGAAGGGCTGCTCACCGCTTTTTAAATCAAGAAGCAAAGAGGCAGTGTTGATAGAAAGGAAAATCACTTTTAATCAGAATGCCAGCAATCTGGAGAGATGGTGGGCTTATGTCCCCAAAACCATCTCCGAATATCCTGCTCAGCCGTGGAAGTTTTTAAAGGGAAAAGGGAAGTCATCACTGAGATGGGGTCAGAGTCAGCAGCCCCTCTTCCCCGGACGGCGTGCAAGGCTGTCAATTCTCTGTGAATTTTCTTTAGAGATGCTATCTCGTTCACACAGTTTGTTAGTGAGATTACCAAAGGGGAAGCTAGGGAAGAGATCTGGTCATTTGTTAAGTGCTTAATCATCATTTCTATTTCTTTGATCTTCAGAAAGACCAACAGGTTAGGCAAGGTATTATGTGATTTGGTGAGTAGGGCCTGGGGGTCCCCAGTTTATGGTTAGTTACAATATAGCTTTGCTAATGGGACAAGAAAAGGGGTTTCCTGCTGAGGTGGTTTCTTGCAAAGTGCTGCTTACAGTCCCTATGTTTCCAGGGAATGAAATGCAATCAATAAACAGGGTATCGATGATGAGAACACAGCCCTTCTTTCAGGGTTTGGAGTTCTGGGCCACGGGCATGACTTTCAACTTGAATGTTTTTCCTCAAAGATGCACAGAGTTCAGCTGACCCATTAAAGTGCCAGTTCTCTGATGGCAGAGGAAACTTGAAACCCTGGTGGAAAATGGACCGAAAAAAATGAAGTGATGTTTCACAAAATACACGATACACAGAAGAGAAAAAAGTTAATCTTCCAAACATAGATGTCTCTATAGTTAGCAAGGATTTAACAAATAATAACACTAATGCGAGTCAGGTGACCAATTTCACCCACTCTTGAGTGGAGCGGGAATATGTTTTTGTTTTTTGTCTTTTTGAATTAAAAAAAAAATCTGTATTGGGGGTGGGGGCAGGTAATTAGATTTAATTATTTATTTAATATTTATATTATTTATTAATTTTAAATGGCAGTACTGGGGATTGAACCCAGGACCTCGTGCATGCTAAGCATGTGCTCCCCCCTGGAGTGTGAACTTGAACAGCGTCCCTGGAAAAGAATCCAAATAAAGCACTGACCCAACAGACTTCTGCTTCCTGTAACACAGGGATGCCCTCTGCTCCAGCCGTCTGATGAGGCGGTCAGAAGGATCCAAGGAAATTAGCGAAAGCACAGAAAGAACATGAAACATGAGTACGTCCTGACCCTAACGCTACTTAAACAATCAGAACACGATCTGGATGTTGTCATGGTTACTGTGGAGGCATCTGAGGTTCCTGCTCATTCACACTCCACAGCCAACACAAATCATCGTCATGCTAGCGTGACTTAGAACTGTCTGGAACTGAGCTCCAGGCGGAGTCACTGTCCTCCGTACTTCAGGCGCTCAAGCCCCATTGACTGAACACCTGCTGGATCAGCCCGCGGCAACCGGCACCGCCAGTGTGTGTTCTGGTTGTTGGGAGTCTGTTGTGTGCCAGTTATTACACCATCTGACGGTTGTTCCAGGGACCGGAGAGTGGCAGGTATGTCGTGGAAGAGGTGGATTCAGGTCAGACTAGGCTGGCCTTGAGTGCTTGCATTTGTACTTTTCTCTTGTGGCTGCCACGAGCCATGGAAGTGTTTAAGCTGGGAGTGGTACAACCCCCAGGGGAGGTGGTTTCCGGATGGGAGCCGCTGAGGGCTAGGAGATGGATTAGGGCACCAACTCAGCAGCCCAGAAGGCAGCTCCCTGTAACAACCCTAGTGAGGGTGGGGGGATTGGAGCTCTGCGGGAGGGAGGACCAAAAGCAGTTTGGTGTAGGGAATGAAGGAAAGGGGGCAGGACACAACTCAGGTTTCCCTCTCAAGCTGTGGGTGGGCGGGGTGCCGTCTACCCAGAGGGAGAACGAAATGAGAACTGGGTCAAGTGTGGAACAGGAAGGAAATGATGGGCACGGTTCTTTTTCAATAGTTTTTTCTCACTATAAAAATATATATTTAGAAAGCAGAGATCTTTACAAGAATATTTTGTCCCCTGTAGTTCTTTTGGAGATAGCTTCTTCAACTTTTTGGTGCATTTCTTTCCAGACTTTGATCTCTCTTTCTTTTCTTAATCCTTCTTTTCTTTAAAAAAATTTATTTAAATTGAAGTGTAGTTGATTTACAATGTTGTGCTAGTTTCAGATGTACAGCCAAATGATTCAGTTATACATATATATGGAAAAGAATCTGAAAAAGATTTATATCTAATCATTTTATATATAAGTTATATAATTATATTCTTTATAATATATTTACTTTATATATAATTATATATTATGTAATATAAATAATATGTAATTTATATTCTTTATTATATTTCTCTTATATATGATTATATTACTATATATAGTATATAATATATATATATAACATATATATATACACACATACTCTTTTTTGGATTCTTTTCCATTATGGATTATTAGAAGACATTGAATATACTTCCCTGTGCTTTACCATTGGAACGCGTTCTTTACCCTGTTTATGTACAGTTGTGTGTATCTGCTCATCTCAGACTCCTAGTTTATATCCCACTTCCCCTTTGGTAACCATAAATTTTCTTTCTATGTCTGTTTCTGTTTTGTAAATAACTTCATTTGTATCATTTTTTAGGTTCCACCATTGATATCATTTGCTATATTCTGTACGTGTTTGGATGTGTGTTTGTGTGGATGTGCATTTAAAAACACTGATCTCACTGCATAGACAGCTTATTTTTCTTTTAATATAATGTGATCATTTCCTGTCCTTTAAATAACTGAAATGCAGGCAGACCTCACTGTATTGCATTTCCCTTTATTGTACTTCATGGATGTTGTGCTTTTTACAAATTGAAGGTTTGTGGCAGCCCTGCATCCAGCAAGTCTGTCGGCACCATGCTTCCAACAGCATTTGCCTAGTTCCTGTCTCTGGATCATACCGATAATTCTCACAATGTTTCCAACTTTTTCATTGTTATTATATTTGTCACGGAGACCTGTGATCAGTGATCTTTGATGCTACTACTATGATTCACTGAAGGCTCAGATGATGGTTAACATCTTTTAGCAATAAAGCATTTTTTAATTAAGGAATGTATATTTTTAAGACAACGCTGTTGCATATTTAAGAGACTTGAGTGCAGTGCAACCATCACTTTTACATGCATGGGGAAGCTAGCAAATTTGTGTGACTCGCCTCATTGTGCTATTTGCTTATTGTGGTGGTCTGGAACCAAACCTGTAACATCTCTGAGGTCCGGATATATTTTTAATGGTTGCTAAGTATTCCACGCTATGACTGTGTGAAAATTACTCTATTTCTTTACTGTTGGATGTGTAGATCACTTCCATTTTTTTCACCTTGAATAACACAGCGATGAATATGTTTGTAATAAATTTTTATCGAAGTTTCAATTTAAAAAAGTTAAAAACATTAAATAATCAAACTAAACATTTCTGTAGAAAAAACAAATAAACAAACAAAACCTTAAATAATATCAATAAATATATACAATAAAACCTGAAGGCTAGACTTCCAATATGAAGACATACAAATATTAGGGGAAGATAACAAACTCACTGGAGAAGATGAAGTTCGAGCTGACCAAACTCAAGAAAGACCTGGAAGGAAAAGATGAAGTCATTCAAAGAAGCCCCAGAGAAAATAGATGCTCATGAAAACAATAGTAGGAACACAGTCGACAGAAACGAGGCAAATAAAATTGTGTGGACATAAAGGAATATTTCTAAAATCCTATAAAAATGATAGCTATAGAAGGCAAGCAAAGCTTATCTAACATATGTATAATTTAAGTCCACATAAAAAGAAGGAGGGGCTAAAGCCATGAATCAGAATAAATATTGAACCTTCCTTGTGTAGGAAATTTGACCTCAAATGCGCAGCATGAGTCACATCCTAGTTACACGGCTTCAAAGATAAAGAAAGAATCCTTTGGACAGTTAAGGAAACAATGTCAAGTCACTTAAAATAGGAGGTGGAGGGGCACATAAGTGGTCTCAGTTCCCTCAAAGCCAAGTTCAAAGCCAGAAGGCAGTGCTGCCAGTCCCACAGGATGCTCAAGACCAGGAAGGTAAAATGAAGCTTTTAGACCTGGCCAGGTCATTCTAACCAGCAAGGACTCAGGAAATACTGTTTCTCTAAGTCCTTTTGGAGAAAACCACTAGAAGAAAACTTTCACCAGTCAAGAGGCAAGTGGCGACACTCAGTCAAACATGGGCCGGTGAACACCCAGAGCTGTGGGTGTTGGAGCTGCACGTAGGTTTTATAACTCCTGGGCGAGGCAGGGACAATCAGACTAACAAACCTGAGAAGAGAAGCAGGAAGGAAGGTGAGAGGCGGAGGAAACACACTGATTCTTATCTACAATGGCTGAGAGCCAAAGAATCAAATAAAGCTGCACAGCAACCGAAAGAAGTCCACACCTCCGTTACAGAGATGAATACTGAGACTGGCAAAATCAGGTCGCATCAGGGCTGGGGGAAGCGCTCAGCCCACCACTGCCCACCGAGGGGAGCTAATGCATGTTGTCTACAAATGTGACACTAGGGGACCCCCCTCTGCCACCACACAGAGCCGTAATTATGAAGGCAACCACTATACTGCAAGCGCGTGCTATCCTGAATTAAAAACTACACACATACACACACAAAACAAAATAAAGCAAACCAAGCACACAGAGAAAAAGAAAAGTGGTACAAATGTCAACATGAATCCTATTAGTGAGACAGAGGCAAGACGGTCTTGTCATCGGAATGGATGTAAAGGGATTTAACTCATCTGTTTTAAAGATTTCCTGTAATTGGGCAGAAAAACTCCACTCTGAGTGATTCGGAAAAGTTGGAAATAAAGGGGTGGGCACGTCCCAGGAGGCTTATGCAAACAATTAAATGAAGTCTGAGGTCTTAATACAAGTCCAGGAGGAAGTTAGCCTTACTTGTTAAAGGGGTAGGCCCTAATGCATATGTAATATGATGTCTATGGATAAAGTAATTATTAGTGATAAAAGCAATGTTCACATCTTGACAGATAGGGAAGGCATTCTGGTTTATACATGAATTCACTTGAATCTGATGCTGAACAAAACAGCCTGTTTGTGGCCCATCAAACATGCACTGTCCATCGGCTTTTTAGTTATGAAAGAAAAGGGCAGCCACCCCCTGGGAGCCCAGCTGGACTCGCAGCCAGCACGAGTGAGCTGGAACTCGCACGGACATAGCAGACGGGGAGGCTCTAACAAAAGGTAACGTAGCTCTTCAGTAGCCAAGATGAAGTGTTTCTTTGACGTTCCCAAACTGAATTTTGCATCCACAAGTGAAATATAGCTGGCTTGATAAAACATCTTCTCAAAATTCTGGGCATGGGAGAGAAAAGCTCTCCTAGGAGGAAACTCGAAGCCAGAACCCTTACGCCGTCCTCGAAATGCAAACACAGCCCACGGCGTGTGAGACGACAGCTTTGGCTCGATAAGTAGGATCTAAAACAAATAAACAAACAAAAACAGCCTTTTAAAACTTAAGCAGGAAAACTATGAGGTCTCTGTGTCTATCCGGATGTCTGTCCGTGTGTATGTTGGAAATCTGATACGTTTCTATCTCCAGAAGATATTATCAATATGAATTTATAAATGAGCTCTATTTAATTGACTTAAAAGTAAGCGCTTACAAGTGAAATACTTCTAAACGTAACAACAAAATGAATCCAAATGTTTAAAGGATCACATGGTCTAGGACTGATTTTTAATAAATGAAAACAAGCCTAAATTGTTGGTTTGATTAAGGCAGACATGTCTTTAGGATCTTCAACTTTAAATATAATATTTTTCTTATTCCTAACTTTACTTAAAGCCAGTAAGTTCAATTTATCGCTGTTAATGATATTTGTCAACAAGAAGATTAACTTGGAAGAACAAACAAAACCCAAAGTTAATGGAAGGAAAGAAATCATAAAGATGAGAGCAGAAATAGAGACTAAAGACAATAGAAAAAAATCAGTGAAACTAAGATTTGGTTCGTTGAAAAGATACATAAAATTGATAAACCTTTAGCCAGACTCATCAGGAAAAAAAGGAGAGGGCTTGAATCAGTAAAATCAGAAATGAAAAAGGAGAAGTCACAACTGGCATCAAAGAAAGACAAAGGCCCGTAGAGCCTGCTGCGAACAGTGGTAGGCCAAGCAAATGGGCAACCTGGAAGCCATGGACAAACTCCTAGAAAAGGTACAATCTCCCCAGACTCCAGCAGGAATTAATCAAAAAAAATATGAACAGACCAAAGACCAGTAATGAAACTGAATCAGTAACAACAGCAACAAAAACCCCGAGGAGGTCCAGGACCAGAGGGCGTCAAAGGTGAATTCCACCAAACATTTAGCGAAGAGCTAACACCGCTCCTTCTCAACCTGCCCCAAAACCTGGCATGGGAGGGAGTGCGTCCAAACTCAGTCTATGAGGCCAGCATCACTCTACACAGCAAATGCTAAAGATGCCACCAAGAAACTGCTAGAGCTCACCAACGAATTAGGTAAAGTTGCAGGATACAAAAACAGTACGCAGAAATCTTTTGCATTTCTATACACAGCGGTCAACTATCAGAAAGAGAAATTAAGGAAACAGTCCATTTACAATCGCATCAAAAAGAACAAAATACCTATGAATATACGTACCTGAGGAGGTGAAGGAGAACTGGATAGACATTCTTCCAAAGAAGACACACAGATGGCCAACAGGTGCATGAAAAGATGCTCAACACCACTAATTATTAGAGAAGTGCAAATCGAAACCACAATGAGATACCACTGAACACCTGCTGGAATGGCTATTATCAAAAAGACCACAAGTCATAAATGTTGGTGAGGATGTGGAGAACTGGGAACCCTCCTACACTGTTGGTCGGAATGTAAACTGGTGCAGCCATTGTGGAAAACAGTATGGAGATTCCTTAAAAAACTAAAAGCAAAACTACCATATGATTCAGAAATTCCACTCCTGGATACATGACCCAAGACAACAAAAACCTTATTTTGAAACAGACGTGCACCCCCATGTTCACAGCAGCACTGTTTACAGCAGACAAGACGTATTTGGCCTTCACGAAAGTGGGTCATCGCAACCAGAAACGTGCTGTCCTCACGTTAATTAAATGGGCAAAATTGCGCCTTCGCTGTCCGTGGTTGCACTAACGATTTGATTAAACTCGTGATGTCTGACTTTCTTACAGGGTTAAGTATATTTACAGGTGTAGGGACAGGGCGTGTGTGTATATACACACATTGTATCTACGTTTGAATGTTGTTCTACCTGGAAAAGTGTGAAATCAAGTGCCCCACCACTACTGTCGCCGTATAATGTGTTGTCCTAACTTGAACCATTTCTGAGTGAAAGGGGACCGTCATTAAAATGCAGGCTCACATGAGCACCCTCGGGGTGTCTAGGGCCCCTGGGATCATGCTCTCTCTTGCTGTTCATGACCCAGAGTCAGGACGCAGGGCCGAGGGCAGGGGTCAGCTGGCCTTCACCCCAGGCAGGCAGTGTCCTTCTCGCCTTGCTCAGGTCATGGGACGGAGTCCCCTCCGGTGGCAGGAGGGAGTGGACGGGAAGAAGCGGGAAAGTGGGGTCAGAGGAGGGACGATCTCTGGGGTGACGGGGACCCAGGGAACGGGAGAGGCTGGTTTGCCCTGGCGGCGGAGACTCAGAGGAAACAGGGAGTTCGAAGGATCATCTCTGGACCAGGGGACGGGTCGGATGCACAGGGTGAAGGACAGGGGCCGGTCAGGAAGGGATCTCAGGGTCTGGGCTGAGCAAGGGGGTAGACCTGGGCCATCTGCTCTGCCAGGCCCTTGATGCCTCCAGGCTGTGCCTGGGCTGAGCCCCGGACAGACATGTCCCTGCGCCTTTGACTTCCCCTACGCCCACCCCGGGATCATCTAAGGATCCTTGTAAATCCGCCTATTCCTAGCTTGGGCATCACCACCAGGACCAGTGAGGGTCAGACCAGCCGAGAACCTAGGAATCAGGATCTGCGTTGTAGCAAGTTCTCCAGGGAACTCCTATGCCCCTTAGTGGGTGAAGAGCACTGGTGGTCACTCCTACCACCCCTCAGTGCTTGGCTCAGGGCCACCTCCTCCAGGGAGCCCTCCCTGATGTCCCACCCACCCCAGTCTGCTGCAGGGACAGATGGAGAGCCGGGCAGGGCCCATCAGGGAGTGTCCAGGCCACACTCGTGGGCACCTGTGTCCCTGAGTCAGTCCCTTCCACGATGTGCACTTGCTGGAGGAAACTGGGTTCATCTCATGTCCCCACGGGGAGCCTTCCAGCAGCTTTGCTCAAGGGGCAAGTGCATCACACACGGGAATCCTCACCCAGCACCCCAGCCCCTCCCCCCTGCCCAGGGAGTCCCTGCTGGGGAGCAGCTGGGGGGTGAGAATGCAAAGTTTGGGTGCAGCAACCACGTGGAGTCCAGTTAGACACGTCCGACTCCACAGTCGGCTCCTCAGAGAAGCTGCTTTCCCGGGGGTCACCCTCCTGCTCCCGGAGACTCCCCAGGGCTCTCCTGCAGAGATGTCACTGCGTTAACTCAGTGCCCAAGGGCAGCAGGGTCACTAGAAGATTCTGAGTCTCCTCAGTCCTCTTCCCGACCCCGCAGCCACCCAACACAGCCCCGCCGTCCCCCTCCTCCGTCTCTGTGACGACCCCCTCTGCCAGCACCCAGGGCTCCACGCAGACCCCTGAGCGGCTCCCCCTCCCTGGCTCAGAGGACCCCACTCCCCTCCTCCCGCCAGGCCCTGGGTGGGGGTGGGGACAGCGTGCCTGTTGCAGCCCCTGGAGCCCCAGCCTCGGTCCCCCCTCCCTCCTGCCCCCGCCCGGGACACAGCCCTCACCCCACGTTCTCCATCTGCACCCCCTGCAGGAGGCTGTCTAGGTGGCATCTGGGCTGAGTCTCAGGGACCTCTCCCTTTCTGAATGTCAGATTTAGTTAGGAAACGTGTATCTCTATGAAATTATATGCCCACAATTGTTTCTCTTTGATCACCTTTATTCTATAACATTTTTAGAAATTTGCAACTCTTACATTTCTGAGGTCTATGAAACAACTAAAATTGTCTAGTATCTGCCTTGTTGTGTGTGTGTGTATATGTGTGTGTGTGTGTGTGTTTGGCATCAAAGAAAACGTTTTTATTTTGACTGCATATATTTAGAAATGCTAAATGACAGACACTGTCTTAAACAACACAAGGAAGATGAAGAAGAAATGACAAAACAGGAAATAGTGGTTGCAAAATCTCTAAGTTTTCTCATCTATGAACTGAACTACTCCTATGAATTTAGGACAAACTATAAATTGAGACTAAGCTAATAGAAATAATACGTAGTTTGAATGGGGTTGTCTTGCTTAAGTTTTTCTTTTTGTTCAGCTTCTTTTTTTTCCTTTCTTAAATTTTTTAATTTTAATTAATTAATTAATTTTGCTTAGGTTTTCAAACCAACCAAAATTTATTTGGGTCAATATCCAGGAGTTACTGCTACCTTGTAAACAGCAGCCTAATGCACAGAGAATTCTCTTTGTCTCCAACATCTCTACCAGGACAAGCTTGGAAGATGCTGTAGGTCACAGCAAACATTTAATTTCAACCAGAATACAGTGCTGTAGACCACACTGCTAAGGGTCCAAGCGGGGGAGGTGGGCAGTAACGAGAGGGCACTAACAAAGCCCGTGTGAGTGCTGCTCCCGGCGGCTACAACGCTCCACTCCCAGGAGACGCTGGGAACGACCAGCCCTGCCACACACACCAGGGTCCCCCAGGGAAACAGAAGGGTCAGGCCTTCCCAAACCAGCAGCACAGCGGCCCCCAGGCTCTCCAGCATCAGTGGGGATGCGGACCCAGGGGCAGGGAGCAGGCCCCCTGTGGCTGCCAGGGCCCCACAGCTCTGCCTCTGAGGCCAGGGTCCTCTGGGCCACAACTGACCGCTCAGAACCCTAAGGGGCGTTCCGTGTCCAGGTAAAGGGTCCCTGACGACCAGGGCAGACCATCAGTTGGGCCGGGGGAGGGGCGGCCAGCCAGGGTCTAGGGAGCAGTTCCCCCAACTTGGCTCTGGAATTAGAGTGATGTCGCTTCCCCAGGCACCGGGGGAGGGGAGAAGGGCTGGTCCCAGCCTGGAGCTGGGCCACTCTGGCCCCCGCCCGGCCCCACAGGACACCCGGGGGGTCAGAGCAGGGCCAGGTCAGGACCCTTTCTGTGCACAAGGGCAGGTCCGACCGAGTGGGGGGCCCCGTCCCTGGGGGAGGCCGTTCTCCTGAGTGAAGTTTCCCTCCAGTGGGGAGGGCTGTGCCCCCACCCAGGGCCAGGGATGTGCCTACCCTGAGGCTCCATCTCTGCTGTGGTGGGTGGCGTGGGAGATGGGAGTGGGGGAAGGGCGACCTAAGTGTTAAGGAAGGGACCTGGAGTCCAGGCCCCGACACTCGGGAGAAGTCAGTGGGAACGGGCAGGTGTGAGAGCTTCGTGGACTCAGCGCACCAGCAGGTCCCTGTTCACCCCAGGGCTCCTGGGAGGGCGCCTCTGCTCAGGGGGGCACAGACCCAGGTTGCCCCTCTCATGGCCCTGCTGTCACCTGCACGTGCTTCTTAAGGAGGGTCTGGGAAACAGACAGTGGGGGTGAGGCTTGCAGGTAGAGAGAGTGGCAGGCCTGCGGGCAGCTCCTCGGCCTTAGCGAGTCTGCACAGACTAAGTGATTGGCTAGTAACTACACACAGACACACACACACACACACACACACGGGCGGGAACCACACAAACACAGGCAGTGACTACACACACACGGGAGTAACTACACACACACGGGCAGTAACCACACACACAGAGGCAGTGACCACACACACACGGGAGTAGCTACACACACACAGGAGTAGCTACACACACACGGGAGTAACTACACACACACACGGGCGGGAACCACACACACACAGGCAGTGACTACACACACACGGGAGTAACCACACACACACGGGCAGTGACAACACGCACATGGGAGTAACCACACACACACGGGAGTAACCACACGCACACGGGCAGTGACTACACACACACGGGAGTAACTACACACACACGGGCGTAACCACACACACACGGGCAGTGACCACACGCGCACACAGGAGTAGCTACACACACGGGAGTAACTACACACACATGGCAGTGACTACACACACGGGAGTAACCACACACACGGCAGTGACTAGATGCGCACCGTGTTTCCTCAGAGGCGTCTCATCCCACTGGAGACGCAGCTGGGGTTGACCCGTCCGTACTGTGAATTTCAGGTCCTTGTATCTGGTCACGATTCCTTCTGCTCTGGTTTATCATCGCTCCTAACCTCCATTTCTTTCCAGAAGTCCCTTTGGGGCGCTCGTCCCTGCAGGAACACGTCCCGTGTTCAGTCTTGTTTGACTCAGAAGCTTCCCCGCTCTCCCGCCTTCTCTGAGGCATCTCTGTCCCGTTCAGTGGTTTCCCTTCACCCTGGCCCGCGTCTCCCTGGTACAGAGAAGAGCTTTCGGGTTTTGCCTTTTTATTCCTGACGCATGGAGGCCAGGTAATGAAAGAATGAAATCCTGTGACTCGAAGCCACCAAGTTTGGGGTCATTACTTAGAGCAGCCACTGGAAAGTAGAGTGGTGGGGTATCGAGTCAGCAGCCGGGGGTGAGGGTGATGGTTCTTTCCAGAGACTGTGATCAGGGCCTCTCGCTGCTCAGACTTGAGGTTGAGGAGGGGCGGGGGAGGGGGAGCTGACGCCGTCTCTGTGGGGCGAGTCCATCAGGTGACAGGCCTGCCTCCCCCCATCATTCTCTCCACTATGCAGGGGAGTCCAGGGACTAGAAGGCGCTGGGAGAAGGAGCTGGAGGGTGGAAAACCTGCGTTTCAGCCCAGGCCTGGTCCCTAACCAGCAGATGCTCCACATCTGGGTGCCTCAACTTCTGCACCTGTGGAATGGGCACATCTCCCTGACCCAGGGACCCGGACACGTGGGCGCATCCCCAGGCCTGCTGGGAGGCCACCTGGGCGGTGCCGTGTGCAGGGTTGTCCTGATCCTTGACCTGCACCGCCTCCACCTGCATCTCGTCCTCCTGAAGCCACGCTGTGAGGCCTGGAGAGAAAGCCTCTGTCCGGGACCCAGGCCCACCCCGTTTGGCTTCGACTCACATGAGTGTGTGAGGGGTCACAGCAGAACCAACCCCACCCCGGTCCCCAGGCCCCCAATTCCCCATTCTGAGCCCCTTCCCTGCCCCCAGCCAGGCTGTTCCCAGCTCTCCCGGCCCACCCGCCTCACTCCATCCACAAACATTTACTAGATGTCTCCTGAGTAGGACCAGATACACGGTGAAGTGAGAACAGACGGGAAGCCTGCTCCAGGCAGCAGCAGCCCCGTGGGGGGACACGCGTTAGACCGTGTCACCTGGAGGATGTGTCCTTACCCACTGAGGTGCCGGCTGGGGGAAAGGCTACGTCCCACGGGAGCCGAGGCCACAGAAGCTGAGCTCGATGTGGGATCAGGGAAGGCCCCCCAGGACCTGAGTTTCCAGTGGAGATGTGAAGTCTAAATGGGCAGGAAGGGGGCAGGAGGCCCAGCGGGGACAGAGGCCCCCTGGCAAGGGGGAGCTCCACCCCTGGAGGAGTTGGAGGGACCTGACCAGGAGGCTGGGGTGCAGAAAGGGAGGGGAGTGGGTGCCAGAAGGAGCTGGAGGGAGGGCAGAGTCTGGGGCTGGACACTGGGCAGAGCCGGGGCAGAGAGAGGACAGGTGTGACTCAGACGAGAAGCCACAGGTTTCAGTGGGGACATGGACTGAAGGAAGTCCGGGGTGTGCAGAGACCAGCTACTCTGAGGGGGCCCACCAGGGGACTCCAGGAGCTGGGATGAGGCGGGAGAGAGACCAGGAATCTGCCAGGTTCAGAAGGTGCTCAGGACTTCTGAACACCATGGATTAGAGTCAGAGAGAAACAGACAGAGACAAAGACACAGAGAGAGGTAGAGAGAGACTAGGAGAGACAGTGAGACAGAGACAGAGAGACACAGAGAGAGACACAGAGAGACAGAGGGCAGGAAGAGGACCCGAGCCCTGGCTTCAGCAGCGAGCGCACAAGTGCTGGCTCCGGGGCTGGGCGCGGGGAGCAGAGGAGGAAGTCCTCTGAGGTCTGGGAGTGACATTCACCTGGAAGGTCCTGAGTGTCTCCAGGATGACTCTGAGGTGTTCAGTGCAGACGTTGCCCAGGCGGCTGGATTTATGGGTCTGGAAAGTCCTGGGAGAATTCCGAGCTGGAGACAAGAGTGTGGAAGGCCTGGGCATAAAAGGACAGAACGCTAGGAAAGGGGGCTGCTCGAGCCCTCCTGGGCTGGTCCCTGCCTCACCTGCAATCAGAACCCATCAGCTGTGGCCCCGTCCCCTTGGCAGAGGGCCGTCCCCTGCTCTCCACACCATGAGGGTCACAGCCTCTTTCCAGAGCTGCCCGGGGACGCTTTGCCTCCCACCTGGGTTTGATCTCCCACACAGACCAGAGTAGACACATTTTCGTGTCCATATCTCTCTGGAGGGCTCCCTCCTGCCCTGGTCTCAGCTCTGTCTGGTGACCCTGGGCCCCTGCACGCCTGTCCCTCTGAGCACTTGTCTATACCTCCATGGCACCCATCCTAGACCACCTGGATGTATCTTTCCCCAGGATGCCTGCACTGACCTCTGCCTGCCCCCCTGCTCCGCCCCCCAGACTGTTCCCAGCACAGCACCTGGGGCCATCTCTGTTCCAAGTCAGCTCCGGGGAAGTCGCCTCGGGAGTCTGCCAGCAGCTCCCATCTCAGCACAGGCGTGTCCCGAGTCCCAGCCAGGAGCCAGGGTCGACCGCCAGTGCCCATCTCCTCCTCCATGGGCCTCACTTCCTCTGCCGGATGCCCTGGCCTCCCCGCACTGAACCCATCCCATCCCCAGGGCCTTTGCACATGCTGCTCTTTACCCTGATGTCCCCACGGCCCTGTCTTCACACCCTCAGCTCCAGTGTCACCTCCCAGAGAGCCCCCGGACCACACGGGTTTGAGTATCCCCTTGTGTCTTGAAAACCCTCAGACAGTCTGGTTCGCACACACTCCTTTGAGACTCAGCCCAGGTATCACCGTCAGAAACTCACGCTGGGTGTTGCTGTTCCGACTTCTACTGGGAATCCCCAAGACTCCAGGCCAAACGTTCCCCATCACTCGTGTGCTTAAAACTGGAAAGCTGGCCAGCGGCTCCTCACGCTTTCAGTACAAAGGGATCCCCGGGGATCGGTCGGACGGCAGATTCTGACTCAGTGACCCCCCGGCTGGGGCTCTGCACCTCTTCCCCGGGACCCGGGATGTGGCGTCGCTACTCCCAGCCCAGCTTCAGGGGTGGGGTCTGGACAAGCAGACGATCCTCGCCCACGCATCTGGGACACCCAGGGAGAGGCTGGGCCCCCACCCTCTCTTCCCACCGCTGGACGAGTCACCCCACCTGCCAAGTGTGGGGTCGGCAGCGCCCACTCTGCAGCACTCGCTCCACGATTCACAGGAGGGGTGATCTGCGGCTGGACACGGGAGAGGGCTCAGTGGACATACTCCCGGGGCCCACATCTGGGGCCCAGGGCTGACCTCTAGCTCTCAGCACCGGCCGTGCCCGAAGACCCTCCTGGCTGTGCGCTCCCTCCCGCTGAGTCATCCAGCCCCTCTGCCCCGGCCCCAAACCCCCCACCCAGACAGGCCCAACAGCGGTGCCTTCCCGGGCCGTCCCTCCCGGGGAACCTACACATTCACCTTGACTTTCTCCTGACCCAGACCAGTCCAGTCAGCCTTGGTGATGGCTGAACATGACCATAATGGCCTTACCCTATGTGGGGACCCTCTCTGTGCCCAGTATGGCTGTAGCCCTTCCACACTGTAATCTGGCCCAGTCCTCACCAGGGTCCCGAGGGAGGGCTATCCTCACCTCCTCCAAGACGGGGAGATGGAAGTGAGAGGCTGGGACCACCTTGCCGGGACCACGATGCTGTGGGGTGAGGGGGGAGGCAGGGTCCAGGCAGTGGGCAGTCGGCTAGTCCCGGGGCCTCGCCTCTCCACTGGCCACCGAGTCAGGGCCCGGCGAGCGAGGGCAGACGGGGGTGGGGGTGAGGAGAAAGGACACGGTCCTGCCCTGAGGGTCTCCCAGGCCCAGCAGAGAGCACAGGACACACTGTCCTCCCTCAGGTGCACACGCGCCCCGACACGCACACACACTGGTCCACACTCACTTGTGAGCCCCGTGTGCTGGGCGCAGATGAGCGGGAGGTAGAGGCCACTCAGAGACATGGGGCTTCTGTCCGGGGAGGGGATGGGGCAGGAAGCAGCAGCTCACATGTGGGGACAGTGATAAAGGACGTGTTCCCATATGGAGGTGCAGCAGGGCGTTGTGGCTTATACATGAGTTACCTTGGATCTGAGGCTGAAAAAGCCTGTCTGTGGCCCGTCAAACATGCGCTGTCCACCTGCTCTAATTATTACAGAAAAGGGTGCACTGACCAGAAGTAAAGAAGGTCCATGTTAAAAGTAAATACGAAACGCCCCTCTTTGCAGGACACCAGTGCTGGCCCTCCTTTGAAAATAAGACCCCCTTCGCGGGTGCCGAGGCCACACTGACTCACCGTGCACGTGCTGGGCTGTTCTTTTTCACTTTGAAACCTTGAAGAAATGTAACACTGACTTGTTTAATGCTCTTTGTTCTGACAAGACAGAAAACTGTGCTGGAAGCCCTGCTTCTCCGAAGCGGTTTCTGGGAGGAGCCTGGGAAGCACGCTTCCGGACTGGTCCTCAGTTTGGCTCAGATAAAACCCTTTTCTATTCTTATTGTTGATTGTTTCTTATTTTCACTGACAGTAGCCATGTCTCCTGGGCAGATCAGATGGACTCTGTAGAACTA
Source organism: Camelus bactrianus (assembly GCF_048773025.1). Taxonomy (NCBI): domain Eukaryota; kingdom Metazoa; phylum Chordata; class Mammalia; order Artiodactyla; family Camelidae; genus Camelus; species Camelus bactrianus. The sequence continues at coordinate 3,960,020 of NC_133539.1, forward strand.
GACGGGTGTTCAGAGTAGGCTTTAACTCCTTCTGCATTGGTTTGCCGGGGCCCCCAGAATTAAACACCACGAGCTGGGCGGTGTAAACGACGGACATTTATTTTCTCACAGTGTTGGGGGCCAGAAGTCAAGGTGAAGGTGCCAGCAGAGCTGGCTTCTCCTGAGGTCACTGTCCTCAGCCTGTGGGTGGCTTGCTCCCTCTGCGCCCAGGGGCCCCGGGGCCGCTTCCTCTTCTTGTGAAGAACGCCTCATGTTGGATCAGGGGCTCCCCAGGGCCCTCATCTTGTCTTTTTTTTTTTTCAAAGTAATATTCTCTTACTATGATTGCTATTTTACTTATAATTTTATCTGAAAGAACCAGCAAGCAAAATAGACAAGAAAATTCACAAATAGTAATAACAAAATAGTATTCTTTTTTTTTAATTGAAGTATAGTCAGTTACATGTCAATTTCTGGTGTACCGCACCACGTCCCAGTCATGCATATATATACATACATTCGTTTTCATATTCTCCCTCATTTTGTCTTAATCACCTCTGTAAAGACCTCATCTCCAAAAACGGTTACGGTCTGAGGTGCTGGGGGGGTGGGACTTCGCCATATGAAATTTTGAGGGTGCACAATTTAGCCCTTAACAACTTCTTTTGGTCCATGAAAAATATGTTAAAAAGTAAAGATGTTAAAAAGTAAAGATGTGAAAACCTATAGTGCGTAATAAACTGATGAACATAGTTCAGATTCTCTGCCGTGAAGGGAAAAAAAACACCCTCTTTTCAAGAATCCACAGAACATGGAAACTGGCCTGTGTTAAGCCACAGTCAGTCCCAAAGTTTGGACATATTACAGATAAAACTTACTGATCCCAGTACAACCAAAGAGGAACCTGGTAGGAAACAAAAAGTTTTCCAAAAAATTCTCTACATCCCTACGGTGAAGGAGGAAAGAAGCTGAAAAATGACAGAGTTTGTAGAAAATAATGATAAAGACACTGCATGTCAGAATGTATGAAATACAGTTCAGCCAGCACTCAGAGGGGTATTTACTGCCACCAATGCTTTTATCAATAAAACAGAAGGAAAGCAAATAATCAGTCAAAAATTAGAAGGGAGAGAGGAATAAAAGTAAAAATGGAAATAAATAAGAGCAGGAAACAGCAGAACTAACCAAGGGAACCTTTAAAAAATAAATCCCTAACATCAACAATAAAATGGACAAGTCATGAGCCACCTGATATACATACTAGAAAATGAACACAAATACACAAAACAGGAAATAAGGAGAAAAATGACTACTACAAAAGCAGGAGAAATGGGGGAAGGAATCATAAGACAGTTGTGCCCAACTTTTAAATGTAATTTGGAAATCTGGATTAAAATGGATGCTTTTATAAGAAATATAATTTATCAAAACACTTTAGTAGAGAGAGAAAAATCTAAACAGATTATTTCCATAGCAGACAGAGAAAGTTGTCAAGGTGCTAGCTCTGCAAAGAACACTGTGCCCAGAGAACTTCTTAAGGGAATGCTACCAAACTTTTAAAGAGCAGATATTCCACTTCTGTGCATACGCTCTTCCTGAACACAGGAAAAAAGATTAAACATCCAATTCTTTCTATAAAGTGAAGGCAACATTGATCATACCACCGGACAAACTGCAGAAAAGAAAACTCGGCCTGTGAATGTGTTTAGAAAATTCTAAGGAAAACATGGGCAAACAGAACCTAAAAGCACATGAAAGGAACACCACATCATGACCAAATGAAGGCTACTGCGGAAGTGCACATGGTTCAGTATTAGGAGATGTCATAATGCAACTCAGGATGTTATTAAATCTAAGAAGGTAAAACCCAGTAATCTCCCCTAAATGATGAAAAGGCACCTAACAGAATTGTAAGATTTATGATGATGTTTTCAGTAAAAGCAGACTAGATGGTGTATGAGTCAGGGTTCCTCAGAGAACCAACAGGAATTTGGTTCCCGTAATTGTGGAGGCTGCCAGGTCCAAACTGCAGGGCAGGCTGGAGGCTGGAGACCCAGGGAATTGTTGATGATGCAGCTCAAGTCCAGTCTGGAGGCAGAATTCTCTCTTTCTTCAGGGACTTCAGTCTTTCTCCCTTAAGACCTTCAACTGATTAGATGAGGCCCACCCATATTCTAGAGGGTAATATGCTTTACTGAACATCCACTGATTTAAATGTTAATATCTTATAGTAGCTTCATAGAAACATTGACACATAAAGTTAATCATCACAGATGTGGATATTCCTCAATGTAATAAATTATATCTTTCTCAGCCACTGGTGTCAATGTTTAAAGTTGGGAACAAGATAAAGATGCCCATTACTATTTTATCCTCCATTAAATGTACTGGGCAATGTAATGAGACAGGAGAAAGGAAACAGGTGTAAAATTGGAAAGACTGATGTGATACTATCACAATCTACATGATACAATTGTACACCTGCAAAACCCAAAATACTCTTGAAAAATCTCAAACAAAAGAATTCACTAAGAAAGCACAATACAAAATTAATACACAGAAATCATCAGCTTTCATATTCCCAAAAAATCAACCAGTTAGATTTAACAGGAGAAAAGATCTCTTTCACAATAAAAAAAAAAGACTACATAGAAATGAATTTAAGAAGAAATTGGCAAGACTATATCAAGAAGCTTAATGTTCTGAAGGAACAAAAAAGAAGCAATTAACGAGTAGAGACATATTTCCTCTTCTTGGATAGGACATCTCGACATCAGAAAAGTGTCAGGTCTTCCTAAGGTAAATTATTTATGTGATTTATGTGTATTTTGGGGGGCATCTTTATTTTTTTAACATTTTTTATTGATTTATAATCATTTTACAATGTTGTGTCAAATTCCAGTGTTCAGCACAATTTTTCAGTCATTCATGGACATATACACACTCATTGTCACATTTTTTTCTCTGTGAGTTATCATAACATTTTGTGTATATTTCCCTGTGCTATACAGTGTAATCTTGTTTATCTATTCTACAATTTTGAAATCTCAGTCTATCCCTTCCCACCCTCCACCCCCCGGTAACCACAAGTCTGTATTCTCTGTCTGTGAGTCTATTTCTGTCCTTTATTTACGCTTTGTTTTTGTTTGTTTGTTTTTGTTTTTGTTTTTTAGATTCCACATATAAGTGATCTCATATGGTATTTTTCTTTCTCTTTCTGGCTTACTTCACTTAGAATGACATTCTCCAGGAGCATCCATGTTCCTGCAAATGGCGTTATGTTGTTGGTTTTTATGGCTGAGTAGTATTCCATTGTATAAATATACCACATCTTCTTTATCCAGTCACCTGTTGATGGACATTTAGGCTGTTTCCATGTTTTGGCTATTGTAAATAGTGCTGCTATGAACATTGGGGTGCAGGTGTCATCCTGAAGTAGATTTCCTTCTGGATACAAGCCCAGGAGTGGGATTCCTGGGTCATATGGTAAGTCTATTCCTAGTCTTTTGAGGAATCTCCACACTGTTTTCTATAGTGGCTGCACCAAACTGCATTCCCACCAGCAGTGTAGGAGGGTTCCCCTTTCCTTGGGGGGGGGCATCTTTAAAAGCTAATTCAAATGTTGATATGAGAAAAATAAGAACAGCCAGGAAAACTTTGAAAAAGAAGAATGTTGTGAGTGAAGTAGCCACAACAACTATTAACACATAGTATAAAGTTTTAATACCACAAGAAGAAAACATGCTTATAAGTTTCTCTGTAAATCTGGAGTTGGAAAACTTTTTTAATAGAATCAAATCAGAAGACTTACTAAAAACTGTTTAGTAGATTTGAACATGTGTGTGTGTATACACTTTTCTCAAAGGTAAAAACAGAAAACCAAAAACCCAACATAAGGAAAGCCAGAAGACATGACAAATGGAAACAAAAATTTCAAGTGATAATCTCACCCCTTTTTTTGAGCAAAACAGTTAACCATCACATGTGGTGCTTCCTAAGCGGCAGGCATTGTCCTGAGCACTTAAAAAGATTGAGCTCAGTGATGCAGTATTATTATCAACCCCATTTCATGGCTGGGAAAGTCAAGCAGGAAGGGTTATTTTGCTGAGTAATTTGCTGAGATCACAGAGCTACTGCAAACAGACCTCCGTATATAAAGCTGTAATTTTTGGGGGGTGTCCTTGTGAAGATCTTATTTTCTTTTTAAAAATTTTTAAAATAATTTTTTTTAATTAAAGTAGAGTCAATTTACAATGTTGTGTTAATCTCTGGTGCACAGCATAATGTTTCAGTTATACATACATATACTCCTTTTCATAGTCTTTTTCATTGTAGGTTATTACAAGGTGTTGAATACAGTTCCCTGTGCTGTACAGCAGGACTTGGCTGTTTATCTATTTTATATATAATCGTTTGTATCTGCAAATCCCAAACTCCCAATTGATCCCTTCCTACCCCATTCTCCTCCCTGGTAACCATAAGTTTCTTTTCTTTGTGTGTCTGTTTCTTTTTCCCAAATAATTTCACTTGTGTCATTTTTTTAGATTCCACACATAAGTAATATCATACAGTATTTATCTTTCTCTTTCTGGCTTACTTCACTTAATATGACAATCTCCAGGGCCATCCATGTTGCTGCAAGTGGCACTGTTTTATTCCTTTTTATAGCTAAGTAGTATTTCATTGTATAAACACACCACAACTTCTTTACCCAGTCATCTGCTGATGGACATTTCGGTTGCCTCCATGTCTTAGCTATTGTAAACGTTAAAGCCTGTACTATTGATACACCAATATATATGACTTCCTAGAAAACAACCCAATAGAAAAACGGGCAAATGATTGGAAGAGTTTATAGAAAAGGAACTCCAGTTGGCTGTCAAATACATGAAAAGATGTCTAAAGTTGCTCATAATAAAAGACAGGCAAATTAGAACTTTGCTGAAAAATCATTTTCCACTAATCAGCTTGGCAAAAATTTGAAAGCTTAAAAATCACCTTCCTGATGAGAAAACAGGGAAACAGGTATACTCACCCACCACTTGTGGGAGAATGCCTTGGAATTGCTCCCAGAAAGGGCAATTGGACAGTGTTTGAGGGGTTACAAATGCAGGCATCTTCTAACCCAGCAATTGCCTTCCTGGAAATGAATCCTCCAGGTGGTCGTGGCCACATAACGATGTTTGGATAAGGTTATTCACTGCAGCAATGTTTGTCAGAGCAGAAGGTGAGATGCTGGCGACATGAGACTGGTGAGACGGAGAGTGACACATGCACTCAGTGGCTGTGATGCCTCTGGAAAAGTATCTGGAGCCATTTCCAAGGTAAACTACGTGAAACCAGAAAGAAAGCAGACCAGTGTATGTAGTCTGTTACCTTTTCATGGAAAAGAGAGGGAAAATAAGAATGTATGCTGATCAGTACCTAAAGATAAATTGGAAGGCTGCTGGCAAACTCATAAGAGGTCACCTTGGCAGAGGTGGGGGGCAGTGGGAAGGGGTTGAAAGTAGGCAGATGAGAGGTGAGGGGTGGGAAGGAGATTTTTCACCATATATTGTTTTGATCTTTGAAATTTGTGAATGCATAACCTATTTAAACTTAAATTAAAACTGGCTTAAGCATTGTGTTATATGCCACAATAGGCATTAAAAAAAAGAACATAATATAAAAGGCACAAATATTAGAAAGGAGCTATGATTACCATTATTTGCAGATGACATAATTTTCTTCTCAGAAACCCCCAGAAGATTAAAGCCAGGAAGAAACTTGTTAGAAACAATAGTTTACTAATGTGGTCAATTACAAGATGGACACAGAAAAATAGGTGTTTTCCGATATTTGACAATAACCAATTTTAAAATGTTATAGAAAAAAATATCCCACTCATAGTGTCAACAAAAAATTCAAAACCCTTGGGAACTAAGTTGTCAAGAAGTAGGCATGGATCAACGTGAATTTAAATTTTACTGAGGGACGTGACAGGTGCCAAACAAAGACACAACTACACCATTCTGTTGAAGTCAAAGGCTCGGTTTTGTAACAATGTAAATTCTCTCTAAATTCATCTGTAAATTTAGCATGATTCCAAAACAGCCCTGAACAGGGTATATCAGAGACATCATCCAGCATTTCTGAAGGATATCCAGAAAAGAAACACATGGTAATGTCACCTGAGAGGACTAACCAGGGGGATAGCATATATTAATCCTGTATTAGTATTAATAATATTATTCCTCCTAGGAATTAAGTCACATCGGCAAGTGGACCCAGGTGCAAAAGCAGATCCACATGGAGAATCAGAGGGGGACAGAACTGGCCCTAATAAGTGCAGGAATCTAGAAAATGCTCAGGGTGGCAATTACTCAATCAGCAGGATCAGTTCTGTTGGCTGGTCACGTAGAACGCAGCATGAATGTGACTCTGGAAACATGGAAGCAGGTACCAGGGCAAACCAGACTAGGGGGCTGCCTCTGCACAGCAGGCTCTAAAGGTGGGTAGGGGTGAGGCCGGCGACCACTGGTTTTTGTGATATGCCTCTCTTGAGATTATTTGAATTTTTTAAAATGATGTAAATGTGTTACTTTAATAAAAATAAAAGTTAAAAATCCCTAAACCATCCTTTTCTATCCACGAGTCCCACTTCGTGGCGTAACAGGTTAGTGTGAATTTCACATACTCACTAAACTGTTACATTTTATACTCTCACATTCATATTAACATATTTCTCTTTAACCATGGATGCGATATTGGCATATTATTCAGCAAATTGCTTTTCTTGCTCTACCCTAGTTCCTGGTCTGTCCACATTTCTGTTTCTTTAGAACAGATTTCTAAGAGAAGCATCGATCCAGCGATGGCTTGGCTGTTTTTCGGGCTCTCTAAAATGACTTCTCCAGTTTACACTCCTCATCAGCAAAACAGGAAATCGCTCATGCCTTAGGCAGCTTTGTGCATAAAACCTTTGTGCATTTGATTTTTAGCTACTTCAACATTTTGCATACGTTATTAATAAGGCTGAACATTTGCATGTTTCTTAATCATTTATATTCCCACTTTTGTTAGCATTTGTTCATAATCTTTCCATTTCTACTGGGCTCTCATGTTCTTCTTTGGTGTTTTAAGGGTCCTTGGGGTTTGTTTAAATGAGGTAAGACACACAGAAGCAGAAATAACTGTCCTGATGGCAGAAGTGTGTTTTGCTTACAGATCACTAGAGACAGGAGGCGGCTTGTGCCCGGGGGGAGCACCATGTTGAGGGAGGGGGCAGCGGGAGGCAGAGAGGACACAAGAGCATTTATTGTGGTTTCTGTAGGATGGAATGGGGCAGGAAGGGTTAATGGGCTTAGGGTTGTCTAGACTGAATACCTCCAGCAGTCTTTGGGGCATAGGGACTGTCTTAAATGGTTGGTACCTGACCCTGGGGTGATGAGGGCAGGGAGACAGTGGCCCAGTGTGAGAGTCATAAAGGATAAAGAAGGTCTTAGGGATGAGGGTTCTGGATTGGTTGGTTTGCATTTGAAAGACACACACCCAGGTGATTTGTTTGCTTGCAGGTGAGTTTCTTGTTCTCTCAGGAATTGGCCAACCCTAGGAGTCCATTTTCTTCAGGGTCAGCAAGTTCCCAGAGGTCAAAGCATCAGAATATTTGGAACATTTGGATGTAATTTTTATATGCAATGAAACTTTTCAGTTTTATTTATTTACTGCGATGACACTTAAGACCTTGGCCTGTGGAATCTCATTCTGTGGACTGAGATCTTCCTTTCTCTGCACCTGGAATCTGTCCTCTCTGTGTCCCCTGCCTTCCACTCCAGGATTTAAAGAAACAATTTTAGGAACAATGTGTACTTGATAGGGCTGTTCTGAGGATGAAATGTAACACATCTAATATGCCAGAATTTGCTATTCAATAAATGTTAGCTTTTTTCCTTATATTTGTTACAAATATTTTCCCCAGTATTTTCTCTTGTAGCATTTTAATCTTAGCATATATCCTATTTAATTTTTAAAAGTAATTTTCCTTCCAGTCTTTAACCTTAAAAAGACGGTAGCTGAATGGTTGAGCTCATGGGTCTGGTAATCAGACAAGCTGGTTTTTCCAGTCTGGACTCTGCCAGGGCAGCGAGGGCCTGGGGACTTTTTGGCCCCTCACTGACTCAGTTCACTCCACTGTGCCATAGCCAAGGACCTGGCCACCAGCTGGAGATACGTGTTTGAGAATTGCTTCCAAGATTTACTACACATCCAGCCAATATATTTTGCAGATTCTATTTTGGAGAAGAAGGGAGAAGTGGACATCTTTAGTTGCTGGATGTAATTTAATTACAGACACACTCGATTAAAAGTTGCCTGTGAAAGCCACAAGGAATGAAAAAAAAAAAAAGCACGTTAAGTCCTTCCATAAAGTTTGACAACAGCCCCACTTAGCGGCAAACACGCGGAATCACATCCGCAACGCCACCCACAGCAGGTGGATGGAGAAACTGATCAACCTGGAGTTCCGCGTAAGTGAGAACTGCAATCAAACGGTCTCCTTCGTTGTTAGAAATTAAATCTCCTATTCTGTTCCTCCAGTAACTATTGCTTCGCTTCCAAGTGGTTAGACCTTCCTCTTTTTTTCCCCCTTGTCCAGGTACTGTCAGAAAGCGTCTAGTCACTGAAAGTGTCCTTTTCCGGGGCTGGTGCAGCAGCTTACTCCTGGCTCGTGGATGAAGGGCATCTCCACTGAGCATTTCTGCTTTCTGTGAGTTGGCGCACACCCCTCCCTGAGAAGGACCCACTCACCTGGACCCTTAGGCTTCTGGAAGGTATGACTTAGCACCGCACCTGGGAGAGAGTGTGGGGCAGAGAGAGCTTTGGTCCTGGCGGTGGACAGAGCGGGGTCCACTCCAGGGACAGCCGTTTCCTGACTCTGTTCTCCGAGGCACCTGACTTGGAGCCGCTTTCTCACCTGCAGAATTCAGAGAACACACCATCCTTGCTAGGTGGTTGTGGGAGTGGGTCGGCTTGGACATTCTCAGTCTGGACATTTTCAGCCCCCAGCCCACCCCTAGCCGCTTACCTGTGCTTTCTGAGTGCCTTTCCTACGGGTTTCTCTCCCCTCCTCCCCGGGATGGTTCTCACTTTCTCAGGTAGTTTATTCTCCCTTTTCCAGCATATTTTATACCTTAATGATTGGACTTGGACTCTCCCTTCATTCAACTTTATCTCTGATACTTTCCAGGAACCCACATTAAAGCAGTGGAGGTAAGCAGATGATGACACGTCGCCGACTGTAATTCCAGAAGTGTGACTTGAAATAAGTGTTAAAAAATAAATCCAAACCCAACACGTTGGAAGTATTATTTATTCAAAGAAATCAAACTCTTTTATCTCCTTTTCAATGGTATACATCCCAAATTAGTGGAATATACAGGTATAAAAATAAGACTATTGTAGAAAATTCCACTTTTGAGGTACGTAACAGTTTGGATACTGGTCAGCAGCTCAGATGGCATCTTCTAAAGTGGAATGAAAACCTCTGTACTCCAGCTCTTGGTCCTATTACAACTTCAATTTAAATTAACACGATATACTAAAAAATAGAGGAAAATTCCAAAGCATTTTCAGAAATACAAGTTACACTTAAGAATTGTGTGTTAAGAATGTAAGTCCGAGATACACACATAAAAGACATTTTCCAAAGCACTACTTTTAGCTTTTTTTTTTTTTTTAAGAGTACAAGGTTTGCAGCTTTTCAGCCAGTACAATTAACACTGCCAGTGCAGAAATTACTCTTTTTGAGAAAAAAATGAGTGGCTTCTTTAAGTGACTGAACAAAGGGATTTTAAACTTTAAGTATATTTAAGTGTGTGAATCAACACAAATAGCAGGAAATACAACATTCTAGATGACAAAAAGTCGTCTTTCATCAGCACATGGTAAATCTCATCCATTCTTTTCCCTCTCATTGTACCAATTCCAACCCTAAACAGAATTTGCAGCCTCACTGATGAGAATGTATAACGTTACATCCGCAATCAGTAAAATGAGAAAAAAACAATTCCAAGTCTGTTACCACCAGCAGCAAAGAACACAAAATAGTACAAGAGACTGGAGTCATGGAAGTTTATTTTTGGTGACTTTCATTACAAATCAATAGATCCTTCATTAGCTTTGCTTATTTTTCTGTTTCTCACAAAGACAATTTTTTGGGAATGTGAGGCTCATGGGAAATTTTATTTCAACAGGTGAAATGACACAAGCTGAAAACTTACACCCGGGAGCTTTCAACTCCACCCACATGTAGCGTGTGACAGAGGAAAAGACAAGCCCTTTTGGAGACATTTGCCTTCTCATGCTCTCCTGACCCATGCCTGCATCCTGAGTAAAAATACAAATATGACAACCGAAGTGCGGAAATCCCATGGGAAAACCTCAATGTCAGATTGGGCCAGGTTGCAAAGACTTCCAAGATTTCGTCTCCTTTTTGTGGTATCAGTTGTATGACAGCTGTACTCGACTTACTCAAAATCATATTTTATAAATCTACAGTTTGTAATTACATCATTTATAATGATAAATCTCCATTGGCAAAATACTCGACTCAGACTGATATGAGCGGGTACCTCTGTGTGCTGTGCACAGTTGAGACTTCACCCAGTTGATCTGACACAAGTAACTCTCCAGCTGCGGAGAGAGCCGCCCACTTCTCACCCCTGCTCCCAGGGCACAGGCACTCTCCAACCACCAGGGATCTAGAGGCGAGACAGACATTTCACCCTGACACCCTTTCCGGGATCCTGAGATGCTAACTGGACATGTCAGGAATCACCGGCTCATCAGCGACGCCCCAACAAGCACCCGAAGGCTTCATGGGGCACGTGAAGGCCCTGGAGCATCAAAGATCAGGCGCCCAGAGTCGCTCGTGCTATGGCTGTACGTGGGTCTATCAGGAGCCTTCATGTGCCTCGTGCCAGCCTTCAGGCACCCGGTGCCCTGCAAGAGCACGTGCGCTGTGCAGACACACAGCACGACGCGGTTTAGGAACACTGGGCACCTGTGTGCCTCCTCTGGCTCTGAGAGCCCAGAGAGCGGAGGGACTGGGAGGAAGCACTGTGCTGACTGGGTGATGTCGTGTCCTTGAGACATTCGTGCTTATTAACTCCAGAATCTGCTGCGCGCAGAGGTTTTGCAGACACACTGCAGCACCAGGACGCCTGGCTGTGCGCCCACGTCCACATTCCACAAGGCTGCTGACTCGGGGCATCGGGCTGCCTCCACCCGCCCCGGGAAAGGCACTCTCACCAACCCAGGGCGCAAGGCCAAGGCAGGGGCTTTGCGTTCATGGCTTCACGGATTCTAATTAGGACCGGTGTGCACTTGGGGATGGCGAGGACCACGAGGACACTGTGCACAGGTGCTCAGAGGGGATAGTGGTGCCCCGCGGGAGCCTCCCGCTGTTCCTGAAACTCTTCTTTCTGGAAGCGCCCCTGACAAAAGGCGTCCCGGAGGAGTGCAGTCAGGAAGCTGCTGGACTCTAGGTCGGCGGGCTGGCCAGCAGGCCGGGTGGGAACGGCTGTCTGAGCTCCCTGGAGGCCGCGGTCAGGAGCACTTCCCCGATGCTCAGATCCCAGGCTTGGTCAGCTCCTGACCCTGCCCTATGAACTTCCCAGGTCACAACCTTGAACCCGCAGTCTGAGAACAGTGTCCTGCTTGGGAGCTCAGGTATCTCTAGTTTTGTTAGAACAACAGAAGTGACAGCTGCAAAGAACGTTTCTCTTAGACAAATTATAACTCCTGAGAGGTTCCTTTGGAAAATTCCTCACGAGGCGGCCGTGCCAAAAACTTGGGGAAACGAGTTTCCAACGTCCTGGGATGTCCTCAGTTTGCCCAGACCTCAGCAGTCATCTGCTGACCAAGGGATATGGCTTCTGACCCCATCTCCCTTCCCAGGTTCTCGAATTTTCCAAGTCCCAACCATCGCCTGCTCTTCCTTGAATGAACCAGTCTTCCTCTGGCAACGTAAGGGTAAGGGGCCACCTTTTCTCACTTTGTCCACGACCGGGTCATCTGGCACACGACGCCAGCTTGAATGTTCTTGAAGTTTGGCATCTGAAGCAGTGTCAAAATAAATCACATCTCCAACGGATCCAGCAACGTCCAGGGTGAAAGAAATGTGAGGATTCCTGACATTGAAGCTCCTTTTCCAAAAGAGCTAATCCTGCTGATTTTGTTAAGCACACTTTTGACTATATTTTTATTTTCCCTCCCCACTCTCAAAACATATTCTTCCACCTCACTATTTAACTGGTTGACGGCCATAAGTTCAAATCTGAAATTCTTAAAACCCACTAGAAATGTGCACAGTAACTTCTGTTGTGTGCCAGTTTCTTGGCACCAGACATCTAGTCTCTCTCTTGGCAAAACCCATAATTTTACATTTTATGATGTTTAGTTGTTTTCCCTAAAAAAGAAAAAAAAAATTGTAGTGGCAAGTTTTTCCTCAGAACAGTTCTGTAATCAATTCTAATAAGTTTGTGCAAGAGAAAAACTCCCTGGGATTCCACCCAATTATTTGGTTTCTACTAATAAGGATAAAGTCTGGGGAACTTGATTATTATTGTTCATGGAACAGGCTGCTGGGCAGTGATTTATTTCAATGATATGCAGTGGCACATGGCCAGAACTTGGAACTGAACATGCTCGGCAGCCCCACCAGTGCAGGAGTGGGGGGACCTGGTTAGAGGCACTTAACACGTTTCCATTTGAGAGGAGAATCTATTAAATAAAGAAATAATCCTTCCTCTCCTCTTAAAGGAGATAATAGAACCCTCGAATCAAAACTGCTTTGCAAAATCTATTACCCAAAGCTCTGAGGAGTTAATGCCGCATGGCTGTGAGTTACTTTCATCGTTTTCAACCATAACTGACCCCAAATTTACTTCCATCCCAAACCGCTGCATTTCACAATGAATCAGATTTAAAAAAAAAATCCTTTCCAAAAGTTTGGGAGTCAGCTGTGTTCAGGGAAACGTTCCCTGCCGTCACATACAAGGAATCTGTTCTTTAAAGCCAAGTACTTGTTTTTGGTTATAAGGAAGATGAAACAGTATATGGTAGATGCCAGGTGATCTGACACCAATGACTTGTGGTGCTTTTAAATTCCAGAGGAATAAACAGAATCAATCCCCATCACGTTTCTTGCTACGCTTCATAAACAGTTTTGGTTCCTGAAGAAAGGATTTCATTTCGGGCTTCTGAATAACTTATCAAGAATATAAAGCATCAGCCTATTTTAAAAAACGATGGTTCACGTAGAAGCATCCATTCCCATCAGAGAGCTGACAAGGTTCTGACAACAGCCTAATGCAAAGTTGCATCTTTCAGGAGAGGACCATCCTCAACACCTTCCACAGTGCAGGGTAAAATCAACACCCCCCAAAGGACCGCTGCCTCCTTTCCTGCTCAAAGCAAGCCTCCTTGAAGCTAGGCCAAGCTAAGTATCAATTCACATAAGTGGAGGAGGTGGGTGTCACGAACAGGGCTTTGACTCAAAGTCCAATTTTCAGCAGCAAAGCATGCCAGGAGAATGTCCCGCAGTCAATTGTCTGTTTCATTCTTGTTGCTAAGTTATGCTTTTGTAATTTAAGTCTTTCCATTAAAATGTCACATCCAATGACACTGGAGATGAAAAGGTAGAGAAATCTGATACGAAATACAGAGCATCAGCACAAACTCCATTCAAATACCCAAGCTTGAAAGCAACCCTGCTGTTCTCAGATACTCTGGGCACACTGCCGGCTTAGTGTGCTGTAACAGGAACGCTCCCCGGCTCGGACACTGCATCTGAGACGATGAAACAGAAGACGCCCACGTGAAGAAATGAGCAGCAAAACTAACCGGGTCATACCTGCAATTCCCTCCTTTTATTTCGGGGGTTTGGATTTTTTTCAGAGCAACAGGAAGGCACTGTCTAGGGGTGTTGCCTTCACTGTTAGGTCAAGTGGCCCACAAAATGGGAGCCCAAGAGAAACCAAGACGGCGAGGAGAAAACTGGACTTCCAGAGGTTTCTAACTCTGAAATGTATTTTGGAATTTTTACCTCACAAATGGCAGAGACCAGAAGTGATGATGAGGTTCTGATAACAGAATGTCCTGCTCTCATCCAATTTCAAGAGGGCGTCCCCGCCATGGCCACGCCTGAACTGCATCTTGAACACACCAGATTCGTGTTCTAAGATGCAACGCAAACCTTCTCCACAAGAATCCTACAGATTCTTGTGGCTGCTGGAGAGTCTGTGAGGACACCACGACACACATCCATGGCTCCACAACTCTTGGGCACAGTCATGCATTTCTCAATACGGAGGTGACCTGGGGGGACAGTGAGCAGGGCAGGTGGCTAGAATGTCCATATGGAACCTGCTTTGAACACAGATAACACTCCAGCCAGAGGAGACACCTCCTAGTTAGCCCTTCCAGTGGGACTGGATGATACATCCAGCCCATTCCAACAGCAATGCAAAGGGAACACAGCGAGAAATGGGATACTGGCTTTAAACCCTTCTTCTAATGACATCAAGTTAAAGGCTTCTGCTTTTCTTGGCCAAAGGCCTCAAATAAATGACGGCAAGGGGGGAGTTCCCCAGATAAGGACACCATTGCACACCCAACTTGTCCCAAAGACTGAACAAGCCAAAAGGAAGCAGCAGGCAGGTCAGCTGCTTGACAGGCTTGGTTAGGCTGTTTCAGACGGGTGTGCCTGAGCCTGGGCGGGGGTTCAGGAAATGCAGCACATGGTTTCAAAGCACAAGGACAAGCAGAAGCTCCCCCACATCCTCTGCATGTCGCGTGCCTCCCGTCCTCTGAGAGCTGGTCGGAAGAACAGGCATTCAGGCCTGTCTCTATTTCCCGAAAGAGTAATAAGCAACCTGCCTTCAGAGAAGACTTGGAAAAAGGAACGAGCTAAGTGAAATAGAATTTGGTTTTTTCTCCTTAAAAACAGTGTTTATTCATTTTAAGTGAAGAGTAAGCACATGTGATGATAACCACCTTGCTGACAGAGCTTCTCCAGGCCGAGGTGTGGTTCTGCACCGGGGACGTCTCGCCTGCTGGAACGAGGCTGCTGTTCGGCGAGGGCAACGGCTGGAACCAGGCTGCCTGTGCCCCCGCCCAGGCACAGGACCCCGGGCAGAGGCTCAACAGAGGTAGTTTTTGCTTTCATACCCACAATACTATGGAAGTACTGAGTACAAAGGAGAAGGTTTTCTCCCCACTCAAAGGCCTTCCATCTTCAGAAGAGGCTGGTGAAGACGTGAGTGATTCTCTCTTCCTAGTGGACTCCAGCTCCTGTTCAGAGCGCAGACACACCCAGAAAGGGAGCCTGCCACTCTTTTTCTGACTCAGAAGGGGACAGGATGGTTAGATCATCCAGCCCCAGCCTTCTCCTGCCATCTTACTGGGAGCCTTCTTGTACCGTCCTGACCCAGGTTGAGGCCTGGCACAAAACACCCTTAAATGCAATTAATACAAAAAGCTTCCCATTAGTTAAGAGGAGTTATAAACTATATGCACTTGTTTTTTCCCCAGAGGTGGGAAGGAGAAGAGAACTAGCCAAGGCTTGTGGGGTTTTTGTTTGGTTGGGTTTTTGGTGGCACACCTAGATAGTTTGGCATAACCAGCTACAGAAAGCCTGAAGCTCAATTCACTCTGTTTTGATTAAGAATGAGGTGTCTTTTATTGTCATTTTCCTTGGAAGTAAGGGAGAAAAGAGGAAACTTTAAAATCAAGGATCAAAATACAGTGAACCTGGAAGGCATCTGGGAGCAGAAGAGATTTAAGACTAATGGACACAGGAAGAAACCCTGCCTTATAACCCCTGCCTGCTGCGCCTGAATTTAATTGTCTCCATAGTTGAGTTCAAGGTCGGGTGGGTTCAGCCCTGCTCTTCATTTCCAGCGATGCCGGACCAGAGAGGACTCGTCGTTGACAACCTCGGGGTCGCGGGGGAGATGCCGACACCGCAGCGGAAGTAGCAGCAGGACGATTAAGGTAAGAAGGATGACTCCACACACGCTCATCAGAGCATAGGAGACAATCCACAGAACAGGCTCATTCAAAGGCAGGGCGGGGACGCAGTTGCTGGCTGTGTCGTCTGTTGAGAAAGGCCCAGAAATTTCAGACACCGGAGCACCTGCGATTTCTGAGGAGACAGAAGCGGGAGAAATCCACAGCTATGAAATCAGCAGTCCGCCTCCACCCCACGACAAAAGAGAGAGCCCTTGGCTTTATCAGACCACAGTCACGTCACATTGGTACCCGGGCTCCAAAGGCCTTGGCACCTGAGCTCGCACCGAGGGAGGTCTCGGGGGCTGTGTGTCTCCAGAGGGTCCGTCCCCTCTGTACGGACTGACAGCCTGCTTCAGGGTCTGCAAGCGCTGAACCCACGTGGCGAAGAGCAACGGTGCAGAGGGGCACGTACGCAAGCATCAGGCGCTTGGTGGGGGCTGGCAAGGCCAGAGCGCTGCGCTGGGTGGGGCGCCGCACTGGGGGAGGGGAGCACCGCGATGGGGGGGGTGCCACGCTGGGTCGGGGGGAGCACTGTGCTGGGGGGAGGAGCGCCGTGCTGGGGGGAGCACTGCGCTGGGGGGGGGCACTGCGCTGGGGGGGGGGAGCACCGTGCTGGGGGGGGTGCCACGCTGGGTCGGGGGGAGCACTGTGCTGGGGGGGGAGCGCCGTGCTGGGGGCGGCGCCGCGCTGGGGGGGCGAGCGCCGTGCTGGGGGTAGCGCCGCGGTCAGTGCCCGGCAGGGAACTGTGTTGCTGGTGCTTCTTCAGCGGAGATGAGCAAAGAAAAGTAAGGAGAAGAGCAGGAGAGTCTGGAGCAGAAAACTCAGCCGCACTTGCCTGAAGCCTGGGGCTTTCCCCGGGCGGAGTCAACCTGAGCGCATGTCCCGTGGTGGCTTCCACGTTACGCAACACCCTCACAACAGCCTCACCCACACTCCCCCTAGGTTCCAGGACCAGAGGGGTCGGCCTGGCTCCGGGGACCCTTCCCCGCCCCACACTTGTCCTCTGTCACGTCTGCAGTGTACGGAGCACCCAGAAACAAGAGTGGTAAGTTGGTGCGATACTATGACATAACTGGTAACCAAAAAACATGGCTGCCATCACCTGGTAACTTTTGCAAACAGACTCTAGAAAAACTCTCTTCCTGGGGAAGGAAGCTGAAATGATTTCTTAAAGCAGGTTTGGGGATTACTAGCATTTCATTTGTCTACACTAGACTTAACTGCTCCTTTCAGAAGTATAGAATTTGTTTGGCATCCCAAGTTTTACTTGGAAAAAGAAAAAAGTCTCATGACCCATTTACTCATATTTAATTGCAGAAATGAATATATTTAGGTGCCAGAAAATAACATTGCTAAGCATTTAATTTTCCTGTAACTAAAGCCTCAAGATCCTAAGCCCTGCCAAGTAAGATCCTTTTTTATTGAGGAAAGAAAAAGTGGAAAAAAAAAAAAAAAAAGGAATAGCAGCCTTGAAAATAAGCTTTAAAACGAGGGAAAAGACAAAGTTGATTGCTTTGCAAAGAGGCTACATTTTCTTGCTACAAATGTGGATTTGGTTGATGTGGATGCATGGCTTTTTCTAAAAGTGCTGGAAGAGAAAAGCAGGGACCAGAGTCTGCAAATACCTACGAACAGAGGGATGCTGGCTGTCAGTTAATCTAGACACCCAAGTGCCTACGGCCAGTCAGCAAATGACAGCCCACGGGCCAGATCTGGTCTGCCAGCTCCTTTGAAAATCAGGTTTTCTTGGAACACAGCCACTTTCATTCATTTACATATTTCCTGCGCTTACTTTTGTGCTGTAACAGCAGAGTGGGGCGGCTGTGACAGAGACCATCTGTCTCGCAAGCCTAAAATATTTACTACCTGGCTCTCCATGGAAGAAGTTTGCCAATACTTAGCCTATAGCATTTAACAAACATTTTAAATAACAAAAAATAACCCCACTCTTCTTATCACAAAGGTAATGCATACTTATGGTAGAAAATTTGAAAATACACATAAGGAAATAAAAACCCACTCATAAATTCACCCAACTCAGAAACAGTCAATAATCACATTTCAGACATAATCATTTTCTAGGTATCAATTTTTTAAACAAAGATGGAATCACGTAGTAATGCTGTTTTGTACCATGGCTTTCACTTTATATGTGATAAAAATAGCTCATATCATTTGATTTTCAACCATGCCACTTCTTTGACTACACAAAAACCGTACTATAGATGTATCAAGTTTGTTTACCAGCTTTGCTTGTGACCATTTACGTGGCTTTCAATATTTCCACCATTATAAACACTGACCTATGAAACATCTTGTATTTAAATCTTTGCCCATATTCTTATTTTTTTCTGAATGAGTTAATAAAGTAAAACCATGGGTCAAAGTACGGTCACTTTTAAGCATCTGGATGTATGCGGACAAATTGCCCATAAGAAAGGCTGAGCCAGTATGTGTGTAACAGGAAAGAACAGATCTGGCTCCGTGTGAGATCTGTCCCTCTGGCTCTAACCCTGTGCCCTGCTTTCCAGGCTTTCTTGCTGGCTCTGCACCTTGTGTGAAAGAGTGTTGCCTTTAGCCTGAAATACACAGACAAACCATTAAAAAAAAGACCTAAATCAAACTTCTAGAGATTCAACACTGCATTAGGAGAGATGAAAAAACACACTGCATCGTGTTAATAGCAGATAATACACCACAGAAAAAAAGATTAGTGAACTTGAAACCGTAACCGTAGGAACTACTGAAATGAAACACAGAAAGAGCAAAATACTGAAAAAAATAGAAAACCAGTAAACTGTGGGACGACTGAGAGTAATCAGAGAGCCTAAATGAGAGGAAGGGATGGGAGACAGAAAAGTACTTAAAGAATAACTAAAAAATTTCCAAATTTGATAGAAACTATAAACCCATGGATTCACACGGCTCAAGGAACCCCGAGCACAAGAAATACGAAGCAGACTACACCAGTGAATTGCTGAAAGCCAGGGATAAAGGAAACATTTAAAAGCAGAGAGAGGAAAAAAGAAATATGTACAAAAGAACAAAGAAAAGGATTACAGAAGATTCCACGTCAGCAGTAAGACAGTTATAAAACCATGGAGCAAGATGTTTACTGGGAGGAGAAACCCTGCCAACCTAGAGTTCTATACCCAAGCAAAACATCTTCCAGAAGTGAAGACAAAGATGTCTTCAGACACACATAAGTGGAAAGAATTCATCACAAGCACATGCACACGCATGCGCGCACACGCGCGCGCGCACACACACACACACACACACACAGAAATAGTACTCAGTCTTAAAAAAGGATATCTTGCTATTTGCGCCACACGGATGAACCTGGAGGACGATGCTAAATGGCACAAGCCGGACAGAAGGACAAATACTGCTTGATCCACTTACATGTGAAATCTCAAAAAGTTGAACTCGATTCAGAGAGAAGAATGGTGGTTGCTAGGGCCTGGGGTGGGGTTAGGAGGCGATGGTGGTCAAGCACCCAAAGTTTCAGTTGTGCAAGATGAGCAGGTCAGGGGTGTAATGTACAGCCTGGTGACTATAGTTGACAATATTGTATCATACACTTGAAATTTGCTAAGAGGGTAGCTCTTAAGTGTTCTCACCAGCACCAAAAACAGAAAAAGAAAAGCAAAGAAACTACTAAGTATGTGAAGTGATGAATATTTTACTTAGCTTGAGTGTGGTCATCATTTTACAACGTACATGTATATCAAAAGTTCAAGCTGTGCACCTTAAATATACGCAGCTTTTATTTATCAATTATACCTCGATAAAGCTGAAAAAAAAGCAAGCAGGCATCACGGCAGATCTGCACTGTAAATGCGCTGAAGGAAACCCTTCAAGCAGAAGAAAAATGGTATCAGGTGGAAAAACAGATTTATGCACAGAAATGAACACTAGAAGTGGTAACTACGGAGGCAACTGTAAAGCCTTTATGTCTAACTTTAAATATTTAAAAAGATAGCTGACTGATTAAAGCAAAAATAATCACGATATACGGGGTGGTTTGTAAGTCACATCTATGACAGTGACAGCACACAGGACGGGGGAGCAGGGACGCACACTGTGTAGGTTCTTTTACTGTAGGAATTGGTAGATGTGACGAAGTGAAGGTGGACGGTACAAACCCTGAAGCCAATAAAATAACACAGCAAAGAGTCACAGCTAATAAACTCGCCGAGGGGAGCAAAATAAAAATACTCAACTCAAAGGAAGGCAGAAAGAGAGACAAAAGTTGGGGGTGGGGGAAGAAGACATGAAGACAGAAAACAAATAGCAGGCCTGTAGACTTACACCCAACCACACCAATCATTGCATTAAATATAAACATTCTAAACTGGGGATTTGCTAACTTTTTCCATAAAGGACCAGGCAGTAAACATGTTAGGCTCTTTGGGTCACATGCCATTTCTGCCACATATTCTTCTTGATTTTTTTAATAACCTTTTAATAATGTAAAAGCCATTCTTAATTCATATACAGGCAGGCTACATGCCAGATTGAGCCTATGGGCTGTTATTTGCTGATGTTTGGCTTAAACAACCCCATTAAAAAAGAGAGATTGTCAAACTAAACAAAAAGCAAGTCCTGATTTTATGCTGCCTACAAGAAACCCACTTTAAGTATAAATACTCAATTATGTTGAAAGTCATCGGATGGAAAAAGACGTATCAGCCCAATGCTGGTGAAAAAGAAACTGGGAGTGGCTGTGTTCGTATCGGACAGAACAGGTCCAGGGCAGAGAGTCCTACCAGATAAACACGGTGATTTCATAATGATAAAATGCTCAGTTCACAAACACATATCAATACTAAATATTTTTGCACCTAATAACAGAATTTCAAAATACATAAAACAAGAATGGTAAAACCGCAAGGAGGAACAGACAAACCCACAAATATAGTCAGATTTCAACACTCTTTTCTCAGTAATAGATAGAACGAGAAGACAGAAAATGCGTAAGGAGATAGACCAGCTGAACGATCCTATCAACCAACCTGACAATTACAGAACACTCCACACACACAGCAGTATATATACACTGCCTGCAAATGCACACGGAACATTTACCAAGATAGACTGTATCCTGGCAATTACGAATTAGTACAAGTTTCAATACATTTAAAAGTATTCAGTTCATGCTAACTATGTTCTCTGGCAACAGTGCAATTTACACTAGATACCAACAACAGAAAGATAGCTGGAAAATCCCTAAATATTTGAAACTAAAACTATAAAAAACACAGGAGGAAATCTTTGTGTCATTGGGTTAGGCAAAAAATTTCTTAGCTCTGACACCAAAAATCACAATGTATGAAAGAAAAATATTGATACATTTTATTTCATCAAAATTAAGAACTTGTCCTCCTTGAAAGATGACGTGAAAAATCTGAAAAGACTGGGAGAAAACATTTGTGGGTCACGTTCCTGATAAAGGATTTATAGTCTGAATATAAAGAATCCCCAAAACTAAAAAAATCAGAGGACAAACAACTCAGTACAAAAATAGGCGAGAAATTCTGAAAAGACACTTCACCAGAAAAGACGTGTGGAATGGCAGTAAGCATGAGAAGATGTGTAAGACCTTCAGCTATTAGGGAAATGCAAATTTAAATTAAACCAAAACCTATTAAAATTAAAAAGACTGACCATATCACTTGTTGGTGAGGATGCAGAGGAACTGGAACTCTCATGCTGGTGGAAATGGAAAATGGTACAGTCAACTCTGAAAACCAGCTTGGCAGTTTCTTAGGAAGTGAAACATACCCCTCTCCCATGACCCGGCCATTTCGCTCTTAGGTATTTACTCAGGAGAAATGAAAATTATGTCCAAGGACTTCTACCTAGCGCTCAGAGCAGCTTTACTTATAATAGCCAAAAATCCTGGAAACAACCCAAAAGTTCAGCAGGTGAAGGGGGTAAGCCAACTACGACCCAGCTATACAATCGAGCACTGACCCTCAGTAATAAACACGAGTGAACTACAGACGCGTGAAACAAAATGGGTAAACCTCAAAATAACTACTCTGAGGGAAGGAAGTTGGAAAAAGGAATGCACGTTATTCCATTTGTATGAAATTCTACGAAGTAAAAAGTAAGCTATAGTGACAGAAGGCAGATGAGTGGCTACCTGGGTTTGGGGTCAGGGTCAGCGAGGGCTGGGAGGCAGGCAGAGCGAAAAAGGACAAGGACACTGGGCTTGATGAGAACGTATGTCATCTTGTATGTGGGGATGGTTTCCAGGCTGCGCACCTTGGTAAAACTTATCAAATTGTACCCGATAACACAAACTGTTCGTTTTATGCCAATTATGTCATCATAAAGCTATTTAAAAAATCAGAAGAACAAATCAAAAAATATGTCACAGACTAACCTAGGTGATACGACTGCATTTCGGTTAAAAAAGAAAAACAAAACTAACCCCAGCCCTGCTGGGTACCAAGTGGAATGCCCAAGTTTACACATGTTGGCATATATGACACACACACGCACACACCTTCCTCAACTTACGGTGGGGTGGCGTCCCAGTGAACCCAAATGTCATTGAAAATATCGTTAACTCAAAAATGCATTTAATACGCCCAACCTACTGAGCATCCTGGCTCAGCCTCGCCTACCTTAAATGTGCTCAGAACACTTACATTAGCCTACAGGTGGGTAAAATCATCTGACACAAAGCCTATTTTATAACAAAGTGCTGACTGTCTCCTGTAATGTATTGAACACTGTACGGGAAGTGAAAAAGAGAATGGTGGTCTGGGTCCAGAACGGTTGTCAGTGTACTGACTGTTCACCCTCCTGATGGGGAGGTTCCCTGGGACCTGCGGCTGCTGCAGCCCAGCCTCACAAAAGCATCAGTCTGCATAGCGCTCATCTGGGAAAAGATCGAACTTCACAATTCGAAGTACAGTTTCTGCTGAATGTGTATTGCTTTCACACCATAGTCAAGTTGAAAAATCGCAAGTCAAACCCTCGTAAGTCGAGGACCATCTGTACAGATATATAAATACAATAAACCCAACAAAATCAAATTTTCTTTAATGTACATGTACTATTTTTATCATCAAGAAAGTTCTGTATTTTGTTTTGAGTTTCTGAAAACTAGGACCAATTTAAAGTTGTCAGACATAATGCATTGTCTGGAAACAAGAGCATTCTCACATTTGCTTACTAGCTACTCAACGTTGAAGGAAAGTTGATTTAAAATTACTTCTGGAGGGTATTTTCTAGAAATGCCATTCACTGGATGGTCTGCACATTTATTACATATATTATTAATTCTGTGGTCACAGGACAGATTTTAATTTTTCATAGTGGATCTATTTATGAGAGGCCATGGTGTGCCGTGGCTAAGACCACGGTCCCTACGGTTCAAATGCTAGCTGCCACTAATGAGCTGTGTCATTCTGGTCAAGTAACTTCTTTGCCTCTCAGCTTCCCCATCTGTGAAGATAATAATAGCAGTCTTGTCAATAGACGTTTAGACTTTATACAGTGCCTGGGGTAAGGTCAGTGTTCACTAAGTGTCCGCTGTTAATATACTGTTACTTTAAATTTTCATCAAGGTCTTGGGTTAAAATTTTAATTACGTATTTTCCGTCTTGTCTCCTGGAAGGTCAGGATCATTTGGTAATGAATGCCCGGGGAATATATCTCCTTTTACCGACTATAAAAATCATACGGTCAGGTCTTTTCCACCATACCATACAAAATAAAGTGACTTGTCTCCTCGGATGGGTTGGGTGGTTCTGAGATGCTTTTTGAGCAGGTGTGGTTTACGTGTAAGAGTGCCCTGGACCCACGGCCACTCTGCTCTGCAACCGTGTGAAGCCACTTACTCTCCCAAGGCACCAGTGTCCCTTTCTGTAAAATGAGAAAGCAGGGCTGCCTAACCTGTGTCTTGAAGGGTCCTTGGTTTGGGCATCTTTTGGTTATAATTGTAAGTATATGGCAGAGGCATATCTCTGAGACTCTGTTCTTAACAGCTAACTTTCCTATTTTTAGACATGAACCAGTTGATCCAATTTCAACCTGCAGCAGGGAAAAATTCCCAGTGAGACGACTGTCACAATCCACACTGCATCGCAAGTTGTCTAAGCTGAAATCTACAGTTCTTGGGTGCTAAATGTCTCAATCTATAAAAAGGGATGGATGGTATTTCAGAAGCTTTGGATACATTAAGAGAGAGTTGTCAATTTTTACACTCTATTATTTTCCGAGCTATAGGACCCTCGTCCCAGGCAGCAGAGAGGCAGTTCAAAGTGCTCCTGTCCCCAATATCTGTTCCAGGTATGTGAGACCCAGGTTGGCCAGCTCCATGACACACCTTATTTATCTGGCTCTGGTGTGAGACTAGAATAACAAATGTCCGTAGGAGTGGAGGGTGAGTTGAGGAGAAGCAGGGGCAGCATAAGAGAAGCATCTGGAGATCTTTTTTCAAAATACCCATCACCCTCCCACCCACCACCATTCTTATATACCTTGGCTGAAAAAGGAGGTGAGGATGTAGAACGTGCATCCTTTAAAAAGCTCCCCAGGAAATTCTAATCAAAGAGCTCCCACTCACTGCTCTTCCCCTCACCCTGCTCCAAGCCTTAAAGAGAAGCCTAGTCCTACAAGCTAAGTGTTGTCTGACAAACAGATTATTATGAAAACCAAAATAAAGATACTGGGGGAGAAGGGCAGCCCCCCCAAATTTTTCAAGTGCTGGTTTGTGCAAAGCTAGAACTTCCTCCCACTATAACACATAGAGCTGAGGATAAAACAGCCCTCAATTTTAAATATGTAGCTGAGCCCAGAAATAGTCCCTAGGGGTTCCAATAACCAGAGGATGGGGGGGGGGGGGGGCGGTGGACAGAAGACTTGACTCCAGCACCAAGGACAGGGGCGCTAGAGATGGGATGCCAGTGAAGGCTGGCCCAGCAGTGAGGGAGCCAGGAAAACTCTGCCAACAAGGAAGGCGGGCTTTTTCCAAGACCTGAGCAGGGGTGGGAGCTGAGGGCAAGGAAGGCTCTCCCATGAGAAACGGAACCTCCAAACAGACACCTCGAGCATGGCTGGCAGCTAAATTTACACAGTTTGGTGTAGAAATCCTGCACTTCTCATAGTCTGAAACCACTCGACAGGAAAATGCAAAATTGCTTTATAGTAGCATTTTTACAATCCAAACTGCACTGAACTCTCTTGGGTGAGGAAAAAAAAACACTCTTGCTAAAGATTAAGCTCACAACAAAAAACGACAACCAAGTGAGAAAAACATCCCCCACAAGAGAACAGGCATCAGACACAAAAACAAGCAGATTAGGTTTCATAAATGACAGAAAAGACAACAACCTGCTTGAATTATACAATAGCTGTGTTTTATGCGATTAAAAATTCACTGAAATGCCAACAAGTTTTTTTTTTTTTAACTAAACCAGCTAATTTGAAAGTTCATAAAGGAAAAGAAAATTAAGAAAGAATAGCACGGAAGTTTTGAATAAAGAAGAATAATGAAATGATTACTTTAAGACATATCAATGGAATAAAATAGGAACTCTAGAATAAATATTTATCTCCCAGTATGGAATTTGGTATGTAATAATAGTGGGGCTTCAAATTAGTGAAGAAAAGATAGATCATTTGATAAACGTTACAGAAATAATCTGGCAGTCACCTTGGGGAAAAAGATTTAATCCATACATTCTATGCCAAGGGAAGTCCAACATAAAAGGTCTTAAATATCTCACAAAATAATTTCAGTGAGGACGGTACTGAAAATGGGACATTAAACCCAAGAGCCTTAAAAGACTGATTTATTTAAATGCATGAGAGTAAACATGTTTACACTATAATTCATCATAAGCCAAGTTTAAAAATAATTTATTATTGAAATACGAATTTTACTGTTTTTTTCTCCAAGTGGTTACTTACTCCATTACATAAAGAGAGCCTACAAACTGATACAAAAAACTAATAACCCAACAGGAACAGAAATGGGGAAAAGAGTGGATAGTTCACAGACAAGGAAAAACAAACACCTTTAGATGTAGGAAAGGAAACTCAACCTCATCCGTATAAAGTAATGCAACTAAAATTACACTGAGGCAGTCTTCCCCACCTATCAGATTGGCAAAATCCCCCAAAGCATGACACCACGTTGGTGAGTCTGACTGGAGAAGCAGGCCCTCACATGCCTTAGCGGAGAACTGGTGTGGCCAGGTACAAAGGCGTGTAACCCCGTGCAAGGCCACACGCCACGGTGTCAAGGTTGCAAATGCTCCACCCTTCACCCCAGGAATTCCACTTCTCGGAATCCAACCTAGACGTGTATGTTCTTACTTATGGGCGTATGTAAACGGTGACCACCACAGGGCTGTCATAACAGCAAGATTAGGAACCACTGAAATGTCTATCCATAAGGGTTAGTTAAATAAACAAGGAAACATCCACACAACAGGAGATCATGAGGCTCAAAAAAAACAGTAATGAGGGAAGACTATGTACTTATGTGACTGACTCAGAGAGTGGGGCACAGTATAACTCACTGTACCTTTCCAATACTGCCCAGCTGCTTTTTAAAATTAAATAAAAAATGATAAAGGAGATAAAGGGAAGCATAAGCCACCATGAAATTATTACAGAACACTACAGAAAAGTAAAACAGTACGTTTGAGAAAGTACAGAATAGTTTCTGGAAATGAACAGCACAGTCTGTGTAATGAAAAGCTCACTGAATAGGTTAAGTAGTAGATGGAATGTAGCTGAAGAGAGAATCCTCCAATCTAAGACGCACCCGAGGAACCTTCACAAGATGCAGCAAAGATACAGAGGAAGGCAGGAACGAAAGGTCAAGGGATGTGGAGGGAATGATGAGACCTCCCCACGTTTACTTCTTCCAGGACATCCAGATGGAGAGACTAGAAAGAATGCGTGTGAGGCAAGAGCGGAGGAGGTGATGGGGAGAATTTCCTAGGGCTGATGGTGAAAACCATGAATTATCAGAATCAGACAGTGAGTCTTGAGCAAGATGAAAAAAGTAAGCTCTATCTAGATACATCACGATGAACGTTCAGAACACTGACAGTTACAATAAAAGGAGTCTCAACAGCAACCGGACAGAAGGAGCACGTTGCCCTTAAAGGTGAAACAGCTGAAACTCACCGAGGTCTGTGCATCAGCAGCTGTGACGGCAGGAGATTAAGGACACAGCATCTTCAGAACACTAAGGGAAGACGGCAGACTTAGATCTGCACGCAGCTCAATTATGATTCAAGAGTTGCGGCAAAATAAAATTTACCTTCCACAGACTTTTATAAAAGAAATCCTAAGGTTCATTCTTCAGCAGAAAGAAAATTGCTGTGTAGTGTAAACAACTTGTTTATCCATTCTCTTTTGGAGGACTGTGGGCTGTTTTTCAGTTTGATAAGAGTCACAGTTTCACGTAATTGCTAAATGAAAGCAGCCTTTCGGTTAGTTTTATGAACAAAGCCGCTTCTGGTCAAGTCCGTGGGTGGTCACGCACATGCATCTCTCCTTTGCACACACCTGAGAGCGACCTTGCTGGGTCACTGAGGACGAGTTTGTTTAACACTAGTAGAAAATGTCATTTTTTTTTTCATTCATACTAAACAATTTCAGCAGCTGGGAATCCCTTAACGGAGAATTAGAAGGAGATTCCACAAACCTATCCAGTGCATCATGCTCCGTGGTGCAGTACGATGACTATTCTGATTAAAGTAAGGAAAGAGACAAAAATGTCCATCACCATTTCTATTCAATGTTGCCTCTAAAGGCATCACAGAAGAAAAATAAAAGATATAAAGATATAAACAAAAGATCTAAAATGAGAAATTATTAAAAAAAATGTGTTATTTGCAGATCATGACTGCACTGAATTTACAGACGAACTGGTCACGGAAAATCCAGCAACCGTAACGCTGAGCGGTGAAGGCAAACTGACAGCCTGTGCGCACCACCACGGAGCTCACGGGAATTAAGAAGTAGCAAAAGGCCCAAACCAACCATCCCGTGTTCAGTTGTGAGCACTTCTCCACAGGGACATGGCAGGCAGCTTTAAGGTGGCCCCCGCCAGCCTGCTGCCTGGTGTGCCCTCCTGTGCAGCAAAGCCGCCACCCGTCTGGCCCCAGGGCTGCTCTGTGAGACATGGGAACGGGGCAGCGGGGACAGCACATCGCCCCTGAGATCAGGTTATAAACACCTGCGGTTCTGTGCTGGGGCTCTGTTGGGCGGTCTCTCTCTCTGGGGTCTCTTGCTCTGGGGCGACCAGTGCCCCACCTTGAAGACATTCACACAGGCCTGTGATGAGTCCATGTGGTGGGAAAAGAGGGCTTCTCCAAACAGCCACGCGAGGCAGCTTGGAGGTGGCCCTTCCAGCCTTCAGGCGGCTGCAGCCTCGCGGGAGACCCTGGGCCGGAACCACCCAGTTAGACTCCCCCTGGACTCCGGCCCTCAGCACCTGCACAAGGCCCCAGGATGCTTCTAAATTTGGGGTTAATTGTTACACAGCAATAGATTACCAATCCCGGGTACTGATAACCACATAGTGAAATTGTAAGTGCACAGTGATTATGAGAAGAACATACACCAATTTCAGGATAAAGAGTATTCCTGGGGAAGGCGGTGCGATGGGGTGTAAGCCATATTTGTTTTTATTTCTGTGACAAAATTTTGAAGAAAACATGACAAAATGTTAGCATTTGTTAAATCTGGGTGCTCCATAAGTGTGTACACAGTACAGGATTTCTTGCAACTTAAAACATTTTGTTATATAAAACATGTTATAACTTAAAAATAAACACTTTTTAAAAAGGACAAAAAAAGGCAGGGCATCTTTTCCATTGACTCTGGTGCTTTAGAACACAGTCTGGCTCCTAATTGCTGTCCTGAGGGAAGTAATTACTTGAACGGCTAAACAATTTGCACTAAAGAGGAGGCATATCATGGAATATTCCCATCGCCTATGAAACCTAACGTTTAAGTACCCTGACCTTAAACACAGCTTTAAAAAACAGCAACAAAGAACTTGTATAAGAGCACCTAACAGAGGATTCACGATGAAACACAGGGAAGAATGCTGCTTTGCTTGGAGATGCTTAATATTAAACTATTTCCAACAGCAATTCACCCGGGAAACATGCGGTGATTACGCTGTCTGCTGATTTAACTACAGTGGACGCTGCAGCAGCTGTTGCCATAGCACCCTCTGCTTGAGTGGTACTTAACCGGAGAACAGGACTTGTGGGGGGAGTGCTGTAGTTCTTAGATCCTCTGCGTTAACAGAAGGAAAATACTCATAGCTGGGAGCCACAGAGAAAGGTCTCCTTCAGTGATAACCTAACAGACTGAAAGAGTTAATACGCATCTGAAAAGTAAACAGTTACTCGTGACTAAGAAAAAAATGGCAAGCCTCAAGAATGTGGGGAGTCTGTTCACTGATACAAAGTCAAAGAAATCTGCACTGGTATTTAAGAAGATATATTGCAACTTTCCAAATATGTACATGGGGTTGGGTGATTTTATTTACATGGAATATGAACTGACCTAATGTTCCAGATACAATTTTTCCACTTAACATTTCTCTTCTTCTGTTCTCCAAACTGTTATTTTACTTTGTGGGAATAGACAGCGTGTTGGAAGAAGGCTATAAAGCATCACTTAACTGCTTTATTTACCTGGCTCCTATTTGAAGACCACGATTGTGGTAGTTAGAAATAATAACTGAACATACTTCACCTCCCGAATAAATCAGCTGCGATCACCTGGCATCCTGCCTGCACACCCTCCCCTCCCTGGCTCTCCTCCAAACTCCTCAGGTGGTTTTAAATCAGCGAAAGTCTGGTCAGAGCTGAGGCTGCCAGCGCGGTCAGCCGGCATTCCTGCCTGTCCCACAACTCCATCTCATGTTTAGGACTTTTTTCCCATCAAATTCATACTTCTTTTCCTTCACTCCATGGGGGTCTTGGATTTCGCTACAACCCCCAATTTTTGGTTGTCAGTTCTTTCCCTGTCTCATTTTTTAAAAATTATTTTTACCTCCTTCATTGTGGTATGGTTCCTGCACAGTAAACTACACACACTTACATATTTCAGATGTATTCTTTGATGCATTTTGACAGATGGACACACCAATGAAACCACTACCACCATGAGGACAGCTAACATTTCCTTCACTCCCCAAAAGGTGCAATTTTCAAATTCCCAATTTATTAATTCCCCTTTAACCCTGGTACTTTTTTTTTTTTAATGGAGCTACTGGGGATGGAACCCAGGACCTCGTGCATGCTAAGCACACACTCTACCAGTGAGCTCTACCCTCCCCCAAGTATCTCACGTTTCTTAATGGTTCTCCCCCTTAGCATGGTACCAGCACGGCTTTGGGATTTCCTTCTGTTCCTGACCCCAAATCCAATGTCCTGGGATGCTTTCGGGCCTCTGAAACCCCACCTTAGGCGCCGCAGCCCTCCCCGCTTCCCCCTGGGTGCTCCTTCTCCACTCCCCCCCCCCCAATTCCGTCTCCTGCACTTCTGTGATTTGCCTTTTCCTCACTGGCTTGGGCTGTTCATCAAAGGACCTGATCCTCCCACTAAACCGTGTGCTGTGTCAACACTCCACTTCAAGCATGCTGCTAACTCTGCAGGCATTTCCAGGTGGACGGGGGTTAACCGTCCTATCAACTTTATTGGTCTCTCCTGGTTTCTCTGGAGATCCACCTAGTCTTCCAGCTGGACTTTGCAGAATAACACTGCTGGGTCACCCTCATACCATCTCTCCAAAAAAAATTCCATGGGGGCAGGAGGGATAAATTGGGAGTATGGACTGAACAGACGCACACTGTTGTATACAAAACAGCCAAACAGCAAAGGTCTACTGTGTAACACAGGGAACTATATTCAGTATCTCGTCATAAGCTATAGTGGAAAAGAATCAAAAAAGAATATATATACCCCCCCCACACACACACCAGACATACGTATAACCCAATCACTTTGCTGTACCCCTGAAACTAACACAGCACTTGCAAATCAACTGTGCTTCAGTTAAAAGAAAATACTGTGAGAAGAACAGGCTCCTTGTTCTCATTATTTCAGGACTTCGGGAGATAACAATGACAGGTGTTTACTTCTTATTTCTCACAGAGGCTATTGTCTTTGAGGAAAAAGTACACACAGCTTATCTATGAAGTTTCTATTTATTCATCTTGCTTTCACTGTCAGAAACCTGAAATTCATCCCCAAGGTCCCACAGAGTATTTTCACTGCTGGTATGAAGTGCCGTTTTAAGTTTAATGTGAGAGATAATTGTAATAACTAACGTTTATTGTGTATTTGCCATGTGCCAAGCACTGGGCTAAAAGTTTGCCATGGATCGAGGGAAATACAACATTATCAGAGACCGGCCAGAGCGATGCTTTGCCACACAGCAGAGAGACGGAGCCTGGTCAGTTTCAACAGGGGGCACAGGTCCCGGGCCAGTGGCTCCTTCCCATCGCTGATGCAGGGCAACTGTCCTATGTGCGCCCTTCTGGTGTTGCCGGGGAAAGACCCTAACCCTTCCCCACAGCATCTAGGAATACTGAGAGCTGGGGGCCTTTGACATTCATGCTTCAGCAGAACAGAGGTACACTCACTGCACCTAAAACAGAAACCACAGTCCCGCCCAAAGTGATGAACCCAGAACAGGCTGTATGGCTTTTCTCTCTCGGTAGGGCGGTATTCCAGCCCAACGCTCACTCTTACGTGGCTGAATGGAGGCTGAAAATTGCGTGCACGAGGCTGCCTTTCACAGCAATAATGATGTATTAATATTGGTTAATTTACTGTGACAAATATACCGTACAAATATAAACTGTTCTATGGGAAATTGGGGGTGGGTGTATGGGAACTTTGCACTCTTAACAATTTATCAGTAAATCTAAAACTATTCTAAAATTAAAATTTTAATTCAAAAACAAACAAACAAGTTTGCCATGGATCATTCTCGCCCGTTCCTCTCTGCAATCCCATGGTACATTTTATTGATAAGACTAATCGCTGATCGCAGGTATGACGAAATAACTCAGCGACAACTGATTTGTCCCTAAGAGTTGCTTACACCTGGCATGAAGCGCCCTCGTCGGGCCTCCCCGCCCGACGCGAGCATCGCTCACCTGCACAGGGGCTGCCTGCAAAGCCCACCCGCTTCCGAGCTCTGTCAAAGACCACGTAGAAGCCCTCCATCACGGTAGCACCGATCACCAGCGCGTTCGTGGACGGCGAGATGCCGAACCGGTAACATTCATAATTCAGGCCAGCCCCCATCATGGGCTGGATGTAAAGCTGTTTAGAGGGAAAGAGGAAACAAGAAACACGAATCAGGCAGTGTCACAACACCGTTGGGGCTGCAGTGTGCTCAGACTCTCCAGGGCGCCCTGGGTCACCTGCCTCACCTGTAAGCATCAGAGAACTCCAGGGCTCTGTCCTCCCCTGTCTTCCCTCCCCGGGACCCAGCAGCCCCACGGCCCTCTGCACCTTCCCCGTGCACTGTCTCCAGTCGAGACCTTTGCTGCCATAGCTGTAACTTTTATGTCTACTTGCCTACTCACCCCTCAACTGGCATCTCAAAGGTAACATCTGAAAACCTGAACTCTGGAAATCCCCTGCCCCCACCCAGATCTGCTCTCCTCTCAAGGTCCTGTGTCTCAGTAAGTCCATGACTCACCCAGTTACTCAGACCCCAGGGCACTGGTCAGTAACTCTTACCCTACCTCAAAGCCCTGGCCAGAGTCTGCAGGGCTTCCTCTGAAACTGAACCTGAATCTGACCACACCTGCCATCTCCATCACTGCTCCCCTGGTCCTCTTCTCTCAGGAGCTACTGCAGGGGCCCCTAAGTGGCCCCAGGATGCCATCTTTTCAAAGTGATCATGTCACTTTCTGCCAAAGAGAATTTCCCAAGTAGGCAGCATGACAGAGGTAGGGTGGTTTCCTCAGTAAGAGAGAGAGACCATCACAATCAGAGAGGATGCAGCATCACCAGAGGAGGAGTCTGACCCGTGCGGGGACCATTTCTGGCACGTTCCATGCAGTGTTCAATACACACAGGGTGTGGCCCTTGAGATTCCCCTAGAAGCAGAAGTCTTTGGGGAAATGAGTCAAAACTTAAAGCAATCAGCGGGCAAATCAATTATCATGTCAGGAATAAAAATCTCTGTTTAACAGCCAAGTGTTCAAAGTTAGGGAGTTAGGAGAACAGAGTGGCTTAAGAAGACAAAATGGCAAATATTTTTTTAAAAAGTTAAAAAAAAAATAAAGTGCAAAATAAGTAGGAAAAAGGGACATTCTTGTAATGATTAGTCCTAAAGGGCAAAAGCATCAAGAAAGACTTGGAGGAAAAAGCTGAGATTCTCCAAGCAGCCAAGAATTCTAGGACTTGCGGCTGGAGGGTGAGGGGTGGTGGTTTTGGGGGGAGCAGCAGGGAGGGGCTGCCCTGTGATGACCGAAGGAGAGGATGCTGTGTAGGGGGCAAGGTGAGGATGGGCCTGGCAGGGCAGAGCGCTGGGCATCAGGACTGGGAAGCACAAGAACAGTAAATCTGAGCAGAAAAGGCAACCAGGCGTTGTGCTGCAGAAAAGGTCTGCGATCAAACTGACACACGAAGAAGATGACGGTCATTGCACTTGCCACTCACAGGGAGATGAGCAAGGACCCACTGGGGCGGAACCTGGAGTCATTGGTCCCCACTGGACATCAAGAAGCGGCCGTACCCAGGGGCCGGTTCCAGTGGTTAGAACCCTGCACTGACTGGCACATCTGCCTGTCAACCCCTCTTCAAGACAAGGGCTCATTCTAGTCTTCACTGTATCCTTGGCACCTAGTACGTGCTGGGCGCACAGTAGGGCCTCAGTAAACATATGCTAGATTGATGAATGATGCCAAGCTTGGTCGGTGTGATGAAACAGACAACTGCTCCTGAGGGTCAACATCAACCAGGGTAAGGTGGCAGATGTACTCAGCTGCCGCCGAAACATGTGCACTTCGGGCTCTGTAAGCAGGGACCAGGTACGTGTGCGCACACACAGACACCACCTCTGAGTGAACAAATTTCATAATAAAACCCCCCAAATTGCCAAATACAACGCAACCAATGACACTGATGCAAACACCATGCAAACTGTTTGTATCTTTCCCCCGTCCTCTGTGTGTCCTCGCTGACTTCCAATAAAAATTCCAGACTGCAAATTCTGCACCACGACGGGAAAGCTTCAGTGTTGCTGGTTCTCAGAATAAAAATGCCTGCCTTAAAACCAAAATAGCACAAAGAGACAAAGCCGTGGTACTGAGACTGAAACTATGTTACGTTTTTAGGATTATGTGGAAAAAAACCCCAGAATCTGCCTGGGGGCTGGGGCTGGGGCTGGGGGCTGCGTTTTTAAACAAGTCAAACAGGATTCAGCCCATGTGTTTTGGGCAAATAGTGCAGGGGCAGAGACACTGTGTCTTTTGTCATGGCTCTTCTGGGCACTAGCAATCCTTGGTCCGCCTACTGCTGCTGATGCCCGAGTGCTTCTGGGCAAGGGCCTTGTTCTAAAACGCTGGTGATAAGCAGGCCTGATCGCTGCCCTGGATGCTAGGAGGGCTTCAGTTGGGCGGAAGTGCGGTGCTGGGAGGGCGCCCGCAGCACTGCCCCCGTGGGGTATCGCTGGGGATGCGGAGCTGGTGGGCTTCTCCCCAGGTGATGGTTCACAACTGCCTGTCACGATGAATAAGAAATCAGGAAAACAGAGGGGAAAGCAGATTTTTAAAGACTGAAAATGTGGACATGTCAAAGTCAACCCAAAAAATATCTACAGTCTCATAAGTGAGAACAGAACTGGATTCTTATGCAGAGATATGCAAATTAAATGCAAAACTGCCAACCCTCCCTCATTATACGGTTACACTCACCCAGTGCTCGTCCTAAAAGGGGCTGACGGTCCCCAGTGAACCTTCAGCTCTGATGGCTGCTGCCTGCCCTGGACGTAGTAACCGATCTCCCCCTGAACGCCTGCCTCCTCCTGCTTCTTCTGAGTCCCTGCCTCCGCTGACCAGCACACATGCCATTTACTCTCCAGTCCACAGTCACCTGTGTCCTCAGGCTGGGTTGTAACTTCCGTTACAAACTATTGATGAAATAATGTCCACATTTTGCTCTTCGACTGACCAAAATTTAATCACCAAGAGCACATTATTTTAAAGATGCTGAAAACACATCACTCTAATAACATCACTCTATGCTGGGTTGTTCATCCAAGGATACTGCAGGCTTCCAAAAATGCCTTTGGCAGGGATTACTATTTCTCCTTTACAGTTAAAGAGACAGACAGAAAGGGCTAAGTGATTTGCTCAAAGTTACAGTGTGAGTCAGGAGCAGTGCTGAGAATATAACTCAAGCCTCCAGCTCTCAGCATATGTGTCCTCTGTTGGGCTGTATTTCTCCTAAAGCTTTCAATCCTTTCCCCAACAACTCTCCATTTCTGGAACATACTTCTCCACCCATAAAGTTGAGAACAGGGAAGAGGCAATATTATCATCTACCTTTTTCTTCCAAAATGGTTCCTCCCTCCCTATCCCCCAACCCCACTCCTTTATCCCAAATTCACCAAACTGCAACCAAGACACATTGCTCTCCCACAAACACCATCACATGGCTGTGTGAGGGAAGGAAATCTCATGACTGTCATCTTCAAGGAATTAATAATTTAATGGAGGAAGAAATAAAAGTGTATGTGTGTGTATATAAAGAAAAAAGACGTCAAATGAAAAAGGCAACAGCATAAAATTATACCCTAAAGATATGATTCCACGCCAGAAGAGTAAACTAGGAGACACGCATTATGACTTTGAAGGGCGAGCTCACAAATGGGTCATTCTCCTCAGCGGATGTTCAACAAAGAGGGGTTGTTTGAATTGGGTCTTAAAGGATGGGAAGAATTTAGACACGCAGATGGAGTGGGGAGGAGACAGCATTTTAGGCAGAGGGGTTGGTGGAAGCAAAGGTTAGGAGATGGAGGCGGCACCCAGAGCTGGAGAACAGCCACCAAGAATGGACGGTCAAGGGCAAGCAGGAAATATGTTGGAGAGCCAGGAGGGATCCCATGAGGTCACTGAAAGCCACACTGGCCAATGAGGCCTCCGGGGTTTAAGGAGCGGGGCTGAGCGTGCTGCGGCTTAGGAAGATGAATCTGGGAATAGTTTCAAAAGGAAGAGGGGGGGTGGCATGCATGGAGGACACACTAGAGGGTCCTGAAATGGTAGTGGGTGGGGGGCATGGAAATGGAAAGGAGGGGGATGTAGTGAGACGTGTGACTCAAGAAGATGGAATTTGGTCTATTTGACCAGATGCTTAGGATGAAGGAGGAGTTGATGATCTACTGAATATGGAGAAAAAAAAGTCATCTCTGAGAATCCAGTTTTAATCTTCACTTAGAAATAAATCAGAACTAAACATATATGGGTGTGACTGTAGATACTGCAAAAATGCGCTCAATTCTTTATGTTTCTGTGGACCCACACCCTTGTGATGTGACTCTGCAGTTCTTTCCATGGAGGGGCGGCATCTATCTTCTCACCTTGGGAGTCTGGGCTGCCCTCGCCTGATTTTGGAAACACCATGTAAGAGATGGTGGCCAGTGCCAGGTCTAGACTTCAGGGACCCCTGTGTGTTTCTTCTTTCTCCCAGGACTCTCCCAGCACTGTGCGAGCCAGCCGGTGCATGATGAGAGCCAATGGCCCCATCACGCTATCAGCCGAGCCACCAGATATGCAACTAAGGCCATCTGAGACCATCCTAAACCGAGACCAGCCTATCCCTGGCCAACTACCAGCTGCCCAGAGACATGTGAGCAAGCCCACTGAGGCCAGCAGACCTGCCCAGACTCGGAGCAGAAATAAAGCTCACAGATTAAAATAGCCAGCTTTCGAGGTTGTTTGTTACACAGCATTCTCGTGGCAAATGCTCTCTAATACAGGTGCAATATCCCAATATGCCCATCTTGCATGAAGTGCTTTACTTTTGCACGGTCTGTGTTAGAAAGAGAAAAGCACAAATCCAAGTTCATACCTGAGGCAGGATAGTTAGACGGAAGGATCTGCTGGAGTTCTCGTCTCTCAGGTAGATGGAGATTTTGGGGAAGTAAGACCAAGGTGTATCAGAATTTGCCCAGCATGCCAGCTGGGACCCAGTCCAGAAACCATCAGAGAATTCTGGAATCTAGACAAAACAAGATCATGCGACAAACAATGACTAGTCTGGCACATCAACAGGAAGCAGCTCTCAGCTCTCCTCGTCACCTCGCCAGATGCCCACAGCGATAAACAATGCTTAATTTGGACAGCGAAGCGGAGACATCAGTCCTCTGGAAGAGTGATGGTGATGACAAAAATCACAATTACTAAAATTACTGAGACATGCGGAAGACTTACTGGTATTAGGCACTGCTATAAGCACTTTGCAGCAATAATTACTTTAATCCTCAAACACCCGAATCAGTGCAGTAACAGTATCCCCTCCACTTTACAGATGAGGAAACCAAAGCACAGAGAGGTGAAGTAACTTGTCCAAGGTCACACAGCAGTAGGCAATGACCTCTAAAGAGAAGAGAGACCAGATCTTCAGTGTGGCGCTTATCACCTCTCCTCTGAATTCCCTGAGCCCAGCGAGTTTCCTCCTGTGTGCATTCTCTGTTCTCCTGGACCATCTTTCTCCTCCTCCAGATCTCAGCTCTGATGCCACCTTGCCCAGGGAACCCTCCTTGGCTGCCCCAAAATATGCTGGTACCTCACCATGCAGCTCTCCTCCTTGGCCTTTCTCCTTGCAGCAGCTATAATTCTACATTCATTGGTGTAATTGGTTAGCTTTTGTTTCCTGCACTCGAATCCGAATCCTCTAAGGACTCAGGTCTGCTGTCCGTCACCCCATTCCCTTTCCATAGTCCTAACCGCAGCCCACAGGAAACACTCAGGTAGTGTTTGTAGGGGAAAAAAAAGAATGGCCAAGAACACAGAATGTCCACCTGCCCCTCTCATCAGGGGGCTAGGAGTGCGAACTAGCTTGTCCACTAGTGGCTGAATCTGCAAGTTTTTACGTGTTGCTGCTGTGCCAGCTCACCAAGCCCAGGGAAGTCTCCCGAGCAGACCTGCCCTGTGCCTGCCGGCTCCCAGACGCAGGGGCTGTGTTGAATGTGCCTCTTTGAACACATGCTGCACAGAGCCCTGCTCAGGTCGGAACTAAAGGAGCATGAGTTGGGGGGGAGCCAGGAAAGCAACGTGATGGGCGGAGCTAGGAAGGCGTGTGATGGGCGGGGCTAGGAGAGCACGTGATGGGGCGGGGCTAGGAGAACACGATGGGTGGAGCTAGGGGAGCACGGGATGCGGGTGTGGGCCGGAGCTAGAAGACTACTGACTGGGAGGCAGTGCTGTCCCTCAAGGTCCCTGAGGAAGAAGCACACGAGCTGAGCTGAGGGGCGGGTGGGCGTCAGGGAGACGTGGTGGGGGCGGGTGGGCAGAGCAGGGAACCTGCCCCGCTGGACAACACGATGACCGCCAGGGAGGCTGGCGCTCAGGACAGGAAGGGGCGGGAGGTGAGGCGGGGAGGGACGCACAGGCACCATCATGCATCCACCCGAGATCATTTATCAGGGATCTGAGTTCGGCAGCACGTTGTGGGTGATGAAGGCGCCCACGTGGTATTTGTGTCTGTCACTGGTTCTCTGAGTCTGACCTCCAGGGAGTCGGCCCGGGCTGGACAGACACATTTGAGAGTCAGTGACCCGGGGTGGGAAGCGATGGTTTAGCCGAGGATGGGGTTGCTTAGGAGAGGCTACAAAAAGAAGAGAGGGGCGTAGGCCCCACCCTGAGAAACGGGCCGGCCCGCAAAGGAGACGTCCCCCTCCCCCACAAGAGGAGCAGGGACCGGAAGAAGTCCGGGAGGAGGGTGCTTCGGAAGCGGAGAGAAGAGGTAAGTCAGGTAGGCAGGGCTGCTGCGGAGGTCGAGGGGGACAGGAACTGGTGTCTCTGGATGAGTATGAGTGAGAGCTGCCTGCTGCGGGGCCGCAGGGCAGGTGCTGCCTCCCTGCCGGGGGCGGATGACGGGGAGAAGGCGCCCTGCGGGCTCTTCACCCATCCTGGGTTCTCCACTGAAACTGTCACTGCTGATCTGTGAAGTCTCTAATGCTGGCCTTAATACAGCTCCACCTTTTATAAGCATTAAGTAGGTCTGAAATATGCATCACAGGGAAGAACCCCTTGCGGGATGAGTTGGTAAGCGGTGGGGCAGTCATTTTGCTGGATTCCAAGAAGAGCTAAGTGTGGTGGGCTCAGAGCTCAGATTCCCAGATGAAGAATGAGGCTCAGAGGGGCCAAGTAATTTGCCTAAGGAGCACAGCTCAGGACTGGATGGGGGACCATCTGGAAGACCTCCCTGGGGGCTAAGCTTCATGCCCTGGGGGGACAGTTTTGACACTCGGATCACAGTTTAACGTCAGAAGTCAGCTTTCAGAAGGTGTCATCCTGCTCCAGGGTTTTACAGATGGAGAAGGGTCCTGAGCCACGAGGGTGCCACAGCTGGGTAGGAAGGGAACCCAGATTCCCACCAAACACAAAACTCCCTGCCAGGTACAGCTCAAGATACAGACCAGTAAACCATTCATTTCTAAAATCCCATCTGAAAAGTCCAGGCCCAGAGTCAGAGCCCAATATCTGTACTGCGTTTAACTCCCCGAAGCCACTTCTTTCCTAACTAGAAAAAGAAAAAAAAAAACAACCCAAGCCAAGAGAACTGGTTGAGATGACGCCAGCAGAGAGAGAACAGGAGCATCTTTGGTCCATCACACGATGAGACAGAGACAGCACCCACCCTCGTGGAGCCCCCTGCCCAAGACAGACAGCCTCTCCAGGCTTCTCCTTCCTGATGCAGGCACTGAAATCAGAGGATAATTTTAGACAAGGCAAACAGATTTCATCATCTTGTTCCTTCTACCTCGTGCTTTTTTTTTTTTTCTTCACAAAGTCAGTCACTGCTGAACACATGCTTCGCTGACCTCAGAAGTGCTGGCACCCCTCTGCCACAGACCCCCATCCCACTGAAGTCCCAGACTCTGCCCAGGCCCGGGCTGGTCATGGGCTTGTTGGAGTTCCACACTGATGCTGTAAGCAAGCATGCCCTTGGGATGGTTGTAAAACATTGATAGCTTGGAATATTTAATTGGAAGATGCTCTGGCTGAACTACAACGGTGTACACCAGAAACTGACACATTGTAACTGACTATACTTCAATTTAAAAACATTCTGAAGATGCTCATGTTAATTTTGCTGAGGACCTTTTTAATATCGGAGAAAACCAGCCTATTGCTTTGCATTTCCAGCACCGTCTGCTTTTCAGCCAGTGTTCTAAATTTAAGGAACTAAAAAAGTTACCTGTCTTTTTTTTTTTTTTTCCTGATTCAGCAGATATCAGACAAGACAGCAGTTGGCTCTGGCTTTTTGGTCCACTGCTCTCTTGAGCTTTTAGTTCACGGAAGACCTCGGTGTTGCCTCGTCTTGATTTGCCCCGCCCTCATCCTTTGATTCGCCTGCTGCTCGGCCCACAGCCGTTTTAGACTTTTGAGGTTTTGGCCAGGGACGACCACAAGCCCACTCTTCCTCCCCTCGTCCCCTGTAACATAGCACCTGTAACAAAGCAACCGCTGTGCATCTTCTATCAATTGTTCTTTGAATTCGGCCAGCCCAGTGGAGTAGTGGGACTGTCAGCACCAGGATAAAGACTTCATGCAGGAAACACTCAGTTTGGTGATCTTGCAAGAGTGGTCCTGCGTGAACAGATGCTCATGAAAGTGCCCAAGAAGCCAAGAGAAATGCTTCTCTTGCGTCCAAGCAAATAGTAGTAGCACTGTGGTTTGGGTGTTAGGTAGAAGCTCTTCTTAACTGCATGCCCATCATACCAGGCTTTTACCCTCAACCCTCCTAACAACCCTATGATGAGAACACAGAGGCTCTCGGGGGGCATGAACCCCTCCCAGACACTCAGCTACTACGTGGCAGAAACTAGACCAAATTCCATTCCTCTGCCCCGGAGGCCTTGGTCCTTCCAATCAGTCAGTATCTTATGGTCCATCCTTTTGCACTGAACTAACTGGAAAGTTGGGGTCACACTGGGAACACTGTTAACCAGGCCCTCAAAAGGCATGTGGTCCTTGACCATGATTTTAACTGTATTTCAAACCATGGCCATAAAGTAATGATTACATTGGCAGACTGACCTTTGTTTTCTGTGAATCACGTTCTTTTACAGAAGTAGGAATTAAAATCCCAGCATGGCTTGAATGAAAGTCAAAAAAGGAGTACAATTTTTGGTTTGTTTTAAAGGCTACAAACATATTCCTGGTTTACTACTTACTTGAATATAGTGTATTACCAAGGGTTTTCCCCCCCCACCTTAGATTAAAAAGTGCTATAGCAACTAGACTATTGCTCGAAATACTGAAAAGCCTTGCACCTTCAGATCTGAGTCCTCTGAGGTTGAAGTGAAGGCATGACTGGCTGGTTAACATCAAAGAATAAGACTGTGAACTTAATAAGTAATAGTTGAAAAAAAACCCCAAATCCTCAGAGGCTGTTAGAATACATGGTAGTACTCCCCAGTATGCGGTCATGACCTGGTGTGACCTCCGAGATTCGTCAAGCATCTTGAGGACTCACCAGAGACGTGCTGGCCACGGCGTCCACCACGGCATTGAACACTTTCTGGGGCAGGCGCAGCAGTGTGGTGCCGCTGTCCACGATGGCCTTGTCCGCGTTATACTAGAACCAGGGAGAGGAGGTGGGGAGAAGGCACGTGAGGGACCTGGCACCCACCTCGATGCACGGCTCTAGCCTGCCATCCCAGGACATCGGTTATAGACAACCTTGGTGGTCATGGTCCCTCCTTGGTTCACTTCGTATTCTCATAACTTGGGGAGCCAAGGACTCTCCAGCCCAACATTCTCCCTTCACAGATGAAGAAACTGAGGCCAGGAGAGGGAAGTGATGGGACCAAAATCAACAGCCCTCCTAAGACAGAGCATTGCTCTTATTCAGAGGTGCCCAGATTCCTTGTCAGGGATCCCCCAAAGACAAAGTTTTATCTTTAGAGGCTGAAATGACACACTAAATGCCATTTATACAAATCATGCAAAATCAACTCTCTACTCCCCTAATGGAGACACAGGAAGAGGAAGGGCAATTTTTCAATAGACTCTCCCAGATTTGCATTTAGAATGGGACCAAAGCCACGTTCAGGAGGAGAACCTCGCACACACGCAGGCATTGCCAGCCCTGTCCCCGCCTCAGTCTTTCTTCATGTAGTTGAGTGAGATGAACAGAGGTCAGTGGGCCAATCCCAGAGAAGCCACTCCAACCTCTAGGGACATAACCATATGAACAAGGCTGCCCAGGAATGAAATGGGTCATGGGCAACTCCATCCTCCTGCTTCCAGGACAAACCCAGGAGTCATGTGACCAAATACGCCAATCAGGCCAAAATGAAATAAGGATTTGTTTAGGTAGCAGGTGGCAAGAGGGAAGAATTTTGAGAAATTGACATAGAGCAATTGATTCGTATGCTTTTCAAATGTAAAGCTAACTGCAGTTTAAAAACAAGTTCAGTGTAGATATGATCTAGTTTGTTCACAAAATTATCGCATTTGTATGTGGAAGAGAAGCTAGCACGCCGAAACGCTGGGACGGGGCATTCTGGGTTGTGTCGTCTGCTCTGCTGGGGTGTGGCTGGTGGACTGGCGGGCAGGAAAGAAACAAGAATATAGGATCAAACTTCCAAATACCTGCTTATATTCTCCAGCACACCCTCTCACACACACACACATACACGTGGATTTTGTGCTTCATTTTAGATTCTCACATTTGATTCTACCACTGGGATTCTGGAATGGCAAATGCCTTTGGACAATAAACACAGATCTGTGGACCCTGAAACAGCACCACAGTGGAGTGCACCATCACTTTATCAACCTTTGTTGGTTTTTCAGAGGCATCGGTGTCTATGAGAATTTATGGTGCAATGTGATGGTTTAAATGAAAGGAAGTGATGGCCAGTAGGAATATAATGAATGCTGATGAAGAGCTGGTGGTTTTATGAACCTTTCTGCAAATGTTGCAGAGGACCAAGGCTCCCTCAGATCATCACAGTCATGTCATTATGTATCACAGGTCAGCCCAAACCCAGCGGGGGTGCGAACAAGGTTAACGAGAGACGTGATTCACAGCTGTGCATGTCTGCCTCCTTTTAGCCTCAGCAAGCGTCTTTAGAGTGTAATGTTTCTTCGAGTGAGAACTGTGTACTGGGGGGAATGGGGCGTAGCTGTGAATGGAGGGTAAAGCTGACAATTTATTTCTGGTTTCATTTTGCTTGTTTTTAGTCCCCCTTTGTCCCCTCACGTGGACAAAACCCCGCTCACTTCCTCCCCTAGGACAGAGTTCAGGTACCATCAGGCCAAGACGATGTAGTTCTAGACAGTTCTCTTCACTCACCATTTGATGCTAATTCTCCCCTATTAAGACAAGCAGTTGGAAGGAAACATTTTGGAAGGGGAGGTCATTGATGTGAAATTATCTATAAAAAGGCCCTATAGCTTTTAATGTCATCAATCTTTGATTTACCTTGTAATGTAATGTACCCTCTGATTTCAAATTCAGGTTCCAGCTGTAATATGTAAATGACCCAGGCACACACAGACAGTCGACAGAAGGAGATCACAGTGGAAATACCTCTCTGCAGTCCAGATTAAGGCTCTGGCCTCCGATTTCCAATTTCAGAATTTCTATCTGATAATACCACTCCTCCTTAATAGGGGTATACCAGATGTCTCCCTTGTACAAAGTTGGTTCAATTCCACCCAGGACCTGGGAAGAAAAGCACTTAGATATGAGAGGAAAGGCATACAGGCATATAGCAAGGTACACAGAGAGGCAAGACTGCACTTGAAGCACTTTATTGTGATACTGTAATCGAATACATATGCCTGAAAATTAAACAGGGAGCATTTTGGGGCCATGTATCCAAAAGTCAAAGAGTATTATGCCCCAGTCTAAGCAAGGTGCTGTGGTGGCTTCCCTCATCTAAGGGAAGTACACAGAATTCCAGCTTTATTATATTGAGGTCCCCACCCTACCCCCCCACCCCCAGCAAAGAAATGCAATAAGATGGTTAACCACTTAGATCGACTAAAGTTTAATTCCTTAGAAGACAGAGGATGCCTTCCTGCCCCACGCATTTGGCATGGGAGTAGAACAAAAGAGCTTCCTTAATCAAAACTTCATTTTGCGAAACTGTGTAACGGCACACTCCGCAATCCTAGGCTACCTTCTCCCCTGAAAAAGGGATGAAAAAAGGTGTTAAGAGTGGGTGTATTGTTAGCGAATGGAAGCAGATGAGAGTGCTTCTCACAGCCGGAGAGCAAAGGGGTCAGCAGCACCCCGCCTGGGGCCCTTCTTGTACACTCCACCTCCCCATCACCTCCACCTAGCGATGGGAGGGCGCCCATCACTACCTCCTGGGTGCAGGGTCCATC
This sequence comes from Camelus bactrianus, assembly GCF_048773025.1. NCBI lineage: Eukaryota > Metazoa > Chordata > Mammalia > Artiodactyla > Camelidae > Camelus > Camelus bactrianus. The sequence goes on from NC_133539.1 coordinate 4,004,649, forward strand.
AAGGGGGCCTTGGGCTACAGCACGTCCACGGTGTTGACTCTCTTTCACTGTGTGTGTGTGTGTGTGTGTGTGTGTGTGTGTGTTGAAAGAGAGAGGATATGCAGGTGTCCCTGTCTCCCCACAAAATTTATGGCATTACAGGCATCCCCGTTACCTCCTCTCCCCAGAGCAGGGTCCTCCTGCCACAGCTCCCACTGTTCCGCAGTGCCCCTCCCGCACCCAACAGAAACAGTTATCTTTCAAAGGAACATTTGAAAAAAACATTTTAATGGAATTTGGAATCATCTTACTAGACAGCAGGATGATCAGGAAAGAGAAAAATAACACCTCATTTTATCCCTTTTATAAAGGCTCTATAACCAAGATTATCGAAATTTTGCAGAACCTTTGTATGCCGACATGTCTAATATTTCTATCCGGGTCTGAATAAAGCAGAAAAAACTGCCCACTGATTTGTGATTTTCCCCCCTTTAAGACTAAAAGATACCCACAAGACTACCTCCGTTGGTACCAGATCCGGCTACCGGCAACCCAGCCCCGCACATCTGCATGGAGAAAACGTTGGGGATTTTTGCTTGTGCCACGAGGGAATCAAAGAACGTCTCCAGAGAACTTGACGGCTGCGGGAGGGTGAGAAAGGAGGACAGGGCTTCAGCGCAGCACTTGGAGGGATCCCACGCAGGCACCAGGCATGAAACACAACATTGCATTTCTTCCTGTGTCGTATTTTTCACGGCTCAACAAGAAACAAGCTTACAATTAAAGGGCAGTAATTCAGGAACCTCCAGCAGAGCTACCTACTACTTGGTACTTTTCCTTTAGGTTCAGCCCTGTTGTAAAAATGAGACAGTGTTTCCAGAAGCTACTGAGATGCTGCCCTGCTCACCCCGCCCGACAGCCTCGTGAGCCGGGCGGGAGAAGATGTGGAAGTGGGTTACCGAGGTAGGTGGTGGATTCTAATCTTAGACATTTCTGAGTAAGGAGAGAGCAGTGTCTCCAGGAGCTGCCTTGGCAGCTTCAGAAACAGTTTTGATTCACCCGTTTTCAGCCAAGGTCGTGCATCACGCCAATGACACGTACCTGACCCTGAGGACAGTTCACCCCCGATCCTGGACCCTGGGCTGTGGCTCAGCTCTGCCAGCTGTCGACTGACCTCTGGGGATCAGTAAAGGAATGACGCTATTCTCCTGAAGTTTGAAGGCTTGATTCCCCACAGCCATGCTTCAGTAATTTGCTCGGTGCCTCCCTTACGTGAAGCGATACCTTCAGGGAAGAGTCCTATTTCTCCAGGACTGAAAAGAAGGGAGGGTCTGTGAACAGGTCTTAGTTGGGGTTGGGCCACAGGTGCTGGTGGTCAGGAGGGAAGGTTACAGACTTACACTTAGACTTGGCTTTGACAACAGGGAGCGATTAGAGTTGGTCACTGTGAGTGAAAACAGTTGAAACATCATAGATGCTCTAGGCATACTCTGACCACCTGCGGTTAACATAGGGATTATTTATTTTCCAGAAGTGCTACACATCTAATTCTGGAGGGAGGGAGGAGAGCCTTGTGATCAAACAGACAGAAATCTCCCCATCTGTTTAGTTCATTTGTATTTGGCCCCCTACCTGCTGCTTTCTCAGCTTCCGTGGGCTCTCTGGCAGAACCTGGCACCATCTCTATGTGTGATCTTTGTCTAAACACTTGGGGTTCAGGTCAAGGAGTGGGATGAAGCCCCCTCTTGAAATGGGCTGGGTCTGGCAGTGACCGGGTCTGTGTCCACCTTCTTGGGGGGCAGCCAAGTCAACACTGCCTGGAATTGCATCCTGGCTCCAACGCCCACCGATAACCATGTGATTTGTTCCTTTGTTTGCCTATCTGTAAAACGGGGAGGACAGTAGCAGCCTAGAGCTCCCCTGGGGCTTAAATGAGGCCGTGCACACAGAATGCTTGGACGAGTGTGCGGCACACAGGACAGGTATCACTATTACCCCTTTAAAGGTTTAAAAGCACACCAGCGGCCAGGACCCACCAAGAGAGCCCGATCCAGCCGGGGTGCTCTGGAACCCAGGCAACGGTGATGTCAAGAGACCTCACAGGTGGTTCTGACCCACATCCTTGGTGCAAAGCACCTGGGGCTGGTACTCTGTGATCAGCACTGGGTGTTCAGTTAGCCCACTTCAGAAACGCCTTTGGGCCACCCACCCGGACCCCTCTGCCAGCCCTGTTTCTGGACCTGCTCCACTTCCTACGAATCCTGTGCTTGTCTCCTCAGTCCTGGGGAAGTGAAGCCAATTGTTGGAAATCTTGCAGCTTCAGAGATAAAAAGGTAAAAGATGACATGGGGAGTCCAGACACTCAAAAGAACCCTGAAGCAGCTGATTCTCAAGGAAGCTTTACATGTTACTAATTCCAGATAATTTAGCTTTGCACTAACCCCTTCCAAACAATCAGCATCAAATCAGTCGTACTGCTTTCATTTTCAAAGTCATGTGAAGATCAAATGTTCTGCCCAAGGTCACACCGTCTGTTACAAGTAGGAATCTAAGTTATTACAGGGCCCCAGAAGCCATCCGGGCTGCACAGACAGGGCTCTGTGCTCTGACTGCCCTCGGCGAGGGCTGAACCCCTCTGACGCTCAGCCCACCCAGCTCCAGAACAGAAATGACTTGGCCCTACAAAGTCTGCCTTGTGGGGAAGTCCTGAGCCTCCAGTGAAGGTGCCCTGTGATGTTCTCAGCCCAGTGCCTCGTGAGAAGCCACAGCGCTGGCAGACACACCCTGCCCCCTGCCTGTTGCCCCCACCCGCACTGCCTGCACCACTCGCTAGTAAACTTGAGCTGGAACAAATTCCTTATGGAGAGAAAACAGGCCTTTCTGCACCCACGATTCTGTTTCACACTTAGCTCTGGCTCAAAGCCCAGCTCTGTACAAGGAGCTGTGGTGCCTGATGACAGGCCAGGGGAGGGGACCTCTCAAGTGCATGCAGACCCACCCGGTCTCCTGGAACCCGGGGGGCACACCCAGTGCCAATTCCGCCGCCTCTGACATCCCTTCCGGGTGGAAACCCCCCCCAGCCCGCCGCCCTCCTCCTGCACACCATCATGACTTCCTTTGGGTCGCCACAAACTGGAGAACGTTCAGTTCTGTCCTTCCCTGTTTTGTGAAGGTCCTGATGCTAATGAGCACAGGGGATCCACAGTCTCTTTGATGCATGGTTACTTAGAGTGCCCGGAGACCCCCGGGTGCCTGCAGCCTGCCTGTGCTCCGACTCCGGGGTGAGGGGAAGGCCGCGTGATGCCCCCCCCACCGCCGGCCTGGCCGCGCGATGCCCCCCCCACCCCCGCCTGGCGGGGGCACCTCTGCCTGCTGTGGTTCCAGTGCCGCCTGGAGGCTCCGTTTTCATTCGACCATACAAATTTAATAAATGTGTTTTCTTTTACTGCTACCCTAATAAAAACTCCTAAACAAACACTATAATCCAGGTGATTCAGAGTGTGTTAACATCTGTAAACTGTACAAGTAAAACAGACAAAAGACAAACAAGAAAAAGTCATGCCATGGGTGTACCTTGAAGGAAGTTTCAAAGAACCTTGCCCTTTACCTTAAATTGTAAAAATGCCTAGAGATATATAATTCATCGTGTGAGCGCTGGTCTGCTTCAGCCACGCGACTTTCGCTGGCTCCCGCAGCCAGGCCCCACTGTCAGCCCTGCAGCCACTGCTTTCAGAATCTTGTCCCATCGCTGGGTTTTCTCAGATCCGATTATTCTTACCTTGGCCAGGGTAGCGTAAGCCAGTCCCAGTATCCCATTCCATTTAATCCCAGGCAAGAAGAAATTCTCTGACTCGAAGATTGTGGCAATGTTGACAAGAAAGGAACTATTGAAGCCTTTGGGGATGGTGACAACGTCCTCCCCGACGAAGCCAGTCCAGCTCCCTTGTGTGTACTTCACAGTGACGTCGAAGCCCTTGGGGCGGTAGGTGCTGGACCTGGAGAAAGAGAAGAGGCATCGTGATCTGCATCCCGTCCACGTGTCCCTGTTCTGACAAGACGGCCGGTCACGGCTGCCCAGGCAGCGGTCAGTAAGCACAGAAGGTCCACGTAAGCAATTCTTCATGATGATCGGGCCTGTGCTCTCCAGGTGGCATTTCCCAAGAAATAACTAACATTTGGGTAATGGCGTCTTCTGAGCTATGTGTGAGGGGGTCCTGGGGTTAACATGTGGCCCCCGAATTTAAGTCTTTGCCGAGCCTTAGTTCAACCGCATAAGTCAGGTGTTGACTTAACTGCATTGGCCTTGGACAGCACAACTAAATGTGGGCACCCGCCTGGCCCTCTGGCTCTGCGGGGACCCTGCACTGCTGCTCTGGAACACAGAGAAAAGCTGGCAGCCCAGAGGACGGTGCCACCAGCTTGCGCCCGCAGTGGCCTGGGTTTCAGAGTCACACACACAACCAAGGTGACGAATAAAGACCAAGCCACAGCCCGACACCAGGGCTGTTCATCCCCAGGGCCCGTGCTGCCTGCTGGTGTGTCACAGGTCCCTTCTCAAGGCTGCCCCAAGTGCCCGGAAGCTGGTTACAGTCATACCAAAACACGAGGACGACATGAATGATACGCTGTGACACAGATCGCTGTGACAGCCCCACACGCACACAGCCCTGAGGGTAAGAGTTACTGAGACAGTCACGTGAACAAGACCAGACAAGGGGAAGGGTGATGGAAATCCTGCTCTCGGGATTTCAGAGACAGACAATGAACAAAGGAACAAACAGGCAAGGACAGTGGGAGAAGAGCTGTCCAGGGAAGGGAGCTGGGGGAGGGGAGGGCAAGGGCCCTGTGGGTCACTGAGGCCTCTTTGAAAGGATGACACTTGTGTAAGACCTGGATGAAGACAAGGAACCACATGGCTGCCTGTGGAGGGGACATCCTGGAGAAAGAACAGCAGATGTCAAGGCCCTGGGTGTCCAATCCTATAGTCATTCTTACACTCATTTGAGTTTGAAAACTTTGTCAGACTAGAGAAAGGAACACAGTGAACAATCTAGGCAAATATGTGGGCATTCCAACCATGCTCTCCTTAGGAAAACTATGCAGTTTCTAAGCCAAATGTCAAATCAGCAAACAGATCATTGCTACGTGTTCCTGTTTGCAGTTTTCACTTCACTTTGTTTTAAGATTAAATCTCTGAACATTAATACATGTTAATAAGTCTTTGCTGTAGGATTATATGAACTAGTGTGGTCTTGTTTGGAGTTAGGCAGGAAGTCAGAGAATATATAACCTTTTTTGGGGTACATATCATAAGCTTTAAAAATGTTAACAGTCTTTAATTTGATAATTGTACTTTTGAGAATCAGATCCTACGGAAATGTCCATTTTGCAGACAGAAATTCATGTTTTATTTATAACAGAAAATAGATGGAAACAATCTAAATGCCCAGTAAAAAGGAAATAGTTTAGTAAATTATGGTATATCCAAATGGTGGAATATTATGTAGCACTGAAAACGCTGTTGACTAAAACATTTTCAGTGACAGGAAAAAATTAAGGTCAAAGAAACATTTGTACATCTGGCAGAATCTTCTTCAAAGCAAATTTATTACACTCAGATAGTAACAGTGCTACCTCTGGATGGTGGGGTTTTGTGGAGGGAAATTCACTCTTGTGGTTGGGCCCTTCCATATTTTCTGCATAGATAAATTTTATCATCAGAGAGAAAAAAGGTTATTTTTAAAATGTCTGGCAGACACACTTTGGAGAAATTTAATTTATTCTAACTCCATCATGGGATATGAAATATGAAGAATGTTTAGTTTTAATGTTTCCTTACTATTTTGGCTAACTCCACCATGATCTTCAAGAGAGAACAGCATTAAGTGAACGTTTTCTGCACACATATTTTCTAATAAGGGCAGGCACAGACCAAAAAGTAAGAGTGGATGGACCCCAGGCACAGGGACCACTAAGGGACCCATCAGAAATTACACATATAAAGCACACAATGAGGGCACTGAAATGCAGGCGCTTGAGGGCTGGTGTTTTAGTGCCAAGTTCTAGTGCCAGCATCAATGCAGCTACGCCTGGCACACAGCAGGGGCTGCACACACTTACGCTGAAAAGCAATGAAAAGACTGAATTGTCAGTCCCTTTTGACAATTCAGGGTCATTCCTCAAGTTCAGCACCAAACTGTTGTTAATGGAAGAGGCTAATTATTTTGAAAGGCTTAGAGGATATCAGGGAGCATGGGGTTGGCCAACTTTTCCTGTAAAGGGGCCAGACAATAAATGTTTCAGCTTGGTGGGGGGGGGGGGTGTCACGTGATCTCCGTTACAACCACACCCAGCTCTGCAAGTATCCTGAAGAAGCAGCCACAGATACAGATCAACAAACGTGTGTGGCTGTGTGCCAATAAAACTTTATTCACACAAACAGACAGCAGGCTGGATGCAGCCTGTCAGCCCTAGTTTGCCAGCTCCTGATCTAGATTATTCGTTATCCCCCGAAGCACGCTATAGTAGCATGCCTTTCTTTTAAGAAGTTGTTTTGTCTTCCATTTGATTTTTTTTTAAGTTGAAGTATAGTCAGTTACAATGTGTCAGTTTCTGGTGTACAGCACAATGTTTCAGTCATACTTGTACATACATAGATTCGTTTTCCTATTATTTTTCATTATAGGTTACTACTATAAGACATTAACATGGTTCCCTGTGCTATACAGAAGACATCTGATTTTGAGAAGTTGTCTTCTTCTTACTCTGTCCAGCCTACAGAAGACTCATCAGCATCTCAGCGTGTCCTCTATGGTGCACTGATCTACTTGCTGCTTCCCTCACGGGCAAACATCCTGGATACATCGGTGCCATTTGCAGACAGATGTGAGGCAGCTGGAGTTACACTGCCTGGGGTCAGACACGACTTCAACCTGGGGCAAGTTATTTAACTGCTCTGCACCTCAGTTTCCTCAGCTGAAAAGTGGGGGAAATACAGTTCCACACCTCATTGGGTTAACATTGAGGATGAAAAGAGGTCATGCTGTCAACCATGTAGAACAAAACCCTGGAACACAGCAGGTGCACAACAAAAATAGCTGCTAGTATTATAATTATCCAATCACTTGCTACCTTTAGTCAATCTATGAGCTGGTGTTAGAAAATGTAAGAATTTTTTCCCTAGAAAATGTTCCTATAGACTTATTCTTACTGACTATCCCAAACTTCCTCATTATGAAGTCCAACAAGCTCCATGAAGACAGGCAAGTCTTGGGTATGACTTGGCTACAATGGTCAGGGGAAGAGAGGGGCCTTCACATTTCTAAAAAAACAGAGTTCTTCTGGGTTCTAGCCCAGGACTGTCCAACAGAACTTCTACAATGACAAATATTCTCTATTGATGCTTCCAACACAGTAGCCACAGGTGGCTATAGACCTGAAATGTGATTCAAGATCTTCAACATGTGACGAGGTCACATCCTGATAAACCCATCATAAGTTGAAAATATCGATGTCAAAGATGCATCCAATGCACCTAACCTACCTCACATCCTGCCCTACTTTAAACACTCTCAGAACACATACATGAGCCTACAGGTGGGCAAAATCATCTGACACAAAGCCTATTTTGTAATGACATGCTGACTATCTCCTGTAATTTAGTGAATACTGTCCTGAGAGTGAAAGACAATGCGGTCTGGGGCCAGCACGGTTACAGGTGTATCTGTCGTCCACCCTTGTGACTGCGTGGGTGCCTGGGAACCGCAGCGGCCACTACCTGGTATCACTGGACAAAATCATCCTGCATATCAGCAGCTTGGGAGGAGATCAAAATCCAAAACACGAAGTGTGGTTTCTACTGAGCACGACTGCTTTTGTACCATCGTAAAGTGGAAAAAACCCTAAATTGACCCATCATAAGTCAAGGACTGTCCGTTCTTTTTAGTTTGTCTAAAGAGCTGAACTTGTATTTAACATTAATTAATTTAAATTTAATTGCCACCTGTGAATAGTAGCTACGCTTGCAGAAAGCGCAGTTCTAGATAATGTGAGAGAAAGTAATTCTTAGTTCATACTCCCTGGGCTCCTCGAACTAAACCTCAAAGAGCAAAAACCCCAGAGATGAACCGTAAGCAGCTCTCAGAGTTATTAATATTTACTCCCCAGTGCCAGGCTTAAAAAAAAAAAGTGCATTTCTCCATTTGGTGCATTTGGCACTAAAATGCTTTGGCTCTCGATTGCGCTGCACATTAATTAGCTACATCGAGAGCAAACCCCAGATTGGCTGCTTCTTGCAGTGTCCATCCTGGGTATGCAGAAAGCCATCCATCAAGGATGTGGGGAGCCCGGGAAAAGTCCGCTCACAGCAATAAAACCACTTTGAACCAAATTCAGGAGACATTCTGCCTCTGATAAGAGTGTTCGGGAGATGCAGGATCAAAAAGTGAAATCAATTGAACTGAGGAGCAAAGAACCACGGAACGTGTTATTATTTTAAAGAAACTCATGTTGCTTTCAGAGAACATACAGTCAGACAGTGGAAGGGCAGAAGTCAGAAGAGCTGAATCCTGGGGTCGGCTCTGTTTCTCTGAAGCCATCCGACCCCTGAAATGCCGAGTCTCCTGAGAAACTCTGCCAAGACGTGCCTGGGGCTCTTCTGCACATTTCAGAGTCTGGAGTCTATCTTTGAGGATGGTTGGCCTCGACCAGGTGACCAGATACCCCTCTTACTCTTGTGAGGTCTGAAAGTGGCCAGAGTGAAGGGCCCGCAGACAGCCCAGGGATGCTCAGTCAGCCTGCTCAGCCCGGAGGTTTCCCAGTATCCTCGGCAGCGGCGACCGCTGTGGCTCCAGCACGGCAGGGCCCCCTCCTGGACAGGCAGGTGCTGGGAGGCTCCATGCATTGTCCAATGGTCAGTCAACGGAAAGGTGAGACATTTGGCCTCAAGGGTCCAGCTCCTTAAGGAAACGACCTACTAACTTACTAATATTCCAATTCTACTTACCAGCATCAGTTGAGGAAAAGAAATGGCTCCCTTGCCACAGATACTCTGTGGGCTTCGCCCCAGACACAGTACAGGAGGAGGAGATGTTTTAATGAAGATATGCTTAATTTCCTGAATAGATTAGTATGAGGTCAGGGGGATAAATACATTGAGTCTCTCATCAAGTCAATCTGCTGGGGGCTATTTTACTGCCTAAAGAAGAAAAACATCTGAAAAAACTTACATGACTGTCTTTTTGCTATATAGTAATTCACTGGAACATTCACCACCACGAAAAGAGGGCTCCTGATGGGACAAAGGGACACAAATGACTAACGGTAGCCTGACGGCTCATTCCACAAATCAAAGAGATCTTGTCAAAGAGCCCCAAGTCAAACCTCCAATTACGGGGAAATGTTCCAGGAAGCGTTCAGCCTGAACACCCAGAGACGCGGGACTTGACTCAGCAGCTGACGAGCCCAACCGGAGGCCTTGTTATAACAAAGAGATCAGAGGAACAAGCAAATGCGGGAACATCACAGGGCAGGAGCCACGGCTCAGAAAAGAAACCTTTGTCAAACACTGAGAAAGGAAGTGAGGACATTCTCTCCGCTTCCATCAGACACAATGGTGGACGGTGTACCTTAGGCCAATGCGGAAGTTCGCTGAAAGCATCACACAAATTAATCGTACATAATTGACATAGGAAATTACGTTCATCATTTGTATCGTCATAAGAATAAATCTGTGTTAACAAAAGCCTGTGAGAAGCATGGAGAAAAAACAGAGGAAAGGAAAGAAAGAAAGGTTAATATAAATCTAACCAAGTATTTAACCGGCAACATGCATATGTTAGTAGAAATGCAGTTGATGGAACAGAACTTCCTAAAACTCAGAAATGTGAGGCTTCACATCTGATTCAGCTAAGAAGAAATCTGATAGCCCCGTGGAAGCACTGATCTCCTTAAAAGAAGGGCAGTACCAGGGCTGGGGGCCCAAAGGGGGTCAAGTTTCATGAGGACTCAGTAAATGTCAGCAATACTTGCAAATGAGGAAGGCAGGTCAAGGTCTGAATGACGGAAGTGCCACTGGGAAGAAACCGACAATGCAGGGGTCCTGGGTTCAGGCTGGCAGGTTCCGCTGTATCTCTTTTTATTCGCTCACAAAAGGAGAACTCGATGAGAAACTTGAGCGCTCAAGCTGGGAGGGACCCCTGAATTCTCTTGTGGGGTTAGCAGGAAGGCAGGCCCAGTGGTCATGGGAGCTAGGGAGGTTCCCAGGAGCCTTCACATTAAATCAGGTGTGAAGAAACCAGAGAAGCTCAGTCTTTAAATAAGAAAGACAGGAGCCACTTGCCACCCGAAGCCAAACCTGGCCAGGAGGAAAGCTGTAAGGATGGGCCCCACTGAAGGCTGAAAGAAAACCATGATTCAGGCAAACAACGAGCAAAGTCGAAGACATGAGGAGGACACCCAGGTGTCTACCGCCCCGATTAAATATTGTACACATATTAAATGACACCGCATCCAGCATTTGTAACACGGACTATTATTTACCCTTGAAAGTTTCAATAACTGCATCTGCACTGCAAAAGGATGACGGGGTTGAAAAGCACACTCCGACCTTTATCAAAGCCCAGCACTTACCTGCTGGGGAGGAAATGACCACCCACGGCACTAGATTCGCACATTTAAATCTATAGAGTAGATGTACACCCACCCAAACTTGGCTTGACTGTCCTGCACTTTTCCCCCCCCATTTGTATCACAGGTCTACAGATGTGTGATGGAAAACAAAATTACTCCAGCGGAGGAAAACCGTTAAAGATGTACCTGAGCTCCAAAGATGTCTATTCTTCCTCGACGGCAGGCAGAGCCCGCGGTGGGCGTGGGGAGGCGGGGTAAGTGTGCGGTCTGGGAAGAGCCTTGCAGTGGGAAAGACGCAGAGCTGGGACTGCTCTGCCACCAACACATTCTTCACCTAGTGTAATAGACATGGCATTTCCCGGAATGTAACTATTGTGCACATTGAGGGAAGGTGATACTTTGGGGGGAAACTTTACCAAGAGTCTTCACCCATCTGGAAGAATCATGTCATCAACCCAAGCTGCTCTGGGTGTCGGAGTCAGTTTTAATCAGATTTTATCAGTCTGTGCTGGGCGCTGCATGGTTAGGTCGATGCTCACAGCCTCACACACCCCCCGACTTCACGTGTCTCCTACCCAGAGTGCTTACATATTGAGGTACTGATCACCTGTAAATTGCCTTCTTTTATCCCCCCACCCTCCCATACTGCATCAGGGCATTCAGAATTACATACATTGGTGACATATTACCTTTGCATAGTTCAAGGCATTACAAAGCACTTGTTACAAACAGGGGGTGCCAGGACTGAAGTTTTGCACCTGCTGGCCTAGCAGCCTGGACTCGGGCCAGTCTCTAGGCTCCTGGACCTCCTGTGCTACATGAATAAAGAGAGGTTTGGTTCCATGATGAAGCGACTGAGGGCAGGAGGCTGTCTGGGGCCGGGGATTTGGATGAACCACAGTCTGAGCGGGAACAGGCCAAGGGTAGTGGGTGCATCATAAGCCAACCTCCTTCCCCCGCCTGCACACCCCTTGCCCCATCTCACACACATCTGAGGTTACACCAGGAACTTCAGGGTGCACGTCGGCCTCTTGATCGCAACCGGGAGTTCCATCGGGAATTTCAACGATAAAAGGTGGTCAACACACTGAGTCCCACATTAAGCCATTGATTCCTTGAAGGAGGGGCCAACCATATATCATGGTAGCCCCGGAGGCCCACAGAGCACCAGCCCCCACTCCCCTCCAGCTGGACTCCCAGGGGACCACTCCTCTCTGTGCCACCAAAACGGAGACCAAGACGCACAGGGAGGAGGTAGGCGGGCGCTTCTGTGTAAAAGATCCTGCCTCATTAACAGGACTTTCAGAAGCTTCTCAGTTGTCACTTTCCCTCCTGTGTGTCCTTTCTTTTCTTCCCCAACTAAAGTCGGGGTTTATTCCCCCAAACAAAAGATTGAGGGTGAGGAAAGCGAGAAAGGAAAGACACAAGGATTTGCAGCAGGGAAGTGTGATGTAGCAGTGCCTGACCCTAAAAGGCTAAGTCTGTGTCAGCTTGCCTGTGTTAGCTGTGGCGTCCACACCTTAGCGTCACAACAGATGGGAAGTTAAAATGCGCAGAGCATTAAGGCAGAAACAGGTACCAACGACAGTGACTCTGACCCCACGGGCTCCTCCAGAGGTGACCAGTGACACACACAAGGACCCGGTGGCTCTCCTGAGGGCCCACCCAGAGCTCCCCGGGGCCCAGGGTCCCAGGCCTGCACTGTGCAGAGCTGGCCTCATTCCAGAGACCTCCATCCAGGCTCCACTCTTTCTCCCAACCCCGCCTACAACTGCGGAGCCCCGTCTCAGGCCTGAACGCTGTGTGCTCACAACACATCCTTTCCAAATGGGTCATGGATTTCTCTCTCCAGGCACATCTGCCTGCATAGAAATGGTTTCTGTGAACCACCTTGACCCCACTGAACACTGGGGCGATGCAAACGTGGCTTTCCAAGCCACCGCCCACAACAGTCTCACACTCACATCCAATGCTCCCCTCCCTGCTGGAGCCCACCTCCATGCTAGGACTGGAGGGGCTCGAGAAACAGCAAAGGGTCATGTGCTCCCTGCAACTCCAGTATGATGACAAGGCTCCTGTCTGACTTGGATTTGCATCGAACAGATCTCATGAGGATGCACCAAGGTTACTAGGAGAACCCTCCTATGTTCATCTGGAACGAATGCACACGTATACACGTGCACGTACACATGCTCGCACATGTGCACCACACACAAGTATACACGCCACCACACGCACGTGCACACAGATATCTGCACGTGCACACAACTATATACGCATATACACAAATACACATGCCGCCATGTGCACACAGATACCTACATACGCACACACGTACACACACACCGACAATCACAGATACGCACATGTACACGTCTCCCTTGACATGAAATAAGACTTTTGGCTGCTTTCTTCCCGGTGCTTTCTGCAGGGCTCCTGCGGTGCCCCCAAACCTGCCACGCCAGGCGCGGACCCGTCACTCACCTCTCCGCGTCGAAGTACGAGTCGATGTAGGAGTGCGGGGCTCCCGCCACCGCGAAGTTGCTACTCCCGGTGTCAACGAGTATCTGCAGCTTTTATTTTTTAGGGAAAAACACAGAAACCATCAGGTTACACTCCTGAATACTTCTTCTAAAAATGAAGTACCAAGAACAATTTACTACTTGGAAAAACTTCTATCGATCAGAAATTTATTGAAAAAACTGTTACAAAACTGAACCCTGAACACAGTCCATTAGGAAGTTCGCACAGGAGGGGGAACCAGTTTTGCCTCAGATACATGCCAAACCTTAAAAGAAGATAAATTCAGCGAAATAACTGGGGTTTCCTTTCTCAGTCCCTGGTACTTGGTAACAAGGCAAAGCCCCTTCCCACCCCAGACTGTGGCTGGGGTCGTCACTTGGCTGGTGGCCCTCCTCCTGCCTTTCCAGTGTCACTCAGAAATCCTCACTCAACAGTGCCTCCCCACCAGGACGCCTCCCCGGCCCCCTCCTGGCAGTTGGTAAGCACCTGGGGAACACCTGTCACAGGTATTTTTTTTCTTTTTAGTTTTAGTGAGTTATTTATATACAATAAAAATGCAAGATCTTGGATTTTCCACTGGGGAGTTTGGACATGGTGTTTTCCCAAACCAAAATACAACAATTCTGATTATTCCCAAAAGGTTCCCTTATGTCCGTTTCCAGTCAATCCCTCCTGTTCCTCAGAGGCAACCACTTTCTGACTTTCTATCTCCATGGACTGGTTTCACCAGTTCTTGAACATTATTTAAATGGAATCATGCGTGTTGGGTTTTTTTGGGGGGGTGGGGGCTGGTGAGGGGAGGGTCTGGCTTCTACTCAGTATGTCTTTGGGCTTTTCTCATGTTGTCCTGCGTACAGGTGCTCTTCACCGTTGAGTAGGGTTCCCCTGCAGGAATACCACGACTGGTCCATCCTTCTCTTGATGGGCATCTGGTGGCTTCCAGTTTTAGGCTGCTATGACTAAGGCTGCCATGGACCTTCTTGTGCAAGTCATTCTGTGGACGTAGTTTCCATTTCTCTTAGGTAAATACCTAACAGTGAAACTTGTTGGGTCCTGGGCTAGATGGATTTTTAATGTTTTCTAAAAAACTGCCAAGCAGACCTCCAAAGTAGAGGTACCACTGTACTCTCCCACAAGCATTTATCAATAGTCCATTTTATCCAATAGCTCCATGGTGCTATTAGTCTTTTATAGTACAGCCATGCTAGTGGGTGTGGCATGGTATCTCACTGGGGTTTTGATGTGCAGTTCCCTAGTGGCCAGTGAGACTGAGCTGTTGCAGCGCCTTTTAATTGTCTCACCCATCTTCCCCAGAAACAGTCGTGTCCATGGGGAGGTCCAGGCGTCTAGTATCCATCCTTCAATGCTCAGCCTCTACCCCAAGTCCAGACACATAGCCGACTGTTTACCAAATAAAGAAATCTTCTAGAAATAGACATAGAACACGAAAAATACAGCCCCAGAGATGGACACTCAAGGTTTCACGCAGGATAATCCCATCAACAGGGAAGCTGTAGTTTTTGTCAAGACCCGCAGGGGGGCCAAACCCAGTGTTCTCCAGCCTCCTCTGACTCAACCCATCAGCCGAATTTGACTCAGTCCCTCACTCCCTCCTCCTGGAAACGCGCTCTTCACTTTGGATCCCGGGACCCCTCGCTCTCCTAGTGCTCCTCCTCCACTTCTAACCACCCATCTCAGGCTCGTTGCTGGGGTTCCCATCTCCCCCACATGCTGCAGCTTCCCGGGGGTTCAGCTCTGGCACCACTTCTGGGCTCCAGCCTCACTCCCTCTCTCGGTGACCCCATCGAGTCTCACAGCCTTAAGCACCTTCCATGTGCCCACGACTTCCCCAAGCTTCATCTCCAACCCAGGCCTCCCCTCTAAGCTCCAGGCTTTTCCTACTCAACACCCCCACCTGGATGTCGAATAGCCATCTGTTACGGGTTCAGTTGTGTCCCCAGAAAGATATGTTGAAGTCCTAAATGCCCAGGACCTCATCAGGTGACCTGACTTGGAAGCAGGGGTTTTGTAGATGTCTTCGAGCTCAGATGAGCTTAGAGGCCGGGTCCTAATCCAACATGACCCATGTCCTTAGAAGAAGAGGCACAAGCCACGCAAAGACCAGACGCCCAGGGAGAAGGCCACCGGACGACAGAGGCAGCGATGGGCGCGATGGGAGATGCAGCTGCCGGCTAAGGACCGCAAGGGTGACCGGCCATCCCCAGAAGCTGGAAGAGGCAGGAAGGATTCTAATCAGAGTCTCAGAGGGAGTGTGGCCCCACTGACACCCCGATTCCAGACTTCTGGCCTCCCAAATTCCTGTGAGAGAAGGAATTTGTACTCTTTCAGACCAGTTCGTGGTACTTTGTTTCAGCAGGAAACAAATACACCCTCTCAAGTCCGATACATCCAGAACTGAACTCCCAGCTCCAAAACCTGTTGCGCCCACAGATGTCCCCATCTCAGTGGACGGCGGCTTTGTCACGTCGGCTCAGGGCAAACAGCTTGGCCTCGCCTGCCATGCTTCCCTCTCCCCTGTGAACAGCTGAGCCTGAGTTCAGTAACACGGCTACGTGTTTTTCTTAATCCAGTGACGCCCTGTGTCACATTTTCTGCTTTACTCCTGCCACGTAGTTTTCTGGGGGCCTCATGGGCAGGGATGATTGATCACCTCACTGGCCACTGGTGATTGATTTAACCTCCAACGGCTCTCCCCTCCCTGGGAATGAAGCTGGAAGGGCCCGATCTCTAGTCTCAGGGTTGGTTCCCCATCCTTAGGGCCTTTCCAAAAGCCAGCTCGTTGGCATAACTCAGGGCTGCCAGGAAGGGGCTTTTTCTGAATAACAAAAGACCTTTATCACTCTTGTTGCTGAGGAACTTCCAAGGGTTTCAGGAGCCCTATGCCCGGAGTGGGGATGAAGATCAAATATAGATTTCTTTGTATAAAGATGTATTTGTTCATATAAGTCACAACATCACACAGGGGTGATGGGAAACCAGCAAGGTCCAGAACCTCACCCATCGTTTAAGTAAAGTTCCAAAACGCTGTGTGTCAAGCCTGAGGCTGCTGTCCTGCCAGCAGACAGAGTCCCAGCTGACCTGATAATCCATGTGACTCACAGGGCCCTGCGTCCTCAGCCCGGTTTCCATGTCCTGGATTTAAATGGTTCCTGAAGGCAAGATGAGCTTTCAAAGTTGCTTGGGTGAAAATAGTAGAGAGGTGAAGAAGAAAGGGAAAAAAAACAACAGAATTCCTTCATGGGGCAAGTCAGGAAATTTCGAACCTTTAAAAGAAGTGTGTGAAACAATCGGATAAGACACATCAGCCCCGCCCCCCCCCCAAAGATACCCGATTGCATAACGGTGAGAAATACTTTTTCTCAGTCATTGAAAGTCACGAATAATAAAAGCTGCAGATCCTGCACAAGGACGCCATGCTGCTTTTACAAGCCTTTCCGGGGTCTCACTGGGAGACAGCCCAGCAGGATGCGTGTGGAAAGGCCAGGCCTCCTGGCAGCCCGGGCTCCCAGCTAGCGCTCCACATACTGGAGGCTGCTGCACAGCCAGTCACGGGCAAGGCAAACAGGACTCCTTTCCTGGGGATAATGGCTCCGGTGACCAGGGACTTTCTCTGCAAGCATTTCCTCGGGGTGGAATTCCACCCACCGCCTCCACATCACAGCAGGACCCAGTCCCCTTACACACCCCTGTCCTCACTTCTGCCACACTGCACATCGTGCCCCCTCACAGAGGCAGGCGACACAAAACAAAGTCACACCAAAACACAGACGGCATTCTTTGACACAGAGGACTTCTAAGTGCCCAGGCATTCGGCACCAGCAGACTTCTCCAGCTGTTTCAACAGAAATCAGCTTTCAAGAAGATTCAATTCGGAGTCATGGCTTGGCCAAGCTGGTCCCCACCCCGGCTCTTCCTAGAGCATATGATTAGAGGAGAGAGATGGCCCCATAAACGAAGCAGCCGCAGAGTTGGGCAAGGAATGGATTTCCAGGGAGCAGTAAAGCCTCTGAGTTGGGCTTCAGGTAACGAACGTCTGAGCTGCAAACGAGCCAACAGTTTTTTCTGTGTGATGACCTGGAAACAGACATTTCTCACGTTGACTTCTTGCCAGGGCCACAGCTTCCCTTTTGCAAGTCCTAGTCTCAACCACAATGGGAAAAAAAATGCAGTTACTTGTCCTATAAACTTTACAGGATCCACCCTGAAGCCAGTGACATGTGAAGGCTCAGAGCGCAGGCGCCTCCTGGCCACCTCGCCCTGCTCCACATGCACAATATCACCTGCTGAGTCCTTTACCCTGGGGATTTCCAACATCATCTCCTGCCTCCTCGGGTTCCACTCCAGGCAGACACAACAGTCCAACCCTGGAGGACATCGTTCAGCCCCATAAAGGGACACTGAAAATACATACATAGTCTCGAATTCGGGAAATGTTTTGCACTTTCGAAACCCAACTGAAAATGACTCAGAAGCGTGTAAGGAACAGCATCCTCGCTTGACAACAAGAAATGCAGAAATGCCGGGGTGGGGGGTGTGGAAGCCCCACTTCCTTCCCAACACCAAGCAGCCCACAGAGCCAAGAACCCAGCAGCGAAGTACGAAGTGCCTACCTGCCTGTCCTCAAAAGCTACCCATGATCCAAACCATAAGACCTACAGAGGTTTGGAATCACAGGAGTTGATGGGACACATTTACTGTCCACTTTTTAAAAACAGCAAAACCCAAACACTCTTCCTGGAGCTACTGCTTCTTCACAGCCGAGCATCAGTGGGCTTGCCTCATCTCAATTCTTGCCTTTCTCTCCACAGTCTGCTGACAGGCGGCTTCTGCCTCACCCCTCCAGGGCCGGCCAAGCCCACCAAGGACCTCCGTGCTTTTAACCCATGGTCACTTGCGAACGCTCTGCTATGTGGTCTGGCCTGCACGCAGCACCGTCCACCACTGACCAGTCCCTCCTGGAAGCTTCAGAAGCTCCTGGTTTTCTCGCCACGGCCCCTCCTTCTCAGTCTCTGTTGCAGACACCTCCTTCCTCTAACTGTGCTCTTGGAAACACCTAACAGGCTGTTCCTGAGAATCCCACGTCCCCAGCCTGATGCATCATTTTCACACTGGAGCCTTTCTTCTCCCTAGAACACCCCAGCACAGGGCACCGCCGTGAGAGCAGGGTGGGGTGGGGGGAACATGGAGTTATGGGCCTCACCCATCAGTACCTTGGACAGCGCCCAAGGCAGTCGCCGAGTAAAGGGGAAAGCTGGGACTAAGAGACTTGCACCGAAGGTGGATTAACAGGAGAGACGCATGTTCCAGGGAAACAGAATGTGTTTATTCACTTATAAAAGCAACCTGCACGGTACACCAACCAATTATACTCATAACTTGGAGACGGCAAAAGACCTTAGATGATCGCTTCCGGAGGACAAGAAGGACAATGTGTGGAAATTCTATTATCCTTCAAACGAAGACTTTCTTCTTTGAAAGATGCCTCTTTGATAATACTCTCCAATTCCAGCAGTCCCACTCAAACTTGCAGAATGGGATTTTATAAAATAATCACGAAACGAGGACAGCCGTTACACACAAATTACTAGTGAGTGGGAACCAGATACCTTTCAAAGATGAACAGCTGTATCTCCGTGTCAGGAGGGCAGTCCTGTCTTCATGTCACCATGGCTCTTCACTTTGCTGAGCAGTGACGGAGCGTGCGGCGTCTGGGACCAAGTGGCGGTCCACCGCGCCCGAGCCTGTGCGGGGCAGTCCTTCTCCTGCCCTGCCTCTCTGCTCCCTCATCTAGGAAGCAGGTAACTGACCTACATGCAACTTTCAGCGGGAGGCAGGGAAACCTGAGGTCAGCTGTTGACATAAACTCCATAACAATCCCAATGGCTGATTCTGGAGCAATTCGAATCTAAGAGATTCTCCAGGAAAATTCCTTCAGGAACATTCTTGGGGACGGTCAAGACTTCACCACCATGCCTTGCTCTGCCTGGACAAAGCTTACTTGTTTTTAAAGTGGCCCACCTTGTGGGGTTTCATGTTCCTCGTTTTGTTTTGACATAATTGGAAGCCACCTCTCACGCTGTCTGCCAGGCAGCAGAGGGTAAGTACAAACCACACACGCTGCTGTCTTTGAGACCCAGGCTGTCTCACGCCCTCCAAAGGCCTTTCATCTTCAGCCCTGATTCATTCTTCTCCCCTGACAGTCGTGCCCTGAGTTTTGGCCCCTTGGTTGCCTGATATCTTTTCTGGCCTCTCATTTCTCCAAAGTGCACATCTTTCCTCTCAATGAGCTTGTAAGTTGCTTGAGAGCAAACCATTTTTTCTTAGTCTCTTTAGGACTGTCTCCATTAATGACTGCCTCTAATAGGAATTCGCTAATCACCATAAGGTGGGGAAGAAGCAGGCATGAGCTCCGCCCAGGCGTGGAAAGCTGACAAAGGCGGCCAACCTGCCAATAAGCTGGAGTTCACCCAGCCAAACTCCTGCTACGGTTGTGCACAGACTTCATTTAGCTTTTCTAGACTTGGCGAGGGTGGCTAACTTAACTTCCCAGCTGCTGTCTCCAACAGTCACAGGCTTCCTCTTAGATATCCAAAGCTAACCAGAGTTAGGAGGGAGGGGATGAGCAGGGTGCCCCCCACATGCCTGGCACTCACGCCAGCTGCGGGGGCTCTCCCAGCATCCAGGGCAGGCCTGAAGGGCCAGGGAGTGAGCACTCGCTCCTGGGAACAGCCCTGAACCCCCCCACATGACAGCTGATGGATGAAGGCTTCCACCTCCTTGATCCCCAGGTGGACAGCCCTGCACTGCCTCCCAGGAGGCCCCATAGGAGGCCCTGAATTAGCCTTCTCCTCCTTGCTGCCTCACTGCCCCGTCCCCACCAGTGTCTCAGGGTAGAGAGGAACAAGGGAAGGCTGGCTCACACAGACCTTGCCTAATGCCCCGCAGAGTCCAACATCCCTCGAACAAGCTACCACACCACAGCCTCGCCACCCAGTTGACACTTAGTGCACACCTCCCGCTGTCCCTCCTAAACTCTGCATTGGGCAACAGCCCCACAGAAAGCCACTTGCTAATTGCCGGACTAAGGTAAAAGGTTGTATGAAAGGGCAGCACTGTTTAGGCATCCAGTCAGGGACAGCAGCCTGAGATGTCTCAGATATCACTGCCTCTTTTTCAGCAGGTTAATAGATAGGAAAATTAGCAGATCATTTAAATAACAGCTCGTTTAACACAACGATTCCTAATTACATTAGCAGCCCATCTGCTGAAGTCTGCCGGCAAGCGGAGCCCCCAGCAGCGGGATCCTCCCCGGCCCAGCTGCACGGGGCTGTTTGCCCACAGTTACCACATGTGATGCAGGCACTGATCCTGTTAATCAGGTTTGCTCAGCGCTTCGATGGTGGAAATGAATCTCATTTACTTAAACACGTCTTGTTGAAGGAAGTGAAAATAATTGCCACACGCCATTTCTCCACGTTCTAAAATTAAGGTTGTTTTTATAGAGAAGGAAGAAAAAAAAATCATTTTGCAAGGGCTCCGCTTAACCCAAACAGCTGTTACAGAAGTCAGCGACAGGGGCTTAATTACACACCGTTCAGGGGCGGGGTGGAGGGGGTGTATGCGTGTGCGTGTGTGAGTGCGTGTGTGTGTGCATGCATGTGTGCACATGGGCTTCCCTCTTACAGACGGGGCTCTTACTAGAAAAACACAGTCCAGAGACCCGCAGATTCCCTGGCTCCTGGGAAGACCGCAGCTGCCAAGCGGCTGCTGGAGAGAGGACGGGCACCAGCTTGGCTGCCTGACCCGAACGTGGTGACGGCTTTCCTGAACGCTTAGGGCTTGGCAGGTTAGGACTGGCTGGGGAGGTTGGGGGTGTAGGAGGGCTGGTGTGGGTGTCTCTGTTTTAGAAAACTAAAAGTCACCCTGAAATCAATCCTTCTGGACATGGGAGCTGCCACTACCTTTGCAGCTGACACCTGTCACTGGGGTAACAGGCCAGTTACTGGAGGTAGGGGTGGCCCCCGTCTGAGTTGTCAAACTTTTCAAACAACCCATCCCTCTTAGGATGAACGGAGAGGCTGGATCTCTGAGGTGGGGGAGGCTTTATCACAGACCCACGGCTGATGCCCTTAAATGTGCTGTGACCATGTCTCTTCACAGGAGGCTGGTTTCAAGTTCATTTCCTACCTGTGGTCCCAGGACACACCCTGTACTTTCTCCAAAGCAGAGGAGCATGAAAAAAGGAAGGTTTTTGCGTCTCTTAGACCTGGATTTGAACTTTGGCTTAGCCTCCTACCCGCTGTGGAAGCGGCGTAAAGCACCATTTCTGAGCCTCGGTGTAAGGGAGGGTGGTCCCTGGGGGGGGGGGCCGCCAAGAGTGCCACTTTGAGGGGTCCAGGAGATGATGTATGTGTGATGCACCCAAAGTGGTTCCTGGCACCTCGGGGTGGTTCAATTTCTCAGACAGGGGCAATGTGACGTTTCTTCTCGCTGCGGGGCTGACATCTCAGATACCTCACTGCGCCAAACACGACACGCATCGGATTCCCCAGCAGACTTTCACTGCAAGTCTCCGCACTGCAGCTAGTCTGGACGCAGCCCAGAAGTGATGTGCACACGCTCCAGAATGGACACTGTGTATTTAGCGGTCAGTCCCCTGGTGCACAGCGGATGGTCCTGCGGCAGGTGATGGACGTGACCGCGTGTCAGCAGCACCGGCAGCAGCTGGGACAAGGCAGGGATCTGCCCAGGGGTGCTCAGATACAAGGCCACAAATGCTGTTTTCACTAGGCTGGCCTTTTCTTCCTCACCCTGGTGAGCAGCATCCCCACCCCCAATGCCCAAGCTCCCTCGTTCCCTTCCCGTGCTCTCTGCCTCCACTTGCAGGAGTCTGTGTGTCCTATCAATCTACTTCCAGAATATTCCTGGAGCTGGCTGTGTTCCTCTCTCTCCCCTTCCACCTCCTTGGATCACCCCAGTGATCTTCATGTGGCTAGCTCTGAGCGCAGTGCCTGGCACAGTGAGTGCTCCGTAAAGGTTGTTGAATGAATGAGTGAATGAATGGTGCCCAACATCACTGAGGCCATCCTGTCCCAGGAGACTCAAGTCCAGTCAGTGTCAGCTTTCTGGCTGGCTTTTCTCAGGGTCCAAGCCTTCCCGGGGCTTTGGTGAGCTCCAAGGTCTCCCAAGCGCAGCGTCTCCTAAGCTCTGAGGACAATTTTGAACAGTGTGGTAACGGCATCAGAGTGCACCTGAGAAAGACGAGAAGACCGTCCTCTAAACCCACCGCCTGATGAAGCTGCATCTGTAAACTCTCCAGCTCTGGGTCACATCCTCGCAAGTGAGTACCAACCCCGGGCTTTTTCACGTAATAGTCGGAAGCTCCAGGCATCCGTTTAGGCTGCTGGGAATCAGAGGCGACACCCGCACACAAGTCTAGGTGTGACGACGCAGCCGGGCTGCTCCTGGACCAGCAGAGGCAGGGTCAGAACCCGTGCCACTTCACCCCTGGGCTCAGAGCTGAGTCCCCAGCATCGCAGGTGAAGAAGGCGCCTGGTTGTTTGCCAAGAGGCTACACGGGGTGGCACTGTCTCCAGGGATCACAACAGCCAGCGCCTGGTTCTCTGCCTCTTGGACGGAGAAGCCAAGGATGGACTGAGAGGGGAGCCACTGTAAGCCGCCTCACGTCCACCAAGCTTCTGGAAGTGAGAGTCGGAAGCCAGAAAGTCCCTGTAAGTTTACAAGGGGATATTCAGAGACAGGTGGGCTGGGTGCTTCTGTCTGCTTTGCCAGCCCCTCTGTCTCTGGAGGCAAACTCGGGAGGGGGGTAGGGATGGGGAGAAAGAATGCAAGGGACAGCTTTTCTATGGAGGATGCCAAGGCCCCAGGGACCTCCCTGGGCTGCAGAGCTTCCCTCAGCCTCTGAGGCTACACAATCTACCTGCTGGCAGAATGCAGCCCCACTGATTGAAGAGTGAAGATGGATATTTAAACAGACGTGGCTTGGGAGTCACAAGGCTGGACCTCATCACTGCCAGTAAAACGAATGATCCTTTTTCCCACTGAAAGGAAAGTGCAAGCTGAACTGCTTCTCAGAAAACACTACTAAAAAAGGACAGAAGCAGGCCTGTCCCACATTCTGGTGATGGGGCGGGGAGGGGCCAAGTAGGGAAGTGTCTGTCAACAGAGGGGAAAGCTAAACTTTTCCTCCCCGAAGGGTTAACTAAGGCTGCCCCCCAAAGCCCATCACACATTTCCAGGGATTTGAGAAGACATCATTTTAGCTAGAAATTGGTTCTTTCTGCACATTTTCCAAAGGACTTTAAATAGATTCTCATCAAAGGTGTAATGTCTTAACTCTTAAGACGTTTCTGGAGTTTCACGAAATTTTCTCTTTTGCTCAAGAGTTGATAACTGCAAACAGAAAGTCATTTCAGATCTGAACTTTCAGAAAAAAAAAGACACAGGATTAACTTCATCCTGGTTCCCAACATTCAAATATTGTTAGAATTTTCAGTAATATTAAAAAAAAAACAACGAAGATACAGCATGCAGTCGCTGGAGCAACAGGTAAGATTTTCAAGTTACTATTATTATAAAATGGCTACTCCTCGGTATGATTCCAGGTGTTCAAACTCATTTTTTAACGGTAGTAAAACACGTATAATGTGAAATATCCCATCTTAACCAACTTTTAGTGTACAGTTCGGCAGCATTAAGATGCTCACATTGTTGCTGATATCACCACCATCCAGCTCCAGAACTTTCCATCATCTCAAGCAGACACTCTACCCACTAAACAGCTAACTCCCTGTTTCCCACTCTCCCAGCCCCCAGAAACCACCTTTCTACTTTCTCTCTGTTAATTTGACTCCTCTCAGGACCTCTCTTAGGTGGAATCCAGTATTTGTCCTTTTGCGACTGGCTTATTTCACTTAGCATAATGTCCTCAAGGTTCATGCAAGTTGTGGCATGAGTCAGAACGTCCTTCCCTTTTAAGGTTGAATAATATTCCATTGTATGCATAGTCCACGTTTTTTTTTTTTTTTTTTTGGCCTTTTATCCATCAGTGGACACTTGGGTTACTTCCACCCTTTGGCTATTGTGAATAATGCAGCCGTGAACAGAGGTATATAAATATCTCTTTGAAATCCTGTTTGGATTCTCTTGGGAAGATTCAGTTTTCAATAAATACTTGGTAAGCAGCTACCATGTGCCTGGGCCATGGAGACAGAAGGGGCCCCTCATGGAATTCACCACCTCACGTCCAGACCACAGATTGGCCTTTTCTTCAATGATAGTTTTCAGTCTCTGTTGAATTGGCTATAGGACTAAGTCACAAGTAACCATAACTTATTTGAGGTTTTCCTTCTGAATTTAAAGTTTAATTTCTAAGCCCATTCCCACACCAATCAACACACTGAAAAGTAACTCCCTCTGTTTACGATGATGTTTGTCAAGGTTCTATAATCGATTTTAATACTGTGTAAACACAAAAGGATGAGGAAAGTAAATTTCCTAAAGGGTGATGGACTGCCAGTCACACAGCCCATGATTGTGGATGGAGCACACAGATGGCTAAATCATGACCTCACTGTACGTGACACTGACCCGCCAAAGGCCTTGTGAGGTTGGTCTGCTGGAGTTTATATGAAATAAACTCCGTGTACATGTAGGGAAAATACACGTACAACACTATCATTAAGTGCTTTGAAAGCAGAAAATGTGATTTAAGCCCCAAGTACCACGAGGGTGCAGACACCTTCTGACGCAGTGATGGCTGCACGCGGCCATGTCGCTGGTGATGACTGATGACCTAACACATCCGCATGCATCTCTGTGTGGAGGCTGTGACCTCGCCTTCACAGCGACCTCTTCTTAAAATCTAAAATGGTATCTCCACGTTACAGAACCTCTTCACAGACTCATCCGGTCCACCCAAACTTGGAAAGTAAGACACAAAAAAGCCATTGTTTTCAGATCTGCTACCCTTTTCAGCCCAGCCATTTACGAAACAGGCTATTTCTGTGTGGTCTGTAAAGACTTTGATGTTTTTTTCTTATTAAACACATGAGGGAAAAAAAGGTTTTAATAGGCATATAGCGATCAAAGATATCATTCTCTGCTAAAAAGATTTTTTAAAGGCCTTCCAAGTAAATTCCTCTTAGGAAAGACATTAACTCTCCGCTGATCTCCGCATATTTACGGTGTCCAGGTATGTTGAATGTATGCTTGCCCAGGAGAGAAATGACAGAGGCGTCCTCTGTGGTGCCCATGCCAGCACAACACAGATGTTTTCCTAATTAGGGTGTAGAACCGTCACATGGAAATCTTCCAGAACATTTCAGGGATGGGAAAAACTAAGACAAAACTGCAACATATTAACCTTGGCAAAATCTCCACCACACTCGAGAGCTCTTGTGTAACATCATTAAATACGACCAAGGACCGACACAAAGTAGAGGCAGCTCCACCTCCTCCCAAGTCCAACCTCTTCCATGGGCACTGGACCCAGCCCACCACCCTCTCAGGACACCACAGCCCCAAGTGCCCCGTCTCCCCTCTGCGTCATCAGTTTTCCCTCCTCTACCAGCACCCCCCCACCTGCTGACAAGCAGGTTGTTACATTTCCCATCTTAAGAAAGACAAGGCGCAAGTTTCTTCATCCCACGTCTTCCTCCCACCCCGGCCCCTTTTCTCTGCACTCCTGTTACAATAAAGCCCCTAAAAGAGTTGACTGCTCTCAGTCTCCAAATCCTCCCTTGTTTGCACTTGAACTCACCACCCCTGTGGAAACAGCTCTGCTCTACGCCAACCATGATCCTCATGTGCCTGAGCTGACCATCAGCTGACCCGTTGTGGGATCTGGTACTGATGACAACTGGGCTTCCAGCCATACCTCCTTCTAGCCTCCTCTCATCTGATTCCTCCTCCCCTCCCCGACCTCGGAGCTTTGGAGTATCTCAGCAAACTCGTCCTTGGAGCCCACCACCTCCTCTGTCTAGACCCACCCCACGGGGATTGCATCCAGTCTCACGACTTTCCATGTCTCCCCTGCACAAGGGGCTCTCAGATTTAAACCTCCATCTGAGACCTCTTGCTTGAACTCCAGACATGCATTCAGCTGCTACTGGCCACCCACCTTGGATGTTACAAAAGGCATCTCAATTTGGCTTTTCTGAAACTAAACTCCTAATATACCTAGTGAACCATGTAATATTTGTCAACAGAATGCCACCCCTCTTTTTCCTTACCTCCTCTCCCACAACTCACCCACTACACTCCTGACTAGAGATGCCTTGGGGTTCCTCCAAAGGCAAGCACACACTCTTCTCAAGCAGCGCCTTTGCACTGGATGTTCCTTCTGCTGGGAACACCCTCCCCCACACCCCTCACTCCCTCTTTCTTTACATCTCAGATCCCTGTCAGCAGCACCTTCCCCGGCCACCCTACAGAAGTAAGTACCACTTCCCCCTCCCAGCGTGGCTGCTCCCACGTTTTAGTGTCGTAACATCTACCGCCATCCAATACATATATTCACTTGATTTGTCCATCTTTCCAAGATAAAAGGTAAGATATGAGGAGGCAGGACCATGTCCCTGCAGGTCACTGCTGCATCCTCCACGCCCAGAACAGGGCCAGGCAAGCAAGTGCACACCGACTAATGGCTGCGGGCGTTTAGTCACATGTGAACTACAGAAACTGCCTTAACAAAATGGTGACCGACCTCAGCCACTAGACTAGATTTTCCTTAAATACAAAAACTGAAGAACCGAAATGAACCTTAGAGGTCACTGTTTTGTCACTGGAATCACTTCTAGGAATTAAAACAACATAGGGAATCTCCAGTGCAAAGAATGGAGTCTGGAGTTCACACACTTCAATAGGCCCCAGATGGCTAATGACCAGCCAGGAACGGGGACCACGGATGCGGACCAGCCTCCCGGTAAGGTGGCACTGCTGTCAGGACCGCCCTGACGGGCAGCCGCCTTTCCGCCCAACGCCGCAGTGATGGGAGGCTCACTGCCCTGTGCCCTCGCTTGTCAGAGGCTCAGGGCAGTGATTCTGGAATGCGCTTCCTTTCTGAGGTTAATTCAGCAAATATTTTTGAGGACCTCCCCTGTGCCAGGTGTGGTACGCCATCCTGGGATGGAGGGTTAGCAAGAGGGACTTGGTGCCGGTCCTCGGGGAGCTTCCTGTCGGCTAAATAGTCCCCCGTTCCCACTGCTTCCCGGCGGACCCAGCCTGCCCTCTGCAGCAGCGACCCGTGAGGCAGCTGATGGGCTCTCTGAAGGGTGGGAGGGTGTGCCTCCACAGAGCCGATGGCGCCCCTCCCCTGGCGGGGGGTGGGGGGAGGGGGCGGGATGTGCATCTCCCTGGAATCTTCCAAGAATTGGTCATGTGACATGACCTCCTGCTCCTTCCCCACCACAGTAGCTTCTCAGAGTCCCATTTACAGTAAACATCCCGGGGGAGGGCAGAGCTCAGGGGTAGAGCGCGCTTAGCACGGATGAGGTGCTGGGTTCAATCCCCGGTGCCTCTGTTGAAAGAAGTAAATAAATCAAAAAACCTAATTCCCTCCCCCCGCAAAATGAAAAATTAACGACGTCCAATAAAATTTGAAAATAATGAATTAAACAAAATACATACCCAGCCTTCATACCACCTTCCAACAATCCACTGATCAATCATCTAATTATCAATGTCCAAACACGGCAACTAAACACTGCCCGCGCCGTGGTGCACACACCCAGCGCTGACTTGCGGTCACACCGCCCACTCAGCACAAAGGTCTGTGAAAACAATCACAGTGAAAACTACTGCACGACTTCACAACCCCCTAAAACACTAGAAACTAGAGAGAAGCCAGCGTCGCGCAGAGAAGGGCCCTGCCCGTGGTACGGCCTTCTCAGCTCTCCCGCACACCTGCTCCGCCCGGCCAGGGCCTCTAACCGTCAGCATCTGGCCCAAGGCTTAAGATCATCAAGGTTTCATCGCTGACAATAATCCTAAAAAATGCTGGGCTTGCGAGTTTGGAAGACATTGATTACTGTTTGAAACTGCCAAAATTAACTCAAACTTGAGCTCCTCGGCTGACAAAACAGATCCCCTTCGGAGGTGAGTGTAAGAAACAAACTATGGTTACCAGCGGGGAAGGGGGGAGGGGCAAATTAGGAGTTTGGGGTTAGCAGATACACACTCCTACTAGGTACAAAATAGATAAACAAGGACCTACTGTACAGCACAGGGAACCATATTCAATGTCTTATGATACCCTGTAGTGGAAAAGAATCTGAAAAAACTTGTATGTATGTACATGTATAACTGAATCCCTTTGCTGTCCACCTGAAACTGACATTACAAATCGACTACACTTCAATAAAAAATAAAATTTAAAAAAATGAGTGTAAGACTTTGGGAAAAAAAAATTTCCCTGCACAGTTTCCTGAGCTCTGATTTACCCGCAGAGCCTTGCAGCCTCACCAGAGCGTTAATATGCTCCTAACAAGAGCACCCATTACACCTCTTGGTTTCTGGACCAAATGGAGATTTGAGCTGCTCCGTCTTAAATCTTCTCTCCCCGGAGGAGGCTGCCAGGTCTGAGATCAATGAACTTGCCCAGACAGAGGTGAGGCCGTAAGAGTCACAGCCGAAAGCCTCAGACTCTTAAGTGCCAGGTTTTGCACAAAACATCCCAATTCTTTTTGTTTCAAGTGCTCAGAAGGGCAGGCAGCTAGATGGTCTTGGCCTCTGGAAAACTGGCAATGAAAGAAGCCATAATTTTCTAATTTACTTGAATGTCACGATTTTGCCCCAAGTGGATGTGTCTTGATTTGTGAAAAACAAACTTAACTCTATTAACTGTGTTTCTCTTAAGTCTACCTTCAGTGGGGTAAGAACTGAATGGGTCCTGGCACACGGTGGGGGGTGTCCAGTGTGTTGCTGTCATGTTAACATTCATATATTGAAGAACAAAAGACTTAAGACGAGAATTTTTTGTGGTCCAGAAAATAAGGCTAGGTAGGTTCTTACAGCAGAGGGACAGTTCCATCCCAGATGACCTGCCCCGCCTCCTGCCAACACAGAATGTTGGGTGATATGCGATGGGAGGGGTGGGGGGCCTTGGACACCAGAAACTCATGGAATCTGAGTTGGTGGGGTGGTCATATGCATTCTTCCCCCCATCAGACCTCAGAAATTCATTTTCTCAGTTCTGGGGGCTGGAGGTCCCAGATGCCAGAAGGGTTGGTTTCTCGGGCCCCCCTGGTGTTTCCACGTGTGTTCTTATCTCTGCCTATAAGGACACTGGTCAGATGGGATTAGGGCCACCCTCATGGCCTCACTTTAACTTCATTCCTCTTTAAAGGTCCCATCTCCACATCTCCAAATGCAGTCACATTCTGCAATCCTGGGGATCGGGGTTTCAACATACGGATTTGGGGGACACAATTCAACCCATAACAGGGGGCCAGGCCAGTGCGGTGCAGGGACAAGGCCCTGAGATCCTGTCAATCACAGCTTCCATCTGAGACCCTGTAGACACGCAATCATGGTCGTCCAAATCCAGAGCTGGAGGAGATGGCGGTGAAATCTGCTAGACACTCACCCGAGGACCAAACACACTGACTCAGTTCAGCAACACGCAGTTTCTCTCAGATCAAACCAGGCCCACGGTTCCTTACAAGGTTCCTGAATTCTCACAGATGAGTGATGCTGGAAATTTGAGAATGAACTGCCCCATCAAGGAAAATATTTCTGAGTACTCAACCCCTGTACATGTGTATATCCAGCACTTATGTGCTAAGAGGCAGCTTGGTGAACTGGTTCAGAGCATGTGACCTGGGACCAGCAGACCCGTTTTCATATCCTGGCTCTGTCCCCATGCAGTGTGCTGCCTCAGGGATGTCACTGTCTGTGCCTCTGCTCACTCATCTGTAAAATGGGGAGAGTGAGTGGTAACCTTTCATCTTCCTTAATGTCCATCAGTAGCTCCAGCAAACTAACCAGACGGGACAACTCATCTTGAGTTTGTTATTTTTCTCAAACAGCTGAAACTCTCTGGAAGACTTTTACCCAGGTAGAAAATTCAGCTTAAGGGTTCAAAACTGTCTTCACAGGTAACAAACTGATATCATTTTTGGTAGAAACCAAAAAATGACAGAAACATGTAAAGATACCATCTTCAAAAGACTCTCCATACATAGGAGTTCCTGTTGCAAAGCTGTGTTTCCCACTCAGTGTTAAAAGATCCCCTTAAAGGGCATGCTTTAATTGTATCTAGTATTTTTTCAGTATCTACGAAGTAGCGTGATGCAGACATCCACCTGTAATCTCAGTAAGTCAGCTAATCTGGACCTGGGGATTTCTGGGAAACAAAAGCACGTAAGTCACTGTCAGAAGCCTTGTTTTTAAAAACAAACCAGACTGATGGCGTGCTGAAGCCTGAAAACCGTGGTGGCGGCTGGAAGAGAGAGGGAGCGTGTGTGGGAGCAGAGGCTGCGCTCGCTCGGCTGCAGCATCTGCCCAACCTTGGAGACGTCTGACCTGGACACGCGCGAGCGAGACGTACCTGCGCACACTGGATCTTCTTTCTTAAACGCACGCTGTCCCGTCTTTCCTCCCCCTTGCTGTCCTCACTTGAAGTTTTTTAAGACCGTCCTCATCTGTCTGCAGCTGCCTCGAGTGCCTTGGTGCAGACGTGCCATGGTTCACTCGCTGAGTCCACATTCCATGAGCATTTGGGTTGTTTCCAATCATTTGCTATTACAAGTAGCATTACAAAGAATAGCCCTGTGAATTGCTTTTCATGTTTTTTGCCCAATATAACTTTTATGTAAATTCCTAGGAGTGGATTTCTGAGTCAAAGGATAAATGCATATAAATTTGCCTAGACATTTCCAAACTCTTCTCTGTAGCCTTTGTATGATGGGATAACATTTTAATAGAACTTTCTCTTGTCATACAAATGCCTTCAAACGAGCTCTGTAGATTGCTCTTCCCCTTCTTTGAATGAAACCTTGGGCAAAGCTATATTTTTCCAATAGCTTTGGGGCAGTACATTTATTTTTAGGTATTGTGTAAGTCCAGTCCTACTTAACATCGAAGCTTCTAGCTGGCATCCAATATAATGAGCCTACCTTAGGATCAGCGCTACAGAGGGGAAGGGAGGTGTGGTCGGATTTACTTCTGTCTCCCCACCTTAACCACAACGATGCCTCTGATTTCTCCAGGACTGGAACAGGGGGACTGGAGAGGGAAGGGGCAGGAATGTGCTTATTTGACTTGTGGTTGGTAGACTCTGGATGTCTATGTGCTAAACCTTCCTCTTGTGGGGTGTGCAGTGGGCTCCTCAGAGCCACTGTCCTCCCTCCCCCACCATGGACGGCTCCCACCTGCAGCTTCCTGATGTGGGCAGAACCACTGCTGGCCAGCTGGCCACTTGCCACTCCCCCCTTAGTTTCTAGCACCTGAAAGCCCAACCCAGAGGTCAATAGACTTTTTCCACAAATAGCCAGCTAGTCAGTATCTTAGGCTTTGGCAATATGGTGACCATCTCACGCGCTCAATTCCACCACCGTGGTATGAAACAGCCACAGACGACCTGTGAACAAACACAATGGCTGTGTTCCAATTAAACCTTATTTACAAAACAGGGAGATCTGGCCCATGGAGCTTAGAATGCTGACTCCTGATCTACCCCGTACAAACTCCCTCTGGTTGTCCTCTCCTGTGGGGTTCCTTCTGTGGTGACCAAAGTCTAGATTCCTGTATCAAGGACATACCTTGTCCACTGGAAATAAGCACCTGGCCAAAAATAGCAACAAAGACAACAGTGACAGGACTTTTACACTTGCCCTTCTCTTCTCGGGAGGGTTCAAGGATAGGAAAATAAGGGCAAATTGCCTTGGACTATTTTTAAACTACTATTAAGCTATTACTTTTTTCCAAAGGCAGGATGATAATGTAATAGAGAAGAACAAATCAGACTCCATAGCAGATCTGTTCCTTTGACTTTAACCCTGTGCCCTGTTTCTGATAAAGTTGCTATTTCTTGTCCTGACACCTCGTCTCCTGATTTACTGGCCTGTTGTGTGCCGAGCAGGACGAGTTTAGACTCAGTAATACATCATTTGGAATGTTTTTGGCTGCAAGTAAAACATAAAACTAGATTTAGAGTGGCTCAAATGAGAAAGGATTTATTTTTCTCCACATCAAGAAGTCTCTAGAGACAGTTGGTATCAGATCAACATATCAAGGAAAGTCAGTGTCAGCTCCCTGCTGCTCCCCTGACCTCTCTTTCAAGGTCAGAATTTGGCTGCCCTGGTTGAAGGCCTTGCATTTTCGTCAAAGGCAGGAAGGAGGAGAAATTATAATCCCAGCCATACCTGCCAGTTTTATCAGGCAAACATAAGCTTTCCCTGAAATCTCCCAGGAGAACCCCATTTAGGTCCCCTAGCCCATGGTTAGCTATGCCCTTAATCACAAAGGACGTTTCAGTGAAATGATTCAGGCGAGAGAGAAGTGAATTGGGAAAGTGTGTGAGTTTGATCAGCTAACTGAAAATACCCACACAGACCAGGTAACAGAATCCTCACCATTGTCATGTTTCAAAAACTAGAGACAGACATAAGTAATGAAAATATACTCCACACCCTGCCTACACACAGAGAAGGTCCAACATCTGAACAGGAGGTCCAAAAGAGCACAATTACTAGAAAATTTCTTGAAACTGAGCATCATGAAACCCCAGACTGAAAAGACTCACCAAGCATCCAGCCTAAGAACAACAGAAAAAGACACCTTCATGAAAGTTCAGAATACCAGGTCTAATAATTCCGCATTCACAGTATCTCATACATAGTTCATACACAGTTCATATAGAAAAATTAGAAACCAGAATTTCATCAGGCTGACCAACAGCATCAAGGCAGTAAGACTATGTAAAAATAGCTTCAAGACTCTGAAAGTACTTTATACAGAAAACCCTAACGTCTCCACCAAAAATCTAGTAGAACTAATAAATGAACTCAGCAAGGTTGCAGGATACAAGATTAATATATAGATATCTGTGCTTTCCTGTACACTAATAATGAACCATCAGACAGAGAAAGTAAAAAAAAAAAAAAAAAAAAAAAAAAAAAAAAACCCTTCTAAAGTCAATCAAAAAGAATAAAATACCTAGGAATCAACTTAACCAAGGAACGGAAAGACCTGTACTCTGAAAACTGTAAGACGCTGATGAAGGAAACTGAAAATGATACAAAGATATCGAAAGTTACCCCATGCTCTTGGACTGTAAGACTCGATATTGTTAAAATGGCCACACTACCCAAGGCAATCTACAGACTTACCGCAACCCCTGTCAAAGTACCCATGTCATTTTTCACAGAACTAGAACAAATAATCCTAAAATTCATACGGAACCACAAAAGACCCTGAATTGCCAAAGCAATCTTGAGAAAAGAGAACAAAGCTGGAAGTATCACCCTCTCAGACTTCAGACTATATTGCGAAGTTACAGTAATCAACATAGCACGGAGCTGGCACAGAAAGGGACTCATAGCTCAACACAGTAGAGCACAGAGCCCAGGAATAAGCCCCACACCTGTGGGCAATTAACCTACGACAAAGCAGGCAAGAACATGCAATGGAGACACGACAGTCTCTTCAATGAGTGGCGCTGGGAGAACTGGACAGCCGCCTGCGAAAGAACGCGATTAGAACATTCTCTCACACCATACACAAAAGTAAACTCAAAGTGGCTTAAAGACTTACATATAAGAACTGAAACCATAAAACTTCAAGAAGAGAACACAAGCAGAACACTCCTTGAAATAAATCATAGCGATTTTTTTTGGATCTGTCTCCTGAGGTAAAAGAAGTAAAAGCAAAAATAAACTTAATAGGGCCTAATTAAACTTAAAAGTTTTTGCACAGCAAATGAAACCACTGACAAAAAGAAAGGACAACCCTTGGAATGCGAGAAAATATTTGCAAATGATACAATCAATAAGGGATTAATATCCAAAATATATAAAATGTTCCTACAATTCAATACCAAAAACAACCCAGTCAAAAGGTGGAAAGACTTGAATAGGCATTTTTCCAAGGAAGACATACAGATGGCTAATAGGAAAAGATGCTCAACATTGACAATTGATTAAAAATGCAGACTAAATGAGGTATCACTTTACAACTGTCAGAATGGCTATCATCAAAAAATCTACAAATAACAAACTGGTGAGGATGTAGAGAAAAGGAAATCATCTTACACTGTTGATGGGAATGTAACTTGGTGCAGTCACTATGGAAAACAGTATGAAGGTTCTTCAAAAAATAAAAATAGAACTATCATATGAGCCATACACTCCTAGGTATACATCCAAAGAAAAAAACCCCAGTAATTTGAAAAGGTACAAAAGGAACCCCAATGTTCATTGCAGCATTATTACAATAGCCAAGATATGGAAGCAACCCAAGTGTCCATCAACAGATGAATGGATAAAGAAGATATGGTGTCTACACACACACACACACACACACACACACACACACACACACACACGTAATGTAGTATTACTCAACCATATAAAAAAGAATGAAATTCTGCCATTTGCAGCAATGAAGATGGAACTGGAGAATATTATGTTCAGTGAAATAAATCAGAAAAAGACAAACACTATATGATATGCTTATAGATTAAATGTGAAATCTAAAAATTAAATGAATGTATATAACAAAAGAGGGAAGGGGAGGGGATTAAGAGACACAAACTACTGTGTATAAAATAGATAAGCAACAGGACATGTTGCATAGCACAGGGAATTATAGCCTAATTATCTTGTAGTAAGTTTAAGTGGAGTATAACCTGTAAAAATACTGAATCACTATGCTGTACACCTGAAACTAATGTAATATCGTAACTCAGCTACACTCCAATCTAAAAAAGACTCTGAGGGATACGTGAAGGTGCTTTTGGCCAGAGGACCCAGGAGTGCCAGTTTCCGTGTCTACACTCACTCTTAGGTGGGGATCCGAGGTGGTGCAGACCTAAGGAACTGCAGGCAATGAGAAAGAGGGCACCAGTGACCACTGGCTGTGTGACCCCCCAAGACCCCCCTGCAGAGCTCTGGTGAAGCTGGGTTAGAGCATGAGGCTCAGATTTGAGGTTCAGCAGGTCCCTGCCTCCCTCGAGGTCTGGACACAAATACTGGGAGTTTTCAGTCCTCTGTTCAACCTCATGGCTCATAAACCCAGGACCACGAGGCAGGTGTTCACAGAGACAGGGATGAACAGGCTCCAAGTGCAGCACCTGCTCATATGTGGAGGGGAAAGCGGGGACTCCACCTCTACAAACAGCCCAGCCCAGTGGGCACTGCAGTGTCTCCTATTTGGGGGTTCAAGCAAGAAGAGGGGGGAGAAGTCACCCATGTCCCACAGGGTGAATGCGCCAAACTGTACATACACTTACTGATCAAAGGACGATAAAAAATATTTCATCTGTGCTTGAAATCTGTGCATACTGAAGAGCTGAGCTAGATAGTAGCGCCTCACACATGCCGGAGCTATGGTAGCCACACTTTGATGAACATGGTTATGGGTTCAATTGCCTGAAGTGTCCGTGCGTCGGGGACTTGACAGTCTTGTGACCTTGGCTGCACAGCTCTTCCACATCACAAGGCGCCAGCCATTCCAAAGGTTTTGAAAATCCTTATGTTCAGAGCATTCGATCTTCAAAGGAGGTTTTGTGGTTGTTTTTAACCTCAAACAAAATCTCCCTTTGCCCCCCGCCCCTAACCATTTTCTCTCAGTGCCTGCACCTCCCATCTTCCTCTTCCAGAAAAAAGTTCAAAGTGCGCGCACAGCCATGAGAGGCTCACTCGGGACTGACTCACAGAGGCTTTCGGAAGTTAGATTCTGGAACGCCCTAGGAAGTTGGGATTTTAAAGCAGAGCTGTGAAACCCTGTTTTGGGACTCCTGGACTAAAATGATGCTCTCAAATGCATTCAGTGGTAGAGAGTAATCATTCTTCTATTCTTCAGATATTAGCCTAGCCTGTGCCAGCCATGGTTCCAGACAGAAAGATGCCATGGGCAACAATTCTGTACTTGTGACCCCGAAGCCTCCTGGGACTCTGCCTGCTGGCTTCCCTGGGCCTCACCCAGGACGGACAGGAGTTGATGATAAATGCCCAGCTCCTTTGTCCTTCAGCTGGGACGGCTGAGCCCAGGCACTATTCCCTCTCAGAGATCCCAGGGGATGGAGCCCACTGCTCACACCCGTAACCTCTCTGTCATCCACACTTCCCCTCCTGTCACTGCCCCATCGCTGCACAAGATTCCTGGGACCACCTCCCAAGGCAGCCCCCAACTCGCATCCTCATCTAAGTCTGTTTCTGGGGGAGCCCAACCCAGGATACAAGTCTAAGCCGTCTCCTGCACCCCACCTTCCCAGGCACCCTGACTTTAATTTTCCTAATTCAGAAACTCTCCCGGATTTTACTCCCCTCCCCTGACCCCTCACACTCTGCACAGACATGGCCAATAAGCTTGGGGCATGAAGTTTTCACCCTTTGCAAGGCCTTTGTTCTGATAAATCTCATCTCAAAGCACAATTTTCAAAGGAGCTGCTCCGAAAACCGGGCATGTCAGAGCCGATCTCCGCAGCCCCTGGTGCTGGCGCTGTGTGCCCTCCAGGCTGTAGCCTTCACCTGCCTGGCTTCATCCTGGAACACGGGGCCCCCAGCTGCTCAAGGGAGGTCTTTCCCTCCTGCTACTCACAGCTCAAACTGCACCTGCTCAGAGAGGTCTTCTGGAACCACCCTTTCCAACACGGCGTTCACTGACACCCATCACCACCAGGCTGTGCAGCCTCACAGCACCGACCTGAAATTCTGTTCACTTTCCTTACAATCTGTCTTCCCAACAAGCACATCAGTTCTCAAAAAGGCAATGGCCATCTTTGTCTAGTTGGCTGTTGAGTCCCAGGGCTTAGATTAGGGTCTGGCATACAGTAGGTGCTTAATAAGTACGCTGAAAGGAGGAATAAAGCATGTTCATCATTTGCGTCTAGTTCAAAATTCTTTCATTCTTTAATCCCCAATCACCCGAGTTAGAAGTGCCTTGCTTACTGCATCTGGCAAGAAGAACAGGACAGAACTATAAACATCAGGGGAGACACGCCGACACTGCCCGCTCGCACCCACAGGTGCTGCTGACAGACAGTCTCCCTCCCGCTCCGGGCGCCGCTCCCGGCCAGCTGAGTCAGAGTGCTGGGCCCCCGGTGCCTTGGTACTGCTGACATGGGCGAGCAGGTAATCCTTTATTGGGGGAGGGGCTCTGTCCTGTGCTTTGTAGGATGTCCAGCAGTGTCCCCGGCCTCCATCCATTAGATGCCAGTGGCACCACCCAAATGGTAACAACCAGGAATGTCTGCAGAGAGTGCCCAGTGTCCCCTGAAGGACACAACTTCCCTGAGTGAGGAACCACTGAGTTAGATTTACTTGCTTCCCCTGGGGTAAAGCTCTGTACCCACCCCCTCGTAAGAGGGCTGGAAGCAGAGGACCCAACACTCATATTTCCCTTTTGTGTTTTAGGGGAAGTAACCACTGTCCCACTAAAGAGAGGATGCAATAAGGCAAATTTGTTACTGGAACCATTTGTAACAACTTCTAATTTGCACTCCTCTCAAGGAGCAAGCATAATTTTTATAGCTGTGCGCCCCGCAAGCCAGGCTCCCAGCCACAAACAAGTGTTACATGTTGGCAATAAGGTAACCACAGGATGGGGGGGGGCAGAAACTTTGGGGATCAGCGCCACAGAGAAGTGACATGTCCGCTCAATCGAATCATTTTTAAAATGGTGCTTGTATTTGTATGTCTTTTCAGCGTTTCCCTAGTAATGCATGCTTATTGATTTACAAATTATGGCTCCAGGACAGACTGGAAATTTAAAAAGGACACAGTCGGCCCAGAGACTCTGAACAGCACGGCTTTAGAGCTCCTTCTCTGCCGACCGCCCCTCCCCACCTGCCAAGCGCAGGGCAGCTTTTGGAACACAGTCTGCTGCAGGAAGAGGTTTCCTTAAAACTAAATCAAACAACGGCCTTTAGGAAGACGCAAGCGCCTGCCGATTCTGATTCCGCACAGGAAACCACCCAGCAAAGGACGCTCTGGCCTCCGTGGTGGCCCCCAGATAGGATCCAAAGGCTGGGGCCTGACTTGTTGCTTGAGCGGGGGAGGGGCGGGTTGTGAGCCGTAATAAAATGCAGGTTCTCAGGCCCCAGTGCAGACTGTCTCCCCTGGTAAGCCTGGACCGGGGCTTGGGAATCTGTATTTTTAACTCGCCTGACAAGGTGTGCTCAGTCCTTCCCACGGCCAACTGGTCTGTGAAGTAAGGCCTCCGGCCGTGCTCTTCCAGCCAGCAGCATCTACCCTCCCCGCTCGCCAGGCCCTGAACCAGACCCTGCATCTTACCAGGGCCCCGGTCCCACACCTGCGCACAGCAGCTGCAGGTCAGAGCCACTGCGAGCGCTCACACGTAGACCAGGTGACAGTCGCCGAGTGGCAGGGCTTCTACGAGGCGTCTCGGGTCGCCTGCTCACATCTCCTAACTTCAGACGAGGAAGCTGAGGTTCCGGGAGGCTGAACCACCTGCTCCCCCACACCGGTACGCAGCAAGCCTGTGCTTCCACAATCAGCACCGGAAACACCCGATTCCTCCCAGCTGCGAGACCCACAGAGACCGGCCTGCTCTTTGGTGGCCTCTCCGATTGGGAAAAGCTAGTGGGCTTCCCCAGGAGGCAGCCTGAGGTAGTGACAGGGCTCCGGGTGCCCCTCTGCGGCTTCGGGAATCCTCGCCCGCCTTCACGAAGCAGCAACGTCCTGCCTGACCTCTCCAGGCTCCCTGGAGCACCTGTTTTTAACTGGGGCGTGGTCGGTCTGCAACGCTGTGTCACTTTGTGGTGCGCAGCATGACGCTTCAGTCGTGCACACACACTTAGATTGCTTTTCATACTCTTCTTCGTTATAGGCTGCCACAGGACGTTAATATAGTTCCCTGTGCCCTACTGTAGAAACCTGTTATTTATCTACTTTATATACAATAGTTAGAATCTGCAAATCCCAAACTCCCGATTTATCCCTTCCCACTGCCTTTTCCCACCAGTAACCATAAGTTTATTTCCTATGTCTGTGAGTCTGTTTCTGTTTTGTAAATAAGTTCATCTGTGTCTGAAAAACTTTTTGATTCAATACCTCCCACCCTTCCCTCCCCTCCAAGCCCCCTCCAAGCCCCTTCTGAGGGGGCTGCCTTCTGGGTGGTTCTCTTTGGCTTCTGGCAGGGGGTTTGCAGGGCAGACAAACTAAAGTGGTTCCCAGCCCCCTGCCAAGAAGATAACATGCTCAGCACAAGCCTGGGAAGGGCTGCGGGTCTGCAGCGGGAGCGCGGGGGACCCTTAGTGAGGCCAGGGGAATAAATCCTCATCCTCTGCCGTCCTCAGGCTAGTGTGAAATGGAAGGAGAGGTTTCCTTCTGCCCTTTACAGCTCGCCCGAATGATGAAGGCGGCCAGGGCACCACTTTCGTTACACTTCAGACAGTCCTCTTCATCTTCCTAAAACGGCAGGGCTGAGACTGCGTCTTGAGGTCCGGGTACATGGTGGCCCTATAATAAAACTCTTGAAACCTCCAACCTGAGACCTGGGCTGGGTAGCAGGCACTAACTCAGGAACAAACCTACTAGTTTTACTTCTTTAATGGCGTGATGTCAGCGCTCCAAGAGTATCTTCACCTCTTTGAGAATTCCAAGAGCCAAAAAGCAACTTTAAAATAAAAAATTGAAATAGCAATAGACAAAAAGTCAAATAGTCCATCTGGGCGAGGAGGGGACAAGGGGAGCCACCTGACAGCCACACCAACCGTGTGCCCGCAGTCCTGGACGCTAGCCCAGAACAGGGGACGCACGCCCCTACTGATGGCGCGCCTGTGGACGTGTATGCACGAGGCACAGAAGCCACGGCGGGCCAGCCACCTGCCTCACAGTTGTGTTCCATTTTCCAGGTGGTATCTGTCGTCACTAACAAACAATAAAGTCCAGGGTCAACACCGAGTTCACGCTGGGCGAGCAGAACAGAGTGGATGCAGGGAAGAAGCTGTGACAGACGGCAGTGGAGCCAAGTGTTAGTCCTAAAAGGAGGCTCTTAGGTTCAAAGGACAAGTGTCTTGCTGACCATCACACAGGACCTAAATGGGGCCAGGACAAGAGTCAGCAGCCACCAGCCCCCACCATCAGCCCAGGTGATCCTGAATCCGGGGCCAAAGGCTTGGCCTGCTCCATTCAGTGTCTGAGATGTAAAACAGGCCCCAAGGTGTGCTACTGCACCTGCTGGGGACAGAAAACCTGCCTCCAAACTCCTCTCCTTGGGTCCCACACAGCCTATGAGGGAGGAGGGATCATCAGCATGATGGGTGCCCTTCACCCTCCTCTTTTGGCTTTAGTTCGAATGGGCTCAGCAATCAGTGGAGGAAACAGGAAGCTGGGAGGAGATTAAGCCCCTTACCGATAACACAGGAAGTCAGACGGATGTCAGACGCGCTGGGCATGCTGAGGGGAAAGGCGTGTGTTTCATATCAGATATATTCGATTAAAAAGCGGTGACGGGTGCCTCACTGAGCTTTCAAAGCACGAAATACAAGCCTTCAACATGAGTGTTTGTGACTCAGAGATAATTTAAATACCAGTGACCTGAGCTGGTCTAAGTGGGCTTTTCCCATGTTACACAATACTTCCAGCAATTCTAGAATTAATGCAACGTGACAAAAGACAGTTTATTTTCTTTGGGGGGGGTGGGTAATTAAGTTTATTTGTTTTAATTGAGGTACTGGGGATTGAACCCAGGACCTTGTGCATGCTAAGCATGCACTCTACCTTCCCCCCTCCAAAAAAAAGACATTTTTAAAAACTTAAGTGATTACTCTCTAGTGAAGAAACTGACACCAAAATACAGAAAATAACCTGAAAACCTCCCCTCCTCGACCTCCCGCCTTGTCGCCTTACACACTATCTTGTCACCAGCTCCATGTTGACATGGCACTGAAACCACCATTTGCTGCTGCCTCTGATGAAAATTATACTTGAATTGCCGTCCTCCATCGGCAATTCAAAGATTGACAGAATGAAAGAAAAAAAAATCCACAGAATAAGAAACTTAAAAGGAACTTGTGAGTTAAATTATGCCCCTCCCCCCAAAAAAGATATGTTGAAATCCTAAACCCTGGTTCCTGTCCTCGATAGAAGTAATCAAGTTACAGTGAGGTCAGAATGCCTCAGGACCAGCCCTGATCCAATGACTGGCGTCCTCATAAGAAGAGGAAAATTTGAACAAGGAAACACACATGAGGAACGGGGGGTTGGGGGTAGGCGTTGGGTAGTGGGCAAGGGCTGCCAGGAGCCACCAGAACCTGGAAGAGGCAGGAAGGAAACTCCCAGAGAGACTTCAGAGGGATCCCGGCCCTGCCCACACCTTGACTTTGGATTCCTGGCCTCCAGAACCGTGAGAAAGTACATTTCTACTATTTTAAGTCAGCTGGTTTGTGGTTATTTGTTACAGCAGCTGCAAGCAACTAATAAAACCTTAAAAGGTCACCAACCGATGAGGACAGGGAAGCAGGGGGAGACTGTCACCTGCCACTGTCACATGTGTGATGTCACTAGGACCCACGACCCTGCAGGACACTTCCCACCACACCCCCAGGTCATTCACAGATAAATGCAGGTGGTTCTTTGAAAAAAAAAAAAAAAAGTTGCTGCTGTTGGAATTGCAGCAAAGATGTGAAATGCTCAGACTGTGGGCCCGGCGAACCTGATAAGCCAGCCCTGCCACTCAGCAGCGTGGCCAGGGAACAAATTATTTGGCCTCTCTGAGCCTCCTTTTCCCCATCTGAAAACCAAGTATATAACTGTACGTCCTTGCCAGGGCTGTTGTGAAGATAAAATGAGGTGATCTGCACAAAATGCTTAGCAGGGTGCCCAGCACCCAGTAAGCCTGAAATTAAGGTTCACTAATAATATACAGTTGTTAACAATTTCTCAGACTGTCTCTCCAAGTTGTTTTGAGCAGACTCCTTGGCTCCCATCTCTCACCATCCTCCATAGGATGGCCTTTGATGATGAATTACTGCTCCAGAGCTCAGGGAGGGCGCCTTTCTCCCAAAGGAGCCAGTGGGAACCTAGCTTTGACTTCCAGGCTCTTTCCACCCTGGTCATCCATTCTTCCTTGTCCTTCATCATTTACCTTCTCAATTTGTTCCATCAAATTTCTTCTTGCTGGCCTTTTTTTCAGCCTCCCTTGCAGTGAGCTTAATGCAATTTGGAGACACTAGATGGCTTATTCCAGAAAAGACAAACTTTTAAGTTGTATATGATGGATACCTGTTTTCCAATCCAAAATCTTCCAGGTAATTGTGTACTAAGAAACCAAGAAGACAATGTGGCAGGATTAAAATGTGAGTCCCTGAAATAATTTGTTAGCTCTCTATATTCATATGTTTAAATACAAAAATCGTTTTTGATGTCTGTTTGATCCATATTAGTGGAGATAACAGAAAATCTTTCAACAGAAACCCCAAAAGCCTTTCTGAAGCCATTACAAGGTATATACTCTCAGACCTTTAGCTTCCTCAGTTGAATTTATTGTGTTAGCATGAAAGTCTTTTTTTTTTAAATAATGGAAGTTGCTGTAATTATAATCACTTTAGAGCACCATTATTATTATTAATAAGACCAAATTACACGGTTCAAGCAGACGCTGGTTCTCTGCTGTTCGAAAGAAGGCATGTAATGGTACCAAAGCCCCGGCGCTCATCTCCATGCCAACGCGAGGCTGCTCACACACAGGCTTCTGGGCAGATGCCTGCGATGTCTTGAAGAGTGTCAGGCAGAACAAGGGACCCCTGTTCTTGATGAAAGCATTCAAGGAACAAGCACATTTCCAACAGTTGCCTTTCCCATGGGAGAGTGGGGAACACGGGGCCTTGGTTCCTGCTGAAGCTTCTCTCGCGTTCTCTCCCATGCACACCTGGATCCAACACTTCAAGAAGGCGAGCATTGCCCTGAAGGAAGGGAGAGAGATGGAGGGATGGCCGGGCTCGGAGAGTTAAGTTCCTAACACCTTGGGGGTGTACGGTTCAGGGATCTCTGGCTGGAAAGGGTAATTTAAGGCCAAAAACCAAAGAAAAGAAGTCAGGAGGGAGGAAGGAAAGGGAGCAGGTATCTGCCAGATCATTCAGAACTTGGGTTCTGGAGTCCAGCTGCCTGGGTTTGATTTCTGGAGCCCTCTTTTTGCTCTTATCCTGTTGCCCTAGGAAAGTCATTCAAACTCTCCAAGCTTCAGCTGTCCCATCCCCTAAGTGGGGGTAGGAACTTGAGGCCATTGTGAAGATCCCCAGGGACAGCACCCCCCCCCCATAAAGTGCACAGCAAGGGGGAGCCGTCTGCACTTCCTGTGACTACTACTCAGTTTTTGAAAGATTCTAGGTTATTTACTGCTTGAATTTACAATTCCATTTTTTCTCTCCACCTAAGCAAGTTTTATTTTAGGCTTCAGAGGATCAGCAGAGAACATAAGCATGATTCTTGGGCATTAAGACAGCAGGAAAAGTTACTTCAAGTTCAGATGTCACCCCTTGGCCATCTCTTCTTGCCTGCTGCAAACACCTGGCTGGTGGTAAGAGACATTTCAGGGGAGACAGGCCAGAAAGGACTCCTGAGGCTCCTGTCAGTAACAGCTGAGAGTTTACAGCAGGCATTTGGAAAGCATATACATGAATTCTGATATAAAGCAGCTTATTACTAAATCAGGCCAAGAAGGAGGCAAGGAATATTTCATTTCCTGTCAAATGTAAAAATTAAATCAGGATTGTTAAAAACAGCCTTCCCTGGAAACATGCTAATGTTTGAGAACTAACCTTGAATGAACTACTTCCCTGGCCAAGGTAAAGATACCAGCATAAGATACTCAATACACTTCTGTTACTTAATTAAACTTCACCTTAAAAAAAAATTTGTTATTATTGAAGTATAGTCAGTTTACAA
This sequence comes from Camelus bactrianus, assembly GCF_048773025.1. Taxonomy (NCBI): domain Eukaryota; kingdom Metazoa; phylum Chordata; class Mammalia; order Artiodactyla; family Camelidae; genus Camelus; species Camelus bactrianus. The sequence continues at coordinate 4,048,892 of NC_133539.1, forward strand.
TGTTGTGTTAATTTCTGGTGCACAGCACAGTGATTCAGTCATACACACATATATATTCCTTTTCATATTCTTTTTCATTGCAGGTTGTTTTACAAGACATTGACTATAGTTCCCTGTGCTGTACAGCAGGGGCTTGTTTATCTATCTTGTATATATATTAGTGTAGATCTGAAATCCCAATTTATCCCTCCAGCCCCATCAAACTTCATCATTTGAAATTAAGAGTCAATGGACCAATTAATAAAGACAAAGTATTATTTAGGAAAGCCTCCCCCCCCCTCCCCCCCGATTGCCTAAGAGAAATCTTTTTCCATTCTTCTTAAAGCCTTTTCCCGTCCTCTCTTCTCTGGAGGGAGGCAGGCATCAGCGCTCCTTTTATTAGGCGCCGGAACTGCCCAAATCTGCTTTACTCCAGGGGAGAGAATTCCCTTCTCCTCAAAAATCAACACAAGCTGTTTTTCATCAAGCCACACATTTCCCAAGTGGAGAATGATTTAAGGCCTGTTTCAAAGGGTTATCCTTAGGCCTCAAAGAGAGATTTATCCTCAGTCATCGTGTGAAATCTTGTGAAAAGCAAAATGTCCTAGCTTCTGGCCACCAGCGCGTGCTCTCACGTGGAAGCTTTTACCAGCACCACATCTTGCGGGGCGGTCAAGTTAAGCTTCCTCAGCTGACTGCTCCCCCCCCCCAACCCCCTCTGCCCTCCAGCCGCCAGCCACCCTAGGAGATGCCCGAGTCAGCACTTACATGAAAGGAAACTCCAGTCAAAAGTTTTGAGCCGAACACATTTTCCAAGGCTTTAAAAAAAAACTAATTAAACAAGTACAGAAGTTACTCAGTAGAGTTTTTTTTAAGGATTAGCGTGACACGTCTTTCCTCTTAAAGTCTTGAATAATTTAATTAGAATTACACCAAAGTCATGAGTATGTGCTACTTATGGGGGAATCATAGCTGAATTAAAACAGAAGTGATAACGTTAAAAATATATTTAAAATAAAGTTTCTTCAGACAGTGTATTCAATTGGTAAGAAAAACCTGACTTCAGATCACACTTGGATTAGGTAGTTTGGACGCAGGAGGAGGGCCAAACCAGCTCCTGAGGATTTTTTTTCCTTACGATTACCGAGACTGGGCACATTTGTTTCTTGCTTCACAAAATGCTACAATTAAAAATCGGGATGAGCGAGCTGTTTGATTTTACTTTGTCACTGGGAGATCACTTGGTCCCCGGAAGCCGAGTTCAGCCCGTAATTTTCGCAGGACCTGAACTGCGTCCAATACGTTGCGCACAGGTGTGTAGACTCCTGGGTCCGCGCAGAGAGGCTGGGGGCAGCGGCACCAGCCCGCAGGAAGCTGACAAGCCAACGCCGGGAGAGGAAAGTGGCGCCGAGGAAACGCGGCTCCCTCCGGGCGCAGCGAGCGAGCGGGCCTCCCTGGACAGGGCTGCTTTCAGCTGAGCTTAAGTATGAATTCCTTTCAAGGGATACTGCGCCGTTGGAGGCCGTCCACCAGCCTCCTCAGCGATGAGACAGCATGGGGGTGGGGGGTGGGAATATTACCGCCAAGTGATTTCCCCGGGAACCACAGCATCGCGCCCAGGGCCCAGCGCACGGTCTCCTCGCTGAAAGGAGTGTCGCATGCCAGAAGGGAATCCCGTTAGAAGCGAGTTAAGTTACAGGTCTCTCGCCGCCCAGCCACACCGAGAGCTAACAAGTTCTGAAACACTCGCACACACCCCCGGCGGCGCCCGGGGCCGGGCTGCCACCGCTCGGCGTCCCGAGTGCGCGCGCCCGTGCTCCCGGCCCGCAAGCCCCCCTGTGTCCCCAAGATGTGCTCTCTGTGGACGGCTGCCGCTTTGGGGGCGACGATAAGCTGAGCGGAGGCATAGCTGGGAGCCCCCACGAGCCCCCGAAAAGCCCGCGGCTGCAAGGCGCTAGGTCCGGGTGGGCGGGGGAGCGCCCACGGACCTACCTTCTGCGGAGGGGTCCCGATCAGCATCTCCAGGTAGTAGCCGCGGCCAGAGTCCCCCTGCAGGTTATCCACCATGGCCAAGAAGTTGGCCGCGCCCCCGGCGGGCTCCAGGGCAAGCGCCAGGCCGTCTGCGCGGGGCTCAGCGGGGGGTCCGGGCCCAGGGGTGGGCGCAGCCCCCCGGCTGATGGCCGTGGCCACCCGGAGAGGCAGCGTGAAGGGCGCGAAGGCCAGCGCGGGGGCCGTGTGCAGGAGCCACTGGGCTAGCAGCGGCAGCAGCAGCGCCCGGGCCAGTGCGCCCATGCCCGCGGCGGGGCCCGGGGGGCGCGCCCGGCCCGGCCCAGCCCGGCTGGTCCGGTGGCAGGGGCTCAGCGACTCCGCGGCGCGCGGGGCTGCTGGGCAGGGTTGGGTGCGCAGCGGGGCCGGCGGCGGCGACGGCGGCGGCGGCGGATGGGAGGAGGACCCGGGTGGAGGCGCGGCGGGAGGAGGAGGAGGCGCCGGAGCCGCCCCAGCCCGCGCCAAGTTAAGCAAGTTGGTCGCCGCTGCCCCCTCTGGCGGGCGGCGGCTGCCCCGCAGGGGCCGGGCCCCTCCCCCGCGGCCAAGGTCAAAGCGGGGCGCGGAGTCCGCCCGCGTCCACCTGGGTCTGCCCTGGCCACCCTCACTCGTCTCGGGCCGCGCCTCTTCTCCTGGAAACTCGAGTCCCCAATTTCCTCGGAACGCGCCCCGCCGGCTGCGGCCAACGGATGTGACGAGGCTCATCTGATACCAGGGGGAAAGTTTCGGGAACACTTAAAGGGGCAGTGAGGGCCTGAACCAACCCCCTGGCCACGCGCGCCCGGGTTCCCCGCTGGTGTTGCCTGGCCCCCACAGTGGCAGGGACTGCCAGGGGTGACTTGGGGGTCAGAGAGAAGAGTAGGGAATCGTAAAAAAGCCGCGAGCATCTCAAGGAGTGAGAGAGTCTGCGCCTTCTCTCGCCAAGTACATCCCTGCAGCCCTGCAGCCCTCCAGGGTCCTGCTGCTTCTCGGGGCATTTTCTGCTCACTGCCTCGTTCATTTTCCATCCCCACTTTGGGGGCCCCTGAGTGATTTTGAAGAGGTCTGGGTGGAGACTGGGAGAATCAAGTGTTGGGGGATCTAGGCGAGGACCAGAGCGCTTTGGAGACTTCTCCCTAGAAATCCTGGGGGAGATGGAGGGCTGCTGTGGCTGCCCCAGCCTCGGATCTCCCTTGGTGTCCACCGTTTCCGGCTGGGGAGGTGGCGTCCGCAGCTGGCTTTGAGCCTGAGCTTCTCCGCCCCACGCCCATCTGTCCGTAATGCAGATAGGATGCCGCTAAGAGCTGCGCCTCCACCTGCCCCAGGACTCCCTCAGTCCACTTAGCAAGTTGCAGTCACCGTCCAAAATCAGGGGCACCATACTTCCAGCGCTACACCAATCTTTCCCCTTCCCCCTTCCCCCCAGCTTTCAGCCAAGGATTGTCTAATTAATACTTGTTAGCCGCAGACACCAAGACCCAGGAATGCATTCAGTAATGCAAGCAATGAGGGTTATTTTAGTTTAGATACTAAACGCACGGGGGACAATTACACAAGCTGAAGTCCATCGATTTGTGCTGAAAGGAGGACTAGAAAAATCTTTCTACCTCCTCCAGCTGAATTATACTGGCTGTCTAAAAAACAAAAACAAAAACAAAAACAAGCCAGCGCATCTTCAAACAGTGGGGAGGTTGGAGCAAAGCTTTCCTCCTCACTGCCAATTTCCAGTTCTTTCTACTCAAGATTTCATTTTCATTCCTGTCTTCCCAATTTTAAAATCAGGTCTAGCTCTGCAAGGGACCCTTATGTCAGAGATCTTCAGCTGTATTGATTTTCAGATGACTTTTACTATAAATCACATTTTCCCCAAACAATATCCCAACTTTGACAAATCCCCAGCCACACAAAGAAAGGCCTAGCTGGGTCCCATGATGTAACCTAACCTGATGTTCCCCGTAAATCTGCACAGTTATCCAGAGCCATTACATTCACATATGCACATTTCAAATTCAAGGTTGTAGAAGTGTAATTTTTAAAAAAATGGTTATTTATACTCCTCAGTGTCCAGTCTTGAGGGGTGCAAAAAGACATTCAGACAGCTCTCAGAAGACTGCAACCTTGTAAAAAGCACATGGAATTTATTAAGGACATTGACATAGGGGCTACGTGACATATAAGTTCAACATGAGAGACATTTGTTCTAATAATTAAACACTGCAAGAGAACTTTTTAAAAATCAAGTCTAATTAAGGTTTGTCCTTCATGAAACTCCTGACTGCATCTCATATGAGTACATATGAGATTTTCATTCTAAGAGGGCTACTTTAGGTTTATGACTAAACAGATGCATTAAGATAAAGTCACAGAGGAACTCGGGCAGGTTTAATGGGTGGTAGAGCTGCCTCATGAGAAAATCACGCAGGCTCGAGTGACAGCATCTCGTGACTGTCCCCTTGGTTGTCTCTGTCTTTATGAGTGGTCTTAGAGTGCCTGACCCCTCCCCAGAACTGCGGTGCTGGCTGGATTTGGGAAACAATAACTTTACCTTCCAGGTGTTTTAACTGAAATTTGAAATTGTATGTGCTGGTCCTCTCTCAGGTAACGTCATCCTTGAAGCACTTCTCCAAAAAAGAAGCCCCTTCCCGTAGTGTTGGTGAGCAACGCAGTGGGGAGGCGGGAGGTGAATCTCCACAGCACCCCTGAATCCTCTGCACACTGGCCCAAGCTCCCTCACTGCATCCATAGCTTCCTGCTCCTCCTCTCTCTCCTCCTCCTCCCCATTCTTCCTCTAGCCTGAACACCTCCATTTTCAACCACACACTTCCTTGGTCCACTCAGGAAAACCGAAGCACTCCAGTGAGATGGCCCTCCCTCCTTGCAAAGAGCACACATCATCATTTTCATGTCACTGGACAGCAGAAGGTGAGGAAGAGTCTCGCCCTCTAGCCCAAGTCGCTAACCACTTGTCCGTGGTGCCTGGCCAGAAAGCTTGCCATCCACGTGTGTGCCGACGCTCCCTGGCTCTTCTGAGCAGCTCAGAGTTCCTTTAACACCAGCAGTTCTCAGACTTGTTGGTCTCAGGTCCCCTTTATAGTCTTACAAACTGTGGACCCCAAAGCACTTTTGTTTATGTGGAGCCTGTCAAAGTCACCAAATTAGGAAATAGAACTGAGAAATTTTAACAGTATATAGTAATTCACTTAAAAATAACAATCAACCCATTATACAGCAACATAAACATTTTAACGAAAACTAACTTTTGAAAAAATTTAGAAGAATGACATGATTTTATCTCTTTGCATTTTTGCCAATCTCTCTCTGGCTTAATAGAAGGCAGCTGGATACTTATATCTGCTTCTGTATTCAGCCTGTTAGGAGGCTCTGGAAAATTCTGTCCAACAGGCAGGAGACAATGAGCATGAACAAGGCAAATAACATTTCCGTATTATCATTAAAAAAATGTTTTGAGCTAAAGGACCCCCTGGAAGGGTCAGCCACACTTGGAGAACTGCTGTTTGGCACTGTCTTTCTTTGGTTTCTGTTTGCCTCTGAAGTCATTTCCAACATATAATGAGTCCTTTGTACCAGGCACTGTGTCAACAACTGGGAGGAAAAGGTGAAATAAGACCTGGTCCTTAAGTTTGCAAACTAGATCAAGGGGCCCTTTCCTCTACCCTAGAGCCCCACCCCCTCCCCCATCCCCATCCCCAGACTTAGCAGGAGGAGGACACCAGCCACCTGCAGCCCAGAGGATGCTTGTGGGTTCATCTCTTCACCCTCCAGCAGCTCCATTTCCTGCCTGCCTCCAGACCTCTTCTCAGCAACTTATGGACCTGCCTAAAAGCCCCCTTCTCTCTCTTTTTAAACCTGTTTTGTTCCGCCCCTCTGCTGCTGCTGCACCGTATCCCCCTCCCATAGAAAGGGCTGCCTCCTACGTCTTCCCCCTTCACTCACCCCTCACCTACAAAGCTCTACCCACAAACTGACAGGCTCTGTAAATGTTTCTCCGTCCTTATCCGTACCCACCCGCTTGGCAGCATTGCACACCGGGCTCTCCATCTAGGCCTGGGGTCTCTGAGCTTGGCTGTTCCCTAGAATCCCCTGGGGGATCCTGCCTGCACCTCTTCCCTAGAGGTTCCTGTTCAGCTGGCTTGGGTCAGGGCTCCAGAACTGCTGGTTGTAAAGTCTTCCAGGTGAATCTGGACTTGAGCCGGGAGAAACGGGGTGAGATGTCAGGCTGAAGAGGCTCAGCGTCGCTGGAGGCCTGAGCTGATCTGGGAACTTCGGGGTGCATTCTTGAGGTCTTCCATATTTAAAAAACAAAATAAAAAAACTATTCCTTGCTGTGTTGACCAAAAAAGACCTAGAAAAGATGAGCATCCCTCATGCCCAAATTATGGTTTCTAAATACCCTTCCCTCTGCGCCCAGCCTCCTTGGAGAAGGCTGCTTCCAGGCGTGGAGCAGAAACTGAACAAGATGACCCTGGGGCAGCCCATCATATCAGAAAGCGAGGATATTGTCAAAGACTCCCGAGGTCCTGTCAAGATCTGGGGCAAGGCTGCAACAATTTAAACACCATTAAAAGTAGTCACTGCAGTGGCTCAGACACGGCAATGATATTGAAACCTATTTCTTCATAATGTTCTTTTTAAAAGTACATTGATTATCTTCAAAGAATGCTAAGGAACCCAACTCATTATTTTTAAAAACTGGCAGAGAAAGGAAAAGAATCAAGCATTTATTATCATGACTTTCTTGTACAAACCATCCCTCAATAGACTCAAATAATTGATGAAGGGAAATTTCCCTTTGTGGAAATTTTGCAGCTAATAAATGAAGGAATGATGGAATTAGACTGTTACCATTTTGCAGCCCCTAATGAGTTAATGGAGCTGGGCATTGAGCACTCGTGGCTGGTAATGCCACCTGACATTCTGTGCCTCCTGATGGAAGACCACAGTGCTATCTGTGAAATGTTCTTGTGAAAAAAATCATATCTGAACCTAATTAAGTCTCTACATCCTGAGTGCCAAATCTGGCCTGCTGCCAGTTTTTGTAAATGAAGCTTTGTTGAAACACAGCCACGCCTGCTTGTTTAAGTAGCTGCAACAGAGACTGACCATCAAAACCTGAGACATTTACTGCCTAACCTTTATGGACAAAATCTGCCAACCCTGCTCTAGACCATGAGTCCCAAGACCCGTATCAATCAATCATGATTTAAGGACCTTATTTGGATCCCTATTTGAGTATATTTAAAAAGTTACTGGCGAGATGATTAGAGAAATTTGAACACTAGTTGGATGATGTGATGGAATTATTGTTAATATTTTAGATGTAATAATGGTGTTGAGTGTGTGTGTGTAAGAGTTCTCTATAGAGACATATTGCTACAATGTTTATGAGTGAAATAAGATTTGTTTCAAAATAATATGGGTTGGCTGGGAACATGCCAGGCAGTGTTCTCAGTGAAATGTATGACCCTAATACTAACCCTATCAGCAGGCACTACTATTATTCCCATTTTACAGATGCACAGATTCAAAAGCTGAGGTCTGGTTTCGGAGTCTGTGCTTTTCACCCCAGGGCTTGGGTCAGCCCCTTGATGTGACCTTTCTAAAGATCACAGGATGGTCAAGTTGGGGAGGACCTCCCGAAGAACACCTGGCCAGGAGATCGTCCCAACAGTATCCACGTATCCACGTCTTCGCTCTTTTAACAGACACACGTGGAGCGTCCCTCTGTGTCCGACACCACATTACAGCCAATAAGACCAGACTGAGCCCCTCCCATCAGAGACCGCAGTGTAGCAGGAGACAGACTGTAAACACACTTCCTTTTTGGAAACATCACTCCAGCTGCTGGGCGAAGGAGAGTTGGGAGCGGTGAGCCTGGAGACAGGGAGACCAGTTAGGAGGCCACTGCAAGAACCCACGAGGACGGTGGCAATGGGCACTGAGAGGGAGAACCTCACGTTTCGTGTTGAGAGGGTCAGTCTGCACAACACAGGGAAGAGGCCCGGTAGGACTCGCGTTTGGACACTCAGCGCACAGAGATCTGCGCCATTCCTCTGTTTGCCTGGGGCTGGTCCGCTTGCAGAGCAGCACACAAATCCCCTCACCTTGGCCCTCAGACGGCAGGAGGCGGGGAGGGCAGAAGTCCAGGTTTATGGAGGGACTTTGAGGGGCAGGAGCAGCGAGCTCCCACCGCGTCCTGGATGCTTACTGCTGCACGTCCTCTTGCTCTCTGACACTCTGAGGCGGGCATCGCGTGCCCAAGCCACGGAGAAGGGCACTGAGCACAGGGAGTCGGAGGTCTGCCTGGTGATGGTGAGTACACAGCCCATCTGGCTCGAACCTGGTCTGTCAGCTGCCCAAGCCTGAGTTCTTGCCCCTGAACCACGCTGCCTTCGTAAAATGACTAATCAGGCACATCGTGGGGGAGAGGGGAGAAAGGCTCACCTCAGACTCCTTGTACCACCTTCCCCTCATGCATTTACAATAGGTCGCCCTCTACAAACAGACCTCCCTCTCAGGAACACATCGGTTGGATAAATAAGGATCATCAGTATTATATTACATCAACTGGTTCCCACCTGGACGAGGCTCTAACTAGAGAGGTGGGCTGCCAGAATCATGGGGGTTTCCAAATGTTTGTCCACCACCAGCTCTGCTCTTTGGTCGAGCTCAGAGATAACAAAACTTAAAGGATGGCGCAAAGGCTCTGAGCCCAGAGATCCAGGACCAACTTCTGCCACAGACCATTGGGACGTCCGCAGGCAAACTTCTGCTCCCTGAGCCTTGGTTTCCTTATCTATGTATCTACTGCCCTCCTCCAGGGGCGTGTTCTCATAGAGTCAGCATGGATGGCGCCCCCTAAAGTTGTGTGTCAGTAAGGTCTGTTTACTTACTTTAGTGGGCTCCTTGTTAGGATTCAGTTACATTCCACCATCCCTTGATTTGATCTGTTCATATTTTAACACCTCCAAAGCCAGGATGCATGTGTGTCCCCTGAGAAGGCACGCATTTGATTGTTATTCCTGTGCCACTTTCCTTGACATTTCAAACCACTTAAGGATCATTTAAGAAAGGTGTATGAGTCTTGGGATCGTCTGAAGCTTTTTGCTGATACTCAGGTAATGTCCAGAAAGTCCAGCCTAAACGCTTGCAGGAAGGTGACACCACCATGGTGGCAGTATGTGCTCCCCTAAAGATGTCCATGTCCTCGTGCCTGGAACCTGTGAATACATTACCTTACATAGCGGAAGGGATTTTGCAGCTGTGATTAAATGAATGCCCTTGAGCTTGAGAGAGCAGCCTGGGTTATCCAGGAGGGGCCCAATCTAATGATGCGCATCCTTAAAATCAGAGAACCTTTCCCAGCTGTGCTCAGAGGGAGCCGTGGTTACAGAAGAACTGTCAGAGAGAGACAGTGTTGCTAGCCTGCAAGAGGGAGGAAGGGGACCGCAAGCCAAGGAATTCAGGTGACCTGAGAAACTTATAAAGGCAAGGAAACAAACTCTCCCCTGTAAGTACCAGAAAGGAAAACAGCCCTGTTGGTACCCTGATTTTAGCTCAGTGAGACCCAAGTCAGACTCTGACCCATAGAAGTGTAAGATAATAACATTCATGCTGTTTTAAGCCACCAAGTTTGCAGTAGTTTGTTACAGCAGCAATAGGAATCTAATACACCCCTCCTAGGAAACTGTATCCCCTCATACCTTAACGGCCCAGAGAACGATACTGTAGGGAAAACACAGACATTGATGACTGTGAGTCCAAAAATGATTCAGGAGAGTTTGCTGGAGTGTGGAAAAATCTAAGAATAAGTTACCGGTTTATTTCACCTTTATTTTATGTTTGCACAGGAATACCCACATTGGGCTGAAAACCTCTTTCATAGGCATAATACAAAGCACCTAAGAGATAAGAAAGTATCACATCACTGTTTAATGGTAACTTTGTTTTCCTTAGTGGTGCATGAATAGTGGTTGGGGTGCAGAACTTACCAGCTCTGATCTTATGAATAGAGTCAGAGAAATAGGATGTGACTTGTGGAAAGTACTTGCTACATAGTAGTTACTCAATAGATGTTAGTTTACCTTCCCTGAAAATGTTGTCTTAGATTTTAAGACTGTGACCCCTTGGCTGTGTACATCTGGGATTTTGGGGTTGCCCATCTCTACCGCGGTCCTTCCTGTCTCTTGGTTCCTAGGGCGTGTTCGGGATGACCTCCCCTGCCCCACCCCCTAGGTGGGTTCCTCAGCTGCCCTGTCTTTCCTGTCGCATTAGGGAAGGTTTCCATTTCTCATTTGAGAGACTGAACATCATTTGGTTGTGATCACACAGGGAAGAGAGTGGAATCTTCACCACATTCGGCATCCTTTCACAGCTCTCTCGCCTTCAGCAACTTTTACATCATCAAAATCAACTAATATTAGTGCCAACGGAGGCAGTGTCCTTGGGTGGTGAAATCAGAAGTGGGTTGCCGGCCACAGACCTATTCATTCGCTGCACCAGTGTCTTCTTTAATGTGCTGTATTTATTTTGGTCACTGTCTGAAAGTCTTAATCGCTTCCTTTTCCTGGTAGAAGTCTGGAGAAGACAAATTCAAGCTAGCGCCTGCAGAAGCATCTGCTCCGACAGGGGCCGTTTAGAGAATGGGACTGTCCTTTGTGCGGATTTATGGGTTTGTGGGAGGAAGAAAGTAAAGCGTGATGGGAGGGAGTGAAGGAGAAGGAATACGGAGGAAAGGGCAGGAGAAGGTGTGGATCAGACTGCAGTGGGGGTGGGGGTGCCTAGGGCTCTGCTTCGGCCTCCCCTCCCCCTCCCAGGAGAGTCCTGCGCCCAGTGGGGCTTCAGAACCCCTGCTGTTTGGTTCAGATAGGATCAGCTTCATTTCACTCTGGAGGAAGAAGCAACGTGGGCCTCGGAAACCACCCTGTCCCTTGAGCTCAGGGCACAGAACCCCCTCCCCACTGCCCTCCCTGCTCAAGCTCAAGGTGCAGCGGCCCACGTGGGATGTCTGGGTGGGGCTGGAGGACTGAAGGCAAAGGAGATCAAGAGGCAAATAATCAGAAAGGCCCTTGTCTCCAAAAAGTAGCTGACTGCGGCACCAGACCTCAGATGTGCCCCTGTCCTGCTCTGTAATGTGGGACATCCGGCCTGGCAGGGTCCTTAACAGACAGCAGGGCCCCAGCAGGCTGCAGTTGCCTGTAGGGTGCCCTTGTAAAAGAGGTGGGAGCAGGGCCCCAGGCAGCAGGGGAAAGTCCGCGCATGCCTGGCCCCTGCTGCGAGCCTCTGGGCCCTCTTCCTGACACCAGTAAAATCCCACCAGCAGAGAGAGGCTGGAAGGGCGAGTGGGCGAACCTGGAGCAGTTGTAGGAGGACTCATCAAAAATCTCAGAAATCCCACACGCAGAGTGACTGCCCAGCTGTTGCCTGTGGACTCAAGGACCCCTGGGCAGCCCCCACATCCCACTCCCAGCTCAAAATGGCACCACTCCTGCTCACTGTTCTTAGCTGTGGCCACCTGCCCCCATCCTGCCTCCGCACCATCCCCAAGAGGAAACCTGCCTGCTGGCCCCCAGCCCCCAGCCCATCCCCTCCCCTCTCCCAAAGACTCTCACTACATTAGTTACAGAGAGATTCCCACACTAGCTTCCAGGATCCTTCAGTCTTAGCTTTTACTTCTGAATACGTGCAGGCAACGAGAAGTTCTCAGACACACGAGGAGAACCGGCAGCTTAAGGAGAGCCACTAGCGGGGAGAGCAGTGGAGGATTTAACACAGAATTCTCATATTTCTTTTCCTTGGGGAAATTTCAGAAGCTATTATAGGAAAGAAATAAGAGCTTTTACTGTAAAAGAAAAAAAAAAGGCAATTGGAGCTCAAAAAAGAATCCTCGGAGATAAAACACATAATTTTTGAGAAGAAAAGGAAAACTCATAGAGGCAGGAAATGGCAGGAGGGGCAGAGCTGGACTCGGGGGTGAGAAATGAACAGCTCAGTGTAATTCAAGCAACGGGTGCAGGCCCAGGGCAGAGACAAAGAGGTGGGGGCCCTGAAAGGACAGATTCGTGGGGAAGGGGGTCTAGGTTCCAGGAAGGAAGATCTGAAATAGTGCAGGCGAAATCACGGCCAAAGAAACAGACTTTCCTTGAGCTAAAGATGTCAGATCAAAAGTCCTCACCACGTGCTGGGTGGGATTACTGGAAAGGACACTTGGGAATTCCAAGGACAAAGAGAGTGTTGTTTAAACTGCGTGTCTGCTGGGAATGGGGGGTGTCTCCAGGAGACTGAATGGTGGTGGAACAGCCCAACCGAGGGAAACGGGACGGGTCCCAGGGTCCTCTTCCCCCTGGGAGGGAATGGGGGAGGGCAGTGTACTTTCATGTGCTGCTTCTGAAAAAGTTCTTACTGATGAAATCCGTCCACCAAATGGGAAAAAAAAAAGAATTAGAAGGAGGAATTCAAGAAAAGGAAGGTATGGTATATAAGAAACAGTGACCAATGATACAAAGAAACTTAGAGTTTGAATCTGAACAGTGGTTGAGAACATGACTGAAAGGCTTAATGCAGTTGTTGAAAAAGAAAGGATTCTTGAAGCTAAGGAGGTCTGATATGAAAAAATAAAACCACTTCACCGCCGAGAACCTGAAGTCCTGATTACATCACCAGGCTCCTTCAGTGGGTGGGGAGAGGGAGTGAGGGGGGAGGGGGAGGGGTCTTGCTGGGTGAGGGGGGGCTGGACCAGGATGAAGGCGAGGGGTGTAGGGAGGGTTCTTTGAGGAGGGAAGGGAGGCGCCCTGGGTCCCACAGCAAGGACTGAGTCCTGACGCCAGGCTCACCTGCTGTATCACGCCTCACACAACTCTACCTTCCTTGTCTGTGAAATGGGAGCGAAAACTCACTTCACTGAACATGGTGAAATTAACCCGCAAGACACGCCGCACCTCACACAGAGCTGGCTGGCACGTTTTAATCGCTTCACAGTCACTAGCTTTGATTTTAATTAGTAACAATTATTATTGTTGATGGTGATAGGAAAATACAGGTTCAACCATATTCAAGTTTTAAAAAGTTTAAAACCTAGAGCTTTAGCTCTGCCACTATAAAATCTTACCAGAAACCCTTTCGTGTACAATCTGGGTCTGGAACACTGACACTCCCCACCAGGTGACAAACCTGGGCCCCTGTGGAGTCCTGTGGAGGAAACACCTTCTCAAGACCTGGGGCAGGTGGGCAGGGTGCCCTGACCCTGAGTGAGCCATGCAGGTGGAGATGGCGGGGCTGACCCTGGCTTGGCTTGGCTTGGGTTTGGAGGGTGAGTTTGTTCAGTTTTATCAGGGAGACTGGAGCCTGTCAGTCTCAGGTGGGTGGGGGCTGAGTCCAGAGTCAATAAGAAAGCACCTGAAAAAGAAAGTCACACATGAAACTCCCTCGGGGCAAAGAACAGGGCGTTGACCTGTGTACACAGTGAGATGGCAACCATCAGCTCTTAAACCACAGACCTGGTATTTGAATCGCAAGCCTACACTGCCTTCAGGAGCTCCCTCCAGCCACCCAAACTCCCGAGAAGGGTCCTGCTGCCCCATATGAAGAGGGGAGAAGGTCCAGATGGGCCTCTCCCGAACAGCGGGGCACCAGGCGTCTCACCTGGGCAACCCTCCCATAAGAGTCACTCCGAGCAGTGGGGGTTTTGGTCAGGGAGGGTGGACCCAGTGCTGTCAGGACTGGACTTTGGGGCTTCTTGGGGGCTTGGGGGATGAGAATGCTGGTGAAATTTATCTTCTTGGGAAGTGTTTAAAGTCAGACAATCACCGTTATAATAGTTACTATTGATCAGCTGCCGTATGCCAGGTTCTTGCACACTTTATATCACTTGATCCCTAAGCAATGGTGGGCAGTGAGCATTGTCATCCCCAGTTTACAGGTGAGGCAGCTGAGACCTGGACAAGTTAAGGAACTTGCCCCATAGAAGGTGGAGAAGATGTTGGACCCCAGACTGGAGTAACATGTCCATTGCATAACTTCAGGAAGAATTTGAAGGCAATATATTTGCCTAGGCTTTTCCTCCATCAATATCTTTAGATTACATCAGTTTGAGTTAGAGTGTTCTCTGGATATCTGCCCAGGAGTGGGACTGCTGGATCATGTGGTAAGTCTATTTTTATTTTTTAAAGGAGTCTCCATAGTGGCTGCATCAAGGTACATTTGCATCCACAGAGTAGGAGGATTCCCTTTCCTCCACAGCCTTTCCAGCATTTATTATTTGTAGAGTTTTAAATGAGACTTTGAGACTCTACTCAAAAAGATACATGCACCCCAATGTTCATAGCAGCACTATTTATAATAGCCAAGATGTGGAAGCAACTTATATGTCCATTGACAGATGACCGAATAAAGAAGATGTGGGGGGGGGGTGTATATACACACACACACACACACATACATATGATGGAATACTACTCAGCTGTAAAAAAGAATAAGATAATGCCATTTGCAGCAACATGGATGGACCTGAAGATTGTCATACTAAGTGAAGTCAGCCAGAAAGAGAAAGAAAAATACCATATGATACCACTTATATATGGAATCTAAAAAGACGATACAAATGAACTTACTTGCAAGACTGAAACAGACTCACAGACACAGAAAACAAACTATAGTTATCAAAGGGGAAAAGGGTGCGGGGGATAAATTAGGAGTTTGCAATTAATCTATACATACCACTACATATAAAATAGATAAACAGCGAAGACTATATAGCACAGGGAACTACATTCAATATCTTGTATTAACCTGTAATGGAAAAGAATCTGAAAAAGAAAACATATGTATATATATGCATGTAACTGAATCACTGCTGTACACCTGAAACTAACACAACACTGTAAATCAACCATACTTCAATAAAAGTAAGTAAAAAATAAAAATTTGCATTTTACATTTAAAAAAACCCTCTAGATTATTTCCATCTAAGTGAAGCTTGGATGGATGAAGTTTTTATCTAGTTTTGGAAGAAAGTACTCTAATGTCTCTGCAGTTTACAAGGGCACAGAGCAGAACAGCTTCCCCCATGAAGTGAAAACAGCCCGACCGTATCAGGTCCTGAAGGCTGGCGGTTTTCTGTTTATGAATGGGGGTGGTGAGCTTGCCTTTCTTTCTGCCTGGGAGTCTGATGGCTGCAGTGGGGTTCTTTTACTAGCTCTTTGGAATAACCTTGGGCTGGGCATTTTGTACTTGCTCAAAGCTCAAGGCTGAGTAAATAAGCACCTAGCCTTGAGACCTGTTTTCACGACATTGGACATTGAACTTGATGGAGTTCCTTGACGGAAGCCAAGTGTGAACCAAGTGGACGAGCTTGCACAACCCACAGAAGGACAATCAAGGTGTGAAAGTAATCTTTGGCTCCGAGCCCCAGAATGGAGTTGGTGAGCTCAGTTCCCTTCTGGCCTGGGTCCTTGGCAGGGCGTGATTCAGGGCTGACCATTCGACCTTCATTCTCTTTTTTCCTGACTGTCACCCCTCTCCCCTGGTTTTCCTCTATTCTTGCTGGTCTCTCCACAGATCCCGGTCCCTCTCTTCTCAACCCTTTAGTGTTGGAGATCCCAGGGTGCAGTTCTCGGTCCCCTCCTGTGCCATGAAGGGTCTCACCCAGAACTGTGGCTTGAAATATCATGTCAGTTTACAGCCTCAGCATCCTTGCTTTTATTTCTCTCACACCCAATGTCTATTCATCAAGAATCATCTGACTCCACCTTCAAAATTCACAAGAAACTGACCACCCACTTCTTATTCCTTCACTGCCACCTGCTCCTAGCCACCGTCATCTCCCACCTGCCCGAGCCTTCCAGCTAGTCTCCTGGCTGTTGCTCCTGCCCCTCATGGTCTGTTCTCTGCCCAGCTGCCGCAGGGGTCCTGGTAAAATATGCCACATTGTGTCGCTCCTCTGTTCAAACCTCTGCAGTGGTTCCCAAGGACCCAAGTCTCACAGGCCCCCTGGGGTCTCCACAGCCCCTCCTCCCCAAACTCCCAGGCATCCAGCCTCACTGCTATTTCAGCAAATGTTCAAGTGCCCTGCGCCTTTAGGGCCCCTTTACTGGCTGTTCCCTCTGGAATGTTCTCCCTCTGGACGTCTCCACACTGCATCCCTCCCCTACTTCAAGCCCTTGCTCAGAGGTTACCTCTCTCTGTCCCTTCACAGCCAGCCCCTGCTCCCCAGCTGCCCAGGTGCTGGCTGACCCTCGTCCTCCTCTGCTTCCTTCTTTTCCAGTCTTCCTTCCTGTCCCTTTCCCCTTCCTTCCTTCCTTCCTTCCTTCCTTCCTTCCTTCCTTCCTTCCTTCCTTCCTTCCTTCTTTCCTTCCTCCTTCTTTCTTTCCCTCCAGAGCTCTTGTCACTTTATAACCAACCAGACAAGTGAATCACTCATTCTGTTTGCTCTTTACTTCTCACTGTCTCTCTCCCTGCATATCTCCCTCCCACAGGACATAAACTTCATGTGGGCGGCAGTCTTTGCCTGTTCTGTTTGTTGACACATCCCAAATGCCTAGGACAGAGGGTGGCACACTCTAAGTACTTAGTGTATATTTGTTGAAGGAAGGAAGGAATCGAAGGGGGTCCCAAGATTACCCCCAGGGACCCTCTTACTTCCTAGAGTCCCAGGATGTCTTGCAGCCTGGGTACCCTTAAAAGTTCTCCTGGCAGATGTGGCTCCTGCCACCTTGCGCTGCACTCAGGGCACTGCTGGGGTTGCCTCAGCCCTGCTGGCCACTCTAGAGCCCAGGGATGTTGCTCTCTTGAGTGGGAGGCTATGGTGGTTTGTAGGAGCTGAACTGTTTATTAAGCTATGGAAATGGCAGTGCCTTGGACCCAAGACACGTGGTTAGAATCCACTCTTCATTTTCTCCTGGGCAGGAGACACTCCGGGTACCAACCAAAAGAAACTCTATCAAGGAAAGGCTAGAAGAACAAACTAAGGAAGCCAAAATTCTTGTTTGGCTTCTTCAGATGTTAACAAGAATACCCAGTAAATAAAACTTTCATTAAAAATAATGTCATGACGCTTTAAGTCATTTTCAAGTGAGTGGGCACTGAAGCTTCTAATTTTTGGCAAAAGATTGATGGCAGAGTTTTTTTTTTTAATTATTTTTGTCACTACTTATTTAGGATATATGTAACACCTCCTACATATGTTTAGGTGAATCCAGCTGATTCACAGAAAAAATGTATGTTAAACAGTTTTTTAAGGGTCAGTTCTTGTAAGTCCATTTATTGATTTCCTATTTCCCATATTATACAGTTTTGTGCTAAAATGTCTTTTTAAAAAGTCATTGTGATATGTATGTTCCCTCTACACCAACTCTGATGAGACTTTTTATCATGAATGGATGTTGAATTTTGTCAAATGCTTTTTCTATTTCTATACAGATAATCATGTGATTTTTATCTTTCCTTTTATTAATGCATTGTATCATGTTGATTGATTAGAGGATATCGAACCCATCCTTGCAATAAATATATATGTGATGGAATATTACTCAGCCATGAAAAAGAATGAAATTCTGCCATTTGCAACAACATGGATGGACCTAGAGGATATTACGCTTAGTGAAGTAAGTCAGACAGAGAGAGACAAATACTGAATCTTACCACTTACATGTGGAATCTAAATGATAAAACAAATGAATATAGCAAAACAAACAACTCACAGATAAAGAGAACAAATTAGTGGTTACCAGTGGGGAGAGGGAAGGGAGGGGGAGCAAAAGAGGGGCAGGGGATTAATAGATACAGATTACTATGCATGAAATAAATGAGCTACAAGGATATATTACACAGCACAGGGAATGTAGCCAATATTTTATTACAACTTTTAATGAAATATAATCTATAAAAATTTTGAATCACTATGTTGTACACCAGAAATTAATGTAGTATCATAAATCAACTATACTATAGTGGAAAAATACTTCATTGTGTTGTTTTGGAGTTAAGATACATAAACTCTGAAAATACTGTTAATGTGAGCAGACCTGGGTATGGACATTCATAGTAGATGGTTTTCAACTCTACTGCCGGCCAGAGAGAACACAGAGAGATGCTGGATTTGGCCCCAGCTTCTGAATGCTTGGAGATTCTGTTGGGAAGGAAATCAAAGAGGAAAATGGAAACATACTACCTGGTACTTGGGTCCATCCCTGGTCTGATTATCTTTCCCATTTATGGTACATGGCCTGGCTGGCCCCCTCTCTTTCTCTCTTTCTTTCTTTCTCTATCTCTCTTCCTCCCTCAATCCTTCTTTCTTTTTAACTTCTCACTTTCCCAGGTTCACCTTCATGGATGTCTTCTATCAACCAGAATGACTGACCCTGGACCCTCAGGACCAAGCACCTGAGGCAGAGCAGAGAACCTGCCCAATGCAGACCAGCTTGGGAGGCTGGCTAACATTTATTGGGCACTCACTGTATACACAGGTGTGGATGATCTACTTTTATGAAACATTTATATTGCACTTACTGTGTACACAGTTGTAGATACTCTATTTTTATTAAGTCATTTATAAACCATGGACAGAAGAGGAAACTGAAGTGCAAGAAGTTTAAGTAAGTAGCCTGCAGAGGAAGTGGAGGGTAGATAATTGGTGTGAGACGATTTTTCATTTGAGAGTATTTTGCAAAATGTAAAATCCTATACAAACCTAAAGGAAGCACCAGGGCCTTGTTATCTAGAGGAGAAGAAGAATAGATTATTCCAGTGCCTGAGTGAAATATTTTACTGCATGAATGTTTTACAATATTAAAATAAAAATACCATTAAGGGCTTCACTAGCTACTCTCAGGCACTCTTACTGCGTGACAGGAGCTCTACACGCGTCCTCACTCTCCTGTCACCGTGTCTCACAGGGGATGAGACCTGGGCTCAGTGACCAGCCGGCGAGACTCACCGCCCTCCACCTGGTGCTGAGAGTGACCTGGGCGTGCTTTCCCCACAGCAGTTCAAACACGGCTCTGTCCACCCCCCTGTTTGCGAAGCACCAGCAAGTCCTTAGGCACTCAGAGGGCTTCCTGACCACCCCAGTTCACTGTGACCCCCGCCCTCCATCATCACACACGCCACACACATTATACACCACACCACACACCATATACCATATTACATACCACACCACACACCTCATCACATGCTGCACCGTGCACACACCCCCCACAGCACGCACACACCACGCACACAAGCAAACAGACTATCTCTTGATGGCTTATAAGCCACAAGCGCCAGGGCCGGTGCTCCCAGCACATGGGTGCAGGTTTGTCCGGCCCTGCCCAGCACTCTGACTAGGACTGGCTCCTCTAGAATAAAAGAAGGGCTCATCTACCCAGGTCATCAGCAGAGCTGGGTTGCTCAGAACTTCTCCAGGCATTGGGGTCCTAATTTTGGGGGAAGTGCAGGGTCTCCTGGGGGTAGTCACTTACCTGAGAAGCTGGGATTTGCCTGCAAAGGAAGGGTTCTGTCCCCCCTCCCACCCCCAATCTGGGCCCCACTCCCTGTCCCATTCCATAGACCCTCTTCCAGCAACAGCAGCTCTGTCAGGGAACTCGCATGAAATGCCCTGTGTTGGAGGACAATTAACAGAGTTTCTTATCCAAGATGAATCTGCCTGTAATAGGAATGTATGCACCTGGGAGCACATTTTGTCTGCAAACACTTCTCTTTGCTAGGCAGGGGTTTGGAGGAGCCGGCCAGCTTGGCAGATCTCACCCATTGTCAGTGCTTTCTCTTAAGCCTGTAGGTTTGGTCTTCTGGGCAGAAGGGTAGGCCTCGGTCTCATCTGCCATCCGCTTTCACAACGGAAGAAACAGTTGAAAACAGTTCAAGTGAGTTTACAGTCAGGTCCCTCTTGGGAATCTCTCTGGTGTCAAATGCTCACGTTCCCCGGGGTCCCCTGCTGGGTGGGCAGGTGGCTGTGCCTGGGGCTCCTTTTAAAAATATGGATGTAGGTTTCAGATTAGTTTGAATACGTTTGTTCAGTCCCTGGTTGATTTTTCCTCTCCCTGAATCACATTTTTGCCCCCCTGGCTAGAAATGTTTTAGAAAAAAAAAACAAAACACAGGCGTAGGTCGGCCCGTCTGCTGCGGGCCCGGCTTTCCGCGGGCTGGCTGAATCCCTCTTTGTTCACTACCACAAGCCCCGCTTTGACCTCCCCCCATCTGCGTCCATGTGAAGCCCTGTACCAGGTGATGAAAGGGTTTTTCCTACGTCTCCCTCCTTTGTTTTCCAGGAACAGCTGGGAGGGCGTGTTTTCAGACGAGCAAGTTCCCAGAAGCAAGTGGCCGAGGAAGCAAACCCTGGAGAACGAGGATGGACTTGCCTTGAAGACACCGCGTCTTTTACTGAGCTGCCTGTTTACTTTTTACTCCAAGCGGTGACCTCCCAGGATCCCCACTGTCAGGGCTGGCAGGGTCCGTCTCTGTCCTCAGAGACCAGCTCCCGAGGAGCCGGACTTCCAGACCAGCCAGCGGGGAGCGGACAGCCCTCAGGCCGTCGGGAGCACAGTCTGTAGCAGTGAGGGCCCTGGGCCAGGGCCCGCACACCCTGCTCCCAGAGGCCTCACGCGCCTGGTGTAGCTCCCGGCCCAGAGCCGTCTGGAAATACCAGTTTTATCACGCTAATGGCCCAGGGCTGTGACCGCCCAGCTCAGCAGGGCCACGAGGGAGGATAAGAATGGCGGTGTGTTCAGAAGAGACAGCACCCCCCCACACACACACCCTTCCTTGGGAACCCCTAGCAGCCCTCTCTGCCCCTTCCCCAGGAATGCATCCAAAAGTCACCAGCTCTTGGAACTGCCTCCTTCCCAGATGGCACCTGCTTCATGACCCTGCCCTGGTGAGGTGCTCCAGGACATAAAGGTGACACTGTAACTGCATTCATCTAGCACAGTCACATCCATGGAAAGCAGAAGTGAGAACGAGGACAGGTTTTGGCAGCTGCGGTCTCGAAGATCAGGAAGCAAGATGGGTGAACACCTGGTCTCAGGACTTAGACCTAATGGCTTGACTGTCCCCTGAGGTGGGACCAGTGTCTCAGAACTCATGTTTTGGGACCTTCACTGCATCAGGGGTCCGGATGCTCCTGTCCTCTGTCCAGGGGCGCCCTGCTCAGCTGGAGGCCAGTCTTTGGAGCAAGGACAGCGGTAACCATCAGGGGCTGGGGAGGGCCCCTCTCTCGCCCAGGGAACCTCTGTGCCCTCTGTCCCCTTCATTCCTTCCCACCTCCCTCCCTCTCACGGTTACCATCCCGTCCCCCCACATCCTGTCATTCCTTAGCCTCCAGTGGTGTCGTTACCCTCCCTTCTAGGGGCACTCTGAACCGGCCCCCTGCTGCCCCCAGTTCTCCCAGTTCACTAGGCCAGTGACAGCAACAACCAGTATGTGCAATGCTTCCCAGAGCTCAAAGAAGGTTTTAGCTTCACGATGTCCTTTGTTCCTCCCAAGAGCCTCGTGAAAACGGGTGGACTCTGGATTCGTTTTCTAAAGACGCGTTTATTTGGTTTGAATAAGCGTTTTGCCCCCCGCCCGACTCCAGACATCACATATTTGAAGAAAGGGTTCTTCTGTTGCTGATCAACATACAATGAAGCTTTTTAGGGGGCTGTACAGCGCACGCTACCTCCTCACCGTCACAAAACCTGGGGGTGGAAAGGGAACATACTGACACCCATTAGTCTGATACTCCCTTTACTTTGCGGTAAAAGTAAGTAGCTTGAATTTCTACAGTGCTTTATATTTTTAAAAAAAATCCACATTCAATTCACAATGTAACTGGATTGTCTCAGCAATCTTCCTAGGTGTGTGGGGGGTAAGAATTAGTATTTCTAGCTTACATAGCGAGGAAACCGAGGCTTATATAAGCTACATGGTTTGTTTGGAGTCACAGATAATTTGAGTTTATATTTTCTGACTTTTTTCTACTAAAGACTTCAATTTCCTTTCTAAAAGCATGGTTTCTGGATACAGATGCCAAACACGAGAGCAGGCGCGCGTGTGCATGGTCTCCCCGCACCAAACGCAGCCACTCAGAGCCGCTCCTCCTCTGGCCGTTTTCGGATGACCTGCAGGACACATACGCCTCCCCCACCCTCCACACACACTTTCTGGCAATTTTTCCTGCTCTTTTCTCCAGTGTGCCCCACGGAAGTTGCTACATCGACACACCCAGTCCTGGGTGGCCCGCTGTCCCTGGAATAGCGCTGGGGACATGGCTGCTGCTTTACAGTTTGTGCTTGCGACCTAGCTGGACTCGCCTCGTGACCTGGAAAAGCAGGCTTTCTGGACAATTTTCCTGAAGGAGAAATGAGAGTCGTCACGATATTCGGTGATTTAAGCATATCCTCAACACGGCCTTCCCTGCTTGAAGCACTGGTGGTGAAATTGTCTCAACAATACAGCCCCTTTTACTGAGCAGCGGCCACCGAGTCATAGCCACTCGAAGAGCACGGAGCCCGGGTGCTGTGAGCTCGGGGGCCCTGGGGGTGGCGCTTGTCTGCGCAGGCTTGGCGTCGGGGAGCCCTGGGGGCCTGGAGAGGTGGCACCTGTGCTCAGGAGCCTTAGCGGGGTACCTCCTGCAGGACCGCAGGCAAAGCAAGCAGTGATGGTGTTGGTGAGACAGCGCTGAGGAAGGGATGGGTTAAACCAGGGTATGTGAGAACCAGGGTATGTGAGGACCAGGCGACAAGACAAGTTAACACGGACTGGACAAGCTTAAGTGGAGAACCAGACGTGGGTTTCAGATCCCCTCCTGTTCTTTACTGGTGATTGGGAGGCAGACGGACTCTGGCCTCCGAGGTCTTCCTGCAGAACAAAGAGTAGGTCTCAGTAGTTAATGGTTTAAAAGAACAAGGAATGTAGGAACAAATGGCTGTTATGAGGCCAGAGAAGTAACGGAGACAATAAATCAGTTACAAAGTTCTGTTTCAAAGGTAGAGATCAGCCTGGCACATATTCTTGAGCTGTTTTGCAGGATCCAATCCCCCTTCAGCACTCAGCCACCAGGTTAACGGCGGCCTGAGGTTGGAAGACGCTGACCTTTGCTGGCCCTCATCACTTCACTCACCTAGGTGCCTGGACTTTGTCAATCTGGAGTAAACTTTGCCTCATTTTAATGCTAAACTCTCCGTCCCAAGGGAGGGGGTTGTTGCCATTTTTAACACGCAGCTTAGGTCTGAGAGGGTTGGCACCCTGGGCATGTGCATCTAGAACCCCACCCCTACCGGGAAGGTCACACTTCCTGAGTGTGCAGGCACCCCTAGCTTAAAACTGCCCTGATTTTGCTGTTCAGGGAGTCCATGCTTTGAGAGCTATCTCCCTGTCTCTGTCACAAGTAGTAACACTTCTGCTTTGATCGAAAGTACTTGGCGTGTTCATTGACTATGCACCCGAGCACAGACCCACTGAGAGCAGTAACAATGGCTGTTGCATCAGAGACACACCAGGGGCTGGGGAAGGAGAGAGGGAAAAAGGTGGAAAGTAAGGAGGGCCTTCAGCAAGAGTCTGCTGGGTTTGGAGTAGGGACCAGCTGGTGACAGATGTGGTCGTCTTGTGTGAAAATTAATAAAAGGAAACCTCCCTAAAATAAAGTCAGGGGGCGGGAAGGGGGAGCTCTTACACACCTACCATGGAAGTCACTGCAGATTCCAACTTGAGGAAAGGTACCGTGCGTCTCAGGCAGGAAGCTTACCAGTTTCCTTCCCCAGCAGGAGGAAGATTTTCTCTTCGCTTGACAACAGCTCAGCCAATGGAACGCCCCTATACTTCCCACTCCATCCTCCAACGGACACTTTGTTTCAGACTGCCCCTCCCAGCTCCCTCTTCTCCTCTGTGTAAGTTTCCTTTCCTTTGCTTTCTGGACTGATGGGAGATTGGACATCAGGGCGTGGCCGAGTTACTATTCCCCACTGCTCTTGAATAAACCTGTTTTGCTGGTAAATTCACTGGCGGCTTTACTGTTACAGGCGCGCCTTGTTAACCTGGTCCTTGTTGATTTAGGAGAGGGGCCCTGCCTTAGCCCCGGAACTGCCAGGCTCCCTGGGAGGTTTAAGGCAAAACTAGAAAAGCCGGTTTTGTGAGTAGATATACTTTCTTCTTGTCTGTAGTTTTCTAACTACAGGAAACGTTTCTGTCTGAGCTGGCCACGCCCCCCCCCACAAGCAGCGGGCCCGCCCCTCGGCGTTTTCTCTCTAATACCCTGTCAACTGGGTCTTGATCAGGACCTCAGCCTCCTTTATGCCTCAGTCTGCAAACTGCGTTCACTAGGATTTTTTTTTAAGGCTCAAATGTCCTCCCTTTATTTTTCCACATAATGACCCACAATCAGATTTATGCAGGAAGAGTTCACCCCATTTCATCATGACTCCCTGCAGGTGTTGCTTCCCACTCCTGCCTTGTTAGATGTGCAGTGTGGACCCTGGCTTCCGGAGGCCCCGCTGATTTGCTGACTTAGACGTTAGGGTCTGGAGGACCAAGTGCGTTCAGCACCGAGTTACAAAGGGCAGTTTGGTGTCGTACGAAGGGCACAGACCGTGAAGCCCAGCAAGCCTTAGAGCCATCCTGGTGCCGCCACTTCCCAGCTGTGGGACTTTGGGTAGTTTCTCACCCTCTCTGGCCCTCAGTTTCCGCCGCTGTGAATTGGGCCAATAGTCCTCCCCTCGTGGAACAGCAAGATTCCACGTGCTGTGCTGAGTAAGCCTGGCCCACAGGGCTTCTGGGCCACCCCTTCCCCCAACATTAGCCCCAGGACTGAGGACACCGAAAAACCGCACAATTTATTCCGTGAATTATCTAAAAATTGTCAAGACCAACCTGACTAAAATCAGAACACAAGTCCACTCCGTGCTTCATTGTGTACAAAAGGGAAAACTCAGAAAACCTTTGTGTCTACGGAAATAAAATTCACAACCTAAGTTGAGAGTTATGTTTTATTCACAGGACTTTCTGAGGGTCCGAACCTGGGGTGACAGCCTCTCAGATCGTTCTAAGAGACTGTTCCAAAGTGGCAGGGAGGAGCCAGGATATACAGGAGTTTTGCCAGAAAGACCAGGTAGTCGGAACATCAAATAGTTCCTGTTAAAGAAAGCCAGACATCTCAAGTTAAGGAATTTAGGCTTTTCTACGTGTGGGAAGGTGCAAAGGTCTGTGCTCATTGAAATCTTCCCTTTGACGTGCACCTAGCTGTCTAGGGCAGTGTCCCATTCTTCCACATCCTGAGTTCCCCCAGGGGCACGCTGGGGGCTGCTTGCTTGTTTCCCTCCTGAGTCCCCTCCCCTCACTGTCGGGGGGTGACAGTAGTGGCTGATGGCTTGGTGGCTGCAGCATCCTTTACTGATACAGCTGCAATATTTTTCATTCACATTTGATTTTAGAACAAAAATCCAGGTGGATCAGATGCCGTAGTCTCACCATGGTTAAATGGAAGGAGAGAAACCTGGAGGTTAATAAAACATCTGATCGGATCCTTTGCAAAGCGGTCGGCCTCCAGGCACATGGTTCCGGGCTTCTGGCTGAGCCAAGGGGGGCACGCGAGCCAGAGGCCTGGGAGGCACTGCAACTGGCCCAGCGCCGCGGACAGGCCCTTCCCCTGTGTCACTGCCTGGTTAAGCTGCCACAGGGGAGACGGGGGCCTCTGCTCTGAGTCAGGTGTGACAGGTGACGACAGCAGGGAATTCCCAGGACTGGGATTCAGTAACAACTGTAGGGCCCCTCGTGGGCTGGGCACATCTGAGCTTTGTAATTAATACATGCAGAGTCCTTTCCTCATCACCTGGAAGTGCTTCCTACAACCCGTCAGATTACGCCGCTCACAGAGGCCAGCACTCACTTCTATGTCGTGCAGGACGGAGCTGGCCCCTCAACAGCTCGCAGAGCCTTTCTGCCCGTGACGTGGATGACAGCGCCAGCAGGTCTCGCTCAGGGAGCCCAGGCAGCGTGGTGGCTCTTGTGGCCTAGGTCTCAGCCCTGGCTGTCCCCAGAGCACACTGCTCCCCCGGCGTCTGGAGCTGGGGCCTGGGGTGAGGCCATGATGGGGAGGCTGTGCTGCGGCCCCAGGGCAGTGCCAGGAAAGGGGGGCACCGAGGGACGTCCTGGTGAAGCAACACCCTCCACTCTTGCAGGAGCCCCGGGGGTCCTTCCTGCCCCAGGCTCCAGCTGCAGGTGGCCTGACCCTGATGCTCCAAGAAGGGCCTTACAGAAAATGAAGTACATGTTTGCTCCCGGGGCAGCCGAAGTTTACCAGGCACCGAGGTGGGAGGCATGGCGCTACTCCACTCCGGGATGCGGCCGCCCCCTCTTCCCACCCAGGGTTTTCCCTTTTTATCCACTTTCCACATTGAGCTTTTAAAGAAAGATGCTTGTCCAAATTCCCCTGGAGGGTTGGAAGAGTACCCTCCCCTCAACACACACACAGACACACACACACACAGACACACACACACAGGCCCACAGACACACACACAGACACACACACACAGACCCACAGACACACACACAGGCACACACACACACACACATACAGACACATAGACACACAGAGACACACACACAGACACACACACACAGAGACACACACACAGACACACACACATAGACACACACATGGACACACACACACATACGGACACACACACACATACAGACACACACACATACAGACATACACACACAAACACACACATAGACATTCACACAGACACACACACATAGACAGACACACACACAGACACACAGATACACACAGACACACAGACACGCACACAGACATACACACACACAGACACAGACACACACACGCACTTGTGTAATTTCACTTCCTCCGAGGACAGTGGTGGAGTGTGCAGGCTTTGACAGTGACTGTCCTCAGTGAGGCGACAGTGGAAGTTGTGACCCAGTGGTTCCAGTGAGAAGGAACAGTGGGGGGGGGGGTCCTTCTTTATCTAGAAATTAAGTTTCTTGCTTTTGAACAAATATATTAAAGATAAGGAGACGAAGCCTCTTCACTCTGGAAATGAGGCAGGAGAGCTGGGACCGGATGTCCCCCTCAGCGCGCCCGGGCTGTTGGACTACAGCTGGTGTGGGCTGAGTTGTGTTTCCACCACGTCCCGACACTGAAGGCCTAACCCCAGTACCTGTGAACGTGGCCTTATTGGAAGTAGGGTCATCGCGGATGTCATTAGGTAGGACGCGGTCAGGCTAACCTCGTGTGACTGGTGTCCTTATAAAAGGCGAGATTTGGACTCAGACAGGCACATGGGGAGATGTCCTGTGAAGATGGAGGCAGAGATCAGGGAGGTGCTTGTATAAGTCAAGGGGTGACAGATCTCCAGCAAACCCCCAGAAGCCCGGGGAGGGCCTGGAACAGACTCTCCGTCACAGCCTCAGAAGGAACCAGCCCTGCGCATGCCTTGACCTGGATTCCAGCCTCCAGAGCTGGGAGCTGATCAATTTCCGCTGTTTAATCCACTCCACTTGTGGTGCTTTGTTACCACTGCCCTAGGATATTCACACAAGAATTGTGACTGGGAGTCAGTGCCGGGTCCTCGTTTCTGTCCTGGAAAAGCATAATGGCCTGAAGACCTGTACTGCCCTGAATCAGGGGCAGCCTGGCCATTGTGACACATTCCTGCCCCTTTGGTCAACAGCCCAGCATCCGGGTGCGGCAGGGGATCCTGGGCTACTGGG
Organism: Camelus bactrianus; assembly: GCF_048773025.1. Lineage (NCBI taxonomy): Eukaryota > Metazoa > Chordata > Mammalia > Artiodactyla > Camelidae > Camelus > Camelus bactrianus. The sequence goes on from NC_133539.1 coordinate 4,076,621, forward strand.
ACAGAGAAGAGCCCCATGTGGCAGAGGCTGGATGCTGTGCTGGGGCTCCTGGTCCTAAAACTTGGGGATCAGCAAGAAGCTCTCTCCTCAGTCCCACAGGGTTAAGATAGAAGTTTCTTTGGAAGAATAAGTTCTGCAGGGAAGAAAGTTACACATAATTGGTCCAAGCCTGTCTTGTCTGGGTGATGCCACTTGCCCTGGGTCACGTTGCCACCTGTCCCTCGGCTTGTGGTCCAGAGCAATCTCCTTCCCACTGGGACGTCGCAGAGGTCTGTCTGCTTCAGGGGAGAGACCACACTTATTTTCCTGATGCGGGGTCCCCCCTTCCCACCCCTCTTTCTCTCCAGAAGCGTCTTGGACACATCTGTCCCACCAGTTCCTCTGCTCTGCTCTCCAGATGAAGACACAGCCAACCACCTTCCCTGTTTGCTTTTCCACATCAGGCACCAAGTGTTTCTAAGGACACGGTGCCCCAGGGACAGGTGGGCTTTATAGCCCAGTAAATGTCAAAATTATCCACAGAGCAAATGTTAGCGTGACCAGCAGCAGTATAGCCAAGGGCATCAGAGGCTGCTTCCCGGTGCCCCAGACAAGACCCGCCACCAACCCTTCGGGTTAAAGTGCTCTGGGAAGCCCTCCGTGTTCCCAGATGTCAGTGCCCGCCCCAGCCCGGCCTGGCACGCAGTCCTCAGAACAGAGCAAGGAGAGGAGAGTTGCCTTGGATCCTCCGGAATGACTAGTGTGACAGACCCCTTGACACGTATGTATTGGTTTAGAGGAGCCAGAAAAGAGGCTCCCTCTGGGCGCCGCATTCCAGGTTAAGGTTAAATGGAAGAGACTGGCTTCTGGGCGGGCCTGGGTGCAGGAGCTTCTGGAGCGGCCCCCCAAGTCCCTCCCATTGGCAGAAAGATGAGCAGACCAGCCCCTTGCCCTCCCTGGCTTCGGGGGGAGGTCCAGGCCGGCCCACCTCGACGCTGAGGGAGCTGCCGGGGCTGTGCTGGTGGGCACGGGGCGGGGTCTGGGGCGGGCGCCCCGCCATGCACCAGCTGTGCGGCCTCAGACAGGCTCCCTGACGCTCAGTTTCCTCGTCTGGGAAATGGCTGCAATGATACCCACCGTTCAGAGTGTGTGCTGTTCACACGCACGAGACACTTCAAACGGTGCCAGGCTGACTGCAGCCCTGAATACCTGCCTGTGAGATGAGTGTGTAAAGCAAGCAGCTTGCTGTGGGCGGAGACGGGACGCCTGGGTGACAAGAGGACGGACGTCTAGGGGGAGAGGGACCCGTAAGGAGAACGCAAGGTCAGCTCCACCTGCCTCCGCGGGTTTGCGTCCTGCCCCAGCTCTCGCCACCGGAGCGGGAACGGCGTGCCAGGCTCACACCGTGGCCCCTTCTGCCAAGACGCCTCTTCTAAACAGTGAGCGAGAAAGTCGTGTGAGTGGGTGAAGCCAGAAGCCCATTTGGCAAGAGCGCCGTTCTGGAAAACGAACAGCCGTGTGGGCTGGGAGGAGGTTTTCTGCGCGTCTTCACTGTCTCTCCGGCTCCGCGTACCCCGGCTGAGCAGCGCTCGGCTGAGGGAAGGCGGGGCAGCAGATGGACAGAGATTTTTCTCAAACTTCTTTCTGAGCCAATTTCAAAATATAGACATGGTTGGTGGGGGGAGCCTTGTTTTCTCTTTTTAGTTTTGAAAGATTTCATATGAAGACACAATTTTAAATTTCTTTCCCCCAACGAGCTGTTTGGAGATGGTGGTCCGGGAATGAGGTGGAATCTGTATTTATGGAGGAAGACTCACCCCAAAGCCATGCCCTTTCCTGCCCATAATTCAAGGAGCAGATATGTAGGGTTTTGGCTAAAGAGGGAGAGAGAGAGAGAGAGGCGTATTATGCAGGGATGTTCAAAGCAACTGTAGTGAAAACAGGTTTGGATTAATTCCATGAGAGTAAGTGTGGAGTTTTGGTCTGCTCAGCCATCCTACTGATCAACTGATGGATTGGCTTTTTCAAATGTATACTGAGCACCCACTATAGACAGACACAGAGGTAGGCACTGAGAATTCAGCAATAAACAAAGCAGGACCTGACCTTCTCAGGCGGGTGCGGGGAGCGGTGGCTCTGGGGACGCCCACCCCAGGCAGCCGAGAGCAAGAACCCTGCCCCACAGCGGAGGCCAAGGGGCTCGTCCAGACCCTCCACCCTGCATCCTGCCGCTTCCTCGCCGTGTCTCTGGCTCTGGCTCCACAGCCCGGCTCCCCGCGCAGAAGGAAACCTCCACTGCCACCTTCTTTTGGAAATCAGACACACCTGCGCTCACCTCCCGGCTCTGCCACTCAGCAGAGACTCGGTTTCCCCCTGTGTCAGATCCAGCCGACAGCTTCCCGAACAGCTGGCAGGAGAATTTGAGAACAGTCACAAAGTGGCTGCACCGGGGCTGGTGTGAGCCCAGCGTGCCTGCTGTCCTCGCTGGCATCTCAGACCCGCCACCGCAAGGCCCTCCCTCTCCCATCTCCTTGGATGCTGGGCGGGACCCTTGGTGCACAGGGCCTGTCACTTGCCTAGGACCCAGGAACAGAGGGATGGAGCTGTGGCCGCTGCCCAGCCCCTGGGAAGCACAGCAGAACAGCGGTGAAGGGGCTGCCGCCCACCCCTGCCTGGCGGAGGTCCTGGGGGAGAAGCACGCGGACGCCATGGCTTTCTTAGTGAGCTGGACCACTGAGACCCTTCTTCTGTGGGACACCTGGCTCTCGCCCGGTGTCTGTGTCCACTTATCCAGGGGATCCCAACCAGGGGCAGCGCCACAGTCCAGCTGCCTCGATCCTACAAGGGAAGCCTAAGGCTCCAGGCTGCCGGGCACCGAGACTGAGCGTCTCGGCCCAGGGAGAGCTGAGAGGCACGGGCGTGCAGAGGGACAGCTTGCCAGACTCCCCGACAGCTCTCTTGGTCCGTGGCAGGCCTCCGGGGGGGGCCTGCTGGGAAAGTCAGCAGAGATGGAAGACCCTGCTGGACCTTCTGAATTGACTGACTTATTGGGGACTGGGTTAGAGTTAGGTACCCCCTTCTTGTTTCTTCTTTCCTGAAAAGGGGGTGCAGCAGATACTTCCCCTGCTCAGGGGCCCAGCAAGTCGGGCCATTTCCTCCTGCAGAATGCCACCCAGCTGTGCCCTAAGTGGAAGAGCTGGTGGCTCCGATCCCACACTCCTTGGCAGCACCGCTCCCAGCCTTGGCACAGAGGTAGCCCCACATTTCCATTGGCGAGTCTTTGCCATGTGGGACGGGACGGAGCAGGTCGCCGGGTGGGTGGCGCCACCCAGCAGGCTGGAACCTGCTTGGGGTGGAGGAGGGACCTCCCTGCAGGGATGCCTCTGGCCCAGAAGTCCTCCCACGGACCACCTCTGTCACCTTGATCTGCTGCTTGAGACCAGCTTTTATTTTTTTTAACCAACTCTTTTTTTTTTGGCATGTGAGGAGGAGGTAATTAAGGTTATTTATTTCTATTATTATTTACTTCATGGAGGTACTGGGGATTGAACCCAGGACCTTGTGCATGCTGAGCACAAGCCAGCACTGAGCTGTACCCTCCGCTACTTTTGATTGGCCTTATGGCCTCAGGCACGAGCTATGTAAACAGGCTAGCCTGTGCCTGCTGGTGCCGTTCATTCGTTTTTAATTTAACAGTATTCGCTCTCCGGGAACACCGTCCATCAGCCCTGGGCTACGTGTGTAAGGCACCTGTCAGGAACTGTGAGAGGTGAGGGGCGACCGCAAGCCCCGTGTTCAGAGCTCTGGAAGATTCCAGATTGGAAGAGCCCTGGGTTTGCCACAACCCCAGGACTTACCCACAGCAGCGCCACAGCAGCGCCCCCACTCCACCAAGCGCCCGGCCCAGGACGTGAGTGGCCCGTAGTGAACCCCACAAGCTGAGTGGCCTGGCCCGTGGCAGGATGAAAGGATGCTTGGCAGGTGGGCAATATCTTCGAAAGCCTGAGCTTTCCCAAGAACAGCTGAGAAATGCGCAGGTGACAGGATCAAGACTAGAAAGAAAACAAAGCAGGGAAACCAGGAGGCGCCCCAGGGATGATTCCATTTGGAAACAAGGTGTGGCAGGAAACCGCTGTGCCCCAGTTCAGACCTCAAGACCTCACCTGTGCCTCGAGTTGCTTTTCGGGGGGGTCTGGCCGGCTGCCCAGGCGTGCACCCCGACAGCGCGCGCTCCAGTACCTCCTGCGCCTCGCCACCCACACCCTGGCTTCCGTCCTCACCACCCGCAGTGCCTCCTCTGAGCCACTCCCACAGGGACCACCTGCCTAGAGAACTGGGGCGGGGGCTCCCCTCCAAGGGGTGCCCCTGAGCGAAGTCTGTCAGGCTGCTCGGGGCACCCTGGGGTGAGCAGTCTGCCGCAGAGACGCCAGATACAAGCGCTCCCACCTGCTCCCCGCGCTCCCTGGCCTCACTCTCCATCCCTGGCTCAGTCTACCTTTGGGGTTGGACCCCCCAAGTAAAGCAGGAGGCACACGATCTCCCCACCTGTCTCCTGCTTTTCAGGGAGCCCGGGTCCTGTCAATGGTGCCCCACGGCCTCATCCACGGGGTCTGGTCCAGGTAGGTGGAACCCCGGAACTTACAGCCACAAGCCCTTAGGGAGACTGCACTTCTGCTCGTAAGAGCAGGATGTCCCCAAACATCTCGTTTAGCTTGTGTTGCAGACATGTGCAGTGGGCGGGGCTTAGCCCAGCTTAGAGATAAAACTGAAGGGGAGAGTAGTTAAAGGTCTCGATTAAATGTAACCGAGCAGGGCGATGGAGACCTTCCCTCCCCCGTATCCTCTGCTGTGGCTCCTCTCGGGAGGTAACAGCATCTGGTATGTATTTCTGGAGTTCTTCAGATGCTAAAGCCACCAGCAAATGGAAGAGATTTACTCCTGGATGATCAGGAGTACGTGGTCCCCAGATGCCTAAGGACTGGTGGTGCTGACGCCCTTACCTCCTCGTCAGCCACTCAGAGGCCTGTGCACGAGCTGATCACACACCCTGGGCCATCCCTCCTCCCACCGGGCTTTTAAAAGGCTTTGCTGAAACCCTTCGGGGGGTTCAGAGGTTTGGGGCTACAAGCCGCCCCTCCTTGCCTGGCCCTGCAATAGACCTTTCTCTGCTCCAAACTCCACCGTTTCTGTTTGCCTGGCCTCACTGTGCATCGGGCACACATAAAGCCTGCGTTGGGTGACGTGAGACCCCAGAGCTTTAAACGGACTTGGGACTGAAGGATGCTGCTCCCCAGGCAGTAACAGGAGGGAGGGCAGGTGCTGAGAAGTCCCACGGACCCCACGTGCTCTGAGTGGTCTCTGGGTCACAAGCATCAGCAGCCCTGTGTGTGTGTGCTGTGAGGGTGCACAGGCTGTTCACCCTTGAATGTATTTAATGATCAGCAAGAAATGCAGATGCACAGCCCTGACGCAAGAGATGGGAAGACGGTGGGAGGGCAGGGAGAAGCAAGGCTAGCCAGTAACACTTTCTCTGTGTTTCAGGGCCTCTGGCACAAGCCACTTAGCTTGGGCTTCTCCCAAAAACAGACCCTGGCACCATCGCAAACACACACATAATTTTTTTTGGGGGGGAACAATCCTGGGGGCTGCAAAGAGGGGAAAGCCACTCCACGGTGTGTTCTTTATTTTTATTTTTTGGGGGGCAATCAGATATTTACTTGTTTATTTATCGGTACTGGGGATCGAACCCAGGACCTCGTGCATGCTAAGCACGCACTCTACCACTGAGCTCCACCCTCCCCACCATGGTGTTTTCCTGAGTCGTTTCCCACCGTGGGCCTCTGGGCTCAGCCCTGCTGGGGAACAGGAAGGGATGTGATTGGCCACCAGCTCCCATCCCCACTCTCAAGGGTCGCCCAGGGTGTGTCTGCTCCCTTGCTCTCCCACTTGGCCAGGTGAGTGGGCTCCTGCAAAAGTTCAGTGTGACAGCAGCAGAGAAGTCCTGAGGCAGAGAGGGAGAGGTGGGCGGGGCACCGGGGGCAGGTGTTTCCAGCTCCTCGCCTTGGCTGGTTGCCAGAGCAATGGCTGGAGCGAAAGGTGGGCTGAGTGGACATGAGGTGGTGCATAAGATGTCCAGCACAACATCCAAAGGACAGGTCCTGTAAACAGCTGGACACACGTGCCTGGAGCTCAGAGGGTGCTTAGGCTGAGCTATAAAGGCAGGAGTCACCAGCGTACGGATGATATTCAGAACCACAGGTGGTCAACCCAGGCAAAGACTGGAGAGGAAAGGTGAGTGGGCCCAGGCTGAGCTCTGAGACGTCCCCATTCAGAGGGAGTCAGAGAAGGAGTAGAGTAGGGGGAAAATGGGTAAGTGGGTGTCGTGGAGCCCTAAGAAGTTAAACAAGGACAGAAACATCGTCAACAGGTCACTGGTGGGCTTGTCAGAACGGGCTTCAGTGCAGCAGCGGGAACTGTCCTGACTGGAGGGCACATGAGAGGCTGGAGATGCTTTTTAAGATGTCGGCTCTGAGAGGAGCAGACACTGAAGCAGGAAGGAGAGAACGGCTGGGCACCTGCTGTGAGGCTGAGTTGGAAAAGTGAATCCCTACTGTGCGCCAGGAAGCTCGAGCCTGCTCCCACTTTACATGAATGTTCCCTTCGCCCCCATTACCTGTTGTTACCGGATTGAGGAAGGTGAGGCTTAGAAAGACTGTATTACTAGCCCGTGCTCAGATGGGCAAGGGGCAGAGAGGGGAGCTGAACCCAGGGCCGTGGGCTTTGAAGTCTATTTCTTTCTGTGGCCACACTGTCACAGAAGGAGCAGGAGGCTGGGTGCCACACACAGGGAGCAGCAGGCGCAGACGGATAAGGGGTGGGAGTCCATCCTCTGGGCGGAGTTCCTTTTTGGGGGACTTGGGTTCTGGAGGCTTGCCGTACCGGGCCAGGCTGGTTTCCAGAATGACAACTGCTAACCTAGTTTTCTGCCGGTGACGGCTCTCTGCTGGGGCTGGCAGGCATGACACCACTGACGCCTTTGGGACAGAGTGCGAAGGAAAGCCAGGAGCTGGCATTCCATGAGCTGCTCTCAGAACCGCTTCTCCACGTCCCCCCATCCTCCCACTCCCCTAGTTTTTGCGGACGACCTAAGAGCTCAGGCTCCGGGGCTCTCCTGTGAAAATAAGCTTAACGGGTAAGTCTGTGAAAGGTTTCCACTCGTCTACCTTTTCTACCACAAATGCTCCCAGGAGAGTGCTGGGTGAGTGTAATTAGTCCAACCAATGGCAAGTGGCAGTACTGGAGTGAACAGAGATTGAGGAGGATGATGTCCAAAAGAGATCTTCCATTAGGGACGTAACTGCCTGGAGAACCTCGTCTGTATCTTGATTAAAGCCTTGAAAACAGAACAAGAATTTAGTTCCGCGTACTCAGGGAAAACGGCTCAGAGCAGCTTTCTGCATTTTGAACAGCTCTTCCCAGCGATGACCTCTAAGTGACCAGCAGATGTCAGTGTGCTGTAGGTCCAGCGAGACCCTCCATCTCAGCAGGGAGATCTGCTCTCGGAGGCTTGCTCACAGATGTCCAAGGCCCCAAGCATAAAGGACGTCTAGACCTGCAGAATCATGACGTCTTGTCTTCTCGACTTTGCCCGAGTGTGAGCAACTGCTGGAGGAAAGTACCTTCTTAGTTCAAAGAAAATGCAGGAGATCTTCTAAGAACTGAAAAAACAGAAAGCAATCATTACTTACATTAACCTCATACAAAGGTCTTAAGGTAAATATAGGTTAAAAAGAAGGCAAAGAAATCTATTAAGATAAATGGCATTCTAGAACATTCTAGAAACATGTTTGTGGCTATAAATGGTGTCCACAGCATATTGTTGATATTTTTAAGAAACAGGCTAAATTTGTAGGTGCAACAATCTTTTAATACATTGTACATTCTGTATATTATAATTTTTAAAATTAAGTAAAAATATTTTCTTTTGTACAAAAATAAAAAAGTTCTGAAAGAAACAAACTGTGTGGCTTCTGTCACACAAAGCTACACACCTGGAAGCACTTTTACACTGTCTTTGTGGCCACGGAAGTTGCAGGATGGTCATTCTCGGTGGACCTCTGTGGAGCTAGATAGGGGGTAGGCCAGCTGCTCCCTTGGTACCTTGTCCCATATTTCTTGAACTTAGATTTTTCTAGCCCAGCACAAGAAGGAGCAAATGCTTGAGAAAGGTGAGTTGAGTAAAAAGATGAATAAGATTTAATCATTGCCTTATAGGGATGTATACCTAGTGGGGGAAAAATACACACAGAACCAATCCCAGTAAGTGTGGTTGATGCTGTTCCTCCTCCTGGGGTGCTCTGTTCCCTCTCCTTCCTTACTCAACCAACTGACGCTTATACACCAGCACATCCAGGAAAACTTCCTAAGCCCCTCGCTTTTCCTGAGGGTGGCGGTCCCTCTTGTACCTGCTTCTCTGTCCGAGGGGCCAAGGCACAGGACTGACTGAACATGCCAGGGGGGTGGCATGTCCAGAGCTGCCCTCATCAGTGGCCCGGGGCAGGTACCACGCTGTCTCCCAGACCTCCCCAGTGGGTGGGTCCAGGTGTTGCCATGGCAACTCTCTGCCATGCATTAGCTCCCTCCCGTCTGTGTCTCTCTCCCCACCACCCCCAGCACGTCTTGGGATCACCTCCCAAATAAATCCTTTTCTCAACACTTGCCTCTGAGGGAATCAAGCCTGGGGACAGGGAACAATCCCCATCCCAGCGCATATAAGACAGGGTTAGATTCTCCCATTTTCCGGTCTGTGTCCCTCCCAGCCTGTGAGCCCCACGAGGACAGGGGTCATCTCTGTCTCTGGACCATAATGTCCTCTCAGTAAGTCTTTACTGCCCCTTGAGTCTCCTCAGAACTCATGGTAGATACAATTAACAGCTTTAAAGAAGGAAGGCTTTCCCACCTACAGCCAAGCAGAGACCTGTGCCCAAGCCGATCGGGTGCCTTGTGACCCGACCTTATAAAAGACCCCAACAACCGGCCCTGGGCGCTCACGCAGGCGCCCCTCGCCTGTGCGGCCCGCTGCTGTCTGTAGCAGTGTGCCCTAGTCAACTCCTTTCTAGTCCCATTAAAAAAAAAGGGGGGACCTTTCTCTTCCCAGACATTTCTACATTTCTTTGTCTAATCGATTGGAGAATAGTTTTGTTCAAAATTTACTTCTGAGCAAATGAAGCCCAGAAATCCTATTTCATTTCAAGCTGTGACCGATTTTCCTTTTTCGTTATCCATCACATCCCAGATCCTCTCTCCTCTGGGTTTGAAAACCAACTCCACCACGTATCCTGTAGGAGCTGGCTTGTTCCCACCATGTCTGTGCAACGGCTGCTCCTCATCTGCAACGCTCCCCCCTTCATTCCTCCTTCCCTGGGATGGCTCCTACTCATCCTTCCAGACTCCGAGCACATCACTTTCTCTGAGAAGATCTCCTCCATCCACAGGTGGATGTCCCTCCGCTGTTTCCGCATACGTTGGCTGTGTCTGCTGTGGTACTAACAACACTCCACATAAATGGTTACAGAGGAGACCACCACAGCCTAACGGCTCAGGATACAGACCCTGGAGCCAGCCTGCCAAGGCCTCCTCTCAGCTCCATCGCCCACCACCTGCGTGACTGGGGCAGTTACTCACCCTTCCCTGGCCGCAGTCTCTCTATTAAAAAAATGAAGACAATACTAGTGCCTGCCTCACAGGGCAGTTGTGGGCTGTTGTGGGGATTAAGTCAAAGACACAACACACTGGAAACACGCAGTGTAGTGTCGGGCACATATGAAGCTCTCAGTGCGTACTGGCTGTTACGTTACGACTTCATACTGTAGGAGGAGGCGTTACGGCCTGTGTGTGTGTGTGTGTGGATGGGGTGCTACGATTCGGCACGCAGTTCCAGTTGTGCTTTTCCGACACCACCGAGCAATTCTGCGACGCCAGCTGGGTGTGCTACGAGGCAACCCCGTTCTGACACTGTCTGCCTGGGGAAGAGCGTCGGATCCCGCGGATGGAGGGCTCAGTCCTACAAGACTGCCCCCAACTTCAGATGTCACTCGCGAGTCCAGGTTGTCGCCCGTGCTTCTGACTGGCTATAGACCAGAAGTTCCCAAGACCCCCTTCTTGGGGTCAATTAATTTGCTAGGGCGACTCACAGAACTCAGGAAGCCAGTTTCCTCACTAGATTACCAGTTTATTACAAAGGTTATCAAAGGATGTAGATCAATAGCCAGATGAAGAGGTATGTAGGGCCAGTTCCGGAATAAAGGAGCTTCTGTCCCCGTGGAGTCTGGGGCTTGGAACCACAACAGGTGAAACCGGTCTGGTTCACCAACCTGGAAGCTCCCCAAACCCCACCCTTTGGATTTTAATGGAGGCTTCATTATATAAGCATGACTGAGTAAGTCACTAGCTAATGGTGATTAATTCAACCTCCAGCCCCTCTTCTCTCCCAGGAAATCGGGGGTGGGGCTCGATTCATGGTTGGTTTCCCTGGCGATGAATCCCCATCCTTAAGTGCTTTCCAAAAGTCATGGCATGAACGCAAGCTCGGGTGTTGGGGAAAGAGGCTTGTTATGAATAGTGAGATACTCTTTTCATCCATGAGGCTCTGAAGTGATTTCAGGAACTAAGGACAAAAGACCAAATATCAGAACAAGAGATGCTCTCATTGCTCTTATGCTCAGGAAATTCTAAGGGTTTTGGGACCTGGGAACATTGGATAGGGACCAAAATGTATACAGTTGGCCCTCTGGCCCTCCCTATCCACAGATGCAGAACCTGTGTGTATGGAAGGATGATTGTTCTATGCCATTTTATAAAAAGACTTAGGCACCCATGGATTTAGTATCGCGGGGGTTCCTGGGACTAATTCCCCTGTGGATACCAAGGGATGATTGCATTTATAATAGATCACAACATCGCAGGTGCATTTCTATGGAAAGCTCCTTTTAATTCGAGGACTTGGTTATGGAGGGTCCTGACTAGCTAGATATGGAACAAAGCGAGAACCTTCAAAAGATAAAGTGCTAACGAGAGGCAGGAAAAGCACCCAGAGTGTCCATGCTGACTGGGGGACAGGGTTGGGGAGGAGCTGCCGCACCCTCTTAACACCTGGCGAAGAGGAGGAGATAGTTATGATGAGATGGATCTGAGAGTCGAGCCTTTCCCTGCGTCTGAAGAAATAATTCTTCTCCAGCATCCGTCATCCTCAGTTCCCTGGAGTCAGAAGGTTGTGGACCTTTAATGCAAAAGTCCTAGAATAGCTGACTACATTCGTGGGAATGGAAACTTGTCTAGATGCTCTGTGTTTTACAGATAGATTTGAGTAACTTGAATACACTCACACTGAGATGGGATTCAAACCCAGGCCTTTCTGACCCGAGAGCTCAGGACATGAACCTCCATGTAGTTTTGCCTTAGTAGAGGACCAAGCCCACAGAAGCATCTTGGGGACAATGCTCGGCATCACCCAGCTTTGCCTGATTTACTGAATGAACCGGTGGGTCCTTGCCTGGATCCCTGAGTCCTTACAATGAGGGATAACCTACTTGTCTATTTCATTTCTCAATTTCTCCCCTGCCCCTTGGAAGTAAAACCCAGCTCTGTTAAAATGAAAAGAACTAATTTGTCCACATCATTGTGCCTCTGCTCTTTCTGAAACCCCGCTTTTGGGAACCACTCTTCTGCCGAGAGCCAAAACACTCAGCCCAGCAAGGGAATGAAGGGAAAGAGGTGTTGGGGCCCTTTTCGGCCTCACCTCTCTGCCAAGACTAGCTGGTGGCTTATCGCTGAAAGCCAGGCCCGGACCACAGTTCCCCGTGAAGGGTTGTCCCTTTCTTCGAGGCAGCAGCGTTGAGTGCTCTCCCCTGCAATCCGTGGGTGGCGTGAGCTGTGCGCCCGCACCTGGCAGCGCCCCCTCACGATGCTTCATTTAAGTCTCCGTCCCTGGGCTAGAAATTAGTCTGCCTTTGCCCACGCTTACTCTGTTCCCAGCCTCAGTGTGATGACACACAGCTCTCTCTGTTCCAGGACAAGTAATTCAAGACTCACACTCTGGTTGCCATTTGATTGTAATTACATAATCACATCTGTGTGCACCGCGTGAATTTTAAAGTGAGGAGGTAAATACCAGCCTGCAGACACTCAAGACTGGAACCTTGGCCAAGACAGGTGTGCTTCTGCTCATCCGCAAGAAGCTGACATCAGCCCAGATGTTCAGTGATCATGAGATACTTATGCACGTGAATGAAAAATATTGCAGCCATATCAGTACACAAAGGATGCTGTGGCCTTCAAGTCATTAGCCACTACTGCTGTCCCCTGGCAGTGAGGGGAGGGAACTCAGGATGCAGACTAGCAGGCAGCCTGGCCTCTGCTGCCACCCGCAGTGGTGCCCTGGCAGCTAAGGTGCACATAAAAGGAGTGATTTCAGTGAGCCCAGGCTTTTGCACCTTCCCACGCATAGAAAAGCGTTAAATGCCTTAACTTGAGATATCTGGTTTTCTTTAATTAATAGTAATATTTTAATGTTCTGACTACCTGATCTTTGTTGCAAAAAACTCCCATATCCCCTGGCTTCTCTCCTGCCTCTTTGCAGCAGTCCCTCAGAGCGATCTGAAAGGCTGCCCCCCGGGCTCGATTCTTCAGAAAGTCCACTGAATAAAATGTAACTCTCAGCTTACAGTTTGTGCATTTTATTTCAGTCAACAGACATAAGAGTCAAACTTCACTTGGAAAAACTAAGGAAGATCGTCTGGTCTGTTGGAAGCTGATCTTTTCTGACATCCCTGAAAATACGAGAGAAAGGAGGAAGAGCCTGGACTGCTTCCTGATCAAGTCACACAGACAAAATGAGTGCTCGCTGGGGCTGTGGCTTTAGAAAACTTGTCATGTGCCTGGATTGCGGGAGGCAATTTTAATACTCCCGTGTGCTTGACTTTTAAATGTCTCGCTGAAGATTTTATTAAGGGCATCTTCTGGGGACACATACTAGTTCAGCACTTGCTCTAGCAACCGATGCCGGCCGGGTTCTTCCTGGCCCTATTTCCGGCTAGAATGAAAAGCAAACAGAGTTATTCCTAAGAGAATCGGCTCTGCTCTATTTATGCTAATTTCCTGTTAGCATTTAAAATCAATTCCTTATTTTGACTTGGAATTAAATGGCGGATAGCTACCCCCCACAACGGGCGGAGGCACTGCGCAGCGCATTTGGACAACTGATGGGCTCGTCACCAAATTTAACCTGAAAAATGATTGGTCACACGTGTGCTCTTTGAACGATTTATATCCCAAGTTTGAAAAAAAGCAAGAGACTTGTCTCAGATGGATGATTCAAATGTGTGTTTCCTTTACTCATTTGGACGGTCACCTCCGCACTCCCTCCTGGAGGATGCTCCTCACGGCTGGCCCTCAACCGCCCCGTCTAGCGTGAGCTCCCAGGGAGACAGTTGCCCTTGGCTCATTAATTCATTCTTTCAGCAAATATTAAGCATCTATTGTATGCCAGGCTGTGTTCGAGACACTGAACAAATTTCCCGACCTCAGAAAGCCTCCGTTTGAGTGGTTCCATTTTTATGAGAATAGAGAGGTTCTCAGCAGCACCTCATCAAGGCCAGGATACGCCCTGCCCCATCTGCCCTGGGTGGGGTTCCCTTCGGTCCTTCTGGTGCCGAGAACACCACACACTCACCTGTGTCTTGAACACCATTCCCAACACCACCATCCTGAAACTCATGCTTCTGCTTTGCACCAACGCACTCACAGGGTTGGGTGAGTCACACTTGTCAACCGAAATAAAATGCACAACTTATAAATCGAGACTTATATTTTCTTCAGTGGACTTTCTGAGGACTTGAGCCTGGGCACAGCCTCTCAGATCGTTCTAAGAGACTGTTCTGTGGAGGCAAGGGAGGAGCCAGGATATACAGGAGTATTTTGCAACCAGGACCAGGTAGTCAGAACATTGAAATATGACATGACTTAAAGAAAACCAGACATCTCAGGTTAAGGCATTTAGTGCTTTCCTATGTGTGGGAAGGCACAAAGGTCTGGGCTCACTGAAATCATTCCTTTATATGCATCTGGCTGTCTAGGGCCGGTGTCCTTTTCTTCCACATTCTGAGTCCCTTCAGGGGCATGGCTGGGGGAAGCTGCAGAGGCCGGGCTGCCTGCTTGTCTGCATCCTGAGTTCCTTCCACTCACTGTCAGGGGCGGCAGTAGCAGCTGATGACTTGATGGCCACAGCATCCTTTGTTACTGATTTGGCTGCAATATTTTCCATCCACACAGCCATCACTGCATGCATCGTAACTGTGTGCACACGTTTGCAAGCCCATGCTCTCACTCTGCTGTGCGTTCATCCTTGGGTTCGTTTCTTTTTTGTCCTCACGCTCTACTTCCATGCACACACTCTCAGTAGGCCAGAGTCTTATAGTAACGAGCTGAAAGGGTTTCTTTCCATTTGAAGGTCATCTTTTAAAAAGGTATGCTCTTCTTTTATGGGGACGTATTTTAATTTTATGTAAATGATGAAGAAGGTGGCCTCTTCAGCCAGACAGTTTGGATTCAAATCCAAGCTCCGCCACGTACAACCTGTTCCCTTGAATCTAGTTGCATTATCCCTCTGGGTCTCTGTTTCATCATCTATAAAGTGGAGCTGATAATAGTAACCCACACCTCTGGATTGTTGTCAGGATTAAATTAGTTAACACAAGTAAAGTGCGTAGAGGGAGGTCTGGTAGGTATGCTACGGAAACGACAGGCCAGCCAAGAAACAAGCACCACGCGGAGGGTTGGAGTACTCAGATTTATTACACCGGCGGGCTCAGAGGAGCTTCTGCTCCGAAACTCCGAGCACCTCCAAGATGTGCGCATGAGGTTTTATAGGGTTAATTACAAGCTTGGGGTATTCGACCAATAGGCATGGAACAGCTTTAGCAGCATCATTGTTACAAAAGTAGAGGCAGGGAGGCACCAAACCAACATTTCAAGGCCAGATATGTCTCTTTGAAAATCCAGCTGGCTAGCAAAAAAAAAAAAAAAAAAAAAAAAAACATGAACAGGGAATCAGCAAACTGACACTTATTAACTTAGATTTACGAGTTAGTCCAGGAGAACTCAGATCAGTAATCTGACACTTGTTACACTTAGATTTGTGAGTTATCTTGTTAGCCCAGCCCGGCTTTTCCTTCTCAGGTAGTCATCCTCCATAAAGGTTAGCTACTATCACTATTAATCCATCCCTAAAGGCAGGCTGGCTATTTTTTTTTTTTTTTTTTTTTGGCTGGGGGAGGTAATTAGGTTTATTTTTAGCAGTAGAGTGTATGCTTAGCATGCACACGGTCCTGGGTTCTATCCCCAGTATCTCCTCTAAAAGTAAAGGCATGCTGACTTTTGTGTTCCCCACCAAATGTTAGAAAAAGAGTCACTGATCGGGTTCACTGATTGACATTTGTTAATCAGGCCCCTCACTGTCTCTCACAGCTGATGTGTGGGCCACCCTGCGGTCGGTACGTCAGCCCTGTGGTCAAGTAAGCGGCCCCTTTGCAGAGAGAATCACTTAATGACAGTCCCTGAGCAGGACTTTTGGGCAAGACCGTTGTGGTTAGAAGTCTGATTCCAATGAGAAGCTAGAAGCCACATAGTGGGTGAAACGGGGGGGCGTTTAAAATGAAGAATTGCTGTGAAACAGCACATAAAACTTCCACCAGCTTAGACTGGGTTTGCCTTCTTAGATGAGCTGATTGATTCACCAGACCTTGAGCTGTTTTACACAGACAGCTCTGCGCACGCGCAAGACGGGAACCTGTATGGCCAGGATGACCCCGGAACCAAGAACCTTCAGTCTACGGAACTCAGACAATAGAAATGTCGCCACTGGAGCCCTTTACAAAGCGAGAAGTCCTCCAGTGAGGAAAACCTGGCTTTCAGCAGCACCCGTAGCTTATCTGCACTGATTCGAGACCAGCCAATCAGTTTCCAAGTTTGAAATTTCCCTAACTCCTTAAATTTCACTCCAACCCTCTGGTCAGGGAGACAGATTTGAGCCCTTCCTCCTGTCTCCTGACCAGTTGACCTCCCCATACAGCCCTTTCCTTTTTCAAAAGCAGGTGCATAGTCCTGGCTTCTATGCACACAGCAGCAAGCTCTGCTAGGTAACACTAGTTATGATCAAAGGGTAACTGTAAGACATAAGGAAATACCAAGGAAGGGCGGACTCAGAGGCGTTCAGATCTTGTTGGAGAAGGTGTGGTTCAGCCACTGGGCAGCAGGAAGTTTGCCGCTTGGCCAGGCCAGTGCTGGTCTGGACTGCAGAGCAAGCCACAGGACACCCCCAGAAGTGCAGGTGACATGGGTGTGACTGGGTGGGAGCCCTTCTGAGCAAAAGAAACCTGCAGAAAGGCTGTCACCCAGCAGAGGCTGCGAGATCTCAGGGGGATCAGTGCTGGGCCCCTGCCTGGGGTCGTCCCCCAGAGTGTCCTCACAACTGCACCCTCTACGCTGGACCCAGCAGGAAGCCGCTTCCCTCTCCCGGTCCCTCCAGCGCCCTCTACTGAGAGAGCTCAGCACAGAGTTTGCTGCAAGGGATTCGGTGGTTGGTCACAGAGCACAATGCATATTGAAGCGTGAGTTCTTTGCTGTGAGAAAGTGATGCTGACCCACGTGTCCCCTCCACGCTCCACTTGCTGTAGAAAACATTGCCGGGCTATGTCGTGGGGGAAAT
The DNA here is from genome assembly GCF_048773025.1 of Camelus bactrianus. Lineage (NCBI taxonomy): Eukaryota > Metazoa > Chordata > Mammalia > Artiodactyla > Camelidae > Camelus > Camelus bactrianus. The sequence continues at coordinate 4,093,362 of NC_133539.1, forward strand.
CACCCTTCTGCATCTCACTCTTGGCCCTTCTGGGAAGTGGCTAGACTGTGTCCAATGTTCCAGGCACGGTCCTGGGGGATGTGCTGAGGGGATACAGCCATAAAGAGGGGCTAGGGTCTTGTGCTCGTGGGGCTCGTGTTCTAGAAAGGGAATTGGATAAATAGACTAACATGCAAGAAACTAGGTAATCATCAGTGCTGTGGTGAATAACAGGATGGTGGGCTGGCTGAGGAAGCACCGTCTGAGGGGTAACATGGAACGTGAGATCAGGAGGGGACCCTCCACGTGATGACGTGGAGGAAAGTGTCCCAGGATCAGGACCTCAGCCTGAAATGCCAAAATGCATCCCTAAAATTCCGAGCATTCATAATTGACTGGCCCTCCCCATTGTATAGATACAGAAGTACATGCATGAGTTGACAATTGAATCCTTTATATACATTTATATTTTATTTGAATGCATTTAAAACACTTAACCTGGGTTGCTGCATTTCCTCAGGGATTCTTAGATCTTCCGGGTGAAAATGCATGTGGCTCAGTGGCAGGTGCTGCTCAAACAGGGATCTGTGGGAAGGCGTGAGGGGTGCCCTTGAGGATGCTGCCCCCCCCCATTGCTGACTCCCCGGGGACAGGCATTTACCATCCTTCCTTCTTTCTTGCCACCTTCGTTCTCTGCCTCTCTGTGGGAACCACAGTCTGGGAGATAATCTTGGCCCTTCCACTCCTTTGACAGAAATCTCCATTAAGGTTCTTTTTCTCCTAAGACGAGCTCCAGGATTCAAACTGCCTCATCTTCCCTCCCATCTCTTCCCATCAAATCTCATCTATGATCGGTTACCACTTCTCAGACAGCTGTCACAGGGAGCGCTGGAGCCCACGAGCTGTTCTCCTCTAGCCTGTTAGAGGACGACAAAACTTTAATGTGTTTCTTGGTCCCAGGGGTATCAGGGAACAAAAAGATAATTATCTACAGTGATGCCTTAGGCATCAACCACAGGCAGATGGAAGAGATACTTGTGGGTCAGGGTAGGGGATTTGCTCTTCCGTGTGTGCTCAAGGCTGGTCCCAAACAAAGCAAAATGAGCCCTTTCATTTTTTGCATGTGTGTGTGTGTGTGTGTGATCCAAGGAACTCATTTTATTTTCTGTTCCCATTGGACTTACTCATTGACACGAAGAATAAGCATCAACAGATGAACGAATAAACAAAATGCGGTCTCTACCTGCAATGGAATAGTATTCAGCCTTAGAAAGGAAGGAAATTCTGACACAGGCTACAACATGGATGAACCTTGAGGACATAGGCTGAGTGAGATAAGTCAGGCACAAAGGCTAAATACTGCCTGATTGCACTCACATGAGGCAGCCAGAGGAGTCAAATTCAAAGAGACAGAAATTGCGGTGGTTGCAGGGGACAGGGGAACAGGGAGTGTGTTTAATGGGGACAGAGTTTCAGTTTGGGAAGATGGAAGGGTTCTGGGATTGGATGGGGTGACGGTTTTACAACAATGCGGATGGACTTAATGCCACCAACCTGGACACGTGAAAATGGTTATGACGTTGTATGTATTTGTTATCTGTATTTTATCACAGTCCAAATAGAACAGGAAAGACGTGAGTCCCGAGGCTGTAGCTGCTGGTTTCAGCTAAAAGAAGAGAAGGAGTAGCAAGTATTTATTCCCAAAAGCGCACACTTGGCTGGGACAATTCGGAGGCGCTCAGGAGAAGCTCGTTTTCCTGGAACAAGTGCCATGTCTTTCTTGGCGACTCTGCCAGCGCTATTTTTACAAATGACTTTCTCATATCCTAATGCGGGCTGAGCACAGAGCTCCTCCTTAGCTGGGAAGCAGCCGTGGCCTTGAAGGTTCTCCCAGCCCAGATACGCGCAGAACAGGGGAGCGAGGCATTGGACGGGGAATGCGCTGCGGCCGAGACAGGCAGTGCTTGTGCCTCCTGCGTGGTTGATTGTTGGGGGGAAGTGCAGGCTCCATCCCATTAGTGGAGCGAGCACGGGGTACCCCCCGCATTGAATAAGCATCCAAAGGTCATTTTGAAACATCAATGGCAGTTTTGACAGATTGTATCTCCAAGGGAGTGTGTCTCAGTGCCCTCATTTGGCGGAGTCCTGAGCATATCTCAACGTGCCTCCCCCCGGAAGACTTCTCTGGGTCTCTGACACTTCCCAGAATGCATATAGAGAGACGGCTGCTCCCTATACTTGTGTCCCTCCTCACGTACACAAGACACATATTTGCGCATGAGCAAGCTGTAGGGGGGGGCCAGTCTTAAGGGTCTGACTGACTGAAACCATTTCGAAGATCAAGTTTTATTAGGCCACTGATGACTGTCACATCTGATATGAGAGATTATTTCGTATTCATTCTGTGGGGATGTTTGTTTTGTCGGAAGTCTATGCTCGGAGAGGGAGTTAAGACAACTGCGAGCTGGAATCCTGGAATACGACAGCTCTGCTCGCACATGGTCTCAAGCAGCAGTGAGGACGTGGGCTGGGGATTCAGGCCTTTCACGAACCCCAACTCCCTCTGACTGGAGAGGAGACAGATGCACTTGGAATTGGCAACTGGGCTCCCGTGATTTGCCCGTTGCGGGTTGCACACATTCTTCTTACCTATTTTTCTTTGTGTTCAATAGAATTTATAAAACGAAGTCCTCAAACCACAGCCCATTCTTCCGACGCATCTGGTCAGACTTGGAGCTGGTTCTTTGCTTTTCGTCAATCAGCTCATCAGGTCTGCCCGCAGCAGACGCTGCAACAGAACCTGGTGACACAAGAACTCCGCCAGCATCACCCTCCTTGCTGTGGGGTGGGGGCACGGGGGTCTATGTTCCGGAGCAGCGTTCTCAGGGGGCGCGGCAGGTGGCAGGGCCCGAGTGAGGGTTCCCGTAGTGGAGCTGGGCTTTGCCCACCACAGCAGCCTGGGGCGTGATCTGAGGGGCTGATCCTCCAGGCTTCCTTCCCTAAACCAGTGAGAACAACCATATATCCTTATACATTTATTTCCTGCTCAAACTGGCTGGGGATCTCTCTGCTGTGTGCAGCCAGCCCGGGACAGCTTCAATGTTGTGTGCAGATACTATATTTGGGAGGTACTAAATGGTCAAATGGACAAATGCACACCAAATTCACGAGAGTGGTTGCTCTTGGGGAGGGAGGGAGAAGAATGGAGTCAAGGCCAAGGGAGAGATGGACTTCATCTGTGTCTGTAATATTTTATTCATCTTGTTAAACACCAAAGCAAATATGGTAAGTAATGTTTAACTCTTGATAATTGAGGAGGATGCTAGACTGTGGGAGCATTTGCTACACTATATAGAGTTTTCTGTAAATTAAAAAAAGTCCATGGAACCACAAACCAATTTTTAAAAATTCAACAACTAAAGTATAGAACAAGAAAGGCATAAATCACTTATGGTTACCAGAGGGGAAAGGGGGATGGGGGTAAATTGGGAGTTCGAGATTTGCAGGTACTAACTGCTATATATTAAGTAGATAAACAACAAGGACCTACTGTACAGCACAGGGAACTATATTCAATTTCTTATAATAGCCTGCAATGAAAGAGAATATGAAAAGGAATATATATGTGTGTGTAACTGAATCACTATACTGTGCACCAGAAATTGACACAACATTATAAACTGACTATACTTCGATTAAAAAGAAGGCATAAATCCTGCTTGGTGGTGGTGGTGGTGGTGGGAGGGGTGACTAGTGAACACTCAGCAGGGCACGCTTTGTACAGTTTACCATCTGCGAACTGCAGCCCGAGATGTGCAGTGCGGAACCCGCACAACTGCACTCAGCAGCCCCGAGTTAGCTAGCTGGCTGCAGGGAAGGATGCTTGTGCACAGGTTGTGGAAGGTAAAGCTGACACATTAGACTGTTGCCGCGTTGTGGAGTTGTGATACGATGTGACCAGGCCTGGATGCTGAAGGTTTCCCAGGGGAGGAATGACTTGATCTAAAAGAGTCTGGAGAATTAATCAGGCATCCTCACGCAGGATGAACTGGGGGGAGGGAATGAAGCTGTGTGACTAGTGAGATGCTGGAGGGAGAGCCCGGGGAACCCCATCACCCTGACTGGTGACTAGAGACTTAGGTTTGAGCTGAGTGATGGTCAAACCAGAGAGCTCTGTCCCGCGCCAGGAGCCCCTTTCCCCTTCTCTCTCCAAGGAGGCCACTAGGTCACACCCACAGGCCTAGTAGCTGTTTCTGGAACATCACGAGCTGAATGAGCATCTGCTCCGAACATGGTGCACCAGGCTCTTTCCTAAATGCCGGTCCTCCGCCACCTCTTGGACGAGGCTGACAGCAGCGAACGTTCCAGGCTCCCTCTGGCAACTCCAGCAATGATTCTGCAGACACCAGCATCCTGGGCAGGAGGAGCGAGGCTAGGGGACAGTCCCTTCCCATTTCACTGATGAGGGAATGGGATCCACAGAGAATGAGGGCTCCAGAGCAGGGCACATCTCGAAGCAGAAGCAGCAATGAAACCTGCACAGAAGTGTGAAATTAACATCTCCAGAAGATGCCTTTTAAACCGCGGGGTGTCGGGGCAAGGAGTGACTCCCACCTGGCACCTCCTCCCAGCTTGGCCGGGGCTCCTTTCAGTCGGCTGCCCTGAGTCACAAGTTCACGGGGAACCACCCCACCTGATGCTCTCCCAGCAGTTACAATGCCCGTGCGGCCCTCACCTACTTCACCAGAGAGCTTGCCTGTCATCTGGGTCTGCAGGGAAGCCCAGGACTGCTGAAGCCACCCGAAGCCAGGAGAAGGAGGCATGGAAAGCATTCTCCCCCGGAGCCCCGGAGGGTGCCAACCCTGCCAACACCTTGCTCTTGAGCTCTTGGTCTTCAGTTCTGTTCTCTTGAGGCTGCCCGATCGCAGCAGCCCTAGGAAACAGATGCAGGCAAGAGGCAAGATTCTCCCATGATCTTGTGATAACACTCACCCTCAAAGAAAATCTGTGCCATGGCACTTGCTTCGATGACTGGGAGTGACTGTGTCTTCTCCAGCTGCAGAGATTTCTCCGTGGAGAACATGGAAATCCCTGTCTTCACCCCACTCTGTGCCCTTCGCAAAGGAAGTCCAGAAGGCTCCTCAGAGTGCTCTGCTCTGGCCTTCTCTGCCTGGTGCCCTCCCCATCACGCACCTGCCCACCTGGCCCTCGGGAACCCCGTTTCTGGGTACACGCACCAGCGAACTACTCACCGTTAAAACTCTCCCGTGAGTCTTCCTCCTCTTGGCTTTAGCCGAGACCTGCTTCTACCTGAGGGCGGGTTTCCCGCACAGGGAAGTTCTTTTCTCCTCCCGCGCTCCTGGCCCGCAGGGGTCCAGAGTGCGGCCCACGGTCGCTGCCCCTCACTGAGTCCCAGTCACACCTGATTGTCGGGAGGCATATGGCTCTCGTGGCACCACTCCTCGTGGCTTCTCTGGGTCCTGCTCTGTTCTCCTCCTGCCGTGCCCCTCCTCGTGGAGGCCTTGGCGCTGGACCCCTGCTTTCCCTCTGCGCTCTGAGCCCTGCCATCCTGACTCAATGCCCTGGCTTCTCACCTCTTCCTCCACGGGCACCTCCTTCTCACTCCACTTTGGTTTTCACTCTTAGAGTTTGTTATTCCCAGAACCACCCCCTGCTCTCCACAGCCCAACGTGGCGAAAGGTTGGTCACACCCGTGGTTTCCGTTTCTCCCTCCCTCCCGATCCTGGTCCTCTGTCCCTGGGTGTCCACCCTACCCTGAAACAGCTGCTAAATCCAGCGAATCCCCGCTGGTCCTTCTTCACCTGCCTTCCCTGCAGCCTGTCTACTGTGGGCCCCGCTGTCCTTAAAACACGCTCCTCCCCAACCCTCGGCCCCCGCTCACCCACTCGGTCTCCTGTCTCCATCTCTGCTGCTCCTGCTCCAAGTGTTCGCGGCTTCATCTTCCTTCACTCAGACGCCGAATGTCAGTGCTCCCTCCAGGACTGTCCAGGGACCGCTTTTCCATTTGAACAAACTCAGGCCCATCTATCATTTCAGTAATCACCCATCCCGCTAACCCCCAAACTGCATTTGCTTCCTAGGTCTTTTTCCTGAGTTCCTGCTCAAATGAGCCACCTTTGCCCACAAGACGACTCCGTTTGGTTGTTCCACGGATGTCTCACAACTCAGGTGTGTTCAAACTGAGAATAAATCCCCTGCCCCCACACCAGCTTCACCGCCTAGGACTTCCACCTTGACATCTGCCACCTTCGGCCGTAACGTCTGTCAGGTTGCTGGGACCAGAAGCCTGGGTGTTGTCCTGGACTGCTGTCTCTCTTGCCCCCTCTTCCCACATCCAATTTGTCACCTCGTGTTGTTTCTGGAGGTATCTCTTGCATGCATGTGGTTCTCTCCGTTTCCCCAGCAACTACTCTTCTCTGCCATCTTGGACCTGAAGCATCGTGACAGCTCCCGACTGTGGTTCCAGACAGAAACCTTCCAATGCGCTTCTCACTGCAGCCAGAACCGTCTAGCAAAAATGCAAATGTGTTCACGTGTCAGTTTGCTTGAACCCTTCAAAGGCTCCCCATGCCCGCGTTCATGCTATGGGACACCTTCCTCTCCAGGGCTACCGCTTGCTTCTAGAACTCAGCCCTATGGGGGTGGACAGCCCAGGGGCAGTGCCCACCCTTCTCATTCTGCTTCTCCCCCTCCCCTTGTCTCTCTAACTGCTGAGCTAAGCCTTTGTCCTTACATCTCCCCTTGTATAGCCAACCCAGCCCCTCCCCCTCCCCTGGCCCCCTCCTTTGTCGACCAAGCCAACTCTTATCATCCATCCATCAGGACCAAAATCATCCCTGACCCTTGCATGCAGTTTACCAAGGTCTCTTCACATGTTGCACCCCCTCCAATCTGTCAGCTTTAATCTGTCACTCATGCTCTGTCCTCTGCTCTGTCCTTGGTGCTTAACACATCACAGGCATTTAGCAAGTATCTATTAAATGAAGGAACGAAAGGGGATTTTTGAGAGTTTAGTGGGATACTGCACATGGCCATACTCAGCTCAGGCAAAAACAGGTAGCTTCAGAGTCTTCATATAAGTGCCATCCTGTAGTATTTGTCCTTCTGCGTCTGTCTTACTTCACTCTGCATAATGTTCTCCAGGTTCATCCATTTTGTCACGTACAGCAGGACTTCCTTCTTTTTTAAGGCTCAGAGTAGAATGGTGCTTTCTACGGGGGAGTATGAGTTCAAGGACAAAGGTTTGGTTATACAGGGTGAGTGAGTCCCAGCTCGGCGCCCCTAGGTACCGATTCCGCAGTGCACACTTAAACGTATGCCAAGACGGTAGAGCTTATGTGAAGTGTTGAGCAGGCAGGAGGAAGCTTTTGGAGATGACGGATACCTTGACGGCATCGAGGATGGTGCTGGGCTTGTGGGAATACACTTATCTCCAAGCATTAACGTATATATCAAGCAGGTGCAGTGTTTTTATAAGTCAAGTCTATCTGAATCAAATTTTTTTAAAAATGGGTAATGGTATTATTGAGTGTATGGGCGTGGTGCCACCCATGCCACGGCATTCATTGGGTGCCTGAAGGTTGCTGCAGGACCGTGCCTTCCAGGGCCGCTGCTGTGGGGGGAGAGTCGGGGCCTGCGACAGCTCAGTAGCCCTGACGAAGTGGCTCAAGTCATAGCTGGTGCAGTTTCCTGTCCCTCATGGGAAGTGTCACCTTGTTTTACATCAAAGTGTGCGGCAGCCTCTGCTCAGGGTGACACTGGGGACTTGCAGGCAGGAGCACTGGGAAGGGGCTCTGGTCATCAGAGGAGACACTGTCTTGGGCCCCAGGGAACGGCTGACTTTTTCACCCTCAGGTGGCCCCGAGGCCTGCGGGAGGCGGGGGGAGCTGGAGCCCCTCGGTCAGGAATGCTGAAATTCACTTTTAGGAAATTCAAAGACATATTTAAGCCTTTTTAGGGCATTGTTTAAAGATGCCCCACAATTCTGTTTGGTTGACTTGTGGAAGTAATTCTCTCTGACCTTGGACAGATTTCTTCTGTTTTCTCACGCTCAGTTGAAAGTGGCGAAATTTCTACTCATCTCGGAAGGGCAGCCTGAAGAGTGAAGGAGTAAAAGGACACAAAACCCCTTCTAGTTGGCTTGTGCGGGACACTCGCTGTTTCCTGCTAACTGCAGACCAGCAGGGACCTGGAGTGGAGCCCGCAGGTGCACGGAGTCCAGGTGGCACACAGGATGCCTGTTTGTGGCGAGCACTGCGCCATTTGCTCTTTAACATACAGGGTGTCTTAGCTTGTGGTCTGGGCCACAAAAGGAAGGATGAAACAGGAGGAAGACCAGCTGGGCTGTTGAGTTAATTAGTGCTAAGAGAGCTCCCCGCTTGTAAGGAGGCAGGCTGCAGATCCTGGAACCAGGCTGCTGCTGCTCCAAGACCCCCACCATGTCTCATTGTGGTTCAGCAGTGTGCAGCGGGCTCCTCATCTGGAACTGGGAAGGTAATGATTTTGACTTCATGGGGTAGCTGTGAGGTTAAAGGAATTAATATACATAGAGTTTAGGGATGCTGACTGGCTCAGGAATAGCATATGATAGATGCTCTTCATCATCTTCATCTTCATCATCATCATCATCATTGTCATCATCATTGTCATCAATGTTATTATCATCATCATCATCATTATCGTCTTCATCATCATCATAATCAGCATCTTCTTCATCATCATCATCACCATCATCATCTTCATCATCAGCGTCATCATCTTCGTCCCCCCCACCATTGTCATCATCATCATCATCATCATCATCATCATTACTACTGTGGTCAGCAAAAGAGTGATAAAGTCCAGCTTATACATAGCCTGCTGGTTTACTATAATCACAGAGCTGACTATGCATTGCTTGGTGGACTGTTTTCTCAGAGATTAAATTAAGGTGAATAAATCATTAAAGAAGAAAGTAATGACGTAAAGCTCCCTGGGATCAGTCACAAAGGATAAGCATTGACTCAAAAGTTGTGCAGCAGAAAACACCGTGGCTCCAAATCCAGCAGGAAAAGAGCAAAAGGCACGAAGGGAAATTTCATGCAGGAAACCCAGCCCTGGGACGTGGGGCTGGGCCTCTGTTGCGTTTCTGAGCCCTGAATTCTCATGACTTTGGAAGAAAGACGCTGAGGCCCGGGAGAAGCAGATGCGCTATGGGCAGCGCGTGTCGACTTCATGCTGGAATTCTACGTTTAGGTGGTTTTTTCTTCCTTAGAGGCGTGGCTGTCTTATTTACATAAATGTCAACTTGTGTTATCTTACCCCAAACTTATTCTACAAAAAATTTCCTTGGAGGTAGGTCATTATGTGAAAGCCATCCATTTGCATCTGAGCTTCAGAGAAAGTATCTCCTTCCTCCCCTGCTTCTTCGCTTTCATTTTCCTTCCTTCTTTTACCCTTATATATAAGATAAAAGTTATTTTTAAGGTAGATACCTAATTTAAAAATAAATTTAGATACATAAATTAAATACATAATTCTTCAAATTGTGTTGTTCAAATGAATGAAAACAATTTCACATTTAAGTAAAATGTGAGTTTCCCACCAAATCCTAAACCACGTATTCTCTTATCTCCAAGCTTCCTTGTGGGCCGTCACTTCCCTACTTCCACAGCCACTTTTACCATTTCTCTCTCTTCCTCTTCCTCCTTCTTCTCCTAACCACTTACCTAATTACCTGCTTATCTACTTTGACAATTTTCTTTTGTTAGTTTAATAATATATTGTAATCATCTCTCAACATCGTTACATACACATCATTTTCAAAACAATTGCATTTTGGTTCATGGTACTAATATAGGTTATTTCCGTTACTAGTATTGCTTTTAACTGTTACAAAATTGCACTGGAAAACCTTGTGCACCACATCTTTGCTCACTTGGGCTGCTGTTTCTCTAGCTTCGAGATGGCATTGCTCTAGCAGAGAATGTACGTATTTAAAATTTTGGAGCAGAGACATTTTTATCCCCTCTAAAATGTTTGCATTCATTTACACTCCCACCAATAGTATGTGAAGGTGATAATTTCTTTATAGCATCACCAACACAAATGTCCTAATTTATAAATGGGTGAAAAAATACCACCTCATTATTGCTTTCATCATGTATTTTTTTGCTTTTTTAGTAAAGATGTGCAAACATTTTCCTCCAGCCGGCCATTTGTCAACTTGTTTAAGCTGGAGCTCTGTGTCCCCAAATCTGTCCTTGGACGATCCCTGTTAGAATTAGCCAAAAGTGGAGTTTACATGAGATTTGGGAGAAGAAATAAAGCCTCAGTTGTCACTGTCTCTAAAGAGTTTCTGTAGACCCGGGGCAGACAGAAGCAGGGGTTCCAGCAGGCTCCAGCAGTCCTTGTTCTCTCCTGCGTCCTGTTCTCTGGTGCCCACCGCTCACCTGGCTGACCACAGCCTGCCACGAATGGTCCTTTTGAGCATCACTGGGGAGCTGGATGTGCCCAGCTGTCCAGAGTGGCTGGTTGTTCATCCTTTAAACCCTCCTCCTTCTCTCCTGTCCCTTTGCTCCTCCAGCCTCTCCCCAACCACCGTCTAAATCCTACAGTTAATGCCTGATCCCCAAACTCACACGAGTCACTCTGCTCCCCTGCCTGCACCCACCTTCCAACTTTGGTCACGAGTCTCTTGCCATGTAGGGCTTGAGCTTTTAAATACCCAGTTTTGTCACTTTCTTTATGGCTCCTGAGTTGGGTCTTGCTGCAAAAGACCTCCTACACACTAAGATTGTTTTAGAAAAAGTACTTTCACATTTTTTTCTAGGACTTGCATAATTTATGAGACTATGTGGATCTTCAGTCCGTGCAGAACCTCAGCCCGCGGTGCGAGGTAGGGATTGAACTCCTCTCACCTGCGTGATTAGCCACTTACCCCGGTGCCGCTTAGTGACGAACTCATTCTTTCCCACTGATGTGAGTTGCAGCCTCGCTCAAAATCCTGCTCTTCCGCTTACCACGTGGTCCTTAGCTTTCCCATCTGCAGGTTGGAGACTGTTACTGGACCTCACTCACAGAATAGCGAGGATTAAATGGTCTGAATTTTAGGAAGTGCTGGTATGTGCTAATTCCTCAGCCAAGGGTATCTCCTCTTATAACTGTGGTTATGACGTCTTCTCTTTAGGGAATGTGTATGTCGTCAGTTATTCAGAACTTCTTCCAGGTCCCTCAGGAGACGTTCGTAGTTTCCTGCATCAGTCTGGTGTATTTGCCTTCAGCTTATCCTTGGATATTTTGTACATGTGGTCGCTGCTTTGCTCAGCTGCTTCATTTAGTCACACTTTACAATTAGTGATTCTCTGTTATTATTCATTTTCGTATGTTTCTGTTGTATCCTGCCCCCTCCCTGGACTCTGGTATTGGTTTCTCACAGTTTTAAAGTTGATATAGTTAGATTTTCGAGGTAGATATTATATGGAAATAACTATACTTTTTATTTCTTTTATTCTAATAGTTACACATTTCATGCCCTCTCACCCCCGTCTGAAGACATTGATTAAGACCTTCAGACCAGGGCTGCCCAGTAGGAATTTCTGCGGTCGTGGAGATGTTCCACAGCCGCCCTGTCCAGGGTGTAAACCGCCAGCCACAAGTGGCTGTTTGAGCACTTGAAATGTGGATACTGCTACTAATGAGCTGGACTTTAAAATGCTATTTAATTTTAATTAAAATTAACATGCACATAGCTGACCCTCCCTTCTATTTTTTTTTTCTTGTATGTATCTGTACCACAAAGATGGTATGAATTTGGATCCCACAACCATATAAAGTGCAGGCATGAGTTTTCCCTTCTTACAGGAGCAGCCAGAGCGCTGGGCTCGTGTCAGCTTCCTTGCTCCTCTGGAGAAGCGGGCAGAGCGTCTCTAATCCTGTTCTCCCAAGCAGAGCGAGGCCTGAGAGTCCCACCTCTCTGCAGGGAGCTCAGGTCTCGCTCTTCATTCCACGTGGTCCTAGGGTGACACCTCTTGGCTCAGCTTGAATCTAGTTCAACCCCTGGGCTTAAGGTTCTTCTCATGTTTGCTACTCTGCCTACAGTCCCCTCTCATTTTTGGCACCTGGTCATTTCGCCTCGTGACTTCTGTGTATTTAAAACAAAGAACAAATTTTGTTATATTTTATCCAGCCTTTTTCTTTCTTTTATTCCTTCCTTCCTTCCTTCCTTCCACATGTGGTAGAACTACAACACAATTCTCCACCTGGCCAGAAACTATTCTCCCTTTATCATCCTTATTGCTATGCATGTAAGTCAGACTTGCTCGAGGTTAGTCTATTTTACTGGTCCTCTTGAAGAATTAGCTCTTGATTTTACTATCAATCTGTTAACTCTCTAAGGGGGTTTTAATTTTTTTCTAATTACCTCCATTAATTCTTTCCTTTAGGTTAACTTAATGTTTAGGTTACTTAAGTTGTTTTGACTTATTGCATTGAATTCTTACCTCATTTATTTTCAGCCTCTATAGTTTTCCAATAAAGCCATGATTGCCCTTTGAATTACTGCTTTTCTACATCCTATAGGTATTGATAGCACGTGTTCCCATGGCAATTTCCTTTCCACCACAGGAACTATTTAGCAAACAGCTTTTAAGATTTCCAGTTGACTAGACTCTCTGATGGTGTTAATACAGAGTATTTGACATTGTGATCAGAAGTCACGCTAGTGTAAGATTTCTACGTTTGGAAAGTGGTGAGTTTTTAATTTTTTTATAGACAGCTCTTCTTTTCGACGTGAGGGAAAATGATGGAGAAAGTAAAGGTAGACTCAGGAGGGGAGAGGGATACGGAAGGAAGAACAGGAAAGGGGGGAGACAAGCTGCCCAGCTCACCTCCTGGTGGGCTTTGGCAGGGGTGGAGGTGGAGAACCTCCATAAGGACATTTATCCTGCAGGCTGTGACGTCAGCGCCACTGCAGGAAGTGAGGAGAGCCAGCTCAGCTCAGCTATACCCTTCTCACTCCTTCCTCTGAGCGACACGTTCTCAGCTCACCTCAGTGTTTGCTGGTGCTGGATGCTGCAGGATGGCACAGACGCGGCTGTGTGAGTGGCCAGCGCCCCTTTCCCGGGCATGTGTTACTGGGAGAGGGCCACTTTCCCGCTGCGTACGTCCCCTGCCTTGTTGTAGCAGAAAGACTAAAGGGATGGGAACTACCATGCATTCAACACAAGCCCACGTTCCAGGCGCTGTGTGTGCTGGACTGGACCCTGTCACCTGCTCCGTGCTGCTCCTCTAATGCAGCAGCAAGTCATGCTCTTCCGTAGGACTCCGAGGCTCTGCAGCTTTCTGAAGGGCGAGAATAGACTTGGAGAAGCAGGATGGCATGACAGAAATCCTGGGAGTCAGACCAGCTTGAGCCCACACACATGTCCATTGTGCATTAGCTGTGTGACCTGCTGAGGGTCCTGACCCTGGTTTTCCATGTGTAGGGAGCTGTACCTTATAGTGTAAGGGGTCCCTGGCTTGACCTGTGGGAGCACGCTCGGCACCCTCTTAGCGCGGAATCAACCAGTTCTCTTAACAGATGCGTCTCCCTTGACTTCCCGGCAGCAGTCAGCACTGTGTCAGTTCCATCCTCTGGAAGATCTCTCGCATCCAGGCCGCTCTTTCCTGTCCCTGCAGCTGCTTCTTCCGTGCCCTTCAGGGGCTCTTCTAGATCTCCAGTCCTCTACAGGCAAGCTCTGTCAGAGATTTGCCCAGATCCTTCTCCCTTCCCATGCCAGGGTCTCCTCTCCCCTTTTTAACTTTTACACTTTGTTAGAGGTATCTATTGTTCTGATTTGCCCCATTATCCAGGGCCTCATTTCCAATTTCCTTTCGGGCATCTCCATTCCTGCCTTCTGGGACCCTGCTTCTACCTGGTTTCCTGGGCTGGAAACCTCTGAGTCAGATGTTTTTAGCTTTTTCCTCCCCACGTGTTCCACATTCCATCAGCTGCCACATGCTGTCAAGCCTAACTCTGCAGCCTCTCACATCAGCTGTGGCATCTGCCCTCTTTTCTATTCCTGTTACCGTCCCTGTAACTTAGACCCTCATTACTTTGCATGTGGACCAGGGCAACCACCTTCTCATTCGTCTCAGGAACCCGTTTTCCCCTCTTCATCCTACACATTGTGGTTAGGCGAATCTTCGCCAAGTGTGGCTCTGATTTGGTCGGTTCCTTGCTCATGCATTTTTGATGGGTTCCCGTTGGTTCCTGTTGCGTACTGAAAATGGCTACATTCCACAGCCTTCCATTCAGGCCTTCTGGATTGGAACCCAATCCCTGAGTCCAATCTGCCCCTCCCTTACTTTCTTCCAATGTCTGTGTTCCAGCTACAGACTCCTTGTTCTGCCCAACACATTGCAAGCTCCCTTCATCTGTGCTGGGTCCTCACGCTTCCGTCAGTCTAGCATGAATGTCCTTCCTCCAGCCCCCCTTCTTCCTCATTCTATGCCTTCTTTCTGTAGATCACTCTCCAGCTGTCCCAGGCGGTGACATCTCCCTTCTTGGAACTCATCTTGCACTTCATGGAAGACACTGGGGTGTAGAGAAAAGATGGTGCACTTGGAGGTTAGTCTACTTAGGTTTGTCACCAAACTTTGCCACCAGCTAGCTGTGGGGACTTGGGAAAGTTGCTTTCCTTCACTGAGTCTATTTACTCACCAACAAAACAATATTATTTCACAGTGCTGTTGAAAGAATTAAACAAGATAACATATAAAGTGCAAACCACTCAGTGTGTTAGTTTCTTTCCCTTACGGACCCTTTCATCTCTTACTTGATACTGTCATCCAGGGACAGCTCGATCTCCCCTAAATCAAAGCTTGCGAGCAAGCAGCTTAGCTCAGGGCCTGCCACGTGGTCAACAAATAGGAATTGCTTTGGTGTGGTTGTCATCATCACTGGGGCATGGGCTCTGTGACTGTCAGGTTGCACTTGGCTTCCTGTGGTTAAATAAGAGGGCAATTATTTGAAAACTGTGAAATTTTGGTAATGGTCATAAATGTACTGATGTTTTCAAATCTGAATATTTGTATTTGAATTTCTAACTGTAATTCTGTCTGAATTTCCTTCTTTCTTTTTTTCTTAACATTTTTTTATTGAGCTAAAGTCATTTTACAATGTTGTGTCCTGCCTAAATTTCTTGAAGTTTATTTTCCTCTAAAATTTCTGGGGTTGGTAATGAGCCCACGTTGACCTGTAGTACCATCATAGCCTGAAGCCATAGCCAGGTCATTATCAAAGAGTGATTAAGTGTATGGCTAGAATTACATAACCACAAACAGTCACGCATTGTTTAAACAGAAATATCAGTGTGTGTAGGCTCAAAGACATTTTCCCCCAGTACACCAAACAGTTCTCATTCTTCTTAAGTCTCTGATTCCCAAGGGCTAGAAGAGGGAATTCTAACCAAGTAATTGCTTATAGTAAACATATGTGTTACCTCAATTTTATTTTAAAATATCAGTAATTTAGGTAAAAATTGTTGATTTTGGAGGGGATGTGATGCTCCCTTTGGTCCAACCTGTTGTTCAGAACTCAAGGCAGCAGCCTCAAACTCAACCCCTTTGAAGTTGTGGCTGGCAGAGTAATGGCCTTCCAAAGATGTCCATGTCTTAATCCCTGGAAACTAAGAATATCACTTTATATGGCAAAGGTGAATTGAGGTTGCAGATGGAATTAAGGTTGCTAATCAGTTGACCTTAAGATAGGAAGTTTATCCTAGACTACACAAGTGGACCCAACATAATCACGAGGATATTTAAAACTGGAAGAGAGTCAGAATCAGAGAGAAAAAGACATGACAATGGACTGAAGGCCAGAGTGAAATGATGGCTGTCTTTGAAAATGGAGGATTCAGGTCATAAACCAAGGTCTACTGGGACCTTACATTTGTATCACCATGGTATTTTGAGAGCAGATAAGTTGTTTTCTAGTTTCCTGGATTTACAGATGGGGGAAATTTTGTCACTGAATGGATTATGCCAAAAGTCTCACCCACACCTTATTTAGAGGATGAAATTTTGGACTCTTGATCTGATGAGATTTAGGTGACATTTTGGACTCTGAGCTGATTTTGTTATGAGTTGAGACTTCCAGGGACATTAGGATGGGGGAATGCACCCTTTACTGTTACCCACAAACAGGGTAGGCTGCGACAGAGCTGACCGGCAGTGGGGCTGTGTGGTGCTGGGTTCCGGATTGCGTGGAGACCAGCTGAATGAGTTCCACTTTTATTCTGCTTAAAGCGAGACATCTCTGAAAAGTGCGGCCATAGACACGAACAGGACAGGCAACGCCAATGGAATTTTCAAATAAACAACCCTCTGTATCCAAGCTTTGGTTCCAACCTTGGAAAGCAACAACGCTTATTTAAAAATGAGTGGCTGGAGTGTTGATCTCAAGCTCTCAGACTATTTAGACTCGTCTCTAGACTCTTTCTCTGTCCAGAACAGGTGTTCTGGTCCAAGGGCACTGAAGTCCCTTGGAAGATAAGCAAGAATCCTTTAGTTACGGCTCTCAAAAAAGGGAGATGATGTGATTTTGTTTGTTTGTTTTTTGGGGGAAGGTAATTAGTTTATTTATTTTTTAATGGAGGCACTGGGGACTGAAGCCAGGACTGCGTACATGCTAAGCATGCGATCTACCACTGAGCCACACCCTCTCTCCCACCCCACCACCCTGAAAATAGTGTGATTTTGATAAAGAGTGTTAAGTTAGGATCTGGAAGTCAGGAGAGGGGACTATGGGCTTCAGGTCCCTCAAGTAAACACTCCTGAATTCGGGATGGAGAGCTGCCTTGCTGGTGTCTTCTCACTTTATAAGTAATGTGTTTTGCAGACTTTCCTGTCACGTCTTCCTAGATGTAAATCTAGCTGATTCCTAGGACTGTGGTCAAATATATGCCTAATTACATCTCTTGTACTGATCACATGAGAGGAAATAGGAGTCCCCACAATGCTTCTCACTCTGCACCCCCCGGCCTCCACCTTCAGCTACCTTGTCTCCTTCTGTGCGTGGAATTGTTTCCACCAGCCTAATAGCTCTCAGATCTCCAGCTTTGGTCCAGGCTTATAACCTGTATACATGCTGAATCTCCACCTGGAGATTAGAAGATGTCCATTAAATTCAAGCTGCCCCCAACATGCACAGTTTACCTTCTAATGAAACCTGCTCCCACATTTATCCCCAGTGTCCCTCATAATGACGTCTCCATTCACAAAGTGGTCCAAGTTAGAGCGTTACCTCAGTCTCCTTCTCTCTTTTACACAGGTTGCTCAGTCAGCCCCCAAGTACTGTTACTTCTGGTTCTTAAATATCTCTCAGCTCTGAAGGTCTTTCTCATCACCACTGCCTTTGTTCATGTCTCCATCATCTCTCTTCTTCTTAATTGAAGTACAGTTGAGATACAATACTGTATAAATTACAGATGTGCAATATAGTGATTCATAATTTTTATAGTTTATAGTTATGATCAAATATTGGTTGTATTCCCTGTGTTGTGCAGCATACCCTCGTGGCTTATTTTATACAGAATAGTTTGTACGTCTGTCTTCATCATCTCTTGCCTGGACAGCTGCTGTGGACTTATAAATGCTCAGTGAGTATCAGCCATCGACTGCCAACAGTCCCCAACTCCTCCTTGCAGCTGCTCATTCCTGCCCACGTCCGTTTCTGGTCTTGGTTCCAGTGGGATGGTCAGTTAGCCTGACTCTGGCCACGCAGAGGTGGGGATGGTGAGAGCATTTCCCTAATGACTTTTATGTCTGGATGGAGACACAAAAATATCTTTTTGTTAAAGGGCAGGGCTCACAGGATACAAGCCCAGGGAATGTGCACGGCCATTCCTCCACCCTCGGGCAAAAGAAGCAGGTAATAAAGTGGGCGGAGCTGACAATAGAGGGAAACAGAGGCCGGAGGCTCAGGCTGAAGGTGTGGGGCGCTGGGTCCCCAGGAGCTGGCGTCTCTGCGGAGCCCCCCTCCCTTCCTGCGTGAGCCGAACACTCACCACTTCCTGCAAGAGCGGAAGTTGTGCTCCGTCACACGTACGAACTGCTGTCTCTGTTTTGAAACACCGCTTCCACTTCCCATTACTAGTAGAGAAAATTCCAGCTCTGTGGCAAGACAAAGACTCTTTGTCTCTGACCTCTGACTCCCTCTTTGTCCTGGTGCCCTTTGACGTCGCCCACGTCACCCACTTCTACAGTCTATCTGAGGAAGGAAAACAAGCACCTTACGGTTTTCTGAACGTGTATTGTCGCATCTGAACGTTTTTAGTGCTTCCCCCCTTGCCCACTGGGTCCCTTCCTGAACAACCCCCTTATATGCCTGAGGAATTCCAAGCCCTCTTCTGGGAAAAAAGTTACTTCTTCAGATTCCAGCTCAAATCATCTTTGGGCAGCCACCCTTGGCCAGCCACCCCTTCCTAGTCCCTCAAATAAAATTAGTTATTCTGCTCGCTGTAAACTCAGCAACATGCATTTCCTTCTTTTGCTGTAGTTCTCACGTTGTAAGTTAATTTGTTTGCTTGGCTTCCTGACTTCCTTACGGAAATGTGAACTTTTTGAAGCTGGGACTGCATTGGAGCCCAATGCTTGGCATGGAGTGGACGCTCAACAAACAGTGATTAACTTGAGCATTTAATTTGAAAAGAAGGTAATGAGGGCGATTTGGCACAATTCCTGTGAATGTCTGTTGACTCCAGGGGATGAGAATTTTTTTTCCTTCAAAGTGCTCTCAAAGCCAACGTCTAATAACACAACTCATAATTTTTCTGAGGATCAGGGTCAACCTCACTGATACGAAGTTCCCAGAATCTGTCCTTCTTAAAACTGGGACAGCTGCCGTGGCTGGTCTGACAGCATGGCCACTCACTGAGATCTCTCAGGTCACCCAGGGAGACTGCTATGGGCTGAACCGCCTTCCCCCACATCCCTGAGCTGAAGTGCTAACTCCCAGTCCTGCAGAATGTGACAGTATGTGGAGATAGACTCTTTAAAGAGGTAAATGAGGTCACTGGGGTGGGCTCCAGTCCAACGTGACTGGTGTCCTTCTAAGAAGAGATCAGGACACAGATATACACGGAGGGATGACCACGTGTAGACACTGAGAAGATGGCATCACTACCAAAGAGAGGCGTCAGGAGAAACCAGCCCTGCTGACACCTTGGTCTTGTACTTGCAGCCCGCAGAGCTGTGACAGAACATGTGTCTCTTGTTCAAGCCCCACCGTCTATGGTATTTTGTTACAGCAGCTGGAGCTGACTGATACAGGCCCCTTGTGACTTCACCTCAATTTCAGGATCCTGGGAAGAAACTTGATCAGCCCAAAGATGGGAACATGTCTCAGAAGTTCAGATTCTCTTGAGCCCTGACCTACTCTGGGCTTTCAGTCCTTGGACTACTGGGTCCGTCATTCTGGTTTGGCAACAACTCATGCTGCCTTGAGTGGCCTCCTTCTACGGGCAGACACTGGTAAAGCACATTTTCTCATAAAGTCTCCACAAATCCTATCACGTGGATTCTGTGACTGGCCCCAATGTAATGATGAGGGAACTGAGATTCAAATCAGTACAGCAAGTGGCTTGTCGTAGGTCGTAGTGAGTAGCAGAGCTGAGGTCCAAACCGGGTGTGACCATCTGTGTCCTTGTCGGATTGCAAACACCGATTCTCCTTGATACTCAGCCCAGAAGGAAAAGTGGGGTCGACTACTTACACACTCTGTGCTCTGTCATCTCTTACCCACGGACCATCCCATTCTTGCTCAGCACACATGTATCAGGTCTCTCTATGTGTCTGCTCTTACATCACCCAGTTTTCCTGGATTTTCTTCCTGACAGCTGTGGCTGCACAGGAGAATTGCCATCTTTAGAGTCTTTCACAAGTGCTCATCCTGCACTCTTGTCTTTCAGACATGACATTTGCCGGAGTGCATCACATTTTGGGAATTTTCCTGGAATATTGCTCTGGTTTGGTGTGTTCCCTTCATCTTTCAGGTGAGGCCTTTTCAACCTCTGTTTATCCAAGACACTCCTGGGCAGGAGGTTTGAGGGTTCCATGCCGCCTGCACTCTCGTGGGGAGAGTTTGTGGTTGCATTGTGCCAACCTCATCATCAGTCCTGAGCATTTCCTTCCAGCATCTCTGATGGTGGGATCACTCTCATCTTTTATCTCTTTAATGGTGCCTCCACTTTCTAATCCTCTAGTAGCCACACCTGTGATCATTCATAACTGACTGTTTCGCTTGTGTCCAGGGGAAAGTTGTCTAGTGGGTCTGTCTGTCCAATGCTTGTGCACCCACACCACGGACCCTCCCTCATTCTGGCCTTGGGAAATTGTTGCCAGGATGATAACTTCACCATTTCTTCCATTCCATTCCATTACTTTCCCCATCAACATTACCTCTTTAGCTGAACCACACTGGTGTTAGACCCACCATGGTCTCATCTGCCCCAGAAACCTTGCACGTGCTATTTCCATTGCTTGGAATGCTTTGCCTCTTCTCCGCAACCTTACTTATTTCTTGAGAGCAATCTTTCCAGACATCCTCAGGTTATTGGCTTCCTCGTGTGTTATGGTTTGAATTGTGTCATGTGTTGAAGTCCTCACTCACTCTCAGGATCTCAGAAACAGAGTCATAGCAGATGTAATTAGTTAAGATGAGGTCATAAGGGAGAAAGTCAGGTTCCTCAAGCCCGGGGTCTTATAAAAGGGGGAATTTGGACAGAGACACATGCATGCAGGGAGAATGCCATGTGAGATAAAGGCACAGACTGGGTGCTGCATCTGCAAGCCAACAACCATCAAAACTTGCCAGCAAACATCCAGAAACCTGGGGAGAGGGCCAGAACAGGGAGATTCTCCTCACAGCCCCCAGGAGGAACCAGGTCTCCTGACACCTTGATTTGGGACTTTCTAGCCTTCAGGCTGAGAGGGAATAAATTCTGTTGGTTAAGCCATCCAGCTTGTGGTGTTGTTACAGACAGCCTGGGAAAGTAACACACCATCGCTAT
This sequence comes from Camelus bactrianus, assembly GCF_048773025.1. Classification (NCBI taxonomy): domain Eukaryota; kingdom Metazoa; phylum Chordata; class Mammalia; order Artiodactyla; family Camelidae; genus Camelus; species Camelus bactrianus. Next base: position 4,114,391 of record NC_133539.1, read on the forward strand.
ACCCCTCTATCAAACTTTAGTTTAATCATGACCGTGATAATAAGAATTTATTCAGTGTCTGCCTTTCTCGCTAGATTCTCAATTCCATCAAGGCAAGGATGACATGTATGTGTTATCAAGGATCAGTAAAACTCAGCACTAAGCAGAGTGTCTGCTTAATAGTATGTTAGAGAAAGAAGGAAAGAAAGAGAAATAAATGAGAGAAAGTCTTTAAAAATTATGTACTAGTTTAGTTTTTTTGTTTCTTTAAGTTAGGAGGAATGCTATCATGCCTGAATTTAAAGGTTTCCATTCAGTTTTGCTCAGAGGTCAGCAGTGTTCCACAGGAGCAAAGTTTGAGAACCACTGCTCCAAATAAAGCGTACTATTTGCTTTCCTCCAATCTGCTCTGTTCTCCTGTCTCTGTCAACACAGCTCCTTCTGCCGGGAGTTTTCATGACTCTTATTTTCCACAGCCCAGTCCTCCCCGTCCCTCAGAGCTCAGCCTAAATGTTCCCTCCATGGTGTCTTCCTTGACGCCCCGTTTCCGTGGGGCTCTGATCCAGTCGGACTCTGACCCCCACGAGCCGCGCGCACACCAGCAGTGCGCCCTTCCCCAGCGGACGTACCCGCAGAGTTAGAAGGCAAGAGACGCGCCTGGGGAATGGTCTAGCCAGGCTCTGCCGCTGCCCCTTCCGCGTGTCCTCATGGCGCTGTTTCTTCCCATAGCTGAGAGTTGCTGCCCCAAACTGGACGTAATCTCTTTCTTCTTCAATTCCCAGATGAAGCTTTTCTAGCCTTTGTCTTGGAAAAAATGATCACTTTCAACCTTCAACTTATGAATAGGACTCAGTTCTACCGTTTGAAAACAGGAGCCTCCTGTCAATGATCCCCTCCCTCCCTTGCAGGAGGCCAGGTTTGATTCATGGTGCCAGACTTCTACTCTCAAGGTTGGTGAACCTGGGGGTTTGATGCTGGCCGTGCCTCCAGCCCCGAGGGGAGGGACGGGCTTGTATGTGAGAGCCACATTCCCTCCGGCTTGTTAAAGCACCGCCTTGACAGGGTCCCCTCCTCGTGCCCAGGAGCAGCCTGGCCTTCAGCAGAGAGACGTGGAGAGACAGTGAGGACTTGCAACAGCCCCAGTGCACTCCTGGGAAGTAACAAAAGCAAACCGGGCTGGTTTCTGTCTCTGTGTTACTGAGCCCAAATTCGTTCTGCTCGCCGCACGGCAAGCCAATAAATCGGGAGACGGGGTGTTGGGGCAAGGAATAATGACTTTATTCGGAAAGCTGGCAGACCGAGAAGGTGGCAGACTAACATCCTGGAGAATCAACTTCCGCAAGCCTGAACCCAGGCTCATTTTATACAAAGAAGGGGAGGGGGCGTGGCTGTTTGCTGCAAGTTTCTTGATGTTGGAATCTTGTCCACATGGGCCAGGTCATGGTGTCCCTGTAAACCTCCAGCAAAACAAGTGCTATTTTTCTATGCTGCAACTTTTTTATTCGATATATGGATGGGAAAGTGTTCTTCCCTTAAAGGGCGGAGCCTTGAGGACGGGCTCTCCTGTCCATTTCAGGCTTCAGGCCACGTTCTGTTACAAAAGGTGCAGAACCAGCAGGACCCAGCACAGGAGGCCGAGCCCCGGGTTGGAGCCAAAGGAACAGACCTCACATGGAGTCAGGTTTGCTCTTCCCTGTTACATTTGCTGGTTTGCAAAAGCAAAGCCAGACATGGAAGGGGGGTTTTCTCATCTGTAGTTTTCTGGCTTTGGACAGGCCCGTATGTAAACGGTCACCTGTACATTTACCTGGCTTGTTTTCAAAGAGCTGCAAGATTGGATTCTGTGGTTGTCCCAGGGAGCTAACGTTAGATGCATGACACATATCCTTAGCAAAACGTTGGCCGTTGCTAGCCCTCTCTGGCTCTGGCCATCAGGAACTCAGCCTCCTAGGGAAATGAAAATAATTTAGTTAGTGATCTGGTGACCGATCTGGCTGATGACAAGAGTATTAGTTTGTAAAAGGCATATATTTGAGTTTTTAAAAATCATGATTTGTGTTGTCATACAGAATATCTGGAAGTTACATGTGAAAAGCAAAGCAACTGGACATCAGTAGAGAAAGAGAAAGACACCAGGTCATTCATCTGACTCTCAGTCAATTTAAAGAGAAGTTCCAGCACCGTTCCGCATCTCACGCGTGTGTTTTGGCCCCACGGAGTTACGCCTGCCCCTCATTTGCAGCGGGGGCCGGCCCAGGGCCCAGGTGCTGCTTGTCGTGCCAGCAGAGCTGGGGGCAGAGGGGCCAGAAGTACCAGCCTCCCTCATGGAGGCTGAGACTGGCGGCAGAGGGCTGCCCTCAAGGTGATGACGAGGAGCGCTCCTGTAAAACCAGACGCCTTCCTCTCCCTGAAGTTTCACCAGGGTCTCTCTAATAACTCACAGAGGCTTCCTTCTGGAGGCTCCAGCCTCCCTGGTCTGCCTCTGCTCCTCAGACACGGTGCTCACCCTCATTTATTCCTTCCTTCCACAGGTCGTACTGCCCTTCTCCTAGAAACACCTTCCCCACCTTGGACACTTGACCAGATCTAAACTTCAGCTCATGACGATGTTCTGAGGGATGTCCTTCTCGGTCACCTGTGCACTCCCCCTGGCCTCCTGTGAGGCCCGTGCTCCCGTGGCACCCTGTGCCTGGCCCCATCCCAGCTCTCCTCGTGCTGCCTGGGGCTGGACCTTCTCCACCCCAGGACGGAGGCTTTCGTAGGCGTTTCTATGTTTCCAGCTTCCGGCATGGGAATTCACACAGGGAAGGAAACTGGTGTTTGTTTCAGGGACGGATGGATGGATGAATGAATAGCCCCAGAGCCCTAGCTGATACAAGTCTCTGGGTTGACGTGGGGAGTGAACGCTACAGCAGAGCTGCCCAGCGTCCGTGGTAGCCGGATGGTGGGGGCGCAGCCCAAGGGTTCCGTTCAGTTGTGCACTAATATATTCTGTGATAACATACAACTGTTGCAATGTGCAGACTCTCTCCCACGTGCCTAATGAATAATAGCCATGAAATGCAGGTGTCTTTACGCGTCTGTCCCGACACCGGAGGGTAGGCGTGGATGAAGGAGAGGGGCCATAGAGGGCACTTTTGGAGATGCCTGCACAGAGCTCATCCGGGGAGAGAAGCCCTGTAAGGAGAGGGGCTCAGCGCACACCTGCAGGTGGGAAGACAGTACAGACACACGTCTGGAGCCGCTTGTTGTGAGTCATGTCATAAAGACGACTTCTGCGGGAGAAACAAGGAGTCTTCCGGTCACAGAGGGAGAACGTGTGACGAAAGCGTTGAGGGACCCTCCAGGTCAGGGGTGATGCTGCTGCGCAGTCCTGGGTCTCAGAGTCTGACCTCTGTTAATATTTGGATTTGGGGGGTATCCCAAGGGTCTTTCTCCTCTTGCTTGAAAGCTCTCAAGAGGACAGTTTGAACTCTGTTATTCTTGTTAGAATTCCACCACCATTCCCCGGGGGCACGGGGACCCTGGTTAGAGCACAAAGGTAGCCTCTGACACTGGGGTTGGATTTCCCGCCCGAGGCAGCAGGACGTGTAGAGCTTGGAGAGACAGTGGAGGAGGGAACTCAGTGGGAGGCTGAGGCTAAACATGTCTATCAGTCTGCAGGGCATTCCTGCTTTGAAGGAACAGGTTCCCTAATGAGTAGCTGTTGTATCGTGTTGTATTGTATCATATCATATATCACATATATGTACTTGTGGGGCAGCCAGTCATGGCGCATTGCACCCTTTGGCCACAAGGGGGCACAATGCCCAAGTTGAGGCAATCAGTGGCTGCCACTTCCTGGATACGGGGTGACTGCAAGGGGGTGGGCTCTTTACTGACGCTGAGACACTGGAATCCTTCCTGGGAATTTTCTAGACTGAAGGTTGAGGGTAGAGGAGTGTTAAATAGCTTTTTCCTCCTTTTGCTTCATGAACTGGAAGAATGTCAATCTGGGGCCGTAGTGACAGTTGTCCTGCTGCGGGAAGAACGTTCGGTTGTGGACAGAGCCCCGGGGAGACGAGCAGGGATGAGGAAGGGGCGCTCATGCTGCGCGGAGTCCTGACCCTCGCTCCGCGCGCACAGTAACAGGGGTCTCTCCCTTACTCTGCCCTCCTCGAGGGTCGCCGGGTCAGGATGCTCCAGAGAAACAGACCAATCGATTAATTGATTGATGACTGGAATTGGTTCTCATAATTATGGAAACTGAAAAGTCCCCAAATCTGCGGTGGATGAGAGTCGCTGTAAGACTGGGTGCTGTTTCATTGTGTATGCACACCACACTGTAAGGCCGGGCCGCATGGACTGAAGTGTCGGGGTGAATCAGATTCAGGGCTGGGTTTCTAAACTGGAGACCAAGTTGGAAGTTAAATGAAACATCTGAGTGGGGACCAGGCCAATATAGTGAGAGCCAGGGTGAGGCTGTGGGTTCAAAGCACCCACACGAGTTAAAACCCAGGAAGAATGCGAGGAGGGAAGGACCAGGGTGAGGGTGGAGGACGGCCCACCCAGGGTCAGGAGCGCTGAGAGGATGAGCAAAACAAACTAGCCACCAGGTGGAAACCCAACAGCAACCAAGACCTAAACAAGTAATTCCCCGGGGTTCTGGGACACGTCTCTTTGGCAGGAACACAGGCCTGCGTGGCCAGCCCAGGCCCTGCAGTGAAGATCGGGTACTTACCATTTCAAAGCTGTGAGTGACAACAGCCACCATTCACCGAGCTCCTCCTGCTACAGGAAGTAAGAAATGCTTTACTCTCCTTATCACGGTTAATAATCTGGGAAGTTCAGGCACAGAGAGGCAAGTTAAGTAACGAGGCTGTGGTTCCGAGCTGGCTGGATCCAAGCCCAGGCGGCTGGCTGCTGAGCTGGGCCTGCTCTTAGCCACGGCGGCGCCTGCCTGTCTTGCTGAGCCGCAACTGACGGGCCGCGCGGAAAGAGCCTAGTCCCCTGGGCTCGTTCAGGCGGCAAACCAAGGGCCACGATACTTTTATTTTTTAAGTAACATTAGACTAGACACTTGGTTCCTAAGCCTGGCTGTACCTCAGGATCACTTGGGTGCTCATGGGCTTCACCCCCAAATAATTTTGAGCCCCATGATTTTGTAACCTGTTCTAAACGATATATGGGAAATATTTTAATAACACATCGTCAATAAAAAACAAAATCTGTTCTCGTATTGAGGGGTGTCGTTGTTTTATGCTGGGTCCCTGGTTCCCTGGAGGTACACACGCAGCAGGGAAGAACAAGCCTGACTCCATATGAGGTCTGTTCCCTTGGCTCCAACCCTGGGCTCGGTCTCCTGTGCTGAGTCCTGCTGGTGCTGCACCTTTTATAACAGAACGTGGCCTAGAGCCTGAAATCTGCAGGAGAGCCCGTTCTCAAGGCTCCGCCCTTAAGGGTATGTTGACTGAAATAAACGCACAACCTTAAAATTGAGGGTTATGTTTTATTTGGCGGGAGGACTCGAGCCGGGATGACAGCCCCTCAGATGGCTCTGGGGGGCTGCTCCCAAGAGGTAGGGGAGGAGCTGGGATATACAGGAGCTTTACAACAAAGACCAGGTAGTTGGAACAATAAAAGATTGCTTGTTATCTAAAGAAAACCAGGCATCTCAAATTAAAGAATTTAGCGCTGTTCTATGTATGGGAGGAAGCAAACATTTGGGCTCACTGAATTCATTCCTTTGACAAGCACCTGGCTATCTAGGGCCAGTGTCCTGTCCTTTCTTATCCTGAGTCCACTCAGAGGGCACCATTGTGAGTGGCTGCAGAGGCCGGGCTGCAGGCCTGTCCCCACTGGGGGGTGGCGGCAGCCGCTGATGACTTGGTTTCAGCATTCTTTGTTTACTGATATGGTTGCAGTATTTTCATTCACATCGCATATTTTCGTTCACAAGTAGAACACTTTTCCATTCATATAGAGATTAAAAAGTTGCAGAACAGAGAATAGCATGCGTCTTCTTAGGGGTTTACGGGGACATCGAGACCTGACCTACATGGACAGCTGCAAGAACCAAGGATTCTGACACCAAGAAGTTTGCAACAACCAACCACACCCCCTCCCCCTTTTAGTATAAAAGGAACCTGAATTCTGACTTGGGGAAGATGGTTCTCTAGGACATTGGTCCCCCATCTTCTCTCTCTGCCGGCTTTCCAAATAAAGTCGCTATTCCTTGCCCCAACTCTTTATCTCCCAATTTATTGGTCTGTCATGCGGCAAGCAGAATGAGTTTGGACTCGGTAACAAACACAAGAAGATCCTGAGTCAGGAGCAGCCCATGTTGAGCATCTAGGCTGTGTCTGCTGGAAGGACCTTTCAGTTAATGGGATTTCACTCCAGATCAATCAGAATCAGACCCTTGACAGTATGAACATAACTTGAAGCAGTTTCATGATAACATGAAGCTTTAAAATCAGGCGGAATACAACTAGATAGACCTGTCTACCTCGGTTGTCACTCACAGTTTTGGGGAGGTATCCCCTCTGCCGAGTATCCAGATTTAAAGTCATCTCCTGGAGACAATCATGAAAATCAACGAAGCAAGGGTAAGAAAGGCTCTTTTTATTGACTGCATCTTCTCTTTAAAGGAAGGAGAGAGAAAATTTGGTTTTTGCTTTTTTAACTTTTATGGAAGAAATGACTTACGTACTGGAGCATCAAGAAAAAAAATGACTTCGGAGATACTTCATCCCCCAAGATAAAAGTCAGTGGGAATTCTCTGAGCGCAAAAGAGCAGAGAGAGTTTGTTGGGTAGATCCCAACAGGTGTCTTTACTGACTTCATGTGGTCCAGGTGCGGTGGTTCTCTTGGGAAGAAAACGGTTATTAAAGTTCTGGTTTACCTCCGTTTTCTCGCTGACCCAATCTATCAGTGCTTCCATCTTGTTTCATTTAAATGCAGCTCTGCCCTTCTGGCCAGAGCGCGCGTTCACTAAGCTAGTGGCCAAGTTGGTAATTCCTGGCTTAGCCCGTGAACATCTGGTGGCCTTTCAATCTGATGGCATGTAATTACAGCAGGGGCAGCAGGACAACTGGGGATGAAAAGGACGTGTCTAATCTTCCACCATATGTTTCCTCTTAACCTCTCGCCCTCACGCCCGCGCACATAGGGAGAACCTCCCAGCTGCTGCTGAAGCCCGCCCTGCGGAGGCTGCCCCCTTCCTAGCGTCTCGGCGCTTTCCTGGCGAACCCCGCAGAAACAGATCCTCTCTTGACTTTCATGTTCAAGTGATTCTTATTCACCCTTCTCAATATCCCTTGCATTTCATGCCTGATTCAGAAGTTCCTTGCTTGAATCAGTATGATCATGGTCCAGAAACTGAAGAGTCTTACAATCGATAAGCTTCACTGCGAAAATTACCTGCTCTTTCTTCCTTACAGTGGCGGATACATCCTGCGTAGCCAGACCTGGTTCCCACCCTTTGCGGAAGTCTTCACAGACATCGAGCAGGTGGATGCGCGTTAGGAGGCTCTCAGAGTCAGACACAAGCCGTAGTTTCTCAGGCTGAGGGTGTTGGAGGTACGTTGTCGGAGGCGCGACGCTCCTGCCAGGATGAAAGCTGGGGATGCCCACAGACTGTTAGGCACAAGATGTCCTGCTAGGCATCAAGATTTCACAGGCATCTGAATCATCTTCACATAATCATTCTTGGCACATGGTGGGTGCTTAAAGATGGTGATTATTGTAGAGGTATGAAGAGAATGAAATGGCCAAAATGTAAGCCACTGGTTAAGGGGGGTGGGGGAAGAAGTTAAGGGAATGTTAGTCAGCAAAGCATACTCAGCTCCATGTCATCTGACTTTTCCCCCCATATCATCGTGTGTCCTTGGCACTGGGTCATCCATTAACCAAAGCTTGTCATATTGTCCCTCAAATAATAAGGAGCAATGACAACTCTTGCTTATTGCCTGCAGTTCTGGGCTTTGTACAGAACAGAGATGTTGAGAAAACTGAGTAGTGAAGGAAGCATCCACTCAGCTGTCCAGAAGACCAGACCATCACCAGACTCTCCTCGGGGTTCCTGGGGTCGTGGAGTGAGCGCAGGGACACTGGCCTGAGCAACAGAAGTCACCAGGGTGAGCAGGGGACCCGAGAGCCGGCAGGCAGCCCTGCCTCCAGGCTTGTCTGACAGTCTCTCACCAGGATGTGGTTTCTCTTCCAGCTTGTCAGACTCTGCCTGCTGCTCCCAAACATGCTCCCACCTGCACTCTTGGAAATTTCTGCCCTGACCCTGGTGGGCTGAGTAGTGGCCCCGTGAGATGTCTGCCTCCTGAGCTCTGGTACCTCTGACCGTTCCCTTACGTGGCACACTTCACAGAGACGATTAGGTTAAGGGCCCTGAGGTGGGGAGAGTACCCTGGGTTATCTGCTAGGTGTCCTTGTAAGAGAGTGGCAGCGGGAGGCTCGACACAGGGAGAGGAGGAGAAGGCCATGCAACCAGGGAGGCTGAAGTTAGAGTGACGTGGCCACAAGCCAAGGAAGGCGGGCAGCCCCCAGCAGCTGGAAGAGGGGAAAGACAGATCGTCCCCCAGACACTCCAGAGGGAGCGCTGCCCTGCCAGCAGCAGAACTTCAGCCCAGTGATGCCGGGGCCACACTTCTGGCCCCCAGAACTACTAGAACATCAGTTTGTGTGGTTGAAAGCCACCAAGGTTTTGGTGATCTGCTACAACAGGCACAGGAAACTAATAGTCTAACAGGAAGCTGAGGGGTTTAGGCAGGTTTTTTTTTTCTTTCTATTTTTGTATTAAATATTTTGCTACTTATTTATTTGATAAAACATGAACTGAGAATCTACCATATGCAAAGTATGGGCTAGATGCTGGGAAGTGGAGATGCATAAAATAAACAATATGCTGAATCATATTAAATTGCTAATATTCAGCCTTTTTGACCTACAAAGTGGAAGTTTTATAAGGTTCAATGTAAAACTTCCTCACTGAGCTTATTTGGCAGATTTTACATAAATAGATACATGTAAAAATATATATTTATGTATATTTAATTAAAGTATAGTTGATTTAAAATATTGTATTCGTTTCAGATAAAGTGATTCAGCGATACATATATAATTTTTTTTTTCCGATTATTTTCCGTTATAGGTTATTCCAAGGTGGTAGTGAAATACACTTCCCTGTGCCATAAAGTGAATGTTTGCTGTTTATCTGTTTTATATATAATAGGTGTGTATCTGTTAATCCCATACTCCTGGCTTATTCCCCGCCCCCACACACCTGCTTTCCCCTTAGGTAACCATAAGTTTGTTTTCTATGTCTGTGAGTCTGTTTCTGTTTTGTAAATATATTCATTTGTATTATTTTTTAGATTCCATGTATATGAGATATCATATAATATATAATATTTGTCTTTCTCTGACTGCCTGACGTCAGTCCCCTGCCCTGCCCCCTCCCCAGGCCCTATAACTCTAGTTCTGTGGACAAAGGGGAGGATGGATTATACTTCGGTGGGCAAGATGCAGTTTGTGACACAGACAAAATAAAGAGGTCTATAACTGAAGTGCAAGGCACGATGAGAGGCCAGGACTTGTCATAGTTTGGGCTCCAAATTGTGGATTAGGCTTTACGTAGGAAGCGCCAGTCACTTAAAGGAAGGCAGGGCTTCAGCTGCACGTGTAGATTTGGTTGCCAGCATCACTGAGGGGCACATTCCTGGGACTCATTTTGCCTTATTTTTATCATAGTGGTTTTTGAGCAATAGACCACTAACCAAAAGGCTAATGTTCTGGTTTGTGATTCTTTTTTTTAATTAATTAATTTTTAATTGAAGTGGAGTTGATTCACAATGATGTGCTAGTTTCTGGTGTATAGATCTGTGGTTCTGTGAGATGTGAAGTTCACCACTTTGAAGGTGATGCCTAAAGGCCAGGGCACCACAGCAGTGCAGCCTTTCTGAGCCACACACGTCCCGAGGGGTCATGGCACCACAGTGACTTTGCAGTTCTGGTGTCATGTGCCAACCTCCATAATTTCAGAATCCAATTTTAGAGCTTCATCGATCTTTCCAGAGACGCTAACTGGGGTGCGCAAAGAGAAGGTTGTGATTAGGATGGGGAGCAAATAAAGACATGACTGTGATCTACGTGACTTGGATGATAATAAATAAGGGAAAACTCCCACAGCTATATGGCCTATAAGGGGCATTTTCTTATACAGTGTAACTGTCAAAAAGGATCTGGTAGTTCATTAACATTTTAAAACAATGCACGGTAGCATAAAGATAACTGCTTTAGGAGGTAATGTGAGAGCCCTCTCTAGGGGAGGCCCCACGTTTGTCGGTGCAAGTTTGTGAATGTCCCTCAGGCTGAAAGCTGAGTGTCCAGCACCCAGACTCACCCCGAGTCCAGGACTGAGAATTAGCCTGAGCTGCTGCGCCTGAGGCGGAGGACGGGCATGCTCGCTGGGACTCCTGCTTCCCATGTTTCTCTGGAAGTTCTGCTTCTCTGGAGAAAGCGTGAGAGGATTATGGAGGAAGACTGGCTTAGCAGACACTTCTGTGCTGTATTCAGCCTCAGAGGCACGGGCTCCATGAACGAGGACTTCTGGCATGCCGTTGTGCTCCTGTGGAGTGAAGACAGGGACATTTCTAGGTTATTTCCTAAGAATCGTATGCTAATTTCTCTTCAACTTCATCACTTCTGAACCCGAGTCTCATGATTTCAACCTCACCTGGTGCCAGGTAAGCATATTTGCCTTATTTATTTTCGGTGGAGAGGCTCAAACTATGTCTGATGGATTCCCACTCTAGCCCGGCTAGGCTGAAGCAAACCAACCCCAAACCCCAGCGGCTTAACTCAGGCTTATTTCCTGCTCACGGGAGGCTGCTGGCGTCAGGTGGCTTTCTTGAGTGTTCTCCCCCAAATGCCAATTGAAGAGCCCAGGTTTCTTTCATCAGTGGCTCTGCCTTTGTATGTGGCATCATGGTTGGGACAGATGGGCATGGAAGGTCCCATGGGATGCTTTAGGGGCCAGATGGAAGTGACATTGCACCTACATTCATTGATCGGAGACTAGTCACATGGTCCCAAGCAAACTGAAAAGGAGGTTGGAAAGTGGAGATTGTCCACGTGCCCAGGAAGGCACACAGGGACTTGGTGTACAGCTAGCTAGTCTCTGACACTCATAATTAAGGAAGCTTTTATGTCGTTGATGTCTGCCAGTCATGCATGTGATTTCCACAGGGTAACATAGGTGGTGTTCTTTGGCTCCCCCGTGGCAGAGGTGGGGTCGCTGTATGTATGTGAGCTCATGGCAGGGTCTCCCCGTGGCTGAGTGTGAGGTTCATCTTTATTTGCTACCCCCTCCCCTTATGCCAGCTCCCCCTTCCTCCCCCCTCTCTCACAGCCGCTCCAAAGTGTGCACTGCATGTTCTTGAATGGTCATGCATCTTGCAGAACAAGCAATGCAGGACAGGAAGGTTTGTCTCCACATCTCTTCCAGCTCTTGATAATACTCACCATGCTTGTAAAGTGACCTCTCATTGTGGTTTAATCTGTGTTATTTTAATACCATTTACACACATCTTTCTATAATTGCTTATTCATGGTTTTTTTCTATAGAGCTCCAATTCTCTATAGGACTTTCTTTTTCGTTGATTTACAAGAGTCCTTGTACGTTCTAGATGGTAATATGCTGCTGATTTTGATGTGGCAAACACCTTCTCCTAGTCTGTCATCTCTCTGTAGCTTCTTGGTGTTCGTTACTGAACAAAAGGCTCTAATTTTGATGTAGTCAGATTGATCCACTCACAAAGTACGTCATGGTATATTCTTTTTTGTTTCTTGTTTAAAAAGTCTTGTGCTGATTTTGAGTTGTAACGATGTATTCCTGCATCTTTGCAATTCTTTTCAATTTTCAGGCTTTTAAACTGTCTGGAGTTTACAGCTTGGGATGGTATCAGCTTTATTTTCTCCCCAGTAATTCAGTTTCTTGCATGTCATCTACTAAACAGTTCCCTCTTCCCCCCTTGCCTCGCGGTGCTGGCGTGGGACCACCGCCAAGCTCCTGCACGTGGTTCCTTGGTCTCTTTGTCTAAATCTGTCCGAGAACCGTATTGCTTTTATCTCTATCGTTAGTTCGAGTCAAATCCAGCCTGATCCTCACCTTTGTTTTTCATTTTCAAAATCAATTTAGCTATTCATGGATCTTTATTCCTTTATATAAATTTTAGAATTAGTATATGGAAATTATTTTTTAAATCCAGCTGGAATGTTGATTAGGATTGCATTGAAAATACAGATTAATTCAGGAAGAATTGGCATATCTTCTACATTAAGTTGGTTAATTGGTGTACTTGCTATATTAGGTACACTCTTGTATAAATTTCTACCAGGAATATGTACAGATCTCCATTTATTCAGGTCATTAATATCTATTAATAATTTAAAATTTTCAGGTAGTGTGTATTCACCCAAACTATTTTTTTTTAAGCATGGGTATCAGTTGTAACAAAATTTACTTGGGGGCGCTCTCTTGCGGGGAGCTCCCGTCTCATCTCACCACAGACGTGTGCAGAAACGTGCCTCTCTCAGCCGGAGTCGGCACACTCTGCTGCCACCTGCAACCTCCCTCTTGGATGGAGTGCTGCAGAAAGTTTAAAAAGCTTCCTCCAATCAATTAAAATGAATTAACTGCACCCTGGGGATATGATTTAAGACATGAACTCTGCCTGAGTAGAAAAATTTCAGCGTGTTTCTAGCCCAACAAGCCTTCAACAGCATGCACACGGCAGGGAGCTGCTGAAACCTTTGTTTTGCTCAAGACATGGGGAAGCTGGTAATGAGGGCTCAGGGCTCCTCCAGCTTCCCCCCCACCCCCAGCGTACCTCTGCAGGAGGAAAAGGAGAATTTATACCACTGGTCGGTCTAAGAATGCAGCCCAAGATGGTCTGAGGCCGAGTCAGATTTTGTTTTGAAGTCCTGGGTCTTCAATTTTCCTTGAAATTTTAATTCTTCTCAAACTCTGTTGATTTACATTTTTTTCTAGGCAGAGCACAGCGTGAAGCACAGCGGGCTCTCCGAGTCATGCCGCATCTAACTTGTGCCGTGGCGGCCCCCCAGCCGCACGGCCCGGGGCCCAGTCTGACGAGGACAGCACTTTACTTTTTCATGACGGTTTACTGGGGGCTGTTACCGGCTGAGTTGTGCCCCTTGGAAGTTCATATGTTGAAGCTCAGACTCCTGGTACCTCGGACTGTGACCGTATTTGGAGCTGGAGCCTTTAAAGAAGAAGTTAAATTAAAATGAGGCTGTTAGAAGAGGGCCTGACCCGCCTGGCGGCGGTCCTTCTAAGAAGAGGTTAGGACACACGCGCACACAGAGGGAGCGCGCGTGAGGGCACAGGGCGAAGACGGCCGTCTGCAAGCCCAGCGCGCGGGCTCGGACAAAGGAGCCCTGCCACTTTGATACTGGACTTCTAGTCGCCAGGGCTGTGAGAAAATTTATCTCTCTTGTTTGAGCCCCTCAACCTGTGGGGTTTTGTAATGGCAGCCTGAGCTGCCTAAAGCAGGGGTGAGCTTGCAGCTTAGATTTTTAAGAAGATAGCTCTGCCATCTAGTTGTTCTTCATCCTTCTTTGGCCCTTCTACAAACCATTGGGTTCTTGATGGGCAAGGAAGACCAAAAAGAGGTGAGCATGGGCCAGATGAGATAGAAGGGAGAATGGGGAATACTGGATGGTTCAGGGTGCACTGGAGTCAGGAACTCTGTCTGGAAGTGAAGTGGTGACTTTCTAGAGAATTCTGAGGAAGGAGGGTATGCTGGTCACACCATGATGGATTAGGATGTAGGCATTAGATTCCACATATAAGTGATATCACATGGCATTTGTCTGTCTCTGTCTGACTTACTTCACTTAGTACAATTATCTCTAAGTCCATCCATGTTGCTGCAAATGACATGAGTCCATTCTTTTTCATGGCTAAGTAATATTCCATTGTGTATGTATACCACAATTTCTTTATCCATTCACCTGTTGATGGACATTCAGGCTGTTTCCATGTCTTGGCTGTTGTAAATAGTGCTGCTATGAACACTGGGGTGCATGTTTATTTTTGAATTAGTTTCCTCCAGATATATGCCCAGTAGTGGGATTGCTGGATCATAGGGTAAGTCTATGTTTAGTTTTTGAGGGATCTCTATACTGTTTTCCATAGTGGCCACAGCAAAATTACATTCCCAGCAGAGGGTGTGGAGAAAAAGGAACCCTCCTGCTCTGTTGGTGGGAATGTAATGTGGACTTTTTAGTGACGGCCACTCTGACCAGTGTGAGGTGACACCTCCTTGTCATTTTGAGTCACATTTCTCTAATAATTAGTGAACTTACTTACAAAACAGAAACAGACTCACAGACATAGAAAACAAACCATGGTTACCAAAGAGGAAAGGTAGGGGAGGGATAAATTAGGAGTTTGGGATTAACAGATGCAAACTACTTTATACAGAATAGATCAACAACAAAGTCTTACTGTATAGCACAGAGAACTGTATTCAATAGCTTGTAATAACCTGTAACGAAAAAGAATATGGAAAAGAATATATATGTATAACTGAGTCTCTACACTGTACACCAAAACTAACACAACATTGTAAATCAACTATACTTCAACAATACATAAAATAAAAATGATGATTATCCTTTAAAAAAAAAAAAAGATGCAAGGATTAGAATCGTAATGAGGACGGGCATCTGTCTGGCCAGGGCCTGGTGGTGGACGGGACTCAGAGGCAGCACAACGTCCCGGGGAGGAGGCTGGGCAGAACCGAGTCGGGGTCACGGCTGAGGTTTGATCCAAGAGCACCCGGCATGGAGGACTGTCAGCGCAGGGAGGTCGGGGAGAGACGGATCCCCAGGCGTGAACAAAGCACAAACCCAAGAAGAGTTTGGGTGCAGACGGCTGAGCGCCTGCCCAGCGCAGGACCTACGGTCTGGGGGTGGGAGGCCCTCCCTGAGCGTGGCTGGGCTCCAAGGCAGAAGCAGCCGGGCCCACGGAGTGCCCGTAGGAAGCTGATGAGGCACAGAGCAAATTAGGGCGTTGACTCAGGGGCTCATGCTGACTCAACAACCCGTGGGAGGGCTTACCTTGACTCAGGTGCGGGGGACGTGCCCGAAGATGGACGGACTTCTTTCCAGTCACATCAGCAACAAGCTGGAACCCCTCTGGTTCCTCACTGAGTACACAGAGCAGCGCTGGGAGCTGGGGGTGGGAGCCGGCCTGCAGGTGCAGGGCTGCAGGCGGGTCATTCCAAGGAGATACTTCGCAGCGGTGTGGGGGTGAAATGCCTGCTGAGAACAAGCTTCATCTTGATGTTCTCTGGACGCGGACCCCGCCACTTGGCATATGGAGTCTGTCCACACCAGGGTGGCGGGGGGTGGGCTGGCTGATGGTGATATTGCAAAACCCAAAGCTGTAAGATTTAAAAACAAACAATTATTCTAGCAGAAAATGAGAGACTAGCTTCGAGTTTTCTTGTTAAAGACTTGTTTCTAAACAGCTGAATAATTACTGTCGTCTATTTAAGATTTCCAGATGGTTTCTACATTTTTCTGCTTTCTTCAAAATTTCTCAGTCTTTTTACACTTGTCTCAAAGATTGCTGTAACATTTCTAATTGGATCATTGCATTTACAACAAACATTTCTGGGAGGCCCGCTCTACTAAACGCTGGTGAATGAGATGCATAAAAAGTCCCACTAACATTTCATGAAGAGAGAGAGGAGGTTGCTGCAGGACTTGATGTTCTTAGGGTTTCTTTTTTATTATCCCCACCACTGAATCAATACTGACAAATCAAATGCTGATTTGATAAGTTGTCTAAGTCTGGGTAAGATAGCACATTTCATAGTTTTTTTCGTGAAAATGGTATTTTCAGTGGACTTTAAAGCACAGAATGGTGACAGTCTGCGCCTTACTGCTTCACGGAAGCACTGTGGCTTTCTCTGTCCTTTTGCAGGGAAATTAAGGCTTTCAGGGCTTCTCTCATTGATTTTTCACTCAGCAACAAGCAGACACATCCTAGGTCCTCAGAGTGGCCTCCATTGTCACGATGTTGTGTGTTACCAATATCTGCCAGTGATCTTGCTTTGGGATCCAGCAGAGGACGGAGGGGCCCCCGGGCTGCGGCCCCAGCCCGCCGTCCCAGCCTGGCCTCATTCCGCTCTCGTATCTGACTCCCGGGGCCTGTGCTTGAAGCCACCCGAGCTCCTTGGTTTTTACGAACAGCCTTGCATCTCCCGTGTTCTCTGAGTTCCTGACTACTGGTTACATTTTGTCAAGTCTTTCCTGAGGGTCCTCGTCAAGCGTCTGTTTTCCTCCCTTGGTGTGTTCATGGCATTTTGACTTGTCTTTGGGGGACCGTATTTTCTCCTGGATTAAAAAAAAAAGATAACCCCTTATCTTTTCTAAAAAAAATAGTTTTGGAGGGTTACATGTTAAATTTAGAGTTTACAATGAAGGCTGCGGTGAGTGAAGGAATAAACTGAGAGCTGGTTTGATAGTTTATCTTTTTCCTTTGACATATAATGCCTACAAGGACCCCCCAATGGCTGTGCAGTGCACGCGCGCGCACACACACACACACACACGCAAACAACACACACGTACTCTTTCAACAGTGTAAGGCTAGCGTCTCTGCTGATTCTGTAACCTAGTCCCACCTTCTGCAGAAACGAGGACAAACTTGGGTTCTCGGCCTCCACCTCACCTTAGATGCACAGAGCAGCCTGATTTACTGCAGGGCTCTGGGTAGATCAGCAGTCCCTCTTGCCTGTTCCACTTTTCTACTTCATTTTCTTTCTTTTTTTTTTTTTTTTTTAATTTTTAGTTTTGGAAGGAGGTAATTAGGTTTATTTTTATTTTATTTAAAAAATTTTAATGGAGGTACTGGGCATTGAACCCAGGACCTCATGACTGCTAAGCATGCGCTCTGCCACTGAGCTCTACCCTCCCCCTCTACTTCATTTTCTTTACACTCCTCTTCTCCCTCCCACCTCCTCCTTCCCTCCCCTCCCCTCCTCTCATGAAGCTTCCTTTTCTTCTGGAGAGAAGACGGAGGGAGGGAGAAGCTGGTCTTCCCTCTGTTCACACCCCAGGACCCATTTCCCCCCTATTTAGAACATGGCCTCTTGGGTTCTGGTTTTCATTGTTTGCATTATCTTCTTTGGGTGACTGTGTGGGGTCTGCAACCTCCATGCCTCTCCTGTTCAGAGCATCTCAGCCCTTTTCTCAAATCTCCTTTCCACCCTCTGAGCCGTTAATATAATGGGGTTGGACATACTGCGTTCTTCAAAGCCCTTTGTAGCTCCATTTTCGGGGTCACCATGAGCCTCTCCTTTACAGCCTGGAGGGAGTGAGGAGGCAGATTGAGAGGGGGGACAGAGACATGCAGGGAGGGTGGGCACCTTGATCACCAAGGCCTGCCCCAGCCCTCTGAGGCCTGGCCCTCCTTTCCTCTGCCTCATCCCCCTCCCCACCCAGGGGCCATCCCGGGGTACCGACTGTGACCCCTCGGTGGTCCGGAGTATGTTGGTCCAGGGCACGCAGACCACCCCTCAATAGTGACACACGGAGCATTTAAGTAGATTGGGGGCTACACACACGTTAAATTCGAAAGCATCGTTCACGCTTCATTTCACTTGGTCTCACTGGTGCCGTTTGCCCTCTGTGTATGGCGATTAATTTTTACTGTGGTAAAATACACGTAACATAAAATGTGGCGTTTTAACCATTTTCAAGTGCACTGCTCAGTGGCACCAAATACATTCACGTTGTGCCACCATCACATCCTCCTGTGAATGTCATTCTCCACGTGTACAGTACAGTAAACCATTTCCTGCTTCTGTCAGTCACTGGCGATATTTCTGGAGGTTTAAGTAAAATGGTTCTACAGGAAACAGCTGAAACTGAAGAGAGGTCTTAAGCGGCCGATTCGACGGGCCATTTACGCATCATGGCCAGCAGAGGGGGGCGGTGGGCCAAGCCTGGTGGAGCCGCGGCGGTTCCTTCCCCTGCTGCGCTGAACGCAGGGAGAACCCGGCCAGGCGGACGCAGCAGACAAACCAGCATCACCAAACAAGCGTCGCTGTGTAGGGAACGCTGGGACCGAATGATGGTCGGGTGGGTCACGGAAATTTTTCCCACCACTTTTCACAGGTGAGAGAGATCACCAGGGAAGAATGGTAATTGTCCCCTCTTTTCCAGAGTCCTTGCTTTTTTGATTGGGGACGGTAAACAGCGTTCTTTGGGTTCTGTAACCTAGGTGGGCAGTTCTTGGGGACACCCGAGCTGGGGAGAGAGACCTGCAGTGTATTGCCAACGTTGGTGTGAAATTCAGTTTGAGTTGGAGAAAATAAGGAAGTGGGCAGGGGGTAGGGATGGGGGCGGGGTTTTCGCGTACCTGGAATGGTGTGGGCGTGTCTATGAGTGCTGGAGTCGCCCCTGCTAAATGCTTCTCCATGACGCCTGCAGCCGCTCTGCACGTTCCTTAGAGAAGACGCAGCTATCACAGCTTCCAGTCTCCGAGTTCCCAGTGCGGGTCCAGCTCTGAGTAACAGAAGGCCAGTCCGTTTGCAGGGAGAGTTTATATGGAAAAGCAATGTTCCCTTGTTGACAGGCAGCTGGAACATTTTTAGCAAATTACCCAGAGTTTAGGGAAGAGTTCTTTAGAAAATGAAACCCTGGCACTTAGAGCCACAGATCAAAATGGATGAGGTGTCTCAACAAAGAAAGTAGAAAAGACAAGTCAGTTATTGTTAAACCTGATAACCTAGAATTAGCTGAGAGGATCACTCAACTTACACACAGAGACAAAAAAGCAAAATGCAAGCCAAAAACCCTCGGATCCTTCACAAACTTTTACTAAAAATGAACTCATTACCTAACAGATGACATGCTTTCCTCCGTGACCATTCACTACTCTTCATCCAGAGACAAAAATCACAAAAACAAAACAGACCCCAAACACCCAGCAAACACCAAAAACCTTTTCTGAGTTGCTTTTTATCATCCTTTTGTTGAAGTGCATTTCCAGCTCATCTTGCTTCACTATTAGCAAAAATGCACTGAACTTTGGAATTCTCCTTCTTTCCTCTCTCTCTCACTGGAAAATGAAGTTCTTTATGCAAATTATTGCCTTATGTCTGCCCGTCTTGGGTCTGTGTGATGGGGTTGCTGACATTTCTTTGACCTCCTAGTGGAATAATTAGGTGCTCCAGTTACCAAGCAACAGAAAGTCGGACGACCCAGGAGCAGAGAGTCCTGGGCAGACGCCATGAAAGGTCGGAATCCACTTCCAAAGAGCCTCCACCAGACATGGGGGCAGGGAGCTCCTGCCCCAGCGGCTGATGTCCCCAGGTGGCCCGCTCACCCCCACTGTCCCCAGACAGCACACCGACGGGATGCCAGCCTGCCCATCTTGGGCTCATAAGGCATCCTATATGCAGAATTCAGTGAACTCTTCTGCATTTTCAGTTGTTTAATTTATTGTGGTTAAAAAACACACATAACATGAGCTCTACCTCTTAAAAATAGTTAAGTGTCCAGTACAGTGTTGTCACTGTAACTACAAAGTGTCCTACAGCACACCTCTGGAGCTTTTCATCTTGCACAGCAGAAACTTCACATCCATTGAATCGCATCTCCCGTTCCCTCCTGCCCCAGCTCCTGGGAACCAGCACTCTGCTCTCTGCTTCTGTGAGTCGGCCCACTTCGCTACCTCGTGCAAGGGGGACTATGCCGTCTGCCTGCTTCTGTGACTGGTTTATTTCACGTAGCATCAGAGCCGCTCGGAGTGCGTGGTTCTAGGAGGAGACAGCATCTGTTCACTTCCCCAGCATTAGAACCTCAATACAATGAAGTGAGGCTGACCCCTTGCACTGGGGGTGGGGGTGTTTCTGATTGGTGGGTTTTGTGAATCACACCGCGAAACCCCTAAGAGGAAAAAACACAGCATCAGAAGATTGCACCTTCCTTCTGAATTCTGTCTCGGGAACCTACTAATTTCATAATGTGGCCTGTCAAGGATACCCTGGAGCTGGAGCAAAAAGCATGAAGACACCAGGTTGTGTAAACCCCCAAATGTGTGTGTGTTTAGGCCCCAGAATCCCAGGCCGTAAAGGCCGCGTCCCAGAACACCTGTGGGGACCGTGCCTGGCATTGAGGTTGTGTGATTATGAGGAGCTCCTAATTATCTTTATACTTTCCTGTATTTTTCAAATGTTCTACACTTGACATTATCTTCATTTTAGCAAATATAAACATAAGAAGATGGGTATGTGTGTGTATGTGTGTGTATATGTTGTATATGTGTGTGTGTGTGTGTGTGTACAATGTCCAGGGGCTTGAAAACAGTAGTTATTACATGTAAATCTGCTTATTCCTACAAGGGGAGAAGTAAATAACTCACTTCTGAGCCTCGCCTGGGTGACTGATGGGAGCCACCCCGAGGGCTTAGATTCAGCAGGGAGGAATCTGTGCTCGTGAACCACGTGCTTCAGTCACCTTCCCGAGACTTAAGATCCTTCAGCTGCAATGTGTAAAAATGAGAGTCAAGATGCATAGAGCACGTACCATGTTTCAGACCTGCTAAACATCTTCCCCCATTAATTAAAAAAAGTTTTTTTATTTTTATACAGTTGCTACCAAATATTGGTTGTATTCAGTGTTGCACAATACAGCCTGAACCTGTCTTACCCCCGGCAGTCTGCACCTCCCAGTCCCCACCCCTGTCCTGCCCCTCGCCATCCCTCTCCCCACTGGTGCCCACAAGTTTGTTCTCTGTATCTGTGGGTCTTCTTTTATGTTATATTCATTAGTTGTTGTATTTTTCAGATTCCACATATAAGAGATCCCATATGGCATTTCTCTTTCTCTGTCTGACTTATGTCACCAAACATGACACCCTCTGAGTCCATCCATGTTGCTGCAAATGGCAAACTTTTGTTCTTTTTTATGGCCAAGTAGTATTCTGTTGTATATCTATGCCACATCTTCTAAATATTTCATCTTCTTTTTTTTTTACATTTTTTATTGAGTTATAGTCATTTTACAATGTTACGTCAAATTCCAGTGCAGAGCACAATTTTTCAGTTATACATGAGCATACATATATTCATTGTCACATTTCTTTTTCACTGTGAGCTACCACAAGATCTTGTATATATTTCCCTGTGCTATACAGTATAGTCTTGTTTATCTGTTCTGCATATGCCTGTCAGCATCTACAAATTTTGAAATCCCAGTCTTCTAAATATTTCATCTTCTAAACAATTAATTTTACACCAGGCCTGAGAGGATGGTTCTGTTAACACCCTAGACTTCCATTGACGAGACAGAGAGGCAGAGTGTCAGGTGACCTGAGGGAGCTGCCCAGGGCCCTTGCCCCCACCCACCAGGCCATCCTGCCCCTCAGGACGGAGTGGCAGGAAACAGGGCGCCCCGCAGGGATGTGTAAAACTTGCAAAATAGATGGCACTGGGAGGTCTCTAGAGAACTGGATATCAGAATTAGTTATTTAAAATTTTGATTCTTGTAGCAGAGCCCCCATTCTTGGTATTTGGCAGGCCTGGGGTGAGAAAGCCACCTTCTTGTGGAATCTGGTTGGATTTATAAGGCTGGCAGATTCTGCGGAGACAGTGATTACCTGAACTGGATCTCTTTCAGTGGATCACCTCTTGTTCCCGTGGCGTGGACTTGGCCTGTGACGATGGCAGTGACCAGGGCCCACCCCCAGACCACAGGAGAAAGCCTGAAAAAGGCTCAGAGCCGGGGACGTGATTCTGGGAAGGACTCTGAGCTTCTCCTTCCCTCTGTGGTCTCCTTAAGGGTGAAGTGCTGATGCTATATTGGAGCTAAGCTTTAGCACATATGTCCCCAGAGTAGGTAACGTACTGAGTGATTTACATCTACATTTAAGAGGGTGGCTGTCTCACTCATCTTAGGCTGGGTGGCTTATAAACAACAAATTTATTTCTCACAGTTCTGGATGCTGGGAGTCTGAGGTCAGGGTACGAGGATGCTGGGAGGTAAGGGAAACTCTTACTGGTTTACAGATGGCCAGCTTCTTCCTGTGTCCTTACACGGTGGAGGGAGAGCAAGCTGTCTGAGTTTTTTGGCCGCTTCTTACAAGGGCACTACCGCATTCATGAGGGCTCCACCCTTATGACCTCATGACCTCCCAATAGCCCCACCTCCTAATATCATCACACTGGGATGCAGGTTTCAACAAATGCATTTAGAGGGAACAAAAAGATTCAGGCCGTAACAGTGACTGATACAAGATCCTCCCGGACACTAAGTTTGGCAGAAAAACCTTGTGTTGATGACTTTAACTAGCAGTTACTCTAGAATAGGAAAGCCAACTTTGTTTCTGTCTGACGTGGACACACACAGACACACAGAACTTACAGTCTTGGGACCTTCAAAAATGGTGGCTAACTGACTTTGACACACTGCATTTTAAGCAGCAGCATGACATAAATATTGGTCAAGACAAAGCAACAGAGCAGAAAGAAGAGAGTTCTAAAAGAGGCTCCTGGAATCCTGAGTTCTAGCTACTGCTGGTCACTGCATGTCTCTGAATGACTACAACTCTACGAGGTTTCTTACCTCGAAATTCAAACTAATTCTGACAGCTTTGTTCTCTTGAGTATCATACACAGAAAAACAAGACCACTCTGTCGCTATTCTTCTCTTTATTGATTGTGCAAAGCCCTCTGGCTCAGATGTCTGCACTCATGTATTCGGTCAACAAACATTTACTGAAATATAAAGAGGAATCAGAAGCTACTTCTCTGCGCTCAAGGATCTCACAACCCAGTGGAGATGCCAGAGCTCTGGGAACAATGTGTGTGTGTGTGTGTGTGTGTGTTTGTGTGTGTGTGTAAGGTAAGAGAGTAAGAGGCAACTTGGGTCAGGGTGTAACAGAACCATTTTTGGACTAAATGCGTTTCTCCATGGTTTTGGAGCTGGCCTGGCTGTGCCAGAGCTGAATAAAAATAAGGTTTAAATTACGTGCAATTAGAAATTTCCCTTTTCCCCCTTCATCTGGTTTTGCTCATCTCTAATCTCATTTCTTACTCTCATGCCCACCACCCAGGCTGGCGGCAACTTGGCAGAACATTGTCCATAAAATTAAATTCACAAAGGCCTTGGCAGTTAGTTCAGAATCCAGCCCCAGTATAGATGCGACCCCGGGCCGTAGCCATCTGGTAGACCTGGTACCGCGCGCAGGGAGCAGAGTGACCCTTGGTAAGCCGGACTTTTGAACCCTGTCTGGCAGGGTGGGGGCTGGCAGGAGCCTAGCTGATGTGCAGAGGAACTCTGGGGAAACGTTCCATTTGCTTTTTATGCAACCATAATCCCAAGTCTTCAGTAAAGAAGTCCTGGTGAAAGATCCTGACCTTTTTAATCAAGTCAGGTCCAAGGCTTAGAATATTGCCTCCAAACACTCAGCACTAAGGAGTCCAGGAGCCTTATTTCCATGACCTCTTCACTCTGCCAGTTTTCTTAGGGCTTGAAGATGCTTGTCCCCTGTCTACCTCCCCGCCCCCCTCCCCCCCCCCACTCCAGCTGAATAATTCGGGTTGTGTGAAATAGAGTTACAAAGGGGCATTGTTTTGAGCCTTTTGCTGGGTTGGCTACATAACAGGCCCTTTAATTCCCAAGAAAACTGCTTGTTCTGTGCAAAATATACTGTACCATTCACTTCTCAACCTAGCTATTTCTATTCTGACACAGCCTCCTTTCAAACGCGACGCACAGTATGTAAATGCAAGCCAACAACCCGAAACTCTTTTCTAAAAGGGAGGCTGCTAGTATTTTTCTTTGAAGATTGTCCCCTTCTTTTAGACAGGAAATTACTGTCAACTTTCTTGCCACCTGGCAGTAGTTACTGAGCTTTTCCTCCCTTTTTTTTTTTTTTTTTTGAAAGGAAATATTGTGCCAGGGACCACTTCTAGAAATATGTCTATATTTAAAAATCATCATCTTCAAAAACTGACATCAACAGTCACTGACGGCACTGTAGGCACACCGAGGAGCTGGAGCTCAGGGTAAACGTCTTTCCAGTGAACGTGAACTTGTACCTCTTGGTCTATTTCAGAGAGCTTTTGCTCGGTGTAATTACTATGGTTTCTAAAGGAGTTTCTGTGTAATTACCATGGAGTTTATTTCACGGTAACTATGCAATTAACTTGTCCCACTTCTCTACATGGAAAATACTATAATTCTAATACAAATGGGTTGGGTGCTAGTTTTCTCAACCGTACTTTAAAAATATCTGTATTTTAAATGTTTTCTTCATTTTCTCCCTTCTCCTTCTTCAAATAACATGTTTGGTTTAGTTAATTTTTTTTTTTTTTTTTGCTTTTTTAAATCCAAGAAAGGCAAAATTGCTAAAATTTTACTGGACAGCCCCAAATTATCAAGAAAGCTTTGGAGGACATAGAAAATAGCAATGGGAGTTAAATGACCCACACAAACGAATGCTGGTTGAGGGTCTTTAGAGAAACTGTTGAGAGCTGATGGGAATCAGGTCATGAGCCCAGATGAAACCAGATATTCTTTTTTTAACTTTTTTTTCTATTGAGTTAAAGTCATTTTACAATGTTGTGTCAAATTCCAGTGTAGAGCACAATTTTTCAGTTATACATGAGCATACATATATTCATTGTCACATTTGTTTTTCACTGTGAGCTACCACAAGATCTTGTATATATTTCCCCACACTATACAGTATAATCTTGTTTATATATTCTACATATGCCTGTCAGTATCTACATATTTTGAACTCCCAGTCTATTCCTTCCCACCCCTTTCCCCCTTGGCAACCATGTTTGTATTCTATGTCTATGAATTTGTTTGTTTTGTATTTATGTCCTTTTTTTTTTTAGATTCCATGTGAGCGATCTTATATGGTATTTTGCTTTTTCTTTCTAGCTTACTTCACTTAGAATAACATTTTTCCAGGGACATCCATGTTGCTGCAAATGGTGTTATGTTGTCATTTTTTATGGCTGAATAGTATTCCATTGTATAAATATACAGATGACTGGATAAAGAAGATATGTTATATTTATACAATGGTATATTTATACAATGAAAACGGATGTTCTTGTCTTTACTTCTCATTGTGTTCAAATTAACTGTGGGAGGGAGTGGCTTGACTTGGGCCCTTTGTGTTTTCTGCTGTGAAACTGAGGGTGGCGTTTGGAGAACTTCCCAGGGGACATCCCCTCCTGTTGTTTAAGGCACAGGTTGGGAGATGGAACTGAGCAGTAATAAGAGGCTTTGAAAAGGGAAAGTAACCTCATTGCTAACTACAACCTGGAGGAAGGTGGGAAGTGTTGAATCCTAGATTTTTTTGGAAAATAATTTTGCTTGCTCCTGGCTGTGTGACCAGCTGGGGTGGCATTTCTATGACCCATTGAGACGATGGATGAATTCATTTCTAAAAGCAAGTCAACTAACCTGTGAAACCACAGGCCCCATGGAAAGCCATAGACTAAGCTTTACTCATCTAATCTCATAAACCCGTCTGTCCATCCGTCTTTCCAAGCACCCAGTATATATGGACTGCCCAGGCCCTGGGGTAGAGAGGCTATGCTGCCTGCCCTGGAGGACCTAACAGCCCAGTGTGCAGCAGGGGGGACGCTGACTAGAAGAGAGCGCCGTGATGGAGAAGCAGATGTGCTATGGGAACAACTCACTCAGCCTACGAATGTTCTCCTAACGCCCTGAGCATCTCCTATGTGCCGGGCGTTGAGACACAACGGAGAATGGGGCCCCTAAGATCCCGCCTTCATGGTGCTTCCATTCTAGCAGGGAGACAGAAAGTAGACAGGTCGGCCCTTACCATGGGCATCAGTGTCAGGCAATGATTTTTCCAGCACGGGGTGGAGGAGGGGACGGGGAAGGGAAGGGCTGTGCTGGCTCAGGGGTGAGGGGTGGTGTCTGTAAGAACGTGACATGTGAACAGAGACAAGAAAGTCAGGGCATGAAACTCAGGATGGCCCAAAGGTGGCACCAGCAAGCACCAACGCGCAAAGGGAGCTTCTGCTTAAGGAAGCGGGAGGCTGGAGAGACGTGAGGCAGGGTGGGATCCGGTGGGAATGAGGCCCAGGAGAGGCTGAGTGGGAGCAGGTGTGGGGCCATGCGAACTTCACAGGAGCTAGGGTTTTTCTTTTTACTATTTATTTGTTTTGGGGTGGGATGGAAGGTCGTGGGAAAATTTTGTGCAGGAGAAAGACAAGATCTGATTTTTGCTTTTCCTTAAAGAAAAGCACTGCTCTGCCTCCCACATTGAAATGAGACCACGGGGGGAGCAAGAGAGGAAGTCAGTGCCCTACAGAGCCTTCCGGGCACAGGATGGTGGAGGCTGCAGTGGGGCGGTGTGGGGACATCTGTACAAAATACAGAGAAGCTTCCAGGCGTGTTGGGAATCTTCAGCCTCACTGCTGAGTTGGATGTCTGGAGCAGAGGATGAGAGGAGGCCAAGGTGGATTGAACAACCAGAAGATCAGAGTTGTTGAAGTGGGGAGGACTTTGGGAGTAGCAGGGCTCGAGCTGAGCAGCCCAGGTCCATCCTTGGCCACGCGTGTTCCAGATGTCTCTTTATCATTGAAGTGGAGATACTGAACAGGCAGCTAGGTACATGAGTCTAGAGTTAGGGAGCGGTTTGAGCTGGGACTGTACATTGGGGAATTGTTGGCTTGCAGGAGGCGCTGAGAGCAGCGAGACTCGATAAGCTCATTAAAAGAATAAGTGTAAGGATAGACGCGGTCCGGGGACTAAGCCCGGAGCAACCGGCACTGAGATGCTGGGAGGGAAGGAGGGGCAGGGATCGGCTGGTGAGGCTGGGAAGTGCAGACAGGGACAGAGAAGGAACACTAGACGGGCCTGAAGTCCAGGAAGGCAGGTGAAGGATGTGTTCAGAAAGGATGGGGTGATCACCCGTGTCACATGCACTGAGAGGTCAAGGAGGATGGAGGAGACGCCCACGAGGCTTGGCAAGACGGATGTCACCGTCACTCCTGACAATTGTGAACCTGAGCAGAGTGGGTCCAGTGGAGTGGGAGGTGAGGAGGTGGAGGCAGCCAGCATAGACGACTGTTTTGGGGAGTTTTGCTATAAAGAGAAAGGGAGATATGAGGGGGTAGATGAAGGTGAGTGTGAGGCCAAAGGAGACATTATACAGAAAAGGGACATTACATCACATGTGTGGGTTAAAAAAGCGATTCCATAGAGAAGAAAAGACTTGACGGGGGACCAAAGTGAGGAGATGGCCTGCAGCAGAGGTGAGAGGGAGGGGGCAGAGGCCAAAGCAGGGGCGAGGAGAAACGGCTGTACCAGGAGGGAAGGCAGTGTGCGTGGGTGCAGAGGCAGGGCGGAGGGGCTGAGGGGGGAGAAGGGAGCAGGAGAAAGTCCAGAGAGGCAGGTGACTCGAGACTCACTCGGGGTCTCCAGCTGAGCAGTCTTAGGACCGAGGTCTCCTGACTCCAGCTGACACCCCCATTTCAAGGCTCTCACCTCCAGATTTGACTTTGAATTAGCCTCCACCTCCAGATGCATACTTTATCTTTGACAGACAATGTTTCCTTCTGGACTGGCCCTTTTTCGGTAGACAGGACAATAGATCCCCCAAAACGTCTACATCCCACTTTCTGAAACCTGTGGATATGTTACTTTATAGGACAAAAGGGACTTTACAGATTCCATTAGGGTTTTAAGATGGGGAGGTGATCCTGGATCTTGCGGGTAGGCAGATGCAGGGTCCTTATAAGAGGGACGCAGGAGGGTCAGAGTCAGAAAAGGGGATGTGACAGTGGAAACAGAGGTGGGAGGGTCACACTTTGAAGATGGAGGGAGGTGGCTGCAAACCAAGGAATGTGGGCAGACAAGCTGGAAGAGGCAGGGAAATGGATTCTCCCCTAGAGACTCCAGAAGGAATGCAGCCCTGCTGAAACCCTGATTTTAGTCTCGTCAGACTCATTCCAGATTTCTGACCTCCAGGACAGTAAGATGACTGATGTTGTTTTAAGCCACTAAGTTGGTGGTCATCTGTCACAAGAACTAACACAACTTCTATGAGAATTTGTCAGGTCTGAGATCTATTGTTTTGAAGACCAGTTCCCACTCATCTGGTACACTTTGTGAAAACGTAAAATCTTGGTGAGAGCACTGGGCTGCTAATTGTGGCTCCTCTTTTGGAGATGAGGACGGGCTGGTGAGAGCAATTGTGGGCAGACGGTGACTTTGGCTGCCGTCATGTTGGAGGCCAGTCATCCCACCAGCGCTGCTGCACGGGCCCCGCCTGCCGTGTCTGCTCTGCCAGTGCGCACGGTAAAATGAGTCACTTAGATAAGCATTGTGGCCAGGACCAGGGGGAAGGGATGGCCTCAGCTCTGTGCCCTGACCTGTGCCCCACCGGCTAAGGCACTGATCCACCCCATCCTCCTGCCCCTTTTCTCAAACAGAAGGTCTGTAGGACCCATGGGGCTGCCTTCAGAGTAAGACGGGTCAGAGGCCTTCCACATCATCTCACTGGGATTTACAGCATGTCCTCTATTTATCATGTTGGGATTTCTCCAAGGGAACCTCAAGAAGGCTGCCATCATATGGCTTTTTGTCATGCTGTTGTTCTTAAACTAGTGTAAGCTGTTCATTGCCATCCTTCCCTAACGTTAGTGTGTTCGTTTTCTCCCTGCAGACCCTTGGACTGTTCTGTGATGGGTGAGATTTCACACGTCAGAGATAGACATATACTGTGATAATCAACGAACGTTAACAGGTGGGCGGTGGAGTCAACGGAACGTTTCCCGTAACACTCGGGGTGGGGGTTTTCCTCGTCTTCTCCACGATCTCTCCATTCCCCATGCTTCTTCCCTTTGTGGTTAGAAACAGAGGGAAACGGTAGCATTCCATGTCCTGTCATTCATAAGTCAGGCGCGAAGTCGTGGTCCTAGAGGGGTCATTGAAGTTTCGTCCCATCACAGCTCTGCGGTGGGAAGGTCAGCCCGTCGCCAGGCTTTGGTAAATATTGCAGAATGAGGTATGTTCACCATCCGCGTTGGAACTTAAAAGTGCTCCAGTGAGCCAATAAATTAAAAAGCAAAGGAAAAAATAACCAAAATATGAATACAAGAGGGCAGAACTTGCCCGCAGCCTCCGTGGGAAGCTCAGAGTTGGGCGCCTTCACCACAAAGGAAGGAGGCAGAGACTCCGGTCAGTGAAACCTGTGCCCTCACCTTCGGTGCAGGAAGGGTGCCAGAGCCCCTGGTTGGAGTCACTGAGGATGGGGCGTTTGAGAGCTGCAGCCTCCTCTGGCTGAGCACAGGAGCCCCGGAAGAGGGAGGGGTGGCCTCTGAGCATGGCCCTGGTGGGCAGCCCCGCGGGGGCAGGCAGGAGGCGACTTGCAGCAGGAGGATGGGGCACAGCGTAGCCTCTGCAGCAAGCCCGTCCCTGTCGGGGGACAAGCTCCGGCATCTCTAGTGAGCCTGTTAGACCCCCTCCACTGCCACCGCCGGAGGGGCGCTGCTCTCTGCCCCTGGGCCTCCACGTGCTCCTCTTGCGCTTTCCGGGATCTGTGCTTGCATGCCGCTCATTTTAAGAGCTGGGTCAGTGTGTCATTTATCCTACCTCCCCAGGTGGCGTCCCAGCCTGGCTCATAGTTGACGCTCAGTAAATGCTGGATGTGTGAATAAGGGGGGACCTCTAATCCGGGGGGTTGGCAAAATATGGCCTTTGGACCAAATCTGGGCCCTAAACTGCTCTTGTAAATAAATTTTTGTTGGACCACAGCTACACTCACTCGTCTGCATTTTGCCTACGGTACCCTCCAAAGGCTGCCATTCTGTCACCCAGAAAGCCTAAAACATTTTCACTCCGGTCCTGTACATTAAATGTTTGGGTCATGTACTCTAAGGCAATTGCATCTGCTGGTGGTACTTGTTTCTTAGAGCAAATTATCATGACATATTGAGAATCTTTTGGAAGTTTCCTAATTTATCCCTTGAAATTACTGGAGACAGCCCAAGCCAAATAAATTCAGGGTTGAGAATTAATACAAATTGTTCCCTTCACTCAGGACCAGACTGTTCTTGGACTCTGAGGATTTCCTGCCCCTCAAAGTCTGGGGAGGGCTCAGCAGGGCTAGAATTAAGCAGGAAATACTGAAAACAGCTTTCTGATCTCAAATTATGTCTTGGTTCACTTGTGCATACTACCTAAAATTTCATCCAACACCTCTGTGGATATGAAGAACATGATTTCTTTATATTTTATTTTTCAAACTTCCCTCTTCACTGTGATCTGAGATTGGTGATGATGATGAAATAGATGCTTTGAGAAGGTGCACATGTGTGGTTCTCAGGGTGGTGAGGGGTGTTGTGGAAAATGAGGAATGCAGCAGGGTCAGTTTGGAGTTGGGACCATTTGGAGGGAGAAAGTTCTAGGTGGCTTCTTAGAGTTGAGACTTTAAGGGAGGAGAAGGCAGCAGTCTCTGGGTGCCTGGAGATTTAGGAAGAGTCACATAGAGGAGGGTAGCAGGTGTGTGTGTGGCGGGGTGTGACACCAGACACATTTCTCTTCTGGTGTGTGCCCTGTGTCACCTGCTGCAAACAGGACCTTCACATCAACTGGGCAAATACTTGCAATCCAGTGGTCCCCAGCGGAGGGCAGTTCTGCCCGCTAAGGCACATTTAGTAACATCTGGAAACATTTTTGGTTGTCAGATCTGGCGGGGATGGGCACGGTTGTCTAGTGAGCAGAGGCCGGGATGCCGCTAATATCCCACAACACACAGGAGATCCCCTCCGCCGACAAGCCCTCCGCGCACAGACACAGCAAAAAGTCATCTGGCTCCGTATGTCAGTGGTGCTGAGATTGAGAAACCCGGATCCAGTCCTTGGCATGCCCACACGCGTCCTTTGTCATGATGAAAGATGTTTGGAGAGAAACTGGGCATGGAAAGGTACCTGCTTGGCTGGGGCCTCGTACGAATTTTTGCCTAGGAGATTGCGAAGCAATTAGATGGGGCATCTACATTCTGTTTGGGAAGAATAGGAAGAATTATCTTGTCATCACAGGCCAATTATCCTGTGAATATTTTGGCAGCACATTGTGTTTTGCTGTGTAATTGCAATTAACATGTAAGTGATCCAGTGCTTCTGGTGTGTGTCATCCCTGCTCGGAAAAACCCATGACTAACGCTGAGGTGACAGCTGCACGTGTGTGACCTGTGACTAAAGGGGAGGCGGCACAGGATCCGCCGCATGGCTGGCTTCTCACCTGGCCCCAAGCTCTCACAGTCATGTTTTTAGATGAATTTTAGGTAGCAATGTACAAGGGGGCTTGAAAGCAGTGGTAAATTATCCACATTGAGAATGGTCTTGCGAAAGTGTGGATATGTGATTTTTCTTTCTTGGAAGGACTTTCAGGTCCAATACTGATTTTTTGCAAAGGCCAGTACGTTCTTGGTGGCAGAGAATATCAACAGAATACAACTCTCTGCCCACTCATTTAAATGTTCCAATCTGGATTAATTCTTTTTTAACAAATGTAGCTGTCATTTTTCTATTAGTTCTTGGGGGTGTACATTTTTCTGTAGTACTTAACTCCGATAGAGTTCCCACTGTTGTGCGCATTTGAGTATCTACCAAAATAATAATCAATGCTCTGAGCTTTCCATAGTGATTTGCTAATTTTCTTCATTGAGTAAATTTTCTGAAGATGTTTTGTTTTTGAATTGAATTCCTTTTCTTCTCTGTAGTCATCTGCAGCAGCAAAAGAGGGACGTTAGAGAATATGGGTGTTGAGCGGGGCTTTGGCCAGACCCTGGCATGCTGCTGACTCTCAGCGGAGTGTCCCTGTGAGTGGCTGGCGTGTGCTAAACCCGGTTCCCCCATCTTGCACATAGACTCAGGCTCAGGCAGGTGGGGACACCCCAGCTCTATCGTCCATCCTTCTGAATTCAATAACTCAATTTCATCAGAGCCTGTGGTGCCCTGTGTTTCTTTGTTTCACTCACACTTGGTAAACCTGCATGAGAGCAATGTGTAAACCCTCAGGCAAAGGTGCTGATTTCAGGAATTCCAGCACTCAGACCCTTCCAAGGATGAATCAGTTATGGTCCCCTGGCCCGTATTCCATAGCCTGGCTTCCCCCCACCCTCAACCAATTAGTTGACGATGAGAATAGCATCTTCTAGTTACCCAGCTCACCTGGGTTGGCTTCTGATGCCAGAGGTCTTTACCTCTCCTCTGCAGTCAGCCACCGAGTTGTCTGGTTGCTTTCCCTATTTCTTTATCATGCCTCCTGCGTCTCTGCATTTTCTTTTGGCTCCCACAGCCTCATAACCTAAGTCAGGTCTGGGCTGATGCAATTATCTCATTTCCAGGCCACCACATCCTGGATGCTAGCGGCCAGATTCATCTTCTAAAGCCCAGGCACGCAACACAAGACTCAAGTGACAAGCGTTGTCTTCCCTGAGAATTCTTCATTTACAAAAGGGAAAATCATTATTAATGTTACTATCATTATGAGTTTACAGATTGAGTTTTCCAAATCAAATCAGAACTCTGGTCCCACATCAGCTGTGCAGACCCTGCTGTCACTAATTGACTGGTGTTTCTGTGTTTTAAAAAATTTCAAAGCATTCATATATGCATTATCTCCCCCAGCACACTTAAAGAATAATTTGGCCAAAAAGAGTGATTTGCACACACTCTTTCAGAAATGTACAGGAAGTGTCTACTAGAATTGTCCCAAGGGATATTCATGCATTGTGTGAGTTTGAAAATACAGTCTTTGTTATCCACTTTATGCATAAGCACAGGACCGCCCTCTG
This sequence comes from Camelus bactrianus, assembly GCF_048773025.1. Taxonomy (NCBI): domain Eukaryota; kingdom Metazoa; phylum Chordata; class Mammalia; order Artiodactyla; family Camelidae; genus Camelus; species Camelus bactrianus. The sequence continues at coordinate 4,147,263 of NC_133539.1, forward strand.
AATCCAGCCCCCTTCCCAGGTCCCCTTGTTAGTTTCTGCCACCATCACGTTTCCCGTATCCTGTCTAATTAAGCTCCAGTCCTGCACTCTCTTCTGTACCATCATTTCCTAATGGTGGTCTCTGAGCTGCTGGCTTAATAACCTAGACAATAACACACTTTGTGCAGAAGCGTTGATAATGGCTGCGGACTTGTCATCCACGCTGTGGGTGTTTTCACCTTTAGAAACACAATAACGTGTATCTCATACTGACTCTGAGTCCAGCGTGTGATCTTTCTTTCTTCTCAAGCGCTGATTTCTTCTTGCCACGATTGCTGTTGCCACCCGTCAAAATGCTTTGGGGAAACCTCTCTGGTTTTCTTGGCCCGTGTATTTACAGTCTTGTGCCCAAGCCCCTCGCCTCCCTCTCCTCAGGCTTCGTTACCACTCACTCACCTCATTCAGCACTTGAAACTCTGGCTGTACACATGTTAATTTTTCTGTTTCACGGAAATGCACGCTCAGTGTGGGATATCGCACGCGCGGAGCAAGCCGAAGCAGAGTTGGTCACCAGAAACTCGCCACCTTGGAACAACTTTTGCTGACATTTTGCATGCTTTCATCCAGACTTTTAAAAATACACTTACTCATTTTTTTTTTAAACATAGTTAAGGACAAATATAATCCTGACAGGCAAAAATAGCGAGCGGAATATCAATTCAAATAAATTCTGATCTTTTGTTCAATGGGTATTTTTACCGTCACAGGTTTAGAGGGGCCTGGCTTAGCATACGCTGAGATGAAGACTATCTTGTTTTTTCAGTTGTTTGCAAACGAGATGTAGGGAAATATTGCCAACACAATCTTAAGATTAACTGAGACAAATACAGTGTCCAGATGAAGCGAGGTAATCTAGAGCATTTTTGATTGCACACTATCATTTGAAAACCATTTTTGAGCATGTGCTACAATATACATTTATTTGTATATATATTTATTTACTAATCATATACATGTAGCTATAGTAATGTATTTTACTTCTATGTATTATCATTTTTCCATCACATACATACATATACATACATATATATCTAAATACATACATGTAATTAAAGTAATATATCTTATATTTATGTGTATAAAATATACTATGTTTTGTATTTTAATATTTATGTATATAAAATAAATATACTATATGTATATAAAGATATATATACTATACATATAATATATTACTATAGTTATGTTTATGTAATTAATAGATACAGCTGTATGATATGTAAGTATGTGTATATGTACTTACATATACTAGGTAAAAATAACACATAAAAGTTCTTATTTGTATTTTTTACATTTTGATGAATCATCTCACTCATCCCTGGGGTGTTTGTGTTGGAAGTCATTGATCTAAAATAGTGTCCTTGGCTCTGGGCATCCCAATATGTGACTCTTACTAGAGACTGTTGCCTGAGATGGCGAGTGGTCTGGGGAACAGTCGCCAGGGGGCAGCTGGGAGACTGGATCTGCTCAGCAACTCTGCCAGAGACCTGAGACCCCATGGTCACGCTCATTGTCGGGTATCGCAAAAGTAGAGAAGGTGTGACAAGCAGAGTAAGTCACGGAAAGTGTCCCGGTACCACGGAAAGTGTCAGATTTATCTCCACCCCCTGGCTTTTTACCTCTTCTGTGAACATTCCACATGTGCGTGTGATGTGAAATTTAAGACCGTAGCCTAGCATTCCCGGAACGAGAGGAGGCTTGGATGGGCATTCCTGGTGCTAAAAGACCACCTGGAAGCATTGTAAGTCACAGTGGCTCCAGTTAGTGAACCATCATGTCATGTGTTAACACTCAAGTCATGTGTGATATTTCAAAACCCACATTATCACTTCTGGCAACTTTAAGTGTAATAAAGATGGAGGAATGGATAGGAAAGACCTTTGATATTATTAAAAGATACGTCTTGAAAACTTAATACATACCCCAGCTCTCACATGCAATGGTAACACATAATTTCCCCCATGGAAGTGCATACGGTGGGCTTGCCAGAGACCGAGGCACTGCTGAATGGCCCTCCCAATCTTGAGTATGCACGGTGCCTGCACCCTTAGCAGGAGCTGCTGCCTCCTGACGCTGCCTCTCTTTCCTTGCAGCACCAATGCCAGCACCAGCCAGTGGCTTGCTTTCGTGGCCATTCGTTTCTCCAGGAAGAGGAAGAGTTTCATCAGTTCATAAGAGCTACTCACTATGACAGGGAGCAGAGAATCACCTGGGTATTTGCAAATGGGGATGCTGGGTGGTCAGCAGGCTTATTCCTCAGCCGAATGACTTGTTCCAGCAGGCCAACTTCCTAGCTGGCATCCAAAGACGGGCCTCTGCAGTCACAAGTCATCCTATGGCATGGACACTAAGGATTGAGAAGGACAATAAACTTCATTCTTCAATGTTGAAGAGAGTGTGTGATCTCTGCTATTTCTCCTTAGTTATCTGGCATCCTGGGGGTGGCTCCAGCCCCCTGAGTAGTCATACAGTAGCTGAGACTTAAGGTACCTTAAATATGATCTTACTACCCATCTCAAGTGGCAGAAGAGGCATTCGGGGCTGGAGGTTGTGATAGCGAGAATCCACTAATCCCAACCCTGCAATCCCCTAATCCTCTGTTTCCTTATCTGCACAAAGGCACAGTGGGGAGAAGATTGGAGGTAATTTGCATAACATGCCCGGAATTAATGAAACAATCTATGGAGAGAGGACCCCTCCTAAACCAAGGCTGGAATCCAGAGCTGCTGGGTCATCATCCTGCCCATCTGGCCAAGGCTGTGGGCTTGACCTGCGACCACAGGAAATGCTGCTCACACTTCGTAATGACACATGGCGCCATCTTTCTAAGTATCAGATTTTCCCATTTCGTTTCTTTCTGCACGGTCAGCCCTAAATTCGGAGGCAATAATGCCACATGTGAGTTCTGTAAGTTGCTACAAAATTTCCCATCAGTGAGATATGAATGCAAAGTCGCTCTGTAATAAACAAAAAGTATTGTGTATAATTTCCCACTGGTCTTTTTTGTTAATCGGGCTCTTACTGTTGAAGCCTTTAATGCAGAGAATAAATGAATAACTGGCTTTTATGCACGGCCTCCTTTCATTATGTTCAAGGGCTCAAAATTGAAAATGAACTATTTTTAGATCTTACATTATGATATAAAGGATTGTTTATTGCTGGTAATGCAGGAAGCAAATTGCATTTCAGCTTCTGCCTGGTTTTTCCGTGGAGGCTTGAACGAGCTTCCATTCTTGCTGATTCATTAATTACGGCCCAAAGCGACTTGAGCCAAGTCTGATCATTTTTAAACATGGAACATGGTTCTCAAACATTTCTAGTACAATTTAAGTTCAAATCCTGCTTTTGCCAATCAGGGCGGTGGTCCTTAGATGAACCAAATCAAAACTTTCATATGTGAGCCCTGTTGGAGTAAAAACATAGAAAGTGAGATATTATGTAAAAGGAAGACACAACTTCCTTATGATGGTTTCTGCCCCAAAGACTGGTTTTCTTGTATAGTTTGTTTTATGAGGGGGCAGGCATTAGGTTTGTTCATTGATTTCTGCTTGGAGGAGGTCCTGGGGACTGAACCCAGGACCTCTTGTGTGCTGAGCATGCGCTCTGCCACGGAGCTGTACGCCCCCCACCCCAAAGACTGGCTTTCTGCGCCTTCTCTCCTTCCTCTTCGTTCTCTTCCAAGTCCCATCTTCCTCTCTGGTTTTTCTTTTATCTTTCTCTGTTTTCTTGTTCTGATTCATGTTCCGATATCACAACTCTTTTTTGTTTAACGTGGCGGAATATCTAGAGCCTCACCCCGTGGATCTTGTACCTCTAGTATCTGATGTGGTGGAAACAGAAACAGCGCACAGAAAACAACTATGAACTCAACAACCTCTTACGGTAAGTTTTATGTAATTCATGACAATGGCTTCCAAATACATTTAAAAGACTTTACATATAAACATGCGAAAAATTATTCTTTCATCTCATGGGCACTTAAGGGACATCTGATAATACAGCTGCAGCTGCCCATAGGTTGGGCACCAATGAACTCGTGATATGTTAAGTTTTCATTTATTTATTTGTTAACTGTTTACTGGCTGCCAACCAGGTCTTGGGAACCACAGGTAGAGAGATGGACAAGAGGTAATTCTCGCCTTCAGGTGGATACATGTGGACAAAAGCGAGGCTGGGAAGTGGGGTGCCTCGGTTGGAGTCCTTCTCCCAGCACTTGGTCGCTTCGTGACACTGGGTAAGTCTGTTCACCTCTTTGTACGTTGTCAGTTTTCTCCCCTGTAAAGCGGAAATAAGATTAGTAGCCTCCTTCACTGGGTTGTGGCAAGAATTAAATGAGTGACAGTGCATGAAGCATTTGGAAGTGGCAGGCACCATTATATTTGTATGTGGCGGGAAGGGTGTGGCCACGGGTCCTACCCCACCAGCCAGTGCCTGCGCACCAGGATCTTACCTTTGGCTGAATGTTGGCTCTCAGTTCCCTTCTCTTTAAACAAAATGTGTCCCAAAGGGGCATAGGGAAGCAGCTGCCAAGGAGGAACAGGAAGTTCAAACATTTACTGGGAAGTTGAGGGGGAGGAGCAGAGTAGGGGACAGCCTCAGCGCCTGATGCTGAGCGACACCTGTGAAGGCAGCGGGTAAGTGGGGAGGATGGGTGGGAGGGGCCTCAGACTCCCCTGTCCCTCTGAGAAGTCCTCATAGGGCTCCGGGGGACCCCAGAGCAGAGACAGCCTGAGGAGGAGTCCTGCGTCATCGGGCAGGAGAGCTCAGTGTTGCTGGAGCAGCGCCGGGGGGCCAGGCGCCAGGTGATGGCTGCGGTGGTCCTGAAGGTGCAGCTGCCAGAGGCCAGCCTCTCAGGGGCTCCTCGTGGCAGGCTCTCCCAGCAGGGAGGTCTGAGCAGCACCTCTCCATGGTGGCTCCCAGGACCCGCAGCCTTCCATCTAACCGCCAGGAACTTTCCTAAGAAGCCTAGGTATATGTCAGGGTGGGGGGCGATGTCTGCCCAGTGCTCCAGTCCCAGCCCCTCTCCAGCACTCCACTGTCTCAGCCACCTGGGCACTTGCTCTGGTCCTAAGCCTCCAGGGTGACTCCTCCTGGTGCCCAAAGTCTCCTGGAACAAGTCTCTCGTGAGCACAGCTCCCTCAGCTCCGGGTCCAGCCCCCTCTGCCCAGTGACTCAAACCTGGCCCTTCACTCGGTGCAGGGATGGCCCACCCCACCCATTCCTCCTTTCTTCCCCAGTCTCCTCTCCCCAGGTGCCTCTGCGGGAAGCAAGCCTGCGGCCAGCTGGTCTATCCTTTTCCCCCTGCCCCCTGCGCCATGCTGATGGGTCACCAGCCCTCAGACAGACAACCAGAGGGGCTCAGCGAAGGAGCCCCAACCATCCAGGGGCCCCGGGCTCCCAGGGAAGGCTTCCCCACAGAGGGAGCTCCTTCCCAAAGGATGGAGGGGAGCGGCAGAGGGAGGAAGGTGCGCTCTGGGAGATGGCCTGCAGGGGCCACGGGGCAGACCTTCTTCCTGTGCCTTTGCTTCTCCTTCTGGTGAGCATGTGGCCATCCCTGCCTCGGTTTCTAGGGAACAAGTAAGGCACTTCTGCAGCGGGGACACGCAGCTCGTCAGAGCTGGACAAATGCTTGCAACTCAGAGAACAAAAGGGCCATTTTTGCCGCAGCTTTTCTCTCTCCTCTCTGAGGCAGGTGCTGCGTTGCACGGTGGGAATGGGCAGGAAAACTCAGCAGCTGTTTTTCTCCAGACCAGCAGTTGCTAGGAACTCAGTGGTCCTCAGACTTGAGGTGCCTCCAAGTCACTTGGAGGGCTTGTTCAAAACGCAGGTGGCTGGGCCCCATCCAGGATTTCTCATTCAGTGAGTCTGGGGTGGGGACCAGCAATCCGCTTTCCTAACCAGTGCCCAGGGCAGGCTGTGCCAGGGACCACACTTTGAGAACTGCCATGTACAGCGTGCCCTGGGCCGTCCTGTGGGTGCTGGGTCGTCCCACATCCTCCGTCTCTTAGAATACTGCTTCCCTGATGACACCAAAGTGTTCCTGCCGCTTTGTGAGGGCTGACAGTTACTGATTCATAAAGAGCCTCTATCACAAAATGGCCAACTATTTGGCTTTTCTGGTCATTAGAGGCGATTTAATTTTCTTCTTATGTTAAAATAAAACAATGAATGTCTTTATTCTCTTTTGATTTCCCACTTTGTTAAATTTTATTTGCTTCTTAAAACAATCTGGATTGAAGGTATTGATTGACTGATTCAAACCAACCAATCCTTCCCAGTGCCCCCAGTTTGAAGCCCCCAGTTGCATTCCTCCTCCTTACAACAGGTAACTCCATCAGCTTACTGGTCAAGACACGGAATGAGGTTGGTCAAGTTCACACTGGACCGGATAAGACTCAGAGCCGCGTTTGTCTGTGTGGGAGCCCACTGGCGCATCTGAGAAGGTGCAGGCGATGTTCCCTTCTCTCCTCCTCACGTCTCTGAGTCCTGCTGCCGTTTCTAGAAGGCACAGCTGCTAACCTGAAGGGTCAGAGCTGTGGTCAGAGGACTATTCTCTGGTTAAGATCCTTCAAGGGAAAAGAAAACAGGGAGCTTTTTGGATTTTATCACAACACCCCAGCCCCCAAGGCAGCAATAAGCCTCCTTCCGTTGTTTCAAACGAGAAAGTGAGGTTATTTCTGGAACTTGGTGGGAGCTCTCATTCAAAGTTGCTGCTGAGCTGACGTCATGAAATATTTACCGTGTACTCCGCAACTTTCTGTTCTTCCACACGACCCAGAACATCCTGTAGAGATGTAGGTACATTTCAGAAGAGAATTATGTGATATAAACCGTTTTGCCTGACTTGGAGCCTTTTCTGTGCCACGTTTTGGTTTCCAAATGCGAGGAAGCAAAGTGGGATGCAGGCATCAACGAGGCCCTGCTGTCGGCCAGGTGCGCCCTGCATTTCAGGAAACTGCCAGCAGGTGGGAGAGGAGCCGTGCGGCTCCCACTCGGGGCTGGAGGACGGCTCACGGGACTGAAGGGAGCGTCGGCTGCCCCCCGCCAGAGCAAGCTGCCTTAGGACGCGGTGAGTCACTGCAGCGCGTGAGGGCAGCGTGCTGACTGCACGTGAGCCCTCCGCCTGCAGGCTCACACCCGCCCGCTGCGTTCTTGAAGCCATCTTGCTGCTCCGACTGCCAGGCTCTGACCACTAGCATCAGAGGCAAGGCTCATTCATCCGCAGGCGGGTCCACCCCTGTCCTCTCGCTGTGTCCCCGAGCCTCCCTCTCTCCCTCTCAACCTATTTATTCCAGAACAAGCTCTCGTTCTGCTCTCCCCGCTTCTGCCCATATTCCATCCTAGGTCCACCTTCATTAGAATTTAAATATCATATACCTGCAAAATAATACAATTGCCTTTAGGAGAGAGGATGGAGCAGCTAAATTCCTCTTTGTACCTGATTTGTGGTCAAGCCGAACAGTTACAAAAGGATGCCGAGCCAGACCAAAAACATCAGGGAAATGCCAGCATAAGCAATTAAAATGCTCCGCGTTGTAGCGCCCCGCCCCCGGGGCGCTGCTCGAGCCTGCGGTCTGGCTGTGGTTCAGTTATCACAGCTCTTCTCAAGGGACTGATACTGTCAGCTGGTCACTGCCGCTCCCTCTGGGCTGCAGCATAATTGGCCACAGTCTTGCATCCCTGGAGGTTCTTTACTTTTGTAAACGCTGGTATTTGTCTTTTAGGAACATGTGGTTAAAAGCAGTAGTTTGCTTTTTCACGGAGGTGTGAAATGATTAAAAAAAAGTATTACCAAGGGAGGCAGCTCATCCCCCACGCTCAGGAGACATTCCTCCTCCTGAGTCCCTGTTGCACAGGTTCCCTCCCCCTGCCCCTCCCCCTGTGAGCCTTTGAAAGCAAACGGTGAGCTAGACTTTGCACAATTAGGATTGTGTGATTGCCTGACTCTATGGGCGGAAATCGCTTTTTTTTTTTAATGTCTGTGTGCAGTTAAACTTTATTACTATATTCCTTCGTAGAAGACAAGTTAGGGGTTTACAGCATTTTTGACTCTGTCAAACAGAGGACCGGTAAGGAAATGGGAACAAATTTTCAATCTGTGACAAGGCCAAGTATTTGGAGGATGTGATTACTTCCTTCTCCCAACACAATTTCTGGAGAAATGCAGGTGGAGAATCACGGTCTCTGCCTTCGCTGCTGCCGCACGCGAGCGCGCTTTGTTGGGACCAGCTTTCTGTCGGTGTTTGTCCATGTGCCGGGGTTTCCCCTTGCATCTTCTCTGTCTGATCTCCTGAGACTCGCACAGCGGGTTGTGAGACCCCAGGACTGTATTTCTCCTCACACAGACCTCTTTCTCTGCATTCTTTTCACCCTTGTTTTCTGATTTTTTTTTTTTTTTGCTTTATTGCCCATCCATTTCTACATTCTTCAGGTATTTTCTCTAAATCCTTCCATTTCTCCTTCATTTTCTCCATCTGAGAACGTTTTACTTTAAGGTTTATAGCAAAAGTCACCACGTCCCTGAAGCCCTCTCCTACCCCTGCAGGGCAGAACGAATGGCTAATTCTCTACTGAGGCATTTACCTATTAATAACTACTCGTGTCTTCTCTTGAGAAATGGTAGCTTCTTGGGTCAATGAGCTACTTTCTTCGTGGAAATTCCATAGAGCAGAGGCTGAATGACTTCACTTAAAAATAAAAATTAAAAAAAGGAGGCAAGAGCATACAATGGAATAAAGACAGTCTCTTCAGCAAATGGTGCTGGGAAAACTGGACAGCAGCATGTAAAGCAGTGAAGCTAGAACACTCCCTTACACCATATACAAAAATCAACTCAAAATGGATCAAAGACTTAAACATAAGACAAGATACAATAAACCTCCTAGAAGAAAATATAGGCAAAACATTATCTGACATACATCTCAGCAATGTTCTCCTAGGACAGGCTACCCAAGCAATAGAAATAAAAGCAAGAATAAACAAATGGGACCTAATGAAACTTACAAGCTTCTGCACAGCAAAGGAAACCATAAGCAAAACAAAACGACAACCTACGGAATGGGAGAAAATTTTTGAAAATGAAACTGACAAAGGCTTGAGCTCCAGAATATATAAGCAGCTCATATGACTTAATAAGAAAAAAACAAACAACCCAATCCAAAAACGAGCAAAAGACCTAAACAAGCCATTCTCCCAGGAAGAAATACAAATGATCAATAGGCGCATGAAAAAATGCTCAATATCACTAATTATCAGAGAAATGCAAATCAAAACTACAATGAGGTATCACCTCACACCAGTCAGAATGGCCATCATTCAAAAGTCCACAAATGACAAATGCTGGAGAGGCTGGGGAGAAAAGGGAACCCTCCTACCCTGCTGGTGAGAATACAGTTTGGTGCAGCTGCTGTGGAAAACAGGATGGAGATTCCTCAAAAGACTAGGACTAGACTTACCATATGACCCAGAAATCCCACTCCTGGGCATATATCCAGAAGGAACCCTACTTCAAAATGACACCTGCACCCCAATGTTCACAGCAGCACTATTCACAATAGCCAAGACATGGAAACAGCCTAAATGTCCATCAACAGATGACTGGATAAAGAAGAGGTGGTATATTTATACGATGGAATACTTCTCAGCCATAAAAACCAACAACATAACGCCATTTGCAGCGGCATGGATGCTACTGGAGAATGTCATTCGAAGTGAAGTAAGCTAGAAAGAGAAAGAAAAATACCACATGAGATCGCTTATGTGTGGAATCTAAAAAAAATAAATAAATAAATACAAAACAGAAACAGACTCATAGACAAAGAATACAAACTTGTGGTTGCCAAGGGGACAGGGGGTGGGAATGGATAGACTGGGATTTCAAACTGTAGAACAGATAAACAAGATTGTACTGTATAGCACAGGGAAATGCACACAAGCTCTTGTGGTAGCTCATAGTGAAAAAAATGTGACAGTGAATATACGCATGTTCATGTATAACTGAAAAATTGTGCCCTACACTGGAATTTGACACAACATTGTAAAATGACTATAACTCAATAAAAAAGAAGTTTAATAAAAAAAAAAAGGACAAGGAAGAAAAAAGGAACTTCAACAGCTACATGAGAGAAATGAACATGACCCCGAAGAAAACAAGCCCAGGTAATTACAGGGCTTCACAAGGACCGAGGCTCACACAGCATGAAGGTGCCTTACATGTGGCACAGCGAGGCCCTGTCTGCTCTTCCACAGGTGAAGGGACTGGGTCAGCAGAGCTTCTCGAAGGCTCCAGGCTTGTTGGTGTACATCCCATCCAGACCCTGCAGCTGTGGACTCTCGGCCAGTTGTCTTTCCACTGAGTCCCCTTGAGATGGTCATTGTCAACATGAGGGCCATGGGGCAGTATGGTCTATAGCCTCAAGAATTTTACTGCCGCACTGTGGTAACAAGACAGGCATGCATGAGGAAATATGCTGACCCGACAGGAGGAAGGAGAGGCATGGGTCTCTGCCGTCTGGGAGAGCGATCGGGAGGTGTAAATCTCCAGGCTGTATCTCAGACTCTCGGATCCAGGTAGACGAGTGTGGCACCCAGGCATCAGTACTTTGGGAAAGCATCATGGGAGGTTCCTCCGTGCAGCCATGGCTGAGAAAGGCTGGACTAGGTAAATGAAGGAGATTGAAGCTCAGGACAGAGACTGAGGTTGATGGTTTGGTTCAAACTCAGTGAGAGCAGGAGGGAGGAAAGGAGTGGCTACTGACACAGGAGTGGGAAAACCAACCCTTATGGGTGGAAAGAGGAAAAAGGGCTGTTTGGGGGAACAGCAGGAGGGAACAAACCATTAGAGAGGTAGGTGACCAGGGGCAGATGGCAGAATCACGAGCCAGGGCAGGAGACCCAGGGCTTCCATGGTGGATGGTGCCACAGCCGTGTGTGTGGAACCCTGTTGTGTGAAGCGTAGACCACCTGGTCCATTTAAACACACCAGTCTTTCCCACCATGTGGCGCTGCTGCCCAGCGCCAGCGACAATCACAGTCCTGAGTCATTTGCGAGGAATGACCGTTCCATCCTGTTGATCGTGTGCCACTAATTAACTAGAAGACCTTCCGCAAAGAGGTGAATTTTGTTTGATGAAAAACGAATGGAAGCATACCTAGTGAAGTGGAAAACTGAATATTTAAAATTCTGGGTGATACATTGAAGAAAGGAATGTGCTGGGGGCAACATTTATTAGAGGGAAAAATTCCGGTTGTCGTGAGACAGGCTGGGTAGTTATCATTTTTAAGACTGGAAGAATGTCAGGTGGGATAGATTTCTTTATTGCTCCGTTTCTTTTATTCACTGTAATCCTAGAGTCACGGCTGCTTGGCTTTTACTCAGCGCCTGCTTGGGTTGGGAAAGTCAGAAATGTGTATCTTTCCCTACTTGCCAAAATGTGTGATTTTTACTTTGAACGAGACAAACTCTTTCAAAGACTTTATTCTTCCCTTCCACTGTCCAATGTGGTCTCATTCCCTCCCAGCTCTGCTCTTATATGAAATCATGAGCAACTCAGTGCCTCCTTAGATCTCTGTTGGATGGTAGAAGGCGTTCTGGACAATTTTAGACCCCCGGTCTTGATTCAGTGTTTAAAATACCTGACACAGCCTGGTAGCCCAAACTCCAAGCTATATTCAAAGTTGAAGGTTCTCCCACCTCTGCTGGGGAATGCCTTAGAATAGGGAGCTCTGGGGGGCTGGAGGAGTTGAGACAATCTTTCCTGTTGCCCCTCTGGTCTTCTGTGACCCCCACCCTCCCACCCCACATCCCTGGCCTTGTGGGTGTGTCACCTCAACCGCATGGCACTCTCCCTGGATGTCGTCACATTGTCCTCCCTCTGTGTCTGTGTCCAGGGTTAGAGCTGAGACAGCGCGGTGGGGAGAGGTTGAGAGATGGTTTGGTGCTCCCTGGGCCTCACTCGTGGTCATGGCTAAACCTCCCCTTGAAGGGTCCTCTGACTTTCCTCTGGGACCTCCACGTTCTGATCCTGCCCTGTGGGGGCTCCTCACTCAGGAACCTCTCCCTTCAGCTTCTGCGCCCACGGGCCCAGCACCTCTTTCTGTGAGTTTGTCTCACCCCCGTTGGAGGCCCTTTGAGACAGGTCACTTCCAAAGGTGCTGCAGCTGACGCTCAGTGCCCCGACTCTACCCCTGGACCCTCGCCGTCTTGGGAATACCTGTGGCCCCATCCCAGGGGGGCGGGATGACAGATGCTCCAGCCTCATCCCCCCTCCGGTGGGCAGTCTTTCTGAGGGTCCCCAGCAGGCGCGAGCCCCAGGTGCTTACAAAATAAGCTGTCTGATACGCCCTGCTCATTGGCTTCCTTCCCGAGCTTCCTGGCTCTCTTACAGGTACTCCCTGCAATCACCTCCTGTGTAATCACCTGCTTTCAGATCCATGTCGCCGCCACTCCAGGGGGAGGGTCCCTAAGAGGAGACCTGAGAGGAAGCATATCCCACCCTCTTTGACAGAAGTGTAATTGGCTCCCGCAGCGGCCACCACTGTGTGTTCGGCACCAGAGCCCAGCTGTAGCCTTTCACCCGCACACCTCCCGGTTCCCAGACACTGGGCCGTCTGGATCCCTCAGTTCCAAGGGACACCTGATAAGATCTCTGAGAGGCCCCCTGGGAACCCTCCACTGGACACTGGAGCGGTCAGACAGCACAGCCCCCCACCCCTTCTTCATGGGGGGCGAGGTAGGAAAACCAACACAGATATTGCACAGCCTCTCCCCAAAGAAGTTCTGTGGGGCAGAGTTTTGGGTTAAGAGTGGAAAATGCACTTGCAGCCTCCCTTTCGAGGCCCCGTAGGTGCTGGCCCCTCACTTTAGGATGGTGGGGGAATGGCACCGCACTTTTGAGCCTTGTCCAGTTCTAACACGTTGTTGCTGACGTCCGTGCTCTGTGCTGCAGAGGGACTCTTTACAACCCAGAAGGAGGGGCAGAGCATCGTGAAGGTGGGCCTTGGCTTGTACATACTTGTCTCCTGGGTACCCTTGACATAGCAGGTGCTCCGCAAATGATGTTGGTGGGAAGTACAAACGTGTCCTCAGATTGTAGGGGTTAGCCTGGTGCTCAGGGCTGCACCAGTCAGGGTTCTCCAGAGAAACAGACCGACAGGGGATACCGATCTCTGTCTCTCTCTGTGTGTATCTGTCTGTCTGTCTACCTATGCATGCGTCTACCTATTTATCCATCATCTAATCTGTCTGTCTGTTTATCTATCTACCCATCTATCTATCAATCAATCATCTATCATTAAAAGCTTTATTATAAGGAATTTGCATCTGTGATTATGGAGACTGGCAAGTCCCAAATCTGTAGAGCCAATGTCCCCGTTTGAGTCTGAAGGCTGGACACTGCTGTGGAACCAGGAAGGGCCCATGTTTCAGTCTGGAAGCAGTGAGGCGGGAGACTCCTCTTTCTCGGGGGAAGGTCAGCCTGTGTTTCGTGCAGGCGCTCCACTGGTCGGACGAGGCTCACCCACATGAGGGAGGGCTTCACTCAGGCTCCTGATTCAAATGTGGGTCTCACCCAAAAAAACACTCTCACAGACACACTCAGAATAATGTTTGATCAAACATCTGGACAGACCATGATCCAGTCAAACTGACATACAAAATTAACCATCACAACAACCAAATTTAAAAAAAAGCAGCAGATTCTAGGATCATTGGCAAATATTTAAAATCCTGACCAGACTTTTATGCAGGGATCCAGTGATGAGGAGGAGAGACGTGCTACCGTATCCATCACACTCTTACACTTTCTCACTGAATGATGCCTGTCAGCTGTGGGGTGAGGACTGTTATTTCCAATGCACCGAGGAGGAAACCAAAGCAAAAGTGAAGGGACTCACCCGAGCCCGTGTGAAGGGTGACCTGGGGGCAGGACCGGAAGGAACTTTGCCATTAGAAAGGAAGAACTTCCGAATGAGGTCGTGCCGTCTTTACTGAGCAAATGCCACCTGCCGCTGTATCATGGTCTACACGTTGCTTGAGTCCCTAGGGCGTAACAGATTGCCATGAGCTGGATTCCCTAGGCAACAGACATTTATTCTCCTACAGGTCAGGCCAGAAGTGCATTGTCAAGGTGTCGGCAGGGCCACGTTCCCTCTGGAGGCTCCAGGGGAGGAGGCTTCCTGCCTCTGTCTCCCTTGTGGCTGGTGGCAGCTGGCGTTCCTTGCTTGCGGGTGCGTCACCTCAACCACAGGGCATTCTCCCTGGATGTCTTCACACCCTCCTCCCTCTGTGTCTGTGTCCAAATTTGTCTCTCATAAGGACACCAGTCCTTGGGTTTACTTGGCTCACCTTGACTCTATTACATCTGCAAGACTCTATTTCCGAATAAGGTCACATTCACAGACACCAAAGGGCTAGGACTTCAGCTCCTTGGGGAGATGCATTTCTGCCCTCTGCACACGTTGACGGTCAGTGTCTCCCTGAGCTTAGGGTTTGCTGTTGGGGAAGCGGGACAGGAGGCGGCAGCAGGGGGAGGTGCGGAGGCAGTGGGGTTTGAAGCCGCCGTGCCAGGAGTCACTGAGCCAGATTTTGGGGGAAAGACTTGGGGCTGCGGGTCCTTTGCCGTTTCCTGGACACTCCCGGGCATCACTGCCGCAGTAACACGGCCACCGGACACGAGCGGGGGCCGCGCGAAGCCTCGCCTGCCACTTTACCTTGGTCGGTTTCGCAGGTCGCCTCAGATACAGCTCTGAGCGAAATAGCCCTCCACGCGCGATACCAAAATTCTTGTCTGTACATCCACCATTCTAAAAGCTTTCACCATCAGATCTGGGGCTGTTCAAAGAGGAAAATCTAGTGAGTTGAATAAGAATTCTCCAAAATTGGCGAGTCTTGGTTTCCCTAATAGTCTGCCCACTGAGGAACAGAGCTTGTGTCCCGTGTGTGACCCACCAGGCCCGTCTCAACTTGGATTCCATCCTTCCGTATCAACCCATCCTAACAAGATGTGACGTGTCTCCTAGGCCCTGCTCACTGTCCTCCAGACATTTCTTGTCATGAGACAAGCACGTGCTGGACAATAATGACATGCTACGAGCAGTGAATCCAGCGTTCGCCTCCTTGGTACAAATACACACAGATGTGTACAGGATCTGGGGTGCCTGAGTTAAGAACACAACGTGGTTAGATCACCTTCATCAAGTTTTTTCTTGTCTAAATTTACTTTGGAAAAGTTTCCTTTAGGAGAAGTACCAGACTTTAAAAATGTATTGTCTCAAGGTAAATGTGTTGGAAGGTGTTCAATAATTCAAAATACAGGCTTACGACGGAATCAGGCTTGAAAACTGTGCCACCTCCACTTGGCAGCGTCTGCAGACTCCTGCCACGATGCCTGCAGATGCTGGGGATCAAGATAAACGGGGTGATCGAGCTCCTCAGTGCTTCCGAGGGGCAGGAGGGCGAACAGTTCACCTGCGATGCACCCGAAGCGGCATAAGAGCCGGGCGACCCTGTAAGGTATTGTCTTTTGGAGTAAAGGGTAATTCCCATGAATACGATCTTGCTTTTCTTCATTTTACCCAAATGTGAAAGCTGCTCTGTTTCATTAAACGAGTTTCCGTGGAGTCACAGGAACGGCATTTTCTGCTTAGCAGCTTGCGCTCAATATTTAACTTGTCAACAGTACTTCTCGTTTTTGTCAAGTCATTTTTTGAAAAAAAACTTTATTGAAGTGTAGTTGATTTACAATGTTGGTTTCAGGTGTACAGCAAAGCGATTCAGTTATACATATACATACATATATGTATTTTCCTTGCAGATTCTTTTCCATTATATGGGATTATAAGAAATTCAATGTAGTTCCCTGTGCTGTCCAGTAGGTCCTTGTTGTTTGTCTACTTTATATACAGTAATGTGTCCGTAAACCCCCACCCCCTGATTTATTCCTCCCCGCCCTTTCCCCTTTGGTAACCATAGTTTGTTTTCTATGTTGGTGAGTCTGTTTTTAGTTTGTAAATAGAATTTGTATCTTCTTTTTGATTCCACATATAAGTCATAGCATATAATATTTCTTTCTCTGTCTGACTCACTTCATTCAATACGATAATCTCTCTGTCCATCCATGTGCCAAGTCATTTTGAAATCTTCAGTAAAGTATATAGTCAGTGCTCTGTATCCATGGCTGTGGCATCCCAGGATATAACCAACCTCAGACTGACAATTATGGGGAAAAAAAGTTCCAAAAAGCAAAACTTGAATTTGTCCCTCCCTGGCAACTATTTACATAGTATTTACATTGTATTTACAACTACTTACTCAGCATTCACGTTGTATTATTATAAATAATGCAGAGTTCATTTAAAGTATCCGGGAAGATGTGGGTAGGTTATATGCCAATATAATACCATTTTCTATAAGGGACTTGAGCATCCCTGGATTTTAGCATCCTGGGGTCATGGAACCACTTCCCTGTGGATCCTGAGGGACGACTGTGCCAATAGGTAGCTATCAGATGTTTAGAACTATTCTCTGTCACACAGCTTATGGAATTTCAACCTACGTAGGGGAGCTTGGTTGGTTGTCAGTAGCTCTGGAAACAGAATGAAGACGTTTCAAGTGTCTAGTTACAGATCCTTCTCAGCACAAGGATTACCTTGGAAACCACAGTGCTCTGCTCTCAGAAAGGTCCATTCCTACCTGTGGCTGCAGGTGGTTTAGAAAGAGAAACCCTGGAGCGTGTGGCTTTTCCTTCAGCCCAAGTGCGGAGACTTTCCGGAGACGGCTCCCAAGGCGTTCACACTGACCTGCACCTGCTCGCACGCTGCTGTCTCCAAGCTGCCTGTGCTCACAGGACTGCTGTAGTGTGGACATTGCCCCTGACGTTTTTTTCCCCTAGATCTTGTCCCCAGGTATAAAAATTATCTGTGGCCAGTCAGAAGCTTAAGTGGTGTGATGACGTGGGGAGGGTCAGCCACAGAAGTGCAGGCTTCTCATGGGGAAGGCAAAGATGTGGCAAGAGCTGCCCCTCCCCCAGACGCCTGGTGGCGCCTCAGGGGTGTGGGGCGGGGTCTGGGCTGACGCGGGGATAATGAACGCTCACCTCGTGGTTCACACCCTGCAGAGCAGCGGTGTGACGGTGGACTAATCACACCTTCTCTCCAACGCTCAGCTCCCTTATGGGCACAGCAAGGAATGCGAGAAAAACGTCCATCCGGCAGGGTCATCACAAGGATCAACTGGAGGACGGTAACTCAAGGAGTTTGAAAGAGCTTGTAAACCCACGAGGAATCACAATCACATGCGTCTAGCAAAGCACCTGGTACGTAATGGGTGCTTTCAAAAAGACTGTGGAGTTAACTCAGAATGCATAAATGGAAGGAGTAAGCAGCCAGTTCCACGCAGGATTCGGTTCTAGGGAGGCGTTCTGCTTGGCAGCACAGGGACAGACACAGAGGACAGTGTCTCCAGGTTCAAGATGTGCTGTTGAAGCAGGGAAGAAAACAGCAAGTGCTTATACAGTGCCTGCTATTTTCAGGGCCCTGTGCTGGGTGTGTTGGGAGAGAGGTGAGTTTTGTAAGACGGGGAAACTGCATTCGGCCAGGCACTCCTCTGCCACCTCTGAGAGGAGGAGGTGGAACCAAGAAAAGGCACGTTTTCCGGCGCATCTGTGTGGGGCCGCTCTGTTCTGCTTCTGTCTGTTTGTCTCTCCTAGAACCACAGTGTCCCAGTGAATGAATGTTTGTAGTAAGTCTTGAAATCTAGTGGAGCAAGCCCCCCACGTGGATCTTCCACACCGTCCGGACCGTCCGGGTCCTCTGCACGCCCACGTGCCTTTTAGAGCCATTTTGTCCATTTCCACCACCAACCAAAAAAACCTGCTAGGATTTCGATTGGTGTTACGTCGACTCTCTGGATCAGACTCTGGGGAGAACAGACGCGCGGCACTATTGCGCTTTCCCATCTGTGAGCGCGGCGCACTTCTCCGCTTATGTAAGTCTTTAATGTCTGTATTTCAGCTTTCACTATAGTGATCTTGCACAGATTTTGCTAGATTTACTCTTAGGTATCTGATTTTCTTGATGTTATGGTAAACAGTAAATATTTTTTAAATGTATTTTTAAATCATTTTTTGCTTTAGAAGCCTGGGCTTGAGTTCAGATTCTCCGATTTACTAGCTCTATGTCTTTAGACACTTCCCGTTACCTGCCTCAGTTTCCTCACTGAGGACAGGAGCGAGGACAGCGCCTCCATCACTGTATTATCAAGAGAATCAACTAGATGTCAGTGTCGGACTGAGAGAGTCTCAGGCTGTTGGGCTGAGGTACTGCCTGGGCAGGTTGGTTGCAGGCATTCTTGAGGTTCAAAGTCTAGGAAAATTCAATAAATATTAGTTCTTTTGCACAAATTTCCTGGTAAAGCCAGTATTTTTTAATTTATTTTTTATTTCTTTTTATCGAACTATAGTCAGTTATAATGTGTCAGTTTCTGGTGTGCAGCACAACAACTCTTGGTCATGTATATACATACATATATTTGTTTTCATATTCTTTTTCATTAAAGGTTATTACAAGATATTGAATATAGTTCCCTGTGCTGTACAGAAGAAATTTGTTTGTTTTTTAAAGCCAGTATTTCTTTTTTCTCCAAGAGAAACCAATTGCCAAATCTTCAAAGTGGGAGAGACCCTGCAAGATGCCTGAATGAGTCTATGTTACTGGTTTCAGCGATCACATTTTGGAAGGGGAGAGGACACTTCTTGATTTTGTATTTTTGCCATTCCGAGCAAGGACACTGTTCTAAAAGCTCAGTGGAGGCCTTTTGCAGAAGACTTCTGCCTCGTGACCACCTTTTAGGACATACTTAGTGCCCAAATGTACTGAGCAAATGTTCTGCATGAGTTACTTTTCTAAGTAGATGGTTTCCTTTTGATCATAGTAATTGAAACTCCAACCCCCTTAAGGGGACTGGAAAGTGTGCGCTTGGTGGACGGGCGCTCACAGAGCAGAGGAAATTGTCTGCGAGGCTGTGCTTTCTGGTGGATTGTTGATTGTGGAAAATGCGCTTCCTGCAAATAGATCCCTCAGCTCAGCAGGCTACGCTGATTCCCCCACTGCCTGTATTTTTGTCTGGGTCGGCCGGGGCCCCTGTTTCCCGCTCCACCATCTCTGCCATGTCCTTTGGGTTTTAACTTCTCTGTGTGTCATTTGGGGTGCTCAGTCCACTGAGGGGAGGGTGTACTAAAACCCACCTCTCCCTCTTCCAGAAGTGTCCCCTCCCTGTCCACACTCAGACCTGCCTTGCAGCTGGGGCAGCCCTCTCCCACGAAAGTGCTCGTCCTCCCCGCCCTGCCTGCAGAAGGCGTCCCGGGCACGTGCGAGGCCGCAGGGCCGGCGGGGGCGTCTGCGCCCGGCTCCTCCCGTTCCGACTCTCACAGCCTCTCCTCTCCTCTTGGCGGTACAGTCCCTCGGCGTTACTTTCTGCCTCGCCAGCTACAAAAGAAGAACCAGAATCTTTCCACAACCATTTCATCCAACTTTCTACCTGCTCCTTTTTATTAAAAACCATTCTAGATCTAAATCCCCGTGTTCCACGTCTGAAAAGAGAAAAATGAAATTATTCAAATTCGAAGTTCAACAACCTAGAACAAAATTGTCAATTACATGAAATTGTACCTCCCTTGTAGGAAAAAAAAATTTAGAAAATGCTCTTGATTATTTTAAAAACCGCAAATTGTCCAGGTTCCAGGGCTGCTCTTCACGCAGGATGCTCGGAGATCCGGGGGCTGCCTGGGAGGAAGGAGGCTTGCTTGGGTGTTTCCAGTTGGGAACTCAGGCAGTTCTCATCATCTTTTAGGAGTCCGTCCTGATAACGGCCATAGTGAAAGGCAGGCTGTAAGTCACGGGCAGGGACTCGATAACGTCCGGGACCAGAGAGGGGCGGGGGCTAGAATGTGCACAGCAGCTCGTGACCCCAAGCAGAGCCCATTAGTTTAACTTGCCTTGGATCCCATGCTTTATCTGCACCGTCACTGAGAAGTAGCTCCGATTTTCCTCCCAGCATAGGAAGAAGGAATCCCTCGCCGCAGAACATTCTGCAGTAAAGCCAGAAATCTGCCTTCTTTCAGGGCACCGCTGAGAAGGCGCTCTGGGCCTGAGTCTTCTGTCACAGGGCTCCCACGGCACACTGAGAAACTCAGAAACTTTCTCTTACTTATCTTGAGTTCTCATCAGGTAATTAACTCTCAGCAAATGACAGTGAAGCAAGCTCACCTGTGGTGGAGCGGGTGGGGGATCTTTGATGGGAGCTCACTCACCCTGCTTTGTTTCTAAAGAGCATGAGTCCCAGACGGGTTGCCTGGTTGCATGGCAACTGGACGGTGACAGCTGAGCCCTGGCCTTCTGCCCCGATCCTCCTTTCCCAGGCGGGCCACACGGCCTCTTAGAGCTCTGGGCAGGGGGAGGCCACTCGATGGGGTGGCCAGTGGTGAGGTGAGCCTAATCTCTTGGGTGACTTTTGTGTTCACGTACTTTACATGAACAGCGAGAGGAGAGCCCGCCGGCACCAGCCCTGGGGTCTGAGGGGCGCAGCTGTCTGCAGGAAGTTAGGACGAAGGGCTTGTAGCAACTCCTTGTAGGATGCTGTGTGTCCACGGCCTCTTCTCAATCAACGTGGGTGCTGCAGCTCCCTGGAGAATGTTCCTTCATCTTACTTGAGCCTCCATGTCTTCATCCATGATGGGGGTGACAATAACGTCTCGCTCATTGGGCTTTGGAAGGATATTTGGCCCTGTCATCTGTGGCTGGCACAGACCACACACTTGGTAGATATTAGCCGAATTTATTATTATTCGTTATGGAACAACTTGCTCAGTATACACCTGGATGGTGGAGACAGGTGGTCCTCCTGGTAATCAGAGAGTTGGGGGACGTTCTCTCTGTCAAGGACGCTTGGAGGATGTTCCATATCTAAATCCTGCAAAGGGACTGGATGACCTCTCTGGGCGCCTCTGGGCCTCTCTGTTTAAAATAATCTGTAAAATGTTTTAAAGAAAGAGGGCTTATGTTTCCAGGGCTTCCCCCCGCCCCTTTCCTTTAATCAGATACTATGTAGCAAATAAATGAGATGTTCTGTTCTCTCCTATTGGGGATATTTTGAAAGCTAAAATAATTTCAACTTCTGATTTCTTTTAAAAAGAAAAAAAAAAAACCCAAACTAAAAATGCCTTCATCTCTACAGCTGAATTTTAAATCACAGAGCCAGATTATCGATGTTCACCCAGAGAATTGTAGCAGAGTCATTAAATCTTATTACAAAGCGAAGTGCAGAAAGTAATTGCACATATTTGTAAGTAGCTTAGAATTGATTAAAAATGCATAAAGAAAAGCTGCAAAATTCTCCGCAGACCCAAGGATGCTACCCTCTTAGGGAAGCCATTACAGCCGCTCAGGCTTTGAGTAACCGTCCCAGTGTCCCTGTGAACGGGCAGGAAGTGGGGGCTCCTGGCTCTTCAGCCCTGGGAGCAGAGCCAGGGCAGCCCGGAGAGGTTGCTATGCTTTGGCAAACCCAGGAGGAGTGGAATTCACCTTCTTTTGGGGAAGTGTTGCAGAAAGCTCACCGTTATACTGACCTCATCGTCTGGAATATCACCCCTCTCTCTTTTCTATTCTGTTTTTTTCCCCCCTCCTGGTCACTCACACCTATTTTTGCAGCCAATTTAGAAGACTGCACTGAAAAACCATACCTAGGTGCACTCAGGTATGTTTAGTCACTGTAAAACCAGTGTGCAGTTAAATGTACAGTGGGAGGAAGTTGATAAATCTCTGTCACTAGTAATAGAATCTAAACTCCTGCGGGCAGGGACCAAGTCCCCAGACCTGCTGTTCAGTAAGGCCCCTCTTTTAGTCCAGCACCACATACTGAAGGAAGTGGAAACCCAAGAAAATGTCCTCGAGTGTAAGCTCCTTATTGTACTTGATTTTTTGAGTAATTAACTGCATCTCATGCCTTTGGGGGGAGTTGATTACTTCAAAAAGTGGCTTCCACTTGAATGAGAGGCTGAGCACATATATTTCTTTTCTCTTCGTCAAAAAATCCTATTCAAAAGAGGGTTAAGGAATGAAAAATGAATTACTTATAGTCCTAATGAGGGTCGGAGGGAAACCATCACTGACTGACAGCTTTCTGTACGCTTCCTGAAGACAAAAGCAGGTGAAGTACTAGTGACTGAGAAATCAGGGGACGAAGGTCCAGAGGACTGTAACTAGGAGACCCCAACTACACACCTCTCCCTGTGCCCGGCAGCACCCCACGGAGGGCAGGGTGGGGGTGAGACAGGGAGGGTGAACCAAGAGCTGAGCCCTGGCAAACCCCTTCCTACTCTTTGAGGACAGAACAGCCACTAGGCAGATGTTTACCCCTCAGGCAAAAAGACAAAGGATTCTTCACTAAAGAAATTGAACCAATTGTCTGAGAAAAAGCAGCAGACGGGCGCCCCAAGGCAGCGCATCTGAGCCCCCCTGCTGCCGCCTGTCTCCATCCCGCTCAGGCTGGGTGAAACCTTCCGTAGGAGGGGCCTTGTTACAGACACAGGGCTCATGGCTCTGCCATCACAGTGTTTTAAAATATGAACAGACGACGGGGGCGCACGGATGTTTGAAGAGAGTCAGCAGCCTAACAGAGAAAGGCAAAGACAAGCAAGCAGAGGAACATGTCCCAGAAGAAACACAGTTCAAGGAATAAAAGTGTACTTTAAAAAATTCTAATTGGTGTCCCTGGAGAAATTTGAGAAAGATATAAAATCCATAACACATAAACAGGATTAAAAAAAAAAAAGACAATTGGAGAACAAGAAGGGTCTTCTGTTGAGTTAAAAAAAAAAAAAGAGCTTCAAAGTACAAAATTCAACAGAAGGTTTAACAAGGAAATCTCTTCTAAAATGGGACAAAAACAGAAAAAACAAAGGGACAGAAATACGTGCAAGCACCTAAGTGACAACAAAGACAGATTAAAAGGGCTGCAGACGAGAGTGTTTCCGTTAAGAGAAATGTCATTGAAGGAATACTAGACAATCATTTCCTAGAACTGAAGAAGGTATGTCCTGTCCTTGGACTGAAATGGTCCTCTGATCCTAGCACAACGTATGAGAAAGAAGACACTGAGGCACATTTTTACAAACGTTCAAAATTTACTAATTAATAGAAGATTCTGAAAGCCTCCAGAGAGTAAGAAATGTTCACCTACGAAGGCTCAGAGTCAGACTGCCTGTGAAATTCTTACAAGATTAATGTCCCAAGACAGGGAGGAATGTCTTCTGAGTTCTGAGACAAGTGATTTACAGCCTAGAATTCTACATGCAATAAACTTATCAACTAAGTGTGAAGACAAATTACACGAGAACCCAGAAGTTTTACTTCCAAGGCAAACTTTGTGACAATGCTATTCGAGGATGTGCTCCAACAAAACAAGGGAGTAAACCAAAAAAGGAAAACTTAAGGTCCAGGAAGAATAGATTCTACCTAAAATGACAACTCTGCAACAAAACTAGAGAGAGATTAGTCTAGAGCAAAAAGACTCAGTAATGACATGTGAATGGAACATAAAGGATTCTATATATATGAAAATGTCCTTGAGGCACTGAATGATGGTACATATCTGATAAAAGCAGACATGACAAGGTAGGTAGATGGATAGAGAGATAATTAAGTACTATAGGAAAAATAAAAGGCTTATAGAAGGAGAATTTAATTACACTATTATTTTGATGTTATTGATTTTTACCTTTTAGAACCAACCTAGAGACTAATCGCAATAATGATTATAGAACAAAATGTATTAAACTATTAACATTGGCAATAAAAAAGCAAAAGTATAACAGTCTGGGAAGAGTTTAAACCTAGATTTAAGCTCAATCTCTTATTTCCTGGTTTCCCCCCTTATTATTCCTGAGTAAGGAGATGAGCATGTTCTGACCTCTGATTTTCTTGGATGTTCCCATTGTATACCAATAAATATTACACAATAAGGGTATGTGCATCTGGAGCATCTATAAAGCTCTCCAGAATGTCCCCACTTCTTCCTAACAGCTGCAGTTCTGGTTGGGAATTGACAAACAGGCTTCTGTTTGGCACATCTCCTTCTCTACCATCCTCAGATCATGTCCGAGGTGACTACCTTTAAGTATCAGACTGGCTTTGTCTGTGTCCTTCTTTTTCATTTGAACTGTTTCGACCCTTGCAGCCATCTTGCTTGCAGCTCTGCTTCCCAGAAAGGCTGCATTCCCTGCATGCCTGTATGGTGAGGGCTGCATATTCCATGGTGCAGAGCTGTCCCTACGTGTAGAGGAGAGGTTATGGGCCAAAGGAAGCACCTAACCCCTACATTTGGCTTTAGCATTAGAGTGTCACGGATGCAATGCTGTATTTATCCGTGTTGCCCTGGCTTTCTCTTTGGAAAATGTCACATTCAGAATGGAAACCCAGGGAGGTGATTATCCAGGTGTATTTGCTGATGAGCAATTGTATTCCTGCAGAGGGATAATGGAGCAGGGTGGAGGCTGCTGAAATTTATTCCCTCCATATTTTATTCCTCAGCATTATTCAATGTTCCTTCTTGGCATTTGAGACTGATTTTTCCTAGGCTAAACAGATATAAATGCTTATAGCATAAAGTACCTGTTCTCTACAGGTAGTAAAAACGGGCATCTCTAAATTCATTCATCCAGATCCCATTGTGGGGACTCGGCTCAGCTTGTTCAACCTCCCATTACAGGACAGGATAATGGTAAGAGTGTGGGGAGGACCAGGGGTCAAAAATCTGATGAGAATTCAGGGACACTTTGACCTTTGGGAGAAAGGGCCGTCTCCCTCTGAGCAATGCAGGAATGGCCCCTTCCTTCAACAGGGAAGGCCGTGTCAGTCTGGTTAGTGCTTCACCAAGAAGGGGGGCTCGGAACCCAGAGCAGCACCCACTCCTACCTTTCTCTCCCTGGCGTCTGGGCACAAGCACCAGTGTGGAGGGAGGAAGGGATGGAGATGTGTTGAGAAGAGGAGATAAAGATTTGGGAGGTGGGGGCAGGATGCGGCCATGTGTAACGCACACACTACGTTCTTTGCTGTTGTTTTTGTTTTCTTTCAAGACATGTTCCTTGGTAGATGTTCTAAGAGACACGAAGATGACCCAGACACAGATCCTGCCCCAAAGGAGCTTACAGTCTAGCAGAGGAGACGGGGCGCAGGCTCAGGAAGCACAGTCAGGGCTTTGTTTCCTTCAGGAGAGCCTAATGCTGCGTCTAAAGCAGCTCTTCCTGAGCTGACGGAAGCTGAGAGGCCATCATGGGCGTCATCTGGGTGAGGAGGGAAGAGATGTGAGAGGCTGGGCAGGCAGAACGGCCGGGCTGAGCTGGAGAGCGGAGTGGGGATTACGGAAGGGGCGCAGGTGACGGAGACGTGGAACACCGGCCACAACATCAACAGAAAGAGCCACGGGGTAGGTTTGTGGAAAGAAATAAAAAGTGTCACATAAAATTCTTCTGCATTTTTAAAAATTGAAGTGTAGTTGATTTACAGTGAGTTAGTTTCTGGTGTGCAGCCGAGTGATTCAGTTCTGTATATATGTGTGTGTGTATTCTTTTTCATATTCTTTTCCATTATGGTTTATGACAAGATGTTGAATGTAGTCCCCGTGCTACACAGTAAGACCTTGCTGTTTATCTGTTTTATATACGGTAGCTTGTATCTGCTAATCCCAGACTCCTCATCTATCCCTCCCCACAACCCCGTTACAGACTCACAGACACAGAAAACAAATTTACGGCTGCGTGTTTTCTCAAATTCGTTTTGCAAATACGCACATTCATTGTAGAACGAGCGAACACTTGAAAGCGCAGCCAGACGCCGCGCACAGAAGCCAGACCCCCTCGGGCGCGGGCTGCGTGTCCCCGGGCGGTCCCCTCTTCTTGTTCTGAAATTTCCTTTTTCCCTGCAGCGGCCCTTTCCTTGGCAGCAGGTCCGAATCTGAGGGGCTGCCCCCCGAGCTCTCCACTCTGCCGGCTTTGCCAGCAACCCGCTTGGCCCCTCAGCACCTGTTCCGTCCCTCTGGGCTCTGGCTGGCGGCCCGACAATCCACCAAGATCGGCAGCACGCAGGGCTGTGCCCAGAGGGGACATCTGGTTACCTCGCTGCAGGCGGCTCATTGTCCTGTTGCCCAGGAGTGAAACCACACGGAATAATTTCCTTGCATAAGCTTTCTTAAAGGAAGCCAGCTCGTGTGTGTGTGTGTGTGTGTGTGTGTGTGTGTGTGTATGTTTATATGATGAATGATGAGTTTGGAAGCATTGAAAATAGAATCTATCTCTCTCACACACACACACACACACACGCACAGACAAGCATCACACAAGCTCCCAAGGAAAAGCCAAGATCGCAGACAACGCTATTGGGGCTGCCAGTATTGTGCACTGTGCTCAAGCCAGATGCTCAGTTGATTTCCCAAACATGCTGATCTTTCTAGAATCCCCCACATTTCCAGTCCCCACAGCATCCACACCTGTATTCTCTGCACTGGGCTGAGGGTGTCTGAACCTCATTTTCAGAGCATGATGATTTATGTGGAGTTACAGTTCTTATTTTTATATCTTCTCCCTTTTGCACCAACAATAATCGTTGGGAGAAGTGGGGGAAAACATAACTGTCTCCCATCTACTGGCGGGTAGAGCAGGGCCGGGCATTCTGACACGGTCTTGACCGGCTTCCGGGAAAAGCCTGCTTGCTCCCAATGGTGGTATTTAATACAGGAGGGGTGAGCCGGAGGGCTGGTGCTCGCTAAGTGACATTGTTAAGAGAATTAATCAGTGTGGCTTGGAGGTCAGACGGTGATGGCAGTGATGACAATGATGGTGATGCTGACAATGGTGACCACCCAGCTGGCATCGGGAGAACTGGGTTAAGGACACAGCCTTAGTTAGGAGCCCGCCACCCTCTCATTTCTGGCAGTCAGTGTCAGAGTAATAAAGGAGAGTCACGAACACGTTTACTATTTTTCTCTCATCTATTATGATAACTTAACAGGCTTGTTATTGTAAACAAACTTACTAGAGTCATTACATTTTTTTGGACATTAAAGAACTTAAATTTTTCCTTTTTACAAAAACAGAGCCTTTTTAACAGAAAAAAACTCAGAAAATAAAGTCAAAGCAAAATGACAACACTCAATACCTCCCCCGTTCTTAGGCCCATTTGTTTACGTAATTCTCAACTTTTATACACACAGATAAATCACTAAAAATAGCATCTTATTGTATAGTCTTCTAAACTTTTCACTTAAAATTGGAACACTGGTGTCCCTGACTTGTGTCTGCACTCAGCTTAGGGACATTCCATGATTTGTTTTAATCAGGTCCCTAGTTTGATATTTAGTTTTTCTTTTTCTTTCAAAAAAATTTTTTTATTGAAGTGTGGTTGATTTACAATGTGAGTGTCAGGTACAGCAAAGGGATTCAGTTATACACATACATCTATGTATTTTCTTCTCAGGTTCTATTTCATTATATGTTATTACAAGAAATTGAATGTAGTTCCCTGTGCTGTACAGCAGGTAATATTTAGTTTTTCAATGTGAGAAATGAATTAGATAAGCATTAGTGCAAACTGCAGTAAAACTCTAAATGATCCAGCCCCAAATTCTGCTTTGACTTTAAATATCCAAATAATAAAGGAGAGAAAAATAAGATCCCGAGGCACAGTGTGTGTGCAGGTGCTGTTTTAGGCAAGTCGTTTTGTTTCCCGGTTCCATACCACCAGGTCTGACTGCCAGTTACCTGGCTGCCTTGTGTTCTCTGGGACCTGGAGGGGGCCACGGGGAGGTGCACTTCAGACTGTATTGTGATGCTCACATGCTAGGAACCTGCAATCGATTTTCCTCTACATGAGAGGCTGTTAAATCAACTCTCTGCCCTTCAGCCGAAATCCAAGTGCATTTCTACCTAGGATGAGGCAAATATGCCTTAATGAAAAACCATGAGACTCTGAGCACTGGGTGCCCTCACCTTCACAACCAGTGGACTACAGTCATATGATTGAGCTCACTAAAACCCTGGTGATATTGTGGGATGAGGCCAGAGGTTTCCATGGCAACTGAAATGATACACAAGCCCTCAGAACAGGGTGTCACAGAGGCCCATGGAAGGAGAGGAACATGGATGTAGTCAGGAGGTGGGCGGAGACCCCTTCTTTCTTTCCTGCATTAGAAGGAAGGGCCGGTGCTGGGCCACCTTGTCAGGTTGCACAGTTCCTTTTCTGCACCTTCCTGCCTGTCCTCTCTCCTCCCTTCTCTATATCTCTCAGCCCCGCTCTGTCGGGGCTACTTGGGAATTCCACCTGGCATCCCCAGCTAGGAAGCATCCTGTGGACCCAGCCTGACTGTTCCTTCTTCTCTGCTGCAGGTGCTTTCTCTGCCACCTCTTCAAGGACTGATAGCACGGACCTGGACATGCTACCATGGTGAAGGCCATGGAGGCAAATGTCCACTGATGTCCACAATTTTTTGTCTTAGTAGGTGATTTCCACAGATAGGCTGCTTCATCCAGGACTGAAAAATAACTGAACTTCCACGGGCTTTCCACTCTAGCACTGATTGTTAGAGACCAGGCTGAGAATGATGAGCCTCATTCCAATCCAGGCAGAGAAGGGCAGCACTGCGATGGACTAGTGATGTCTGCCACGGGTGTGGGATGGACAGTGTGATGCTAAGCCAAGTACATGCTAACCTTCCTTTAATCCAACTGCTAAATGTCAGATCATAGGAAGGCTGGGGAAAGACATAGAAAAACAACAGTTGAGGGGCTCTGGGGTCTGTTTGCATGGAAGCATTCTTGTTTGCACACTGATTTAACCACCCTTCCCTTATGACACATTCTCACAGCATCAGAGTCCTGGGGACCATCGTCAAATCTGATGGTGAAGAAAAATGAACAACCTATTTGTCTCCATCATTCATGTCTACATAGAAACTTGGGTCTGAAAAGATGGATTTTTCTTATTTCTAATCATCTTGATTATCACCTGAAGTCTTAACTGAAGAAAATACCTTCTAGAACTTGAAAAGAAAAAGCCTCCTCTTGTTTGGCAAGCTCAAGCTGGAGGACGCATGCTTCACAATAAATGGTTTGTGTCCTCTTCAAAGTTTGCTTCTCATTTGCACAGGTGTTTGGAAGATAGGGCCAGGTATTTCCCCCAATCAGACTTGCATGTGGTTTCTAGAATACGGTCTGTTAGAAGCTTAACGCTATCCGCAAATTTAGTTTCTATTTAGTTATACTGCTGCCCAGATGGACCATGAGCCGGACAAATACTAATCGCATATAATAATCAAAAATATATTGTTTGGGATGAAAAGTAAAGTCGAGGAAGGTATAATGGACCCTGAAGGTGAATGCGGAAAGGACATTTCTTATGTACCTAGTGGGGTGACAGTGAGCCCCCTTGAAGGAGACGGCTGATGCAGGGGCATGGGGAGGGCCTCTGTGCCCTGCTCTGGGTCCCCCAGCGTGCTAGTTTCCTGCTGCTGTTGTAACCCGACAACTACAAGCCCAGTGGCTTCAAACACACTTACTATCCTACAGTTCTGGAAGTCCGAGGTCATGAGGTTAAGGTGTCCGTAGGGCTGGTTCCTTCCAAGGTTCTAAGGCAGACTCTTGCTTCCTTGCCTTTTCCAGCTTCCATAAGTCGTCTGCACATCTTCCCTCACTGCCTTTTCCTCCATCTTTAAAGACGGCAGTGTAGCATCTTCCAGGCTCTCTCCCGTCTCCAACTTGGACTCTGCCGCCACTGTCACATCTCTCTTTGTCTTTGATGATTTTGCCTCCCTCTTGTAACCATCATTGCAATTAGACTGGGCCAACTCAGATCACTCGAGAGAGCGTCCCTGTCTCAAGATCCTTAATCACATCTGCAAAGTCCCCACTGCCCTGTAAGGCAACCTATTCACATGTCCCAGGAGTTATGACATGAGCTTCTTTAGGGGGGCCATTACTCTGCCACCACACTCAGCATCAGGAGTTGTCCCCGCAGCCTGCTCCCAGCAGGTCGGGCCACCTGGCGGAGATGCTCCCAGTTCTGTGTCGTTAGGCACTGAGCTACTGGCTGAAATCCCGCCCTCATGACCTGCTTTCACCTTGAAGACAACAGCAAAACCCCTTGGCTATTTTAAAGAGAGTAAAGCGCATCAACCTTGCAATTAAGATATAAATAATTTCTATCCTAAGTCCTACCTGCAGCGCATTATGAGTGAAGGCGACTAGATCTTTAGAAACAGCATCATCGCTCTCAAGACAGCCTGTTCCCATGGGCGAGTTCTCCAAACCTACAGTCCTTGGTAATATGTGCGTGACCTGCCGGCCGTCCTGCTTCAAAAGGAGCTGGGCTGCGTGATGCTTTTTTTTTTTTTTTTTTTTTTTGCTTTCCAGAATCTTCCCCCTCCTCCCCCCCGCCCCCATATTGAGAAGTCTAACCTGAAAGTTCTGGGAACTGGTCACAGCAGAGGGCGCGGTTCTGTGCGATTTTGTGCGCTCGTCTGCTGTTTCCTTCCCCAGAGCTCAAGTCACTTTCGACAAAACAGCCAGAGAGGTTTGATTGCCTTCGGAAGCAGAGGGCTAGGCATGTAATCAGGGCTTAATTGGAAACCCTGAGTGCTAAGTCTGGCCCTCAGGTGGGCAGATTCCCTGCAGGAGGAAGGATAAGTGCAGACCTCTCCGTGCGGCCTCTTGAACCCCTCCAGAGCTTAATCACAGGAGCGGAAGCGGCCCTGAATGAGCTCCGCTCCGTAATCAGCACGAATGTCTGTCACCGCTGCACTGCGCCATTTCAGCCAACTCTCAGTAAACACAATTCAGCCTCTTTAAAAGATACTGAGTGAGAGGAAAGAGATTTTGTTGTTGGATCTCCTCCCCAGAGCTGTCAGCACTGGGGCTCAGCAGGGATGCGAGCTGGAGGCGGCCCAAGCCAGGTGGGCGCGGACCCAGCCGCCAGTCCTGTTCCACGTACGGAGGTGCACGAGGCTGCGCGTCCCGAGTCACTCCTGGTGGCCCGTCTCCAGGGCTGGGCCAGGGCCGGGGAGGCTCTCTGGTTTCTGTTGAGGGGCTTCTCTGTGATCTGACCCCTCAGGTCTGGTGGCTCGCTCCCTTTGTGTTGCTTGGAGGGCACAGGAATCTCCCTCGGGGCCCCCAGTGCAGCCTTGCTCGGTGCCCACCAGCCAGCCCCTCTGTGAGTGCCCTCTGCCGGGTGCTGCTACCAAGTCTTTGGAGCATCCTCGCTCTTTCTAAATCCGTCCCAGGCCATATCCTCCAACCTCTCGGTATAGAGGAAGTGCCCACGCCCTCTGCTGGCGCCCACAAGGAGAGTCCCTGTACAAACTCTTACATGAACTTAGGTTCTCACTAAAGACTGTTTTCTGACTGAGACCTAGAAAAACTAAGAGACTAGTCACCCTCCTGAAATAGAGGAAGGGGAAAAAAATCCATGTTCACACTGCATGTGGTTCTGGTGGGTGCGACGGGGGATACGGTAGATGATAGGCTGGTGGGTGCGACGGGGGTGCCTTGTGGAGTGTAAAGGTCCAGGTGGGCCCCCTCAGCCCTGCTGAACGGGGAGGCCGGGCTCCGGTGGGACGAGGAGAGTGGCAGGACGAGGCGCTTGGTGGCCACACCGTGCAGGACTTGAACTCCTGAGAGGGTTGACTGGGGGAGGTTGGACTCAGGTCCCAGGAAGTAGAATCCAGCAGGGATTGGGCTCAGTAAGACCAAGACCCTGGACCTGGGACATACGAGCGGA
The DNA here is from genome assembly GCF_048773025.1 of Camelus bactrianus. NCBI lineage: Eukaryota > Metazoa > Chordata > Mammalia > Artiodactyla > Camelidae > Camelus > Camelus bactrianus. Next base: position 4,179,117 of record NC_133539.1, read on the forward strand.
ACTTGCTCAGAAGGCTCTAGCCAATAAAACGGGGTGCAGGGTCTAATTAATTTCTCTACAATGTGTGAGAGTTTCAAATGCTGCATATCCTTATCCACATTTGGTATTGTCTGATTTTTTTAATTTTAGACATTCTGCTAGATTTGTAATGGTATCTCACTGTGGATTTAATTTGAATTTCCCTAATAACTAATGATGTTGAGCATCTTTTATTTTTTATTTTTATTGATTTTTAATGGAGGTACTGGGGATTGAACCCAGGACCTTGTGCATACTAAGCACATGCTCTACCACTGAGCTATTACCCTCCTCCTTAAACAGCTTTTAAAGTGTTTGTTGAACATTCATATATCTGTTTTGTAATATATCTGCTCAAATCCTGTGCTCATGTTTTAATTGTGTTGTTTATCTTATTAATGGTTTGTAAGCGCTCTTTACATATTCTGGATACAAATTCTTTGTCAGATATATGTGTTATAAATATTTACTCGCAAACTATGGTTTACTTTATCATTTTATGAACAATGTCTTTACAAGAACAGAACTTTTAAAATTTAATTAAGTCCGATTGATAATTTTTTTCTTTTGTTTGTGCTTTTGCTGCTGGGCTAAAAAAATAATTGTCTATTCCAAGGACACGAAGATGTCCTCCTATATATTCTTCAACAAGATTTTTAACTTTAGTTTATTGATCAGTTTCAAATAAATTATTGGAACATTTGCTTGATCTTTTCAAACTCTTTAAAAAATATGACATGGGTCTAAAGTAATCTATTTTTAGGACTGGTTTATCCCCTCTACTAAGATGCAGCCCTTCTGGTGTCTGTAACAATTGCCCTATGTACTCAGTGAATAATTGCTGCCTGGTGGGTACCTGGATAATTCCGCATTATAAGTGAGTTCTGGGAATCTTTTAGCCTATGGTTACCAAAAATAATTTTTCTTTCCTCAGTAATAGTCCTTTGCCCATCCTTGTGGATTTTCATCCTAGACATGTGCAGATTCATATTCAAGAGACTCCTGATGTAGACTTTGGGAACTCTTTCTCTGCACAGCCTCCTTCTCTCCGGTGCCCTGCTCCACGAGTTCTAGCTGCTACACGCTTCCTGAACTGTAGCCTTTTCCCTCCGCTCAGCAGATTACTGGGATCTGCTTTTGGATTTCTCTTCTCTGCCTTGTGGTCAAGAGAGCCTGGATAGCCATGGTGTTTACCTCATTTCTTTCCCTTTAATTAGGATTCAAGTTCTGTATAGTATACCATCCAATGTCTGAAAATATGTACTTCATATACTTTGTCCAGTTTTTCTAGTTCTTTTTAATGGCAAGAGTGCAAATACTATGCCAGTTACTCTTCCATTGGCAAAAGCAGGAATTTGTATTTTTAAATTTAATTCTTATATCCTTAAGAGTTTGGTATTATTATTAATCCCATTTTACGTTTAGAAAAACTTAGGTACTGCAGGTTCAGCAAACATTATACTACTTAGCTTACAATTATTTAGCTTTGTACCAATGATTCATTCATTTATTCAGCAAATCCTGAGCACTTACTTCATTCCAAGCAGTAGAGCATACATGAGTTTTGTGTTTATTCAACTTGCAGTTTCATGGTAGTGTCCAACACAGTGCCCGGACTGTTGTAAAAGATAAATAAAGATTTGCTGAATTGATACCAGTATTTGCAAGTGATGCCTTAGCTTATGTGTGGGTGGAGAGCCTCAGTCCTGCTTCCCCACTCGGTGTACTTCTGTAGTGTTCCTGGCTTGTGGTTATGCAACTTTGGCTTGGTTGCTTCCCATGACAGGGAGCGTATTATCACACAAGACACTGCACCCTGTTTCAGAACTCTAACTAACTGCAAAGTTCCCCAGCCAGGAAATTAAGTGGGAACTCGGCCAATGAAAAAGCACAGAGGTTTTCTGCAGAGAAGAAAGGGTATTAAGTAGGAAACTTGGGAGGCATGAAGACAGATTTCATTTATCACTTTTCCCAGAGCTCAAGGGTTGTTTATCTTCAAGTCTTCCAGGTCCCCACCTCTGTGTCCTTACTCAGCAGCTGGATGACAGCTTGTCAGAGATGCTGTGCAAGGAATCCACGTACGCTGTGTGAGCAGTGGGCTGGGGCTAGGCTGGTGTCCTCTAAGATGCTTCTGACTTCTTGGAGGTTTCGACAGGGGTTTTCTTTTTCCACTTCTCTTCGGAAGCTTTATTTATAGTCAGACCTAAAATGTGTAAAAGGTTAATCCCTGCAAATACACCCTGCTGTACTTTTTATTTTTTTGCTAGACTTCATGAAGGGTTTATTTCATGAAGCCTCTCCAATATTGTCCTCTGCAATCTATGATCTAATTTCATCTGGTCTGTGTCTACATTTTCCCACTCACATTTCTGAAACTTTGCTTCCACCCCTAAATTCTATTCTTTGCAGTTGATCTGGAAACTCGGGGGCAACAAGACTATTCTCAGTAGCTCAGTCCCTACAAATCCATTTCTCAATGCCTTCATTTGGGCCTTGGACAGACAGCCAGCCAGAAAATACAGGCCTCCCAGATATGTGCTGTGTTTGTAAACTGAGAAGTTTCTTCAGAAAGTTTTATTTATGTTAATAAAGCATTTTAATGTGCTTTGGAGAAAACAAGAAAAAAATCTAATTGAAAATAGGGAATAAAATTACTTTATGAATAACATTCCTCTATCATAGTGATTTCAGGCTTTGAATAATCTTGTTAATTCAGCTCAGCGAGGTTCCCGGGGCTGGCCCAGCAGATGCATAATCCAAGGAGACAATGGAGTGATTTGGATTGCTAGGCGCTAAAGCACACTTCCTGTCCTGCTGGTCTGCTCCTCTCAAAGCCCAGCAGCTGATGCAAGCCCTTTGGCTTGAGCCATGAATAGACCACCTGCTCAGCTATTAGACAAATACATTTAAAACTGTGAGTACGGACCTTTGGAATAAACTACTGTCGTAGATTACTTTTCATGTAAATATTTCCAATGAAATGCACAAGACAGATTGATGGTCAAGGCCGATAGTATTGCACATCAGATGTCTCTCTGCCGCACCAAATGGACAAAGTGTAATCCAGTCATCAGCTGGACTAGTCACTATGAGGCCCTATCTGAAAATTTCCAGCCAAGGATTTGCGAGTCTACCGGCAATTCTGGTAGAAAGTCCAAGTTTCTGACTTTTAAAATGTGCTACGATCTGATCCTTGAAATGCATGACCCATATATGGTTAGAAAACTCACACTCCCTCCCCACCATTATTCTCTCTGCTAATGTAAGCTGGGCTGTTTGCACCTCCCATTAACCATACATGCATCCTAGCTCTCAATATCAAGAAACCGATCCTGTAAGAAATTCTCTTGACATGGCCGTGCACAAGTAGTATTAACTATTTTTCTTTTACGTTCTTCCCTCAAGCCACATCCTGACCTTTCATCTTCTTTTTTTCCCTAGAGACTTAGCCCTGAACATGAAAACACGTTTACGATACGTTTGAAGATCATCCAGTTTGTGTTTTACACTCTTTTTTCTTTTTAAAACCTTATTATAAAACCTACGAAATCCAGAAAACCGCACACAACACATGCAGAGCTGAATTAGTCACCATGACGTGAACACACTTGTAACCAACACCCAGGTCAAAAACAGGACAATGCCGTCCATGCAGAAGCTTCTCCACATGCCCCATTCCAACCACACCAAGTCCCCGGGAAGGAACCACTCTCCCAACTTTTATAACGATAACTTCCTTGCATTTCTTTAAAGTTTAACCTCCAGCCGTAGCTCCCTGAACAGTATTTTCTAGTCTCATTTATTTTTTCTAGTTTGGCAGTTTCTCGCGTCTCTTCTGATCTACAGCTTTTCTCTCCATCCCGTCCATTTCCTTCTCGTCCTTACACTTTACCTGTTGAGGTTCCTGAGCTGTTTCACCTGCAGAGCACTCCAGCTCGACTTTGCTGAATGCACACTCACCGCACAGTCCAGCATGCTGGTCTTCCTTCAGAGTCCCTGAAGACTGCGAGCTGGATCCTGAAGTTTGATTAGATTCAGATTTTCAGATTTGGTCCCTTTGGACAACTACAGGAAGGGGTGCAGTGTTCCTTCATCTGAAGGCACACAATATCTGGGTTTTTAAGAAAATGTTTGTAGTCATGTGTGTTCATTGCCCTAGTCTGTTAATGCATGAGTTTGTGTGTTTTGTTTTGTATTGTGATGGGAGGAGTTCACACATTGGTGATTTCGCCTTCATTTTTTAACAGGAAAACTTTTACAAAGAGATACTTCCTCACATCTACTGTTCGGTTACCCAGGAGTTTCATTCATTATATAAATAGCAATAAATGTTGTGTTTATTTACTGGGTTTCAAGACTTGCTGTATTTCCTCTCATTATTGTCCAGTTTTTAAAATAATCAGTTGGTTTCCTACCACTGTCCAAGAGTGACTAGTAGCTTTTTAAGAAAACATATCATTATGTGAAAGAATGGATTTAAATATATTTTATAGGTTTCCATTTATGGTAATCATTATTTGTATCGAAGCTCAAATTGTCCCATTTTGGCTAGTGGGACCTTCTCCATTTGAAATCAATCTAATAATTTTAATAGCCCCCATTCTTTATGATGTGAAAGATATTTGAAGCTTAGCTTGTTTATGTCCTGGTCCCAGACTTGAAATCAGCTATTGCTTTAAGAACGATTTCATTTTAATGGAAAATATGATTTCCAACCACAAAACAATAATCTGATTTGAAGGACGAGGAGGCTACTGGGGTTGGTCATTTATTCTAAGCCTCCCAGCATTTTTAATGGGAACATATGTGTTACATGCATGCGTACACAGACACACATGTGTATTCTTATGAGTACACACTGATACTTCTGATTCAAAATAAAACTACAACATAGTCTTACCATAAGATCCAGCAATCACCTCCTTGGTATTTACCCAAAGGAGCTGAGAACTTATGTCCACCCGAAAACTTGCACATGGATGTTTATTGCAGCTTAATTCATAATTGCCCAAACTTGGAATCAACCAAGATGTCCTTCAACAGGTGACTGGATAAATAAACTGTGGTGCATGAGACTATGGACTATTACTCAGTGCTAAAAAGAAATGAGCTATCAAGCTATGAAAAGACATGGAGGACACTTAAACATGTATTTCTAAGTGAAAGAAGCCAATCTGAAAAGGCTACATGCAGTATGATTACAACTAAATGATATTCTGGAAGAGGGAAAACTTGAGAGACAGTAAAAAGATGAGTGTTGCCAGGGACTGGAGTGGAGGGGGTGACAAGGCAGAGCGCAGAGGATTTTGAGGGCAGTGAAGCTACTTTGTATGAACTACAGTGGTGGATACATGTCATTGTACATTTGTCAAAACCCGTAGAATGTACAACACCAAGAGTGAACCGTAAGGTAAACAATGGACTTTGGGAAATAATGATATGTCAGAGCAGGTTCATGGCTTGTGACAAACGTACCACGTGGTGGGGAACGTTGTGGGGTGTGCGGAGGCTGTGCGTGTGTGGGGGCAGGGGGTGTGGATGGGAAATCTCTGCACTTTCCACTCAGTTTCACTGCAGACCTAAAACTGCTCTAAAAATCAAATCTTAACAAAAAGATAAGTAAGTAATAAATAAACTACAGGGAGATGCCCTAACCTTTTCTAAACTACATCTGTCTCCCCATTCTTCCAAATTAAGAACCTGCTTCCCCAGGACAGGAAGGATGACAGAACAGCCTTAACGACTTGTTTATCCCACTTCCACACACAACGGTCTCTGAATAGCAACACGAATACTGTCACCCCCAGAGTGACTGCTGGAAGCTTTAATCGTCTTGTTTTCAGGTGCTCTCCCTGTCTTTCTGTGACGCTAGATCTCCTCAGAGCACACGGCCAATTCATGTCACAGCCTGTCCCCTTCACCCACATTCAGACAGTTGTAGAAGTAACTATGTATTTAACGATGGCCACCAGTGTTGACATCAACGCTCTGCAGTCATTTTGGGTTTTCTGGGGTTATTTCCTTAACAAGTAAGGCTCATGTGTGATGATGTCGTTTTTCTGTGCATTTTTTACTTGAAAGTCAGTTCGTTTGGCTATAAAATTTCAACTCACATTTTCTTTGGGTTTTTTTTAGATGTTACTCCATTTTCTTATGGCATAAATCATTCCAGCCCAAAAGCCTGTTAATAATCTAATTTTTCCCCTTATATGCACTAATTCTTTGTGCCTAGATGCCCATCCATCTTTCTTTAAGTTCAGGAATCTTACTAGGTTGTGTCTTAGTCATTCTGGGTCAGTACTGTCAGGCACATGGTGTCTTTTTCAACGTGTAGCTTCCACGTGTAGAGTGTGTATGTAGTTGTTCACAGAAACAGTATTTTTATGGGCACGATGACCCGCTGCCATTCTAGTGGGACAGTAGAGTGGATTCTGGAATTCCATAACAAAGTTTGAGGAAGGCTCATCAAACTACAGCCTGTGGACCCAGTCCTCATGGCCCCCAAGCTAAGAACAATTTTTACATTTTTCAATAGTTAAATTTGAAATCGTTGCCCAAGTTCCTACCTAATGCCTTCCATATTGTCTGGTGGCTCTCACAGTCTGAAATTTTTACCACCTGGTCTTTAGAGAAAATGTATGTTGACCCCCATTCTGAAAGAACTATTGCAGTAAATAAGGGAAAGTCTCCAGCAGACAAGATGGAACCCACCAAATCCCGCCACGGACCAGATCCATCCCAGATGCTGCCGGCGTGCATGTCCTGGGCTCCTCCTGCCCTAGACCTGCTCCTTTAGAACTTCCTGCTGGGGCCCTGACTCCTTCCTCCCCGTCTCCTTTTCCGCCTCTCCAGAAAGCTCCTCTCCCAGTGTGTGAGGGGGGGTGGTCATGAATTCATTCACATTAAAAAATCCCCTGGGAAATGTTACACATTTGGATAATTTTTCATCATTACAGGGAATAGTGACTTTAAGACAAAGGGAAGGGTATCTGATTTTTTAATTCCAAGATTCAGCCTGTCAGTGTGTGTGCGTGTGTGTGAGAGAGAGGATGTGTGTAGTATGTGCATGCGGGATGTGGTGTGTGTCGTATGTGTGTACAGTGTGTGTGTGTGTGTGTGTTGACGGTGTGGCAGACTGGGGCTTCCCTAAGGCTCTGAAGTGCATGGTGGCTTCCCACCCCAAACTCATCCACAGGATCTGGTCATAGGCCTTCTGGATGATTCCAAAGCTTAACCAATGTCCACCTGGATACAGGCACATGTTCTGGAAGGAAGGAAGTGCACCAACTCTTTCCCACTCCCAACTGTAACTCACCTCCATCTCCCAAACCAGGCCAGGGGGCTATCAGGACACTGGGGTGCAGGCCTCAGGCTCTGTCAGGATTTTATTGAACAAGCTCTGAATAAATGGAAAGAGATCACGTTCTTGGATAAAAAGACATAATCCTATTTTAAAAAATACCAATTCCCTTGAAATTGCAATCTCAAGAGGATTTGGGGGTGGGGGAATAGAATTAAATAATTATATAGGAAAGAAAAGAAGCCTGAAAAAGAACGCTAATGAGAGAAATGTACATTTCAGGGGCATCAAATCAATATTGTTTCAGCAGGAAGAGATGAATGAATTAATGTAATAGAACAGAGGATCTGGGAGTCAATTCTAATGCTAAACAGAGAAATTTAATGTATGATAAGGGTGGAGGTGACATTTATTTGGGAAAGTTGACTTATTCGAAAAGCAATGCTGGCCCAATGTATGGGCTGTCCAACTGGAAAAAAAATAACAGTGGACGCCTATGTCAGACCATATCCCCAATAAACTGCACACAGATTAAGGAAATTTATTTTTAAAAATCCCCCCAAAATTATAAACACAGTTCTAATGGTAAGGTGACTTCGTTAACAAAGAAAAGTGGAAAAGCTATGGACACATATTCTCCTATATAAATACTTATATGACAGGAAGATGCCGTGTACAAAACAAAACCAAAAAAGCATCATATTTTGAATATGTTCGCAATGGAGATAATATGTAAAAATCTTAATGTCTTATAAAAATGTCCAGAAAAAAGGGAACACCACCACAGGAAAATGGGCGAAGGATGGAACAAGGAGAGGAGGCACTACGTGCGAGGAGGCGTGGGCAGTGTGATCTGTGGTAAGAAATGGTCCCCAATCCCTGCTCTTCCTCACCATCATCATGTGGGTGCTGGGCTCCCCTCTCACCTCACAGCCCTGTCCTGGGGCTCCCGCATGTCCTCAGAGTCTCCTGCGGGAGGGGAAGGAGAACTTCCTGCAGCCCAGCGTCCCTGCATCCCCACCGGGTATCCATGGGCAGGCAGCAGCCCTCACGTGTCCCTGCAGGGATGAGTTTCTCCCTCCCTCCGGACTATCCTAGAAGCTCTGCAGAACAGAGACCACACCTGTCCTTTCCCAAATCCCGCCATGGACCAGATCCGTCCCAGATGCTGCTGGCATTTAAAACTGGACGATTAAAAAGCCGCTTTAAGGTTAACCACTAAATGTAAAAATAGATAAAAAACAAATTTCTTCTGTATAATACAGAGAACTATATTCAGTAACTTGCAATAACCTTTAATGAAAAAGAATATGAAAACAAATATATGTATATAAATGCATGACTGGCACTTTGTGCTGTGCACCAGAAATTGACACATTGTAACTGATTGTACTACAATTAAAAAAAAAAGAGCCGCTTTCAAGATGGGAAGAACAGGCAGCTGCGTGCATGCCCTCCTGTGGCTGCACAGGCCGTTCAGAAACTTTCAAGTGCCTCCTCCCCATCCCCCAGGTCCCTACCTGGCCTTCGGGCTTTTGAGTTTGAAACCCCAGGATCTGCCCCTCCCAGACTCCTCACTGCTCAGGAGGATGCCCTGTTTTTAGTCTGCTGTGTTAGAACCCCCTCCTCCCCTAGGTTTCTGGAAAGAGTCTATACCTGACCTACTGTGAACCTTGACTCTGCCTCAGCCTAAGTTTGCTCTGGTGCTTTCTGCCTTTAGACTCAGCAGACCTGGCTCCTGTATTCCCAGCTTCTGAAAATGCGAGTTTTACAGTCTATTTATTATCTATGTATCTATGTATCTATTTATCTATCTATCTATCTATGATATTGTGATTTCTAAGAAAAATATATATTTGATCATTCATGACCCCCAGAACCTTGGAGTTTCCAAGTGCTGAGAATGACAAGGGTGTCTCCTGTTAAGTTAACAAGGTGACTTTCAGACCCGCCCAGGGATGGAGGCTGGTTGCCCGAGAACCAATCACTTGATTAGAGAACGGAAACTTTCAGTCTCAACTCCCCCTCCCAACCTCCAGAAAGGGGAGAGGACCTGGAAGTTGAACCAATCACCAAAGGCGAATGATCTAATCAATCATGACTCTGTAATGAAGCCTCCACAAAAACCCAGCATGGTTCTGGGAGCTTTTGGGTTGGTGAACAGGTGGAGATTTGGGGAGAGTGGCGCACCCATGTGGGCATGGAAGCCCCACACCCACTCCCCACACCTGCCCTCTGCATCTCTTCCATCTGACTCTTCCTGAGTTACATCCTTTATAATAAACCAGAGACCTAGTAAGTAACACATTTCTCTGTGAGCCGCTCTAGTAGATTAAGGGCCCCAAGGAGGGATGGTGGGAACCTCCCATCTAGAGCCAGTCGGTCAGAAGCATGGGTGGCAACCTGGACTTGTGATTGGCTTCTGAAGTGGGGGGAAGGTCACCCAGGACTGAGCCCTTAACCTGTGGGATCTGATGGGATCTCTGGGTAGACAGTGTCAGGACTGAGTCGAATTAAATTAAATTGTAGGACACCCAGCTGATGTTGGAAAATTGCTTCTTGCTAGTGTGGGGGACCCCAACCCCACCCTGGAATTAGTGCCAGAACCTATTTACTCTCTATTATCTATCTATATATCTATTTATCTATCTATCTATCTATCTATAATTTATCCATACACACATGTACATACATACACAAATATGCATGTGTATACCTGCATATGAATTTATGTATGTGTGTGTATACACATACACACATGTGAGCACATACATACACGTATTTTTACATTTAATACATACCTAGAAACACATCCTCTCTCTCTCTCTCACACACACATATCTATCTGTGAATTGCAGTCTCTATCTCTGTAAGAAACTATTTCTCTATCTCTGTAATAAACTATTGAAACTATTTCCCTCCCAGGAGCTAAGACTTGATTTCCCTATGGCCAGGCAGCACCCAGGATAACGATGTTAAGTCTCTTCCACTGTTCATTTAGAGGATGCATTACCCCCCAACTTGCTCTCTGATTTGAGGTCTGCCGTCCAGAACAGTGCTGGGACTGTCCAGTAGAAGCAGGGCCTCAGGAGAGCCCCACGCCTGCCAGTTTTTCGAAGGGGCTCCAGTCTAACTGGTTTTTATGTGGGGAAAAAAACAAAAACAAAAAACAAAGCTTGGGAACTTATGAAAAAAAATTTGGTCTCATATGAAAAAAAGTGGCTTCTTTCCCTGATGATAAATCACCTCTCATGTTGCATTTTCATGTTCCTTGTCTACAAAACACAGAAAAACTTGTGAAGTAAAACATTTAGAACATACAGATCAACTCATTTTTTAATTTAAAAAATTTGAAAAAGCTTTCGAGTCTCTCGTGGAGACGTACAGGACGCACCACACTGGGCATAGATTCATCAGAAACAAACCGGAAATAAGACAAGACTCCTCGCCTTCCTCTGAGACCCCAGCAGCTCGCGGTTCTGGCCGGTGGTTTGGGCACATCTGCGAGACCCTGTCGGCTGACTCATTAGCTCCTTATCATTCTTTCCCAGGAGACTGTTCACAGGGCTGTTTTCTGCATTGTTAGCTGGCCTGAGGAGCTGCGTCCCTGGGTCTCTAGCTTCTCCTGTCAGTTGACTGGAGATGTCTGTCTTCCAATCAGCTCTTGATGCAGCTTCCAGGCCCAGCTTGGGGAAGGCGGCTATTCTCCCCAATTTGCTCTTTCTGAAACACTCGCAGAGACAATGGTTTTAATCATCTCAAACCAGCCGCTAGGCTTGGTGACTCCATTTGTCTCTCTACCTACCAGTCTCATAGCAATGTCGCACGAAATGGGAGGTTTCTCCAGAAAAGCTGGAGCTGATTTATTGACTGACGCCAGTGAAAAGAAAGAGCTTCGTAAAAGCACAGCAGCACCCATGGGCGAGGAGATGGCGGCGCTGGCCGCTGAGAACCGGAGATCTGCCCGCCCGGAGCTGAGACGAGTCTTTCTAGCACTTTGTTTGTTTCTCCAGTTTCGTTCTCAGGCTCCACATGCGTGACGTGAGCCCCGCCTGTGTGTGTCGAGGCTGCTCTCCCCCAGTGTGACCTTGATGGTGACACTGAAGATCAACTCATGTTCTCACTTTGAGCAGGAAGAGACTGCCTTGGACTCTGGGAGCGATGCGCCTCTTTGCACACGTGGCAGTTGAGCAAACTGAGTCTGAGAATTTCGGTAACTGGCTTCTGGCAGGGCCAAGTTTGTTCCTGGCGGTGCCGACTCCCCAGCCACGAGGCAGTCCTGTCACACAGCACGTCCCTGGTGGCCTGGGGTAAAGCCTGGTCTTTCACTCCTGGCTGAGTGACTGCTTACCTCTCAGCATCTGTCTCTTTTCCTAGAGAATGTGGACGGAAGGTGTCTCTCCACAGGACTGGTCTAAGCAGTGATGAATTAAAATGTCACAGCTTACTTAGGAGGGCATCTGACATGTCAGTGCCACACGAGGACTAGAAGTGACTGTTGTCATCTCAAACAGGAAGACAATATATCATAGGGGGAAAATGAGTTGATAATTTTTTAAGGGTTTGTCAAATACATGTTAATTTTTTTCATTATGTATTTCCCCCCCCTTTTTTTTTTTACTGGACTCAGATTTCAGTTGTTCACAGTGCCTATTTTTCACAACCCCCCACCCATGTCCCGATTATAAGCAGGTGCATTATAGATTTATGTGAGTTTCTGCAAGTCACCTCTGCATAAATGGAGGCCCGCTGTTCACATGGTAATTACACTGCATTTTGGCAAGATGGTGCTTTAGAGAGACAACCCTCATTTTCACAGTGAGCACATTTATCTTCCACTGGCACAGGAGATGTCTTTGATGAGATCCTCTCTTCTCTCCCGACAGGGACGTCAGGAACAGGCAGCTGTGGTGCGCAGCCTCTCTGACTCCATCTGTAATGCTCCCCTTACACTGAAGCCCCCGCAGTGGTTTTAGAAGCTGTGAGGCCACTTCCACTAGACCACGGTTCTCGTTTTCCTCACTCCCCTCCCCACCTCCCAGTCTGTGCTGGGCGTCCACTCTTGGGGTGGACCCAGGAGCTCAGGTTGATAAGGAGAAGCTTTATGTTGTACCTCCTCCGCCTTTTCTTTGCCCAGACTCTCAGAAACACCCAGCCTTCCAGGCCACCTCCGGTCGTCATGTCAACATGCCTCCGTTGTTTTTTTTTTTTCAATTGAAGCATAGTTGATTTACAACGTTGTGTTAGTTTCTGGTGTACAGCATAGTGATGCAGTTATACATATATATACTCTTTTTTCATATCCTTTTTCATTATAAGTTATTATGTGATATCGAATATAGTTCCTTGTGCTATATAGTAGGTGTTTGTTGTTTATCTGTTTTATATATAGTAGTTTGTACTTGCTAATCTCAGACTCCTAATCTATCCCTCCCCTCTTTCCCCTTTGGTAACCATAAGTTTGTTTTCTACATCTGAGTCTGTTTGTTTTGTAAATAAGTTCATTTATATCATTTTTTTAGATTCCACATTTAAGTGATATCATATGATATTTGTCTTTCTCTGTCTGACTTACTTCACTTAGTATGACAATCTCCAGGTCCATCTATGTTGCTGCAAATGGCATTATTTCATTCTTTTTTATGACTGAGTAGTATTCCATTGTCTATATATACATTATCTTTATCCAGTTGTCTGTCAATGGACATTTAGGTTGCTTCCATGTCTGGGCTGTTGTAAATAGTAACATGACTCCATTTTTATTGGGCTGGATCATGTCCCCTACAAAATTCATACACTGAGATCCTAACCTCTAAGGTTTTTGGAGATAGGGTCTTAAAAGAAGTAATCAAGTAATCAAGTAAATGAGCATTTAATCTAATATGATTAAAAACATCCTCATAAGAAGAGATTAGGACACAGACATGCACAGAGGAAGAAGACAGTCACCTCCAAGGCCAGGAGACAGATGTGAGAGGAAACCAGCCTGCAGGTACCTGGATCTCAGGCTTTCGGCCTCCAGGAACTTGAGACAGCAGACTTCCACTGTTTGGATGTCCAGTCTGTAGAGCTTAGCCGTAGCAGCCCTAGCCAAGCAGCACAGAGCTAAGTGCAAGGTCCCAAAGGTCGGATCTGATTCTTGGTCCCCTCGGGTGAGCAGACGGAGGCCGAGCGGTTGGCAAGCATCTCTCTGCTCCCATGTGGAATCAGACACCGTACTTTCAGGGAGCTCAGGAGAGACTCGGGCAGAACATCATCTCAGAATATTTTTATGTTGAGTGCTTCCCCTTCATTCACTCCATATTAAGTAACTGCAGTTACATTTAAACAGATGATACGTACATTTTAACAAGACATACAGTGTTTTGTTCATAATTAGGCCTTTTTACTCTTTCATTTTTGAGAAAAGTGAGGGTGATATTCAGAGTTCTAGCCATAAATTATAAAAATCCCCAGTGAATTCAAAAGGACGAGCTCTTTGGCTGGTGCCTTTTTGCCTTATGTCCTGTTTTGAGAATGAATTAAGCAGAGGAAAGATGTGTACAGAAAATAATTGAAGAAGAAAAGTTTTAACATGCACAGTTTTTTAAGAAACCATGCAGCATCATGTTAATTCGTTTCACCGGAGAAAGAAAATATCTTTCTGTAAAATATCCCCCGGGTTCTCCTGAAACGCTAGATCCTGTATTTCCATGCCACACATGTGTTCAATCATCACTCCATGGCATTGCTTCCAGAAAGTTCTATGGCTTTGGACAGGGATGACAGCCACCTCTGGAGCCTCTCATAGTGCCAGCCACAGTCCCTTGTGCACGGTACGGGTCCTCAGCACATGTACTCAGCTCTGGTTGGTGCACAAACAGATTCAGGATGGCATTTAGTTGTTTACCACTGTGGATGGACAGCACGAGGAACCTACTGGTCTCAGCCTTGTTGTACACAATGAAATGTCATTGAATCTAGTTGCCCTTGGAAACCCAGCTCCATGACTGATGCTTGCCCTTGACTTAGCCTCCTGTTAAAGCACACTCCACAGAGTGATGGTCCCTTGCTTTAAACCCTTCAGAGACTCCTTTGCACAAGGAATAAAATCCAAACCCCTCCCCAGGGCCAAGGAGGTTCTGCAGGATCCACCCTGTGGGTCCTGACTTACCTTATTTGTTCTCAGTGCATGTGGCCCCAAAGACCATTATTGTGTTTTTTTTTAAAGTCTGAGCCCCTGCCAGCTTCAGGCTTGTCCTGTCCACAGAGAGAACACAGCGGTGACCCCTGTCTCCCAACCCCAATCAAGAGTCCTGTTCAGCCGCCTCCCGGGGACCTGTTCTTTTCCTTTATGGCACCTGACTTGGTTATGAAAACACACACTTCACACTCTAAACTGTACGTTTCACGAGGCAGGGCTTCTATCTGTTTATACATTGTTTTCCTCTGAACTAACATCCATCCTTTCAGACTCACTAGTTGTTGAAAAAATGAATTAGGGAAGCACAGAACTATCACCTACTGTTGTTTTAATGAAAGTGTATCCAGATTTCCTGAGCGCTTCTTCTTCGAGAGAAGAATGCTGTCTTGGGACACTCCCTGCTTTGCTAACTGATACTCATTAGCCGCTGGAAATGAATTTTGAAGCAGTTTGAACTAGAGGACATATTCATCACCAGAGGAGAGGAAATTACTCCTTCGTAGTCTTAAGTGAGGTCTGCTGGGAATGACTGCGTTGTAGACAGGGCCCTTGACCTTGGACAACTGTGAATTTTCCCTGCGTGCAAATGAGGTCACTTAGATACCCTTTTCCTGGCCCGGATATTAACACTGGATAAGACCACAAACAAGTGTAGTAGAAGTCATTGTTTGCGAGCGTTAATCGTTTGCCAAGTGGCATGTCAGTTCGCCCCTACATTCCGGGGAGGAGAGCACTTCCCTGTTTACTTCCTCTTATTTCATCCTCATCTGGAAGATTTTCAGCCCGGCGGCCCCCTGCCGGCCACGAGCTCCTTCTTTGTTACTTCAAGGTCTAGAAACTACGAGCTGAAGGTCCAGTCTGCTCTGCTGTCCGTTTTGGTGTAAACTGTGAGCTAAGTTTTGTTGTTGTTGTTTTACATTTTTAATTGGTTTAAAAAGAAACATCCAAGGAAGAATATATCATGACACGTGAAAATTACATGAAGTTCAAGTTTCAGTGTCCGTAACTGAAGTTCCACTGGGCGTGGCCACTCCTGCTTGTTTACCTGTTGTCTGTGGCTTGTGCCGTGGGGGCAGACTTGAGCAGTGGTGACAGATGTGGTCTGCAAAGCTGTAAATATTTTCTAGGTGGTCCTTCGCAGGAAGTTTGCCAATACCTTGCTTCCGTGATGATGCCTTCAAGGTCTGGTCTTGCCTGCCTGTCAGCTGGGCTTCTCTCCCAGCCTTCAGCATCTCCGGGTCAATATAACGTCTTCTGGGAAGCCTCCCTGCCCCCAGCTTGTTCCTGGTCCTCATTCCCTCAACCCCCAACCCCCTGCCTCACACTGTGTTCCCTCCACTCCACAACACTTGCTCCAGCTAATACTGCTGGGATGGGAGAGTTCAAATTCAGCCTCCTCTGTAGACCCTCAGCTTTGGGAGAGCGGGTCCATGTCTGTCTTAGTCACCATTGTATCAGCAGTATTCAGCACACAGAGAAACATTGATGGAGAACATGACTGAGGCTCTGAATGATTTCTCACGTGGAGAAGAACAACTTCATAGGCAAGACAAGAGGCCTCGGGAGCTCAGCTGGTCAGAACTTATCCTTTGTATCAGCAACTCTTTGTGGTCACTGGCCATGAGATCACCATGACTGATTAGATCCACGGGCAAAATCAACTCTGGATATCTCCCAGGGGTCATTCGTCAGAAGCTATGTTTACACTACTTGGTAGAAATTTTACCAAACCACGAGCAGGCAGCGGCAAGAACTCAAACAATGAGCTCATATGGACTGGACACTTAGGTACATACATGGGGCTGAGCTCCATGGGCATTCCAAGGCTGTCACTCCCAGGCTCAATTTACAGATGCAAGTGAAGGCAAAGGAGTTGCATCTTTGTCCAGAATCCAGATTAAAATCTAGATGCATTTGTCCCATCGCTCCATACATGAATAGGCTCGAGCATAAGTCACCTTCACTAAGTGTTCATTCCCAAAGCTTGCCACCACCTTGGCATTCCCCAGGGACTGTAGGATGATGTCAATGACTTGCAAAAAGTGGGCTCCAAAGGGCAGCTGGGAGGACATTCCAAACCCAGGAGCTGCTGAAGGCTGCATGGCATCGTTCTTGGAACCAAGGGTGTGTCTACAACACAGCGCTGTTACACGTACCCATTTAAAATCTGTTTTTCTCAAGATTTCCCTTGGGTAATCCTGAAGGGCAAAGTCATTTTGAACCCAGAGTCCCACAGTATTTACTGTGCTACTTTGTAATGGAAATAATGTCCGCTTAACGGCTTGGGGCTCTGAATTCAAAACCAGCCTCAGGGGTACGTGTAACAGACTGTTTTTCTAACACCAGGTAATGTTTTAAACCAAAAATGTTGTATTTGTGGTGAAGACAACTTTTGATCATCAGCCGCTAAAAAACTCCCAACCAATATAGTTTTCTTCACCTTCCTAGCCAGCCTGACAGGGAGCCTGGACATTTTTCGCCTTAAAAAATGTATCCAGGACTCTTAGTTTCTGCTTCAAAATGTAAAGAGCTTGAAAGTCATTACCACCATCTTTACAACAAGAAGATTTTTTTGAGCTAAGAATGAACAATTTTGGGGGACTTATCAGGGAACTGAGATTAAAGGGAAAGCCCACACTCCACGCAGGTGTATTTAGAGAGAGCGCCACTGAGATCTGCTTACCTGGGGCGGAAGTCACAGGAGCCCTGCACTGCCAGCAGCACTCACGTGGTGATGGTGAGGAATTGCTGGGGTCTGTGTACGGACTAGCGTGCGGGTGAGGAGCTGCCAGGAGCAGCAGCCTGCGGGGCTTACTACAGGAAGGCCATCAGGTTCGCACACTGAAGGGCAGAGGAACATCCTCTTGGGTCTCTGGCGAAGGGAGAGCAAAGTAACTATTTTGAAATGTGAGCAGGGCTTTGTCCTTGACAAAGGCCTACCCAGCAAGGGAAAAGTCTTTACCAGAACCTTACCCCAGCCTGGAGGAAAGGACATTTCCCACCTCAGCCTTCTCGTCTCATACATGAGATAAGTAAAGCTAAGAAACACTGTGACGGTCACAGCCCTGGGACGCGGACCCACTGAAATACTTAGGTTGAATGATATAATTTTAGGTGCCTCCTCTCTCCGCACTTCACCATCCCATGAACAGGACCCCTGTGTATTAACAGTGGCTTAGAACCGAAAAAAAGTGCAAGACACAGACTCTATTTTTTAAAAAGTTCTTAGGGAAGCACAGAAATAACAAGAAGGACCTGGAAGACCTTGAAGTCACAGATACACAAGAACATCCTCCCCCCTCAAAAAAAAGGAGAACAAGAAGAAAGGAAAAAATGACGGTGGTGTGTATCTCACAAAACACACGCAGGAGCTGCACGTGGAGAACCGTAAATCTCCAATGAGAACATCCAAGCCACGTGTCATATTCCGGATTGGGGGGCTTAGCAAGGTTTCAATGTCAATTCTTTCCAATTTGATGTATAGACTCTTTTAATAGAATGAAGAAAAGGCTTACTCTGGGGGAAAATGTTTGCAAAAAAAAAAAATAGATGGCAAATAAGCATATGAGAAGACACTTATCATCATTGGTCACTGGGGAATAGCAAATTAAACCTTACAGACGTGCATGTGCGTGTATGTGTGTAAAAACCTGCCTTCTCTATTAAAATGCCCTCTCAGACTACAAAGCCCATTGGGTCAAATGTTTTGCCTTCATAACCTAAGGGACCCCCAGGCCAATATACAACCATCCATATACAACCATCCTGCCTTTTGTCGAGTTACAGAAGTAATTCCCCAGCATCCATTCAGTGGCAGGGCGTAGTATCACGGGTGCGCAGTTTTTATTCTACTTAATGCGTATGCATCCGTTCCTACCCTCTTCTGAGTCTTAGAAGTTATAGAGGGTGATAATCATAGCATTGCTGTGAATATTTAGTAAGACGGTAAAATGTGTGCCTGACATGGAGTAGTTTATCAGTAAATCTTAGTTTCTGTTTTTAAAAATGCCGTATTTGATTGCTGGGCTCATGCTTGAGTTCTCACATCATTTTTTGTACAGTATTTAACTTTGTGTTACTTTCTACTCAGTACTCTCAGGGTTAGACGTATCCATGGGAAGTGCCTCCGCCTGGAGCCTCTGTCTTCTTGTCTGTGAAGGCATCTCTCTTGTTCTCTAGATTTGTTACATCATCAGCTAGGTGAGGCTGCCAGGACTACATTTGCCAAAATAATGTAGAGAAAATACGACGTGTTACATGATCACATGCTGAACTGAACGCATTCTTTGGAAGCCCAGATCCTTTGTATTAAACAACTGTGATCATAATGTTTCCTTTGAGCTTTAAAGACAATCCATTTCAGAATTTGGGGGAAAATGATAAAAAAAAAAAAATCCATTATTCCTCCACATTAAAAAAAAAACCTGAAATAAAATCTTTCCTTTATCCATTCCAATCTGTGCCATGATCATCTATGCAAAAGAACACCGACAGGCACCAGCAGGACATGCTTTCCTTTAATGCCTGTGTTCCGACAGGCAGCCTCAGTTCCTTCATCCTGATGAAGAGCAGCAGGCCAAGAAGACAAGCAGAAACCTACCACTGATTGTCTCCTCAAGGAAGGCAGCATTGTAGGATTTTCCCAGTGTAGTTCATTTCAGAGGAAAATCAGCTTTCTCAAGGATAGCCGGAAAAGCGGACTGTTCTGATATGCACATGCATCTTGTAATATGCTCCACAATTTGGAATAATTCCCTTGCCAACACATACTTTTTCCCCCTAAGAATGCCCCTAGGGGACGCACTCCGTGAATATTTAGGACGCGTTGCCTGAAATTGTGGTCTATGACCAGCAGGGGAAAACGCTTTTACCTAGAAAGGGGACCCTCGGGACTCTGACAGAGCTGGGATGGAATCAATCACTGAAGTTCTTCCTAAGAAAAGCGAGGAAAGCTAAGAAGCATCAGGCTACACCTGACCACGCGCCGCTGTCCTCTCACTGGGGCAGACCCTGCGGGCCGGGCTCCACGTGTGTGCTTGGCACAGACAGGAGAAGGCTGGGCATTTTTGTACCGACCTTTGGTGACTTTATCCTCAGAATATTCTCGCCTCCAAAAGGGCCATGCAAGGTTCAAAGCGATGTCAGGCCTTTAAATCATTCCCTTGTTCAAATTATGAAGAGATAGCTCCTTAGTCATCACGCTGAGTACCCCCTCCGGAGGCGATTCACGTCAACCTCCCTCGCGGATCCTGTGCCTTCATGTCTGTCGGCTACACTGCAAAACCCCTTCCTCTGATCGCTCACTCTTGGTGTTTCCCCTGATAAACATCGGTCGCCAGCGCTTGGCGCGGGGCCGAGTTTTACAGCCCACTTTGCGCACTCTGTCTCATTCCGTCCTCATGAGTCATTTCACGGGCGAGGAGATGGAGACTCCCAGAGGGTTAGCTGCTAGAAAGTGGCCGGCAGGGACTCACACTCACATCCTGTAATTCCAGAACCAGGGGGCCTGGCTTACTTGACACCCTGGCCAGCTTTTCTGCAGAGCTGCAGGAAGTCGCTTCTGGCCTTCACCCTGTCAGCCTT
Organism: Camelus bactrianus; assembly: GCF_048773025.1. Lineage (NCBI taxonomy): Eukaryota > Metazoa > Chordata > Mammalia > Artiodactyla > Camelidae > Camelus > Camelus bactrianus. The sequence goes on from NC_133539.1 coordinate 4,199,201, forward strand.
CCTGAGGTGGGAACCTTTTCAAGCTTTCCAAGCAAAGCCCTTCTAGTCTAGAGATGCTGCTTCTGGTCTAATGAGTGTTTCCTCGGGCGCCCCCCCCCCCACCCTAATGCAGCACGCTTTTCCGCCTGTATTATGATCACCTTGACGTTCTAAAGGTTAGAGGGCAATGAAGACATTTAACGGGAAAGTGTGAAGGCAGTGGTAAAACTTTGTTTCTCTTCATTCTAGTGAATGACTGTATGTGGGGGGGTGGGGTGTGTACACATCACACATCATGTGTGAGGGGTGTGTATGCATGTGTGCTGTGGCGTGTATGTGCTGTGTCTGTGTGTGTTATATGACTTTCCCTCCCCAAGACAAGGTCAGGAGGCTTCAAGAGAAACTTCACAGCTATTGCGAACCTGGGCAGAGTGGAGTGAGAGGGTCCTAGGAGACTGTATTCTATGTCGCCTTCCTCAAATACATATTGTACAGGGTGTCTTTTCATCTTGCCCCAGAACCTGGGGTGATGGCTCAGGTCCACTTTTAATCACAGATGGGAAATTTTTTCTACAAAGTAACAAGGATACATACAAACTCAATCCATTCAATCAAGGATCATATAAATGAACACACAGTTTTGTCTCTATTAGAGAAATATGTCAAAAGTTCCACTAATCCTTTAAAAACTTCAAATAGAATATACAAACTCTACTTAATAAAACCTACAAACTAAAGAAGTTAATTTCTGTATTACTACGTTTAGAAGAGTACGAGATTCTGAAATGGAGACCTGAAGAAAGAGGAGAAGTAAGATAAATCAGCTTCGATGTTTTCACAAGCTCCCAGAGACCAACATCTAACTAACTTAGCAGTAATAGGCTTGATTTGGGAAAAATACCATAAGAAAGATTAGGGGAAAAAATCTCAGGAAGACCAGATAAGTTTTATCAAGAGTACTTTAGGACAATGATTTGAGTTCTGGATATCTATTCTTACCCAATGTGAACCATACAAGAAAAGCCAAGGTTGCTGCTTTGAAAGGTCATACTTACATCACCTGGAAGAAATAAAATTTTGAGTTCAAGGAAATGTTTAATATTTATATTTTTCTATTCACATAATTAAATTTCCAAATGCCAGAATTCACTTTGCAATTGTAGGAATTAGCTGAATCCCCTCTCCCCCAACCCCGCGCACACACACAAATCTTACTTAGGGTTTGCTGAGATGCTACAAAAAGTTGAGCTAAGGGCTGAGATTCATTTAAAACTTCTACAAATTCATTCCATTCTGGTGGGTATGTGGTGATGTCTCACTGTGTTCTCAATTTTTATTTGTTTGATAAATAATGATATTAGGCATCTAGGTTAATATAATGTCTCCCCTCACCCCTGATAACTTTTTTCTCCTGAAGAGCAGTCTTTCTTGTCTAAAGTTAATGTAGCTACTCCCAGTTTTCTTTTAATTAATATTAGTGGGATATCTTTCTCCATCCCTCTACTTTACATCTGTCAGCATAAAGCTGGATCTTTTTTGTTCCCTATTTTTATAATCTGTCTTTTAATTGATGTATTTAGCTTATTGACATTTAAAATTAATATTGATATGGTCAGATTAATATCTACCATGTTTATAACTGTTTTGTAATCATTGCAGTTTTTTGCTTGTTTTTCCTCTTTTTCTGCCTTTCCTCATTTTGATTATTTTATTTCAAATTTCCCTTTTCTTATTGTATTAATATTATTTCTTTAAAATTATTTTATTGGTTGGTCTATAGTTTACAATGTATACTTATTACTAATCTAAGTCTGCTTTTAAATGTCACATGTTATGACCACACAAAATTTATGGGATGCAGCAAAAGCAGTCCTAAGAGGGAAGTTCATAGTGATACAAGCCTTTCTCAAAAAACAAGAACAATCTTAAATAGACAACCTCGTCAACCACCTAAAAGAATTAGAAAAATAAAAATAAACAAAACCTAAAGTTAGTAGAATGAAACAAATAATAAAGATCAGGGAGGAAATAAATAAAATAGAGATTAAAACACAATAGAAAAAAATTAATCAAATCAAGAGCTGGTTTTTTGAAAGAGTAAACAAAATCCACAAAACTCTGGCCAGGTTCAGCAAAAAGAAAAGAGAGGGACACAAATAACAAATATGAGATAGAAGAGGAGAAACTACAATCAACACAACAGAAATACAAAAACCCATTAAGAGACCAATATGAAAAATTATATGGCAACAAATTGGAAGAAATGGATAAGTTTTTAGAAATATGCAGTCTACCAAAACTGAATCAAGAAGAAATAGATCATTCAAACAGATTGATCACTAGAAGTGAAATAATAATAATTAAAAAAAAAAAAAACCTCCCTGCAAACAGAAATCCAAGACTGATAGCTTCACTGGGGAATTCTACCAAACATATGAAGAAGAACTTATACCAATCCTTCTCAAACTCTTCCAAAAGATTGAAGAGGAGGGAACACTCAGCTCATTCTATGAAGCCACCATCACCCTGATACAAACCAGATGAAGACACCACCAAAAAAGAAAATTACAGGCCAATATCTTTGATAAACAAAGATGCAAAAATTCTCAACAAAATAATAGCAAACTGGATCCATCAATACATAAAAAAGACTATACATCATGATCAAGTGGAGTTCATCCCAGGAACACAAGAATAGTTCAACAAATGCAAATCAATCAATATAATATAACACATCAACAAAAGAAAGGACAAAAAAATCACATGATTATCTCAATAGATGCAGAAAAAGCAACTGATAAAATTCAACATCCATTCATGATAAAAAGCTCTTAACCAAAAAGGGCATAGAGGGAACATACCTTAACATTATAAATCTATTTGTGACAAGTTCACAGCCAGTGTAATACTCAGCGGTGAAAAGTTGAAAGCCTTCCCACTAAAATCTAGAATAAGACAGGGATACCCACTCTCACCACTTCCATTCAACATAGTATTGGAAGTCCCAGACATACCAATCAGAAAAGAAAAAGAAATTAAAAAGATCTAAATTGGAAGAGAACAGGTAAAATTGTCACTGTATGCAGATGACATGATACTTTATATAAAAAAAATCCTAAAGGCTCTACACAAAAACTAGTAGAGCTGATAAAAGAATTCAGCAAGGTTGCAGGATACAAGATTAAAACATAGAAATCTGTTGCATTTCTTTACACTAACAATGAAATATCAGAAAAGGAAACTTTAAAAAACACTTTTAAAATCTCATCAAAAAAGCCCTCTTAGTAATAAATCTGATCAAGGAGGTGAAAGACTTGTACACTGAGAACTATAAACACTGATTTAAGGACATTAAAGATGATTTAAAGAAATGAAAAGATATTCTATGGTCTTGGATTGGAAGAATTAATATTGTTAAAATGGTCATACTACACAAAGTAATCTGCAAATTTAATGCAATCTCTATCAAATTAACCAGGACATTTTTCACAAAACTAGAACAAATAATCCTAAAATTTATATGAAACCACAAAAGACCCAGAATTTCCAAAGCAATACTGAAGAAAAAGAACAAAGCTGGAGGAATAACCCTCCCAGACTTCAGACAATACTATAGAGCTACAGTAATCAAAATAGCATGGTATCAGCATAAAACCATACATATGGATTAATGGAACAGAATAGAGAGCCCAGAAATAAACCCACACACCTATGGCCAATTAATCTTTGACAAAGGAGACAAGAATACACAATGGGGTAAAGACAGTCTCTTCAGCAAATGGTATTGGGAAAGCTGGACAGCTCCATATAAATCAGTGAAGCTAGAACACTCCCTCACACCATACATAAAAACAAACTCAAAATGGCTTACAGACTTAAACGTAAGATGAGACACTATAAACCTCTTAGAAAAAAACATAGGTGAAACATTCTCTGACATACATAAATCCTTAGTGTTCTCCTAGGGCAGTCTACCAAGGCAAGAGAAGTAAAAATACACAAATGGGACCTAACTAAACTTATATGCTTTTGCACATCAAAGGAAACTATAAACAAAATAAAAAGGCAACCTATGGAATGTGAAAAATATTTGCAAACGATGGGACTGACAAGGTCTTAATTTCCAAAATATACAAACAGCTCATACAACTCAGTAACAACAACAACAAAACAATTCAACCCAAAAATGGGCAGAAGACCTAAACAAACATTTCTCCAGTGAAGACATACAAATGGCCAATAGGCATGTGAAAAAATGCTCATATCACTAATTATCAGAGAAATGCAAATCAAAACTACAGTGAAGTATTACCTCACACCAGTCAAAATGGCCATCATTCAAAAGTCCACAAACGATAAATGCTGGGAAGGGTATGGGGAAAAGGGAACCCTCTTACACTGTTGGTGGGAATGTAGTTTGGTGCAGCCATTATGGAAAACAGTATGGAGATTTCTCAAAAAACTGAAAATAGACTTGCCATGTGATCCAGCAATCCCACTCCTGGGCACATATCTGGAGAAAACTCTAATTTGAAAAAATACCCCAGTGTTTATAGCAGCACTATTTATATAGCCAAGACATGGAAGCAAACTAAATGTCCATTGACAGATGACTGGATAAAGAAGATGCGGTATATATGTGTATGCATATATGTATATATACATAACATACATATTCACACACACAATGGAATACTACTCAGACATAAAAAAGAATAAAGTAATGCCATTTACAGCAACATGGATGGAACTGGAGGTCATCATTCTAAGTGAAATAAGCCAGAAAGAGAGAAAAAAATACCACATGATATCACTTGTATGTGGAATCTTAAAAAAATGACACAAATGAACTGATTTACAAAATAGAAACAGACTCACAGATGTAGAAACCAAACTATGGTTCCCAAAGGGGAAAGGGGGAGGGGGAGGGATAAATTAGTAGTTTGGGATTAGCAGATACAAAGTACTACATCTAAAATAGATAAACAAGTTCCTACAGTATAGCACGGGGACCATACTCAATATCTTGTAACAGCCTATAATGAAAAATAATATGAAAAGAAATATATATGTATAACTGAATCCTTATGCTGTATACCAGAAATTAACACAACATGGTAAACCAACTATACTTCAATTAAAAAAAAAATCACATGTCATGGAGGTGCCTTAAACCAGGGCTTCAATACTGTTTTTCATCTGTTATATCATTGTTGCCACTTTTGACTTATCCGTATGCTGTACTCACTCAATAGATTGTTCTAATATTGCTTTAGACAGTTACCTTTTAGAATAATTAAGAAAAAGAAAAATACATGATTTTATTTTTTCTTTCTTTACTATATTATTTTTAACAACATCCTTTGTTTATGTGGATTCCAGTTTCTGACTTACATAATTTTTCTCCTTCCTGAAGAATTTTTTAAACATTTCTTATAAGGTAGATCTGCTAAGTATGAATTTGTTCAGTCTTTGTAAATCTGAGAAGGTTTTTATTTATCCTTTACTTAAAAAAAAAAAGGCCTTAAACTTTATGTATTATTAAGGGAGTACATTCTTTGGACAAACTATTAATCATAGATTAGGCACAAAGAAAATATCTTTAATTGTCAAAATAAATAATTCAACAAGCTACATTTTTTTAGACCAGAATCCAGTAAGACCGAAAAAGGATAAATATTTACTCAGACAAAAATATTTAAACATACATACATACATGTGATACACACACACAATCCTAAATAACAAAGAACACTTTTAATGATGAGACTTAAAAACATCAAAATATGGTATAACCAAAGCTGCACTTAGAGTTCAATTTTCATTATTAAATATAGAAGCATGAAAGCAAATTTATTTCATACACAACTTGAGAAGTTAGAGAACACAAAAATAAACCTAAGAATAACTGGTGAAATTAATTTAAACTATGAAAATGGAAAACGTTTAGAAAAAATTAGAAAAACGTATTAGTAAGGAAGCCTTTAGTCACAAGGAAACTGTGACTCAAGTGACTCAATCAAAGAGAAAATGTATTATTTTATAGAGCATGAAGTCTAAATATAGGGCTATTCCACGTGTAGTGCAGTTTGTAGTCAGGGCTGCAGGGATAGGCCTGGCTCTCACCTTCTTCGTATCTTGGAGTTCGTCAAGGCCAGTGTACTTAAGTGCACAGCATGGCTACAACATTCCTAGGTGCCCCTTCCAAGCAACATCTTAATATGTATTATCTGCGCCTTGTTTGAAGCATATAAAATATCCTATTCTATCCTTCACTTTTAACAGGTAATTTGCCTGTATAGAATTGATTCTTTTTAATTGAAGTATAGTCAGTTTACAATGTTGTGTTAGTTTCTGGTATACAGCATACTGATTCAGTTATACACCTTTCTATATATTTCTTTTCATATTATTTTTCACTATAAGCTATTACAAGATACTGAATAGTTCCCTGTGCTATACAGCAGGACCTTATTTATTTTATACATAGTAGTTAGTATCTGCTTCTTTTTTATCTTTCAAAAATTTAACATTTCACTTCACAATCTTTTGCTTATACTGATTCTGATGAGAAATCAGGGTAATTCTTGTAATTCTATAATTCCTATCCTTTGCTATAATTTTATCCTTTGGATTGAAAAAAACTTACTCTTTATTGTAATAAAAAATGCTATAATTATCCTTGCTTCTCTGAGAATAAGTTATTTTCCCTCCCTCTGGCTTTTTTTGGAGATTTTCCCTTTGTCTTTGGTTTCTGTAATCTGAATTTGATATGCCGTGGTATTGGGGGTGGGTAGGGGGCTGGGTCTTTATCCCACTGAGTGTTCTCTGACACTCCTGGATCTGTGGTTTAGTGTTTATTATCCATTTTCAAAAATTCTCGCCATTATTATGCCAATGTGCTTTTCTGCACAATTCTCTATTTTCTGGTATACCAATTGAACGTATGTAACATCGCTGAAATTGCCCATCATTTGGGGATATTCTGTTCCTTTTTGTCCCCCAATTCTTTTTTCTCTCTGTACTTCAGTTTAGGAGTCTTTTATTGACCTACCTTCAGCTTCCCTAATACCTTGTCTATGTTGCATCAACGGATGAGCCCATCAAAATAGCCTTCATTCCCTTTACAATGTTCTTCATTTACAGCATTTTCTTTTTATTCTTTTTTAGAGTTTCCAACTGGCTTACATGGCCCATCTTTTCTTGTATGTTGTCTACTTTTTCTCTTGGAGACATTAACATAGCAATTATAGCTATTTTAAATGCCTGGTCTGACAATTGCAACATCTAGGTCATATATAATTGTCCCTCGGTATCAGCTGGGGACTGGTTCTAGGAGAGCTTGCAGATATAGAAATCTATGGATATGAAGTCCCTTCCATAAAATGGTGTGGTACAGTGAATACAGTTGACCTTTCATATCTGTGAGTTTGGCATCGGCAGATATGAAGGGTAGATTGTATACCTCTGGTTCTGATGGTTGCTTTGTCTTTTCAGATTGTGCTTTTTCTTGCCTCTTGTATGCCTTGTAATTTTTGTGTTGAAAGCTGGATGTTATTAACAGGTAATGGGAACTAACATAAATAGGGCTATGGTGCTAGATTTTAGGTTCATCTGGCTAGGAGTTAGGATGTGTTTGAAATCTGCTCTTGCTGTGGGCGCCAGAGGCTTCCTGTTCCTTCAGTGTCATTGCTTTCTCCCCCCCCCCCGTTGACCCCCACCCCCAGCGCTCACGCAGAAAGTCTGCGCTCTCCAGCTCCTTCAGCTGCAGTCCGTTGTTTTCTGAACTGCAGCCCTGTTGGTGGGGTGGTGGTGGTGAAGGATGGGGTTATATCTGTATAATCACAGCTATAATCTTATGATTGAATCCCAGTGTTTTAGTGGGTCCTATCTCCAGGCTGTGACCTTCACAAATGTTTTTTCCATTAGCTTAGCTTTTTCTTTTTGCCCTTGCTTCTTATGTTCTTCCTTGGATGCAACATCCCCAATCTATTTCCTTGAAGCTTTGACCCTTGATGACTGGGTTTTCCCCCATAGGTGAGACAGGAAGTATACCTGGGGCTTGATTGAATGAAATGCCCTTCCCGCCGCTGGGATAAGATACTGGCAAATTCTTTTCCACTGAAGAGGAGTCCTCTGCTGTGGAGAAGATATTTCACAATGACTACCTCTCCCCTGTCAGAGCTGGGGGAACACCTTCCTTAAATCTTCACCATGAGAATCTGGTGTGATTCCTGGAAGTAAAGCCTGCAGATGTGGGAAGGGCACCTCCTAGGACTATGGTCCCTGGGAGTTTCTCACTCTCTGCTAGCTTACACTTCAGCCTCTAGCAATGTATCAGAATTGGCATTTAATCATTCTTACCAGTTTAATGCTCCGGTGGGTTCTGCTCCAAATAAGCAGATCTAGGTTATGATTCTCTGTATTTGCCTGTCCCTCCAAATTTTGTGGTGATGATCTGTCCTGTGACCTCAATTTCCTGATGAGTTCAAAGAGAGTCATTAATTTTCAGTTTGTCCAGATTTTCCTTGCTCTAAGTATAGAGCGATGCCTTCCAAGCTCTTTACATGTCAGAGTTGAAATCTAACACCTCTAATTTTTAAATAACATTTTCTTGGTTATTGTCCCATTAACTGTCTAATGACATTTTTATTATATCCCAGGCCTTGTATATGAATAAATCAAAGTGCTTCAGATAATATCTTCCATCAGTGAGGATTTCCTCCCTGTTGTGGGCATACGATGAGGGGCTGATCACTTCAATCCAATTGAGATTATCTTGAGTCTATGGATCCCAATTGTAGCAAGATTTGTCTTGTATCTGGTAAGTCCCTGTTTCTTGATGTGGTTCTCCTAAGTTTTTGCTTTGTCTCCTCATGCCAGAATGTTCTATTCTTTAGAGACTGAAATTAGCTCTTCAGTATTTCATTTTATGCAAGGTCAGAAAATCAGACTAATGTCTCGACCAGTCATGCATTTTTTGCAGACCCCCTTCTTCTCATGGGATGCCATCTTCTAAGGGAGCCTTGGGGAGATTGTGCTCTGCTTTCCTGCCAACCTCCCTCATCAGATACGCCTTTCCCAGGCTTGTAATTGAAAAGCCTCTTTTTCTCAGCTCTGAATGCTTTCCCCTTCAGAGTTGTTGAGCCCAATTCTCCCCTCACACAAGTTCAAATATGGGGGATATCTTAAGGGAGATTCTAGCTTTGTGTTGGTTGCAAAGCTTCTCCTTCTAATGTGACTTAGTCTCTTAAGCACTGGGACACAAATTTTTCTTTGTGTCTGTGTTCTCCAGTTTCTAGCACAGCAGCAGAGCTCAGCAAATGTCTCATGGGGAAGGCATACTTTTCAGGGGCTATGCTAGGTTCCAATGCATCATTCCATCCCCAAATGACTGCCCAAAGTCTACCAGTAGCATCCTTCAATTTGGGTCAAGCCTGAACTTCAACTTATGTCCAGAATTGGCAGATACGACAAGACGTGAAAAGAGTCAGCAGTTAGCATCTCACCTAGGAGGAACTCTGTGCTCCCAAGGCTGTACTTCTTCTGATCTTCATCACTTCTTTAGCTCTCCAATCCTTTAAAAACATGAGTTGTATAATTCATCCAGCTTTAAAAGAAATGTTGCATTGGTCATATAGGTCTGTCATGTCCTGTTACATTTACCTGGACTCAGAAGATACACATCATTATTTTTTAATAAGAAAAATTAGGGTTCTTTTACTTTGCCTTTGCCTGTATACCATGTTTAGCAGCAGATCTCAGCAAAGCTGACTAACCCTCAACCACTGACTCATCAAGTTAGCAGGGAATATACACTCATCCCCACACGTTTAGCGTTGGACTGTCAAAAAAAGGAGGAATCCAAAATTTGTGTTCAAACTTTGAAAAGTATAATAAATATGTGTACATCTATGGTTCTTATGGGCATTGATGGCAATGCAGTTGAGGAGAATTCAGCTTCCAGAAAGAGGAGCAGAAGGCTCAGTAGAAAAAGTTGCACGATATTACATGGAGCAGAAGAAAACTGGGGTATCCTGTGGGGCCCTCTAATTAAAGCCCAGAAAATTGCAATTTCTTTAGAAACAACACAAGGAAAAGGAAACATTCAGTGTAGAACCACCAAGGACCACTTAGAGGTAGACCAAAAATATTATACTGGAAATGGTAAACAGGGGAGAGGACTCAGAAGCAAAAAGAAAAAAGAACAGTTAACTTCAAAAAAACCTCAAAATATTTCAACATTCCCTAACACCAATTAGGTCAGCGTGCTGCAGAAACCCCAGAAAACCACCACATTAACTTCTCAATGTCCCCGGCAAGGATGTGCGCAGTCAGGCACTTGGGAAACTGAAACGAACCGTCCATGCGCCTTCAGCTTGGTTGGATTGCAACATGGACAGCGAGGGAGGGGCTGCGCACGGAGGCTGTGAGTCTGACTGCAAACAGATCTTTGATCATTTTGAAATGGCTGCCTGTTCAAAATATGGGGCTATAATATACGCATGCATTTGTGGTGTACGTGTGCACTAAAGAGAAGTCTAAAGGACAGTGCCACTAGCGGTACACGTAAACACAGAAGTTGTCTTAGTGAACACAAATGAGAACAGGTCCTCTGACATGTATGTGTGGATTAAGGGACATAGCGTCTGAAACCAACAATGCCCAAGAAAACTCAAGGCATAGAGGGGGGCCATTCTGGGACAGCATAGAGAACGTGGATCCTGGAATGAGATGTAGGTTCAAATCCCAGCACTGTTTGACTAATGGATGAGCCTGAGAAAATCGTTGACCTTTCTGAGCTGCAGTCACTTTGTATGTGGAGTGAAGTCAACATTCCCTGCACAGGATGTTTGTGGTGACTAAATTGTGTGATCGAGGATTAATGCCACACGTAATCCTGGGTACCTGGGGGGCATTCCTTAAGTGACAGCTCTTCTAACTACGTGGTGCACGGGAAACAAGAGTTATTGGGTTGCAGTTGGCGTAGGTGTGACAGGAAATGTGATGTTTCAAATTGAGTGGAAAAGGAGCAGTGGTGACGTAGACTAAGTGAAGTAACTAGGAGATAAGCGTTTGCAAGGGCAGGATAAAGGGTGAAGGAGTCAGGTGCAGGTATTACAAAAAAAATGGGTCCTAGGAAGATAAGAAAGATGATGAAAAATGCAGGATGCAGGTAGGAAGCCTGTGTTTGGCCCCAGAGGCAATTCCCTGAGTGTGGCCTCTTCTGGCTTCTTCTGACCTGTGCTTTAGTTGTGAATCTGTCTTCTCACCACCATAACACATGCACAATAAGTTCAGCAAGCCAGCGTCTTCCTTCCTTCCCTCCCATGAAGCTTGTATAGTATCTAATAAATGTAAGGTTTCATGTGTGATGTATTCCGCTCACAGTAAAGCCACCACGTGACCCTTGGCAAGACATTGAGGCATTATTCCCCCCATCCTCATTCGCTACATGAGGGGATTGAGATCTTTGAAGACATTTACAAAGCTGAGAACCCGTGATGTCTAAGTCAAAGAAACACCTGGTAATCTTTTTAAAGGATAAAAGTAAGAAGAGAAGTGTAGAAGTGTAATAAGCAATGAGGAGGCAAAACAAATTACAAACGACTACTGCGGGGATAAGAACAAAACAGTTCAGGGGTCACAATGGGCTACAAGCCAGACACACATCTTCATTCATGGGCCCACAGAGGAACAGAGGGTGACTGGGGGTGGGGAACGGGGAGAAGGAGCAATTCCAACTTGTGCAATTAGGTCAAATAACTGTCTTGGCAGGATGGGGTGGGAAGGTGGTGGAAGTCAAGGGGGGAGAGGAGCGAACTCAGAACCCGGGGCTTTCGGCGGGTGGGAAGCACGGCTCCTTCCTCCTGGACAAGAGGTCACTGTGCAGAGAGGTTTAGAACGTGATTCACTTTTGCTTCTGTGGGGGGAAGGACTTCCTCTTCCTCTGTTCTTAGCCTTTGGCCCACACATGACTGGGCTTGCTGAGTGACTGGCCTCTAAATTACATCCACCTGACGAAGGAAACATTCTTGTACCTAGAAAGCGGAAAAGGAGAGGGTCTGGGAGCACAGGGGTGAGACCAAACAAACCTCCTTCTCATAAGGTCAGAAAAGGATTCCAGGGAGAATCGAAAAGAAATGGGAATGGATGAGGGAAGGACCGACCGGACCTCCTGGAGCTGCAGGTTCTGTGCATGACACACACCGGAATCCAGAGAAGGGCTTTGGGTCCTGCTGGCTGGATCTATGCGCTTCTCCAATACTGCGCATTTTGTGTCTTTAGTGTTTCAATACTCAACGGTGCTCAATCTTTGCAAAATTTTGCATTAAGTGAATCTCGTCTTTCGCACCACTGGTCCTTGATTTCTGCATCCTTTTCCAATCACATTACTCTCCTTTCACTTCAGGAATTTGATGCCTTCCCCTCTGTCAGATGCGGAGCTCAAGAAGCATCGAGTCTCACGTGCTCTCTCAAGCGGGCCTATGTGGCCGTGACACCTTTCCCAGGGCGATCTGTGGCTGAAGCTTTATCACTGTGGGTTAGAAGATGCGGTTACCATTTAAATGGGTTAACATAGGGGAGTGTCAAGGAAGACCTCTTCAGACAAGAAGGAAATAATCCAATTTGCCAATTGCACAGGACCAGCTCCTCCAGTCTCACCTGTGACTTCTATATGAAATGCGTAGACATACCATGTCACACCTGCACATTAAACACTGGTTCTCAACTGGAGCGATTCTGCCCCCTACTGGGCATTTGGCAAAGTTTTTGGTTGTTGCAACTCAGGGGAGGGGCTGTTTCTATGGGCATCTGTCCTACAAAGCACAAGACCGACCCCACAGTGAAGACTGACCAGCCCCAGGGCTTGGCGGTGCTGAGGCTGGGAATCCCCGATTTAACAGACTCAAGTTCAGCCCCATGTATTTGGCAAAGAGAACAGCAAGAAAAGTGGATGGCGTGAGAATTCCCTCCACTTGCCCCGTTCATTCCCTTCAAACCAGCCTTTCCCTCCCCTTGACCGACCACAAGTGAAGCTCGGAGACAAGTAAAGCAGGCTTCCCTTTGAGTTGATGTTAGGTTTTAATATTCATCTTTATTAACTGTATCCTGAATGTACACACGAGGTACCCTGGGTTAGCAGCGGACGATCATCATTCATTTACAGCAAATCATGACCACACCTCAGTTCCTGCCCCTGGGGTGTTGTGATGGGGACCAGGCCAAATGTCCCCCCCCCCCCCACATTTCTAAGTCTGCACCCAAGTGAAGAGTGAATTTTCTCTCCTCGGGTACAGGAGAAAGAGGCAGCTGCCTCCCCTCCCCTCCCAACAGGAGGGAGAAAAACCTTTGCTCCTTGGAGATGGAAGAGCAGGATCTTAGGTTCTCATTCTAACCTTTGGGAATGTAAATACATCCCTTCAAGGGCCAGGTGAGCCCCAGTGTCCAGCTTTTACGAGCTGGAGGTGTTTCCAAGTTCCCAGCTTCATTTCCCCTTGAAATGCAAACACACTTTCAGAGCTGACAAACCTGCCCAGAGCTCTCTCACTTTCTCTCCAGGTATGAACCAGCTACCCAGGGCTTGCTCTGGACTGAGGAGCCCCAGGCTGCAGACGAACCTGTGCAGAAAGCCCCAACACTGCCGAGATGCACACGTACTTTGTCTACACCCCACTGTCTCCAAGGGCTCTCGGGACTTAGAGGTGATGCAAGGTGCTGACAACTTGCTTTTTCCCTCCTGTGTCTGCCCTATGTAAGGAAGTTTCTCCTGTCACATAGGCGACAACCAGCACAGCCCCTTGTCCAGAAAGCGTCCTGGTGTCCTGTTCCGTTCGGACCCTTCCCACAGATCTGATTTAAAACATACTACCGAGTTGGTAGGGCCATTGATTCAGGGATCCGTCCTACGTCATACAGATGGTAAGTTTACACTTTAGAACGAGCCTGGCGGAGTCAGCATCCCCACCCAAAGGATTATGTCAGGGGGAGGATTTGGTCCTGAGACTCACCGATGGCGGGTGCACACACGTCTAAGTTCCCCTGAAGTCAGTCTCGAGGGCCTTGTCACCTGCACCTGAGTCCCTGGCAGCTGGGTGTCCCCCTCAAGGCAGCCCTGACCAGGGAGGACACTTTCTTTTTCCGGATTCTTTCTGCCATTGCTGTACACGTGGCCCACGTGTCAGCTGCTCTATTCTTCCTGACAGTCGTGGCACGCTCTTTGCATCCGGAGATTATTGGAAATCAGTGCTAAAAAAAATTAAGGGGAAGTCTTTCTACAATTCCTTCAAATTGCACTATTTGGGGGTCAGTGGGCTCTAAACTCTTTCCTTCCAAGGGGAAAAAACAGTGCTGTAGGTTGGTACTAAATCCCTAGCATAGAGGAGAACAGGTGTGTATAATTTCTGAAATAAAGCTTGAAGGTGAGACATGTTAAATATATCACTCACACTCTGTTTTGGAGGTTTAACTGTTCACTGGGGAAATTGGATGATAAGAAATCAAAAGCTGAGCTTGGATTCTGTCATTCAGGCTGAACATCACAAGTGAGAAGGATCGTTCGGTCCAGGTCCACTTTTCAGGAGGCTGGTGACAAAGCAGAGTGTCAGACCCTAATGCGAACAAGCCCCCTAATGGCAGTAAGTTGTAAGGACTGGCTACCAAGCACTCTGTGCTGTGATCTCGTCGTGTGATGAGAAACTCATTCTGGACTTTTTGAAGTAATAAGTAGATACTTCCAAAGGGGATCCAGTTTGCCCCGAAGCTCAGGGAAGACACATGTCAGATGTCATCCAGAGCGTCCACGGAACTTGCAACTGTCTTATGACCACTCAAGGTAAGACAGCCCAAGTCCCGCCTCCCGGGAACTTCCGAACTAAATAACAGGTAGAAACACCCCTGGGAGGGAGATGTAAGCATCCACCCCTGGGATTTACTTTCGACCAGAGAACTTCCGTTCTTTGAGCAGGGGAGGGTAAGGTGTGTTCTCTGGAAGAAATCAACAGACTCTCGGTTCTGTCTCTCTAAGGGCAGTATCGACGCGACCCTGCCAGAAGTCTCTGTGAGGTGTGACGGCTTCAAGACTCTTCCACTCCACCCAAGTTAAGCTTAAAGCACTTGGGCCCCAGGTGGAGAAAACTGCCAAGGCAGGCAGCCAGGCAGCCCCTCTGGGGACTGGTCACTGGACTTCCCTCAGGATCCCCAGGTCTCATCAAGCCATGTTTTAATAACTGAGCATATGGCTGACCCGGGAAGAGTGTAAGAAGGGGTACACCATCCTTTCTGATCTCAGGAGAACATAGAACCTGTCACCTGTGTGTACATGAGCTTAAAATCTTCAGCCAGATCCCCTGAGCTCATCGATTCAGTGGTTGTCACTGAGTGTTGACTGGGTGGCTCAGGGGATGACACCACAAACAGGACAGATAAAGTCTCTCTTCCCACAGAGCTTATCATTTAATGGAAAAGAAAAAACCCAAAGCAGGTGGCAACCACCATGTGTAAGGAGCATGTAGGGGGAAGAGCCAGCCCGCCCAGGGGTCGCGGACAATCTCCCTGAGGAAGCACCATCAGGACAGAGGATGCGTGAAGGCGGGACAAGCTGGCCAAGCCTCCAGCCTGTGGGCCGGCTGCTGCCCTGGGACCCGCTCAGCAGAGTGAGGGGCACCGAGCAAGGGGGGCTTCTCAGGCGAAATAGCCGAGGATTTCTTCTTGTTCCATTGTCAGGGAAGCCCATGCCACTGCTCCCACTGCAGGAGGCAGTGTCTGCTGTTTTTAAATTTCCCCTCCCTCCCTCCCTCCTTTCCTCCCTTCCCTACTCCCTCCCTCCCTTCCTTCCTTTCTTCCCTCCTTCCTTCCTTCCATCTTTCTTGTATCTGTCTTTTCCTATCAGCCTAATTCATTCCGACCTGTCAGGACTCATCCCTCTGGACTTCCAACATCTGCTCAGCGCTGGTCAGCTGCCGGAGACCTGGAGTTGGGGAAGTCAAGAAGCTGACTGTCCCTGAGGATGAAGCCAACACTCGGGTGAGAGGGACTGCCAGCTACCACCAGAAACAAACCCTAGCTGTCCATGGATCTGATGATATGTAGCCCCTCCTGGCAAGCCGTTTTTGTTCTGATCCTTGAAGTCTCTCTGGCTCTTGTCAGCTAACGCTTGCGCTCCGCTTTTATAAAGCCCGATGACCCCGCCCTTCCCGGCTCATGAAGGATGAGGCCTGGAATGGCCTGGCTGGCGTGGGTGCCCCTGGTCTGGCATCCAGGGAAGCAAAGCAGCCCTTATTACAAACTGGTACCTGGACGGGAGACCACGAGTCTGTTTCTCTTTCCATTCCACGCTCCCAAACAGAGGTTCCCCAGGGAGAAGAGCCTGGGCCAGACTTCTCTCCTCCTGCCCTGAGACCTTCTGGCTCGTGGGAATGGACCTTCGGCAGCCTTGGCGCTTCCCTGGAGATAAACGAGGGAAGTCCTGCAATCACGGCAGAGACAGCAGCACAGCCCTGGAGGTGCTGAGAGTGCACAGAGGGCCAGAGAAACTAGATGTGGCCCCATTTTACTATGACTCATTAATTAAGGGGTGAAAAATAGGTCACATCACTATTTCAAAATGTATAGTTTCAGTAACACACAAATTAGAATTTTGTGCTACGTCTTTCCATGTGAGTTCGGTGTGCTCACCTGGACCGCTGGGGTAACACATACACTATCAGTGAGCAGTCGTCGAGTCCTGGGGTGTGGCTTAATGGTCCCAGGCACACAATCTCGATCAGTAATTTTGTGAGGCTTTTTTTTTTTTTTTTTTTGAGAAAGAGAAATGTGGGCCTTTATTCCCATGGCCCAACATTATTGCTGGCATGCTTTGCAAGACACCTCATTACATTGTTTATTTCAGAGTCAAAGTGCTTACTTTATAAAGAAGGTAAAATTTCACCTGTAGGAAAATTGGCACAATTTCTTATTTTACCATCCTCAGTGCCAAGCATTAAAAAAAGGGACTTTCTGTTTGGGTAATTTTGCACAGCAGGAACTTTAAATTATTTACAGCTTTCCTTATCTGGAACCAGAGGAAACGCAGCATTTTCCATGCCACAATTTATACTGAGCAATGTTCTTAGGGAAAAAAATGGGAGGAAATTACAGATGTGGGCAAGGATCAGAAACAGAACAAAGGAGTTTCAAAAAAACAAGGGTGTCTTTCTCTTGCTCTAGCCAAGGTGGGTCTGGGAATCCTGCTAGGGAAGCAAACATCAAGAGGACTAGAAATTGCCTTGTTCTTGGGGGCGTCTGCAAAATGGTTCTCAAATGAGCCTCCGTGAGTAACCGAACGCCGGGGTGAAATTAACAAAATTCGGGTGTGAAATTGGAAGCGGCACGAGACAGGTCACAGCTGGTGGCTCAGGTTGTGGCATGAAGGTGGGTCCATGTCTTGCGGGACACCAGTCAGAGCACCTGTCCGCCTGGAGAGGCCAAAGGCGTCCCCTTTCCTCCCTCCTCAGCCCTCACGCTTTCCGCGGCCTTTGATCACTCTTGCTTCCCATTGTGGAGCATTGTGTGCCTGGAGGCATCCTCCCACAGTGTTACGGAGCATCGCCAGCTGGTGATCAGCCTCAGTCCCCACTGCTGATTAAGGATTTCACATCTTGGATTTGAACTGATCTCCTGTCAGTTTAGTTAGTGACACTGAGTCCATTAAGGTTGAGTTTCTGGACCTGCACGGTTAGGACCTCACCTTACAACGGAGAGGGGTCTCTGGGCCCCTCCCCTGGCTCTCCTTCTAATTCCACTCATTGACTCAGTTCAATGACACACAACCGTAACAGTAGCGGTTTGCATTCACTGAGCTGCATTATGATGAGCAGCACAGAAGGACTTTCTCCCTTAATTCTTACGCCAGTTAAACACACAGACTAATACAAATTCTACAGTTAGAGGAGCTGGAGCTCACACAGGTGGGAAGAGCTGTCACCAGGATTCACACTAGACACTCTGCCGCAGAACCCACCCTCCCACCCACCCTGTGATGCTGAGTAACAAGCGAGCCCTCCTCACTGACGTTATCCTCTGTTTTATATAACTCAGGAGCCTCTCCCTTACCACCCAGATACCCTGTTACTATCACTTGCAGTAGTATTATTAATAAAAGAATGTTTACTGAGTCTGTTATAGTTTTCAGGATGTCTTCTTATCACGTTCTCTCTTGGACTGCACAGCAGACGGGCAGGATGAGTGTGTTGGCCCTGTTTTATGGGAGAATAGCTTAGCTCAGGAGGGCGCACCTAAGCTGACTGGCCAAATGAGCAAAAGAACGAGACAGAACCCTCCGAGCACTTTGCTGTCCGTTGTGAGCCCAGCATACCTCTCCTGTTCCAGGGCTCTGTTTCCAGTAAGGAAAATCGGTCATTAAATGTTGGCAACAGTGAGTGTCAGGGGTCCAGGTAGGGGGAGCACAGTGATCGGCAGCCAGGCAGCAAAAGGCATCAGATCATCTCTTCATTTCCACGTGGTCTACACCCCAACCAGGAGGTAAGCTGGGGCTCAGGGCAAAGATTGAATCTTGGAAAAAAATCATCCCTCACAGGCCGGGCATGGTCTCCTAGCAACCGCGCAGCAGGAGTGCAGAGCAATGCTTTAATCAGTGAGGGACCAATGCAGAAGACCAACCCCACTGAGTAAGTCCAAGGGAGTTTAGCGACTGGCAAACGGGGAGGAGAGGCAAAAAGCAAAGGGGAGATAAGTGCCGCTTGTGGGGGCAACAGGCGCTTCTTTGTGAATGTTGGAGGCATCGGATTCCCGTTACACCACTTGGGTCTGTAATTGGGGCTAAGGAAAACTTATTCCTCTTTGCTCCAAGTTGTCCACCTGAAAATTGGGAATACTAGTTAATTTATGAAGTTCTGAGGGTTAAATTTGATAATACACACCAACACCCTAGCAGAGTGTTTGGTACACACGGGAGCATCAATAAATGTTATTTTCTGTCTTTGTTTTCTCTTCTTCCACACACAAACACCAGGAGTAAGCACCAGGACTCCATCCCAGGCTGGGGTAAGTGGCTTATGCCAAACCTCATAGTTGGCACACTAAGAAATCTGGTGCGGGAAAGAAGGAAAATACCTTTCCTTTGAGCAGCTTCTGATCCTCAGTGGCCAGGGAGACGGGGAGATTCAATGTTTAATCTACATTCATAACCCGAGATGAGAACCGGAAGGTGGTCTGGATGCCTCCTCTACCTCCAGTCCCACCAGCATGTGGTTTAAGGAGAAATCACCTTATATGAGATAACTAATCAGTAACACGCTGATTTAGGATCTATCTAAAGGCACTTCAAGAAAAAGTGAGGGAAAAAATGGGAGCTTAAGATAATGGCAGGTCCAGAACACTCACCAGAAGAACGTTGTCATGAAACAGCTGGAAGTTGAGGCTAAACACATTTCAGAAGATCTGTGAAATCTTAATTAAGTTATCATTATCAATCAGTACAAAATAAAAGAGAAAAAAATATCAATCGAGAGCTCAAGGAAGAGATAGTAGGAGAGACAAGAAAGTAAAACATGAGGGTAATGCGGAGCAGAGAGTGAACCACATTTACCTCGTTCCCGCGATGACAGGTGTTAGCAGTGCGAGAGCTGGTCTGCAGAGGTGATTCATTACCGTAAAGAAAGAGAACTACCTCTAACACTACGTAACCTATGTCCGAGTGTAGATAGAGAAACTCTTACTTTTTAAAAGATTGAAACAAACACAGCTTTGCTGTCAAAGGTTATAAAAAATAGTATGAAAAACAAAAGCCACAGGCAAACCTCACTTAGTAACATTAAGCCACACACTGGAGAAAGTCATACCAGGGGAGTTCCGTTCGTGGAATACAAGCTTCCTTCAGTATTAGGAAATCTTTGAGGAATAATTCACCACATTAATAGAGCAAAAGAGAAAAAGTTTATAACCTTCTCCTTAGATGCTGAAAAGACAGTTGATACAGTCAACTTCTAAATTATTATTAAGAAAAGAATAGCTATACACTTCCTCATCAAATATGAAATATATCTGACTCAAGCTATAACAACCAAATGCAATTTTTGGTCTCTGATTGTTTCCTGCTATAAAAGCCATTTTGGGATCAATTGGACATATTAGAACACGCACTGGGTATTATAACAGTTAACTTTGTTATGTCTGATCATGATTTGTGTGTATGTAGAGGAATATCTCTGTTTTTTGGTGATCCATGATTTCTGTAATTTACTTTAATTAGAAGAGAGAAAGAAATGAAGGGTGGATGAAGTAATATTTTTATTAGGGAAAAAAAGTGGAAAAATCAAGAGGAAACAGTTGAAAAGCAATTGCACACAACAAGAGAAACCAGAAAGTGTCAGAATAAAACTGTTAATATACAGGAGTCAATTGTCCTGTAACCAGGAGAGGGAGGTTACAGTGGAAGGAAAAAAGCCATTTATAACGTTAACAAAAGCGTGACATAACTAGGGGTAAACTTACCAAAAAATGGTGACGATCATGATGAAGAAAATGTTCAATACACTATGAAAGAACACAGTAGACTCGATACGTGGAGAGGTGTACTCTGTGCTGAGACGGAACTCACCCAGCTTTATAGAGCTGGCGATTCTCCCTTAGTTAATCTGTACATTTAATATCATTAAAATAAAAACCTAATAGCATTTTTACTTGTTTTTATTAATTTATTGTTTACATTTAGCATGTTTCAAAGGGAAGAATAAATAAGCTTTCTGAAAAAGAACTTTTAAATACAATCACAATAATTAAATCAGTGTGATGCTGGCGTTAGAAAAGACAGATAATTGGAAAAGAGCCTCATCTGTAGACCCAATTAGATACAAGAATTTAAAGATAATATTTTAAATTAGAGAGGAAAACATTAATTGTTAAGTAAGGATTGTGGCGACAACTACATAGTATTTGGAAAAAACAAATTTTAGAAAACAAATTTTCAACTGCTCAAACTATAAATATACACAAAGGAAGGAAACAATGAAAACACTAACAGTAAATACAAAATGAGGAATTTCTCTGTAAGAATCACACAAGACCTACCTTGGTAAATTTGACAACACACAGTCCTGAAATCAGGAAAAACTTCACCGCAAACAAATTCAATCACAAACGACAATCTTGCAAAAACGTTTGCAACTTTTATCATGATCAAAGGGTTAATTTTTCTAACAAACCAATGGAAGAAAATAACAATAAAATACAAAATTGAGTAAAAGACATACAGAGACAGTTCCCACCACTCGTCCCTACACAAATACAAACTCCTAGACACATGGAAATGTGTTCCTTCTCAGTCAATTTAAGAATCATGCAAATTGAAACTATACCCGGATTCTGTTGTTCATGTATCCAGTTGACATGGATCAAAGATCACACTGCTTGTTGGGGAAAATGGGAGGAGAGAGACAGGCTTTTGCACTGTGGCTGGGAAGGCTCACTTGGGACATCTTCTGAAGGCAAACTTGGCAATATTTATTATATATTTTAATTATGCTTGATTAAATTATATATTCATGATTATGTATTTATAATATTTAACACAATATATCAATAATATAACTAATATGTCAATATTATGCATTTATGATATTTAATTATAAAATGAAAGTACAGTTCTCTTTTGACTTGAAAACTCCTCTTCTAATCATTTATCTGCAGATACATTCACACTTATACAAATTCTTACCTGTACGAGGCCTTGCAGTATTCTTTTTTTAAATAGAAAGCTAGTAGGAAAAAAAAGAAACAAAGCCTAAATATCATTATCAGGAAACAGATAAGTCCATTATGACACATTCTTTGAGCCACAGCAGTTAAAAAGGAGGAGGTAAGTCTTTGGTACTGACATTGACACATCACCAAAATAAATATGAAGTGAAAAACATCAAAAGCAAGAACGTTGTGCTCAGGAGACTATTCTGTGTATAATTCTCACTCACACCATATTTTGCAATAAGTACAGAATACCCACTTCTGTGAGGTATCCAAGCAGCTGGGAACAGTGCTTGCCTCTGGGATAAGGCTGTGCAAAGGGAGTTGGAGAGAAACTTACATCCTACTGTATAACATTTTTGTCTTAAGTTTTGTATCATTTGCACATACTATTTATTCGAACTGTGAACACAGTGTTGAAGATAATAAGTACCATAACAAATGCTAGCGTTTACTACGTGCCAGGCACTGCTCTGAGTGCTTTAGATACATCACTTCAGAACATCCTCATGGCAGCTTCGGGGGGTGGCACCTTACAGATGACGAGCACAGTGGGAGACACGCAGCTTGCTAAGTGAGCGGCAGGACTGCAGTTCTTCCAGCCCTTGCCTCCGAGGCTCTGCAGCATCCAATGTTCATGGAGGAAACACCAGCAGAAAGGGAATTTTTCTACGGTCGATGATAAAGGTAAGAAAGGATATAGAAATGATGGAGAGGAAGTCCCCAGGAGGTGTGAGGAGATGGGATCCCGGATGTACCTGGTTCAGAAGGGAACTCCTGGTTTGAGAAGGGAAGGATCTGGTAAAGACGGGTGCTGTCAGCACATGATCTGAGTGGCTGGCATCAGATGTTTCAGTGTCACTACCAAAAAGACTTACTGCATCCTTTTTAACTGCCGCCACTAAATAAATGTGTCATAATGGGTTTACATGTTTCTTAGTATAGGTATTTAGGGTTGGCTTGTTTTCCTGCTAACTTTCTATCCTATTTTTATTATGTTTTATGTACTATATGTTTCTATTATATTTTTATTTATATTTTACATAATATATAACATCATATACTTAATATTATTATATGGAGTTCTTCAAGAACCTGAAGACTAGCTGTGCAAATCAAAACCACAGTGAGATGAAACTTCATCCCAAACAGGATGGCTAGAATCCAAAAGACAGACAATAAAAGGTATTGGCCAGGAGGTGGAAAAATTAGAACCCTCATCCACTGCAGGTGGGAATGTAAATGGTGCAGCCACTTTGGAAAACAATCTGAAAATTCTTCAAGTGACTAAACATACAGTTACCATATGACCCAGTCATTTCACTCCTAGGTGTATACCCCAGACAAATAAAAACATATGTCCACACAAAAATCTGTGCAAGAATGTTTATAGCAGCTTTCCCCCCCATAATAGCCAAAAACTGAAAACAAGGCAAGTATCTGTCAACTGATAAATGGATAAATAAAATGTGGTGTACATGGGGAATATTACATGGCAATGAAGAAGGAGTATAGATCCATATCAAATGGACAAATTGTATGGCATGTGAATTGTATCTTCATAAGCAACTTGGGATTTCTCAGTGAAATAGATTGTGAGGTGGTTTCCTAAGAACCCAGGAAGGGCAGTGGGTGGACAGCCATAAGAATTGAAGCAAAGGTGTGAAACAGCTGTTGTGGGGCTGAGTGGGGACTCTGAGAAGGGGCCTGAAAGGGACCACAGGGCCGCTGGCTCTAGGATGAAATTAGCATCCTAGAACTCGTAGCTACAGCGATGCTGGTAGGTACCTGGTTTCTCCAGCAGCCCTCAGCAAACAAGGTATAGGTGCTTCCTCATAGCAGTTTTAGACAGAAACTCCAACAATACAGGTTTTTACTTCATTTGCTGAACATTGTGTCCCCTGCAGGGATGGCTGAGTGGAGCCCTGTTGGGGGGCATCACGTCCTGAGAACACAGACATTGCCACCCCCACCATCCCCTGGGGGTGGCACAACCCAACCCTGCCCACCAGCCAAAACTCCTTCCCTGTGGTAATCAGCATAATTAAAAAAATACACTGCACCCTAATTTTGTTCCCTGAACTACAGGAGCACCTGTGCATAGATCCTTTTTTTTTATTTCCATGGTAAGTAGAGTTCTGTTACAGCCGCTTTATGGATGGACCAAGACTCAGAGGCATTGGGTGACCTACTCAGACCCCTCCACCTGCAGTCTGAGGGGCGGTCCAAGGCAGGTCTGGCTCCTGGTTGTTAGGATTTCAACAGCCCCATGCCCCGTCTTCATGCATTCAGTAGGTACTTACTGACCACCCACATGTGCCAGGCACCCAGCCTGGCGATGAGAATATAGAGATGGCCTCAAGGAACATGCAGACCCGGGCAGGAGACCTGGCCCTCCCAGGTGGCACTGTCACAGCTGACCTTCTGCACAGAAGCAGAACCGTTTCACTGCTTGACTTGGAGAACGTTCTGACACAGACATTTTGATGCCACTGGGTGACATTAGTTGGGTCACCACTGACCCCGTCAATGTGTAAAATCACTGTTGTGTATGTGTGTGTGTATATATATATATATATAATTTACATATTAGTATTTAAATATATATATATATATTTTTTTTTTTAAATTAAAGAAGGAGGGTATAGCTCTAGTGGTAGAGCACATGCTTAGCATGCACTAGGTCCTGGGTTCAATCCCCACTACCTCCCTTCGCATCCTCCAGGCCTAGTGGCTAGTGGATACCTAGTCAGTTGAAAGGTAAGCATCACTGTGAAGCCAAGACAAAGCAATATTTATAGCCTGGATGATTGATTTTTTTAATGTTTTCAATAATATTTATTTTTAGACAATATACTTTTATAGTTTTTAGATGATCCATCTGCACAATGTTTACAAAATACAAAAAAGAAAGTGAAAATTTCTTCCAGGCCTGTCCTCCAGCCACCCAGCTCCCTTCCCTTGGAGGCAGCTGAGGTTACCAGCATCGTGCCAGAGCTGTTGTGCGTGTATGCAAGCAAATGGTTAGGTGTGAGAATACATACGTGTCTATAAGATATACGGTTTCATGCTTGGCTTTCCTTGTTTTTCCTGAATCCTGCTATAATGAGTGATCGTCTACAAATTGACATCAGCTAATCTAAGATGCCTTAATAATAAGGCACTCTCTTATTTTATGTACCATCAACAAAGAAAACAATGCTGTGGATTAAAACATGACAGTGTCGATTGTCAAACTCATTCCAATTTCTAAGATGTATCTTAAAAATTTATCAAATACAGCACACTGTCACTCAAGGCTGTAGGATAAACTCCCGGAGTGAAACTACAAGTTCAAAATGTAGGTTTATTTGTAATTTTTAAATACCTAATTATGCCCACCGAGGCTCTGCCAATTTACACTTAAGCACCCCTCGCATGAATGAAAATGTCCATTTCCTGACTTCTTCTCAAAGTCAGTGTGTAAACAAACTTACAAAAATGGTTTTCAACCGAATTGATTAGAAAATGGTACGTCAATGTAGTTTCACCTGGCACTTTTTTCTTAGAAGCTGTGATGTTGAACCTGACTGCTGTGCCGCCCTCTGAGCTGTTTTTTCTGAGAACTGCCGTAATCTTTGCTCATCTTCCCATTGACTTGCTGCTCTTCATAGGGCTTTTTAGGTGCTTTTTCTCTTTTCAGGAAGTTAGCCCTTTGTGACATGAGCTGAAAATTTTTCTGAGTTTCCCATCTGTCTTGTGCTTTGTGATGTTTTGTTGTGCAGATTAAAAAAAACCTTTCATGTAGTCAAATTCATCCATCTTCTCTTTCATGACTTCTAGGTTATTGTCATACTTACAGAGGGCTTTCGAACTTCAAGATAATTAACAACAGTTCATCCACACTTATGATACTTTTGTAATTTCCATTTTCTAAGATTTTTTTTTCTGGAATTTATTTTGATTTATGGTTTTAAGTATAGATTCATAATTATTCTTTGAGTGGCTATATATGAAATGCCCACTCTAAACATACAATAAAATCCCATGTGAATTCGGATCTATTTTTGAATCTTTCCAGGTTCTTATGAAATGATCATTTATTTGCATTCTCCCTTGAATTTTGTATCTTTCTACTGGATTCTATTCATTGGCTTTGGAGTTGAACAACAACTTCGATTTCATTTTCCATAAAATAATGCCCTCCCTCAACTCTACATTACCTCACATCTGAGTCTATCCTTTTTTACCTGTTTACTGCCAAGCTTCTAGAAAGAAAAATATTATATTTTCTGTCTCTATTTCCTGATTTGCAGTTTGCTCTTCATTTCTTTGCCACCTGGATCCCACCCAACACTGCACTGAAATAGTTTTGCTAAAGTCATCAATAACCTCAAGGCCTCTTCTCACTTAAACGGCTTGGGAGCTCTCAACACTGCTGACTTCCCACAGCAGCCTCTGTTCTCAGCCTGTATAGCACTGCATCTGGGTTTCCTCTCATCCCTTGGGTGTGTTCTTGTTTTTGCAGATGCAGTGGTCCTTTCCCTCTGCTGGGTGTGAAGTTTATCTCTGGCTTCAGGACTCTCTTAATAGCCTTGTTCCTAGAACAAAGGGTTCATAGGAGAGGGCTTCATGGAAAAAAGCTCTAGAGAGAAACTTGTGCAGTTTAAAGTCAGGTGGATAAATGATTTTAGCCTTTTAAGCAGGCTGAGGCCTGGGACCTCCAGCTGCAGGCTGAGTCCTGCAGCCAGAACAACAGGATATAAGGAAACCACAAGGGGTCAAGAGGAGGACACCGGGGTGAAGAGCAGGGCACTGGGGTCAAGAATAGGGCACTGAGCATGATCCCTGCGTGCAGCACCAAGAGGGCGTTTGGTGGACCACCGAAGCCTCCCTCCTCTCTGGCCCAACCCTGGTCAGCAAGAGCCTGAGAGAAACCCTTTAAACCAGTACACAGTGAAGCAGTCACAAAACCATTATAGGTGTCAGATGGTCACCGATGACAATAGAGTCCTGCTCGGTTATAGACGGACCATCCTCCACATCATTTACAGGCTTGTCCTTACCTGGCCATTGAATGTAGTTTTTCAGGGCTTGGACCTGTCTCCTCTTCTTTCACTTTATACTCTCTCCCTTGGGAACTGCTTCCATGCCCACAGCTTCTTTTCATCCACAGACAAATGCCTCACTACATTATTTCTTCATCCCTGGTCTTCGTCTGAGCTCCAGACGTGTGTATCCAATTATTAACTGGGCATCTCCAAATGGAAGTTTTGTTGACATGTCTGATTCTAATTTCATGGTCGCAATAGCCTCCCTTTCCTTTCCATACTGAAGTGGTTCTCTCCTCTGCTTCCTCTCTAAGTGAGTGACAGACTGTCTATCTAGTTAAGCAAGCCAAGCTTCTAGTGTCATTCCTGGAACCGCTCTTTCTGTGCTCCTTGTGTGCTGGAGTTGGCTTGCATTGACTCATAACAGCTGATTGTTAAATTTTCCAGAACTTTGTCAACTGGTTGTTAAATATCAAATTATAAAAATTTAGTTACTAAAAGTTAAATTATATTAACTTACAAGTAAATAAATTATACTAAAGTAAAGGTAATAAATATTCAAAACCATCTCTTCCTAACTGAACTTTATTATTACCTATGCTCTTGAGATTATTTTCAACAGTGGTACCCGCCTGGTGGAAATCCTATCCAGTTTGTATCCCTCCCCTATCCTGCCTTCAGTGATGTCACACTGGCAACTAGAAGTCTGCCCTGATGAGGGCATTTTCACCATGCAAATTGGCAAACGTTACCAGCTGGAGCTTGATTTGTTGTTTGATTCATTTATTGTTAGTTGTCTACAACTAAGAAAGAATGGGAGGGAATGTATTAACATTTAACCCTGAAAGTGTGTCGTGACTTTAGCCATCATGGTGAGTGACTTAAAATTTTGAGGAAATAGTCTTCCAATGTTCAAAAATTATAAACTCATTCAGCAAAGAAATAGGTCAGGTCATTGACCAATGAGTGAACTTCTCACATACATCCTCACTATGTCACTTTTGTCACTCTTACAAACAAAAATATCAGCCAGTATTCATGTCAGAAATTTCATCAGTTCAAACATAGTTTTGCTGTAGATACGAATTCTGCCAAAATGAATAAAGACATGTTGTGAGAATCAACTTGCTGTGTGGAATTTAGAATCAATTTTCTACATGGAATTAACAATAAAGAATATTATATATATATTATTATTAATTGTAAATTGAGTACTGCAGTCCTTTATGAGAGTAAAATTTACTACTTTAGTCCAGTCGCTACCATCTCCATCTCTCAAGTGAATTACTGTGTTAGACCAATACCCACTCTTAGCCACCCCCAATCTTTTTAAAGTCCAAATTTTTTTTTCCAATTAATACTTTACTGAGGACCTACTATGTCTGCTACTCAAGGAGCTGGCTAAAAGCAGCAGTGGATAAAGCAGACATAAATCTCTGTCCTTGTGGAATTTACACTCTGGAGAATAAACATTAACAAGTGCTATAAAGAAAAACAGAGCAGGGCTGGGGACTAGGGAGGGCAGGTAGGTTTGCAGCAAAAATAATAAAAATTGCAGGACAGTACAGCTGTGCACCGTGGCCCCAGGGACCTGCTCTTGCTCTGTCTCCTGGTGTCCCCTCTGAATGAAGTCGTTCCATCCTACTTAACCATGGCTGTAGGTCACCCAACCCCATCCTCTGGCCGCTTTCCCTCTTCCCTCGTCCCAGTTCCCACAGAGCCTTTGAGAACTCAGCCTGGGTGAAAACCTCAGGCTTATAGTTTCCTATAAAAATCATCTGAATAAAAATCTGAAGCCTTATTTTTATTTCAAGTAAAATTTGTTACCTAACAGCTATTGCTGGAGGGGAAACTTCTAGGGTGAGCTAAAATGTGCACATATTTTAGGCAAGGAGGTGGAATTACATTGTGCTGCATGATATTGTGTCACAGGAGTTGTGTCTTATGCAAATGAACCTTCCTTTCGGGCTGTTCCACCTGCTGTCAGTGGAGGAACAAAGGCCAGCGAGCCTGGGATTGCCTTGGCTGATGAGAAGGGTCTTTTCTTTCAGATGCCTGAGAAGGTATATTCTTTTTCTATCGCTGCCGTAACAACTTACCTCTGACTCAATGGCTTACAAAACAAATCTATTATCTCACGGTTCTGCAGATCAGAAGCCTGGTGTGGCATGGCTGGACTCTCTTCTTGGAGCTCCAAACAAGCAAAATCAAAGTGTTGGCCAGGCTGGGAGGCTCTGTGGAAGAGTCCTCTTCCAGTCTTGCTCAGGTGTTGGGGCAATTCAGCTCCATGCATCTGTAGGGCAGAAGTCTCCCTTTTCTTGCTGGCTGGTGCCCAGAAGTCAGTCACAGTTTCTAGAGGCCTCCACCTGCTTTAGCTCATGGCCTTCCCTCTTCAAAGCCAGCAAGGGCCTACGGAACACGGCTCATGTTTCTTATCTCTCCGGCCTCCTCTCTGCCCTCCTCTCCTCCTTTTTTAAGGGGTCATGCGAGTGCATTGTAGTCACCAGGATAACCCAGCATCACCTTTCTCTCTTAAGGTCACTTTATTTGTAGCCTTAATGACATCTGAAAAGTCCCTTTTGCCATGTTATGTAACATTTATGGTGGTAACACCAGGGGTCAAAGTCATGGGGACCAAAGTTCTGCCTACCGCAGTCTGTGCTCTGGTCCTCAGGATCCACTCCCATCCCTGAAGCTTCCCAAAGCCCTTAAAGTTCTCATCCCATCACAGCATCAACTCAAAGTCCAAAAATCTTGTCTAAATCAAGTGTAGTTGAGTCATCAGCTCCCAGGCACCATCCCTCCAAATCGACAGACCTGTGTCTCCGGCCCCCAAGATACAGCAGAGGAACAGGCATGGGTTAACAGCGACAGCTATTCCTGCTCAACGGCATGAGGTCACCAATCCAAAACATCTCTGAAACCCAGGCAGGCAAACCCGACTAGCTCTCAAGGCTTGGGAGCAATCTCCCAGGGCCCTCGGCTCCGCCTCTGGGCTCTCAGTTTTATCCTGAGTCCTCTCTCCGTTCTCAGGCGAGGCAGCACCACTGGCAGCTGGACAGTTTTATTAACCCACCTCCTGCCAGTGGAATCTGGGGCTGGGGGAGCAGCAGGGCAGGTGGGGCTGTCCAGTAGCCTGCTTTTATTTCATCCTCCGTCCCTTTTGGTCCAAGCCATCAGGGCTCATATGAAATTCTCAAGACATTCGGCTTGCTGGGAACGTCACAGGGGTGTGACATTGGACGAAGGGCCAGTTCACCCATCCCTCACCCTAAAATGCTATTTTCATCATAAAATTATTATCATTGAATTTCTCACTTAGAATGTGTTCCTTTCTTTCCAAAGGTTTTACTCCATAAATCAAGCAGAGAAGGGAGAGCCCAGGTGTTCATTTGTCATAAGTAAACTTGATCTCTGGAAATCCGATCTAAGGAAAATAATAGGAAGGGAAGTAATTTGATTCTCTTTACTCTTGTGGTTACAGAATTTGGATACCACAGCAGCCACAAGCCCCTGCAGTTGGTTTGCTATTTGTTTTCCATGACTGTGGATCATTGCATTCTGTGAATAAGAATATTACAAAATATCACTCACAGTTCCACTTTGAGAACCACTGGTTGGATATAAATGATAAAATAGCACGTGAGGAAATTAGGTAGACAGGAGATAGATGCATTCGTGGTTCGTCCTTGAATGGATATTCTGAAATTTAAATTGAGTAACCACTGAATCATTCATTCAAACACAGAAGATCATAAATGGCAAACAGCAAATTGAGAGCCACCTAATGTCGAGAAAACACATTGCTATAATTAAGAATAAAGCGATAAAAAATTAACAGAGGAATTAGTAGGAAAGAAAAACATTTAACAGGACAACAGGAAAACATCACAGAAGCATCTTGGCTGGGTGAGTGCACAAGCGTCATTGTTATAAACAGTGTTTTAAAGAGACTTTAACTTCCTCTATTTAATCTTGAATCAGATTTCTTTGAGAGTGAGGAAGATTAGGGAAGAAAGTAATTGGAAGATTAACAAAATAGAAGCAAATATAGGAAAATGCAAGAATGAGTGTTGGGATTTCAACAAACTAGTAACACTGTGTACATGTATGTGTACACATCTACACATGTATGTATGCACATACACACACACATGCACACACATATGTATACACACTGACATTCAACCTCCACATGTTTGATTCTGCTATTTTTCTAGTGCACTTCAACTGAAATCTGAACATGGCCACAAAATAATAGGAAAAATCCAACATTTATCAAGTTGGGTGTTTATCATTATATTTCAAGAACCAGATAGGGCTTTCAAATTGAAACCCTAGGACCATCCCAAAGATGATAATTCCTGAGATCTTGAGATTCACATTTAGAGGTTCCCAGCCTTGGTGACAGATGACCTTGGAAAGTACTGTGTCAGTTCGACTAGAGCATGAATATTTCTTATCGTCAGCATAAGAAAAGGTACTTTTCTGAATTACTTATTTATTGGTTTATGTGGGGGAATTGCTGTTGACAAGGTGAAAAGAGATTCCACCACCCTTCCTCTCCCCAGCCTGCTAAGGAGATTTCTTTTTACCTCTGCTGGGGAGCCGGGGTGGGGGGATGGTCACCAGGAGTCCAGATGCTCTGTATCAGTTCACCTAGGACAGAAAAGGGGAATTCATTAGGGAAGAGGAATTGGGGAAAGAGGAAAGAGCCAGTGTGGGGAGGGTGAGGAGGAATCTGGGGGAGTTGGTGGAGACAAATCAGAGGTGCTGTACTGCCAAACATGTGAGAGATACCAGGTGTGGTGGGTTCATGGTGACCCCCCAAAATATGTCTGACAGGAACTGGTGGACGTGAACTTATTTAGAAAAAGCCTCTTGGGAGCTGTAATTAAGGGTACCAAATGAGAGCATCCTAGTTTAGTGTGGGCCCCAGATGAATGACAAGTGTCCTTTAAGAGAAGGAAAGGAGCAGACAGATGGGGAGAAGATGGCGACAGAGATGATACGAAGAAGGGCAGACACCTGAGCGATTCGGCTGCAAATCGAAGCCCACAGGGCCCGGCAGCCACCAGAACTAGATGGCGAGGACGGCTCCTCCCTCACAACCTGCAGAAGGAACCAACTCTGAAGACACCTTGATCGCAGACTTCAGGCCCCCAGGGTCAGGAGGGGATGAATTTATCTTGCGGTAAAGCCACCCAGCTTATGATGAATTGTTAAAGTGGCAGCAGGACATTAACACATTGTGAAGTGTGGGGTTGGGGGAGGGGAGGGAGAGGGGGAAAGGAGGGATGGAGAAGAAACAAAGAACCGTAAAGAGGCTTCCCCTTTTAAAGGATTTTAGTAAATACATTTCCTTTCAATATTTTAAATTCACTTGTAGTTTGGTGCAGCCATTATGGAAAACAGTATGGAGATTCCTCAAAAAAACTAAAAATAGACTTACTTTATGGTCCAGCAATCCCACTCCTGGGCATGTATCTGGAGGAAACCCTAATTTGAAAAGATTCATGTACCCCAGTGTTTAAAGCAGCACTATTTACAATATCCAAGACATGGAAACAACCTAAATGTCCAATGACAGATGATTAGATAAAGAAGATGTGGTATATATTTATATATATAATGGAATACTAATGAGCCATAAAAAAAGAATGAAATAATGCCATTTGCAGCAACATGGATGGACCTAGAGATCATCATACTAAGTGAAGGAAGCCAGAAAGAGAAAGAAAAATGCCATGTGATATCACTCATATATGGAGTCTAAAAAAACCCAAAAAAACAAAAAAGACAGAAATGAACTTATTTATAAACAGAAACACAATCACAGACAGAAAACAACTTATGGTTACCAGGGGAGAAAGGAGGTGAGGAGGTGTAAATTGGGAGTTCAGGATTTGCAGATATAAACTACTGTATACAAAATAGATAAACAAAAAATTTTTACTGTATAGCACAGGAACCTATATTCAATATCTTGTAGCAACCTGTAATTAAAAGGAATATGAAAACAAATATATGCATGTATATGCATGACTGAAATATTGTGCTGTACACCAGAAATTGACACATTGTATACTGACAATACTACAATAAAATAAATAAATAAAAAACAAAAAAAATCATTTAATACAAATTTCTTAAGTTTCTACTCTATGCCTGGGACTGTTCCAGGCTCTTGGGCTCAATAGTTGATAGGACTGTCACAAAATCCCTTGGTCTCATGGAACTTACATTTTATTTGAATGTCACCTTGTCCTAAAGTGAGGACCAAAATATGCAACTTTGTAGGAGTTACGTTTTGGAGGCTCACCTGAGATTCTGACTTGAGGCATTTTCCTGCCCTGCCTTCTCCTGAGTTATCATCAACCTAGAACCAGCTTGTGGGTAATGTCCAAAGACTTCTTTAAAGATGGAAATTGCATTCCGATAATTATCTGGTAGCCAGCCTGGGGGTTTTGGACACTTTCACCACACAGAGATGGTCCTTCATGTAACAGCGAGAGGGCCCAGGGTAATACGGGGCATATTCAGCCACTTTTGGGACTGACCTAAAGCAACTGACCCTCCAGGCAGGGTGATATTCAATAGCCCTTGTGTTGATTTGTGTGTATTCTCCCTACAGGCCAGAAAGTGTTCAAAGGAATCAAAAGACACTGCCCAGCCACCTGGAGAATGCAAATCATTGCCCTTGAGACAACACAGTAAGATTCTGATGCCGAGTCATTTATCTGCACCCCTCAGAACTCACGGTCACGCTACATCTCCTAGTCTCCTTTCATCATCGAAACAAACTTTTTGTAAGAATCAAGCCTTCCCCGGAGGGACGCCCAGGTTTGGTGGACTCTGATCCTCTTTTGGAAACTCTCTTCAGGGAATCTGGTTCACTCTAGAGCAGAGGGCACCTGCCAGCCCTAATGAGCTGTGACTTGTCTGGCAGCGAGGGGAGTCACATCTTAGAGTTCCAGCTACATCGCAGAACGATACACTCAAGGGAGAGGCGATGAAAGCGTCACCATGTGTTGGATGGGACTGGACTATGACCACAATTTATTGGGGAAGTCTTAGTTTATATTTCTTCTCCATGAAAGTATGCATGGGAGAATACTGATTAAAATTTTATCTCAAGGATAAACAATTCTTTGTAGCTCCCAATTTTAATTTAGTTCATTTTCATTCATTAATTCATTCAGCAAATATTTCTTGGATTCCTACTATGTGCCAAGCCTGACGGAACTGGTTGATTGAACATATTACTTCCCCTGCTTTGGGGGCTTAATCTGCAAGTCAGAACTCGTTGGCTCTCTTTTTCTGTTTCAGTGGATGACCTCATTTGGTTTTCTATTTATTGAGAAGTATATTGTTAAAATCTGAATGCACCTCTTCCACTTTTCTAAAGCAATAAACAACAATGATTATGCTCCTAAGAGGTCAAGGTGATTTAATATATTAAAATATTAACTTGCTTGCCAATTTCAATGCCAATCATTTTAAAATCACTAATATAAAAAGGGTTAACTGTGACAAGAAAAATAGAAAACTCAGGTAGATTGTGCCCATCAATGACCTTGGAAACCTGTTATAAAATCTTTTAGATTTTGAAGGGCTAAATCGTTGGA
Organism: Camelus bactrianus; assembly: GCF_048773025.1. Lineage (NCBI taxonomy): Eukaryota > Metazoa > Chordata > Mammalia > Artiodactyla > Camelidae > Camelus > Camelus bactrianus. The sequence goes on from NC_133539.1 coordinate 4,233,579, forward strand.
GGGAGACATGTACAAAAAAATCATGCAGTTATAACAATACGTGCAGCCAGCTCATTGGGGCCTGTTTGCAGTAACGATCCGACCCAACATCTGTCCGCAGCATCTCAGTCGGCATTAACAATGGCGACATTGTGTGCTCCCGGGACGTGAGAGGGTGTGACGTGAAAATTATCCTCCATTCAGCTCCTTCAGCCCCGATTCCAAATTGAACCCTTAGAGAAATATTTGCTGCAGACTGTGCTTTCAAAATAAAGCAAATGCACTTAAAAAAAAATTAAAATAAATTAGAGACCATGGCCTTACCAGAACCATGTGGATTAGGTGGAGTTAGCTGTAATTTGCAGACAAAACACGGTTAGTTTCAGGAGAGTCTCCAACAGGAGTTTTAAAATTGTAAACAAAGCGCACCAACGCGATGGAATTGCACACCGGCTGCCCGGTGATACGGGGACAGTGAGGCCTCAGGACCAGCTCAGAACAATAATAAACAGCTTATTAAGACCAAGGGAAATCAAAAGATTCAGAGTATACCTACTGGTTTTAAAGAAGTTTAACGGCTTTTGACTGAAATTCCCTAACACCGGAAGAAAAAGGTGAATTCGCATGAGGTCTAGTGAAAAACAAAATCAGGTGTTGGACGATACAGATTGAGAGGAATGCCTCTCTGAAGTAAAAACAAAAACTAACAAAATTTCCTCCTGATAGTGAAGCAAAAAGGGGATCATTCTGCAGGGAGGGCGCAGCTCAGTGGCAGAGCGCGTGCTCAGCATGCATGAGGTCCTGGGTTCAATCCCCAGTCCCTCCATTAAACAAACAAACCCTAATTGCTTCCCTCCACCCCAAAAAAGGGGGATCATTTTTGAATGGGGAAATTTTGAGATTAACCAGATGCACCAGCGTCACTGGGTGTCAGCCTCATCCCACGCAACCGCTGGCTGGCTCTGCATGGCCCGGCCGTTCCTGCAAGTTCAGGCTGAGAGCTTACTATTCTCCTGACAGCCACATACAATCTGTGCTCTTCAGCCAGGAGTCCGAAGGCTCCCCACACTAGCCTCACGTGGCCCAGGGTCTTTGATTCTTACAGCACCTGTGTCACTGGTGGGTGAATCCCTTCCTGTCTCTTTCCTTTCCTTCCTTTTCCTTCTTCTGTCTTTTCTCTCCACCCAACACCCACCACAGTCATGAAGACCTGGAGCAGCCGCAAGGACCTTTCTTGAATGTCAGTCTGTCACGTGACTCTCCTGCTTCAACCCCTCCACGCCTCCAATCGCCCGCGAGAGACACACCGACTCCTAGTGCTGGTGACCAAGTCTGCCGGGGGCGGGACCCAGCTTATTTCTTCTTCTCACCAGGCAGGACCTATGTTGCCCTGAATAGGCTCATTCAAATACTACGCTACTGGTATTTCTGTCCCTTAAATGTGCTGCTTCTCTCCTCATCCTGCAAGGTCTTTGTCCAGCAGAAAAATTCTCCCTCCCTCTTCATGTAGCCAGTGCCTGCTCATTCCATTTTAATGAGGCTCTAAGCAGAGAGTGAGTGAAAAGCAGAATATTGCAATTATCTTTCCGTAACTACCTCCTCCCCCCTCCCTCCAGTTCTCTTCAATTAAGACAAAACCCAGGTGGCCCCTCTATTAGCATCCCAGGACCACGTCGGACATGAATACAGAAGCAGCAGCCGGCCTGCCTCCATCACACACACTGAAAGGCAATTTCTCCGATGAGGGGAACATTTCAAATACTTGTCAGACCCCAAATGAAGGGGGTAGAATTGGCAGTTCAAATAACGCTTTGATTTTCAAGCCAAGAAGACATAATTTACATAAATAACAGAAAATGCCTGCTCCTTTGCATCAAAGCCCTGTGCCATTCAGCATGGACCCGACCATCTGTGGAGGGTGGAAGCCACGGCTAAAAGCACATCCCAGTGAAATCCACCAATTTATATTTTGGGAGAGACCAATACTGTCGGGGCTGAGAAGGGCACTGATCATCATCTGGTCCAACCACTTTGCTCTCTGCAGGCAAGAGCAGGTGGGGACAGAGAGAGATGACGCGCTCCAGGTGGTTGAGCTCATTAAGGGACAGGGGACACAGTACTGGGTGTCTTTAGCCCTGTGCTGGTGTCTCCTTCACAGGCATCTGCTCCTTCTGATGACGCCCCTGATGACATTCCCAGCACAGCTCAGTGATGGAAAAGTCAAAGGAGATTTAAGTGCAGTCCTGACGAGCTGCTCGCCAGCTCTGAGATCCCGGGGCAGACGCTGGTCTAAGCACAGGTTTCCCGCCTCTACCTTGGGGATAGCAATCCCTTTCCTGGCAGTCAGGGGTCTGTTCATTTAGTCATTATTCGCCCATCCCTACATTTATTCATCATCTTGCTGAGCGTTGGGTGCTGTGTTATATGCTGTAATCCTTGGCCAAGTAAGGGTGTGGTCTCAATATGAATCCCCAAGGGAACCCTCCTTCACTGTTGGTGGGAATGTAGTTTGGTGCCACCATTATGGAAAACAGTATGGAGTTTCCTTAAAACACTAAAAATAGACTAACCACATGATCTAGCAATTCCATTCCTGGGCATATACTCAGAGGGAACTCTAATTTGAGAAGATACATGCACCCCAATGTTCATAGCAGCACTATATACAATAGCCAAGACATGGAAACAACCTGTCTATTAACAGATGACTGGATAAAGAAGTTGTGGTATATTTATACAATGGGATACTACTCAGCCAGAAAAAAGACTAAATAATGCCATTTGCAGCAACATGGATCAACCTGAAGATTGTCATACTAAGTGAAGTTAGCCAGAAAGAGAAAGACAAATACCATATGATATCACTCATACATGGAATCTAAAAAAAAAAAAAAAAAAGAAGAGGACACAAATGAACTTATTTACAAAACAGAAACAGAGTCACAGGCATAGAAAACAAACTTACAGTTACCAGTGGGGAAAGGGAGTGGGAAGAGATAAATTGGGAGTTCAAGATTTGCAGATACTAACTACTATATATAAAATAGATAAACAGCAAGTTTCTTCTGTACAGCCCAGGGAACTATATTCAATATCTTGTAGTGACCTATAATGAAATGGAATGTGAAAAGGAATATATGCATGTACATGTAGGACTGAAACATTATGCTGTGCACAGGAAATTGGCACAACATTGTAAACTGACTATACTTCAACTAAAAAAAATTATAATAAATAATAATAAAAGCATCAAGTCCCCAGATAGTGCTTCTCTGGCTTTGCCCCTGTCCGCAAAAGGAAGCCTCAGATTCCTCTAGACCCACAAGGAAGTGTTGTGGGCAAGGGCTGCTGTCACAGACGCTCTTGGTAGGGAGAGGCCAGCCTAGGCCTTTGACATCAGGCCTCGTCTTCACGGCTCTCCAGGTGCCTCCAGCCCACACTGCTGCGATGCTGGGGGTCTGGTCTGCTCAGGCTGTCGTGACCGAACACCACAGGCTGGGCCTTAGATAGCAGACCTGTTTTATCAGCGTGCTGGAGGCTAGAAGTTCAAGTTCAAGACGCTGGCTCATTAGGTTTCTAGTGTGGCCTCTCTTCCTGGTTTGCTGGTGGCCACCGTCTCACTGTCCTCCCCTGGCCTCCCCTCTGCTCCTGTGAGTGCCCTGGTGTCTCTTCATACACAGACACCCATCCTGTCAAATCAAGGCTCAGCCCATGACCTCATTTAACCTTAATTACTTCCTGTGAGGCCCGTCTCCCAGTGCAGTCATGCTGGGGGCTAAGACTTCAGCGTATGTATCCGGGGGGCACAGTCTGTAAACTGGGGGGCAGGAGCGGTTACTCTGATGCAGTGAATGGGCCTTGCTGACCCAAAAGTTTGTCCTGTGACGCACATCCTGCCCTTTTGGCATTCCCAGAAAAACAAACAGCTCTTTGGGGATTGACTCTTTGTCTGTTCAGACGAGCAGGAACGCAGCCTTCAAAGGACTGACTTGTATTTTCTGGAATGAACGCTCTTGTCCTTCCGTGAACTGAATCAACGCGGTCGGGGCTGGGGCGGCTCTGCTGTTATCTCCTCACATCCTTCGCTTCCTCTGAGCTGAAGGAACCTCCAGGTTTGGCTCCGGGTTTGGCCGGGCCCAGCACACCCTGAAGAAAGGCTGTGTTCCCCAGTCTCCCCTGCAGAGCGAACGTGCCATCTCCTGCCACAGATCCTGGCCCAAAGGCCACCTACAGAATACCTGTGGCAAAGCAGAAGTGGGTGAGGAGAGGAGGGCTGAGATGCGAAGGGAAAAGGTAACGGACACAGATGGTGATAAAAAATACTTATAAAATTAAATGAACAATAAGCTAGAAAATAAACATTTTTCAATGTCCAAAAGTGTAGATTTAAAACTAGATAGTGATGGTTAAAGTTTTAAAAGTATCTTCTTCTTATTAAGGGATAGAGCTACTGAGATAGAAAAAGCTTCTAGTCTATCAGAATTACAAACAAGTCTGTGCATTAACAATTTAAGAATAATAACCAAAGAACAGAAAATAATTTATAACTTCCCAACCAGTGGAATTAAGTGCTGGTGAAGAAAACTTAATAAAGAAATCAATTCAACAAAAGGCGGGAAAGGAGAAAAATACAAAGCAAAGGGGAAAAAAAATCATGATGCCAGCAAATAAGAAGACAGTAATAAATCAAAATATGTCACAGTAAGAACAGGCAACAATCACAAACCTGTGCACGTCTGAAAAACATCTGGCTTCATTTTTATGAAAAGGAGAAACTATAAAATTAATTCACTCAATCATCCATCTCAGAAAATTATAAGGGGAAGTTGAAATACGCCTAATCTCAGGAAATTTAACACAACTCTATCAGACATTGATGGAGCAAACAGAGACAATTATAATATTGCTGAGCATATGAAAAATAGCAGCGACACGAATGACTGATACATATGTGTCTGCAAATACATATGTGTACACACACACACACACATAATCCCTGCACTTAAAAAATGGAGAATAGATACTCTTTTCAAGTTCATATTGAACATCGATAAAAATGGTGATGTATTAAGCCACAAAGAAATGTCTTCAACAAATACAAAACAATTAATAGCATTTGGGTTACAATGGAATTAAATTAAATTAGAAATTAAAAAGAAACTTACTGTGTGGAATATTGCCTTGATGCAACGGTAGTCCTCAAGGACACTACCAGGTAGGTGTCCCAGAGATGGGGCAACAGAAGGAAGCACAGACCATATTAAGGTGCACAAACCCCACAGGTCACTAAATCGACCTAAATCACACGGAGGAAGCAGGGAGAGAAAGGTCAGTGAACACACAAGGTACAAGCGGTGAACCCCCAACCCTGAGGCTCCACGGTGCTCCTGTGTCCCGACTCTCTTCCTGCCACATCAGCCTTCCCTGAGGGTGTGATCTGAGGGCTGGGGTTGAGATTGGAGCAAGGGGCCCCCCAGACGGAAGGTTCCCTGGGTCACGGGCAGGTGCATACTGGCTCCACCGGAGAGAACCAGGGACACGTAAGGCTGGCTCAGCTGTAACTCACCAGTAGCTGTTGAGAAGCCGAAGTTTTCTCCGCATTTCTTGGGCAGAGCACTGGGCCATGGAGAGGCCGTAATGGGTGTCACTGATGTCTGGCTGAGTCTGGAGGAGACATGATCATCCATCCAGAAGTGACATGGTTATGACCTGTTCTCCGCCCCTTTTACTGCTGGAAGCTAGAATTGTCTTTACTACATCATATTTCAAGAATTTATTCTATCTAACCTCATATATTACAGGTTGCTAACTCACTTTTTATATTTAACACATCTTGTCAATGCTGCTTGTGTTTCACAAGCTGCTTAATTACTCATTATCCATACTCAATCTACCCTGCGATTTCACTGTATCGCATAAAATAACAGCTTACTTAAGATCTTAACTATTCTCATAAGTTTCATGAGAAATTCTGCAGGATCTCTGGGTGACCTGAATTGTCTCCTTCTTAAAAGTGCTCAGAGGTTTTGCATATGTCGTGGGACAGAATTACTGCTCAAATAAACACACACACACACAGACTTGGTATACTAAATGGCAGAGGAAAGTGACGCCGGGCAGTTTAGATAGTTCGTCTGCATCATTAAACACCATCATTTTTATTCCTGAGTAATTGATAACCATCTGATTATGGCAGAGACTACGGCCAGCTCCGTTCTGTTAAGAGCTAAGTATACACTTCAAATAAATCCCACTGGCAGCTGTGATTGGCATATAAAACTAAACTATAATATTTAAAAATCCTATTTTTACCCTATTATTATCAATATTTATATCATATTAGTTTTATCGTTTTCATTTCATCCTATTGATTAAACATCACAGCTAACCGGGGCTTTGGTCTTGCTCTGACTTTAAATGAGTTACTCTGTCTCCGAAGCTCTCTGGTTCTCTCTTCGCTCACACCTGTTATCAGCATCACCAGAAAATTACAGAGTCTTACTATCAAACTCAGGGCGATTATGTCAGCCCTGAAATGCTCAGCCTTTTCTCTCCTACCCTCTTTTCCTCCTTAGAAGGCTGGTGGGCTCTTTGACACGTGGTAACAAGATTAGCGAGGCTCGGCGCCCCATTCTGCCAAAGCCTAAGCGTCTGCCTAGCCCTGAAATGCAAGCAGAATAAACCCCACCTGGGATGACTCTGCAGGATTCCTCCCCTGCAGGAAGGAGAGGGGGCTCCCCCACCTGTCAGTCCAGGTGAAGGGGTCCCTCCTTCACCAGTGCGATGTTCACTGGAGAAGGGGTAAGAACTTTTTAAATGTGAAACTATAACCTCAAAGTGCTCTTTCTGTTTTGTCCTTTGACTTAAGCTAGAAAATCAGTGAGTGCCTTTTTCGTTTGGAAGACAGAGGTGAAGCAAGGGGTAGGGAATTGGTCAAAAAAACCAAACAAACCTAGTTACTACTTCCAACTTCGGGACATAGTTCTTGACTGGTTAGAAGAAACGAAATCTGTCTAAATCATGAATTGGAAAGAGATTGCATTTTCATAGACCTTGTCCCGCAAAGCGTATGTTCATCTTTTTATATGTGGAGCATCTGGGATTTTCAATAATTAAAAGAAAGCTCAGAGCCAGACAGTTCCTTGAGGACCCCAGAGAGATTTAGGCTCCAGGTTCTGTGGCACTCAGTAACACTTCCAATTCACTGGTTTAAACTGGACGTTTTAGAATTATTTTCTGGTGAAGACTGGTAACTTCAGTGCAACAGGATTAAATAAATAGACTAGATGGAAGAGGGTGTGGCTGGTCTCAGGTACTCCCACCCGGGGGAACGGATTTCTCCAGGTTATTTACTTGAGCAGCCAGTGGTCAGGGCAGGGCGAGCATCCAGCCCACCCTTGCTCTGGTCTCTGTCAGCCCCTCCACTGCTGCCCCATTTCCCCTTCCTGCCCACGTCTTTCTGGGTGAGACCCAGGTGGGCCCCAGCCTCACGCAGGCGACAGCCCCAGCGCCCGCGGCCTCCCGCAGCCTTCTCTGTGACTGGACAGCCCCGTGGTCGCAGCCATCCTTTTTCTTTCCGTGGCCTGGCTTTCGTTTTTTCCTGACACCTCTAATGAGTGAAATTTGTGAGGTCGTGAGCTCCCAGGGTTTCCTTGCCCACACACCAGCAGCATGCTTGAGACAGAGGCTTCCCCGTCCTCTGCACTTCTAGAGTGTTTGCCTTTGGCCTTGACTTTTCCTGGCTCATCTGGCTGCCACCTCTCAAAGCCTTCTAGTGTGAAAGGGCACAGACTGCAGTCACCCAGATGCTCCCTGAGCTCAAGGATGGTGTGCAAATAAAAGCACACCAACGCATCCTGCAAAGTGGCACCTCTAGTGGGCAGGGGCTGTCCCGAGGAGGTTGCACCCTTGGTAATGAGCAGGGCTCCCCACTAGCAGTGATCACCCCTGGAGGGCTCCTTGGATTCGTGTCCTGCTGTGCCCCTTATGCAGAAAGGATCAGGTAGGGGACAAGCACGCTCCCTCCAAAGCATGTTAATTATACCTCCTCTCCCCCGGAAATCCACAAGGCAGGCTCTGGCCAGAATTCACCAGCCGAGACTGTCAGGCGAGGACAGCCGCAGACCTCCTCCTCGGGTCCCCCTGGCAGTTTAAATCTTTCCTTCCCAGTGAACATAAATGAGTCCCCCTCCTCACAGCAAAATGAGGCAGTTGGTCTCATTTATCTGACATCAAAGGTAGGTTAAGGCGTAGGAAAAAGAATGGGGATGGAAAACACTCTTCAGAGCCCCAAAGCAAGAAGCTTATTTGCTTTTTGCATTTTCTAGAGACTTTCAGAACCATTCCAGAACGTTAAAAGCTGTGCACCCAATTGGAATAATTGAAGCTGAAATGTCACAATGGTATGAATTGCTTCTCAGAGCCAACTGTCAGTCGGGCTGCTGTATTTAATAACGTGAGTACTACAGGTCCCCCAAGTGAGGAGACAGTTTTGCCACCAACTGTGGCTTTTTTTTTCTTTTTTTCACTTTCTCCTTCCTGAGGTGGCCTGGCTGTGGTCCAGGCTCTCCCGAGATCTCTGCCAACAGGAGAAGCACCTGCCGGGCCTCTTCCTCGTAGCGCACAGGCTGAGTCTGAATGAGATGAAAAGGGCTGGAAGAACTTGTCCTGTTCTGCTCCCATGCGGTGATGGCTCAATTTCCCACAACGTATAGGAATAAAATATGCACGGCTGTTCTACCTGAAGAGCAGGAGCAGGAATTGTTCGGACTTGGTCCACAAATAGAATCATCAGGAAACGCTCTGAACCCAGGGGCCCCCGGGGAAATGGTGTCAGGGAGATGGTGTGTCTGAGCAGCTCAGGGCTCAGGGAGAAGCTCCTCCCAGGAATCAAAGCACTCGGGGCCCAGCACGGGGGTCCCACCGCCGCCTTCTCTCAGACGCTAAGCTCTTCCTGCTGATCAGGTTGAGAATGTATCCATTCACCTGCCTGGTCGTGAAGGTCTGAGCTCCTCGAGATGTCAGGAAGGGTTAGGACAGCTGTGTTTTCTAGGTGGAGGCAGTGGACTTCTGGGAGTCTTGAGATCCAAAGTACTTCCACCAAATCTTATCAAAGTGACTTTCTTAAAAATAAGTTGTTTTATTTTATTTTTTGGTGGGTGAAAGTAATTAGGTTTATTTACTTTTGGAGGGGGTACTGGGGATTGAACCCAGGACCTTGTGCATGCTAAGCATGCTCTCTACCACTGAGCTGTACCCACCCCACATTTGCTGTTTTCACTGAGTTGACTTTTGCATTGATGATGTGGGAGCACTGATGAGTGTATTAGAGCTCTCAGGAGAAACAGGACCAATAGGGGGTGTGTGTGTGTCTGTGTGTCTGTGTGTGTCTGTGTGTCTGTGTGTATGTGTACTGCAAGAAACTGTGCTCTTTGATGGGATAATACATACATAAATAATGTAATTGTAGATTAGGTATATGGATGGATGGATAGATAGATAGACAGACAGACAGATACGAAAAACACATACACACAAGAGAGATTAGATTAACGAATTGGCTCAGGGGATTATGGGGGCTGCATGTTCAAAATCTGCAGGGCAGACAGGAGACCCAGGAAGGGTGATGTCGCAGCTCAAGTCCAAAGGCTGTCTGCAGGCAGGATTCTCTAGTCCACAGGGCACACAGTGTTTCCTCCTACAGCCTTTAACTGGCTGGATGGGGCCCACCCAGCTCCTGGGGGTCACCTGCCCTACTCAGAGTCCACTGGTATTTGTTAACCAAGTCTAAAAATACCATCACAGCTACATCTAAACTAGGGTTTGATGAAACAACCAGACACCCTAGCCCAGCTGAGCTGACACATAAAACTCACCATCACCCCAGGGTAAACCTGCTGGGGCCTTGGTGTGGATGAAGTCAGGGCACCAAACTATGCTAGTAGCTGTTGGATTCTCCACACTCACGATAAAACAAACAAGCAAACAAACAAATAAACACCATTTCACTTAAGAATATCCTTGATGAAATAGTAAAAAAAAAAATTAATTTGATTGCTTCTCAACTGTTGAGTTCATGTCTCTTAAAGTTCTGTGTGACAAGCTGGGAAGAACACAGAACCCATTTTGATTGCATGCTGAAGCACAGTATTTGTTAGAAGGAAAAACACTTGTCTGATTGTGTGACCTTTGAGCTAAACTAGCCACGTTTGGGTTTTCATGGAATACCGCTTTAACCTGAAGGAGAAACTGCAAAACTATGATTACTCAGACTTGAGGGTTTGGCAGACATGGCCATGAAAGTAAACACATGGGGCCTCTCACTTAAAAAAAAACAATGGACAGCATTTGTTATCAAAGATAAAATTTGACCTTTTGAGTACAAATGCGAATGAAAAATTGAGCTTGGTATTTTCCTAATACTTAGACTTTTGTGATGTTATATCAGCAATGTTGATGTTTTTGGCATTGTATAATGTGTAATTCGCAGAACCAATATTTTCCAAACACCAATGTGTGGTGCTACAAAAGCATACATGAGTGAAGGAGCCATTCCGAGTGCCAGGAGCCTGGCAGATTTTAATGTCACAGAGTCTGGAAAGGCCAGGGCTTCTGATCTCACAGCCCTGCAGGGAAGGGACATCACTCCTGGGGAGTGGGATTTCAGGACAGGGGTCCAGAGTAAAAGGTCCCCGACAAGCAGAGGGCAAACTGGGGACTAGGATGTGCTACTCAGGATTGTCGTGAGAAACGGCAAACTAACCAGACCTAGTTTGAGCGGGGGAGAGCATTTTCTGCGATGATACTGAGTTACCCTTTTACCCAATCTCAGGAAAGGCAAGCAGCATCGGGGTCTCCAGGAGGACTAGGCTTGCAGTGGAGACTCTGTCTTCCCCGCTTCTCCCCACATACAGTCATCTCCTTACTCACCTTCCTTCCCTGCCGGCTTTCTCCATGTGATGCCCACACGGCTGCTGACAGCCCATCAGCCTCCAGGCTAGAGACCACCCTCCCCCAAGGTTTCAGTTTGAAAAATTCTGTTTGGATCTGATGCCAATCCCTGGATCAATTAAGGACAAAAATGTGGGACAGGTCGGCTCATGGGGCACAGACAGGGCCCTGGTGTCCATCTGTGCCTAAGCATCCTTTCTAGAAACAGGGCCTCACAGGGAACTGGGCAGCCTGCTAGCTGCACATACAGAGGAGAGGGTCTCTGTGCCACAGGGAGCTGGTCCTTCTCATAAGACAGATTTGGCTTCATGTCGCAGTCTGTGACAGTTCCTTTGTGTTACCTCTGTTGTCAAGCTTCAGCTTGTAATCAACAGAGGCACATGGGATTAAGAGGAAGACTCTGCATCCATGTGACACAGGGGCTTTGTGGGGGGACCCTTGTGTCCCTTGAGGTCTAGCGCAGGGGTGGCAGTTAGAGACAGACCCCCACTGAAAGGTCAAGGACAGGGGTCATGCCCCACCCCCTTGGGCAGCTCTCTCCATGGCCAATCTCATTTTATTTGGGAGAATAAGGGAGGAGGAGGAGTTCCTTCTCTTGGGCTAGGGCAGGAGCCAAGAGGGAGACTCTTCGGAGCCTGCACCGGCAGAACGTGGGGGCCAGTTGAGACCGAATGGTAAGTGGGAAGAAGTCTGGTTGAATCGTTCCAAGATTTCTGCCCTGAGTCACCGGGTGATTGATGGCCCCTTTCCATGGAGGAGGAGAAGTGTCTGGGGTAGGGGGAGAAATGTAAGTTAAGCATTGGACATATCCGAACTGAGGGGCCTGTGTGATGTCCAAATGGGGACACCCCATATTCAGATGGAAATTTGATGGAGGCTCAAGAGAAGCACTTCCCCGGAGACAGGGTCGAGGCAGAAGCATCGGCTGGACGGGAAGCCACTGTGGCAGAGAGAGTATTTTCTGTGGCTGCCGATGGTGCTTGTCAACCCCAGACACTGATGCGACAGCAGGCAGGTTCCAGAATCTTTTCTGCCCTTGCCGTGGGGCCCCATGAACAATACAGAGCACTTTTGTTTTATTTCCCTCTTGTCTCTTCCTCGGCACTGTTACCCAGCGCGACTCTGGAGTTCCATTTTGGTTCCGACAACAGCCCCTTGCCCGCCTGCACCACCCCCCTCACCCACTTTCCTTCCCGGGGTTACCGTCACCTGCCGTTATGTTTCCCATTTACTTTTATTTATTCATTGTTTTTCCCCTCCACGGGAGTGTGAGCCCAACGAGTGCGGGGCATTTTCTGTTTTATTCGCAGCTGTGTCCCTTGAACTTAAAACAGCGCCTGGCATAAAGCAGGTGCTCAGTAAATACTTGACAAATAAGCGAATTTACTCACAAAATCGCCTCTTCCATTTCTCTGTGTAAATACTCATGCTTAAAACTTGACTTTTAAAGGGAAAGGAGGGGAAAGATCTCTTTATTCATGGCTGTCTTTCCCCGCCTCCCCCAACACCAAGCAGCCGCTCTTGTCTCCTGGGGATGAGGCTCTCCGGCGGGACACCACACAGTCAGCACATTTGACTTTCTGATTTCAGAGTGACACAAATTTGACTGAGTCTGTTTCTGTTTTGTAGATAAGTTCATTAGTGTCTTCTTCTTTCTTTTCTCTTCTTTTTGTTTGTTTTTTTTAGATTCCACATATGAGTGATAGAATATAGTCTTTTTCTTTCTCTTTCTGACTTTAGTCACTTTTGATGGAAATACTATTATGATTCAGCTTCTCCCCAGCAGGGATTTGGTTGCGAAAACATCCCCGGGGGTGAGAAGAATATCTGATACACGATCAGGCACTAACCAGTAGCACTTGCTAATTTAATGAGTGCATGAAAATGGTCGGTTTACCTCCCCCAGTCCCCCCACCCGCCCCACCCCCGTCTATGTCTACTGCAGCGTGAACCTGCCTTCAGGCTCTCTTGGTGACTCAGGTCAGTGCTTCTCAACTCCCATCCTCCCCGCCTAGCCAGCACCACCTTTGCCCCCCTCCCCCAGGGCTGTCCAGGAGAGTGTGGCCTCTGGGTCAACCACGCTACCAGCCAACCACATCCTTCACTGCAGGTCCCTGCAGAAGGCGAGCTGAGTTCAGCGTTCCCTGGGCAGCCCGTGGTCTCCTCCTACTCATGTGGGCATGGGGACCCTGGGAAGGGGGACACTCAGGGATGGCCTTCTCTCATTGGCTTTCTCATCCTGAACTGCCATCATGTGCCTGGCCCTGGCTGTGCACAGACTTCTGCCCAGCTCCTCCCAGGAATCCTGGACCAGATGAGAGCAGAGGTCACAGAGGGAGAAAGAGGATGTGACAAAGTGGAGATATGGGAGAGGGCGCAGGAAGGAAAAGGCAGCCTCGCGACATTATTCTCAAACACTCACCATTACTGGGAAAGGTCCCAGGGAGCAAGATGAAACACTGAGTGACAGAGGGAGAGTGCGTCCCTTGACAGGAAGCGATAGCACGGGATACATGGGGGAAGGGACTCCAAGCCCCAGGTGGGCAGAACTGGCATGATTGAAAATCCACTGCCAGATGAATCCCTCCATGTGGCTCACAGCCTGTCTGGGCTTTCTTTTCTTTTTCAACAAGCATTGGGTAAATTCCTATTGCCTTGCATGGGAAAACAATTGTTCGGAAACTGGCTGTGGCCCAGTGCGCTGTCTGGCGTGACCACTAGTTTATGCAGCGGTTTCCCCTGCAGTTGTGCAGTGCACAGCCTGAAACACTGGGCCCTGCTGCCATGGGCTATGAGCAGCTTGGGCTTAAGCTGAGAGTCATGGCCACAGTTTTGGAGGCAGCTTTTAGGTTGGAGGGTGAGGATGCACGCTGAGAGTCATTGCAGCAGCCTCACCTTTCCAGCAGAGGGGCGGTAGTAGCTCTAGACAGGTGACCCTGCTGTACTTTTGTACCTGGGGCCTTTCCTCTGCTCTTGGATCTTGGCTCCTGGGCCCTCACCTGCTTCTAGGATCTGGTTGTTACCTTCGTTAGTCTGGGGCCTGGGTAGCCCCGCCTCCTGGAATCTGACCTTTTTATACGTGGACCTACCCTGGTTCATGGACCACCTGGGCCTCTTTACCTGTGGGCATCTTTGTTTAGCTCTTCTCACAGGTTTATCTGTCACTTGCTGCAGATGATGAATCCTGGGAGATATACATATCATAAACATTATATAAAATATGTAAGTATTATAAATAATACTATATTTATATATTGTAAATAATTATATTATATATTATATTTATATATTATAAATAAAAATATATAATTTACCCAAATATTTATATATAATTATATTATATAATATGTTAATATATTACAAATAATTATATTATATAGAATATGTTTATATATTACAAATACAAAGTATATAACTTACCTAAGGACGTGTATTTATTTAGCTAAAATTAATTTAATTTACTTGCTTATTTTTCATTCAATTTTTTTTAGCTCACATGTTTACTAATTTGGATTAGAAATAAAGTTTCACTTTAAAACATGTTCACCTTTCTAGGACTGTTCTGCTGAGGCCCGGGGAGCACTACCTGCCGCGGCTTTGGCTTTGGGGTTTGGTCCTGCAATGGTTCTGAGGCTGCAGCCTGCACTGTGAGGCCTAACCACTAAACTGTGACGCATGGTCTGCGTGGTGGGGGCAAAGCTGTGTCATAGTCCCGCCCGCAGGGCTTTGCCAGGGGCCGGGCTGCTGTCAGTGCCTCTCCGCCAAGGCTCTGTGATGGAGCAGATGGGACCTGGACACACTTAGGGAGGATTTTCATCCTCGAGATGCTGACAGCCTTGGTTGGAAAGAGAAGACACAGGAAATTTTCACCAAGAATAGGCATAAAATAGGTGCCAAGTGAGCGGCACGATGCTAAATTCCTTGGAGGAGAAAGTGTGAGAGCCAGCAGTCCACGGCAGCCCCACCCTTGACCGCGGCTGCCTTCCTAAGAGAAACCGCGCTGATGACGTTTCATTACTGGGATGCTGTCTGGTCTGCCTGAGTGCTGGGGGGGCACGCTCCCCAAGGGGGAGGATGTGAGAAAGTGACAAGGAGCCACATGGGACCCCTGGGTGGGGAACGGCATAGAGAGGCACCAGGCGACGTAAGGACCAGCTTGGACCCCTTTGGTTAAAATGAAAGGTTCACTGAAGTCAAGGGGAGTGAGAAGTGAGTCTGGAAATTAGGGCAGAATTCTCAAAACAGCTAATTCCAAGAGGACAGTAAGTTTTCCTCCTCAACGTACTGTGCGGGGTTTAGCAGGGCTGATGGCCTGCCTGCCCAAAGCCCGGGACGCGTTAGCACCTCCACCATAACTGTAATTCAGGAGGTGTGATCCGTTACATTACATTGAGGGTTACAATGACCCTGGGGTGGTGCCTAACAGGAAAGGATGTGCCCTAGAGGGACCCCCAGGGTCTGAAATGCTGAGCCTGTGGCTGGCATGAACTCGTATTTCCTAAGAGTGGTCTAAAGCCTGTGTCTTCGTCCACGTGGGCAGCTGTAACAAAATAGCCCAGACTGGGTGGTTAACACACCAGGTATTTATCGTTCACAGCCCTGGAGGAGGGAAGTCTAATGGGGTGGGGGCAGCAAGGCTGGGGAGGGCCCTCTTCTGGGCCCAGACTTCTTGCTGGCTCCACTCTCACAACCCAACACCTCCCAAGGGCCCCCACCTCTTAATTCCATCACATTGGGCATTGGGATTTCAACACAGGAATTGTGTTAGGACACAGTCAGGCAAAGGCAGTCTGAGCTTACCATTACTGCCAAAAGCTTGTGTTCTTTTGCTACCAAATGTTAAAAGTATTCCCTTTCCTTAATCCTTACATTCACTTCCTCTTGCTTTCATCTTTGACCATATCAGAGGAAAAACTTGTGGCTGGAAAAGCCGTTTCATTTGGTAAAGATGGTTAAATAGGTTTTATTTCTTGCAAAACCTTGCTTCATAACAATTCAGTGAAGAAACAAGAATAACATGTTAGAAACTCCAGTGCGGGACTTGCTACTCTGATGGAGTCCTTGAAGGGGAACAAGAAAGCCCCAGATGCTTTCTGAGCTGGTCATTCTCGGCTGTTCTGTCCCAGGGCTGTTCTCTGCTGGGCCTGGAGGCTGACCTCAGTGGGTGCATGTGCCCTGAACCCTGACCCTCTGGTTTCCAACGGGGTCACCAATGTGAGCAGGGGCAGAAAATCTGCAGGGCAGGTGCGGTGAGGAGAGTGAGGTTTGGAAATGGCTTCCCATGGTGACGCAGGAAAAACGGGCGTGGGGCGTGAGGAGGGCTGTGTCGCAGGCTTCGGTTGAGCCCCTGGGACGTGCCCCGCCAAGTGTGGGTCCTTGGCTTCGCGCAGGAAAGAATTCAAGAGTGAGCCACAGTTGAGTAAAGGTAGATTTATTTAGAGAGCTACATCGAAAGGAAGAGGTGTGGGGGTTGGGTGCTCAGATTAGGTACACACTCCGTAGACAGAGTGCTGCTGACTCCGAAGGTGGAGAAAGAGAGAGGGTGGCGGCAGGCCGCAAGGCACCGTGTTGCCAGTTTTTATGGGCTCAGTAGCTTCCTGTGCTAGTAAGTGGAAGGACCAGTCTAACTACCCTGGGAAAGGGGCTGGGATTCCAGGAAGTTGGCCATTTCCCACTCTTTGACCTTTCGTGGCTAGCCTTGGGGCTGCCATGGCGCCTGCGGGCATGTTATCTACCACGTTATGACGATGGGTGTGTAAGGAAGCTCAAGGTCTGCTAGAAGTCAAACATCCCACCGCCTCAAGCCTCAAGGCCTCCTGGGGCTGAGTCTGTCACCATTTTGATGTTAATTGTTGTGTTGTTTCTTGAATGGCTGTGCCCTGCCCCCTTCCTGTCTCAGCGGGACATCCTTCTCCTCTGCCTGCATCTGGGCCAATGGTCCTCTCGTTGAACTCTCTTCCCAGAGACCTCTGAGAAGAACTTGAAGACATCTCTCTCCCCCTCTAATCTTGATGGGGAAGGGACTTCCATTAAACAGAGCTCATCCTTTCCATGCACCCTGCTTCGGTGCTGAGCCCTAGGGGAGCTAGCATCACGTGCCTCGCTCTGTTTCCTTCTCACAGCAATGCTTTTTGGATCGAGGCCTTTTCAGCAGAGGGGGAAGTCGGGGCACAAACCCGCGGCCTGTGAATCCACAGCCCACATCCGCCCACATCCGACCACATCTGTGCTTCCCCTTCTAGAGTCCTTTCATTTCCTGATTTTTCTTTGATTTTCTCAGTAAAATTTTCCTTTTTTTAAGAAAACAGTGGTCATCATTTGATACATTGGGCACAGTAAAGTACTTACTCCAGTTCAAACAACTGAAACAAAAGTACAGTTTTTAGTCATCTACCTAAGTTCATAATTTTCTCAGTTTTATCAATATTTGTATCAAATTGTCCAGATGACTCTGCTCCATTTTTCCCAGCATAACTAGTACGCACTGGACACTGTAAACAAATAATGAGGTAATATTTCTACATTTCACAGAGATATCCAGTTAAAAAGTAGTTACGCCGAGTTAGTGAAACAGATTCAAAATAAAATATAAAATGAAATATACTCATGATATGCTATGTTCATGGTCAAATTTGTCAGCAGACTTTTCCCATATGTTTTATTAGTATAATTTATTTGTTACAATTATTTTTTTATAAATAAATTGATCAATAATTGTTTTTAATTCTGGATTTGAATTTGTTATAGTGAAATGATGGCTTAAAGTTCCCTTAAAGTTGGTTTCATTGAACTTCAACCAGCGTATATCCAAAGCCGACACAAATGTGAAATGGAAACTCCCTAACACCTTTTCTAAATGTGTTCTTGTTTTCAAACCTAAACGAACCGAGAACTTACTACCAAAAGAATGTCACAGTTCAGCAAGAAGTGGGACGTGCTGTCCTTTGGCTTTTAGTCCTCCCACTAAATAGAATTTAGTGGAATAATAATAATAATAATAATAATAAATAATAAACAACCTATTTCTCTTGGTTGTAAAAACCTTTTTAAAATTTTTTTTATCATAGTAAAACTTACATAATAAAAAATACCATTTTAACTATCTTTAGGTGGACAGTTCAGGGACATTAAGTGCACTCACCATCCAGCACCAGAACTTTCTCCTTTCCCTAAGTGAAACTATGGACCCTTCAAAACAATGTTTGTGAAGCTTGATTCTGTGCTCAGTGTACTGTCAACTGGAACAGCTAGCATCATGTGAGCAGTTGATAAGCACATGCTCCTCAACCAACTCCTCGTTGATGAAATAAATACGAACACCAGAAGTCAAGATCGTGGCTCTCTGCTGTGCCAGTAGGGAATCCACTGAGCTCAGTAACCACTTCCCCACCAGCACTCTGGACACAGGTGTCCAGTTGGCTGCGATCCCTCTGATTATTCAAAGCTTCTCCTCACAGATCTCCACTGTCGTCACAAGAATGTCGCTTCTTTGTCAGAAGGACTTGCTGGAGTCACTGAACACCTGCTGTGACCTGGGTCCCTGAGATCTAACAGATACTATGCTGATCCAACGGTCTGATAATCTTGCATTAAAAAAGGGAGAGATGTTTTTGGCAGGACTTTGTCATCATGATCCCATGCTGCCTCCATCAGCATCTTTTGCTCATAGACACACCTGCAACACCTGTGTGTGCCCAGCATGTATTAGTCAGGGGAGTGAGTCAAAGCGCCCACTTGTCCATATTGTAAAATGGCAGGGACGGTTCATGCTCATCTCCAGAGATGATGTCCGAGCCACCTGCTCCAACGTTCCCCACCGCCTGGCGTGGTCTGCCTGTCAGTACCCGTGTTGTCTCACACCCGCCCTCTCCAGTGACTTCCCACCCCCTCTACACCCTGGTACCTCCAGACCCTCCCCGAAGCCACCCCCCCTCTGCAGTTCTCTGTGACAGCATTTCCCTCTGGAATTCCCTATGAGCACAGATGCCTCTTGTCTAAACCAGATTGGTACGTCTGACTTACTGCCATAAAACCAACCACTTGCCAGACATTGTTCCAAACTGTTGAGCAGAGATCCCTCCATCTTCAGATAAGGAATTGATTATGAAAAGGGGAAGTAACTTGCCCAAGACCTGGGGTCATGGGAGGCCGTCTGGCTATGAAGCCCACGCTCGTGGCCCTGTGCTCTGCTCGGACTCCTGACCAAACCCGTTCTTCCTTGGCGTTTGTATGACACAGCCCTTGTCTTTTCTTAAGACTCCTCAGATACAGTTGTTAGCATTGCTGGTAAGCCAGTGATGTATTGGATGTTCTCATTTGGAGGAGCGAGACTCCCATCAGACACTCACACAACGGAAACCCCCAATATTATGGTTATAAAATGATGCAGATGGTGCCTCCCTGTGTCCGGTTACAGGAGAGCCCCTTCTCACTCTCAGCCACCTGCTCTTCACTGTAAAATCACTCTCCCTTTGCGGACTTACCTGTTCAGAGAAAAAGTATCCAATCTTTGATCTGAAAGTGTATGTGTTCCTGATATCACACATACCACCTTATGCATCTCTGCCTTGCATTTCCCTCTCTGAAAAAGGGTAGAGGAGTAGCTACATCATAGGGTTATTGCATAAGTGATCAATAAGTGTCAACTGACGTGCAAGCTTTATTGAAGCTGAGGCACAATCATTGCTCCCAGTCTCCTCACTAATGTTTTTTCCAGAAATTATTCAAAAGACAATTTGAACTAAATACATCCCACATATTTTCTTAAGCATTTATTTGCCCACTCAAATAAGACCAAAGAGCTACTAAATTCAAATAAGCCTTGAATCCAGTTTCCATTTTGAAGCAATCAATCCCAGTTAAAAAAGGATTGATGTCAGTACTTACTGTATAAATACTGTAATCCAAAGAGATTTTTAGTCAGTTCAAAGAAGTTATGAAGTTTAAAAAGATCTCTTAAGAAGTTTTACAGGTTGACCTCTGAGAAAGCATGGACTAAAAGTCAAAGCTTTGGTAACACAGGCACTTCTTAATCATTAAGTATTTCCTGTATTTGTAGCATCAGCCACTTAAAGCTGTTTATCTGTCATGTTTGTGCACCCAGAAGTCACTATTTGAATTAATGCAACCCTTCTGATTTACTTTTTTTCTGACATTTGTAATAAATGGCTGCCTCCTGAGGGATGTGTACCTGCCTTGGACTTCTGCCACCATAATCCCTAGGACAGAATAGACTATTGTTGAATGGTGCTTTATGAATTATGAAATTTGCTAACTACATGGTGTCACTGAACCTTACAGCAGCCCTGAGAGGTAGTGTTATTATGCCCATTTCACAGACTCAGAAACTGAGGCTGTGGATTCTTAACCATCTGCAGGGCTCATACCAAGGTAGATTTTTTTTTAAGAGGCTGAGAGCTTAGAGGAGTGTAAGGACTGGATTAAACTTCAGGTGAATCATGTTGTCTCATTAGACTTGGCTTCTTTATACTACTGATGGTTTTCATGAATGACCTGTAAATTCACTTCTTGGATTAACAGTCTACAATTTTAAGATCCCAGAATGGAAAGCATTCATATGTATTACATGAGTGAACCTTTTTGCCATTTCTGGATTAACTGTGTTTAGTTTGGTTTATCCCTGAAAATTTAGATCAGGTTTTAGACTTTTCAAATGCAAGGTCTCACAATTCTTTAGTGGTTTGATTTGTTCTCTGAGAGAGTTAGGCCCAACCACCCAGAGCCTTCTTCAACACAGCCAATACTTTTCCCGCCCCTTTTAAGAGCAGTTTTAGGTTCACAGCAAAATTGAATGAAAAGTAGAGTTCCCATATACCCTCTTTTCCCCCACAGACACAGCCCCGTTATCAGCATCCCCTACCACTGTGGTAGATTTGCTGTAATCAGTGAACCGACACTGATACGTCATAATCATCCGAGGTCCATAGTTCACATTGGGGTTCACTCTTGGTGTTGTCCGTTCTGTGGGTTTTGACAAGTGCATGGTGGCACGCATCCACCATTATGTGTCATACAGAGTATTTTCACTGCCCCAGAAGTCTTCTGCGTTCTACCTAGTCATCGCTCCCTTCCCCACTAAACCCTGGCAACCACTGATGTTTTTATTGTCGCCTTAGTTTTTTCTTTTCTAGAATTTCATATGGTTGGGATCATATCGTATACAGCCTTTTCAGATTGGCTTCTTTCACTTATTCGTATGCATTTAAATTTACTCCATGTCTTTCATAGCTTAACAGCTCATTTCTTTTTAGTGCTGAGTAATAGTCCATGGTCTGGGTGGACCACAGTTTATTTATCCATTCACCCACTGAAGGACAACTGGTTACCTCCAAGTCCTGGGGATTACCAGTTAAGCTGTTGTAAACATACGTGTGCAGGTTTTGTGTAGACACAGTTTTCAGCTCCTTTGAGTAATCACCAAGGAGCAGGTAATGCACTTTTTAAACACCTGGTGGCAGATGTTCAATGGGCATTGGCTTCTTCACTGGGCAGAGTTCCTCGAGAAGGTTAGCTGGTCAGCATCATTACCTGGTCCCCCAGGCTGTGCTACGTGGCAGGTGGTTACAAAGTGAGCCCCTGTCATGTGGTCATTGCTGTCTTCAGTGCTGGAGAAGAGACAAAAGGCGTCCGTGCTTTGCTGTCCTCATAAGAACTCCCTGAAAACACCGTCTCCAATCTCTGTGATAAATGCACCATGGAAAACTCATATTTGCATAAAACCCCAAAGCTTCATTGTCATCATTCAAGAGGAAACTACTGCCCAGGCAATCTGATGTGAGGAACCGGACTCATGGGGGCAGGCCAGGAACCACAGTGATTCCCGGATGTGGTGTGGATGGATCAGTCTATCAGAGGCAGGGATCTGGCAGCTAAAGTTGCTGGCAGTCTGGGAATTTGGGGCCAGCCCAGAGTTAACATTTTTTGAATTGTACTTTCTGCCAGGTGGCGGAGTCAATGGCTTATCTTTGCCCCCACCACTCTGTTATGTCGTATTTCTCACCCTTCCCAACATCGTGCTTCCCACTCGGTCTGAACCGGCCAGGACCCCCAGTCACACACTCACACAGCAGCCTGGAGCCTTCCATGAGGGCTGCGTCACAAATGGGCCTTGAATTGCATTTGTCTATTTATTTGTGTCTCCTCCCCGACCAGGGAACAGCTCTAAAGGCAGGAATCTGTCTCTGGTTTTCCCTCTCCTGCCCAGGATCCAGTAAGGCCCCAGGCACACTTGCTGAAAGATGAAACCACTGGTCGACCCTCCAGTGTCCCAGAGAGAACGCGGAACGGGCTGTCTCCCCATCAAGGTGAACACGGAAAGTCACAAGCACACCGTCATGGTGTCTTCACTCCTGGGTGTGAGGTCTGTCTTCGGTCCGGCCCTCAGAACTGAAAGGCTGGAGTCTGGATCTTTCCTCTCTGCTCAGGTCTTGGCCTTCTGCTTGGTTTCCTGCACTTTGCATGCAGTTTAATTACGCTGTGGAATGGAAATCCCGGGACCAAGACAGGTCCCTAAAAGAAAATCATCTCTCATCTCTCTTTCCATGTATGTATATCTCTTTAATTTATATTTAAATATAAAATACTTATAAATATGTATCTATAAAACATATATTTAATTTTTATTTATTTATTTTTATTTATATACAATATCAACAGAAACATCTAATTTTTCCTTCACTTTGCATGTTTATCTTACTTTTCTTGAGCATCCAAACAGGATCTCAAAAATTGAATCTACTTCCTTTCTGTTGTGTCATAAAAACTAGAGAAATGGAGGGAGGGGAGAAACAGAACTGCCATCAAAGATGGCATGACCACTAACCTGAATGCAGGGGAAGCACGAGGCAGCACGCATGCCTGGGTTCGGTGGCTAATAAAGCATCTGTCAATTGTAAGTAATAATTCTGGGGAAGGAGTGGCCTCTGCTGCTGTGGGCGCTTCTCATCCTCGGGGCTGGGGCGGCCATGAGCACTTTACATACAGAGTTTATTCATGGGATAATAAGGTATAAAAATAAAAACATTTATTTTTATTCTGGTTGTAGAAGTGGGGAGGGGATGCCGCTGTAACAATACACAGGAATTGTTAGAGATCAGGCATAAATGACACCTGCTCTAGGGCTCAGACGTGAGCTGTAGCATGTCACTGGGATAGAAAGTTTTGAGGGTGTATCCTAGATGACCTGAACTGCAAAAAGCAGCTTTTCTGCAAGTGAAAATCTTTGTTTTATTGTTTGTCCTCCCTTGTATTCTCAATTTTTATGTGGATTTGTCCTTTTAGAGGTGCAGACAAATATATACTCACTGCAGCACTCGAATATGCATCCTTCAACAACTCCCTGCAGCGCACAAATCAGTGCAGCCCCGCGGGTCAGCGCCCCGCAGGCAGGTCCCGGCTCCCAGGAAGCCGGCTGCTGCCGCACCGCTCAGCCCGCAGCTGGTGATGACAGCTGCTTGGAGCTTGGTTCTGCTCTGCCTGAAGTTAATTCCCTGATCGACCTTCAAGTTCCCTGGTGTGTTTTTGCTAATCTAAGGTGACTTCAAGTGAAGTCTCAGGAATGGTTCAACAGCATGGTGAACATGCCCGCCACACGTGTGCCCCATTTGGGTACCAAAGGGTGAGGGGTCTGCCTGCCTTTGGAAACAGAACTTCTCTCCAGAGCAACTGAAGTGAGAAACGAACAGGTCAGAGCACTCATCTTCTTGGTTCCCTCTGTTCCAGGTTCCCTCTGCCTCCGGTCTGTGGGCCATGCCTGGGGTGATCAGTTGTATGGGGACTCATAATGGACCCATCATAGCGGCTGATGTTCACCCAGCACTGACCGTCCCAGAGGCCAAGAGCGAGGAGCTGGCCTTTGAGTACCTGCATTTCTCTGAGACATCATCTAACTTTGAGACAGAGAATTGAAAGCAGGTTTGCAGATCATAGTGGGTGTAAAATAAAACTACTTCCTGACTACATCTTCCCCAAGTTCAGCCCCTTCCATAAACTGACATGCCGCATGGACATCATCAACCTCAATCCTCTCAAAACACTCTAAGTGTCTTAAGTGAGGTCACTATGCCCATTTTACAGATGAGGAAACTGAGGCTTAGAGCATTAAGTGATTCATTTGATAGGAGGTCAAAGAGCTCAAGAACAAAACTAGGCAAAGAAACACATGCCATTGGGTTAATACAGTTAAGCTGGATGAGGAAAGGCTGCCTGAAACTATATGTGCTGTTGATTTCTCCTTAGAGACTTTGTTCCTGTCTGGAAGTTGGACACTTGGCTCTGGTATTGTAATAAAATCTTATGGAAGCAATTATATCAGCACTTAATGAGAAACTGGTGTGTAGCGAATGAAGCATTAATATTCAAGTGAAGCAGAGTGATATTTGGTAAAGAATCCAAGTCTAAGATACTCTTAATCCTTGAATCTGATGTTGGTTTATTCAGAAGGGCATTAAAAGTGGTATTTTATTACTTGGCATGAGAAGGGACCAGGCTGAAGGGACAGAACTGGGAACTCAATAATCCCCTGAGGATCAGTGATCAGTTAGTTAAGAACAGAGATGGTGAGAATGACAACAGTGGAATGACAGTGACTCCAGACTCAGCTCCACCCAGGACGGTGGCCTAAGTCAGAATCCCTGCATCTGGCGTGCTGATGCTTGGAATCTGGGAAAGGAGACTGTAGTCAGTCAAGTTCTTGCAGTTGCTGGGAGTGAAAACATATCCTTAGCTTTGCAACACCTGAAGGTTGACCAACCCTAGCACCATCTCAGAGCCAAACCCAGCAGCTGCGGTAATTTGGTTCTGATTCAGCTGAAATGTTTGCCCCTAACTCCTGGGTGTCCATGCCTGCAGTGCCCTGGTTCACTTTCACTGTCTCCAGGATTCAACCCATTTGCAGATCTATTTGCCCTTCAAGTTCACACCACGTATTATTATTATTTTTGTTGTTTTCATTACTTCCACATCTACCACCACCACCATCACCATCACTATGTTGTAAGTCCTCCTTCCTCCCGGAGTAGTTACTCTTCTCTTACAATCAAATTACATTAATTCTGGAAGTCATATGATTTTGTCCTGTGAAACATGCCTACAAACCCTAAGCACAGCTACCATGAAAAAGTTCTAAAAAGTCTACAAATAGATTTATGAGAGAACACAATAGGCCATAATAAAACTGCATGGATTGGGAATTTTTCAAAATGAAATATGGGGGAAATAGTATAGAATAGTAGAATGGAAAACTGAATATTAGCTTAAAGATAACTTACTAAGTTCCTTTTTTATCTAGTCTGTATATTTGATTCCATCTTCCTGCTAAAAAGATAAAATAAAGGCTCATGTCTTAGACAAAACTTTCTGAGGGTAAAATTTAACAAATTATCTAAGTCAAAGTATACCAGTGATTTATAATTTTGCGCTCTAGGCTGTTAACAAAGTTTCAAGGCAATATCAAAATAGTGTCCTCCATGCCTCTAACCTACAGCATCCAGGTGTGGTCATAAAACACTAGTCACACATGAGCCAGGGATGTGTGGTCCCTCCTGGCCTGAGCCCTGGAGAGCTCTGGCAAGTTCTGCTAGGGGAAGTTGGAGACTGATTCAATTTTCTTTACCCTTTGACATAAAACTCCAAGAAGAAATGGCAGCTTAGAAATTATTTTCCAAGGTAAAACATAAAGATTTTTTAGAAAGGTATATTTATACAATGGAATACTACTCAGCCATAAAAAAGAATAAAATAATGCCATTTGCAGCAACATGGATGGATCCGGAGATCGTCATTCTAAGTGAACTGAGCCAGAAAGAGAAAGAAAAATACCATATGATATCACTCATATGTGAAATCTAAAAAAAAAAAAAAAAAAAAAGCCAAACAAACTTATTTACAGAACAGAAACAGACTCACAGACATAGAAACAAACTTATGGTTACCGGGGTGGTGGGGTGGTGGGAAGGGATAAATTGGGAGTTCAAGATTTGCAGATACTGACTGGTATACATAAAATAGGTAAACAAGTGTATCTGTATAGCACAGAGAACTATATTCAATATCTTCTAGTAGCTTATGGTGAAAAAGAATATGAAAATGAATATACGTATATTCATGTATGACTGAAGCATTTCTGCTGTACACCAGAAATTGACACAACAATGTAAACTGACTATGCTTCAATAAAAAAAATTATAAATTAAAAAAAACAAAAGAGAACAAGGGATGAAACAGTAGGATCAGGCGAACTCCACACTCAGCATGTGCTCTGTGATAAAACGGTTGTTTTGTAGCTTATGGGTTTTAGTGCACTTTGCTTCTGAATCAAATAGAAGCTGTTTTCAGTTCTTTACACAACTCTTTTCTCCTTCTTTACAGAGGCAGACCTCTTAGAGATGGAGTGGGCTGGTGACCTGAAATGAACGGGATCATGAGGAAGGGGCAGAGTGATAATTCTGGAGTCATAATCGAGACAGTAAAACGCTAAAGCACACTATTTTCAGGACATATTTAAGACTGTAATTACTTGGCAATGGTGAGTTATAAGATAATTTTCATAGTCACTATAGATAGGGGCAGGGTAAAAATCTTTGATGTTATGTTAGATCATTCAGACTCCTAAATTGTCTTGTTAAGTCATTTAAAATTAAAGTAGATAATCTTACTATGCCTAAATATGAAAACTTTTAACTAAATATTTTAGGTATGAAAATCATTAATAATGAATTCATTCCTTCAAATAACTTAGATAGGATTTTAAATTTCTGTTACGATACAACAAAATCTTCAACCTTGGCTTTATAAAAGCACTGGTGTTTTAAACGTAACAACTTACTACCCAACTTCCTTTAAATAAGAACTCTGTCAGGTTTTTGTTTGTTTGTTTTTTCACTCTGAAAATTGATGTTCAGAATAAGGACCATGAAGTTGAATAAATAGGGGAAGCTGGTTCGGTTTGTCCTGAGTTTCTGGATCCTTCTCCCAGGATGGTGTTTGCCTTTTTTTTCCCTTAACTCAGAACTTAAGCCCCTTTTCCTTTTCCAACATAGTTCTGCTTTTATATCAATAAGTGCATATGCTTAAGGAGGTGTGATGAGTAACTCCTTCCAGGCATAACTGAGATCTACTTGCAAGCAGAAATTCAAGTCCCAGGAATGGAATATCAATTAAGAAATCCCAGGTACCATTGAATTGTTGGGAAAGCATCTGGAGTGGGGAGTGGACACAGGAATACGATCTTGCATCTCTGAGGTCATGTTAATGAAATTCTGTCCCATGCTAAAAATATCCTTGGAATCATAAAGACTGAATTGTATTTGAATGGTTTGGATGTGTGTCACTGTAGTGCAGTCTCTTGCAGACACTAACTACTATATATAAAATAGATAAACAACAAGGTCCTACTGTATAGCACAGGGAGATACATTCAATGCCTTGTAGTAATAGCTTATAATGAAAATAAAATGAAAAGGAATATATATGTATGTATGTGTGTATATATGTATGTATAACTGAATCACTATGCTGTACATCACAAATTAACACAACATGGTAAATCAACTATACTTCAATAAAAACAGTGCTCACTCATATAGGATAATAACTGTTTTAAAATTTGCATCAATGAAGGGCCTTGTGCTAAATCTTTTCACATCTATTGTCTCATCTAAGCAAACTCTTTTTTAAATTTTTTTTTTTATTGAAGTACAGTCAGTTACCATGTGTCAGTTTCTGGTGTACAGCACAATGTCCCATTCACGCATATACATACATACATTCGTTTTCATATTCTTTTTCATCAAAGGTTATTACAAGATATTGAACATAGTTCCCTGTGTTCTACAGAAAAAACTTTCTTTTAAATCTATTTCTACATATAGTGCTAACATTTGTAAATCTCAAACTCCCAAATCTTGAACGTGTCCAGACACTGCTGCCCTGTTCTCCCACCACCCCCAGCTCTTTCTGGATTCACTCAAGTCCTTGACCTTCAATAACTCTTTTCAAAACCTCTCCTGACCAAGTCATCCTCAACTCCTTTGATAGCATTAATTTTGCAGTTCATACATTAATTAGTCTAGGGGTCGGCAAACCACAGCCCAGACACAAAACAGTTTTAACATCTTTAAGTGATTGAAAAAAAGCAGGAGTATTTGTGGCATGTGAAAATTGTGTGAAATTTACATTTGTGTCCATCAATAAAAGTTTTGGGGGAACACAGTTAGGCCTGTTCATGTCCGTCTCATCTGTGATTGCTTTGGGGTACTAAGGCAGAGGTGGGTGGTTGAGACTATGATTATATGGCCCATAAAAACCTAAAATATTTACCATCCAGTCCTTTCAGACAAAGGTTGCTGACCCCGGCACCAGACCGTCACCCTCCCATGTCTTCACCATCTCGGTTTATGCCTTGAATTATTCCTGAGCTTCCCCCAAGCTGAGAAGCGTAGAGTATGTGCTGTAGTCTGGGTTGATATGAAGCATAAGAAGTGACTCCCAGGAGAAGCGGATGCGCGACTCACGTGTGGGTAATCGGGATCTGACTAATAATTGAAAAACTTAGTCCAGGCAGGAAATAATACCTATTTAGTGCTCCTTATGATAGAAACTCTTTACAAATACCTCGTTTAATTGTCCCTTCAGTCTTGTGTGGAAGGCATTTTTACTCCCATTTTACAGATGAGAAAGCTCAGGCACAAATTGGTTAAGGGATTTCTAAGGGTCAGCTGATCAGTGGAGGAGACAGACCTTGAAAGAGCTTAATCTGAGTCTCCAGACCTCATCTTAGCCACTTTGCTCTGCTGTCTCAAGACCTTTGGTGGAAAGTTGAAGACTGACTTCAAATCCAAATCCCCCAGTGCTTAGCTGTGTGACCTTGGGCAAGTCCTTAACCTCTCTAGGGGCATGAGAAGTATTTCCACACATGCTCACTGTGAGGCTGAGAAAAGGTGGTCTCTGTGGATATGCCTGGCAGACGCCACGACAAATGTGACGGTCAAATCTTAAAGTTCCAAGCTTTATAAAATTTCCAAATGTCCAGCAGTATTTATTCCTGATTTAAAACAAACTATTTCCATTAGCCACAGTATCTTATTTATCTCATGCTTTTAAAAGCCAGGTGTCCTGTGGCTCTGATGTCGCTCTTCATTGTTGAGAGAGGAGCTTGCCCTGGACCCCACGTGTCCTGGGCCTTGTGTTTTCCGCCAGCATCCATGGAACAGTAATAGGCTAACTTGTTAGCTTGTAACTGGGGTCAAGTCTCAGCCCCTTCACAGTTCTTGATCTATGTGTGGTGCTGACTGGTCAGAGTATGGGCAGCAGTAAGTAAAGGTATGCGGACCAGGGGAGGGTATAGCTCAGTGGTAGAGCGCGTGCTTAGCCTGTTTGAGATGCTGGGTTCAGTCCCCAGTGCCTCTGTTAAAAGTAAATATGTAGATAAATAAGTAAATAAACCAAATTACCTCTCCCACACCCCAATAAAATAAAATAAATTAGTTTTAAATGTATGTGGACCTTTCATTAATTGGTTGTGCTCAGAAAATAGTTTTCTGGGACACAATGTCCAGCTTGGGTGAATAATGGTAATGGTAATCACGGCTGATGTTTACTGAGCCAAGCGCCATTCAACGTGCATATCTGTATCTCATGCTCTACTAAGTGCACCTTGTTGGGGTAGGTGCATCCTTCTTTAGGTGAGGAAACTGAGACACAGAAAAGCTAAGTCACATGCCAAGGTCCATGGCCAGTGAGGGCTGGAAATGGGATTCAAACTGCACTCTCCTGACCCCGTGCCTGGGCTCCTGCTCCCCGAGCAGCACCGGGGTGTGTGCTGGTCACGTCAGGTAACAAGAGGACTGGGCTGGACGGGGACCTGGGCAGAAAACCAGGAGGAGTGGGCTCCAGCCAGACTTTGAGCTAACTGTGCCAGACCTTCAGCAAGCTCCAGACCCCCCGCCTCCAATGACTGTGCTGAGCCTGAAGAGCTCCAAAGCCTAGCTTTGAGTAATATGGCTTTCAAAGAGCTGTTATATTTCTTTTTTATGGCTGAGTAGTATTTCATTGCATATAGTAGGATTTCATCTTCTTTATACTATTCAGCCATAAAAATAAATAAAATAATGTCATTTGCAGCAACATGGATGGACCTAGAAATTATTATACTAAATGAAGTAATTCAGAAAGAGGAAGACAAATATCATATGATAATCACTTATATATAGAATCTAAAAAAATGATACAACTGAACTTATTTACAAACCAGAAATAGGTTCACAGACAAAATAAACTATGGTTACCAAAGGATAAAGGGGTTGGGGGGATAAATTAGGAGTTTGGGATTAGCATTTACACACTACTGTGTATAAAATAGGTAAACAACAAGGACCTACTGTATAGCACAGGGAACTATAGTCAATATCTTGTAGTAACCTATAGTGGAAGAGAATCTGAAAAAGTATGTACATATGTATATGTATAACTGAATCACTTTGTTGTACACTTGAAACTAACACATTGTAAATCAACTATACTTCAATAAAAATAAATTAAAAAGCTGTTATGTATAAAGTGCTTTGCACCTTGAATAAGATCTTAAAAAGAAATGGACAGAGTGTTATAGACCTATTTGGGAAAAAAAAAAAACAGAAAAAAGCCTGAGTTCAAAATATTAATTTTTACCAACAGTGAAACAAAACCCTATGTTGTTACTGTGTACAACAAGATTATTTGATTGCACTAAGGTAACATTGTCGGGCACCCACTTCCATTAAATTTTCATTTTGTCAGTTGATGATACTGATGTTGTAGATGCAACATGAGAAAACGCCAAGCATAAGAGAAAGGGGTCCGGAGGGCACCGGACCACCGTCTGCACCTGAGCCTGCAGAGGGACTGGTTTCTGCTCACAGGCGTCTCCAGTGATGTGAGTCCACAGCACCGACGTGTCAGCCTTTCTAACACCAGGACTAACAGCCCAAAAGGTTGAGGAAGGGCTTGGAGAGAAGTCAACCAAAATGCCTAAAATCTGATCCCAGTGGATCTGAGAGGAAAGGCAGGTGGAATGTGACACTTGAGGAGGACAAGACATCACTTTAAAACTGCCTTCCAAGATTATCAAGGGCATTTTAGGGACAATAATGCCTATTCTAGAATTTCACAAATATATGAATGCAAACTGTAATACAATGAGCTAGGAGAAGAAAAAAGGACAAAACTTTTTTTTTTTCTGTAAGAAAAGCTTTACTAAGGACTAAAGTGATCACACACAAAAAGTCATGCAATTTGCCTTGACCTGCGAAAGAAATATACTGTCAACTTTTTCTTTTTTAACTGAGAAAATGTAGCTGAAATCTACTAGAAAGTGTGAAAGGGAACCGGGAAAGGATGCGTGGAAGATAACCCTTGTGATATCGAAAGTTTATTCTAACCTTGCACATGAGCTTGGTGGCTGGGATGGGTTAGTTAGATTGGTGATTCTTTTTTCTCAGATATTTAGTCCTTATTCCTGGCTTATGACACTCTTGTCCCTTAAGTATTCTATTATTTTTATTATTTTTAAAAAGTAATATAGGTACTATGAGTAGCTTAAAATTTAAAACCAGTACCCCTCCTATTATGTGTTAGCAATAAGAAGTGACTTGGAAATTTCAGATTTAACAGGAGTAGTCATCAGCCCTGATTCTCTCCCAGGGGAGGAAGGGCTCAGAGAGGAGTCCAAGACCAAGAGGGGAAAAGGCAGGAGACCCCAGTTCAATAGGTGTGAGTGTCCAATAAAGAATGAGTGTCCTTGTTCCCAGTTCCTCCCAGTTCACCCTCCTCAGGTCAAACACCATCAAACGGTGTTTGATGTGACCAGGAGGATTCAAGAACTGCTGCCACTTTCCTGGGAGTCCCAGGTACCCACACCATGCAAACCACCCATCAATAGGTAATGTCTATGCAGACATCGGCCACCAGGTGGTGTCCAACCGCACAAAGGACCAACCTGGGTTGAGCCCTGTGCCCAGACCCCCAGGAAAGGCAGGCTCACCCTGGTCACTCATTAGCCTCCAAAGAATGCCACTCTGCATTGACATGGTTTATTTTAAACACCTTTTTTTTTTCAATGCCATTTTACCATAGCATTTCTAAATTAAAAAAAAAAAAGATATTACTTTACCCTTCCCACCCCCAACTTGCACTCCCCAGAAGCTATTTTCAATTTCTAAGGGCTTTTTTTTTCTTTTCCAGTATTGACTTCCATATTTAGAACTTAATAAAACTGATTATATTGTGATTTCTTCATTTCATTCAGTTGAAGACGTCATTTACTGACTTCCTACCGTGGGTGATGGAGTTTTTGTTCTCTTACACCTTAAGAAGACCCTTCTCCTCCCTACCCTCTCAATATATTAGTGTATCGACTTTTGACTAGTTCTGTTTCCATATTTATATGATCACTGTGTAGACAGTAATCACACTTGGCCAATGGAGTCCTGCAATTACCTTTCCTCTCCTATACAAATTTTGTTATTCCTGAAGGTACTTCACTTCTTCCACTTGTTTTGTTTTCTACATCACTATCATTGTGGTCCTACCCATGCAAACAGAACTCTCCATCTCTCACTCATTCAGAAACATCAGGTTATCTGTTAGCGTCTAAACAGTTTTGTTCTCAGAAGCCTCCCTCTTGTTGCTGTCTGTGCTCTGCCCCAAAGCGGACTGGCTGCACTTGAGAATGACTGACAGCTGTCATCCTGGGCTCTCCCTTCTCCATTCTTCTGGGGTGCCTCTGTCTTTCTCTCGTGGGGATCCCTGCTTCTTGGCGGGGAGCATGGGGAATGTCTTTCTCTTCCATGCTTCACTCTCTAGTTTTGGTGAAGTAAGTCTTTCAGTAGCTTTGGGAGAAGCGATTCATGGAAGGTAATGTTTTAGAGAGGTTTGTCTTTCTTCCACCGCCCACTGTGAGGTTGATGGAGAGGCCAAGGTAGACCAGTAGACCAGCGTTTCTTCTTCCTCAGATATTTTAGACATCCTTCTTCTGTGTCCCAGTGTTGCTATTGAGAAATACAACGCCCTCTGGGCCATGATCATTCAATGAGAAAGATTTTAGGAAACTTTTAGGGTATTTACCTCATCCCTAGGGGTCACAAAATTCAGAACTGACGTGCTTCGGAATCCTTCATACATTCATTCGTTTATTTTTGTTCTGGGTACTTATTGTGCCTCTTCATTCCAAAAGCTCATGTCCTTCAGTTCTGGGAAGCTTTCCTGAATAATTTTCTTGATAGTATGTTTTTCTCTTTATTCTCTTTTTTCAGAAGCTCCTATAATTCAGATATTGGATCCCCTTGATTCGTATTCTAGTTTTTTTTTCCCTCCTACATTTCATCCTTTTTTCTTTTTCATTCTACTTGCTGGGAGACTTTCTGACAACTTTATCTTCCAATCATCCCACTGATTTTTTAAATTTCTGCTATGATATTTTCACTTTTCAAGAGCTCATTTTTATGTAAGTCATCCTTTCCATATCATGATATACCTGATTCATAGTTGAAAATGTTTTGGTTATTTCCCAGGGGTCATTAATTATAAGGCTTTTTTTTCCAGTTTCCTTCTGCTTAGTTTGGGCCTTTCTTAAAATGTCTGTCCATCCTTGGATGTACCTTTATATTTCAAGAGGAGAACCAAAGTTGTCCATAGGAAACTCTACGTATCACGTGTGGGGGGTGGGAGGGAGGAGCTTGTTAGTTGGTGGGCTTCCCTTTAGGCTCTTCCACAGAGGAGTCCCCAAATGTTGGGTCTTTTCTTCCTGTAAAGACCACTTCCCCAAAGAGCAATCTGCAGTCTCACAGAGGAGGCAGAGGATGCAGGCAGGGGTGGTGTAAGTTTGGCTGCCGCATTCTGGAACCTGAACAAGGTGGGGAGAGAGGCTCTTAGGGATGTGGATTTCAACTGAAGTCCCCCCCCTTTTTTTTTCCTGACAATCTACCCCCATCCACAGGGTTTCCAGCGTTCCTGATACTGAGTCCAGATGCTCTCAGGGGGGTTGTCCAAGTCTCCTGACAAGATCTTCCAGGAGACACCTGTCAGGGGAGTGTACCTGGGAGGCCACCTCTCCTTGAAGACTCCCCTTCAGAGCACCTGGTGCCTCCGGGTCCGTCAGTCATTCCAGGTTCCTAAAGCCCCAGCACCTTACCTGTTGTTGAGCCTTCCCCACAGACAAAGGTTCCAGCTTCTCCTTTGTGAAGTCAGCACACAAACTCCCCTTCCATGGCTTTTCAAGTTATGTTGGCACCTTTCGCCCACCATCATCTCCATTTCCACTCTCTGTCCTTTGGGACTCAGTTCTTGCACTGTCTTTGGAGTCCGGTTCCTGGGGGCAGAGTGAGTCCAGCTCTCCATGGTTTACTGGAAACTCCCTAGCATCTACCATATATTGTCTATTTTTAGGCCTTTAGAGAATGATCCACAAAAAATTTAGAAAGTGTTTCCTACAAAAGTTAGGGAATGTGAGGACAATTCAGGCAGCCGTAGTTTAAGAGCCGCCTCGGAACACCTGCCAGCAGCTGGAAAGACAGCGCCGCTCCTCCACCACATTTATTAGTGGACTCTCAGTCTCCAAGCCTGTTTCCTCCTCGGAAAATGAGCCTCAGCTGGTAATACCCGCATCACACAACTATCGCGGGGGCGAGGAGCAGCCATGCATGCGAAAGCGCTCTGAAAAGCAGCAAGTGTCGCCGTCAGTGCGGCCTATTTTGATCACCTATCTTAAAGCTGGCAGGTTTATGAGTGCAATGTAACATTTCTTTACCCTTTTCAAAAATAGATGTAGTCAGCCATGACGTAAGGCTAGATTCGATATAGGATCTGGAATATAGGTAGGCCGACAGCCCACGTCTTCATTTTCTGGACTGAATGCCCTCCAGCCCTGCCCTTCCTGCCTCTCTCCTGCCTCGGACTCCGGATGCTCCGAGGCTCGGCTGCTGCTTTAAGACTGCAGAGCGCTCCGGCGGCCAGAGGCGGGGGAGGGGAGCCCCCGCTCGCCTCCTCTCCGCTCGCTCCTCGCCCGCCCGCCCGCCTCCCAGGCAGGGAAGGTTAGCGAGGGATCAATGTGATTCGGGCCGCAGGAGAGGAAAGATGAGCCTGCCCGCCCGCCTGCTGCCTGGATGTGGAGGCTGAGGGCTGGCGCACGGGAGGCCGCTTGCTGCGCATTCGGGGCGCCGGGTGCCCGGGATGAGCTCACGCCCGCGTCTGCGGCTCTGTCCACCTGCCGACCTGCCGGCGGCCGCCTGAGCTGACGGCGCACCTGGGCTGCAGCCCCGCCGGCCCGCTCTGGCCGCAGCGTTGGGCGCGGCGCCCGGGAGCAGGTGTGCAGGAGCGCAGCGCGCGGCGAGCGCAGCCCTCGCCCCGGAGCCCGGCCGCGCCGCGTGCCCGGGCGGCTCGGCAGCGGCGGCGGCGGGCGGGCAGCGGCCCTTGGGCAGGTGGCGAGCGAGCGGAGCCGGGCGGAGCGCGGGGGGCGAGGCCGGCGCGGCAGAGCCTCGCCGGAAGGAGCCGCCAGCGCCCTGCTGCTGTTGCTCCTTTGTAAACTCTGCTCATGGAAAAGTGTCATACAATGGACATCGAGCTGCTAAACAGGATTTCGGTGATTAACCCTCTACCGTGTTGCCAGTTGATAAATTGCAAACAACTGAGCCATCTTTCCAGCTAGATTGACTAGCAAAGCCACAGCTTAATCTAACTTCCCCTAAATGGGCCTTTGATGTTCTCGACACTCTTGCCTCCTACACACATACACACACACACCCCAACCCCCCGGCAACCCACCGTCCACTCCTTCAGAACATTTCAGAGGAGTCTCGGTTTCCTGCCAGGTTCTTCCTTCTGGCGGGTCATAGTGACAGATTCCAGGCTATGCTAAATCGAGGTGCTCATTTGTATTCTGTTGGAAAAGCTTAGGGTAGAGCTTGTAAGGGGCCATAGGGTGAGGTCTGCACTTCACGTTGAGCTTAAATTAGGGCCGACAGTCACCCATCGTCACTGTTTTAACCTACTTTCTGGTTTTGCCTTTGCAGTTGGTGTGAGAGCTTCAGGGAAGAGGTTTTCCCCCACAGAAAGGAAGTGAAACGGACTATTTCTGGTCATTCTCGCCTACGATTGCTCTCATGGAACACAGGAGGCTGGGCGCTCAAGCTCTTTTGTATCTTAATGTTGGGGAAAGGCATCCAGGTGGATCCGTTATTTCAGGTTCTGGCAGGACGCTACCATTTCGCTCTGCCCCGCTGGCTTGGGTCCCCTCTGTGGACAGTCTTCTCCATCCTCTTTCCCTGCTAATATCTGGGAACAACCCTGATGTTCCTGAGTGGCTCACACTGTTCCTGGCTTATGCCTGGGGCAGAGAAGAGAGGCAGGGGTTCATCCTCATCCCAAAATGGGTTCCTCTCTGCCTAAGCGCTGTCTGGATTAACTTACCTGTACTCCTCCAGTGGACCTGCCCTGTTTTAGAGATGGATAATGATGATAGCTTTGTAATCTGTATGTTTTGGTCACTTTTTGTTGTTTTCCTACTTGAAAACCAGTCATGTTAGCCCTCCAGCCCTGCCTGAGCACCTGCCCTGGGCTGGTACCCTGAAGCTCATTTGATCCACACGTGGATCTTCAGAGGCAGATAATATTCCCCTGAAGGTACTGGTCCACTGCTGATATGGGTAGGCAACATGCTCAGGTCACCCAACTGCAGATCTGAATATTAAGAGAGAAGCTTACAGATTAAGCTTCAACAATCATCCCTGATCCTCCTCTGCTGCATGTGGGGATATAAAATTGGGCAACCACCTTGGAAAGCAGTCTTGGAGTTCCCAAAAAAATTTAAAATAGAGTTACTATATAGCCCAGCAGTTCCATTCCTAGGTATATACCCAAGAGGAATGAGAAGAATCTCCATACACAAGCATGTACATGAATATTTGTAGCCGAATTTTACATAATGTAGAATAATGCTAAAAGTAGAAACAACTCTGATGTCCATCAACTGATGACTAGCAAAACTAAATGTGGAGTATCGATACAGCAGAATATTATTCACGGGGAAGGGTATAGCTCAAGTGGTAGAGCACATGCCTAGCATGTATGAAGTCCTGGGTTCAATCCCCAGTACCTCCTCTAAGAGTAAATCAATTAACCTAATTATCTGCCCCCCCAAAAAACTGAATAAATAAATGTCACTGTTCAGAATATTATTCACGCATTGAAAGGACTGAAGTATAACACATGCTACCACCTGGGTGGAAATACTTGAAAATACTGTGCTAGGTGAAAGAAGCCAGTCACAAATGGTCACATGTTGTATGTTTCCATTTATAAGAAGTGTCTAGAATAGGCAAATCCGAAGAGAAAGCTGGTAGAATGATGCTCGCCTAAGGCTGGAGGTGGGGGATTGGGGGGGGCAATGGTGTTGGAGGGAAATGGAAAGAGAGCTAGATGGGTGTGACGTTTCTTCCTGGGATGACAAATATCTTCTGAAATTAGATTTGGTGATGGTTGCTCAACTCTGTGAATATTACCAAACCATTGAAATGTAAAGTTTAAATGGGTCAAATGTAGGATATGTGACTTATCTCTCAATAATGCTGTTATTTAAAAAATATCAGCTCTGTAAGTCATAATCACATAAATGTCAGTGATTTAGATCTGGGGGAGAAGCCCTTGTCCTTACAAGGAAGGAGCAGAAAGAATTTGCCCTTTTGGAATCTCAGAGCTATTATTATTTTTGTGTATTTAATGTTGCATGGGAATATGGATTTGAAAAATTATAACCATTCTTTCCTGAGTAAAATAGTCGTCTGTATTTACACAAATAGATGGGCAATCATCAATCCACATTATTTGTTCTTTAGTTTGGTTCAGCAAAGAAACAAATAATAATTGCTTTCTGGAGCACCATGGAATAAAAAACTTCTTATTGTTTAGAAAAATTTTGACCCTCAGAATTTAAATATTATGTAAAACATATTTTCTTCCTTCTATGTCTCAATTCATAGTAATAAAAATAGAGAATAGCAATAATCTGATATTCCTATAAAGTTATAAATTCTTAGTGACCTTTTAATATCCTAGCTTTTATATACATGTTTAACAATATGTTTGTGAGACTAGCATGAGCAGTATTATTCCCATTTTACATGGGTACTTAATATCAAGGATTAGGGAGGTTAGGTGATTTATACCTGATAATACAATTCACTGAGGCAAGACTAAAATCCAGGGCCCCACACCTCCTCTTGTATGTATGTACATGTGTATACAGATATTCTTTCTGGGGTGACAAACATCTTCTAAATGTAGAGTTGGTGATAGTTGCTCAACTCTGTGAATATTACCAAACCACTAAAATGTAAAGTTTAAATGGATCAAATGTAGCATATGTGAACTCTCTCTCAATAATGCTGTTATTTAAAAAGTATCAGTTCTGCAGGTCACAGTCATTTAAATGTAATTGACATTTAAGTGCATATATTTGTATATGTACACACACACACACACACACACACACACACACACTGGAATACTACTCAGCCATAAAAAAGAATGAAATAAGGCCATCTACATAACATGGATGGACCTAGAGATTATCATACTAAGTGAAGTAAGCCATACAGTTACAGTAAGACAAGTATCATATGATATCATTTATATGTGGAACCTAAAAAAAGATACAAATGAACTTATTTACAAAACAGAAAGACTCACATAGAAAAACTTATGGTTACCAAAGGGGAAAGGGGGGGAGGGAAAAATTGGGAATTTGGGATTAATAGATACACACTATTATATATGAAATAGATTAAAAAAAAAAAACAAGGTCCTGCTGTACAGCACAGGGAACTATATTCAATATCTTGTAATAACCTATAATGGAAAAGAATCTGAAAAAGAATATATAATATGTATATAATTGTATTTATGTTATATTTATATAACTGAATTACTTTGCTGTACACCTGAAACATTGTAAATCAACTCTACTTCAATTTAAAAAAAGAGAGGCCCAGGTTTGATTTCAGCTCCATCTCTGCCTGGCATCATCTCAAAGGACTGAACACTTCTGAGTTTTGATTATTTCACCTACAAACAAGAGCTGGGTTGCTGGGGATTTTATTTGAGACAGTGCACATGAAGGCACCTTGTTAACTCCTAAGCCAAAATGAGTGTACACAGTGGACATTTTGGTGAGTGAGGTCAGACTGGGTAATTTCCTTGATTTTAACAATGTGCACAGGCTGGTGCTAGTGGAGACTGTGGGATGGTTGAGGATTAATTCTGATGTCCTCTCCATCACTGCATCAGTGTCCTCTAGGAACCCTGTGACCCTCCCAGACCTTGCACATCCAACCTTCATCTTTCTGGCTTTGGGAGGAAAGAAGGCATTTACTAATCTACCAAGTTTCAGGCACTGTATCAGGAATGTTTATGTTTGTTCACCTGGCTCAGATGTTGATAACAGATATCTAGTAATTTGATAAGGGATTAAGATGGGACCCTGCCTGGAAGTAATAATGTTTTAGTGAGAAGTTAAAAGGAATCAAATCTTTCCATTATTTGTTCAACAATCGTTTATTAAACATCTACCAAGTGGCAGTCCTGCCAGCTCCTTTGGGAAGGCGAAGATAAGACATTCACCCTGGCAGCCTCGTGAGGAGCTCATGTTTCAACGCCAGATCCCGGGTTGAGCATGGGTGTCCAAAGCTGGCCAACAGGGTTGACGTCTTGGCTACACCAGGGCCAGTAGCCATGTAACCTTGGCCAGGTTCTGTAACTTCGCCAAGTTTGGGGTTCCAGGTTGGTAAAATGGTGAAAGGATCCTCTCTCCCTCCTAGGCTGTTGGAAGGACACTTGTAGAGAGCTTCACATGGGAGGGGCAAGGAGAGCTCAGTAAAGACCTGATGTTCTTGAGTGTGATTTGGGCACGTGAGCACTTGATGGTCTCCAAAACGTGAGGTGGGTCAACAGCCAGCGGGTGGAACATGTGGGGACCTGGAGAAGGTGCTGGAGCTCAGCCTGGCAGAGGAGGGGTGACAGCTGAACTGGCTCCAGTAGTTAAGGGTGGGCTCTCTCCAGACAGAGGGATAGGAGGAAATTTTTGGCAGAGGAAACCAGCATGACATGTTTGGTGTGTTTGGGAGCTGTGGCTGTCTGGTGGTGCTAGCACCCAGCAGCCTGCACACGAGCTTCATGGGAGAAGATGCGTGTCCAGGCTGGGATGTGGTTTTCCAGGACCCTCTAGGCTGTGGGAAGGAGCCTGGACTTTATTAATGGGAAATGCATTGAGAGCAGAGTTCCCAAAGTGTGTTCCCAGAACACTAATTCTATAGGATGACTTTTAACCTAATAAATGCTGGTTATTAAATTTCTTAAACTACCTAAGTAACACATATGTTTGCAACAAGTGAAATGATGCCCTAATATGTTTTTTTAATTACCATTTTAACTGTTTCTTCTTTAAAATATTTGTTTATTTTTGAATTTTTTTGTAATTTTGTGGGGAGATAATTAGATTTTATTCATTTATTTTATTTAAATGGAGGTAGTGGGGATTGAACCCAGGACCTCCTGCATGCTAAGCATGCACTGTATCACTGAGCTATACCCTGCCCCAATGCCATAAAATGTTAATTATCTCTCCCCTCCCATAGTCCTTCCAGTCCCATCCCAAGGCAACAAACAAGCGTTAGTAGGCTGGCCAGTGTCCGTCTCCACTCTCTACAAACGTAGACACACACTTAGAGAAACCCTGATGAAAAGGGTGACCCTATCACAGCAGTGACTGGTGGAGGGGCTGATACTCTCAGACAAGGGATCTGCCCAAAGGTCCCTCAGATCACACCATCCAGGAGACTGACTTCCCTGAAAGTCAGCCTTTGTGTACATCACCAAGAGATGGGTTCGTGATGGGTGAAATGCCTAAACAGTCCCCACTGGACATCTTGGTTACTCTAGAGAGAAGCCTCTCCAGCCAGTATGTTAATGAAGAGATCTGATATCATAGGACCTGAAGGAAAGGGACAAACAGAGACCACCAATGGCTAAAGCAGCCTGGAGAAAGAGTGCAATGTATCTCTTACTCACAAGAAACCCACCCAAATATTTTTATTTCATCTAACTTTTAAAATCAGTCCTTCAGAGATCTGGCAGAGTAAGCAAAATATGTCTTATTTGGGCTTTGCTAGTTCTGGATGAATTGTTCCCCATCCTGAGGAAAGACTCAGGCTGTTAGTGTGACCGGGCTAGGACACAGAAGACTGTGGCCAGCTCAGTCTGGGTGGGTCTGGGAACCATGTCACAGACAAAGGCAGAGGCCAGCACACGCACTTGCAGGGGTGGAAGCCCTGGACCCAGGTCACACACTCCAAATATGTGTGACCAAAGAGCTTCAAGTGGCATTTGGATATCAAATTTGTACAATGCAACGAACCTTTAAAAATCACTTGGATTCTTTTTATTTTATTTGAGATGTTACACAAGAGGTACCCAGGCCACATTTACAATTTGTTCATTTTGGGAGGAAACATTTGACTTTTAAAGTGAAACTCTATTGCTTGCAAGAACATGTCTAGTCTCACGGCAAAATAGAAGCAAAAGGCCACCCAGTAGTATCCCATCCTTACACATCCTGTCCCGCCACCGTGAATCTGAAAGGCCAGGGTTCCTGTTGAGTAGGGAATAGATGTGAAATTCTGTCTCCACTGAGCATTCCCGCTCCTCCACCCCAGGAGAAATCAGATGGCAGGTGCAATGAAGGATCATGTACCAAGGTGTGGGCACCAATGAGATATGATGACACAACTGAGGAGTGTTCCTAGCAGAAAGCTTTTCTACATCGAAGAATGAAGGGGCAAGGGGAACAAAAGATATTGTAGGACTCTCGTGATAGTTACAAGAACCATGGAAGACAGGATTGCACACAGGTTCATGGGGAACAAGCCACTGACAAAACCATGGTGTGGGAGGGAGGGAAGAGGGAAATTTAATCAGACCTCACTCTGCCCTCTGGCGTGTATTGGTCATACTCCCTGGAAGCCAGAATCCCAAGGAGCCTGGATGATGCAGTCCATGGAGGTCAGCTGCTTAAAGCACATAT
Organism: Camelus bactrianus; assembly: GCF_048773025.1. Classification (NCBI taxonomy): domain Eukaryota; kingdom Metazoa; phylum Chordata; class Mammalia; order Artiodactyla; family Camelidae; genus Camelus; species Camelus bactrianus. The sequence continues at coordinate 4,275,631 of NC_133539.1, forward strand.
GGCAGACAGAATAGGGCAGAGTAGTGAATGGAGACCAGTCAGTATGCATGATGTCTGTGATATAGTCATCCAGTCTGCATTCTTACTATGTTTTGAAAGTTATAAATAAATATATGTTCACCCTGCATTTTTATTCTATTTCTAAGCTTATATCTTTAAGAGCTCATTAGCTATTGTTATGAAACATTTGCTCTCCCATGAAGATCATCATGGCTTCAAGGTGAAACAAACAAACAAACAAAACATTGTTTCCTAAGCAAAGAGCCTTTATGTGCACTGAGAAATTTTAGTAAATATACCCTGTAACATTCTATCTGCTTCTGGCTTATGCAGTTTTTAAACAGCTGTATTTAGATGTGATTCCTATATTGTGCAGTTCACCCTAAATTGAACTGAGTTATACACCTATCTAAAGTGTATAATTCAATGGTTTTTAGTATATTCACAGAGATGTACACCCATCACCACATTGAATTTTACGACATTTTTGTCACCCTCAGAAGAAACCCTTCACCTATTAGAAGTCAATTCTCATTCTCCCTTTATAGAACCTCCTCCAGCCCTAGGCAACCACGAATCTATTTTCTCTATGAATTTCCCTAGTCCCTATATTTCATATACATGGAATCATACAATATGGAGTTTTGTGACTGACTTCTTTCACAGTGTTTTTAAGATTCATCCATATTAATGATCAATACTTCATTCCTTTTTATTTTGGAATAATATTTCATTGTATGAATATACCATATTTTATTTATCCATTCATCTGTTGATGTACATTTGAGTTGTTGCCATTTTTTTTTTTTGCTTCTATGAATAACGCTTCTAAAATATTCATGTACAAGTTTTTATGTGGACACAAGTTTTCATTTCTCTTGGGTAGGTGCCTAGGAGTGAAACTGCTAGGTCAGATGGTAACTCTGTTTAACTTTTTAAAGAAACTGACAAGCCATTTTCCAAAGTGGCCATCCCATTTTACATTTCCAGCAACAGTGAATGAGGGTTCAGTTTCTTCAAAATCCTTTAGACATTTGTTATCTCTTTTGATATTTAGTGAAAGCAACTTCATTGAGGTTTTGATTTCTTTTCCCCGATGACTAATAATGATGGTGAGTGTTTTTTCATATTATCATCCACTTGCACATCTTCTTTGGTAGAATGTCTAATTAGATCTCATTATTTTAACTGGAGTATTTATTTTTTAAATCATTGTGCTGTAAGAGTTCTTTATATGTCCTGGATATAAGTTCCTTATCAGATGTATGATTTGGAAATAAGGGGTATAGTCTCACCTTCCTGATGATTTTGTTTGCAGCAAAGGAGCTTTTAATTTTGATACAGTCTGATTATGCACTTTTCTTTTGTCAGTTTTGCTTTTGATGGTATATCTAATAAGATTTTGCCTAATGAAGGTTTACAAAGACTTATTCCTCTCTTTTCTTCTAAGAGTTTTGTAGCTGTAGCTCTTACATTTAGGTCTATGATACATTTTAAGATAAGTTTTGTGTGTGGTGTGAGGAAGGGGTCCAATTTCAGTCTTTTGCATGTAGATGTCCAGTTGTCTCAGCATCGTTTGTTGGAAAGATTATTCTTTTCCCCTTAAATTGTTTTATCACTTTTGTTGAAAATTAACCCACCTCAAATTAAAGGATTTATTTGTGGACTCTCAAGTCTTTTCCACTGATTCTCAGCCACACTATCTTGATAACTGTAGCTTTGTAGTAAGGTTTTCCCTCCCAGTTTTACTGAGATCTAATTGGCATATAACACTGTATAAGTTTACAGTGTACAACATGATGATTTGATGTATGTACATATTGCAGAATGATTACCACAATAAGCGTAGTTAACATCTCTCAACCTCACGTGGCTATCTTTATTTTTTTCCCTTTTGATAAGAACTTTAAAAATCTATTCTCTTCTTAGTAAGTTATGTAATCAGGAAGTATGAGTCCTCCAACTTCATTCTTTCTTTTCAGTATTGTTTTTACTATTCTGTTCCTTTTCATTTGCTTATAAATTTTAGGGCTAATTTCTCCATTTCTGCAAAAGAGCCATCCAATATTTTGATAGGGATTGCACTGAATCTGTAGGTCAGTTTGAGGAGTATTGTCATCTTAATATACATTGGGGGAAAAGCAGCCTCTTTAACACATGGTGTTGGGAAAACTGGACGAAAAAGAATCAAACTGGACTACTTTCTCACACCATATACAAAAATAAACTCAAAATGGATTAAAGACTCAAATGTAAGACTTAAAACCATAAAATTTCTAGAAGAAAACAAAGGCAGTATGCTCTTTGACATTGGTCTTAGCAAGATTTTTTTGGTATGTCTCCTCAGGCAAGGGGAAAAAAAGAAAAACAAACAAATTAAAAAGCTTTTACATAGTGAAGGAGACTATCAACAAGATGAAAAGATTGCCTACAAAATGGGGCAAGTTATTTGCCAATGATATACCCAATAAGGGGTTAATATCCTAAAATATTATACTTATACAACTTATACAACTCAACAACAAAAAAATAAACCACCCGATTGAAAAACGGGGAGAGGATCTGAATACACATTTTTCCAAAGACATACAGATGGCCAGCAGGCACATGAAAAGATGTTCAGACATCACTAATCATCAGGAAAATGCAAATCAAAACCGCAATGAGATATTACCTCACACTTGTCAGAATGGCTGTTACAAAAAAGACAAGAAATAACAAAAGTTGGTGAGGATGTGGAGAAAAGGAAACCATCATGAAAATGTAAATTGATGCAGCCAGTATGGAAAATAATAAGGAGGTTCCTTAAAAAATTAAAAATAGAACTACCATATAATCTAGTAATTCCACTCCTGGGTATTTATCCAAAAATAAACAAAAACATTAATTTGAAAAGATATATATATATATCCCTATGTTCATTGCAGCATTATTAACAATAGCCAAGATATGGAAGCAACCTAAATGCACAACAACAGATGAACCGATAAAGATGTGTGTATCTATACAATAGTATTTTACCCAGCCACAAAAAAGAATGCAATTTTGCCATTTGCAACAACATGGATGGACCTAGAGTGTATTATGCTAAGTGAAATAAATCAGACAGAGAAAGACAAATACTGTGTAATTTCACTTATATGTGGAATGTAAAAAATACAAGTGAGCAAACAAAAAGAGAAACAGAGTTATAGATACAGAGAACAAATGAGTGGTTGCCAGAAGGAAAGGAGGAAAGATGAGAGTTAATAGGGAAGGGAGATTAAGAGGTACAAATTTACAGTTGCAAAATAAATGAATCATGAGTATGAAATATACAGCATGGGGAATATAGTCAATAATAATATCTTTATATGATGACAGATGATAACTAAACTTATCATAGTGGTTATTTTAAAATATGTAGAAACAGTAACACACTACGTTGTGCACCAGGAATTCACATGTAGTTGTAGGTCAATTATACTTCAGAAACAAACTCATAGAGAAAGAGGTCAGATTTCTGGTTACCAGAAGGGGAGGAGGGGAGAGGGCGAATTGGATGAGGGTGGTCAAAAGGTACAAACTTTCAGCTATAAGATAAATAAGTAGAAGGGATGTGATGTCCAACATGATAAATATAATTAACACTGCTCTATGTTATATGCGAAAAATTTTAAGGGAGTAAATCCTTGTATTTCTCATCATAAGGAAAAACATTTTCTTTTTCTTTTATTTTGTACAATATATCCAATGATGAATTTTCACTAAACTTATCGTGGTAATCATTTTATGATGCATGTAAGTTAAATTATTATGCTGTACACCTTACACTTGTACAGTGCTCTATGTCAATTATATCTCAATAAAACTGGAAGGGAAACAATGAAACTATGGAGTGAAATTTTAAAAAATTTCTTCTCATGTGTCACTTATAAAAATATGTTATTAAAGAATTATTCCCTAGTTTTTCTACAAAGCAAAAAAAATCACTATTGTCTTTTGATTTATAAACTTGGGGTTTTTTTCATTTACTTTTGCTCTTTACTTTTTTCAACAATGTTTAATAGTTTTCAGAATGCACCTTTTTCATTTCTCTTGTTAAATATACTTCCAATTATTTTATTCTTTTTGATGTTGTTGTAAATGGAATTGTTTTCTTAATGTTATGTTCAGGTTGCTTATGAAAATTGTATAGAAATACAATTGATTTTTGTATATTCACCTTGCATTCTGCATCCTTGCTCAAATTGTTATTTGTTCTATTAATTTTTTTTGGTGAATTCCTCAGGATTTTCTATATACAAGATTGTCATTTGCAAATAGAGGTCGTTTTGTTTCTTCCTTTCCAATCGCCTGGATAGAACTTCCCGTACAGCAATGAACAGCAGTGGTGAGAGCAAACATCCCTGACGTGTTCTTGATCTTGGGGGAAATGTCTTTCACCATTAATTACGACAGTAACTGTGGGGTTTTTGTAGATGCCCTTCATCAGACTGAAAAAATTTCCTTTTGTTCCCAGTTTGCTGAGTGCTTTTATTACAGAAGAGTGTTGAATCCTGTCTAATGCTTTCTCTGCATTTATTGAGATGATCCTGTGGGGGTTTTTGCCCTTTATTCAATTGACACATGTTACATGAATTGATTTTCAGATGTTAAACCAGTCTTGCATCCTGGCATAAATGCTACTCATTCATGATGTACAATCCTCTTTATGGGTTGTTTGATTCATTTTCTAACATTTAGATAAGGACTTTTGCATCTATATTCACAAGTGATGCTGGTCTGTAGTTTTACTGTGATATTTTTGGCTGGTTTTATTATCAGGTTACTATTGACCTAATATAATGAACTGGGAGACATTCTTTCCACTTCTAATTTTTGGATGAGCTCATGAAAAATTAGTATTAATTATTTTAAAATATGTGATGGAATTCACCAGTGAAGCCACCTAAGCCTGAACATTTTTTGTGGGTTTTGATGACAAATTCAATCTCTTTACTTCTTATAGGTCTAGATTTTCTATTTCTTTTTGAGTTAGTTTCAGGAGTTTGTGTTTTTCAAGGAATTTGCCCATTTCAGTTAAGTTATACAATTTATTGGCATACATTTTTCATAGTATTTCCTTATAATATGTTTTAGAAGATCACTAGTAATCTCTTATGTTTATTTTCTAATTTTAGTAATTTGAATCTTCGTTTTTCTAAGTCAATCTAGGTAAAGGCTTATTAATTTTGTTAATCTTCTCGAAGAAGTTTTTATTGACTTTGTGATTTTTCTATTTCCTATTTCATTAATTTTTTATCACTTTTTATTATCTCCTTCCATCTCCTTGCTTTAGGTTTAGTTTGATTTTTTTTCTTCCCCAGTGTCTTAATGGAAGTGTAAGTCACTGATTTGAGAACTTCCTTATTTTTAATATAGGCATTTGCAGCTATAAAATTTCCTCTAAGCACCACTTAATCTGCATTCCATAAATTTTGTCTTTCATTTTCAACTGTCTCAAACTATTTTCTGATTTCGATTTTCATTTCTTCTTTGACCCACTGATAATTTAGCATCATGTTATTTAATTTCCAATTATTTAAATATTTGTGGTTACTAATTTTTTCCAATGTGGTCAGAGAACATAATTTGTGTGATTTTAATCCTTGTAAATTTCTTTAGGCTAGTTTTATGGCCCCACATAGGGTCTATGCAGAGAATGTCCCATGTGCATTTGAGCAGAGTGTATAATCTGCTCTTGTTAGGTGAAGTGCTTGGTAGATGTCTGTTAGGTCTAGTTGGTTTAGGGTGTTGTTCAAGTCCCCTTCACTGACCTTCTGCCTGGTTGTTATATCCATTACTGAACATGAGGTGTTCAATAATTATTTCTGTGTTGTCTATTCCTTTTTTCCATTCTGTCAGTTTTTGTTTCACCTATTCTGGGGCTCTGATGTTAGGTCATATATATTTATAACTGCTATAGCCTATTGAAGAATTGATGTTTTATCACTATAAAATTTCCCTCTTTTTCTCTAGAAGCTTTTTTTTTTTGCTTTAAAGTCTATTTTATCTGATATTTAAATAGCTGCTCCAGTTCTTTTTACCATTACTGTATGTCATTTTCCACCCTCTTACTTTCAATATGTTTATATCTTTGAATTTAACATGTGTCTTCTGCAGTTACCATATAGTTGGATCTTGTTTTTGTTTTGTCCAGTCTGACAATCTCTGCTTTTAGTTAGATGTTTAATTCATTCACATTTAATCTTATTATTGACATAGTTGAAATTCCCTGCCCTTTTACTTTTTATTTTCTGTATGTCTAATGTCTTTTTTGCTTTCTTTTACATTAAATGAACATTTTCTAATGTAGAAATTTAATTTCTTTAATGATTTTTCACTCTATTTTCCAGGATCTTTTCTTTATTGATTGCTCTAGGATTTACAATATATATCTTCTTAGCAGAATGTCCTTTAAATTTATATTCACTTAATTCAAATGAGATTATGGAAATGTTACTCTATATAACTCCATGCCTTCCTCTTATTTTTTGTAGAAGTTTGTTATATTAATCTTCTTATTTATCATTTCTGCTTCTCTTTATTTCTTTCTGCTGATTTGAGTTACAATCTTTTATCATTTTCTTCCTTCAATACAATTTGTTCCCACCTGCAGGTTATGGAACTGATAATACAATTGCATACATGTTATTTTATGCAATTGATTTTTAAATCAGTTAAGAGAAGAAAGGAGAAGAAATATGCAATTATACTCTCTTCTACAATTAACTATATAATTACCTTTATTGGCATTCCCTGCTTCTTTGTATGAATTTGACTATTGTCTAGTGTCAACTGTATTGTCTGAAGACCTTCCTTTAGTACTTCTTACAAGGTAGGTCTGCTAGTAATGAATTTGCTCAGTTTTTTTTTTTTCCCAGAATTTGCTCACTTGGTTTTCTGGAAATATTATTAATATCACTTGCACTTTAGAAAAATAGCCTTCCTAGGTATAAGATTCTTGCTTTGGTAGACAGATTTTTTTTGTTTGTATGCTGTTTTTAATACTTTGAATATGCCATTCCACTGCTTTGGTTTCCATTGTTTCTAATGAAAAGTCAGCTGTTCGTGTTATTGGAGTTCCCTGTATGTGGTAAATTATTTTTCTCTTGCTGGTTTCAAGATTTCTCTTTGTTTTTGGCACTCAACATTTTGTCCAAAATGGGCCTGGGCTTAACTCTCTTGGATTTATATGACTTGGAGTCCGTTGAGTTTCTTAGGTAAATGACTTGTATTAAATCTGTGCAGTTTTCAGCTATTTTTAAGAAGTGTTCTCTGTGCCTTTCTCTCTCTGCTCTTCTGATGGTCTCATTGCCCTTATGTTGGTGTGCTTTATGATTTCCCACGTTCACTGATTTCTGTTAATTTTTCTCATTCTTTTTTCTCTCTGTTCTGCAAATTGCATAGTCTCTATTGACCCGTGTTTAAGTCCACAGATGTGTTCTTTTGCCAGCTCATACCCACTGTTGAGGCCCTTAGTGGATTTTTCATTTTGGTTATCCTACTTTTTAACTCCAGAATTCTCACTTGGCTTGTTCTTATAATTACTGTCTCTTCGTTGATCTTCTCCCCCTTGGTGAGACATTATTACGCCATTCTGTAATTCCTGAAACCTGGTATCCTGTTGAACATTTTTTATAAGAGCTGTTTTCAAGTCTTTATCTGCTAAACTCTAAATATGTGTCTCTCAAAGGCAGTTTCTGCTGCCTGGATTTTATTTTTATTTTTATTTTGTTTTTGTTGTTGTTTAGTTTTCCTGTGTCTGTGTTACTCTTTCTTCTTTCATTGCATGTTTCATATATTTTTGTTGTTGAAACATGGACGCTCAGCAAGTCTGGAGACCAACCACCCCCATGCCCTGAGGCTTGTTGGTTTGACTTTCATCTGCTTGGTGACTTGGCTGAGCCCTGCCAGTGAAGTCCATTTCCTCTGCAGTGTGCCACCTTTGATGTTACCCCTCATAGGTAAAGCCTGGGACATGCACAAAGTCACCCAAGGCATGACACTGGTTTTGGCCACTGTGTCATTGACTACCTCTTTCTTCAATTTCCCTGTTGAGCTTCTGGCTGCTCTGCCTCTGTTGGTATCACACTCAGCTATTAGCTCCATTAATTGCTAGCTGATTACTCTGTTGTTGTTCAACAACACTCTGGGGCATAAATTGCTCCGCAGTCTGATCCAATTAAAGTCAGACTGTTTTTCAGGGTGTTATCTGAAGCCAATGAGGCTTGCTCTGACTTTAGAATGACTCTTCTTAACTCTCTTTCCATAGTTCTCTCTGTTAAACTTGTAGTTTTTCTCCCATTTCACTTGTTGCTATCATGGGGCCTCTTCTTAATTGTTCACCAACAAAATCTCCATTTTTTTTGACAGTACTTTGTGGCTTGAAATTTCCTATGCTCCGTTCCAAATGAAGTAAGTCCCCTTAGGGATATCTGTAGAGCTCTCTGTTTTTACAACCTGTATCTACCCCTGGGAGGAGCTTCTGTAATATTTTCTGGAGCTGGGAGTAGGAAGAGTGACCTGCTTCTCTTGGAGTGACACTCCTTCTTTATGAGTAGGGTGTGGGACAGGAGTGGTAGCCTCTGGTATTCTCAGCTTGGTTTTCCTGGCGTGGAATTTTCACCCAACAAGTGAGCTGGGATAAGGGCAGTCAGGGCCCAGGATTCTTGGCCTGTTGTGCCAAGCAAGGGTCACACTTCCATCCTATAATTTGGGGCTGGGTGGAAGAGGGAGCCCCAGACATTTTGGCCATGCTTGCCTGGAATAGAACTTCTGCAACATAGAGCTAGGAGGAAAAGGATGAGAAATGTTGGTGGCTTCCTTGTGCTGGGGAGAGACTGTAACTTTGGGATGAAAACTGAAGGAATTGGGAGCCCCATGTTTTTGGTTGTACCTGCCTGGATTAGACCTTCTGTCACACTGAGGTGCGAGTCGGGTGGAGAGGGAGCATGTTATGGCTTAGATGTTACAGACACTCACTACTCTTACTGAGATTTTGTATATTTTCTGGAATAAGTATTTCTCCATTTGCTGTATTCCTTTAGGACAATTCTAAAGACACAATTTAAGAAAAAAAAATTTACCAATTATTTTTGTTTGTTTCACTGAGGAGAGGGTCCATGTAGCTCAACGTGCCACCACTCCAGAAGCATTTCTTTATATTTTATTGTTTATTTTTGTTTAGACTTTAGATGTTTATGTTTTTAAATGTTTTTTATCAGACTTATACATATACTTAATCCGAAGAGTCATATAGTTTACAAGATTTGCTACAAAAATATCATTCCATCCTCTCTTTCCTTCACCCTAAAGAAAATAACTTTTAACTCTTTCTAATTGACTTAAAATGATCACTTTGTTTAGAACTAACATGCTTATATAGCAACATTTTAAAAACTCCAGTGTTAGGCATGATCTATTAACTTCCCATGACAGTAGATGAAGATTGGTCTCCATTTCACCCTAATAGTCTCCACATGATGAATGTGTGCTTCCATCCTGCCCCTTGAAGATAGTTGTCATGCTGGTTAGACCAATACCCCATGTTTTGTTTGCCCCACTTCGACCTTCCTACCTCTCTGTGCTTGCAGGGGACTGGTGTCTGTCTTATTTCCTAACATATCCACTGGACCTGGAACTCAGTAACTCAGTTGGTACCGGCTGAAGGAATGAGTTTGCCTTGGTGCCTCTTCTCTGCCTTCCCTTAGAGAGTGGGGTTGTCTTTGAATTCATAAAGTAGTCTGTGACCTTGGCTCTTCGGCTGGACAGGACATCCTGAACCTTCTGTCCCACTACAGTTCCTGCAGCTTGGTTACTGCTCTGCTTCCTGGACAGTCAATAGAGAATGAGAAAATTGACCTTTACAGCAGTGGTTACCACCCACCTGCCTGCTGGAATCATCTGGGGAACTTAGGAAATGCCAAAGCCTTGACCCTACTCCAGTCCAACCTCTCCAGGGGATTCTAACATGAGTATCACTGACTTTAGCCCATTTACACTTGTCTTAAGCAGAATAGTAACTTATTTGGCTCCCTGGACTCTTGGCTCATAGCAGATTGACATCAGTGGATATGGGAGTGGGAGACGTAACAAAAACTGATCCCAAACACCAAGCAATAGAGGTCCCCAAACACAGTAGGAGCACTAGGCTCAGGGACAAGTGGGCCTCTGACCCACACCATGGTGTTCACAATGATGAGCTTCAGTGGTCAAGAGAAATTCTGCTATGTTCCGGTTGCGTTCCTTAAGAAGGCAGGACATAATAACTCATCTGCAATGAGCTTTGCCAGGCACGGTTCTGAGCAGAGATGATGCTTTGTTGAAACCTTACAAGGACCTTACAGGTCGTGATCTGTTGATATTCCCACTTTGCAGATGAGGAAACTGGAGCCTTGAAAGATTGAGTGAGTCACTCAGGTTCCCATCACTAGTAATTGTTAGCCCTCATCTGGCTGGCTTTAAAGTGAAAATACTAATCTTCATTTGAGGAAGTTCCTTTTGTTCGCCAAAAAGACAACTTATGATGGAAAAATTCATTTATGAAGAACCTATCAGTGTTACCATGTTAGTGGACTATTTCTATGTTTACATAAAAATTACCTGTAGGAAAGGATTGGATAATGGTTGACAAATGTAAACTTTTCAGTACTTTACTTATTTAATTTGTATTCCATGCACTTTGGTAGATAAAGAGAAAAATAAAACTGATGCTACCATGTTTTACTGTTTTGCACCTTCTAAATTGAGGCAGATCCATACAGAATTGTATTTGCTGGGTTTTTCAAGTCTGAAAACAGTGAATAGGAGAAACACACTGATTTGCCCATCTTCCCTCCACTGGCCTGGCTTGAGGCTATCCCAGTAAATGTCTGACCCGAGACAGGATGTTCTTTTTGAGCTGGACTGGCCCCATTTTTGCCTAGCTTTCTTGTGTGGTGTGTTCAGATCAGGTTGCTTTCCTAAGCTAACTCTCATAAATGTCTGTGAATAAGAAAAGGGAGAGCCTGCAGTGTTGGGAGATTTACATTCCTTCGTGGCAGCAAGAAGGTCATTCTGAATACCTGCTTGGAGGTAAAAACAAAGCTTTGCGCTTTCTCCGCAGGTTCTAAGTGTTCTCCTCAAAGACAGGTCATTGCAGTTCCTTCTGGGAAGTCCAAAGATAGAAACAAGAAACTGAGTGAAAGAATATTGTGTATTCATCCACACTTCTTCTTCTAGTGGTTGGTATGGAAACCCCCACCTAAGGGATGGCTGGGTGTAGGGCTCTGCGTCAAAGGTATTATTATTAACAAAGTGTCCTCCACAGAGAGTTCCCCAGAGGGCAAGTCTTCAGCCAGATGATGCTCTGATACCCTTTCAGCTGGGACTCAGGTGGCCCCATGAAGGGAGAGAATTTTAGAATCAGCTATTTTCACTGAAGGGCAAGGAAAAGAACTAATTTGGCATTTGTCTTTCATTAATTGAAAGAAGCGGACTTACTAAGTCTTAAGTTGACTTCCTTGGCCTTTGATTGACCAAAGGGCCAGTGTGAGTGCTGGGAGAGGTTTAAATAGATACTGGACTGATTGAGAAACACAAATGAAAACTTCAGAGTAGAAATGGATGGGGAATCCCTAACTAACTTGTTGGTTGTTTGTAGTTTATTGAACTAAATATACTGCTAACAACCCTTAGGGGACCATAGTTACTCAACTCAGCTCTCAGCTGGGATTACCACTGTGGCTTCTCAGAGTGAAGAGGGACTTCAGAAACCAAAACAAGTGTGAGTGATCTGAAAATGTGAGGAGGTACCAGTATTTACACAGTAATGAAAACATCAGATGATTTGGGGCTTGTTTTTTTTTTTTATTACTTTATACTTTCAGATAGCATCAATAAACATTAATTTAGGTTTCCACAGGGCAAAAGTACCCAGACATTGTAATACTTAAAATATACACAAAATAATTTAGATTCTTAAGTCATGACTGTGAAAAGTTGAAGGAATGAGTTACTCACTTTTTTCTGATTACTGAGGGGTGAGAAAGGGAGAGATGTACATTCAATTTAAGGAAATGCCTGTCTTGTTCGGTAATACAGAATCTGTTCTGTACTGTTTTTGTTTTGTTGTTGTTGTTTGTTTTTCTTTTCTTGCATCACTCTACTGTGAAAAGTGCAGGCTTAGATATTTCTAAAAAATTTCTCTGGCTCTAGAGTCATGACAGGTATCCAGCACTGTCCAACATAACTGTCTGCAATAATGGAAATGCCCCTTTAAATTCACCTTTAAATGCAAATAGCTACATGTGGCCAGTGGCAGAGACACTAGTTCTGACATACTGGTTCATATAGTTCTAACATATTGGACAGAATGTTAGTAATTTCTTAAAGCTCATTGATATATTTTTATGCTAATGACTTTTTTTTGAAGGAAAGAAATATCTCTTTTCCTTTTTCTGTTTTATTAGGTAGAATTATTACAGTTCAACTGCACATACACATATTTATGCTAATGACTTTTATTTGAAAAAGTATACGTATGCTGAGTAAAATGAAATAAAAGTAATAAGAAAACATCTATTTGATGGGAAAGACTACTTCATGAACTTATGTGCCCCTCCCATGTTCTACTACAGTCCCCCTTTGGAGATACAACCCAGGGTAATAGCTTCTTATCTCTCTCCATGAGTTGTCTATGCATGTATAAACGTGTAAACGTATACATATTTCTTTATATAAGTGTGAATATACCATCCCACCATTTTCCTACCCTACATTTTTTAATTTCAAAACATCCTGGAGATACTGTCCTATGAGGTCTAAAGCTGCCTCTTCTTTTTAATGGCTGCATAGTAGTCCAGCAACTCAGAGAACCATTATTTACTTACCTGGCCACCAGTAGTGGATGCTTTGTTTTTTTACTTCCAGTTTGCTATTGCAAACATCACTTTAATGATCATTCATCCACTTACATACTTGTGTGTGGGTGGCACTTTCCATGATGGTAAATTGCATGAGAAGAGACCTCTCAAAAACAACACCAGGATATAAATCAATTAGGATTTAATGAGTTCTCCTCCTCGAGTTGCTCTTGGAAACACACGAGTGAGTAGTTTCCATCTGATGGGCATAATGCTGACAGTAAGCACCACAGGAGAAATGATTCTGTTTAGTTCACCAATGTATCTCATGTGCCCCGAGTCTTAGCCCATAGCAGGAGCTCAATAAATATTTGTTAAGTGAATGAGTAAAGGTCCTAGTTTTAGATCATATTCTGAGGTTTTTTACCTACTTTGAAGAGTCTTCTGAAAATTGATTCGGTTACTTTTGTCATGGATAGCAAAAGCTACTGATAACTCTGGCAATCAAGTACTTTTTTATTTTTTAATTGCTTCATACCCATTCCTGGACTAATAGTCATTACTGTGCTTAGAGAAATAGCAACAAAGAAGTTAAAGTGTTGAGAGTTGTTCGTCAAAACCTTTCTTAAACTTTGATAAAATCATACAGAATCTGGCATGGATAAAGATGTCATTGCCCATTTTGTGGACTAAGAGTTTTGCTTAGTTGCTGCCCTGGGCTTCCCTCAGCTAAGAGGACCTGGCCCTCGGCCACCTTAGTGCATGTGAGGTTTCTGCAAAGCAGGATGCTGAACAGAAGGGAAACCAAGTTTGCACAGTTGATCTCGGGCAAGATTTCCCAGTGGACTTTGACTCTGGACCTCGCTTTCATTCCATCTTCTCCCACCACAGATTTCCACGAAAGCTCTCCACTGTTTCTTCTACAACCACCTAGTCCCCCTCTCACTCCCCTGAACCTTCCCCTCTGCAGAAGCTTACCCCAGGTAAGCCCTGGGCTTTGTTGCTGTCACCCCCTCTGGGCTTGGCTTCTGCCCCCTCCCCTACCCCACGGCTCAGCCCTCTTCAGGGGACTGGGGGACTGAACGTAAATCTCTTTAGGGAGATTTATGATGAGAAAAGTTTGAAATGGGCTCTCATCCAGTACCCTTTCAGTGCAATGGGAGCTGAAGATGAAGCCTAAGTCTCATGTCCCATGGGGCTCTCTGAGGAAGTGGACGGCAAGAAGAAGTAACAATATCAATAACAATATGGAAGAATGAGCCCTGGAGTCCACAGTTGCGGAGGAAAGTGGGCTCACAACTGGATTTCAGCGAGGCTGGACCAGAAAGGTCAAGAGAGAGGGAGACAGAGAACATGGCCTTCTTGGGGCAGCATGCGCACTAGGATGCTCCCTGTGGTTACTGTGGTACCCAGACCTTGTCAGGCTTCCTAATGTTCTTTATTTTATGTCATTATCGTCTTTCAATTTAATTTAAGATACTCTTATCAAGAAAATAAACAGGATCAAACAGCCCAAAAAGGATAGTAAACAAGAAAAAAGTAGATATTCCAGTACATAGATAACTACTATTTTCAGTTTGACATTTATATTTTACATAAATGAGATCATGTTATGCATTCTGTATTTTTTCCTAAATCAGCCTTTCTTATTTTCTTTAAGTTATTTTCTCCCTTCTTTCTCCCACTCTCCCCACCTCAGCCCAATCAGTAACAAACACTTGCAGTGGTGTCATCATCTTCCACTCTTACAAGACTGCACACATCCACATACTCGCTTACGCACACACACACAAGCGCACAAAGATACAGGGTTTCTGTTATTGTTTGTTTTACAAAAAATGAGATGTTTTATGTAGTCCTCCACATCTTGCTCTTTTCAATTAAATGTGGTAGAAGTGTCCTCACATCACTTTTTTTTACTGTAATGTCGCAATATTTTTATGTTCCAAAATTTATTCAATATCCCTCATTGATGGGCACTCAGATGATTTTCTTTCTGTATCTTTTTTCTTTCTTTTTTCCCTCTTTCTGTTGTCCCAGCAAACGATGCTGCAATGGATAGCACTGTACAAATAGCTTTTAAGTACTAGTTATTTTTTACCTCAATAGGATAGATTCCCAAGAGTAGGATTGCTAAGTTGAAAGGGAAGCATACTTTTGCATTTTGTTTTTTTAAAAATACATATTGCCAGAATCTGTTAAAAATAAAGGAAGCTGCAAAAGCATCCCATTGCCACCAGCAATGTCTGAAAGTGCCCTTTCTCCCCGCATCTTGCCAACATTAGAATTTCCACTTCTTTTTTTTTTTAAACAGAGGTACTGGGGATTGAACCCACGACCTCATGCATGCCAAGTGCACACCCGACCACTGAGCTATACCCTCCCTTCCCTAGAACTTCCACTTCTTTTAATTCCTTGTGATTTGGTGGTAAGAAGCAACATCTTGTTGTTATCAAAACTTACATTTTGTTGCCTATGAATGTGGTTGAGTGACTTCTCAGGTTACCTAGCTACCTTCTCTTCCATGAACTGTCAAATTCAAGATCTGAGCCTATTTTTTCTATTGGCTTGATTGTCTTTTTGTTATCAATTCTGTGTTCAGTCTTTTATTGACATTTGGCTTTTGTCTGTCCCGCGTGTGTCCCCTTGCCCAGCCTTCACTTGTCATCCACCTTGTTCTGTGACGTTATGCTGTTGGAAGCGTGCATTGTTCTGGGTGCTTTACACAATCTACCTCAGTTAATCGTCCTGGCGGCCCTGTGGCATAAATAGGGTTAACAGAACTGTCTTTTGAAGCCAGAGGCTAATTCCACACCACCACCCCACTCCAAGGGTCACACAGTTCAGTGGCAGTTCCAGGGCCTGACTTCACAGTCATCTGACCACAGTCATCTGACCACAGTGCTCCAAACACACATCCACTGGGAACAGAGGCTTGCCCCCCTGGCCTTTCCTACTGGTGTTTTGGTCCCTGTTCCTCCCCATCCGCTATCCCCCCAGGTAATGATGGGGCCCTTGAGGCACTACATCTCCATCCCGTGGTGTCTGGTGTGCAGCCCATGAAGCCACAGGCGGGAGCTGTGCCTGGGCACTCGGGGGTCACCCAGGAACACTGGACTGTTTTCCCTGTGGCTTCCCTAGGGCCACATGGAGTCATGTCTCATGATGTCAAAGCTTCATGCTCAGACCCAGAAGGACTCCTTCCCCACATTCAGAGCTGAGGCACCTCCTGTAATGAGATCCAGAACACAGCTACCTGAACTTCTCACATCCCCAGGAATGTTGAGGGAACACTAGTCTTTGGGGAACATTCGCAAACCCTGGTTTTAGCCCTGGGCAGACACAGGGGACTGGCCTGGATCCCGCAGGATCTACAGTCCAGCTCCCCCCATCTCCCCTCTTCTGTGGCCCCTCCCTGGCCGCCCCTCTTCCCTGTGCTGGAAACCCTGTGGGCTGCTGTGATTAGCACTCTCCATACAGGCTCATGTTTCCCTTTGAAGTGTTCTCCGCTTCTAAAACGTGTTTGATGCAAACCTCGCCTCGACCTTCTCTTACAATCCAAATCCCTAGACTTGGTAACTGTCTTCATTTGGAAAATAACCGGTTAGCGTGCCTATTAGCCAGCCACCTGCCCAGTGGGGAGTAAAGAAATATTTATTTTGATGAAATGTTTATGCACATTGAGATTATTTGATGGATAAGAAGGTTGTTTTACCCCCTCCTTCTGGGTGTCTTTTTGGCTATTCCTATTCAACACGTCTCCCAGAAAGTGGAACAGATGAGACATAAGTGAGGGTCCGAGAGGTTTTGCTTCTAATGAAGTTTCTCTTGAAAACCTAGTCTTTCTGTTTCATCACTCAGCAGACATCCACTGAGCACTTACTATGTGCTGAGCATTGTTGTGGGTGTGGGGAATGCACCAGTCCCAGCTTTCACAGAGGTGGGTAAGCCAGTTAGTAAATATACGTCTTTACTAGACAAATAGAGAAAAATAAAGCTCAGAGGATAAATGTTGACAGGGTAGAAATGCTATTGGTACGGGGGGTCGGTGGTTGTCAGGAAAGCCACTCTGAGGAGAAGGCGTTGGAGCTGGGGGTAAGATAGTAGGGAGTGAACGCCAGGGGCATCTGAGGGAAACCTGTAGAGTGTGGGAATATGTCCAATGTGTTTGAGGAAAGTCAGGGAAGCGGGGCTGAGTGTGCAGCAGGAGACCCACATGACAGGGTGGTGGAGGTGGTGCCAGAGGAGGAAGAGGGGGTCGCGAGCACAGGCCCATGGCCACGGTCACGGTAGGGACTTTGAATTTCATGCTGTGAAAGATCAGAAGACAATGGAGAGTTTGGAATAGGGCTTCCTGTGATCTGTGCGTTTGTGTAGAAGAAGATCATGCTGGCTGTTTTACAGAGACTAGACTGTGGGGGTGAGGGTAGATGTGGGAGGAGCACTGGAAGCCTCTGAGAGATGATGATGTCCCTGTTTCTGGTCAGTGGCTTCCCTGTCCACACAGGCAACCCAGATGGAATCCTGGGAGTCATCTAGGTGTCCTCCCTACCTCTCACCACCTCCTCCCTATCACTCACCACTTCCTGCCTGTCTCTCATCACTTCCTGTCTATCACTCACCACTTCCTTGCCTGTCTGTCCCCACTTCCTGACGCTCCCACTTCTGGTCTCTCTCTCCCACCAGTTCCTCCCTATCTCTCACCACTTTCTGTCTCTCCCACCAGCTCCTCCCTGTCTCCCTGTTCAGAGGAGACCCATCGTCACCAGGCCCATAGAATCGTGCTTGGGTTCCAGCCAAGTTCTGCCTTTAGGGCTGGGTGCTGCAGTGCAAGTTTCTGGGCCTCTCTGAGCAGAGTCTTCCCGTCTGAAGAATGGGAACGACAGGAACAGCTCTTGTCGCAGGGACAGGAATTGGTCTGGGTGAGCACGTGCAGCACCTGGTACAGAACTGGACAGGCCAGTGCTGAGTAAATGCCAGTGATGTACTGAAGAGCCACTAGGTTCATGGTGACAGCAACTCTCACCATGTTAGTAGTAGTTCTAAGTCTGATCCTCTCGCCTTTTAAATATCTCCAACCTATGCAAGTGCCTTCATCCCAGGGCCATGGCTTTCACCAGGCCTTAATCATTTCCCTTTGGACTCAGGCTGATTTTCTAACGGTCTCCCTGTGTCCTTGAAACCCTCAGGCCATTCTCCACTGTGTCCCTAGGAAGGAATGTTCCCAAAACGTAAATCTGATCGTGTCACTTCCTGCTTCCTCTCGCCTTTAGGACAAAGTTCAAACACCTCATTGCACCAGTCCTTCTGTTGCCGTCTCACTTCCTGACATGCTTGCTCCCACACCACACACACACCCTTAGCTGGCTGAGCTACATGTGCCAATTACAGCCTCCCAATTATAGAGCTTATCTGATCAAGTGATTATAATTCAGATCCACTAAACTCTGAGGTTAGTAGGGACTGTGCCAGTTAGTTTTTTTACATACAGCAACTGATCTTAAGTGTACAGCCTGATGAATTTTTATGTGTCTGTGTATTCTTGTAACTTTCACCCAGACAGAGTCAGACAGGGGGTATTTCAAGCAGCCCAGAGGCACCAGAGTGCCTCTCCCGGTCCACACTTACTCATCTTTAAGCTCCCAGGAGTCATTAGAGCAACTTGGAGGTAGCAGGTGTGTTCCAAATATTTGTTGAACGTCTCCATCAGTTCACTGGAGGAAGAATTGTATGGGCCACCGCTGACATTCTTGACTGTCTCTGCCCTTTGCTGTTCTGAGACCAGAGGTGTAATAGTGCCTGACTTCAATTTAATCAAAGCAGCAGCGGCCAGAATGAGGCTTTATCAAGTAATAAATTTACTCCAAATGTTTCTGCAGGTCCAGTTGTAGACAGTAATGATTCCATGTAGTTGTTCTCTGTGTAATCCTTATCGAAGCCAGTTCCCTTATCTCATTTGATCATCCCAACAATCCTTGAAGATAAGAAGAGCAGGCATGATTATTTCATTTTCCAAAGGGAGAACCTGAGAATCCAGGGTGAATTCCAAACTCTCTTGGGCACATACACCACAAATGGCCCTCGGGTCCTCATGGTGCAAGTGAGAAGTGCACTAAGACCCTGGAGTCCCCAACCAAGTCCATGTTCCTTTCTCTTAGGAAACTCTTCCCATGTCTCTCGTCTTTTGAGTTCAGGCATCTTGGGTCCTGTTATGGGTTGAATTGTGTCTCTTCCAAATGATATTGAAATCCTAGCCCCCGATATCTCAGATGTGACCTTATTCGGAAGTAGGCTCTTTGCAAGTTGCAGATGTAATCAGTTAAGATGAGGTCACACTGAATTAGGGTGAGTCCCTCATGAAATATGACTGCTGTTCTTATAAGAAGAAGGGAAGAAGGCAGAGAAACACAGAGGAAGAAGGCCATGTAAAGACAGAGACTGGAGTGATACCTCTACAAGCCAGGGAACGCTAAGGACTGCCGGCCACCATCAGAAGCTGGAAGAGGTAGGAAGGATGCTCCCGTGCAGGTTTCACAAGTGTAGCCCTGTCAAAAGCTTGATTCTGTCCTCCAGAATTGAGACGATAAATTTCTGTTGTGTTAAGTCATCTGGTTTGTGGTAATCAGCCTGAGGACACTAACACAGCTCCCATTTGGGCAACTCTGTATCCTCTTGGTCAGAATCCACTCCATGCATCAGAAGGGGGGAGCCTTTCCACTTTGTCCACTGATGACCTTGCCACCTGTAATGTCCTCCTCACTTGTCCCCATCAACGTGCAACCCTTGGCCCCTCCTCTAGAACGCAGCTCAAATGCCACCTCTTCAGAGATGCTCTTCTTGATTCTGCAACAGAAAAGGGAGGAGTAACCGACCATGAAACTTGGATGATGATGCTTCTCAAGTGAGTGTTGTTTCTTATTTGGCATCATTCTGGTGGACACAAAATTAGCCTCTTTGACTCTGTGTCTCTTCTGCCAGGAAGGCTGACCCAAGCAGAAAGAGGACAGACTGTGTGTGAGTGTTGTGAGTGTGTGTGAGTGTGTGTGTGTGTGTTGGGGGGAAATTCCACGTGGAATGCTCTCAGGTCAAAGGCTGATCTTTAGGAGGCCAAGATTTACATTAATCAGAAGAACCAAAAATAAGAATTACATTTTTGGTGGAGGTCATCAAGAGGACCCCACCCCCAGTTGACCCTCAAGCTGGACCCAGGCAATCAGAGGCTGCTTCCTGCCAGCCCCCCATCTCATGCCTTTCTGTACTAGGTGCTGCTTCAGGGACGCAACCTTGAGGGAACTAGGTGTTGCGACTGTCTGGACTGGATATGTGACTGAACCCCAGTAAGTCTTCTTGTAATACACTTTTAAGATTCTAGGGGTGGGTGCAAAGACCTACCTATCTTGAGACACCCAAGACAAGCTTCCTATGTAAGTCCACTTGCTTATTATACCTGCCACCTGCCTTCCAGTGTGGCTTCCTCTGTCTTTTCTCTCTCTCTCTGGAGCCAGTCACCCAGGGAACCCCCCAGGTTTCCAACCAACCCACGTTAAACCTCCGTATCTCAATAAAGCTGGCTTTTCCTGATGTCTGCTGGGTCAGAGTAGAATGCCCCCTTTCCTTGACTTAGTGTTGCATGTTAACATCTTAAATGCACTTGCTGGCTCAGCTAAATTGCCATGTGCCCCAGAAGACTTCTCCAAGGGTGACTACGAAGCACTCTGTGTACGTATCACAGAGCAGGCTTGGCCTTCCGCCTGCATCAGAATCTACATTGCTTTTCACCAGCATTCTCTGTGCGTGTGCCCGGCTTTGGGGACAGCTTCTGGAACAGGAGAGATGCAACATCTGATCTCAGGAAGCTCACCATTTTGTGGGATATAAGTACGTTTTTATACTGAAGTATGTTCTAAAAATATTTGCAAGAAGAGAGGTTGGTGCTCTGGTAGGCCCATTCTAGGTCATTAACCAACTCAGTCTGTGGCAGATGCATTAGAGGGGTAACACAGAGGGCTGGCTTCGTGATGTTACAGACCCTTTTGAGTTGGGCCCCAACAAGGGCCCTTCGACCCAGTGCCGCTCACACCAACAGAATGAGACTGAGTTGGGTCCAGGAGCAAAGGAAGGTTTTACAACTCCAACAAAGAACGGAGTGGTGTGGGCTCTGGCTTTAGAGCACAGGCTCTTGCGAAAGGCGGGGCTGCTTTGCAGGCGAGAGGGGCGGAGTCACTGCAGTCTGCGCATGCGTGTTTCACGCAAAGTGCAGCCTCTCTGCGCACAGCCGGCCGCCGCCATCTTGGGCTGCGGTGCGGGGTTCCGCGCTTCTCCTCACACGAAGTCGGCCGCGGTTGTGACGTGTCAGGCATAAGGCGTCTGTATTCGGGACGCTGTCGGCAACTGGATCTCAACTAAGCACAAAAGGTTAGACCTTATCTTATTTCCCAGACTCCATCTTATTCCCCGCCCCGGGGACCCCAGAGGGGTGAGAAATGAACTTGCCCTGGAATCACCCCTTCTGAGAAAAGCCGGCCCTTGTGGTTAAGTGCTCTGTAGTTGCCATCTTGAAATTTTCACTGAATTTTAAAATTAATGTTATCCCTGCATTTCTGGCTCCCGCGCCCTCCTGCCTCCCGTCACCTCCTCAGGAGGGGCTCTCGGCCGCCCACTTCCCCAGGCCGTGGTGCCCTGGGCCTTGGCCGCCTCCACCTCCCCAGCCTGCGGTCACTCCTGCTCCGGGTCGTGCTGCAGGAGCAGGCTGGGTTCTGCTGTGCCCTCCGCCCGTGCGGGGGGCCTTGGGACCGCACGGGGAGGTTGAGGCTGGGCACGTGAACCAGCGCGGTGTGCCAGGGCGCAGCCCGGCGGTGCCCGCCCCGCCCCACCCCGCCCTCCCCAGGGCGTACTCCCCAGGCGCCTTGGCCAGGGCCTCCTCCGAGCCAGGGTCAAGTGCTGCCCAGCACGGAGCCTGCATTCCCTCTGGGATCTCCTGTCCACTGCGTGCTGGGGCTGCAGCCTGCAGGAAGGGGAGACCGACTTCCCCCTCCCGAATGGTCCACTGGCGGTCATAGATGGGGCCACTGGTGCTTCCCTGAGTCACATCACTCACCCGGGACTATTCCTGTGCCGGAGGCAGCATGGCGTTAAACAGCAAATAAAAAACACCCTGACAGGTTGGGAGAGACTGAGAAAGAAAGGGAAAGACTTTATACTTTAGCACCTTAAGTGGCACTTTTATCCTTTTTGTGAAAAGAGCCCCCCTCCCCTTTTCATTTTGCACTGGACCCTGCAAATTATGTAACCGTCCCTGCTGGTAAACTCAGTAATAACCACAGCATCATCTATCACGGTGACCACATGCTAGGAATATGTCATCGGACCTTCACAACCGCATTAGGAACCTTGATAATTCTGCATATGAGGATGAGGCCCGAGTAACGTGCACAAGCCCGCATTGGGTAAGTGGATAAGCGGTGCTCAGACCCGGAGTGTGTCTGACCCCAGAGCTGGAGTGTCTAACTCCTAAGGCTGAGTGGAGCCTCACAGATGGCTGGTATGCAGTTAAGAATTTGTGATTCGAATGGATGGGTGGAGGAGACGGATGCGGGAGCAGAAATCACCCGTTACCTGCCTTCCTGGACTGCATTTAGGAAAGACCAGAGCATGAGCACCCGGGGCAGGCAAAGCCAGAGGACACTGGGGAGTGTGGTAGGGCAGGGCTGGGCTGGCCCCTAGTGGGCGGCAGCACGTGACCACCTGCAGCTGCAGAGCGATGGCGAGCAGCTCGCAGCAGCATCACTGGCTCAGCTGGCCCTTCCTCATACATGGGGCCTGGCCATCTTGTGCCCAACTCTGGTAAAACACCATTTTGTTTCTGCCTCACCATTTGCTTTTCCTGTTATTTTGTGAGCTGCTCTAGGTGTGCTGAATCCCCCTTGTACTTGGAGGGGTGCATGGAGCTTAGCACGATACCCAGGGCCTTGGAAGCCCACTAATTTCCCATGAGACTGCCCTCCTCCTCAAATGCTTCTCTCAGTCTTTCCCGCCTTGCCTCTCAAATTCTATGTGGGATCCTAAATTGAGGTGCATTCCAGCCCTGTTGGTCATTATTCTGAAAAGGGATGGAATATGGAAGCATGCCCTTTTTAAAGGTTGTATTTAAATATTATTATGACTTTAACGACCATACAGAACATTCAGGAAATGTTGTCACATTGGCATTTCACAGTGATGTGAAAGGGGTTATATGTTTGGAATTACTCAAATTATCAGCAATTTTAATCAGTTTTTTTTTCACCATTCAGAAAGCAAAATTAGAATTGCCTGTGTTTGTAGTCTAGGATGTATCTGAGATAATTAAAAATTAGCCGGTGAAACCATAGAGATCTTCATAGTAGCAGCAGGATTTGGAAGCTGCTTTTCCCTCTAGGCAAATGAACTGGACTTTTATGACAGTAAATACGAAATCTAAATCTAGCTGTACATTTTATTTAAACTGCTAAGGTTTCATGGTCACCTCTGCTTATCTGGCAACCTTCCGGAATAGTCACCCCTGGCCATATCTTATTAGCAGCCGGCAAGAAAATAACTAAAAATAATCGGCTGTTGAAATGATTATTTAAGCCTCGAAGAAATGCATCTTGATGACTGTGCGTTGACTGTGTGGTGGCTGCGCTCTCGCCGGTCCTGCCTCCAGTTCGGTTCCACTTATCCGCTGCTGCTTTAAGACTGCAGAGCGCCCCAGCGGCCAGAGGCAGGGGAGGGGGTCCCCGCTCGCCTCCTCTCCGCTCGCTCCTCGCCCGCCCGCCCGCCTCCCAGGCAGGGAAGGTTAGCGAGGGATCAATGTGATTCGGGCCGCAGGAGAGGAAAGATGAGCCTGCCCGCCCGCCTGCTGCCTGGATGTGGAGGCTGAGGGCTGGCGCACGGGAGGCCGCTTGCTGCGCATTCGGGGCGCCGGGTGCCCGGGATGAGCTCACGCCCGCGTCTGCGGCTCTGTCCACCTGCCGACCTGCCGGCGGCCGCCTGAGCTGACGGCGCACCTGGGCTGCAGCCCCGCCGGCCCGCTCTGGCCGCAGCGTTGGGCGCGGCGCCCGGGAGCAGGTGTGCAGGAGCGCAGCGCGCGGCGAGCGCAGCCCTCGCCCCGGAGCCCGGCCGCGCCGCGTGCCCGGGCGGCTCGGCAGCGGCGGCGGCGGGCGGGCAGCGGCCCTTGGGCAGGTGGCGAGCGAGCGGAGCCGGGCGGAGCGCGGGGGGCGAGGCCGGCGCGGCGCTCGCGGGAGGCCGGGGAGCAGCAGGGGCATGTGGATACTGGCTCTCTCCTTGTTCCAGAGCTTCGCGAATGGTGAGCCTTTCGATTTGTGATGAATTTCATTTGTACTGACCGGAGTGTAGGGGGATTGGATGCATGGGTGAAGTCTTTCCCTTTCCCTCCTGTCTCTGTGTTGATATTTTCATGCTTTTATTTTTTAAAAATATTAATCATCTTTATTTGGGGAGGAGAAGAGGCAGTGAAGAGAGGCAGGGGGAAAATTGCTCTGTAATCATTTAAAGGCGCTTACCTAGCAAAGTGACAGCTCTGAGCTAACTCCAGTACTACCTCATTCAGAATAAACCAGGTTTGGTGAGAGGAGGAGAGAAGGGAAAGATCGCCACTTTGACACATCACAGCCTGAAAGGGTCTTGACATTCCAAGTGCAGGCAGGTGGAGGGGTCAGTTGAGAGCGTTTGCCTTCAGATTCAAAGCTTTTTGAGCTTTTAAAACATGTGCTTTAATTCTGCTACAATTCATCTCCAGCAGCAAGAACGCCTTTAGGAAAGATCTATCCTTCCACCTCCCCCCTCCCAGACCCCCCACCCTCTTGGTACTACAGAGTCCTCAGTCATCTATGTAAAAATATGCACCGATAAGCATTACATCATCTGAAATGTCGACAAATTCTTTAAAACACCTGTATGGTTGTAAAAATGAATGTTGTAAATAGCATTCCTTTCCTCATGCCCATCTAATATTATATCTTGAAATGCTTTCTTCCTGGATATTTGAAAAGCTATTGCTCTTGACTGAGTCAGATCCAATTAGTAAGTGTGACTGCACCTTCGGTTGCCTGTCACCGCGTAAATATGAACTTGCGTGTATGAATGGCTTCCTCTCATTTGGGAATGAGAGGAAATTGTCATCATTTGGCATTGCCTGGGAGTAGCTACAGCTTAAATTCCCATTTCAAATTTCGGAACACAAATCTGCATAAAATGTATGACTTGCTGACAGTTAAAATTAAACCATTAAGCAGAATCCACTACCCAGAAGGGAGGGGGGATGGGGAGGAGAGAGAGAGAAAGGAAGGAAATCTCGCCCTTGTGAGAAAATACCAGAAGCCAAGGGGAGGTTGTAAGATTTTCCTGGAAGAGGCACAGGGCAGCTCTAAGTGTCAGCTGCATAGGGGTGCGTTTTCTTTGCCTATCAAGGTAGTACTTAAAGAATTGACACACTGATGGGCCAGAGGAAATGTATAAACTTTGTAAAATTAAAAAAAAAGATGACTAAGAAAAGATAGCACTGCAAGAAGGAAGTCCTGAAATTAACATTAAAATGATACTTTGCTCTCTAGTATAACCTAAAGCAAAGTGTTCAAAACTTTTCATTTTGAGATTTCCTAGCAGGAAAGAATTGCAACAAGTTCTGACATGACACCCATCTTTCCCAGAGGGCACTATACCTCTTCTGCAGCCTCGCGGGAATTTACCTTGGGGGATAGATCTGCTTTAGCTAATGTGCAATGATGCATCAGGAAAGTCAGCCCTTTATACTGCTCTGCTAATGTGAACTCAGAGAAAATGTGAAAATGCTCACATACATGCCACAAAGCCTTGACGGCCTGTTTTACCTGTCAGGACGTACATCTCCGGACTCCTCAGAAGGGCCTGGATTATAGGATGAAGCATAATTTCCACCCTATTGGCAAGTATGTATTTCAGGGAGACGAAAGAGGTTGTGCTTCAGATTGTCAGTCAATTGGTATCTATTTTACAGTTTCCCAGTTACATATGACAGAAATAGTATGGAAGAATTTCTGGTACAGTCTCTGAAAGGGAGGTACTAAAATGTGTGACTTTTTTTGCAATCAGTTTTACTAAAATAATCATGATAGAATCATGTATAGTGAGAAAATCATACAAAACTTCAAATAATCTAGTCTATGGACAGTATGTGCAATGACTAGGTATGTGCATATATACTGAGTCCTATGAGCACTGTCTTCTTACACCTTTTTCATGACCCTTAAAATTGATTGATAATCACCATTATTGATACTGTAATGGATACAGGTAGATTTCACAGTATGAGATAGATACTGTACATGCCAATTAATATTTTACATTGCTCTATTGCATGCTCTAATACTGTCTACCAGAAGGCTATGGTACTCTCTTATATAAAATGGCCTTCTCTTTATATGTTCAAGCATTTAAAAAAAAAAAAAAGGCCTGACTGTAGAGCTTTGGACTCTTTCATTTTGAGGGGGAACTAGCTTTAAAGAGTTTTTCAAGGAATGATGTTCAATGCATAGTTTGGAAAGGATCATAAAATGTATAGTCATGTCAAAATCAAGTAAGAGTCCAGTTTGGAATGATGCCTGTTCATAGGATGGTATTTCAAAAATGTGAAATTAAATGGTTCTTACCTATTTGAGCGAGACTTGGAAAAAAAATGGAGGCATTTTCCCCCCAATAACTGTCATATTTTGGTCTTCCTTAATTTTGAAAAATTCCTGAATGTGTGTGATAAAAGATCTATGAATTCTAATACCTAAACTGATTACTGCTAGGCCTCAAACATCAAAATGTCTGGTATGATAAAACAATCTATTTGTAAAAGATTGTTCAGTTTGATATTTTGGGGTACTAATCAAATAAGAAGGCCACAGTGTATCTGCATTTTTCCTACTGATGTAATGGGATGCACCTTTATTTCTTAATGAAAGTATGATTGCTAGATAGGCTGCAGACAGTATGTTGGGTAAAAAAAGCAGAAGTCAGAGAGCAGTCCCTTCATGGGTTAAATCCTTGATTGAATTACCTCACCTGATCAGGGACAGTCATCATGTTTTAAAGCAGTCAACTTGTCCTGCGATGTTCTGAAAATGCTCTCAGGAGAGCTTCAGTTGCAGTGCACTGGAATGGGTCTGCACATATGTGCATACACATCCTGCAACATTTCCATGGGATGGGATCACAGTGTGTTGTGTGTTATCACAGTTTCTCTTGATTTTAACCCCCATGAGCACATTCTCATTTACGATTCTTGTGAAGAGCATAGGTGGGCCTCCAGACACGCAGAACAATGACTAATCAGCAGACTTGGTCTATAGAATACATCTGTGCTCTTTCCTGCATCTCTGTTATTATGTACACATGTGTCCCTGACATCTTTCCCTGAGCCGTGCAGTTCTGGGCTTTGCCGCTGTGCCGTTTTCAGGGAGCCCGTGGAGCTTAGAGAAGCTGGGTGTGAGGAGAGAGAAGGGTGCTCGTCATAGGGAAATTGGGCTGTGTGGCACCTTTCCGTGTCACCTGTCATCACAGGAAATTACATACTGCAAACTTGTATTTGATTTAAATTTAGGAGCAGATGTTTGTGACTGCAAATGCACCTTGTGGACTTTAAGGTGATTTTTATTTAATTGGTGTGAATATGTGGAAGAAGAAAAAGGTTATTAGGTGAATAGATTCAGGGCTTCCTCCTCTTTCTCCTTCTCCTATTTTTATTAAGCAGATTAAAATTCTATCCCTGAGTGACAGGGTTCATCTAAAATTTCTAGGTCTCTTAAGCTGCGTGCCCCTGCAAGATGCCCTCTGTAGGAAAACAAAATGCCATGCAGACCTTTAATAAATGCCAGCTGATTCTTCTCGACTTATTACTCTCTCCTGGATGCCACTTTAGTGTGACCACAGTTTGTTGCTGCCTCAGGGAACCAGGGACTCACGGCAGATCTGGTACAATACAGCATGCTGATAGGGGAAATAATTTTGACCAAGGGAAAAAAGCCAATCTAAATCCCTAATTCCTGGACTTCCACGTAGCTGTCAGAGTATTTTATCACTGATGTGTCTGGGATGAGGTGTAGTGAGTATTTCGTTAAGAGACCTAATGCAGTAGGCATTGAAACCCATGTGAAGGAGAGAGAGGGGGTGGGGAGAGAGAGAAGAAAATAGAGAAGGTCATTTTATAAAGAGAGACCTAAGAACACTGCAGGAGACTAGAAATTTGTATCTGAAAAAATAAAATGACAGATTTTTCAGTGGATGTATTTACAAAATCTGCGGCATCCCAATGTCACAAAATTAGCTGAATTCTACGGCTGAGATTATGAATGTGCCTCATAAATAATTAATAGCAGTGAAAATAATACAGTTAGCATTAGGTTAGGCAGAGCACTCAGCAGCCTTTCAGAGGCGGGCACGTGGGTTTTCTGGGTTTCCAAGTGTGTTTGGCGGAGCAGGCAGGGAGGCCCCTGGCCTTCCCAGGAGGACGCCGTGTCTGGGCATTTTCTGGGCGCCGCGCTGCCGCGCATTCTGGCTCTCGGTGACCGGCTCCATCGGAGGCCTGAGAGATAGTGAGGTGGTGCTACCTGCATGTCAATTGTGTCCCTGCTACAGGACACTAGTGGGCGGCAAACCTCACAAGACTGGTGCAGCCAGCCTTCAGCAGAGCAGACGAAAGCGCCGCCTCCGAGGAGCAGTGAGCGCACTGCGCCTTCCTCTCGCGGCTCCTCAAGTTCGCCGGGCCCAGACTCCCAGCTCCCGGAGTTCAGTCCAGTGGGAGCAACGAATGCAAAAGCTATGGCAGGCGAGGCAGGGTCCGCCGTCTTTGTTTCCAACTTTACAAAGCAGGCCCGTGTTCACCGCAACACACTGAAATCTAGAAGGTGCAGAAAAAGGAACAGACAATGTCCAGGGCTGGTGGGCCGCGGAGGGCGCATCGGCCTCCCAGCTTCCAGCTGGCCGGGGAGCCCGGCCTGGGCGTGCGCCTCCTCCCGGCCAAGGTGGCGGCTCCGGAGCAGCCCCGCTCCTGATTGGCTGACCTTCCAATGTCATTCCAGGAGGCGCAGCTCCTTCTCCTGCAGCTGGGGACGCGGGTGAAGCTGACGCTCCCGCCCCTCTGCAGTTCGTCCAGCTCCGCGGCCGCCTGCGGGTGCCCAGGACCCCGGCCATGCTCCCCCAGGCAAAATGGACAGCCCCTATTCGCCTGGACCAGGTGTTAACTCTTCACATTCCAGAGAGCCGAGCACGGAAATTCTCATCTTCCATTCTCCTCTTCTCTCTCTTGTCCCTCCCCCTGTATTTAGGTTCTTTTTAATGTTTTGAAAATATGAAAACATTCGAAGTTGCATGTCCCTTACTGAATGTATGGATTAAGATTAAGACGGGGGGAATGGAAGATTCCAGCAGCCCGACTTGTACCCGCTGTGCATGTCTGAATTCCCAGTGTGCAGTGCAGGGGGTTCCTTGTGCCGGTGGCACCATGTACACCGAGGCGGCAGGCAGGAGGGCAGCACCCCAAGGAAGGTGTAGATGGCCGATTTTGGGTACAGAGGTTAGCTAGCTTCTGAGCAGGATGTTTGTTAGGACGGAATTCAGAGACCTGTTCCCTCCAAATTAGATTCCTGCATTATACTCTTTCATAAAACCCTGCTCATTTCCTTGATAGTGTCTAGGGCAATGTGTAACCCTGCTTATTTATTTGGTGCTTGTTTGGCTAGTGACTGTCTCCCTCACTCGATGGCAATGTCCAGAGATGAGGCTTCTGCAGTTCCAGAGCGTGTCAGCACAGAGCAAAGTGCATGCAGAGTAGGTGGGGATAGATGTTCTCTGACTGCGAGGAAGAAGAGACAGATAATGTGCAGAGCCTCTCTCCCCTCCCTGGCCCCCTCCTCTCTCCCATCTGCCTCTCTCCCGCCTCTGTCTTATCCTTCCTTGCCGAGTTTGCTGCTTCTCTGCCTAGATCTCTAATTCTACTGTGGAAACCATTGTGAGAAACACACAGAAGCAGCAGTGTGGGTTCCTTGGCTCCTGCCACTTTGCTGGACACACTAACTTGATGGCTGCAGAAATGTGTATTTTCTAGCAATGCTTCTGGGGCTTTTTCTTCTCTTTTCCAAAATGGATTCACATTTGAAATATGTGATAAAACTTCATCACAGTTACATAACAACGATACAATTACTTTAGGTGCTCTTTGTGCCTTGGATTGGGTTAAATGGCACAGAAAATAAGTTAATAAATGTGTTGGATACACTGTTCTCAAGTGTACGCTGTTAAGTGGCAGGATTCAAAAATCCTGTATGAGGTTTAATGCCCTGTCGCATTCTGAAAGCCAGTCCGAAACATCAAACCAACACGTAAGTTTCCCTAGGGGTTCCTGGGAATTCATTTTTTCATCAAAGAGCCACCCAAGACATCAAAACAGAGCTCAGTTTCTTAGGTCTTCATTGTCTTTAAAAAAAAAAAAAATCACACTACTATTTTCTTAAGCATTCTATTGATTTATGGGTGTCTGTCTCATTGTTATCTTTTCCCCCCTATTTTCCAGCAAAACTAAACGTAAAAGTTGTTTCCTTCGTCAGAGTTACATGAAAGGAATATGTTTTACTTGTTAAAATTATTATTTGTATTCAAATATAAGAATAAAATCAGGTGTCTTGGAGCCTACAATATTTATCATTGTTTGATTTTTGGAGATCTGTCTTTTTTATGCTATATTGGTCAAAATTTATGTCTTAAAAAGTCATTCAATTGGATTAATTTTTGGTCTTTAAGCCCCCCTGGGTTATGTAAATACATATCTTGGTGCAACAGAGAGGGATGAATGGGGTTGACAAGATAGATGATGAGATAAGACGGAGAGAGGCTACTACACAGAGAGACAGAATGACAGGGATTAATGAATCTTGCCTGCATCCCTATTTAAGTTATTTTTACGCAGAAGACAGTGAGTAAGATTTAAGAGTGAGCAAGCAGTCCTATTTATAGAAAGCCGTTTTTAAATGCAGCGGCTGGGAAAGTGAAAGAAAGGAAAATGTAATCTCACTTCCATACTAAATGCCTGGCTTCCCCTACCTTCTCCCAGCATCATAGAGATTTTTTTGGAGAAGAAAAAGCATACCAAGCCTTTCTGAAATACTGAGAAACTACATCAGACTCTGCAGAATATTCTTGAAATGCTCTCAGGGTTTAAGGCCATGTCAAGACTTGGAAAGTGGGGGTGGGGAGCCAATCCATGTATTACTTGGAAACTGGGCTTGGGTAGGTCTGAGCAGAGGACTGAAGGTGAAGGGAGCATGCTGAACGTGCAGCACTGCTACGAATATTTATTCGACAGTAAGCGCTGCCTTCCTTGAAGATGCTCAACAGCAGAAAGTAGGAGGGTAGAATCCGTTTAGAGCAGAGCAATTCCCAAGAGCAGGGTTCAAATTTAGGATCTTGTGATTATCACAGGTCCCCCCATGTTAATCACTTATTAAATTCTAGAGATTTGAATTTTGGTGTGTGCTCTCATAATTAATTAGTCCAGATGGGTAGGAAATGTCATCACAGGCTGCTCGATTGATATAAATGTTCCCGGACAATGAAAAAAGAACACACTTGCTCTTAGGGTTTAAATAGTCTTCCTTCTTAGGACTGCATTTGTTCCATGTAATGTCTTGGTTTTACTGGTCCCAGGTGCACCTTATTTTCTGTTAAGGGTAGGATCCTTGAATTTGTATCGACCTACTGCTGGTTTACAGGTTCGAAGTCTGAAAAAAAGGCAGACCTACCCCAGAGTATGACACTGTGAAAAAATTGTTTTTAATCTTATGAAGAATCATCTATACAGTGGTAGCCAATCTCCCCAGACTGTGGAACGGGCAGGTTTGATGAGGAGATTTGAACAATTTCATTGCAGATTTTCATGCACATGAACCGTGCCTCTTTTAATATTAACATGATGAACCAGGAAGCAATTTTAAGCTTGACTTTACACAAAACTTAAGCCATTCTTCTTGCCGTCCTCTGTGCATAAATACAGTGAAGTGAGTTTATAGTTCTTTCTAGATACTTGAATACTTGAATACTAGATACTTGAATCTCAAATTATTAGATGCTTCTGCAAAACAACAGCGGTGATAACACTCCCATTGGTGACCTCAGGGTCCCCAGGTCCCTTTCTGCATCCTCATGGGACCAGTTGATGACCATGTTAAAGCTGGGGTTAGAACCAATGTGAATGGGTGGCTTCCCATCCATAGGAGACTGACTAAGGTGGCCTGTGTCACACCCTGAAGAGCCACGTCATTGGAAATGGCTGAGGGCAGTGGAGGCTCTTACCATTGATTCTTTTCCTAATATTGAGTAAAACATTGATTTTTCTCATGAGACCTGTTTTTTCACTCATTGCATGGACTTCAGGGAAATGGGAAAAATTTTACAATTCACAAGAGAAAGGCAAAGTATGAAGATAATTAGAATCACTGCAATTTGATGTGTTTTTTAATTTTACTCTTTTTTTTTTCTTTACATAAAGACCTGACCTCTATTGTGGAAGCTTTCGAGTTAACATATTTTCTCATTAGAGAAACTCGAGATCCATTTCTTCTCTCCACAGTAGCCCCACTGTGGCATGATTTGATCTTGAGTTCCCATAAGACAGCAAAACCCCCAAGTCCCAGTCTGCTTAATTACAGTGTTTATTTCTTAATATCATCTGCAGAGCATTTTTAATAACTGATTTGTAGCTGCCAGGGTAGAAATAACAATGCTTTGTAAATATTATGTGTGAGACTTCAGGGATGAACTGAAGACCCCAACAACAGCAACAGCAACCACAACTGACTTTACCAGAGAAACAGGCACCTAGACCCCACAGAGAGGGCTCAGCAGTGATTTTCACCACCCCTTCTAGACCTCGTCACGGCCAGTTCCTGCAGAGGGTAGCCATTTGTCTAGTTCATTAGCCAGGGAAAAGGAAATGTGTGAAAAATGGGTAATGTTGTCTAAGGAAAAGAATGGTTCTTTCAGAAATTATTCAGGCTGGTAAAACCCAAATTAGCAGCGTTTGTCTGGTACCTTGACATGACAGCAGAAATTCAATAGGATGCTTAATTAGCAGACGTGTGTGCATGTGTATTCACCAGAATCAGTAGCTCTTAAATCTTTGCTGGCTACTGTTTTACAATAGGCTTGATGGATACTTATGTATAGAAAAAAATTGACCTAGGGGTGATCTTCGTATTTGTTTTGAGTAATTACTTTGATTGGTGGTCAGTTCATCTGTGTCTTATGGGATCTCACTTCACCAGCCACAACCACCTCTGATCTGTAGTCACAAGACCCCTCATTCTCCCCCTACCCCATTGCCCCATTGCTGGAGATGGGAGGGTGAGAACAGGTGCAGAATTCTGTGGTATTAGATGCTTGGAGGCCATGGAAATAAAGTTTTATGGGAAGACCAAGTGTACAGAGGAAGGGCTGCCCCATGTCGGGTTAATGGGAGTGTGAGGGGGAAGGAGGATGTGGGTTGCCTGGAGGCCACAGGCTGGTGATGCCCTTGAACCGTGTCCCATTTAACAGGCCTCTGTCTGGATCTTTCAGGCAACGATCAGGGCCACTGGTTCTCAAAGCCCAGGTGGGCTTGGTCAAGGAGGAAGAAAGTTGGGCATTTCTTAGATGGCTTTTCCCCTCAGGAGCCTGGGATTCCAATGCCGGCACAATTCTGGGAACGGGCTGTAGTTTGAAAAGCTCCCCAGGTCTCATTCTGATAAGTACCTTTGCCATCTTTTTCTTTGCCCCATGGGATCCCCAACTTGACAGCATTATAAGGTTCCCGTGATCTTTTATATCATTTGTTATATAGTTTCCCGGCTGTTTCCCAGAGAGTCTGGTTCTGCAGCTCTGGAATAGGCATGGCCTAGGAATCTGCATTATTATTCTGATCCAGGTGGCATACTCCACCTTTGGAAAAACACACACTTGGAAAGAGACTGCCCAGCCCCTGACTGAGGTAGCTGGTCAGACAGTAGCTGGGACGTTGCTCCAGTAAAGTTTCAGGTAGACCGAATGCACCATCGGGGAGCTCTGCATTGAGCAGTGATTTACTGGGGAGGGTGCATGTATGCAGTGTTAGAGCTGCACTGACTACCATAAGGGTTTGGGCAGATTTGGGGAGAGTTAGTGGTTGGAGCTGGTAACAGGAAAGACCCTGAGTAGAGGGAGGTGTGATCCCAACCAGGGATTTCTAATTTGGATGCTGGTAGCTTAAGAATCTTTTGTATGTGTATCTAATATCTGTGCATATTTGTATCTGAACGTGTGTGTGTGTGTGTGTGTGTATGTGTGTTGCGTACATTTTTTTTTTTGTTTTAGCATATTTGATATCCAGGCTTATTGCTAGCACGTGCTTTGCTGATGGACTTGGTTCTACTGTGTTTTTTGGAATTGACCCTTTCTTTGCTAGCAGCTGGAGTCCTAGCAGAAAAGCCTTTTGAACCTAAATGTAGCCGCATTGCTCCCAGCAAGAGATCAATAGTGGGAAACCGTTTGGGTTATCGTATTGAAAGAGCATAAGAGAACGCTAGGGCTGAAATGACAGGATGGGAATATGAGTCTGTTTGCATCTTGAGATTTTGCCTGGATGCCAACCTGGGAATGTTACATGCCTTCTTTCCAGTATCAGTGCACAAGCTCCTTCCAAAGCCAGGTATAAGGATCTTGGTGCTTTGCTCTTTTGGGTTTTCTTGGCCTCTGCTCCCTTCTTTTAGGTAAATGACCCTGAGTGGACTGTATTTATCAAAGTACTGTCGTTACACTAGGTTGTTATAAAAAAGAGAAA
The DNA here is from genome assembly GCF_048773025.1 of Camelus bactrianus. Classification (NCBI taxonomy): domain Eukaryota; kingdom Metazoa; phylum Chordata; class Mammalia; order Artiodactyla; family Camelidae; genus Camelus; species Camelus bactrianus. The sequence continues at coordinate 4,310,344 of NC_133539.1, forward strand.
ATGGCATATAAGGACATACACGCATTTTAGACCTTGTCGCATGTATGATAAAATTGAGGACAGTTATCAGTGGCAGGATAATCTTTTCCAAACACCTTGTCCTTGATTTTTTGAACTAAAATAGACACAAATGTGTGCTGGAGAGAGGCCTAAATTCAGAACCTTAAAAATAACTTTTTGTGTCCTGAGATCTTATTTTAGATAATATTAAAAATAACTTTCCCTTATAGGCATCTGAAACAAGTCGAATGTTATAATCCTTTGGTGGTTTTATTGTGATTCACTATAGAAATTATCTTTCAGAGCAGCTGTTTTGATTTTTAGCTTTAGACGAAAAGACATTGTGGGCTGAAGAAATGTAACTTCTGCTTACTCATAAGTAGCCGAATTTGGGTAGGCGCTCTTTCTGTGCAGCCCTGGGCTCCTGCACCAGTGTTCCTGTAAAAAGTGGGGAGGGTGTTGTGTTTGGAAGTCACAAGCTCCGCCAAGGGAGTTTGTAGAAGAAGATATCCTTTAAAAATAGCTCACGGTTCCTCTCTGATTTGGAGTTTTCATAACCTCCACTGCTTGGACAGACTGCTAGCTCTTAAATTTTGTAGCCAATTAGGTTAACCTTTTTTCATCTCTCCTCCATGGAAAGGTCATAAATATTTCCATCATCAAGTTTAATAACCTGCAAGAGACCAGCAAATAATTGTAAATGGTTAAATACTTAGAAAAAATAAAAATGAGAGATTGTGTGACTCAGATTTATTACTAGAACAAATCACCTTAACTCATAGAAAATATTTATTGCATTAATAAGTGTTGAGTGTTTTTTCCCTTAGGTTTTTAACATCTGTTCTTATGAATGAACATTATTAGGTACAGTTCACCTAATGGCCGAAGCAGTTTAAGGCAGAGCAACGAATTTATTGCAGTGAGATGAATTTGCAAGAAACAGAAAGGCCTTTTGTATTTAGCCTCTCCTCATCATTTTCACCTTTCTCTCTCCCTCCTTGGAGCAACTGTCAGACTTACATGCATACAGTGAGAGTGTAGGCAGGAAGTGATATTTCCCTGGAGTCTGGGGGCCTTTGCTGCCTCTACGGATTTCCAGAGTCACAGGTGGTTTGCCCTCACCTGGGCTGGTGGAGGGACTGCTGTGGTCCCTCAGCTGCTCAGGATGCACTGAAGTCTGGAAGCAAGGGTTGGTGTTTCTTCAGCCTGTGGGTGTCCCCCTCAGGGGTTGCCGCTGGAAGTCTGCTGTGTCTCTCTAGAGATCTCTGAATGGGGAGGGGCTGGTATTTATAATTATTTTTTCTGAAGTGCAGAACCATATGTGTTATGAGTTATTATAAAGCTCTAAATAGAGACATCAGATACAAAGTAGACTCCATGGAGCTCTGTGGAATTATTATTTTAGGCTCATTATTTTTTGGCAGGTGGGAGTAAGTCTCCTTTCCTCCTTTTGCGATTTGATCATTCTTAATACTTCTGACAATGTGTTCTTCAGTTATATCAGGGTTCTAACCAGGGCAGTATCACCCCTGGCGGGTATTGGGCAACATCTGGAAACATTTTGAGTTGTCACAATTCTGGGGAGAAGGGGATGCCACTGGCATCTAGTGGGTAGAGGCCAGGGATGCTGTTCAACATCCTCCAGTGCGTGGGACAAGGAATTGTCTGGTCCAAAATGGCAGCAGTGCGGAGGTTGAGAAACACAAGTTAAATAGTTTAGAGCCTCGTTGCTACAATATATCGGTTTTGTGCTTTTCTGTGGATGCTAGTGTGGTGCTGAAGGGAAAGCAAGAGGAGGAAGTTCTGAATCTCAGTTATAATCCCTTTGGCTGCAAAAACCATAGCTGGTAGTGCTTGTCATTGATTTTCTTTTCTTTCTTTTTTTTCCCTGAACAAAAAGAAAAAACCCCAAATCTATGAGTACCCCTTTTCACCAGTCCCTAAGAACATGAGTGCCAAAGTGTTCCTGGGTTCTTCCAGCCATTTTCCCAAGTGATTATGCTAATTAGTGTTTGATCAGATGATTAAATTATAATTCGATTAATCCTCTGTGCTAACTGCTCGGAATGCATTTTCTCTCGCCTGGTTACTTTCTGCCCGAAGCACCCTATTCTGCAGGCGGACGGAGGCCTGGTCTTCCTGAACATGTGGATCTCTGTTTTCAAAGCGGTGCAAATCCTCTTTGTTGCCTGGGAAAGGGAGGGGGAATATTTTGTCACCTGTTCTCCCAGGCGAAGGCTGGACTGAAGAGGTCTCTGGAAACTGGAAACCCGGGTTAGAAGCACCCATTATTTGAAGCTATAGGATGCAGAGAAACATGGAAGAGGAAGCCCTGTGGCTGCAAAGGCCACCAGGCTGTTTTCCCTGGGAGAGGACTTCCTGTGTGCATCTGTCTCTATTGTCCATGTGTCCTGTGAACATAAGCTGCTTGTGTCTGTGATGGTGGTGGAATGGTGTTCTCTATGTTTATTTCAAGTGTGTATTTCCTTCAAAACAGGGTTCTACCATTTTATTTTTGTTTTGTGTTTTACCAACATAGCTTAGGGTGATGGTGCTCACTTAGTGAGTCTACTTTTCCAAGCCCACTGCTTTACTTTGGGTGACTCTGAGGTTTGTTGAGTTAAATGCTTAGGCAGTGCTTTCTGATACAAGAAAATTTTGAATGGGTGGGAAGGAACGTGAGTGAAAAATATTGATGGCAGTGTGTTATTAATGGATTTCTACTCTATGACAAGAGGTTACCACGGCTCATGATGTAGTTAAGTGGGCTTAGTAATGATTGGATTTTTCTGTATATGCTGTCACTTGTTTGCCCCTTACATTATTAGCCTAGTGGGATTGTCTGGTTACCAGAAATGCGAGTGTTTAGATTATGTATAGTTGTTTTTCCCTATCAGAATGTGCATGTGTTTTGATCTTGCTGGAACTTTTGGCATTTTTCATTTAAGAATGGGCCACAAGATGATACCATGTATTATTGGTTCTGTGTGCCTCTTCCTGAGAACTTCTGGGCCATCAAAAAAATTAATGACAATATAGGGAGTAAATATCTTCTTAAATCTGCAAATCCCCCACTCCAAAAATTGTGCTATGTCATCAGAGAGATTAAAATCTCTTGGTTTTCCTTGAAGAAATTACTTCTGCTTGTAACTCTTCCCATAAAAAAAAGGATGAGAGTAAGAGAAAACTCGTATTTATTGAGCAGCTGAAGTGTGCAGGCACCGGGCTTATGATACTATATGCACCAGTTATTATTATAAATAATAATAGTGATGATACCATCAGAAATAATAGCTAACATTATTTGTTGCTGGATGTGCGGATTGTAAGTGTATTTCCTATAATGCTCGAAGTTGTATAGGAATGTAGGCATTGTTATTATCACTGTTGTAAATAAAGTGGCATTAAGTGAGTGCTGTGGGTACCCCAGCAACTAAAAGGTAGAACAAGGCCTAAACCCACATCTGTTTACAAACCCAAACCACTGTATGGCCTACATTTACCCTCCAACAGCTGAATGAATAAGTACTTTTAATCTCAGTTTTACAGAATTTGAGACTGGGGTTTGGAGATGCTGGACATGGACCTGAGGTCAGATGGGACCTGTGATTCAAGGGCAGCATTTTGAGCCCCTGTTATCTCAAGTCACAGATTTGTTCAATCCACATCATGAGTATCCCCAAGTCTTCTAAACAAAGCCACATTTATACACATCTTCTTTAAACTTTGAAAATGATGAGATTAAATTTGCTTTAAAGTTGAGCCATAAAGAGTTGTTTTGAGAAAGTGAAATATCACCTTTTAAGAATCAGTGTATAAATTGGGAAAATTCATTTACTTTTCCTTGTCAACCCTTATTCACCTATTTGAGGTTAAGTAGAGACAGTTTAATTAACTTTTATCCATTTCAATGGTGGAACTATTTCATGGTATTATATTCTATTGTTGGTGTTCTTCAGAGTGAAATTGGAGAAGGGATGACATTTATATTATATCTATATTGCACCATGGGGTCTTCCCCACCTCCCAAGTTTAAATTGTGTATCTGTCTTTACTTTACATTTCATCTGTCCTCAACTGAACACAATTTTTTCAATGCCAAAATATTAGAATAAATTTTTTTGAAATAGGTAATTGGAGACTGAAATTGGATGTGACTTTATGTCTTATGTAAAAAGACACAAACCAGTTTTGTGCATATACATCTGAATCTTATAATTGCAACCGAATTATTTCACTGAAGTATCCATGGGACATGTATCTTGAAGAGTTTAGAAAATTCCTGCTTGGACAGTCTTACTTAATGAGCTTGAATTAAAGCTCTTATAATAATTAAGAATAGTATATGTGTGTACATGCGTGTGTGCACCCATGTTCCGTGCAGTGATGACATTCTTACTGTTCTCAGACATTTGGGTAACCTGAGGACCAGTTACGCATACATGACATATTTACCTTCTGTGGAGTGTAGGAAACTTCATTGTCCAGATGTGATGAAAATAGCCCAGTTCTGTCAGTGCTCAGACCTTATATGGCCCAAGCTTCCCTTAGCTGGTGGCCGCAAGGTGGAGGAGCTCTGTTTATTGTCTGGGTGGCCTCCTTGCACTACATACCCTGCCTGGGGTTCATTAGTATGAGGTTCTAGTGGAGTCATGGCCTGGACCTCTAGTTAGATCCCTGTCTTGGAGTTTTCCTCCAATCTTATCTAATTAGCCATATCCTAAACCTTGGATTGTGGTCCCAAAGAGGGCCTGACTGAAGAGAAATGAAAAGATATTTGACATCCTCTCTACTGGCTAAGTAACCTGAAGTTTATGGGCTGTGATGATGCTTGCCGAGTCACTTTTTTATGCAGTGCTGAATGAACCTATCTGTAATAATCGCTGATAGTCACTGAGCTCTTACTATGTGCCAGGACCTGGGCTGAGTGCTTTATTGTACTGTCTCATTTAATCTTCAAACGAGTTTTTGAGATACTTATTCATATTATCCTCATTGTACACTTGGCAGAAATCAGAGCTCACAGAGATAAAGTAAATTCCCTAAAGTCATATATCCAGCTAGTGGTGAAGGCAGGGTTTGAAAGTGGGTGGTCTAATTCCAGAATGCCTGCACTTGGCGACCATGCTGTACTCCTCAGTTGACTAGCTCCTGGAATCTGGGCTGGCTCCTGAGCACACACACTGTTTTAAGTGGCAGTAATTGTCTGGAGAGCCAGAAATATGAGTTATACTAGAGAGTGGGGATGGGCCAGGTAGCAAACAATGCTTTCTTAAGTTTTATTGAAGGAAGATGTTGGAAAAACTGAGGCAATGCAAGCAGTTTTGGAAGTTTCATGGTTTGTTTGTTTTAATTTCTAAAATCTTAGCTCATTCCTGAGGTAAGATGCTCTGTCACTAAAGTGTCACCAAGCACGTGCTGCCCACCCTGTGTTGCTAAGGACAGATTACCTCCACTTCCCATGGTGCAGCGTGTGTCCCGTGTCATGTATCCATTTCTGGGGTGTACGAATTAAAAATTAAACTCTCCCAAGTTTCAGTAGGCAACGCAAGGTGACGACAACCCTTAGGGATCTCAGAACCTTGTCTGTTGCCTCACCTGACAGCTGGCGTTGCTGGATGCCTTCTTTCCAACATGCTCTCCCTCTGACCCATTTCACACAGGTGCTCATGTCTACCCTACATTCTCCTTGTGTCAGAGACTAGACTTTAGGATCGACCTGATAAAACCCAAGCCACAGGAGAGCAGCAGAGCCTGACTGGAGAAACTCTACACACTGCCCTTCTGACTGGTCTCATTTTAAGTTGTGACCACAGATCTCAAGTGAGCCCTTAGCTCTGCCCTCAGCCCCCCTTGACTGCCCTGTTGCTTCCTGCTCCTGTGAGAAAACTATTTCGCATCTTCTCGTTCCTCCTTATCTGAAAACCTCAAACTCCCCTTCCCTTTCCAGACTCTCAGTTGACCTTGTTTCTCTTACCAAGAAATCAGCAGACCCAAGTGATATCTCTTCCCCTCCCCCACACTGAGTTATCCGTTTGCATGTGTGTATACCTGTTTTGATTGCTCCCTTTTACCCCAGGGGTGAGGGAGGGATTCAGTTGTGGGGATGACTGATCACCGACTCCTGGCCTGGGCAGGTGGTGAGGTCAATGGCAGTATTTTTGTCATGTATACTCACAGCCCAGGTGAGGAGGACATCCAGCCTTGCAGGGCCACGTGGGGGTTGCACTTGGGAACAGACTGAACATCCAGGGGCTGTGGGAGGAGGCTTTGCAGTTATCATGAGGGTGAGGTGCCTTCTGGTTCCTTCAGGAGGATGTGATTGGCTTGTTTGAGTAGTTGGGCTGGTTGGCAGGGAACTAACACCTGCTGCTTAGGAATAAGCAGACACCATGCCTGGTCCCTTGATAAGGAGGGTCATTTAGCGAGACTGTGTCTGTGGGAGCAGAAGGAGAGAGGAGAGTGTGTGGTTAAGCCATTTGAGGTCTTTTCCATTTTGCCAAATGTCGAGACAACACTTAATATTGAACCTTAATTTCAGATGCTACACCAAAATACCTGTCTACACTGCCTTCCCTCCCCTGACAATGGAAGCACTGGCCTATCTCCCTGGAAGGCTGGGACCTCTGCCCATGTCCAGAATCCCTTCTTCTCCCATCCACTGAAGGACTCTGCCCTCACATTTATGATCTCACCCTCAAGAATCTCCCAGTTTTCCTCTCTTCTGGGTAGCATGCCAACACCAGGCCATCTCTCATGTAACATGCTAACATGTGAAACACGCTAACAGGCACCACTCTTGTCACCGTTCTCGTCACATTCCTCATGTCTTACACTCTTGTGGCAAAACCACTGGAAGGAGTTGCATATGCTCATGTTTCTCAGATTAACAGAGGTGAGGGATTTGTTTCTCAATTTCTGATCTGTTGCAGATGGATGTGAAATCCTATAGTCCATGCCTGGGACACAGGTTGTTCCATGAGCTGCCCAGCACGGGAGCTGAGCAGTGAGCGAAGCTGTCTGTCCCCCACTCACCGAGACCCAAGGGCACAGAGCACACCCTTGTAGGGTGCAGCGACACCTCAATTTCCATATTTGTCTGATTGTAAACAGGAAACAAGCAGCGGGTCTGTGCACACTTTGACCAGGGCTGTCTGAGTCCACTTTACGCCTTCATCCCCCAGTCCCTCTTAAATACAGTACGATTAGTGTCCTCTTCCCAAGTTCCTTGGAATCGTGTTTCTAGCCTTCACCTTGTTCACCTTCTCAGCAGCTTTTGACAGAGCACATCACTCTGTCCTTGAAGCACCTTTACTTGGGTCCTGGATAGCACTCTCTTTAGATCTCCCTTCTGCCTCGCTGGTTCCCCTGGTTTCTCCTGGTTGCCTTTCCTGATGTCTCCTTTCTAGTCACGTGCTAAATGATGCAGTACCCGAGGGCTCTGTTCTCAGCCCTCTTCTCCTGACTTTTCTTCCCCTTTTCACCACCCACTCCCCTACCTTGCTTTCCTGTCTACGCTTACTCTCTGTAGGATTTAATCTCGGCTGAGGCATTAAATACCATCTATATGCTAATGACGTCCACATTCATATCTTTATCCACAACTGCCCCTCTGAGCTCAGATTCAGGCCCTCAAATCCAACTGCATACTCAACACCCTCACTTAGAAATCTTCCAGGCCTGTCAGACTTTAACCTGTCTGAAACAGAGCTCTTGGATCTTTCTCCCCAAACCTGCTCCTATCTCATGATTTTGTCATCCAAGTCACGCATCACTAGAGATCCTCTGCTCTGGAGTCATCCTTGATTGCTCTGTTTCCTTCACATCTTGTATTCCAACCTCCAGCACATCCTGTTGACTCTGCTCTCAGAATATGACCACTTCATCCAGCGCTACTTCAATTCAAGCTTGTCTCCTCACTTGCCTGGGCTGGTCTCTGCAACCACTTGCCAGCTGGCTTCTTTGCTTCTACTTTTGCAGTTGGAGTTCTACCCAGTAGCCAGAGGGACCTCTTTAAATTGTAAATCAGGCCGTGTCATTCCTCTGCTCAGAGCCTGTAGGGCATTCCCTCATTCCTAATATTAACCCAGCCTTTCTCACTGTACCCTAAAAGGCCCTTGGTGATCTGGCTCTGGCTGGCCACACCACACACCCTCCACTTCTGCCACACAGGCCTCCAGCATTCTCAGCTTGTTCCTGGGTCAGCAATTTTCACTCCCTACTTTTTCTTTCTGGAATGCTCTGCCCTGGGCCTTATTGTGCTGTGGTTTTTCACTGCATTCTCTGCCTAAATATCATCTCCCACTTGATCTAACATAAAGTGACCTCCTTGATAATACTGTTTCTCCTTGCTGTGCTTTGTTTCTTCGTAGCAGCTTTGAGTGTTGGAATAATATGGTTATTTGCTTGATTATCATCTTGTCTCCTGTACTCACCTCTGCATCACGGGCACCTAGAAGAGTTACTGAAGACTTTAGGTGCCCAGTAAATATTTATTGAATAAATGATAAAGTGATGAGTGCTATTTAGAGGGATATGACTCTTATGGGCCTGAAGTCATTGCTCTCTCTTTAATTCCATTTTGCTTTCTTCCTCCTGATGGAGTGACAGGCCCTCTCTCTTTGCCAAGTTTTCTTCATGTGGAAGATGTAGACATGCATATTGATTGAAAGGTCAGCAAGCATTATGCCCAAGAATTTTCAACTCCGACCTATTCCTAGAGGCATAACAATAAAAATACCTTGGTTTATACAGTATAATCTTGTTTATCTATTATACAATTTTGAAATCCCGTCTATCCCTTCCCACCCTCCACCCCCTTGGCAACCACAAGTTTGTATTCTATATTTATGAATCTATTTCTGTTTTGTATTTAGCACAGGGAAATATACACAAGATCTTATGGTAGCTCACAGAGAAAAAAAAGTCTCAATGAATATATATATGTTTATGTATGACTGAAAAATTGTGCTCTACGCTGGAATTTGACACAACATTGTAAAATGATTATGAATCAATAAAAAATTTAAAAAGATACCTTGGTTTAAAAGAATTGAATAGCTATATAATTATGGAACTATTATGTGCATTTTGGTAAATACAAATATATTTGGTTCAACAATTTTCTAGCAAATGCTTACTGAGCACCTGTTATGCGCACTAAGCTGTAAGCTCCTAGACATCAGGGATTTTGTGCTGTCTATCACAGTATCTCCATATCCTAGAACAGGGTCTGGCAGATAGGTTGCTCTTTAAACATTTGTTGAATGAATAAATGATGGAAAATCATTATGCTGAGGACTGTGCAAGAAATCAGGCCATTCCCTGTTTTGTAGGTCATAGCAAAGTCCCAAGGAAGAGAGGACAAACTCCAACTATAAAAAGGCTGGACATGATCATGATTACCATGTTGGACTTACAGAGAAAGTTCTGTAGTGTTTATGGAAACAGAAACAACTTCTGATTGTCCATAAAGGGCTTCAAGGAGAAGGAAGTTTCAAAACTGAACTTTAGGGCTGTGTATGTGTTTAACTGGACAAGGTGGGCAGCAGAGAGATTGGCCAGAGTAAAGGTGAGAAGCCAGGATGTGGAGGGGAGGCGTGTAGCAGCTCCACTAAGTTTCTGTGCACGTCATAGTGGAAGAGACACTACAAATGTGGGAGGAAGCAGAGTATGGAGGCATCTGAATTCAAATTCAGATTAATTGAATGTAAGATTTATGTGTTAAGATCATAATCTCAGTGTCATGTGAGTGTGTCGTGTTTGGGCTGTGGTGCATAGGAGAGTGTGCAGAGTAGAGACTCAGTGGACGTGTGACCACACAGAGGCTATTCCAGGGGTGCAGGAAGGAGACGCTCTGCCACCAGGATGGTGGTGGTTGACTGGGTACCAGAAGAGTGGGGAGGAGGGGTCAGAGGGAGTTGGATGGTAGCCCCAGCTTGACTGCAAGTAAGGTTAGGTCTGGTTTATCCCTATGGGAGCATCTTACTACGTGAACTTCCTAGAAAACTGAAGTCATAAATAAGTTATATACTTAATTGCTGTCCGTACTGCTTCACTTCAGTGCTTTTTTCTTAAGACCTTATGAAACGTGCCTATCTGCAGACTGTGTACCATAGTGGGTTCACTGATGGGGGTATTTTATAGCACCTGATGGGAGCCATTCTGCAGCTGCTTTATCACAGCATGACCCAAGAGATGCTGAAAACTGGACCACAATCAGAGGGCATGCCCCGAAAGATGAACTGATCAGCTTAAATCAACAAAGAACCAACAGTTGTACTTTCTTCTAGTTTTCATGTCTCTCTTGAAAGTAAAGCAAACAAAAATTTAAAATTGACGGCGAGTTTGGGCTAAGGCTCCACTGTAACAATCACCATATATTATTTTATAGCTAACTGAGCTCAACTTTAGTTTCCTTTAGTGTGAACCTGTTTGAGTTCTGTAGTCACCAGAAAAGGAAGGGGTGACCACTGCAATGAAGATTTGTAATTTTTGTCAGGCAGTGTAACTAAATTAACCTTAGGACGCACCAGTTTTAAAATGTCATCACCTGAACATCCATTTTCTCTTGTTTATATACTTGCTACATAGAAACCTATGATAGAGTTGAAAAATGTAACTGCCTATACTGCAATAAAAAAAGAAGAAAAAAAGAAAAAAAAGTGAATTTAGAATTCAACTTAGTGTAACTTCAACCTCAAAATACTTTACAACTCAGTTCATGTTCTCAGTCTCATTTTGTGTCTGTATGCAACTAACAGGGTTTATTTTGTGATTTAGCTCTTTTTTCATTTTCTTTTCTTTATTTCTTTCTCTCCTCACTAACTACACTGGTTCATGAACACACTTGATCTGTGTGTTCTTACATTAAACATTATTTCTTATAATACGTTTATTAAAGCCTCTTTTGCTTTTGTATTTACTGATCGAGCTGTGTTTTCAAAACTGAAAATTGAGATGAGGCGTAAGGAGTAGAGGGTTGTAATTGTCACAATCTGTATCTGCATGATACAGATTATGACTGACTGGCAGTATCCACAGTGGCTGATCATTAGTGACAGAATGTTACTGATGTTACTGAGGACTGATCATAAAACCAACATAAACTCACCAGTGGGCTTTCTTAGAAGGAGAGTGTTTCATAATTAACCTGAAAATATATACTATGCTTATTTTTATGCCTTTTGGGAATATGAAATAAGAGAAGAAAAGTATAAAGAAGATTTCTGTTCTTCTGTCTGGCATTGGCCATTTACTTGGGAAATCATGACATATACAATTAGAAGGAAACAAAATCTTTTTAAAATTGAGGTATTATAAGCTAATAAAATAAGGAGATAAACTGGGTAATCTAATTTAGTTAAGTTAAAAAGTGAGTTGCTGATGGTTCAGAAAAGACATTTAACTTAAAAATAGAAGAGCATGCTTTGTTAGCTGAAGCCAAGGAAGTTTTCCTGAAAGAGGAGTGGCTTCAGCAGACTCCTACAGGGCAGGGACCAGTGCTGGACAGCAGTTTGAGAAATAGGCTGGGTATTGACAGCAATGACGTGTGTGTAGGAGCAAACTTCAGGCTGCAGCAAGAACTTTCAGAGACTTTCAGAGCAAGGCTGGGTGGGGAAAGTTCAGTTTCATGTTATGGTGAGGCATTTAGAAACGGTCAGAAGTGCTTGGACAGGATTCACGCTTGTGGCAAACAGCTGTGGTCCCGGGCAGCGCCATTGCTGCTACTTCAGACCCTGGGATTGGCTCTGAGTTTTTACAATGTGTAAAGTGAAGAGTTTTAGTTCCAGTCAGGAAAAGATGACAGTGTGTTCCCTGTCAGTTACAAAGAAATGAAATGAAGAGATTTACAAAAGGTAAAATTTATGACCTCTCAGTATTCTAACACCAGCCACGTTTTAAGATTTCCATAATTATCTCAACTTTGCTTTGCAGACCTTGATGTATACACGTAGAGGCTCACACTGCTGATGGAATGAGTAAAGGCAAAATCTGAGCTAAGATGATTTGACTTTAAGAGAATCCTTATCAACCTACATGAGCAGTGTTTGGGGAAAAATGATCTTTAATTATTAATCAAAGTTATAACCTAGTCAAATTTAGTGTTACTTGAGACCTTCATGGTAGCCCTTTTAGTGAGTAAATCAGATTTATATTTTAGTTCTCTGACTTGTAATTACATGATGTCGTTTAGCTTCCCTGTCAGCACATCTGAGTGTCCAAGTGGTCTGCTGCAATTTTCCCTTGATTAAAGTGGACTCATCTCCTAAAGAGAGACTTAACATTCCTTACTCCATATTTTCCCTTTATAAAAAAAAGTGATTCTATTTTTTTAAAGTTCTACTGTGGTGACTTGTTGAATGGTGTTTTTGGAAAGATATTCTGGAAGTGGCATGAAGGAACGATTGAAACATGGAAGACTTGAAGGTGAAAATTTCGCTAGGCTACTGCTGTAATGACCAGTGGTGTGAGAAGATAAATGTTTGGGCTGCATAGTAATCATGCAAGAGAGAGAAAAGGATAACACTAAAAATGTCCTGACTGAGGATGTAAAAAGTAATAAAAAAATGGCAACTTTACAAAATCAAAACAGTGAAGATGATTCAAGAAATCATCAGGTAAACATATTTGCCACGTTGGGCTGAAGATACTTGCCATATGAGATTATTGACAGTAGATTTTGAAGCGATTCACGAAGTTAAAGGCATAATAAAATGCAGTCTATTACTGTGCTCTAAGAAGTTATTGCCTAATCAGGAGATTAATGCTGGTTCCCACACTCAAACCTCTGAGGTCACCAATGTTTAAGTTGGCAAACCCTGGGTAGACTTGGCTGTGCCCCTCACCCAAAGACCCCACTTTCTTTATCTTTGCTCATGGTTCTGTGCTTTAAGATACAGTTTTTTTTTCCCCCTCAATATATATGATGACTTTAGTCTTTAATCCAGGTCCTTTTTACATTTCTGGTCACATGCAGGGGGCCTTCATTTATCTGTCCCAACACACACTATCTTCCTCCACAAATTTTCACCTTCCCACCTAATCCCGACAAGGACACCCTTAGTTTGGGAGGATTAAGGCAGTTAGCAATGAAAAGACTTGACAATCACCTGTCAAACCATTGTGTGAAAGGAGGATCAAAGATACAAATTGACCTCTTTCAGAAGACGCAATAGGATTTGGCCAGAGCTAGGCTTCAAACCAAGCTGACCTGCCTCCAGGCTCCAGACAGTTTCTGCCATGCTGGATGCGTGAATGGGGAGGGGAGTAGAAGAAATCAGAGAGAAACATGTAGGTCAAAGCGGATCAGCGCACACATGTGATCTCGTGTGATCTCTCCTGACAGCTCGGCCCAGGACGGTCTCCTTGGCCAAATGCAGTGGGTTCATTCTGCTGGAAGTTTGTGAGAATTGGTGATTACATGGCATCAGCTCTGTGTTTTTTAAATTCTTGGCTTAACGAATGCTAGGTAAGTCTGCATTGGAAACATGGACACGGTTATTACCTTGTTTGGTCCTTGCATTTTTCTCCGAGGTCTTTGTGAAAGTCCAGGAAGATGGTCTAGTGACAAGGACTTCCGTGTTGTTTGGGAGGAGTTAACACAGCCCCTACCGCAGAGCCCTGGCTCCAGGCGATCTGTGTTCAATTATGGTAAAACGTTAAGCTAGCTGAATGAGAATTTTTCTGGTTACTTGAGTCTGCCTTTTGGACCCCATTAGTTGTTCACTCATTAAATCATTTACATTAACCCTTCCCAACTAGTCCTAATAATCAGCTTTTAAGTATCTTTCTGCTCTGTGTTATTTCTCATTTAGGTTTTCTTGGGCACGTAGCCCTGGTCCCTGGTAAAGAATCCACATGCATTAGATGTTCAGTGTTGAATAGACTCTGTACGGCTTATTCGATCGCATCCTAATTTTGTTTCTTGCTTCAACGGGGAATGTAACGTTTGTACTTCAGACCTCAATTTTATTCTACATCCAGAAAAAGCTCGCTCTTATAAAATAATTGATCATCTTAAAGTAACAGTGTCTCATTCCAAAGAAAGTCTGTTTTCTTTTTTGGTCCACCTGTGTGTTAGTTGTTACATAAATTTAGTGTTCTCTTAGATTTTATCATGTCTTCTAAAAGTGATGCTTTAGAATAATGTTTGGAATGCCTTGCCACCCTCAACCCTAGTCTTCGTGAATTGGAGAAGCACACGTGAAGTTGGGAATTTATTTCCAAACCTTCAGTTAACTTTGGCTATTCCAAGAGCAAACAGTTCTGCCCATGTTTGAGTGTGGAATGAATGTGTTACATGGCTTTCTTGTTTTTTAAAGAAACAGCAGTGTATGGCATGGGGAGGGGCTGCATGCATGTAGTCCCGCAGGGACAGGCTGCTGCTTTATTGCAGTGTGAGGCCTGGAAGCTTTCGTCACCAGGAGGTTTGAGAAGTGATGAACTGTGCGGCATTATATTCCTTTTACCTTCTTCCCTCTCATATAAATGATGACAAATTGCCTGGTTGTAAATTTGAAAGTCCCTAAATGGCATTTTTTTCAAAGCCTTTAGAACAAAATGCTTACTCGGAGAGATTTTTAAGTCTTGGGAGACAGGGTGGTGGGGAGCAGTCCTAATTATTATGCATCATGACACAATGCATTATGCATCATGCTTGCTTTTCTGCTTTTTAAACACTTGTTATGGATGATGAAACTAATTTAAACGGACAAACAGGGTGCTCTCCTGCACATCTTCCCTGTGATGTCATATTCTTCTTCTAGGAGGTTTCATCAACACCTCCCGTGGAAGCCCCTCAAACATGCACATTTTAATAAGACACTTTAATAATTAGCCTAGAGATAATTGTCAGTCAAGGGAAAATACCTTTTATCAGAGGTGCCTTGAAAGTGGCATGTTCACAGAAGAAAGAAGTGATCTGATTTGCATTTGTGCTGGCTTCCCTTTCCTCCTGGCGTTTATACGGAATGAAATACTACAAATGGGGAAGAGTGTAAAAAAGGAAAAGTGTGGGTGTGGAAGGGGAAGCCAGAGCTGTCAAACTGTTAAGACAAATGGGGCTTAGAGAATCCTAATTAAACCTGAAATTGCTTAGAAACAGGAAGTATGTATTCCTAATTGTTGGCACCAGGAAAAAAAAAAATCTAATTTACTGCATATCTTTAAATAAAGATAACCCATTATTTGGCCTACGAGATTTCAATCCTTACCTATTGCAGAAGTGAATGTAGTGACTTTAAATGCTGTGAAGTTCACCTCCAATGTTCAGCATAAGATGTAGTAGAGAAGACGTTCAAAAAAGAAGTGGTACTGGAAAGTATGTATAGATCTTTGTCTTTTATTTTCTTCTCCTGGATGTATTCTTGTTATTCTGGGATAATTTTTGGTGTCTTTGAGCCCTCAGAAATATTGAGTATCTGAAAAATTAAAATGAATACGAGTATTCATTCATTCATTCATTCATTCATTCATTCATGTTCTGAAGACAACCCCCGCCGTGTGGCTTTCAGAATAACAAAGTGCTGTCTGCTGGGCTAGGACTTTGTTTCCTAGGAGGATGCTGAGTCTCTGATGTAGGAGATGACCAGGTTCTCTTCTGTCACTGCACCTCTTGATACAGATGATCAACACCCCTCCCTTAAAAAAAATTTTTTTTTTTTTAATTTGGGAGGCAGAAGAAGCTTCTCGCATCTTGACATCTCAAATTCATTGTCACAAATTTAGGGGCAGGGCTAAGGACAAACCACTGTCATTTTTTTCACCTTTACTCAAGTTTCAAAACACACTACTGCTCTTCTTGTAGGATTTTGACCTTCATTTATTTAAAATACACATTTAACATGAGAGCCCCACCCTTTAATAAAAGTTTTTTTTGCTGTTTTTTAAGTTGTTTCCATGGTAGACTGGAAGAAGTGAGAGACTGGGACGTCAGGAGCTGCAGCTTCTATTTCTGGTTGAGTCTCTAACTTTGGAATCTGTTGAGGTCTCAACCAGGTCGCCTCACCGGCGGTGAGCACTGCGAGGACAGGTGCAGGGATAGCTGGCGGTCTGTTGAGGACTTGCGTTATGCTGCGGACTGTAGCCCCCGTCTGTGATGGTCACGTTTAACTCTCATAGAAATCCTTCATTTTACAGCTCTCTGCCCTTTACAGATGAGCAAACTGAATCACAGAAAGGCTGAGGAACTTGCCCAGTGTCACTCAAGGTGGGTAGTCAGGTTGAACCCAGGTCTTCTGACTCAGGACCAGCATTTTTATCCCAAATTCCTAAAACCTGGCTCATACTGCTTCCTATGTCTATTTCAATCACGAAATTATTGTTAACATCAAATCAAATGGTCGTGTTGCACGTGAACATCCTTCGAAAAAAGGAAATGCATCTTGGTGTGTCACACTACCATCACTGCCGCTTTCTCAGGATTTCATTTGTAAAACACAAATAATAGCAGCTTCCCTGAGAGACATTGGTGCTTCTTAAGTGGAAGAGATTTGATGAGCATTGGGAAATTCTGTCTTTTAAGTTTTCCAGCGAAGGTTGGTGCCAGCTTTATCCTGGAGATAAAGAGACCTCCATTTGTTCACATGCGCGAGGGCTTTCTGTGTCTCGGTGGGTGAGCAGCCTGCCTCTGCTGCGTTATCTGTGTCAGCCAGGTGGTGGGCTCCAGGAGTGGGGGCGGCTGGTTGAAACAAATGAGCTTTGTTTAGGGTGAAAATAACCTTATCTTGTGATGGTCTGACCATTCCTGTTTGTCCTGAGGAAATTGCTAGGCAATAGGCCTCTCCTGGTATACAAACACAGTTTAGACTGAGGTTGCTTTAAGATTTCTTTTTTTTTTTTTTTACAACTAGAAATCAACAAAATGGCAACAACCTGAAGGGTGAGGGTGGTGACAGTAGGTCTTTTTTCTCCACTCAGCCCCTAAATTGTCAGTTTTAACTGCCTGCCTCCATTACCTGCTGTAGTATTTGAGCATTCTCCTTCAGAAGCAGGTTAAGTCATGTTTGGAAGATGTGATATGTATCCTCTCAAGAACTTATTTTTATTTGTGTTCATTTTGAACTTGTAAATCTTCATCCTATTGTTAAACACCGCAATTGCCTTATGAATTGCTGTTTTTGGTTAATATGAGATCAGTAGGCCTTCCCAGTATTTTTCATGGCCATAAAATAATTGAAGGTCAGTATGTGAAGTGTGGACATTTCAGTTATCTGGTCTACCTCCTATTAACTGAATTGCCTCATTGCCTCTGGTGGATGGTCCCAGTGTTTTTATTTCTGCCTGTACAACTGCAAGGATGTGGTTCCAAGTCAATCATATCTACAGGTCAGTGTCTCATCTTATGCTTCCATTATAACCTCTTCCCCCAAGATTAACTAAAATCTCTCAACATCAGTGAACTATTTATTTGTCAGTGTTGCTTTGCAGCCTTCAGTACCAACGCAATGGAGATAACCAACATCAATGCATATCTTTGTATGAGCTTTTAAAATTTCTATTAGATGTAACAGAAAAAGTAATATTTCTTTCTTCATAGCATGTCTTTTCAGGAGAGATTTCAGCACTTCTAACGTTGGTCTTTACTAATAGATGGGACTCCCGTTCCAGTTGTTCGTAAGATATCACTGACAACATTAGTACAGCTTGAAGCATCTTAGCTTGAAGTTAAACACTGAAAAATTTTTTTAAAGAGTTCTGAAGGGTGTAACTGGAAGCATGCACAGCTGGAGAGTCTGCATGGTTTGGTTCTCCATGTGTAGAACTAGACACTTGGCACACTCAAACCCTAGTTTGGTGGCACAAATAAAGCTGTTTCTCAGTGCAGTCCAGGTGCATTCTGGCTACAGATGGCTGTTGGGGCCTTTGCAGTCTGTGTCCTCTTGGGCATTTATGTGCTTGCTTGGCTGCAGCAGTGCATTTCAGCTGTGTCCATGTGACCACTAGAAAATCGCAAGTGGCCAAAAGATTCAGTGAATCAGTCCTGCCCTAGACCCCTGTCTTCATGTATTACAGTTATTTGGATTAATGGCCATATGTTCAGTCTCATGGGCTTCTATTCTCTTGCTCAAACATGGTCTTTAGGTCAAAAAGATGTGGGTTCAAATCCAGTTAACTCATCCTCTAGTCTTTTGTGGAATGAAATGGTATTTTCATTTCTGTTGTTTCGAACATCACCAAATATATTTGGCTGCATTTTAATGCAAATATGCTCTTTGTTGTCTACCTCATTTTCTACTATCCTCTTTTCTTCCTTTTTAACTCTTCAGAGTCAAATTTCTCTAAAAACATGTCTACACTCTCTAGCCCTGTGTTCTTACTTTGTGCTCACTCAACACCCAATGTGTCAACTCCAGTCAGCCCTTTCCCTTCACTCAGTTTACTCCAAGGTCACCAGTGACTTCCACAGTGCCATATTCAGTGGACAGTTCTCCATCCTTACACCCAACACTGGTGACCACTTCTTCCTCATTAAAACGGTTTCTTCCTTTTGCTTCCAACTTCCATCACTCTTCTGCTTTCTCTTTTATTTTTGTGGTCTCTGACTAGTCTGCTTGGCCAGCTCATGTATGACCTTTCAGTGTTAGAATTCCCTAATGCTCAAGCCCAGTTTCTCTTATGTTTTTATTCTCTACTCTTTTCCTGGGTAGTAAAATACATGCCCATTGCTTACAGTTTTCAGCTCTAACCTGGGTTTCAGTTGTCTGGACATAGCCACTTGAAACTCTCAAAATCACTTCTAAAGCTAATACTCCAATCCAAATTCCATCTTCTCCCTCTGTTCCCCACAAATAGCCATGCCAAAATGGTGTGGTTAAGAATCGTACATATGTAGACATAAAGAGAGCATGGGAGGTAGGAGGAAGCTCAGGTGCCCCTGGAGCCCTGGATGTGATGTTTGTTGAGGGCTGTGGTGGCAAGGATGGTTGTCTGGGTGTTAGGGACATGCAGAGTGCAGCACATGGGCTCCTGATCTGAAGACGTGAGCACTGGGGGGTTACCTGGAAGACTGGGTGAGCCATCATCATCTTCCACATACTCTGGTATGATTATTTTGGACCTGAGCATGTGCATTGAAAGGGAAAAGGTTTATTTCTTGTTCAGAGTGGCTCTTTGGCATGAGGCAGTTTGTGAGAGCAAATGCTAAGGATTTCTGGCTGTTATCACACTCTGGTGCTGCTTCTTGCCCCTTGGTTACTTTTCTCTATCTAAAGGAAACTTCAGATCCAGCAATCTTACTTCTGGGCATATATTCAGAAAAGACAAAAACTCTAATTTGAAAAGATACACACACCCCAGTGCTCACAGCAACACTATTTAAAATAGCCAAGACATGGGAGCAGCCTAAGTGTCCATTGACAGATGACTGGACAAAGAAGTTCTGGTATTTATATATGATGGAATATTACTCAGCCATACAAAGAATGAAATGTTGCCATTTGCAGCAACATGGATGGACCTAGAGATTGTCATTCTAAGTGAAGTCAGCCAGAAAGAGAAAGAAAAATACCATATGAGATCTCTCATATGTGGAATCTAAAAAAAGAAAAAAAGAAGACCCTAATGAACTTATCTACAAAACAGAAAGGACTTGCAGACATAGTAAATAATCTTATGGTTACTGGGGGAAAGAGGGTGGGAAGGGATAAATTTGGGAGTTTGAGATGTGCAAAATGTTAGCAAAATAGATAAAAGATTTCTTCTGTATAGCACAGGGAACTATATTCAATATCTTGTAATAACCTTTGATGAAAAAGAATATGAAAACTCATATATGTATGTATATGGATGACTGGGACATTGTGTTGTACACCAGAAATTGACACATTGTAACTGGCTATACTACAATAAAAGAAAGTTTGCAAAATGCTCACTTGACATGTTGGCTCTCTAAACGCAGAGCTGCAGAAACTAATTTTGGGGTTCTGACTAATACATAATTTTATGGAACCAAACTTGAGTCTGTTTGCCCATCATACAGTAAAACCAGTCTACTGACACCAGATTGTGGTGAAGGAAAGTACAGTGTTAATTGCGGTCATCAAGCAGGGAGAACAGGAGGTTCATGCTCAACAGACATGAACTCCCCGATGAAGTTTTCAAGGGAAGTTTTTAAAGGCAACATGAGAGGTGAGGGTTGTGGTTGCCTGGATGCTCATGGATGCTCTTCTGATTGTTGGTGGTGAGATAACAGGGTGGTGGTTAGGGAATTAACATCACCAACCGTCTGGTTTCATCCAGTCTGGGGTCTTTGTGCTTGTGGTCAGCATGCAGTGAAATTCTTCCACCTGTTAGGGGTTTTAGTATCTGCAAGAGAACTAAAGCATGTGGCCCGGAATGTTATCTGTAGCCCTTGAGGAGGAAGTAAAGTTTCCTTGACCTTGTTTTATAGATAAAGTATTATTATTATTTTGAATTGTTTGACTATTTTTCTTTGCTTTTATATTTTTTTACTTCTCTGATTAAATTTGCTCTTTGGAACTCAGGAAAGGCCTAGGAGGCTAAAGCTTTTCTATAAATAAGAGGTGGGTAGGGAGTTGGGGGAGAAGGAGTCTGTCCTAGAAAGGCCTAGCAGAGCCTTGCTTGGTTTCAGTAATACTCTTAAAAAGCCAGTCTTCAAATATCACATGGGGGCTCTTTTTCTTCCTCCTTGAGAGTCTGCATGTTACAGCATGAAAGTGATGAAATCAGACCTTCTCCTCTTTGATGTTTACTAGAAAGGGCTTTTGAAGCCCTCACCAAGGGCACACCGAGCTTCTCAGTTTTATCTGATGACCGGCTGCACCAGGGCTCTTCCCTAGGGGCCCGGTGGCACCAAGCTGAGTATTTCCTACCCCCTCTCCCCAGTCATGGTATATCCTCTCATTTCAATCCTGCAAGAACCCTGAGTAGATTTGTATTAGTATACCAGTTGCACAAGTGAGAAAACTGGGGTCCAGGGAAGTTAGAGCTGTGCAGCTAATAACTGATGGGGCCAGGATCCAAACCCAGATCTCTCAGACCCTAAAGCCTGAACTCCCTACGCATCCACCTACGTTCCTGGCTGAAAACTCTACTCCCATCAGGAGTAGTCTGGACCTCCTGGGCCAAGGAGAGTTTCCAACAAATCCTTTTCTTTTGGTATGCCTCTGAGCCCCTTTTCAGTGAACCTCCAGAAGTAAAACAACTTACACTCCTCCAAGAGAACTTTCTTCCCCTGAGTATTACTGTGCCATTCCTCCTGAGTGCAGGCCTGTGGGTGAAGGATTCTACTCAGGAACTTCTGATTGGTCCAGCGACAGGCTTCATCAGAACAGAGGCTGCATTCATCAGTGTCCCGCAAGGAGATGCACAGTACCATTTAGACTAAAATGGAAAGCAGCTTCAGCTGTCTTCTTTGTCCACAAGTTCAGCCACGTGGGCTGTAATCTGACAGTTTTAGCAGAGGAGCCAGCAGCCTCTGGCATTGTGGCATGGTGGACGGATGGCTGCCCCTTCTGCAGCGCTACTGTTATCTGGCCCCAAATCAGGAGGTGACATACATTCACTGATACATTTTTTTCCCCCAAAGACAGACTTGCTGGGTCTTCAGCTAAATGTCATATCTGCTTCTCAGACCCACGTCATCACACTTTCCCTAGACATGGTGCTCCTGAGTCACTTACATGAGGATATTTGGGGGGAAGGGTTTTATGAGACCTTTTTTTTTAAAGTATTATTTTGATGTCCAGAAAAAAGTCTTTTTTTTAACTCTCCATTAAAGTTCAAAAAATAATTATTGAGTGATGACTGTAGTCAAGAGACTCTGCTGTGAATATAACAAAGAAGAAAACACCAGGTGACAAGAAGGGTTAGTCTCAGTGGAGACACAGACACATGTTAGCTAACTCTAGTCAGAGGCAGGGTAGGGTCTATGCTCGGTGATCACAAGAGTCAGCTTTTTTATCTACCTTTTTCTTTTATTTTCATATTTTAAACATCTTCACTGAAGTGTAATTTATGTAGCATATGATTCACTTGTTTTAAGTACAATTCACTGATTTTTAGTTAAGTTTACAGAGTTGTACAACTGTTGCCACAATCCAATTTTAGAACCACTCAAAAATATTTCTCCACCACCCAAAAATATCCCTCATGCTTATTTGCAGTCACTCCTTATCCCCACCTCCAAGCCCCCAGTTTTAGGCAACAACCTCTACTCTCCTTCCTTTATAGACTGGCCTTTTCTCTGTATTTCACATAAATGGAATCTCATAATATGTGGTCTGTTGACTAGTTTCTTCACTTACTGTAATGTTTTTGAGGTCCATCCATGTTGTAGCATTTATCAGTGCTTCATTCCTTTTTATTGCCAAATAATATTCTATCATATGGACTAACCACATTTTGTTTATCCATTATCTAGTTGATGGACATTTGGATTGTTTCTGCTTTTGGCTATGAATAATGCTGCTATGAAAATTAGTGTACAAGCTTTTGTGTGGAGCTATGTTTTAATTTTTATTGGGTCTATACCTAGGAGTAGAAATGGTCAACTTATGTCTAACATTTTAAGAAACCACCAAACTGTTTCCAAAGCAGATGCATCCATTTTACATGCCGACCAGCAGTGTGTGACGATTCCAGTTTCTCCACATCCTTGTCAACACTATTATTGCTTATCTCCTTTATTACGGCCCTTCTACTGGGTGTGAAGTGGTATCTCAGGGTGGTTTTAATTTGCATTTCCCTAAAGACATACTGTTGAACATCTTTTCATGTGCTTGCTATCTATTTTTAAATATATTTTAGGTGAAATGTTCCTTCAGATCTTTTGCTTATTTTTCTCCTATTCTTTTTATTTAAGAAAGCTGTAGAGAAGGTTGAGCAACATGGAAAGCTCCAGGTGTGGGTGATCAGTTTTCCTGTGAAAATTTGCATACAGGTTTTTGTGTGAAGCTATGTTTTCATTGTTCTTGGGTCTGTACCTAGGAGGAGAAATGCTAGGCCATATGGTAAACTTACGTCTAACATTTTAGGAATTTGGATACCACATGATTAGGTGGTCAACCAGCAACAGAATGCAATAATAAACAACTAATCAAATATTTATAATGCTTTTCATTAAATATTACTTCAGGTCTGCTGTGCAAGACTAATTTCTTATGAAGGTGAAATTAATGGGAATCCAGCCCTTGAATATATTTATATATATTGTAGCATTCATACATTTTTGGACTTCACGACTGTCAAAATGAAAGATAAGGTTTGAATACCTCTCAGACTTGGAAATAAGTGATGTCACTTTTTACCCAAGGTCATCCAAAGCTACTTGTGTAGCAATTCTACATGCAAAATACTCAAGCTAGAATGAGACTTTAAATATTATCAGATACCCACTAGGTAAACTTGGAGAAACAAAACTTGAGTTTGTTGGGCAACACATATTTATTGAGCACCTGCCGGGTGCCAGGCACTGAGGGGAAATGGGGTCACCCACACGGTCCCTGCCCTTGTGGAGTTGACGTTAAAGAGATAAATCAGTAATGGCAGCATTCCAGAGTTCATTGGTAACAGAGGAGAATGCGCACTGGGAGTGCCTAGTGGGGCACTTAATCTAGCCTGTGGGACCCATCTCAATTGTGGCAAGGCCTCCATGGCATACTGAAGGATCTGAGAAAAGGTCAGCAGGACTGGTGTGCAGAGGATGGGGATACACCAGGCAGGATCCCAGTGGTAAACGGATGGCACGCTCAGGAATGTTTAATAAAGGTGCCATTTATGAAGGTGTGGGCTGGGTGTCAAGAGAGTACAAAGGATGGTACAATGTCCTGAGTCCTGTGATGGCCGACTTGTCACCATCCTTAAGCCTGGTAGGGTCAGGGGATGATGGAGTGGTTCCCAGAACTTGGAAGGAGAGGACCGCTTTATAGGAGGAGTGATCTTTGGTTGGCAAATGCAGCAAGCTAAGGAGGCCCATCAGGAAGTGAGCCATGGGATTAGTGACTGACTCCACTTTCCTTCCCACCTCTGCTCTCCTTTAAGGGTGCCCACTGCCCTGAGCCCTCGGGAAGCCAGAGGGCATGGGCAGCTCTCTGATATAGTCAATACTGGTCATCCTCCTGGGCCAGAGAGCAGGGTGGAAGGGAATGTAGATGAGCATACCGAAGGGATCTTCCCAGAGGAAGAAGAGGGACACAGAGAGGACTGGAGAAGTGGACAGTGGCCAGATTATAATGAGGTGGTTGGTTTAAATCAAGGATTAAGTTTTTTTTTTTTTTAATTGAAGTACAGTCAGTTACAATGTGTCGATTTCTGGTGTACAACGCAATGTCCCAGTCATGCATATACATACATATATTTGTTTTCATGTTCTTTTTCATTAAAGGTTATTACAAGAGCCATTGGGCAGTTATTAAGGTATTTAAGCAGGGGAGCCATGTGATCATATTATTATAGGAAGGTAGTGAGGGAGCAGAGTAGAAGATGGATTTGAGAGGTGTGAGAGAGTGGATTCTGGAAGGGGGTCATGACAGCTCATTAAGAGAGATGATGGGAGCTTGGACGAGGGGCTAGCAATGCAGCTGGGGAAAAGTGAGCCAATCTGAGATGTATTTACAAGAGTCTGGTTTGGGAAGCTGGGTGGACATGCCGTTTATTGATGCAGGGAACACTGGATTTAGAGCATGAGCAGAGTCAGTGGATAATCAGTGATGATGGAGAGGACAGGGATCCAGGAGGAACCGGGTATCACGGGAAAAGTTGGAATGAAGAAGAAGCCTTGCTACCCCGCTGAGCGTCCATCCCCAGGAAGCATCACCCTCTGGAAGAATAATGTCTGTGCTTCTGTTAAAAGGAGGTTTGCAGACTCTGGGCTCTTCTGATTCTGAACCAAACTCAGCATCAGTAAGGCCATCTCCACACTCAGAACTGCAGGGAGCCTGTCTTCCAATCTCCCTATGGACATGACTGGAGGACTGCTTTGTACCAAACAGGCCACTGTCTCCATTCTAATCCAAGTGAGGGAAGAACGGATCAGATCCTGGAGCATTTGCAGACTAGGTGGTGGTTGTGAGATGATTAAAGTCATTTTCAGTGACTGTTTTCCCCTTTTCTTTATAAAGAAGGAGGGCAGACTGGCTCCTGAGATTGAGGGGGTCTCAGGCTTGGGGAGGTTAGAGAAGGTGACAGGGCCATTGTGAAGAGCTGGAGAGAGGCATTTCTTGGGAGACATGGAGGGGCCTGGGCAGGTTAGTGACCACGTGTTTATTGTGACACAAATCCTCCCACTTGTATTATTTTCTCCAGCTACACTGAAGGGTCCAGATATGGGCATGAAGGTGACTTTTTCCCATTCTCTGCTTCCTCTCTGCTTCTTCCCTCATAATCTGTCCAAGTCAGAATTTAGCATATGTCTTATTTTCGGCTTTAGTTAGTAACTCTAGTAATTTCTAACTCCCCAAACAACTCAGTGGTTTAGTGGTCATAGAAACACAAATATGTCACCTTTACAGGTGGTGAACTCTCAGAGAGAGGAGGGAAAGGCTGGAGGCCCGTGATGGGTCACTCATGGATGTGGTGATGGTGAAAATACCTTTCAGGTGCTCAGCCCTGTCTCACTAAGGAACCTAAAGTCTCTCTGTCTTTAGCAGATGTTCAGTCACCTCCACTGCCTGCTGCAGTTGCCCTCCGTTATCTTCTTGGGCTTGGGGTGGCACATGTGGCTCATGTGGTTCACACAGTGGCAGAGAGGTGTTCTCATCATTGCACTGCCTTCCAAGCAGAAAGAGGCCACAGGAAAGGCAAAGGCATTGTTTGCATTTGTAAAGCAAGAGCTTCTGATCACATGTGTATCTTCCATATGGCAGATGTGCTGTGATTGTTCTTTTTTTCTTTTAAACATACGCGTTTTCAGCTGCACAGCCCTCATCAGAGACTTGGGGGGAAAGAACAGGAAATTTAGGAAGGAGTATTTCTTTTCCTCCCAGAAGCCCACTTACCTGACTTACTTTCAATTTAGTACTTCTGAAGAGACGCATAGTGTGTCAGGACTTTAAAATATCAACAAAATTGTGCCAAATTGCTGCTCTGAGAAGAGGAATTCTGTGGGCTGGGCCCTGCCTGGCTGATTGGTAGGTGTGGTAGGCTGAATAATGCTGTAACATCCCCAAGATGCCCACGTCCTAACCTCCATAGCTGGTGGATATTTTTTCATATGGCCAAAGAGATTTTTGCATATGTATTAAGGTTATCCTGGATTAGCTATTAGGTTTGATGTGATCACAGGGATCCTTCTAAGATCAGAGGGACATCTGGGGATGTGATGATGGAACAGGAGCCTGGAGTGATGTGAGGAGGGGGTCACAAGCGAAGGAATGCAGGCAGCCTCAAGACGCTGGAAAAGGCAAGGAACCAGCTTCCTCCCAGAGCCTCCAGAGGGTGCACAGGTCTCCTGACCCTTGATGTTAGTCCCATGAAAGGGATCTTGGACTTCCGGTCTCCAGAACTGTAAGAGAATATATTGGTATTGCGTTAAGCTGCCAGATTTGTGTTAGGCCATTACAGTAACAGCAGGAAACTAATATTGAAAGATAATTTATTTGGAGGTTTTCTCCCTTGTGTTTCCCTGGTCAGTTACCCTGATGAATTCACGTGATTGATTTTCATGTGAGGGGACCGGGGAGGTGATGCCAGAAATAAACTTGAATTGATGTGTTAGCTCCCATCCCAACCTGTTGACAGTGTAGAAGCAAAGTTAGTGAGGAGGCACCACCAAATTTAAGCCACAGCAGTCTGGTCCTGTCAACCCAGACCACTCCAGAATATAGCAAGTATTCTGGCAGGAGAAACACAGATGTGGCAAACACAGACTCTGAATTAAGCACAGGAAATTTTCCTTTTGGTCCAGACTTTCTCCTTATATATGTGACTCAGTGTTGTCTTTTGCCTACAACCATAGTTGGTTGTATCTAAAAATATAAGCATAGGGTAATGATATTTGTGGAAAATACTATCTCATTCTACTCTTGAAAGTAAAATATTTCAGTGGCTTAGGCTATGATTTGTAAAATTGGGAAGAATTTCTCTCTCATTTATGCTTAAGTCTTTGATCTAAATTGTTTCAGTTTTAAACCTTTTAAAATATTTATTTTCATTTTTTCAAGTTGAAAGTAAATACTGAATGTAAACTATTTGTGCACAAGCCCAAGACACAAGAAAACACTTGTAGTTCTACGATGTAGAGATAGATACTGTTAACATTTTGGGGTATCTTTTGTCAAATGTTTATAATTAGATGCTGTCTGATTTTTTTTTTACTGCTTTCTGAACATTTCCTCACATCAATATATATAATCCTATAATATAATTTTATAGTGGCAGCATTCTATTTTATTATATGTATCTTCCACAATTTACTTAGCCAGTTCCGCTACTGTTGTGTATTTAGATTGTTCCTGGAATTTTACTGTTGCCTGTTCATGTGCTTTGCCCATTTCTTTTTTGGTATGTTGTTTGAAAAATACGTTTGGGAGTTTTTTGTTGTTGTTGTATGTTAGGGTTATTAATTTTTAACAGATGTGTACAATGTTGAAGTTCATTGTTTGCAGTTTAATTTTGTTTATGGTGAACTTCTTTAACATATAAATATTACTAAATTTTATGTACTCTAAAATATCTGGCTTTTCCTTTTTGGGTGTGTCTGTGGTGATTTATATTCCCTATTATTTACAGATTGATTTTCTTTAATTCTGATGGCATATCAGATCTTAACCAGCTTCTCCTCTTAAATCAAAACAACTTTTTTTCCTCATGGTACCACAGTGGTATTTCTGATCCTTAACCAACCACTTAGTTCATTCATTCTATGTTAAGGACAGTGTTTTGTTTTTTGTTTTTTATTTTTTTAGCCTTAGCATATTTTTGACCCTAAATCTCCTCTGTTGCCTAATATGATTGTTTGACCATGTGACATCACCTTTTAGCAGCTCCAGGCTGAATTCAAAATATATAAGGATCAATATAATGAGTCTGTGAATGTGCACACACTTACATTGTGAATTAAATACCTGTGAAAAGTAATTTGGATCTAATAAAGGGTCTTTTTTTTACCCCCACATAATAGTGAAAGAGAAATCCCCTATTATATGGCTTCTATTTCCCACATTGAAGTGATGCCCTTACTCTTAATAACACAAACTGATAAATTAGAAAATATCAGATTCTTCCAATTGCAGTAATATTTTGAAGAAAAAGAAATGATTTCTTTCTAACAAGGCAGGGGAAAAAAAAAACCCAGGCTGAATAAGCTCTGGGCTTCTGGAATTTCCCATTCAGTTCTTTCTCTGCTTATGTTCCAAACAATTGCATAAAAGCAATACTAAACAAATGTTTATAGAGGCTGTGCTCCGAAATACTGATAATGAATTCTACATAACAAGCACAATCTTTCCCCCGGCTGTTTGAATTTAAAGTATACATTTTGCAGTAATTTTGATGACTTCATTTTGAATCGGTTCTTAACAGACATTTTGGAACTGTCTCATGTCATGAATTTATTCATAAACCAGCCTGTCAAAAGCCTCAGCTTTCACTGGGGAGAAAGTGTCTCAGATGCAGGGGTGGTTGTTTCACCTATAGCATTCGCCATCTTGAAAGATCATTACTCTTTTCTGTTACTATTTGGATACTCTGGCTCACTGCCACTGGGTTTTAGGACCATGTGGAGAGGAAGCCATGACATTGAGTTCTCAGCTATGCAGCTGGGTAAAGGCTATATTCCTGTTCTAATTATGATGATAACTTGTGCTTGGGAAACTGTGGTGTTTACTGTTATGGTTAATGGTCACTGTCACCCATCAAAAGGGTGATAAACCAGTAATGGGATCTTGGAACAGGAGAGTAAAGATAAATGCAATGTGTCATTTTTTCACATACCAACAGCCCCTAGTGAGGACTAATAGTCCCGAATGTTTATTTCTTCAATAAACAAGCCATTGGGTTGTGAACAAGAGGTCAGCACAGCCAGCAGTGAGGTGTGAGCTCCTCTATCAAAAGACATCATTTGGCGTCTGGAGCACATACTAGAAAATCTCACAGAAACATCCTGGTAGTACAGCGCGTGGCTCCTCCCCCTCTGAGGTCTAAGCAGCAAGGAAAATACATGGATGCTGGTGTCTTTCCATTTCCAGTTCATGGCCCTTTGATCTTGCCCTTTCATGAAGCAAGGCATTCATTCAGATATGTTCAACAGGCACTTCGCATACTTCATTGTGAACATGCATCACTTGGAGATTTTGTCAAAATGCTGATTCTGGTGTGGGGAGCTGAGATTCTACATCTAACCAGCTTCCAGGTGACACATACTGTTTCTGGTCCTTGGACTGCTCTGAGCACATGCTGATACCAGGTTGCAGGAAGGAGGGAGCAGAGCCCAACAGAAGTGGACTTAGGGCCTCCTCTAATAATAGGGTATGTGCTTAAGGGGGCAGAAGAATGTAATGAATGAACATGTAGGCTCTGGCTGTGAGTCCTGGCTCTGCCGTTGCTAAGTGTTGGGTAGTAATAACCCACCCCGAAGTTTCTGTAGCCAACAACAACAACAAACATTTGTTTTTTGCTCCCATGGTGTGTCAGGCAGGGTGTCGGCTACAACTCTGCTCATTTAGGACCACTCTGAAGGCATCCTTATCTGGGTGGGGTATGCCATTTCCCCCAGATCTGTTGGGAACCTGCATTGGCTCCTAAAACTTCTGCTTGCATTTGCATACTTCATGTCTGCTCACTTGCCATTGTCCAGAGAAAATCACATGTCTGAGCCTCACGTCTGTAGGCAGGGAAGCCAGCTCCTCCTGCAAGGTGGCAGACAGGGATGTATCGCTCCCTACAGTTGGGACAGGAACATGGTCTTTCAGAAGCCACTCAGCTGTTACGCACTCGACATTTTCATGGGGTTGCTTTCAGGGCTGGGTGAACTGAAATGGATAGCATACGGTACCTGGCACATAGGAGAAGCTCAATAAGTGTTTGTAGTCGTAATTGCTATTGTTTTTGTTCTTGTACCTCACCTTGATCCTCACTGCCAAGTTGCTGCATCTTCCAGGCTGAGGAAGGTCCCCATTCTTGCCTGCCATGACACATCAAACATGTAGAGGCCGCCTATGGACAGAACAGTCAGGCATTTGGTCATTTAGGCGCTTGCCTGCAGTTCTAGGTGGCTGGGTTATCACACAATCAGTTATTTCCCAGTAATTTTAGGCCATGGCTTAATCTTCCTGCTTATCACATTTTCTGAGTTTTTGCCTCGAGTTTCAGATCACTTGATTGCTCTGTTCCCTGTATTTTTGTCTTATGACCCACTGTTTGGCCTTTCATTCTATGGGTATTTATTGAGTATCCAGTTATATCAGATGTCACATGAGCAGCAGAGACACATAAAAAGTGTGGTACTGTTGTATGAGGACTTATGAGTGTCCCTGAGATGTAAGCCTTTGTTCATTACTGTCCAGTTGCCAAGTGGTGGTGGATGATGCTACAAAGTTGGGATCCAGCCTGAATAAATGGGAATCTGGGAAGCTCAGGCATCTCCATTGAGCCCAGGGGCATCATTATAGGTTTGTGAGCAGAGCAGGTAGGTTACCTGGGCTTTGGGGGAAAACTTGTGGTCGTATGTACATGTATAGGCTGTAGGAGTGTCCAGTTCTTGGGAACTTGGTGCAGGAGAGGTTATAGGGATGGGACATAGAGCAGTGGTGGAGTGATTGGGGCTGGGATGTCTGTGGATGTTGGAGGAGAGAGTAACCAGTGGCCTGAGAACTCTGAAGGTGGTCATAATGCCGTAATCAGAAAGAGGAATCATGAGCAGACAAATGGTTTAAGTGAGGGTGGAAACGATGCACTCGATCTGGTCATGAGTTTGTGTTGCAAAAGGGATAGCGATGTTGGAAGAAGGGTTTCAGGTAATCTTCAGACCAGTTAACCAGATCAGCTGGTTGAGGATCCATTGTAGAACACATGTTAAAGGTGTATCAGTCTTAATCTTAGCAGCCTTAACTCAGGGAAGAGTACGGGCCAAAGCATATACAGTCCTTAAATGCTGAAGCATAAAATCTTTGTTGATGCAATGGCTCATCTCACATGGTGAATAATTTTTTTTTCCGATTTGACTAAGAAGAGGCATAATCTATTTATGAATCTCTGTTTTTGGAACAGTGTGTTGTAAAACAAAATTAATGTGTTAAATTTAGCTGTGATTTAAATTGATGTTGCCTGAGTCCCCAGGGGCCAATGAAACTCAAGCAGAGTGGAAAAAAACAGCACTTCTGTTGTTGCCTAATGGTAGAAAAGATTTGAAAATCAAACACATCGAGTTAGCCTCACTGTGCAGCAAGGAACAAAACCGAATTAATTATGAATAAGATGAATAAATAATTTAAACATATCACTTATTGCCTCTTTATTGCCCAACACTTGAAAAATTATTTCAATTAGAAACTTAAACTCAGTTTGATGGATGACAAAAAGTGTGCAGCCCAAGATAAATGTAAATCCCTTTGTGATATAAAAATTTGATTTTGCAGTATGAGGTCTATTAAAAAGAAATTAATAATCTCCAGAAAAAAGAGGTAGTGCCAAGAAAGGTTGGCCTTTTCCCACAGAACATTACTTATTTTAAGAGGAAAAAAAATCAATAAGCTTATTACAGATAATTTTTTTAAGTCAGAGCCACAAAATACTAACCACCAACCTCTCAAACAAAAAAATACTGATAAACATTTGTTTCTTTGAATTTCATATTAAAATCATAGAGTGAGTGTGCTACTTATATTTCACATGATCTTAATTTTCTTCTATGCCCCCAAAATAATTCTCTTTTTTGTGCTTGTCGGCCTCCTGAAACACAGTAGGCACTCTCCCCTTTGTTGCTTCTGCAAAGTGAGGGATTTGTCTGGCTGAAGCCACGCTGGATCTTATCCAAGACATAGTGTCCTCGAAAGCTGGTTTGAGTGCTGTGCTTTCGTGTCCTGGTGCGGCAAGGCCCTCCCTCTGCCATCCCTGACAGAAACAGCTAATGGATGACAACACTGACTTTTGTGGGTTTAGTCTGAACCTCAGAATCCTTCTTATCACAGGACTCCAGGCAATCAGTGCTAGTTGATCAGAATAGGCATGTGGCATGAAACCTACTTGCCATCTGACTGAGGATCCGAAGAACTGAGAATTTGATAATATCTGTCTTGCATATTAACAATTTGTCTGGTTTGTTAACTGCATGCAAATATCTGTCACATGATGTTTTAGTTCAGGCTGTAGAAATGAACTGTTTCTGCTCTGATATATAGAAATTAAAGGCCAGAAGTAAATATTTAAGGAAATTGAGTGACGCACGTATCTTACCTGTTGTACCTACAGATACATCTGTGGGAACTAAATGTAGGCTATCAATCATCTTCCCCTCTGCCCTCCATCCCCAAACAAACGAATCCTCACCACCCAACAAAAAGCAAACACAAAACAGGTGAACACCAGCTGAGTTCCTGATGCCAGTCCAAGCCCTTTTCAATTAATTTTGAAAGTTTCCAGAAATCCTGCAACAGAGGTTGAAGACAGATGTGTTTTGTTTGGCCAACAGGGTGTTTATTTCTTTGATTTGCCCATTTGTGGGTTTCCTCCTCTCCAGATGTCATGGGCTGTTTCCTAGGGTGGCCACAGCAGAGAGCCACAGACCAGGAGCTTAAACCACAGATGTTCATTCTCTCACAGTCTGGAGGCTGGAAGTCTGAGATCAAGGTGTTGGCAAGGCTGGTTCCTTCTGAGGCTGTGAAGGGGACCCTGTCCCAGGCTGTCCCTGAGCTTCTGGTGGTTAGCTGGCAATTTTAGTGACCCTGGGCTTACAGATCTCTGCCTTCATCTTTACATGGCATACTTCCTTTTTGCCTGTTTCCATTTCCAAATGTCCACTTTTTATAAGAACACCAATCATATTGGATTAGGGGCCACCCTACTCCATTCTGACCTCATCTTAACTAAATTCTATTTCCAAACAGGGTCACATTCTGAGGTGCCGAGAGTTAAGACTTCCACATAGGAATTTCGAGGAGACATAATCCAGCCCACAACACAGGCTCATCTCCGTACCTAACAACCATTAAATAAGAATCCTCTATAAATCTAAAGAAAATCAAAAAGGCCTCAAATGGAGTGAGTCCTTATCTTCCCTTTCTGACTTGTGTTCTTGAGGGAGGCGTTGTTTTGTTCCCTTAGTTGAGCCCTGTGAGGGGTAGAGTGACAGGACAGACCTGGGGAGCACAGTCGAGGGTCAGGTCAATTCATGTCCAGAGAGTGGGGGGACATGCCTGCAGTTCTGTGCTTCGTGGCCCCGGTGCCCGGGGTTGGGATTAAGACAGTGAAGAGTAGTGCATTTAGTTATAGCTCAGATGATTATGTAGCCTCTTAGGAACAGGACAAGAAATCATTTCACTGTGTCCTGACTCTAAGAACAAAAATGACATATTTTGATATTTCATTATTCTGTTTATTATACAAACAACTCCTGACGCTGTGACTGCTTAAGAGAGTGTTGTCAGAGTATTGCAGGTTATCTGTTCTCTTCAGTTTATTAGAGCCTCTTGGAAGAGAGATATAAACACAGCCCACCCCCCATCTGTCTATGTAAAGGCCTTTCCTTCCATCAGGCGGTCACTTCCCCATTGCATGAAGCATAAAGCGTGCATTATGAGCAAACATTAAATACGAATAGAACACTTTCTACTTGCTGTATGATTCCTATAAATTTTTATAAATTGTTATTTAAGTTATGTTATGTTCTATCCTATCATACCCCAGGCATCTTTAGTGTTTAATTGCTCCAGAGGCAGCATACTCACATGTGCACATGTATTCAAACACACACACACACGATTATTCTCTCCAAGAGTTAACAAATTCATGTGATTCCATATACCAGGATGATAGGTCTCTGAGCATCAGACAGCCTCAATAGAAACCATTTACACAAACTTACTGCATATAGTATTCTTTAAATTTCAAGCACATAGAAGGGTGATGAATTCTGAAGTTAATTCTGTTGTAGAGAGCAAATAAGTCATCAGGACCAGTATGGGTTCCATGATGTGTAAGATAAATTGGACTTTAATCAGGGTCAATGAGGAGATCCACCTTGATAAAAGATAACATTTACATCCTGGGGGAGCTCTTAACTGAAAGATTTGAGGCTCCTTTGAGTTCTGGGTAGTGGCTTGTGAACCTTTAATATTGGGAAGGAACATGAATTATCCATTCCTGTACCGAGCTCTCAAAGCAAAGTCTCAGCCTTAGTTGGGAAGTTCGAACAAGACCTACGTGTGCTCAACTGGCTGAGATGCTGATCAGAGCCACGTAGATAGTGCCTGCTCAGTCAGCTCCCCTCACTGAGGCTGGGAGTGAACATCTGACTTTAAGAAGTAGAGCAGAAAAATCAGTCTGCTCTTCTGCATCACGTGTGGCATTTTAATTACCTAGGCAGCTTATCAGGACATAATGAAGCAGCTGTTATATCATGGAATTTTGCCCCAATTATTGACAAAGCTGCACAGCTGCTTAAATATTGTCGTTGTCACAACTAGCATGCTTAGGTTCTAGAGCAGGTGTTAAGCCTGAATTTATTGTCCAACTCAGACAACCACCCCATTTCTGTCACTGTTTCTTTGGAGCCAAAGGATTAAGATTTGCGTGATCCTCTAAAGTGTGGTTCATTTTTATCTCAGTTGTCTTCTCCAGCAGTCAGTTATCTTTCTTCACCTTCTTGATCACCTCAGTGCTTCTCTGGTTTCACTGTGTCTTTTTAAGGTAGCATGAAACCAATCTGTTCTACCAATAGCCTTCCAACAGGTGAGTGTGTAATATTCTCTAATTACTCCAAAGGACAAGATGAAGCATTTATAGTAAAATAACTTTTCTCAGGTCCTCAGTAATATCTTAGTACTGTTTCAACTTTCATGAGTACCAACCATGTATGAAACAATGACATTGCAATAAGAATATTTTACTAATAAAAATTCTAGACTTTGATTCTGATCACTAAGTAGAAAACAATTCTTCTAATGGTTAAATATTAAATGGTTACATTACACCATAAAAAAGTGTAGAAAAGATACATTGCTAAATTAATCTTTTGATTGATTTGTGCATTCCCTCCTAGTAATCTGGTTTAAATTAAAAGTTGGAGTGTGGCTTTAGATTTAAATCATAGAATCCCTTCCATATGTTTTTATGGTAAAGGAATTCTGATATTAAAGGAAAATACACATATGATATTCTCTGAGGAGTTACAGATATTGTGTGCCCAAATTGCTCAATTTAGAGGACCCTAGAGTTTGGAGAAAGTGATTAAAAATAGCTACTGCTAGAAGTTACTTGATGTTACTACCTTTAGGGCAGGGAAGTTGGAGATAAGAACCAGTGATGCCAACTCAGAATGAACCAGAAAGAATGGATTTATATGGGTCAAGCTTCCATTTTGGCCTGGGATTGTGAAGATACAGTATTTCTTCCCATGAAGCTATAAAACAAAAGTTCTTTGTGTTATAAATCAAAATTACACTTTAACCCAAAGGGGAACCAAATTTATTTACAAACAAAAAACCAAATTAGACTAAGCAGGGTCATGTCTCTATTGAATTTTCATAATGTTGTCCTTCTAGATGAAAAAGAAATATGTGCTGTTTAGACATTTTTTATTGTAACATAATCAGTTTATAATGTGTCAATTTCTGATGTACAGCATAATGTTTCAGTCATATACACACACATACATATTTTCATATTCTTTTTCATTATAGGTTACTACAAGATACTGAATATAGTTCCCTGTGCTATATAGAAGAAACTTGTTTTATCTATTTTATATATAGTAGTTAGTATCTGCAAATCTCGAACTCCCAATTTATCTCTTCTCATCCCCTTTCTCCCCTGGTAACCATAAGTTTGTTTTCTATGTCTGTGATTCTGTTTCTGATTTGTAAATGAGTTCATTTGTGTCTTTTTTTTAGATTCCATGTATGAGTGATATGGTATTTTTCTTTCTCTTTCTGGGTTACTTCACTTAGAACGATAATCTCCAGGTCCATCTGTGTCGCTGCAAATGGCATTATTTTATTTTTTTATGGCAGAGTAGTATTCCATTGTATAAATATACCATAGATTATTTATCCAGTCATCTGTCAATATACATTTAGGTTGTTTCCATATCTTGGCTATTGTAAATAGTGCTGCTATGAACATTGGGGTACATGTATCTTTTCAAATTAGAGTTCCCTCTGGATATATGCCCAGGAATGGGATTGATGGATCATAAGGTAAGTCTATTTTTGAGGAATCTCCATACTGTTTTCCATAATGGCTGCACCAAACTACATTCCCACCAACAGTGTGGGAGGGTTCCCTTTTCTCCACACTGTCTCCAGCATTTATCATTTGTGGACTTTTGAATGATGGGTATTCTGACTGGTGTGAGGTGATACCTCATGTAGTTTTGATTTGCATTTCTCTGATAATTAGTGATATTGAACATTTTTTCATGTGCCTATTGGCCATTTATATATCTTCATTGGAGAATTACTTGCTTAACTCTTCTGGCCATTTATATATCTTCATTGGAGAATTACTTGCTTAAGTCTTCTGCCCATTTTTGGGTTGAGTTCTTTGGTTTTTGTTATTAAGTTGTATGAGCTGTTTATATATTCTGTAAATTAAGCCCTTGTCAGTCTCATCATTTGCAAATATTTTCTCCAGTTCTGTAGGTTGTCTTTTTGTTTTGCTTATGGTTTCCTTTGCTGTGCAAAAGCTTATAAGTTTAATTAGGTCCCATTGGTTTATTTTTGCTTTTATTTCTATTGCCTGGGTAGACTTCCCTAGGAGAACATTGCTAAGATTTGTGTCAGAAAATGTTTTGCCTATGTTTTCATCTAAGAGGGTTTACAGTGTCTTGTCTTATGTTTGAGTCTTTAAGCCATTTTGAGTTTATTTTTGTGCATAATGTGAGAGAGTGTTCTAACTTCATTGATTTACATGCAGCTGTCCAGTTTTTCCAACACCACTTGCTAAAGAGACTGTCTTTACTCCATTGTGTATTTTTGCCTCCTTTGTCAAAGATTAATTGACTATAATCTGTGGGTTTATTTCTGGGCTCTCTTTTCTGTTCCACTGATACATGTTAGGCATTTAGTTTTACTCAGAACACAGAGATACAGATTTAGAAAAAATTAAGATCCACTTGGGTAATAATGTTTTCTTAGTGAATAGCAGGTATTTATTTCAGAACTAAACACATTTAGTTAATTGTGAATATTTAAGGAATTCTTGGAAGAGGGGTGAGGAAAGTGAAAGGCATTTTTGATTCTGGTGTTAATTTGAGTGTTACACACAGAGATAGTCAGAGTTCTGTAGAGCAAAACAGATCCTTAACTCTGGGTCAGCTTTGTCAGCCAGCGGAAGGGTCTTCATTCCTGCTTACTTGCCGTGTGTCCATTTTTCTGTGTCTTCTTTTCCTACGTCAACTTTGCTGTTAATGATATTAATGCTGATCTCCTCAGCATAGAATTGCAGGAGGAGTAGAGAAGATGACTAGTGTAGTGTAATTTTCTCCCTGTGTATAATCTAGGTTTGACCTTGAATTCTGACCCTTCCATTCCCCAGGTCTCTCCATGGATATAATGTTATATAAGAAGATAGTTGAATGGCTTCCATTGTTGAATGTATAGAGATTTGGGGTTGAGTAGATCATAATTGTAAATGTGAAGAGCCTCAGGCTACATTGAACTGCTTCTCGGCACACTGTAGGAGCTCAATAAATAGGTTCGGATGGATGAATAAGACTGAATGCATGTGAATAAACAATGGTTGAATGGATACTAAGATGGACCTCTATTCAATTTTAAACACTATAGGACAACCCAAGCATTTTGACATTATAAGGAGCTTGAATCTTTACCTGAGAAATGGTACAGAGTGTAAGTCCCAAGCATGATATGAGCATGTGGGAGATCCATTTGTACTAGCTGTTGAGCAACAATGGGAGGAGAGTCCTGAAGTCCACTGTGTGTCTGAACTAGACTACATATGATTATTATGCTATATATGACAGTGGCATGTCACTGTAGACAAGGATAACTTGAAAGGGTGTAACCAGTGTCCTACGTCTGAAGGAAACCCTTCGATTGTTCTGACCCTGGAACAGCTGGAATGCAAGACTCTCATTTAAAATTGACATCACTTTTGATGGTACCCTGACCTCACACCACTGGGGGCTTCTCCTCCTGAACTATGGGTGTGACACACTATGGCAAATTTTATGTTTTTACAAAAGACTTCGCCAACCATTTCATAGACTAGTCCTATATGATCTTTACAAAATAGTAAAAAAGCTGTGTCCATGTTGGGGGAAGTTCAGTGATCAAATATGTTTAGGAAACTGCTGTAAATTTCCATTGGAGCTCTTGATCTTTGGTTTCAGGCAGGGCTGGGTTCTAATCCCAGTTGGTAAATTGTTAGCTGTGTTATCTTGAGAAAATCACTTAGCTTTTCTGAGCTTCAGATTTCCGATAGGAAAAATGAGAACAACAATACCTAATTTTTAGGTGTGTCTGAGGAGTAAATATGCAGTGTTCCCTGGAATGCACCTTGAGAAATGCATCTTAGAGCAGTACTCCTCAAAAAATTTACTGTGCATACAGATCTCATGGGGCTCTTATTAAAGTGCAAATTCTGATTCATTTGGTCCAGGGTAGGCTCAGGACTCTGTTTCTAAGAAGCTCCCATGTGATGCTGATGCTGCCAGCTCATGGACCTCCTAATAGGGAGCAAGGACTCAGAGAATGTGAATGTTGTAACTTTACTCGTGAAATTTTTATCTAGGCGGTTTTCTTAGATGAAATAATCCTGTATCAGCAGTAGGAACAGTATATTATCTCCTTGATGATAGGAAGACACACAGGAACGTGTGCAGAGGACAGACACCGAGTGCGCTATGTTATGTGAGGTTTTGATGATATAACTATCTCCACCCCTCTAGACTATGCTCTCGAGGAGAGAGACATGTTAGCTTTCTCACCGTTGTGTCCCTGAAAACCCAGTGCTTCTCCTGCTGTCACGCAGGCAGATCAATACATACCTAATGACTGAGTGAGTGAATGAGTGAATGAATGGATGAAAGGACCCCAAGCCTTTTTTTTCCTGGATGTCTCACCAGATGTCACACTCTAGAGGTTTGGGGAAAACCAGACTATGGTAACCGAAAGACAAGTACAATATTAGGACTTAGGTGACATACAAAAATATTACTTCTACATATCATTTACTGACAGTATTTTTATTTTCTGCCAGTTAAGTCTTTACTAATATTCTTCTAATAAGAGTGCTGGCCTGCTGAGGCCATTCCTGCATTTTATTTTATGCAACTTCAGGAGCACCAAGAACAGGTGGGACAGTGCAGGCAATTTTCTGTGAGTAATTTCATAGGGAGCTCTTGGAAGGGCATGTGGATGGGCCCAGTTACCTCTTCACTTATAGCCCCTCCAGATCTCCACATGAGAGCATTTTATTACTGGTATGTTACCACAGCTCCTGGGGCAGTGCAGAGTCAAGTGGGAAGGTCCTCAAGTTGTGTCCTGCGGGCGACTCCATCAGTGTGGTGTGAGCTCCTGTTTACAGCTTTGAACTTCACCAGAAATAGTTGATGTTTGTGGCTCAAAACAAATTGCTTTGACCTAAATGTAAGTTTATTTCTACTGTAATTGTCTTGGCCTCTACTTACAAAAAAAATTTAGTGCAGAATCACTCAGTTTGTTTGGACACTATCTTTCTGTGTATTGAGGCTTTATTAGCTAATGGTGTATGTTTAGTGGGTAACCAAAAGCATCAGATTAATAGAGTATGCCATAATATGGTCTTGCCTAGAATAAATGTATTTATGCAAAGGTGATTCTAATAAATGTTGACTTTTTCCCATAAATTAATCTGAAGCATGTTTTTTATATGCTCTAATAAAATAAGGCATATGAGTTGTTTTAAAAAAAACTTCCTTAAAACAATTTTTTTCCTTAACTCACCAAATACTCCTCCCCGTTAAATTATATACAGATTCAAGTTTTTCTTTCCCAGTATTTTAAAAGTGTGTGTGAGAAGAAGGGGAGGCAGTTTCATCAGGTACTTTGGGGGTATGACCTTCAAACAGATGCTTTTGGAAAGCAATAAATTCTTCAAATTGGGCATCCTCAAAGCATCACAGCCATTTGCTTTCAAGCATTTAGTGCCAGTGGATGTAAGGAAGGACATTTTTATGCAGATTTATGTGTGCTGAGTTCAAGATACTATCCATGACTTTCATCATACTGGTTATATCCAGTTTGTTGCTCCAATTTTATGTGCAGTGATTTGAGAGAGTTTTAGCGCTTAATTTTTATGTTTCTCATGACTCCAGGAATGTTCTTCCTTTGTCTCCCACTGGAGAATTACTTTTGCACTTAAAATTCTTTCAAAGAATGAGCTTTCAAGGGCAGAACTGAAGCCTTTCAGTGGTTTGTTACTTGCTCCCCCCCCCCAGTAGGAAGTTTAAAACTGCATATGCAAAATCCAGTCTCATCCCATCTGTTGCTTTTCAAGTGCATAGGTGCAGCTTTGTGATGACAAATAGGTACATTGCTGCACATATTACTACAGTTACATGTGCTGCTCCTGGTCAGAACTGGAAAAGCCAGTGACCACCAGTCTCTAGTAAATCAACACTAGGCTTTGGGTAGATTGCTTCCCTGGATTGAGAACTGGGACTAGTTAATGTTGCCATGTAACAGCTTCAGCAATTTCTGACTCCTTCATTAGAATGTTACTATTGATTTGGGCTTTCTCCAAGGATGATTTTCATTCCTTCTCCTCTCTCTTTTCTTACAATAATTTGGTTGTGCTGTTTATCTGGAGGGCAGAAAACAATCCCAGTAGAACCACCAGCTAGCTACCTGACAGGCTGAGATCATGAGCTCTGTGGTCTGAACTTTTTACATATGTTTCATGAAGGCAGGTGACTTTATGGCTACAGTAGTCAGGTGCACGGCAGGAACATTGACAGGTGACCCACCTGTATTTCCAACCAGATGTACCATACAAAAATACATGGGACGTGCCATTGTTGAGTTATTTTTAAAATACTGGTAATAATTCGAGACATAAGTGTTTAACAACCTATTTTGGTTTTGCAGAATTTAACTAAATGAATCACCTTAAATGTGGACTCAGAAATATTCCAATATTGAATAGCACCTTTAGTATATATAAATTCTTAAACAACATTAATTTATTTGCTCACAATTCTGGAGTCTAGGTGACTGAGATCATGGTATTAGCAGATTTAATTTCTCCTGAGGCCTCTTTCCTTGGCTTGCACATGGCCATCTTCTCCCTGTGCCGTCACATGGTCTTCCTTCTGCATGTGCTTGTGCCTTAATCTCTTTTTATAAGGACACGTCAGATTGGATTAGGGCCCAGCCTAGGGACTTCCTCACCTTAAATACCTCTTTAAAGGTCATATCTCCAAATACACTTATATTCTAAGGCAGCGGGGCGTCAGGACTTCAGCATGTACATTTTTGGGAGGACACAAATCACTCTGTAAGACTCCACATATTTGGCTTTTTAGTAGCTGAAGTGTTAAGACAGGAAAATGAGTTGTTTCTACAAAGAAGCGATGAAATGAATGCACCTTAGACAATGTTGCTTTGGCATATCACTGTCAAATTCAGAGCAATCATTTTGGGGAAAAGTCTTCTCTGTGAAAGTCATAGTCTGAATATGGGCATCTGGAACTCCTTTGTAAGGCAACCCACTTGCTTCTTCTTTGGCATCATGGAAATAATCCCTTTACTTGTTGACTGTTACTTCTTCCTCTGGATGGAACTCTTAAAGGGCCACAAGGTTCTGGGAACAGGTTATCTGGCTTGCTGTTCCATTCAGAACTCCCAGCCTCTGGTCATCCAAGTCCAAACTGCTTTGGACATAATGTTTGGTAATGATTGACTGCTGTCAACTCTCTCCTTGTGGTTACCTCTGGGAAGGTGGTTCCGTATTGAAGAGCTTTTT
This sequence comes from Camelus bactrianus, assembly GCF_048773025.1. Classification (NCBI taxonomy): domain Eukaryota; kingdom Metazoa; phylum Chordata; class Mammalia; order Artiodactyla; family Camelidae; genus Camelus; species Camelus bactrianus. Next base: position 4,352,425 of record NC_133539.1, read on the forward strand.
GTAAATTTACAGGGAAACCAAATTATTATAAACTCAAGTCATGTGTTTGAAATTTTCTTCATTCACCTTTTCTTCCCTCCCTCTGCTCTTTAATCTCTCTTCAAAGAGAAAAAGAAATCTACTGTGCTTCTTTTGTTTCAACCTGTGTTATTAACATTTGAAGATGGAGGCCCGTGTTTCGTTTTTGCAAACCTGAGGAACATTTTCTGAACTGAGTCTTTCTAAGTAAGGGAAGCTCTCCCTCCAAAAGATTATAAAACAGAATCTTTTGTTCTTTGGTGCTATTTTCTGCCAAGGACCCCACATGGCGGCAGAGGAAAGATACCTAACTTGCCCATACTCACACAGGCATTTGGTAGCAAATCTGGTAATTTGATCTACTCCCACTTTGTTTCTACAACTCTATTGGGTTAATGTTGGCATTTGGTATAAATAGTGCATGATGCAAATTTAAGCTGAGGCCCCTGACTTCTTACATAAGAAATGCAGATGGATGACAGAAGACATTTGGAAGTCTTCCCAGGATGATTCTATGGTAAATTAGACAGTATTTCACAAACATCCAATGAATGGCCCAAGTCAGACCTGAGGTAGATGGCAAGTGGCAGCTGTAATCAAAGATACTTAGGTCATTTTGTGTTCTAATGTAAGACCATCCAAAATCACTCAGGAGATGTCACAACTGTGTGACTTAAACACCAGAGATGTATCATTTCACAGTTGTGGAGGCCAGAAGTCTGAGATTAAGAGTGTCATCAGGATTGGCTCCTTCTAAGGGTTGTGAGGGAAAGGTCTGTTCCATATGGCTTTCCTGGCTTTTGGTAGCCCCAGATGTTCTTCATCTTTTAGTTGCATCACCCCAGTCTTCCTTGGCACAGCCTAGAGCAGTGTGCACCCACAGTCGGTACTCAGTAAACATGTGATGAATTAAGTAGTAAAGATGCAGATCAAAAAGTCATGCTGTGCTCTGGGGAAAATTGATACAAAAATTAAACCCGAGGCATTACAGGAGTGGATTTGCCAAAATTCAAGGATTAAGAAGAAATACTTAAATATCTCAGCCAAAGAGCAGCAAGCAAAAATGACCTATCAGGTTGTTCTAAGACATCTCCCACAAACACTTAATGCCAGAAGACAGTTAAAGCAGTGTTTACAAGTTCTATGGCAAAGAAAATTTAGCTCAAGAATTTTATACCCAGTTCGGTTGTTGCTCCAGTATTTTTAAAAGCAGCAGACATTTCATTTGTGCAAGAAGTCATAAAAAATAGAACCCTTAGCTATTTGTTGAAGAAACAAAACAAAACAAACAACGAACAGTCTGATGGTGTATCAGATTGCTCGGGCTGCCATAGTGAAGTATCACAGGCTGGGAGGGTTTATTTCCTCACAGTTCTGGAGGCTGGATGCCCAAGATCAAGGTGTCAGCATAGTTGGTTTCTTCTGATTTCTTCTTCTGGTTTCTTCTCCTCTCTCTTTGACTTGTAGATGGCCACCATCTCACCTGTCCTCACGTGGTCACCCCTGCATCAGTGTCCTAATCTCATCTTCTTATAAGGATACTAGTCATATTAGATTAAGGCCCACCGACATGACCTCATTTTGCCTTAATTACTTCTAAAAGACCTGTCTCAAAATACAGTCACATTCTGAGGTCCTGGGATTCAGGAGTTCAACATATGAATTTAAAGGATCACAGTTCAGTCCACAACAGATGGTAAAATCCAGTCAAGTAAGGTATAATCCAAAATAACTCAGTAATAGAGCAGCAATAGTCATGAGTTTTAATTGCAGAGTTACAGTTATATAATTTAAATGTGATTAAATGTTATTAAATATATATTATTTATTTGTGAAATAATTTAATTGAATATAAATATACAGAATAATATATATTAAAATCGGATGAGGAGGAATATGAAATAGCAGACAACTAAGAACTAAGAGATACTGCTTGAAATCACTAAAGAAAGTAATACATTTTTAATATTAAATACAATTATAATTATAACCACTAGAAGAACTAAAACTAAGTATAAAGCTTCAAAATTATTTTTTAAAATGCACACAACAGAGCAACATCAATCCATAGACAGATGAATAATAATGAATGCAATGGTGGACACTGTTTGAGCGCTTATTTTACTTGCTGCTTTCTAATTGCTTTAAATCATTTACTCCTCAGAAGTATCTTAGGTAGCGTGTTCAGTTCATATCAGTGTTTTTTACATGAGAACACTGAGAAAGAGAGAGGTAAATAACTTAGGCTTAAGTGGAAGATACCCAGGAAATGGAAGTGGTGGGGTTTTAACCAGTCTAGTCCTTTTGGGAAAAGGCAGGAAAGTTTCATAAAAGAAGTGTGAAGTGGGGATTAGATGATTTGGACTTACTATTCAGCCTGTCTTAGGTGCAGAACTAGTTAAATGGAATAGAAGGAAGTTCAGAAATAGGTCCAACATAACATAGGATTTATTATACAATAAAGGCAGCTTGAATCAGCAACAGAAAGATGAATCTTCAGTGAATAAAATTGGAGCAACTGTGTAGTTATTTAGGCAAAAATAGGGCTAAATCTGTATCTAACTTCTTACACCCAAGTGAATTATAAATTAAATATTTATCTTTAAAATGTGAACAAAAAAGTGCTAGAAAAATATGTTTCTGTCAAAAAATAATGTTGTAGTAGGGAAAAACTCTCTTGACATAACACTCATGGACTACCTATAATTTTAATAAATACTATAAAATAAATATACACATGGAATTCTGGGAAAATATTTGTAATAATATATATATATGACAAAGAACTAATATTCTTCTTTTTTAAAAAATGTTTAAAATGAAAAAGACCAACATGCATACCCAACAGAAAAATGAACAAAGCACATGGACAGGCAAATACCTAAACGCAACCTGAATGTCCAATAACAACATGAAAATAGGCTGAGCTCCTCTTACAGTTAAAGAATTAGAAATCGAAACAATGCCATGCCCTGTTTTATCTACTAAATGGGCAAAAATGGAAATGGAAATTTTCTACTGCATTAGCATGGGTATCAGGAACAGGTCTCCTTACTCCCCACTTCTTATGGAAATGTTGATTGGAGCAACCTTGCATGAAGCAATATCTCCCAACATTCAAAATGGTTACACTCTTTTTGAGTTGATTTTTGTATATGGCCTTAGAGAATGTTCTAATTTCATTTGTTTGCATATAGCTGTCCAGTTCTCCCAGCACCACTTATTGAAGAGACTGTCTTTCCTCCATTGTATATTCTTGACTCCTTTGTTGTAGATTAATTGTCCATAAGTGTGTGGGTTTATTTCTGATCTCTCTTTTCTGTTCATAAACTCAAAATGGATTAAAGACCTAACTGTAAGACTGGATATTATAAAACTTCTAGAGGAAAACACAAGCAGAATGCTTTTAGACAAATCTCAGTAGTATCTTTTCAGATCCATCTCCTAAAGTAAAGGAAATAAAGGCAAAAATAAACAAATGGGACCTAATTAAACTTAAAAACTTTTGCACAGCAAAGGAAACCATTAACAAAAACAAAAAGACAACCTACTGAAGGGGAGAAAATATTTGCAAATGATATGACTGATAAAAGATTAATTACCAACCTATATAACCAGTTCATACAACTCAACATCAAAAGAACAAACAACCCAATTAAAAAATGGATAGAAGAATTGAATAGACATTTTTCCAGAGAGGAAATGCAGATGGCTAACAGGCATATGAAAAGATACTCAACATCACTAATCATCAGGGAAGTGCACATCAAAACCACAATGAGATATCACCTTACACCTGTCAGAATGGCCGTCATCAAAAAGAACACAAATATGGGAGGAGGGTATAGCTCAGTGGTAGAGTGTGTGCTTAGCATGCATGAGGTCCTGGGTTCAATCCCCAGTACCTCCATTAAAAAATTAATAAACCTAATTACCTACCCCCCCCAAAGAAAATTAAAACAAATTTAAAAAAAGAGAACACAAATAACGAATTTTGTCAAGGATATGGAGAAAAGGGAACACTGGTACACTGCTGGTAAAAATGCAAATTAGTGCAGCCACTATGGAAAACAGAATGGCGGTTTCTCAAAAACCTAAAAATAGAACACATTCATATGATCCAGCAATTCAACTCCTGGGTATAAATATCCAAAAAACACAAAAACACCAGTTCAAAAGATACATGCACCCAGATGTCCACACAGCATTATTTACAATAGCCAAGATATGGAAGAAACCTAAGTGTCCATCACCAGATGAATGGATAAAGCAAATGTGGTGTATATATACAGTAGAATACTACTCAGCCATTAAAAAGAATGAAAAGTTGCCATTTGTAGCAACATGAATAGACTTGGAGGGCACTATGCTAAGTGAAATAAGTCAGACAGAGAAAGACAAATACTGTATATCACTTATATGTGGAATCTAAAAATATGCAACAAACTAGTGAATGTAACTAAAAAATAAGCAGACTTACAGAGAAAACAAACTGGTAGCTACCAGTGGGACAGGTGGGACCAGTGAGAGGGGTAATGAGAGGTACAAACTATTGGGTGTACAATGTGGGAAGTATAGCTGATATTTTGTAATAACTATAAATAGAGTGTAACCTTTAAAAATGTGTGAAAGTTAAAAAAATTTAAATAAATAAATAAATATTTTAAAAAAATGGAAACACCCAATGATTTATTTGCTTGGAATTTACTCTGTGATAGTCTCATGCAATAGACATAAGTAACAATATTTATGCAGCAATAGGGTAACAAAAAATAGGAAGCAACCATATGATAAAATATCATACTGCCACTAAAAAGAATGAGGTAGATGTGCACTGACAAAACAATAGGTTATCAAATGACAAAAATAGGGTATATAATATCATAATATTTTAGTCCTGTTTGTGTGTTTCAAAAGTACACACATATTATATACTTTCACATACTATATGCTTTTGATCCAGAAGAGTTTATATGAAACTATTACCTATGGTTTCCTCTTTTGGTAATTGAGATCAGGAGTGTAAAGGTACATTTTTGCTCTCAATTTATACTATCCTATACTTCATAAATGTTTTACTATGAGCATTAAAAATAAATCATCAGTTTAAAAAAGTTGAATGAATGAATTGTATTGGCTGCTACTAAGAGGTTTTGAGTTCATCCATAGGTGTTGAGGACAACACTGCCCCTGGAGTAGCTTTTGGGGAAAACATCCCTGGTGATGAATAGGAAAGGTAGTTTGTATCCCACTAAGGTCCTGCCTCTCTGCTCAGTCTTTCCAGAATTCTCTCCAGCAGTGATTCTGTGATCCTATAGGGTTTAAAAATCAAATCCATATCCTTCAGCCACAGACGAGGGCTCAAGAGATTTCTGTTCACTAGAATTGCTAAGTCTTCTCCTGAATGATGGGCCCAAATCTTTGTTGTACTCTTTCCTGTGTTTAATTATACAAGCATTCTCCTTTATTATGATCTCACAAAGTAGTTAGCCCGTGTTCGATATGGAAACCCTTGAGTTTCCTGATCTCACATACACATAAGTGTGTTGGGGCTTCCTTGTAAATGTTTTCTAAAGTTTTCTTTTCATCTAATTGTGGTATGTGTCTTGGGTAAGGATCCTTCAGATTCTTGTGCACCAGTGGTCACTGCTAGCCTCCCTCTTCCAGCTCACTTGAAAACATTTGAAACCCATCACAACCACTCAGTTTTCACTTGTATATCCCACATCCCAAAGGGCTTATATAAACACAATTTACTCTTTAAAATCTTAACATGAGATAGTCACTGTCAGTATTATAAGTCTCAATCTAAAGATAAGTTAGTAATTAGTAGAATCAGAATTTATTATTACATGAGGTAGCAAGACTATCAGGCACAACAATTTTTAGTTTGACCGTAGACATAGTGATGATTAACTAGAGATAAATTTAATTCCTACTTGTAATGACCAGTTCACCCTAGGATGCTGCCATACTTATTTTTTTCTGCTCTTTAGTTTTCCATAATAATTACCTTTCAGTTATATGTAGGATATATATTAAATAATAGAGTCAATAATTAGTATATATAATTTGGAAATAGGTGTTCATAAAATTATAAATAGTAAATAAAGTGATGAAAACCATCTCACCTTAACAAGTTTACATGCTGAAGAGGTTGCATATCAGTTTCTAAAGCTCATCACAGTGTTAGTGTCCAAGTCAATGGTCCCTTTGCTCATGGTGGAAACACCATGAACTTTGGAGTCAGCACTTCTTGGGTGTGAAGCCAGACTCCACCACTTACATGCTGTGTGACTTACAAGCCCTCTGACTCTGTTTCCTCAACATTAAAAGGAGGAGAGGATGTCTCTGACTGTTATAATTGAAGAGCTGGCACATAAAGTCCCAAGCACAGAAGAATGCTCACTAAAGGTGAGATCCCTACGTTGTGTGAACGAAGACACACTTATGGGTCTGATCTACCCATCAGTTATCTTTGTCTTCCCCTCCTTCCTCATGGACACGAGTGTCTATGTAAATCTTAGTCTTCTGTTTGAAAGAAAAGCCCACCCAGCCCCTCCCTCATTATACACTGGCCACACAAGCATTTTTCTATTCCCTGGCCATGACCTTTGCTCTTGGTGGAACTTCTACCATGAGCAAAGGACTTCTACTTGACAGCCTTCACACTGCCATACCTCTGCAGGGATCCTCTTCTTCCAGATCACCCAAGTCCTGGCTCAGAGAGACCTTCACTGACGACACACTCTGAAGTCACTGCCCATCAACTCACCTATTTTATTTTCCTCATAACATTTTATTATCTGGAATTATTATTTATGGATTCACTTTTTATTTTGTCTGTCTTCTTCCCCTCCCTGCATGAAATGGTAGATCCATGAGGACAGGAGTTTTGTCTACCTCGTTCCCTACTATGAACTAGAACAGTGCCTGCTCTTGGTACCTATGCAACAAGAACTTTAACAAGAGTATTTGTACACAGTGCAGCAGCATTAAATGGTGCACACTTCCTGGAGGGGAACTCGACAATACATATTAAAGGCCACAAGTACTGGCATCTGTTTGACCTCAGAATTTTTTATCCTTAGAATTTATTCCATGGACATAACTGAGGATGTTCTCAAAAAGTTTAAGTATGTTTATCATCTCTCACTCAGGCTACTGTCATAACATCCTGACATACAACCTTTCATCTCTCTATTCTCTTTTTTCATAGTTCAGCCAAGATTATCTCTTATTCCTTTTTTTGAAAAAAAAATCTTATTAAATTGATCGTGGTTAAAACTTAGTTTAGTATACTGGAAAACAATAGTTTACTGTCCCAAACTAGGACAGGGCTACGAAACTCGAGTTTCATCTCCTTGCATTCATTGTGATGATTGATATATTGAACTTCTTTCTCCTGCCTTACTTTTTGACTTTATTGTATTTCACTTTTCTTTATTTGTTTAATGAGTTTTTCTTTTTTGTTCTACTTGTTTAGGACTTAATGTTTTCTATTTCTGTATGTTCAGGTTTACATTGGAATTTTATCATGTGCATTTATACTAACAAACGTCTATAGTTAAATAATAACCTAGCCACCTTCCTCCACAGGAAAAAAACAAAACAAAACAAAACGAAACAAAAAAAAAATAGGTGCTGTAGGTTGAATGTTTATGTCTACCTAAAATTCGTATGTTGAAACCTAATGCCCAGTGTGATGGTACTTGGTGGTGGGGCCTTTCAGAGGTAATTAAGTCATGAAGATGGAGCCCTCATGAATGGGATCAGTGCCCTAATAAAAGAGGCCCAGAGAGCTCCTTCACCTCTTCTGCCACGTACGGATGCATCAAACAGGTGCCTTCTATGAACCGAAGGGGACCCTCACCAGACACTGAATCCACTGGTGCCTAGATCTTGCACTTCCAGCTTCCAGAACTGTGAGAAATAAGTGTCTGTTGTTATAAGCCACCTGGTCTGTGGTCATCTGTTGGAGACAGAGTTTGGGACTACATTGATTTTGATTACCCATCTCAAGACATACATATGCTTATTGTTTTGTGAATTTCTGCATTTTGTTTTTTAATCCAGAAATCAGTCATTATTTTATTATTACCTTAGTCAGATAACATTATTTGGATTTATCTACAGCTTCATCATTTCATTTGTTCATTCCTACTTGGATCTCAGACCATCCTTGTGGTGTCATGTTCCTTTTTCTTCAAGTATATTCTTTAGATTTTCCTTTATTTCCAGTCTCTTTGTAGTATACTCTCTTGGTTTCTGTTATCTCTGACTGTCCTTATTTCATCCTTTTCATGAAAGGGTACTTGGCTGGGTACACATTTCTACATTGACTGTTATTTTCCCTCTACACTTTGAAGGTAATGTCTCACTGTCTCTGGATTTCATTGGTATAGTTGGGATGTTAGCTGTCATTTAAATTGTTTCCCTTTTGTAGATCAATTCCCCTTTTTCTCTGGCTACATTTAAGATCTTCCCTTTGTATTTGATGTTCTGTAATTTTTATCTCAGTGCACTTGGACATGACTTTTAACTTTGAACTTTTATTTAACTTAGCATATTGTGCTTTGGGGATTTTTTGTTCCATGTTTTATGTTGGTCCAGAAAATTTTACCATTACTTTCTTTTAATTATTTATTTGCATTCATTTTTATATTCTTGAGATTCTGGTTAGATGTGTATCTGCCTTTTTCAATCAGTTCATTTCTGTTAATGTATCTCATTTTCTCCATTTCTGTTCTGTTCCCATCTTACAGTAAGTTACCTTCTAGAATTCCTTGCTGGATATTTATTAGAGATGATGATGATGGAGGTGATTTTAATTTTCTTTTGTTTTCTGAATTATGTCTCATCCAGGGTTTTTTTTTCATGTTTATTTATCATGGTCTTACTCATTTATGACATGAGCATTCCTTGAATATCTGATGGCCATTGGTTGTCCATTTATATTCAAGATCAAGTAATAGGAAGAGAAACTGGGAGCATCATGTAAGGGGTCAGGGCTTGTGGAATAGCCATCTTTGCCTCTGATGAGAGAGATCTGCACTTCAGAATCTGTTGTGATCTCTTGATTACTGATAGATCCATTTTGTTCACCATAGTGATGTTATTTTCCCTTTTCCTTAGCCTATTATTCGTGTTTGAAGGAAACTTCGGGAGAGAAGAGGCAACATGAGTAGACTTATTCTGACACCTTGAATTAAAAGCCCAGTGTGAGGTTTTTTTTTTTTTTAAAGAATAGTTTCATCATATTAGTCTCTTGCTTAAAGCATGCTAATTGCCAACAGAACAAAGACAAGTATCCTCACCTTGATTCCCCAAGGCTCTAAATAGCTTTCTCCCCAGATGAATTTGCAGCCTAATCTTAAGTCATGCTCCATCTTGATTGCAGTACCCTTTCTGCTTCCTTTAGTGTCTCAGGGATTTGCACACATCCTATTCTCTCTGTCTGAAAGACCTTTTTTTCCTCCTTCTGGCTTTCTCAATCCCTGACCCTAGAATTGATAAAATTACCCTTGTAAATAGCTCATAACATCAGACATCTTTTGTAACGCTTATCAGAGATGTAATTTTACTTTTGTTTCCATGATAATTTGGTTAAATCTGCCTCATGTACAAATATGAGCATCGTAATACTTACATCTGACTGCTTACCATTTTATTCCCCAGTCTTCACTTACTGAACAAATGCATAAATGAATGGCAGGTGGGTAATAGTAGCAAAGGACCTTAGTGGTCACCTCAGCCTGCTTTCTGAGGCTATTTAGAAGATCTGAGTTGAGCTCATTGAGTGATCATGGCAAGATGTTTCGTTAAATGTATCTCAGACTCATCTTGAGACACAAGTTAAGACTAAATAGTGATTAATGTGGCTTCCAGGGTAAAGATGCTTTACGTGTAAGGTTTTTAACGTAGTGTCACATATTTGGACCAATTTTATCCTCATAATTTTCTGGGATATACTGTTGCCTCATTATAATGCGCTAGAATAAGACTGACTCACGTCATTACAGGTAATGATTGTTTATTGTAAACTATCCACTTGGAGTGAGAACACCAGGATCCTCAGCGATGTGACCAGGTATCAGGGAAGAAAAGGAACTGATACGCAGGTGGACCTTCTGGAAACTAGAACTGGAAGATGACTGAAGCTCCCCGACAGCTCTGGAGAGCACGTCATCCCGCCGAGCCCTCCTGTGCGGTTCACACACCTGCACTGTGGTTCCCGCTGTTCAGGTCACTCATGTGGGTTCTGGGCACAGCTGCTTTTACCTGCGTGCCTCTGATCTCACTGCCCACTATGAAGCATGCATGTTCTTTCTCAGTATCACTTTGATGCTCTTCAACTCTGTATTTTATATTAGAAACTCAGAAAGAGAAGACCGATCTAATGACAGAGCTCTCGCAGTAACCGAGTCCCAGGCTGAAGGTCCCTGGACAGTGCAGTATACAAAGCACGACTGTCTGAAGGTGCTCTGGGGGCCCTCTCCTGCCTGCAGGCAGTGTCCCAGCTGGCGCCTCTCCTGGGGTGTGTGTGTGGAGGGGCTCAGCCCAGTGTCAGCTTCCTGTGGGACCAATGGCTTCCTTCCTATTGGGGGTGCACCTGAACCCAGCTTCCAGTGGGTCTCCCAGGCTCCGAGGTGCTGCATCCAACCTCCCCAAACAACTGCTGCAGACAGCTGGCATCTAAACCCACATGTCTTGGGCCCCAGTGGACTGATTATTTCCTTGCATGCAAGATTGTGCTTATACTTGCCTTATAAGAAGGAAGAGCAGCAGGGTGGAGGGGACCTCCCTGGAATTCACAGCCACACCACATGTCCGTCATAGTGTCCTGACCCAGTGTGCCTTTCTATGGGGTCAGATTGAAGGTCAGGTGTCCTGTGCTTTCTCTTGCTAACCCTGGCTTGGAGATACTTTGCTTAATTGTTTTAGTTTTGGTGTAGTGAGTTGACCTGTCCCCCAAATCCATTTTTACCTGGAACCTCAGGATATGTGACCTTATTTGAACATAGGGTCTTCAGATCCAGGAAGGATCTGGAGATGAAACCATCATGGATTTAGAATGGGCTCTAAATCTAGTACCTGTCATCCTTATGAGGGAAAGTAGAGGAAGATGTGGAACCAGAGACAGAGAGAGAGGAAGCCACGTGAAGATGGAGGCAGACAGTGGAGTGATGTATCTACAAGCCAAGGTAAACCGAGGATTGCTGGCAAATCCCAGAAGCCAGGAAAGACATGAGGTGTTTCCTTCCTCAGAGCCTTCAGAAATACCAGTCCTATCTACAGCCAAATTTCAGGCTTCTGGTCTCCAGACCACAAGAGAATAAATTGTTGTTTTAAGCCACCCAGTTGGTGGTCTTTTGTGACAGCAGCCATAGGAATGGGGTTCCCTAGAAGCAGAGCCTGAGAAGGGGATTCTCGTGCAAGGATTGAAGGGTTGATTGAGGAAGGGCCAAGTGAGGAGCTCGCTGAGTCAGGGATGGTTTCACCTGGAGACTGGACTCAACCTGACCTCACAGGAGAGCTCTGGACAGACAGTGTCCTCCTGCAGGATGTATGCCACCTGTGAGGTGGCACCCTTTTGAACCCTGGGTTAGCCAGTGACTGACTGTGGGCTCCAGGGAGGGGTGGGGTGAGCTGGTTCTCATTTGGCAGAGAAGTCTCTGGGGTGAGGGTGGGGGTGAGGTACAGCTGAAGAGCATGGGTGGCTGACACTCACAGCAGCTAGGAGAGGGGTACACCAGCTTGGAAAAGGGGCTCTGTGCTGGTCAACCACAGCTTCTAGTGTGCCAGTCATCATAGCTTCTACTATGCCAGTAATGGTTTCTTAATCCAAATCTGGTGAAGTTGTGGAATTTGTTATAGGTCCTGATATGTGATGAGTAGCAACCAATTTGCATGACGGGAAACACCCCCCAAATGGTACCATGTTGCCCAGCACATCAGATGCTCACCATTCTTCAGCTCTCTGCAGTTGGGGAGGGGAGTCACATGAACCAGAGAGGTGCAGGGGATTTGGCTGAAGAGGCTCATGAACCAACAGAGGCCATTGGAGAGGGGTGGGCTCCTGCTGAGGGGAGGAACTAAGGCAGTGCCTGAAACTGGCTGAGCTCCATACAGAACCATGACCAGCTGAAGGTACAGATGCAGGTCTGAAATACCTTAGCTGAGAGGAAGGAGATAGATGATAACCAGTGAATTGCTTTTTCATTCATTACTCACAAAACATTTAATAACAAAAACAAGGAATTGAATTTGTGTTGACACAATAGGACATAGTATCAATCCTTATTACAAAAATTCTATTATCAGTTCCTGTCCATCTTATTTTGTGGTTACCAGTGTCAACTGAAATAAAGTGCACAACCTATAAGTTGAGACTTATGTTTTATCAGGCAGACTTTCTGAGGACTTGCGCCCAGGAGGCAGCCTCTCAGATCACTCTAAGAGACTATTCCACCAAGGCAAGGAAGAAGCTGGGATATACAGGAGTTTTTGCAACAAAGATCAGTTAGTCGAAACATCAAAATATTACTGTTAAAGAAAACCAGATATCTCAAGTTAAGGAATTTAGTGCTATGTATGGGAAGGTGCAAAAGTCTGGGCTCATTGAAATCATTCCTTTGATGTGCACCTTATCTGCCTAGGGCCAGTATGCCTCTCTCTGGATGCACTGCCGGGGTGGCTGCAGAGGCCAGGCTGACTGCTTGTCTGCATTCTGAGTTTCCTCTGCTAACTGTTGGGGGTGGTGGTAGTAGCTCATGACATGATGGCCACAGTGTCCTTTGTTTACTGATAGGGCTGGCTATATATATATATATAATTGAGGTATAGTCGGTTTACAATATAACAATTTCTGGTGTACAGCACAATTCTTCAGTCATACATGAATATACATATATTCATTTTCATATTCTTTTTCACCATAAGCTACTACAAGATACTGAGTATATTTCCCTGTGCTATACAATATAAACTTGTTTATCTATTTCATATATACCAGTCAGTATCTGCAAATCCCCCAGTTTATCCATTCCCCACCCCTCTGCCATCCCTTGGCAACCACAAGTCTGTATTCTATGTCTGTGAGTCTGTTTCTGTTTTATGTATAAGTTCATTTGTCTTTTTTATTTTAGATTCCACATATGAGTGATCTCATATGGTATTTTTCTTTCTCTTTCTGGCTTACTTCACTTAGAATGACATTCTCAAGTAACATCCATGTTGCTGCAAATGGTATTATTTTATCTTTTTATGGCTGAGTAGTATTCCATTGTATAAATATACCACATCTTCTTTATCTAATCATCTGTCGATGGACGTTTAGTTTGTTTTCATGTCTTGGCTATTGTAAATAGTGCTGCTATGAACATTGGGGTGCAGGTGTCTTTTTGAATTAGAGTTCCCTCTGGATATATGCCCAGGAGTGGGATCGCTGGGTCATATGGTAAGTCTAATTTTAGTCTTTTGAGGAATCTCTATACTGTTTTCCACAATGGCTGCACCAAACTGCATTCCCACCAACAGAGTAGGCAGGTTCCCTTTTCTCCACACCCTCTCCAGCATTTGTCATTTGTGGACTTTTGAATGATGGCCATTCTGACTGTTGTGAGGTGATATCCCATTGTAGTTTTGATTTGAATTTCTCTAATAATTAGTGATATTGAACATTTTTTCATGTGCCTATTGGTCATTCATATGTCTTCACTGGAGAATTGCTTATTTAGGTCTTCTGCCCATTTTTGGATTGGGTTGTTTGTTTTTTTTCTTAAGTCATATGAATTGTTTATATATTATGGAAATCAAACCCTTGTCAGTTTCATCTTTTGAAAATATTTTCTCGCATTCCATAGGTTGTCGTTTTATTTGCTTATGGTTTCCCTTGCTGTGCAAAAGCTTGTAAGTTTAATTAGGTCCTGTTTGTTTATTTTTGCTTTTATTTCTATTGCTTGGGTAGACTGTTCTAGGAGAACATTGCTGAGATGTATGTGAGATAATATTTTGCCTATATTTTCTTCTAGGAGGTTTTTTGTATCTTGTCTTCTGTTTAAGTCTTTGATCCATTTCGAGTTTATTTTTGTGTATGGTGTAAGGGAGTGTTCTAACTTCATTGATTTACATACATGCTGCTGTCCAGTTTTCCCAGCACCGTTTGCTGAAGAGACTGTCTTTATTCCATTGTATGTTCTTGCCTCCTTTGTCAAGATTAATTGAAATATTTTTTATTCACACTAGCATGTGTAGCAAAAAATGAATGTTTTTCATGACCTCTTTGCCATTAATATGGTCACATTTTATGAAATAATAAAGAACATTCACATGAAGATGACATCATAAACTGCAGTCTCTGATTTTTTTCTCTCTCCATTACGTGCAACGTATGCATTTTTCCTGGAAATAAAACAGGCATGTAAAATTAAATTACCTGGCTGCTTTAGGTTGTGTTCCCTGGTGTACCTACTTGAATGTCTTTCCAAATCAGAAACAGTTTTTGAGGCTGTAACAATAGCATCACAAATCAAACAAATTGGTTTCAGAGTTTTACCCAAAGTAATTGAGAATAAAAATGTATTGTTCAGGGTTCCTTGTTATATCTTCATACTTTCTTTAGCTTGTGCTTGATTTACTTAGTGGCGCAGTTCAAATGGAAATGAACCATACACTGAGGGACAGAGACAGCCGACTGAGAAAGTTATAGTGTAACTTCCATCAGCTATGGAAGCGCACCTGGCAGAAGTGGGGTCCAGGGGGCTCCCTGTCTCACCTGGTGTTGGTGCTGAGAGGTAACTTGTTCACAGTCCTGGTTGGGGAGCACGGCACACATCTTCAAGGAGCTCTGTTTTCAAAACTGCACCTCTCAGAAAAATTGCAAAAGATGTGCTATTCTTTGAGATGACCTTCTCTCCCTTCCATTCCTGGGACTACCCTCTTCATCTAGTTCCATCTCAGTTCATTATGGCATCATGACAGTGGCTGAGCGTGCGCTGAGGTCCTTGAGGGACACCCAGCCTAGCGCTTACTCAAAGAAGACCTGATAAAATGAGCCACCTTGTTCTTGGGCTGATGAAGCCTTCTTTCCTTACATAGCCCTTTTGTTCCTCCTGTATTGGGGACATCTTGACAGCCAGTTTCCTCCTGTATCAGGTCTAAATGTCTTTATCCATTCACCCTGTTTACCTGGGAGTCTGCCGCCACCCAGTCTGGGAGCGATGTCCTGCCCCTCCCCATCCCTACGTAGCTTTATGTTTATTCTATTACCTTCCTTCAAAGGCTGCTTTTTTTCCCCCTAAATCTTTCTGGGAGTTTCCAAAAAGACTGCCCAGGTCCTCATATGCTCTCCAACCTGGCAACTTTTTACCTCTTTTATATTTTACACTGTACTTATGCCCCCAACATGCTTAACGTGCTTTAGCTGCTTCTTAGTAATTGTGAAAAACTTTCCTAATCGGGCGGCCCATATTTCAGGGTTTCAGGCCCTGTGCCTCTTCTTACCAGCTGTATGGCTTGGGCAACTCACCCAACGGTTCTGTGCCTGTTTTCTCATCTGGAAAGTCAGGGTAATAATAACATCTGCCTCCTGTGGGGCCGCTGTGAGAATTCAGTGAGTTCGTGCACATAGAAGATTTGGAGCAGCTTCTGGCCAGTTGCAGGTGGTGAATGTGAGCTGCGTCCTCGATCTGTCTGAGAAGATGCAGAGAGTGTCCCGCCCTGAAGTGACTGATGATATCACACTGAGTTGATGGAGAAAACTCAAATAACGACTTCTTATGGGCATGTTTCAAAACTGGTGCAAGACCATCCTGTATCCCGGGGTCCTAAACCTGGAAGAGGTGCTTGTGCATGAATTTACTGATCTCTTGGGCACTGGAGCTGTGAGTCCCAGCATACTGCCAATTGAGAAAAGAGATGGCTAACTTCGATTTTCAGATTTCCATAAATATGAGGAGACTTTGAAAAATAGAGGGTAAAGAATGTTTCTTCTTGTCTTGGGGGATAACGAAGACCAGTTATGTAACAGTTTTATTTTTAGGAAGGTAATGGGTATAATGTAGAGGGTGTTCCTTGGTTTCACTTGGGGAGGAGTTCTGTGTGTCTAAACACCAGATGCCCTGGCAAAGCTGCAAGACCATCTCTCCTGGGTGACTGCAGTGGGGCCAGCCTGGGGAGGTCCCTGCAGGGTTCTCTCCGTGAGAGGGCAGTGCTGAGCATCCTCACCTGCTGTGCTCCGGGGCGATGCTGGGGGAAGGGGCATCTGGTGCTGCTCGTGGCCATTCAGAGCCTTGGAGGAGACTGCAGACAGGAGCCTCTAGAGACCACCCTCTAGAGACGGGTCTAAGTTTTCAGCCCTAAAATGCTTAACCCTGGTGTTGCAGGAGGTCTCTCACTGCTGTATTTAATGTCAGTTAAACAACCTCTGATAACGTCCCCCTTTCAGATATGTTCAGCCACATCCCACAGAGACCTCCACCTCCCTTTCCGAAGAAAAAGCAATTTTTCTCATTCTCCACAAGCTCCTCTGTACCCCAAGTCATGCCCAAGGTTCAGGGCTCGACTTCAGTTCTTGGTAACCGCTGGCTTCACTCTTATAATCAGCGGCATGTTCTTTGGGAAGCTTTTACCTTGAAACACTTTTAGATCTGGTGATTGAAATGCGTGGGTGCTGCAGCAGCAGATGGATTTCTAAATTTACCAGGGAAAGACCTTCACTTGATGTTAGCTGAACCTTGTAAACACCAGGAAGTGGAAATTTGTATGATGAGAATACACTCAGATCAGATATAGTCACTAAGCCCCAGATACTGGCTGGTCGCTAGTCTTGTCCTCACCGGTTATGCCCTGGAGGAATTGCCTGGAGACGGGGAGAGAAGGATCAGATCCTGCTGGTGAAAGACATGATGGATGTAATGGTGGTGAGCATTAGATTAGACAATGCCCATAAAATCACTTGGAAATTTGCATAAAAATGCAGGACAAATATATGTTATGATGCTGTGCACAGAAGGATCATGCTGCAGCCCCCACAGGGAGTGTCCTGGTAAAGTAATGGGCCACGGGGATGGGTCCCCTTTAGTGGCCTCCGGCTGTAACCTGGGTGAGAGTTGCTGCCCAGCTTGACTTTGTTTTCTTTAGTGAAGTCACAGTCTGTATGTTAAAAGCCTGGATGAATTTCTAACATGATTTTAATGTTTGCCATTATTAGTCAACATTGGAGTGTTTTATAAGTAGTTTTCCTCTTCATCACACTCTTTGCTTGTTTGTTTGTTTGTTTTAGCACCTTTATTTTGGTATGGTTCCTGTACAGTAAACTACACATATTTCAGGTGTATAATTTGATGAATTTTGATAGATGTATACAGTCATGAAACCACCACCACAATCAAGATAGCTAACATTTCCATCACTCCCCAAGAGGTGCAAATTTTGAATTCCCAATTTATCCACTCTTTATTCTTTATGTCTTTTCTTTTTGTCCCTGTCACCAAACCTTTGCCTAAGTAGGGAAAATAAAACGTGATAAATCTCTAAGTGAAAACACACGGAGAGAGAGAGGTTGCGAGGGAAGAGGAGGGGCAGGGGAAAGAGAAGGGAGAACGTGCCAAGCAAAGTATCAAGGATCATAATTGGCAAACTGGCAATAGCGAGCGACTGTGGGTTCTATCACTCAAAAGATCCCAGATGTCACATGGGACCTCCATCCGTGGAACTGGCAGTTCTTCCCGCCAATTAGCTGGGATGCCCAGGACCAAATATTAGCAAGAATTAATCATTTGTGTCTGAAATTCAATCGGGAGCCAATGTGAGATTTCCAATCCTGAGGTCAGTCGCTGTTCTGAGTGTCAGCTATAGCATCAGCTATAAAGGTGTATTTGTTTTCCCAAGCGTAAATAGGGCACATCTTCTTTGCATTTTTTTCCTCCCATCCTAGCTGCAGAAGCTTATTTATATATGTCATCCTTTAGGTCAACTTTCTCAGGCTGAAAAAGAAAGCAGGCATCAGGTGAAACAGACCTGTGGAGAGGGTGTCAGACTGGTGGGCTGGTGGGTGGGGAGCACTGGTAACCCAAGTCCAGCAGCTGCTCATTGTCCAGTACCTGCTTTGTGCTTTGCTCCAGGGGACCTGGACCTCGAGTTACTGGCAGGATTGTCAGTGCCCTAGTTTTTGCCCTGTTCTATTCACATGTCCGGTTCTATGCCCCGCATCTCAGGCTGAATGGTTATTGTATGAGATACACCTACAGGCTGAAGGCAGCTGCAGTTCCTCACTTGTGCCAATAGAAACAGGAATGTGTGTTGCTTTTCTCAGAGTAAAGTTCTTTAAAATTTTATCTTTTATTTTTCTGAACTCACCCCTTGCACTAGGCTGCTACCACGCTTTTTTGTTGACAGTGAAGCATCTTTGTGAATTATTTTCCTTTCTCTTTCCCTCTCCAGTGCTCTCCCTGCCCATCAGCCTTGCATATCCCCAGTTGAATATCTTTCCTTTTAAAACAGGGAGCAGAAGAATTAAGAAAGTTTTAGTGTTGTTATTTTTAAAAATTAGCGATGGTGATCAAAACTTGGAAATTGTCATTTCAGGAAGGCTTTCAAGGCTGTGTTTCTCTCCATTTGAAGCCTCACCAGCAATAATTTTTCTTGCAACAAAAATCATATGGGAAAAGAATCTGAAATGACCTACTTTATAAATGATATCAAGCCTTAATGATATTTAGTATTATTACATAGTCTCTCAATGTTTTACTTTATTATCTGTCATCTTCCATTAGGTTTAAGAATGTCATATATCAGATGTTCTGTTCTGACATATTTAGTTCTTTGATATACAATCCATGTATACCCAATATATATACAATTAGAAGGGCATATTTTATATTTTTTTATATTTGAGGCAAATGAGGAGAATTTCACCTTACTTTGCAATTTGGTCCTAACAGTTCATTATTCTTAATAAGTAGCAATCTTACCAGTAGCACTTTCCCACTGTAGATTTAATTAGTCTTTTCCCCCCTCCCTTTCGCTAGTTGACAGAGCTGAGAGGAGGGAAACGGCGGCAATTTGAAACCTTGTTAGAAATTTATGAAGTGCTAAAATGCTTTATTCCCAGAGGCTGGCTTGCCAGCTGTCACCGGAATGCACTCACTTTCTGCCTCCCCACGGGCCTGGGAAGCAGGGTGGAGGTGGGCTGCCATTCACCCCTACACGGGGTTGCCTGAGTGATGCACTCCATAATTAAACTGGGTAGAGGGAAGCTAATTGCTTTCCCCACAATTGACCAGGAAGAAATTCTCTACAACTGGTGTGTAAGATGAGAAGTGAGGGGCATCCAGAGATGTAGATCCTTCCCTGGCTTTAATAGACACACTGGCAGCGCAGGAAGAGGGGTCATCTTTGGGCGTGGACATCAAAACAAATCAGCACCTGTCTTATTGGTGACCTCCAGCAGAGACTTAGCCTATTTCTAGCAAGATGACACTGAACTAATTTCTTCTGGAGAAAATGCCTTCTTGAACATCTTACAAGACTTCAAGGATGGTCTCGTGAAGGGGCCATATCCTACCGTGAAGACTTGATACCCCCCAAGTCCTTTAGCCCACCACTTCTCCAGTGCCTCAGTGTTTTTTTCCTCAGGGGACACTTTTTTGGCTGTTTTTCTTAACTGGGGTTATCACTTGTGGCCACAGGCACCCTGGAGAATAAACAACACATAATAAAGGTGTGGATGGCCCGCACAGAGCTCTAGGCTTGAGGGGAGAGTTACACCTGATGCCAGACATGTGGTGGAGACCACACAGGAGGTCCCACAGAGGCAGCAGGAGGACCAGGAGGGCTACCAGGGACCAGAGAGGCCTGGCAGCTCCTTCAAAGTTTGCCTCCAGGCTGGCCTTGCTCTGTGCAGGGAGAAGCCTGCAGTCCCCAGAGGTAGCATCCTCTGCTCGTGCCAGACCATCTCTCTGGAAGAGGGGCAGGCGCCCTGGGCCACAAGAAATGATGTCCTAAGCTCTGCCACCACCACCCACCTCCTCTGCCTCTCCAAACTAACAATTAGTGTAAAATATTTCTGGTGGCACAGAACTTTCTGACAAATTAGTTTTTAAAAAAATCTTACTTTCAGCATACCAGGACACTCTAATTAGGAGCTTTACTATGTGCACTCATTTACTGGGGCTGTTGTAACAGGCACCACAATCTGGGTGACTTTAAACAGTAGACATTCAAGGTGTTGGATCCTTCTGGGGACTGTGTAAAAAAGTAAATTCCATGCTTCCTTGACCTGCAGGCTTTCTCCCTGTGTGTGTGTGTCTGTGTCCAAGTTTCCCCTTTTTATAAGGACAGAGACATAATGGATTAGAGCCCACCCAAGTGACCTCATTTTACCTTGATAGCTTCTATAAAGATCATATCTTTAAATAAAGTGACATTCCGAGCTAATGGGGATTATGATTTCAATATCTGAATTTTGAAGGGACACTATTCAGTCCGCACATTGTCCATTCATTTACTCAAGAACTACGTATCAAATGGCCATCAAGGACCAAGGTCCTGTGAGATGCAAAACTTTAGAAGATATGGCTCCTGCCCTGTGAGTCCGCAGGGTCTTTTACAGGTCATGGCACATATGGGCACTGTGGAAGCCCCCACAAAGTCCATGTCCGAATCCTGGAGCCTATCAATATGGTGCCTTACATGACAGTGAGGACTTTGCAGATGGGATTAAATTAAGGAGCTTGAGTGGGGAGATTATCTACGTGGGCCCAAGGTAATCACAAGGGTTCTTGTAAGAGGAAAGCAGGAGGGAGAGAGAGAAAGAGGAAAGAGAGAGAGAGAGAGAGAGAGAGAAGATGGAAGAAAGGGCTACAAGCCAAGGACTACAGGCAGTCTCTAGGAGCAAAGACAAGGAAACAGTTTCTCCTCTACAGCCTTTAGAAGGAGCATAGCTGTGTCCACCCATTTGATCTTCTAACCTAGAACTATAAGCTAATAAATCTGTTATTTAAAGCCACTAAGTATGTGGTGATTTGTTATACCACCAAATAGGAAACTAATGCAGGTACCAAGCTGGTGGGCTTGGGTTTAGCAAAGCTGCACAGAGTAATAGATGATAAAAACCATTACCTGGAAAGAGTATGGATGAAGCCTAAGGCTTGACTTAGAGTCACTCACTAACCATTTTCAAGCCCCCACCTAGGTTCCATTCAATTCAGATACCAGACCAGCTGGTTCTACATAGGGAGTTGGCAGGTTACAGATAGGAGGGAGTCAGTGAAGCCTGGAAGGTGGAAATTCAGCAGTGATTCCTGTATCACACGAGGGAAAGAAGAGAAGAAGAGGTGAATACCAAGCTGTGGTCCAGGAATCTTGAGATTTAAAGTAAGGCCTCCCATCCCTTTTGAAGCACAGCCCAAAGCTCCACAGTTTCTCTCTCTCTCTCTCTCTTTTATATGTACACACACACAGTCACTGGGGGTGCGTGATTGAGTTGACTCTCAGCAACGTGTCTTGGGGAACCCTTTTCTAGTTAAGCTGGAGCCCCAGCTGAGAATTAAGGGATGGGAGGGCAGTTTGCCAGTCAGGCACTACAGGCTTAGATGCAGAAAGGCACCAGTGTAGACACAGTTGGTGCACTGTTCCCCAGAGACCCTGTGTGGGAGTCATGTGTGACTCCAGGAACAGGGGACAGCCAGGTAAGGCACTGGGCCAGCAGGACGGAGGGGGTCATAGAGAATCTGTGCAGCAGAATGTCACAGCTGTGGTGACCTCCCTGGCTCTTGTCTGCCTAACTGGGGCAAAGCAGTGATGCTGCTGGTGGCTTTGAGTGTCTCTTAAGTGGCGATTTTAAACTGGTGAGTGGCCTGCAGCCAGGCCTCCATGGTCTGGTGGAAAGAGCATTGTCTCGGGGACAAGGCTGGCTGGAAGGCAACCTAAATTCTGTTGTATATGATCTGTGGATTTTTGTGCAAGTTACGGTGCCTCTCTCAGCCTTGGTTTCCTTATCTTAAAAAAAATGGGAATCATCTTGTAATACTGGATGCAGGATTGAGGCAAGGACCAATGAAATCAGTGGATGTAGAAGTATCATTTGCAGTGCCTGACCCTAAGTGGGTTCAAAAAGGTGAACGCTGCCTCTCACCACCTCCTTTTGTTGAGGTGTTGAGGGTGAGGGCTGGATTTCAGTCTGGGACTGTAAATTCTGAGACAGAGGGTAGGAGAGAGGAGAGGTGGTGCCGAAAGCAGAGGCACCAGCCCATGCTGTGTACTGACTGCCACTAGGAAGTTGTCTCAGAGATAGGGGCAGGGCGTGAGCAAACTGTGACCACTCATGGTTGAGTCAGAGTCAACTGGTTCTCAGGCTCATAGAGCAAGTACTCTGGGGTCCACCAGCCCCAACAACCAATCCAGCAATTGAGAATAGGATTGAATCTGTGCTGAAGGCAGCATAGAAGGGTCTTAGCAGCACAGTTCTCCATTTACAGGAATATTAATCTACGGAACACACCCTTGGTGTTCCTCAGCTAGAAGAGGAAGAGAATAAGACAGGCTGGCCATCAGGCTGCTCTCAGTAATGTGAGCATTAATCAGTGATTGGAATGGCATGTAGGAGATACACACACTTGACAGGTTGTTCAGTTGGTTATTCAGTCTTCAACAAGGTGTAAGCCAACCCACAGAGACTCCAGGGTACCATGAGGAACCCAGAGTAGAGTTGGCTATGAGGCTGCTGTGATGTTGGAAGAATTAGGGGACAGTAGGGGGGGTCTTGATTGATGGGATTTTGGGGAGCAGTGGGAGGTGAGATGTGATACACAGGATGGAATTAGAGTATGAGATAGTTGGAAGGACCGAGGAGTGTGGAACTGAGTCTGTAGTCCACCTGGGCAGTTAGTTCTCATTCCAGGGAGACTCAACACCCAGAAAGTGGGATGGGGCAAAAGGCAAAGACTTGTGCTGGGAAAGAGCTGTTGTGATTTCTTCTGCTTATCTCTCTCCTTACCTTACCCTGCCCCCTTCTCTCTCCCACATGGTTCTATCCTCTACCTCACACCCCAGTACTCCTTTCAGGCAGACTTCTGTGTTGTAGATCCCTCTGCTGCAAGGAATGTCGCAAGTGCATCTGAGTTCTTTGCTTGGGGGTAACTTATTAGCTAGGATAAATGTTTGGGTTCAGGCCATATGAAGAGCTACAGATCAGGTGTCTGCCTTAATACCACCCACTAGGGTGGACGAGAGTGTCTTAACCAGGTCCTCTGAAGAAGCCTGTTTCTCCTGAATTTCTGCCAGGCATGTCTTGGCTGGAAGAAAGACAAAATCTCTTGGGATGTCAAGGCTCGTTTAGGATCTGGGTTAACACCTTGCTGTCCCAGGGTGACAGGATGACTCTACTAGTCGTCAACCAAGCAAGCAGCTGACTGCTAAGCCAGAGTTGGCCCCAAAGAAGAACAGGTGTAACCCAAATGATGCCTTCAATTTTATGCTAGAAGTTACTGCACCTCCTATCTTTGTATCTCAGTTTTGGTTTCTTATTTTGTGATCTTTCTTTCTTCCTTAGGTTCTTTTTCTTTATCTCCCAGAATATGTATGTATTAATTCCCTAGGCTGCTGTAACAATGTACCACAAATTGAGTGGCTTAAGACAAGAAAAATGGATTGTCTTACAGTTCTGGAGGCCAGAAGTCTGAAATTGAGGTGTTGGCAGAGTTAGTTCCTTCTGGAGGCTCTAAGGGGGTATCTGTTCCAGGCTTCAATCCCAGATTCTAGTGGTTGCCAGCAACCCTCTGTTTGCGGCTATGTCACTCCAGTCTCTGCCTCTGTCATCACATGCTGTTCTCCTGGTATGTCTGTCTCTGCATCTCTGGATCTTTGATTGTATCTGCATAGACCCTATTTCCAAATAAAGTCACTTTCATAGCATTATCCCTTGAGCATACCTTTCTGGGAGACACAGTCCTGCTCACTGTACTATGTATACAGGGTCCTCCACCCAAAACAATGCCAGATGTACAGGGAGTGCTTGACCAAGTCTTGGTGAAGGAGTCAATGAGAAAACCTGGCATTAGAAAGCAAAAGTCAGAGAGCATTGCAGATCATTCTCAAAGCACCTGGTCAGACCAAGGGCTTCTGTTGGGACTGCTGAGCCTCTACTTGCGTTTCTTATCTCCCCGTGAGCTCCCTAGCTTATCTGCAGGAGGTTCATCCCATGTCTCCAGTGAGTCCCACGCACAAGTTCTTTTCAGATCTCTGCTTGAATCACATTTGTCAAATTCCATTGGTTAAAGCAAGTCACATGGCCAAGCCCAGATTCAAGAATTTGAGAAGTAGAATCACCTCTTCATGGGAGGAGCTGCAGCCACATTGCAAAGGACAAATACAGAGGGACTAAAAAATTAATTGCAGCCATTTTCCACAGATAATAGCATGTGAGTGACATGATCTCTTGTATATGTGATATAGGAAAATGGGTATGTATTACCACTTGTTTGGTAACTTTCTTTGCAGAGCTGTAGAATATTCTAGAAATTAATTGCTTAGGCTTGTGAGCTACATGGCCTGGGTTGTGATTCTAGCTTCATGACATGCAAACTGTATGATCTTTGACCAACCTTCCTGTGCCTTGGTTTCCTCATCTGTAAGATGGGAACGAAAATACCTCCTTCCTAGGGATGGAGTGAGTTAAGGTACAAAAGCATTTAGCACAGTACTTAGTGCATTGCAGCTACTAAATAAATGCTACCTGTTTTAATGAGTATCTTGTCTTGCTCTTGAAGTCACATGTCTGCTAATGTGTGTGTTCTTGCCTCCTTTGTCGTAGATTAATTGACCATAAGTGCATGGGGTTTATTTCTGAGCTCTATCCTGTTCATAAACTCAAAATGGATTGAAGACCTAAATTTAAGACTGTATACTATAAAACTCCTAGAGGAAAGCATGGGCAGAACACTCTTTGACATGAATCACAGCAATATCTTCTGGGATCCATCTCCCAAAGTAAAGGAAATAAAGCAAAAAGAAACAAATGGGACCTAATTAAACTTAAAAGCTTTTACACAGCAAAGGAAACCACTGACAAAACAAAATGACAACTGACAGGGAGAGAATATTTGCAGATGATATGTTTAATAAGGGATTAATATCCAACATAAATAGACAGCTGACCCAGCTCAACATCAAAGGAACAAACAGCCCAGTTAAAAATGGGCAGGGCATACTCTGCTCTGCCTTATCACCCATCCCACCATTCCCATCCTGCTGTGACCTCTCAGGGGAGGGAGATCCCTCTTATTTCAGCCTCCTGTCAGCCTGTACAGAGTTTCTGTTATCTCCAAACACCCCTCCCCTCAGAGTTAAGACCTCCCTCAGGAACCTGGGCAACACCTTCCCCTCAGTCTCACTCGCACCGAGTCCCTGCTGTGTTACCCTCCTCTCCTCCACGCTGCAGGAGCTCTGTTCTGAGTCCTACCCTCAGTGTCCCCAACACCGTGTCTTATAGCCACAGTCCATCACTACATCTCCAAGTGTGTTTGCCATTGATACAGGACAAGGATTTGGGGATTTAGAAAATTCTCTTCCCTCTCAGTCACCCCATAAAGCCTTGCTTTCTTTTATCACTGACTCAAGAAACAAAATCAGAGACTCAGAGCTGAGACATGACCCCTCATTCTAGAAGTATCTATCTGCTCTGACCTACTGGCTGCTGTCTTCTTGGTGTGAGAAGGAGCCGAAGGACACTGAGGAAGTGACAACGCCTGATTTTGGAGCAGATGCTGGGGTGCCTGCCCAGACCCCTCAGTGCATAGCGTTCCCGTCAGCAGCTGATTCCCAGCTGCCGATTCCCAGCTGCCATGGCGGCTAGGCTGCGCTGTGCTCGGCCTGAGGGCTCCCCCTGGGAGACGGCCCCTACCCCTGGGAACTGACTGCTGGAGGCAGCTCCCCACCGGTGACTGCTGGGACTTGGTGATAACCTGCCTGGGCCTCACAGGTGGGCTCACTGAGGTGCACCTCTACTTTGGCTCTCAGGGGGCCCCAAAGATTAAGCTATAGCTGCGCATGGTGGTGACGTGCCTGATAACTCAGCCTTCATGGGCCATCCTCCCTCTCCTGTCTCACTTTCCCTCTGGATTTCCTAAAAACAACTCCCAAATAGACTACTTTCACTTGTGTCCCTGTCACAGGACCTTTTGAGGGAGTCAAGAGGGAAACAGATTTGATGTGTCAGAAGTATCCCTCCCATTGCAGATGTTTTAGGGGAAGTCCCTGTTAGCTCAGTGGGCGGTGCCTTGCAGAAGTGGCAGAGGGGAGGCTGCTGTGGTCCTGCTGGAGGGTCCTTTGCCTGTAGGCTGTGGGGTGCAATCAGGAGGGCAGGATAATGGCAAGGTCAGCAGAAGGCTGGAGCCTGGGCCCCAGATGTCTGGGGAAGGTGATGGGGAAGATGTTGGTGCCTCCAACTGAGCTGAGCATGAGAGGAGCAGGCCTGATGATGAGGAAGACTTGGCTACACTCTTCCTTCCCATGTTGTCACTGCCATGGTCACAGATTCCCTAAGAAAAGAAGGAAATGTCAAGCACTCTCACAACCCTATTCGGTTTACAGGTGGAACGTTTGAAGTGCAAGGAGGCTCAGTGGCAAACTCACTGTCCCAAAGCTCCCAAGTGCAAAACCAGGAATATGAATGGGGACCAGCCCGGCTCTGCTCCAAGGGCAGTGCTGATGTCTATTTATCTTAATTCTTCCTACAGAGCTTCATTTTTAAACTTTTTTACTTCTTGACTGTTCAGTTGTCCTCTGCATGCATATTAGGTGTGTGTCCCCATTAGGCTGACCTAAAGCGTAATTTCTACAATAGAAAAGGGAGTTAAGTAGGACATTTGAGATGACTGTACTCATCTTAAGGTTGTTTAAAAGCAATTGCTACCATTAGATGGAAGTGCTACCTCAGGCTACTGATAGTAATGTGCACCTAACAATCCAATTAGTTTGTAAGTGGATTAGTTTATTTCTTGACCAATGCATTTGCTTTAAATTCAGTATAATATAGGTCTAAAGAGTGTCACTAGTTTCTGTTTATACTTTGTATAAATGTGTTGTTTCATCTTTAAGTGGAGAATTTACTCATCCCCTTCCCCCACGGAAGGTTACTTCATTTGTATTTTTGCTTTCCAAACTATAACTCATGTCTTTTTTTAGTTCCATAATCCTTATTAAATCATTTTAATCCCTGTTTGTAGTTTTAAGGATTTCTATCTGATTTATCTTCAGTATCCATTAAGGTGCAATCAATCCCAAGTGAAGGTGATTCCATAACATCAGGCCACATGCCAGCCCAGCCCTGTCTAAGCAACTTTCTGTGATGATGGAAATGCTCTAGAACACTAAGCCATTTAGTGGCTGGTAGCCACTAGGCAGTGTGACTGTTGAGCATTTGAAATGTGGTTAGAGTGACTAAAGAATGGAATTCCTCATTTTATTTAATTTTGATGAATTTGAGTTCAACAGTCGCACGTGGCTGGTGGCTGCCATATTGGATGGCTTGGCTCTAGAGGATAGTGAACTTCAGCTGAGCCATGGAAGTTTTTGACCACTCCAAGGCTTCTTGTAGTCCAGAGATATAGGTCTTAGTGTCACCATATTGGACTCACCAGGTACCACCAGATTCTCCCTGGAGTGAGGTCATTTTCTGGTATCTAAGGGACCAAGGAAAACCTCCTGATAACACTAAACTGGATGGATTCTTGTAGATACTCTCCCCAAATACACGGTGATTAAAACAATTTATTCATCAAGCATGTGCCATGTAGCAGGAACACAGGAACACAGCAGAGAGTAGGCTGGCTTCCCAAAGGCCTGGGATTCAAGAGAAGGACGCAAAACGCACGTTTACCTGAGTGTTGCCACACGTAGTGAAGGCTGAAGGGCTCATTGTACATTTTCGGGTGTAGGATATCTGACAAGGTGTTAGAAACGTTGGACCATATTTTATCTTGTTTGACATCATTACTTCATTCATTCATTTGACAAATATTTGTTGAATGTCTATTATATAATAGTTGCTGGGGATGTGCTAAGGAGCCCAGCAGACTTCCTTCCTTTCTTTTCTCCTCTGTTTATTTACTTATCTATCTTTCTGTCTGTGTGTCTGTCCGTTTGTCTGTCTGCCTGCCTGCCTGCCTGTCTGTCTGTCTGTCTGTCTGTCTGTCTGCCTATCTATCTATCTATCTATCTATCTATCTATCTATCTATCTATCTATCTATCTATCTATCTATCTAATTTGTTTATTTCCCTGAGCTTTATTCACAGGGCTTAATTTAAACATTTGCATTCTTATCCAGTGTTACACAAATTTTTTAAATAACTGCATGTTTTCTCACTTACTGCCTGAGATCTTCTTGGTGTTCATGCCAAATTGTCAGATGTCAGTGGAGTCACAGGTACTTTTCCCAAAGAACATTTAATGGAGTTTTTCACTGCGGGAGCCTGTGGGGACCCGTGTATGTACGTGTGTGTGGTGTGTGTGTGTGCGTGTGGTGTGTGTGTGTAGTGTGTGGGGCAAGTGGGTTGGGGAGGGGAGCTGCTCTCGGGCTTCTGAGAAGAGGAGGGGGTGCAGAAAGGAAGCCCCCACTTTTGACAAAGTCTTTGGGAATCCATTCTCCATTCTTGGTGTAAACCCTCATGCTGCTAAGTAAAATCCTGTAGTTTGTGTAATTCATCAGCAGTTACTTATTTCATTGTTCCCGTATACAAAGTGCTGTCGGGGGTGCAGAATCAGAGAGAACTTTCACCTTCTTCTTGCCTCAACTGTTCGTAGAGGCCAGTCTCTTGGGGTGAGAGCTTTGCCGCCTGTTTGGGCTGTGGAGCCAGGAGTGAGTGAACTGATGCTGCTGCACAAGGAGGCAGGACAGAGCCTGTGTCAGTGCGATGGGCCCGTGCTGAGTCTGGTGTCACAAATGCTGGGTTCCAAAGGAATGATCTGGTCTGTTGTGCTCTAAGTTATTTTTCTTGTCTTTTTGAAATGCAACTTAAAAATTGACTACACTGACAAATTACAAGCATGTGTACTGCTGAAGTTAAGAAACAGAAGGGTGTCCTTGGAAAGCCCCCTGTGTGCTCCTCTCCAAGCGCCCCTCTCCCAGAGGGGACCTCACTCCCAAACCTGATGTTAGTTAATCCTGGCTTTTCTTTGTAGTTGTGCTGCATATTTGTAGCCCTAAGTAAAGTCTTGCTAAGATGTACATGCTCTTGAACTTTATGTAATTAGCTTCACAGAGAGGTGTTCTTCTGGGACTGGCTTTGTTCTCAACATTATTGCTTTGAGATTTATCCATTCAACAAATACTTATTTGTGCAATTATGGTGCACATTGATTCTAGGTCTGCAGATAGAGAGTGAACAAAACAGGCGACCCCATATCCTAAGGCAGCTTCATTCTAGTGAATGACAGGGTAGCGGCAATAAATGTGATGAATAGAACATGTACCCATTAGGTTGTAACTGGTGAAAGGGGACACTGAAACAGTGAAGAAGAGTAATGTTAGGGGGATTAGGGGTTTCTGATGGGGGGCTAAGAAGGGGACATTTTACAAGGGAGACATCCAAATGGTCAACAGGCACATGAAAAGATGCTCAATATCACTAATAGACAAACATAAATCAAAACTACAATGAGGTATCACTTCACACCAGTGAGAATGGCCATCATTTAAAAGTCTACAAATAATAAATGTTGGAGAGAGTGTGGAGAAAAGGAAGCCCTCTTAGACTATTGGTGGGAATGTACTTTGGTGCAGCCACTATGGAGGACAGTGTGGAGATTCCTCAAAAACCTAAAAATAGACTTACCATACGATCCAGCAATCCCATTCCTGGACATGTATTTGTAGGAAACTATAACTTGGAAAGATGCATGCACTCCAGTGTTCATAGCAGCACTATTTACAGTAGCCAAGACATGGAAGCAACCTAAGTGTCCATCAACAGATGACTGGATAAAGAAATAGTGGTATATGTACACAATGGAATATTACTCAGCCACAAAAAATAGAATAATGTCATTTGTAGCAACATGGATGGACCTAGAGATTATAGTATTAAGTGAAATAAGCCAGACAAAGACAAATATCATATGATATCTCTCATGTGCAATCTAAAAAAATGACATAAATGAACTTATGTATAAACCAGAAATAGACTCACAGACAGAAAACAAACTATGGTTACCAAAGGGGAAAGGGGTGGCAGGGTGGGATAAATTGGGAGTTTGGGATTTGCAGATACACAGTACTATATATAAAATAGATAACAAAAACCTGTGTAACACAGGAAACTGTATTCAATATCTTGTAATAACCTATAATGGAAAAGAATCTAAAAAATAATATATATATATTATATATATATATGTATATATATAACTGAATCACTTTGCTATACTCCAGAAACTAACATAACATTGTAAATCAACTATACTTCAATAAAAAAGAAGGGGATATTTAAGTGAAAACCTGGGGAAGGTGAGGGAAAGAGTCGTGGAGATGTCAGGGGAAGAACTTTCCTGGCAGAGGAAACAGCGAGCGCCAAAGCCCTGCAGCAGCCTTGTGTCCAGTGTGTTTCAAGGACTGTTGGGGAGGCTGTGGTGGAGGGAACTGGGTACACAAGGGGGTGCAGGAGGAGGAGGTGAGGGCTGAGAGAAGTGGGGGATAGAAAGCTCTGGAGGTGTTTGAGCAGAGTGACGTTCATCACACAACTAGAGTCCTAACCAGATTTCTCTATCTAGTGCATGGAGCCAGTCACTGCAGGCATGTTAAGGAGAGAGAGTATGCACCTGGTAAAAGGTGTCATGTTTCAGGTTGAACGTTAGGATTTTCTGATGAGTTGGATTTACGGTGGCAGAGAAAGGACAATTACTTTCTGAGTCTAATTCTAATTTCTGTAGGCTGAGCAATAAGCTGGCCGAAGTGCCACTTATGGAGTGGGGAAAACCAAGAGAGGAGAGGTTAGAGAGCGTGGAGGGAGAGGCCAGGGCTCACGTAGGAGCCAGCTCTCTGCCCTTCTCTTGTTAGGACACTTGTGACTGCATGATAGCCCACCCCAAGAGTCTAAGACCTTTAACATAATCACATCTGCAAAGTTCTTGTTGCCATATAAGAAAACATTCACTGGTTCCAGGGATTAAGACCTGTATATCTTTGGGGAAAGGTTATTCAGCCTACCACGATTAGAATAAATTCAGTTCCAAATGCAAACACATTATAGTGGTACCAGTTCATTACAAAGTAAAACTATCATGCTCAGCAAGTCATATTGCACATAATGTCCCTCGTTAAATTTAAAAGTGTAGTGATTATCTGTAACAGAGTGATGAGGAATCAGTTCACTGGCTTCAGTCCTGCTGGGACTTCCTGTGAGGCCTTTGGTGGTGCACATAGAAGAGGCTAAAGCTGCTGGAAAGATACATATTCTACATCTCTAGATGCCAGGATTACCTTGGGCTTCAACCTCAGCTGCTGTATGTGGCTTCAGAGTTTGTATATGAAGATGTGAAGGACACTGGTTAGAGTTTGCAGTGCTCAATTTGTGTGACTGTAAATGGTGGATTTTTTGTGATGCCCATTGGGCTGTGTACTCCAGAAACACGTGGCCTATGTCTGTCTTGCATCCGTATTACCCACTTTAGTGTTTGGCATAGAGCTGGCATTTGTATTTAGAGAAACAAATGAAAAGAATCACTGAATACCTCCACATCTCTGGTACCTAGAATAGCAGTTTCTCAGCACTGTCTGCATGTTAGAACCATTTGAGAAGGACCTTTAAAGGGAAAGTTCTGGGCCTGCACTCTATTCGCAGAGATTCTGGTTTATTTGGACTGGTTGTGGCTGTGGTATTACTACTTTTTTTTTAGAAATATCCCAGGTGACTCGACTGTGCAGCTAGGTAGCTACCCATTGGTCTAGAATAGTGGTTCTCAATCTTCAGTATCAGAATCACCTGGAGGGCTCAGTAAAGCACAGGTTTTCTGATTCCATAGGGCTGGGCTTGGGTGCTGAGATACGCATTTCTGGCAAACTCCCAGGTGAGACTGATGCTGTTGGAGCGGGGGAACATGCTTTGAGAACTACTGCTCTGGAAGGTAGTACGTAAGCCCCTTGGATATGCACCAGGGCAGATAGTTTGGGGGCCATTCTGGAAGAATGTGCATGTTTATGCAGATACAAAAGATATTCAACACCCACTCTGTGCATTTTAAATATCTAATTTTATTCCTTCAATGCAACAGCCTTTCAAGGTAGGCATGATTAATTTTCAATTTTTAGCTGACAAACCAGAAAACCAAGGAGGTGAATTTTGCTCGTCATGCTTCATCTTTTCATATGTCACAAAGTTGTACCTTCTAGGAGACTAGAGACATTTTTGCTATTTTGTGTTCATCTTCTTTCTCCATCTCTGGTCACTGACCCTCCCTGGCTGTGAGAGGGCCCTTGGAGCTGGTCCAGTCCCCTCACTAACTCTCTGTGAGGGAAGCAGCCTCTCCTCCCTGCACAGCACAGTGGCTGCTTAGCTAAGGTATCTTGCATCGACTTGAATAGAGATTCTGAACGCTGACTAACCCACACATGGGAAATGACACCAATTTGATCTTTGCTGAGCTGAGCATCATTCTCAACTTTTGATACTTTGACTAGGACCTTTTAAATGACAAGAGACATTTTTGGGGCCATACCACTTATCTCAAAGCCTCTGGGCAAAATTTCACAGGAGTCACTCCTTGCTGGCTGCCCTCCTATTTTTCTGAGCCCCCCTCTCACCCCCGGTGTCCCTACTTCTTGGAAGTCTGTGGTCCCCAGCCTGCCTTGCTTGGGTCAAAAACCTTGATGCCAGATGCCATCCAGATGGATCCAAAACCTCCCTTCCATTGACTTTATTCAAACTGAAATTGCCCATTCTTGAAACAGCAGCACTCATCTGAAACAGAAGATGGTAGGATTAAAGTGATTTGCACTCAGATGTAAATGAGGCATGATGCTCCATGGAAATCTTGAATTTTAAAGAGGAGCTTGTAATGACTCTCATATATGGGACTATATTGGGTTAGGGGACAGCTAAGGACAACAAATGATGTGGACAATTCCCTAACCTCCTTACCTGGGCTGCTGTTAGTTTATCTTGCAGAGACTAAACACACATCTTTGGGTTTCTGAACAAACCATCCATCCCCACAGCTCTCTTTAGCTTTGCAAGGAGGCTGCCATCAGGCAGATCATATCTGGGCTGGCATGGCTCAAAGCTAACTATGAACAGTTGAAACTTCACATCTCAAATGCAGAAGACGAACTCTGTATCAGTTATCTCCTCCTTACAAGGACTTGAACTTTCATTTGTGTAAAATTTACAGAGCATGATTTTAGGTCTTTCAAGCCGTCACTTTAAAGGGCTGTGGGCTACATGGGTTTCCTATGCTTACATCCTGGTGTCCCCACAGTTCTCAGGTTAGAGACCAGTAAGCATTTGCTTATAAAGAAGGTTTGCTGTGGCTCTTGGCTGGGATGCTGGCAGGAAGAAGGCTTCCTGCATCTCCCAGAGATGGTCCTTCCTGAGGAATGTTTCCACCCATGACAATGGGCTGCCTGTTGAAAATCATGTCTGAAAACTGTAGGCCCAAGTGAAATAAGTAACTGAGACTAAATTGCCTGCTAGATTTAGGAGATTTTTTTTTTGCTGGAGAAAACTGTAATCTATAAGTTTTAAGCAACACAATGACTATGGGAAATAAAAGCTACGTTTTAGCCTCAGCATTAGGGATTGAATTGTGTTCCCTACCACCTCAAATTCTTATACAGAAGCTCTGACCCCCGGTGTCTCAGAATGTGACTGGACTTGGAGATCAGGCATTTACAGAGATAATTAAGTTACAATGATGCCATGAGACTGGGCCCTAATCCCATATGATTAGTGTCCTTATAAAATGAAGAGATTAGGATGCAGGCACAGTCGGAAGGAAGACCATATGAGGACACAGGGAGAAGGCGACCACCTACAAGTCCAGGAGAGAAGCCTCAGAAAAAAATCAAACCTGCTGGTACCTTGACTTTGGACTTTAAGCCTCCAGAACTGTGAGAAAATAAAGCTCTACTGTTAAAGCCCCCAAGTACTTTGTTATGGTGGCCCGAGCAAACCAAGACACTCGGATTAAATTAACACCAAGAAAGACAGAAATTTTGAGTACCCACACCCCTTTCCTGTACAAACAAGTCACTCTCAATCACTGCCTGCCCCGTGTGGTAGAGTTTGTCCAAGTCCACACGGCAGGACGCCTCCATCTCTGTCCTCTTGCCACCTGTCTAGTTGGCTTGTACCCCTTCCTCGCCTTTGTCAATGGCTAAGATAAAGAAAGATGAGGGGGGAAGGGAACATCATTCTCTCCTTAGCCAAAGCCTGCAAAGCAAACCAAATGCGCAGAAGATCCAGAGAAACGGAACATGACCTTTCAGAATCCGTCACGAGTACAGCTAGTTCTGTCAAAGACTAACTGGAGCCTACAGGGATGGCTCAGTCCCCACCAGGACCCCTGCCCCATCCATCACAGAATCGGTGTGAAGAACAGCAGCCCAGCCACAGACCACATTTCCTACCTGCTTTCCCCTGGGTGGGTTAGGGGGGTTGGTTCCCTGTGACTGGTCCTTGGTGCTGGGGAGTGAATTGAAGTGATGCCACTGCTGGGCCTTGAATGTTAAACAGGGGCTGTGTTTCTCCAAGCTCTCTAACTTCTCCACTGGCTGGATGGAGAGTGATGGTACTCCATGCATGGGTGGTCCCCCACCATCCTCATCAGGATCACTTGGCAGCTCAGTGCCTGCTTCTGACCTACTGAGTCAGATACTCTGGGGAGGGGCTCAGCAGTCTGTCTTTTACCAAGCTCTCATGGGGATTCTGATCATTCTCCAGTTTGAGAGCCACTGGGCTAGGGGACGAGGGATCAGAAGAAGGCGCTGGAGAGCCTGAAGAGAATGAGACACTGTTTCTGCCTTCAAGGAGCTAATCCTTGAGGAATTTTTCTCCTGGGGCGAGGTGCAGAAGGGCAAGCTGAGGAGAAGTCCTGCCAAGATCACTTAAGAGCTCATCCATCCTTTGTAAAGCAAGCTGTTTTGTATTTTGTGTTAGGTTTATGTAGAGAAACAGAACAGAAGGGTGTGTTTATGTGGTGTGCCGTGTGTGTGTGTGTGTGCATGTAGACAGACAGACAGACAGACAGGTGGGTAGGGAGTTGTTTTAAGGAATCAGTTCACGTGGTTGTGGAGGCTTGGTAAGCACAACACCTGCAGCGTAGGCTGGCAGGCTGGAGACCCAGGGAAGAGTTGCAGTTCAAGTCCAAAGATCACGTGCTGGCAGAATTCCTTCTTGCTTGGGGTGGGTCAGCCTTTTGGTTCTGCTAAGACCTTCAAGTGATTGGATGAAACACACTTACATTCTGGAGGACAATCTGCTTGACTTAACGCCCACTGATTTAAACGTTACCCTCATCCAAAAAACACCTTAACAGAAACATACAGAATAATGTTTAACTAAGTATCTGGGTACTGTTGCCCAGGCACATTGACATATAAAATCAACTGTCATAGGCTTCTTGTATTCTTTTTATTTCTGTTTTGTTTTTGTTGTCAAAGGTGATTAAGTGAACCATTTTAAAAGCTGCAGCCTGCCTCCCGGTATTAGCATCTTGATGAAGATACAGGACCGTGTTGACTGACCATGTGCTACATGCCCACACTGTTCTGAATGCTCCCTCATGCTGGCCCACTTAATGATCACAGTAACCTTGTGAGGTCAGTTCTAGTAATACCTTAATCTTAACAATGTGGAAAGAGAGGCAGCCAGAAGGTCATTACCTTACCCGCAGTCATGTGGTTGGAATGTGGTAGATCTAAGATGCAAACCTGGGTAGTCTAGTCTAGTTCTGGAATGTTCTTAGCCACCACTCTTCGAGGTCTTGTGGGAGGAATCAGGGTGTGGGTATATTTGGGTGGCCAAAGATATGAGCAGATGGGTAGAAAGATTCCCAGCTCTTCATACAGAGGGAGGGAAGGAGGGACGAAGAGCTAGAAAGAGACTCCGGCCAGTAAAGGACATCCATCAGTAGCATTGCACCCATTGACACTTGAAACGTAGTAATTTTTAATTCCGTGGCTATTTTATTATCAGCATTGTTTTCTTTATTACTGCTACTATTTTAATGCTAATAATAGTACCTATCCTTCATCGAACATTTATTGGCCAGCAGTAACACTCAATATACATATTTACTTACATAAATATAAGCCAGTTTTTTTTTTCAGTCCCATTTTAGTGATAAATAACTTGAGATTTGGATAAATTCTTTACTCTTAAGTCCCATTGCTGTTGTTGGGCTAAACAGAGATCCAGCCGAGCAGCCCAGCAAATAGAATCGTCCCACAAAACTTTAGCAAGACGGTGGTCAGTACAATAATGTCAGAGAAAGCAAACACACAGTCAAGAAGAGGCTGCCCCCGGCTCTCTCCTCCTAATAAGTCCTGGCTTTTAGGGTCATCAGAAGAAGAGACTGAGGATTGCTCTCTCCTCCCTGTGTCTTAGTGCCACCAGCCCTGTAATTAGTTGTTGACCCAAGACATAGAGGTTGCTGAGCTTTTAAATGCAAACTTCTTCCGTGGCTGGGTAAAGTGTTTTAACAACCGTGCAGTCTTGTAATGTACATCATTTCTGCCTTCAAATGAAATCAAAACCTGCCTTTATAACTAACAGTCAGAACTCAAGAAATCCATTAGTTAAAACCATCCACTAGTAAAAACAAGACATTAAGGGAAAACATCTTTTATAGTCCTAACTCCCATAATACTAGAATATTCCTCATAGTCTTCTTTTCTACATATAAACTTGTTTTTTAATTGAAAACACAATTGTGCTTTCTGCTTAACATTGTATCTTATTTTCTATAGTATTTCATAATATAATATAATTTTTAAATATGATTTTTAATCTATAAATAATATACCTACTAAGCAAATGCACCTGAGTTATTTTCTTCTTATGGTTTATTTAGATAATTTCCCACTTTGTAAGGTTTTAAATAAGATTGAGAAGAATACTTTGGGGTAGAAACATCTATGCTGTTTAAGATCATAACAACAAAATACATCACAAGTGAAAAAGCTTGGAAATTCCGCAGATCTGGTTTGAATCGTGGCTCTGCCACTCTGCAACCATGTGGCCCCCATGGTCTCTTTATTTTAGGTAACAGCCAGGAGCCT
This sequence comes from Camelus bactrianus, assembly GCF_048773025.1. NCBI lineage: Eukaryota > Metazoa > Chordata > Mammalia > Artiodactyla > Camelidae > Camelus > Camelus bactrianus. The sequence continues at coordinate 4,389,718 of NC_133539.1, forward strand.
CTGTTTCTCATTCTTAAAATTAGACTACTCTTTACCCCATAAGATTGTTGTATTGTCTTTTGAGGATTAAAAGATACAATGACATTCAAAGTTTCTCAGCACACTTGTACTTAAGTACTTCAAATAGTACATTTTAGTATTATAGTATTATAAAGTAGGTTTCTCAAAGCAGAAATACTGAGTGAAAGATTATAACATTTTTCAGCATCTTGGTATTTATTACCACGTTGCTTTTTAAAATGTGCATACACTTTCCTTTAAGTGAGTGCAAGTGCATTTTAAACAATGTGGCTATCTCTGCATTTCTTTAGTTGCTATAAATTCTACATGTTCTTTAATCAGTTGTGTTTCCTCTTTTGTGACTTCTTTGCTCATATATCCTTTGTTTTTTTTTTTTTAACATTTTTTATTGATTTATAATCATTTTACAATGTGTCAAATTCCAGTGTTCAGCACAATTTTTCAGTCATTCATGGACATATACACACTCATTGTCACATTTCATGTGTCATATATTGTCATATATCCTTTGAATTGAATTAAATTCAGTAAAAAATTATGAAGTACCTCATTTGTGTCTGTACTGGGCTAGATGTTAGGAACCCTAGGATGAATGGGTTACAGTCCTTGCCTCTCTGAAACCTTTATTCTAGTGGGAGAGAAAGACGAGCAACGGGAATCAATATAACTCAGTGCTATCCACGCAATTACAGGCACGTGGACATGGGATGAGGAGAGAGTGATTAATTCCTTTGCCAATTTATCTCTGGATGCCTTAGCAGTTTTTAAAATTGATTTGTGAATAGTTGATAAATTAAATTTTAAACCAATGAGCATTTCTGTTTTGTGTCATAGATGTAAATGAACATAATGAGTCAAAACCGCGAATTCTCTTACTCTGTCTGCTCTCCTCTCTTCCAAAAGCACGTTGTATTTTTCTTCTACATAAATATGTGAGGCAAAGCCTCACCTTCTGGAGTCCTAGAAGGTGGAGTTGACAGAGCTGAAAGGAGTTGGGGGGAGAGATTGCGTATATTAAGCAAGCAGGTAAACCACTTCTATACTCTCCATGTACATGTAGCATTCTTCAAAAATAAGATCCTAACTGAAAAGAAGGTCTTGGAAAATCAAGTGGGAACCAAATGTATTGAAAGTCTCTGACTGCAAAGATGGGATGGAGGGCTTAATTGAATTTTCAGAGACAAGGCTGCTGGTACATTATATGCAGACTTCATAAACAATTCTATTTACATTCAAAGAGGCAGACCAGGCTCACACTGCAATAAGGTGAAAAGAAAGTGCTGTGATTTACATTCGTGCTGCAGTCCTTGGAAGGAAGAAAGGAAGGATTTTTGTTCTCATGGCTTAACTCTAGGCTCTGGCCATTAAAAGAGACCTTTTCCATGGTGGTGATGGATCATCTAAAAAATATCACTTTAAAATTTTAATTTTGTATTAAGAGAATTGACATATAATATTACATTAATTTCAGGTGTACAACTTAATGATTTGATATATGTATATATTTGGAAATGATCACCATAATCTAGTTAACATCCATCACCACACAGAGTTACACGTTATTTTGTTTTTAATTTAAAAAACATTTTAAAGGCTTTTCTAGAGTAGCCCTACACTCTGATCTCTTTAGAAGCTATTAAAACCGAGAGCCTGTAATTAGGGTTTCCTTGGATTTGAGGTCCTCGATTTCATCTTCAGGCTGCTTTCAGAATTCCTCAGGGTGATGTGGATCTCCAAATGACTCCAAGTCAATGCACATCTAATTCAATACTCACCGAGCTTAATCTAGTCATCGTTTATTAAGCGCTGACATTCGGAGAATTTAGTTAAGGCCAGTCATGTATTTTAGATTCGAGGGTAACTGATGTTGGGATTTTAAGGAAGCCAATGAGACATCCTGAGGTTTTCTTTCCACACTTGGAACCAATTAGGAGAGAGAGAGTGAGTCAGATGGAGATTAAAATAACATCTTTTTATGACAAAGTCTGAGTTTGAACCCCAGAACCAGGCCAAGCTGCACCCTGCTTGGTTTACCACTTGGAGGATACAGACTAAAGGACACGTTCCCTGCAGCCAGACAGGTGCCACTCAGAGAAGGAGAAAATGAGAATGTGCTACTCTCTTCTCCCAAACTCACCTCTTGTCTGAGGTGAAGGAGGGAAGGATAGAAAGTCTGCGGGTCATATACTCCAATGCAGGGTTTCTGTACTGTGGGACTACTGAATTTGGGGCTTGATAGTTCTTTATTCTAAGGACTTGTCCTGTCCATTGTAGGATGTTTAGCAGCACCGTTGGCCTGTACTCACTAGATACCATACCACCACCCAACTTCCCCGTTGGGACAGTCAGCAGTGTCCTAGGCATTGCCGAATGTCCCCCAGTGGAGAACCACTTCTCCAATATAAGGACCCTTCAAATGAAAGAAAAGCCCCGGAATGGGAAATTAAAGCTGCATCCTCCTCAGTGTCCCTCCTAATCCCAGCAGGCAGGACTCATTGCCCTCCTCAGCTCTCCCCCAGCTCCCTGTGTCTGCTGCCTCCCTCCTGTTTCCTTCTTCTTCCCTTATAATTCCTGTCACTTGTGGATTGGCATGAAGACAGCAGCTGCCTGGCCTTGTGTTTCTTGAGTACCCACGTGCACCTCTTTACCCCTCCCAGTGCCTGCCCCAGCCCTTGGTGTTCACAGAAAGGCCTCGTGTGTGTGTGGTGGTATTGGTTTTAGGGGATTTTTTTCAGATATTAGAAGAAAAATGGATGTGAACATTTTTCCATGTAAATATTTAGCTGTCTATGCATTTCCCCACCCCTCCAAACATTCTGTGCATTTGTGTGACCTGCCGAATGCATAGATCTTACCCAGCACAAAAAGCAGGGACTCTGAAAATAGTGGGAAGAGTAGCAAGTGATTGTTGTAGTCATGGTGCTGGCTGCAAGCCCTGGCTTAGCACAGAGTGCCATTAAATAGGGATAGTGGTCATATATTTTGCCAGCATCATTTTGATTCCTCTCAAAAAGTGTTTTCATACATCATTCTTATGTTTTTCTCTTGGATTCGAGCTATGATTTTCCAGTTATAGGATACATGTAGCTAATTAGGACTAGTTTAGGGGCAAAAAGTAACATTTTGCAAAACATGTTCATTTGAAATTGTATCAATACTTCTATCAGTTATTTGAGGAATTAGAGTTAATATATAATTAAGTACAACATCCTTGTTCCCATCACTCAGAAAAGCTTTCAAGGGGATCAAGTTATAAAATCAACATGTCTATTCCAAGGTAGAGAAATAACATGTCACTTAAGTTATCTTCTGCTTCTTAGTAAAAAGGTCTAAGAACCTAGAAGTTGTCCAGTCAACCCTCAAGGCCCTTGGCTGCACCAATACATCATTTTTCTCTGAAACGTTCTAACACTGGCTCAGTGTTGGGCAGCTCTAACCGTCAGAACAGTCCGCCACACGTGGAGCAAAGTCTACCTGCCTTTAACTTTCTTCCTGAAGGTCTGGGGGCCTAGAGAACATTTCATCTTCTTACCATAGTGGTCACTGCGAAATCTTCAGAATTCTTTTATTATGGTTGTTCCAGATTTTCTTTTTCTCATGCCTCCACGTTTTTGCCTCCTGTGATGGGCTGGAGTGTGTCCTCCCAAAATTTGTATGTTGAAGCCCTAACCTCTAGTTTCTCATAATATGACTATATTGGAGATAAAGCCTTTAAAGAGGTGATTAAATGAGGCCATTAGTATGAGATTCTAGCCGCAAATGATAGAGGACCTTATAAAAAGAGGAAATTTGGACACAAAGATAGACAACAGGGAGATACATGCACAGAGCGGCGCCCATGTGAGGATATAGTCAGAAGACTGTCATCTACAAGACCAGGAGAGCAGTCTCAGTGCTGCTCACACATGGATCTGGGACTTCTAGCCTCCAGAATGTTCAGAAAACACAATTTTGTTGTTGAAGTCATCCAAGTCTGTGGTAGTTTGTTACAGCAGCTTGAGCAGACTGGTACCTCCTCTCTGCATCCTCCATGGTGTAACTTGTTGGCGTCCTGCCTCAACTTCTCTCTCTAATAATAGCACCTGCCCTGTGGGCTGGCAGGTCCCAGGAGATAATGAGTGGTTTCAGGCACAGTATTTAATGAATGCTCCTTTTGGTAACAGGATTCTCAGGATCATTCCTAACATTATATTTATTTAAGTAACTAATAAATTATTAAATAAGACAAAGTTATGGTCAGTCTCATGCCACTTCAGTGTTTCTGTAAGGTTGTCTTTGATCTATTCCTAAACACCTCTTCAGACATTCATACTTGGGGCTCCTTTGTTGTGTGCCTACATCCCTTATTGAAATTTGGTTGTGTTGTATCTGGCATTCTTCTTGTTGACTGGTCTCATATTTTGAAAAAAAAATATTCAAAGATATTTACTTTGCTTTTAAGTGCGTAGAGTTGGTCCAAATGTGCAAATGTAAAAATAGTTCTTGTGATGATGGTTCCTTGGGATCATGGGTTTATTTCTATTGGCTAAAATTTCCCTAATAGTAATAGAACTGCTTTCTATTATTTCCTGATTGTACTTGTGTTGGTCTTCGGTAATCGTGACTGAGTTCCATGTATGATGTCAATATGATACGGTAGCCATTCAAAACATGCAAGTGAAGGCACCACTGATTTAGAAGTTGGTATTGAGTCTGGTCCTAGCCACCTGTCCCCTCTCCTGCACTTTCTTGCTGGCATCTCACACTAGGTTATTCTGTCTGTGGAGACAGTCACAACGGGATCAAGGGCATGCCAGGCGTGTGGTCCTGGGTGTCCTTTGATAGGCTATGTGGTCATTATTTCCTCATTATGATCCATATAAGGTTAGAACTACTTTCTCTTTACAAATAGGATTTGTTTTTTTTTTAATGAAATACTGAAAGATGCTGTGTCTGGCACTGTCTTCATGCTCCTTCTTGGAAATGAGTGATGCCATGTTGGTTTAATTTAAAACATTCTAGTAATAACTCTCAGATGTTACAACTCAATTTAATTTTCAGAAGTCATCACGAAGGGAATATTTTAAAAATCTTAACTCCTTTAAGTTTAAAAGTGTTCTGCAGAATTAATTTGGCAACAGCCAGCCACCCACTCCAGCCCTAACCTTCTAGAAAAGATATGCCTTCAGGACATTTCTCCAAATGAAGTGTCAAATCCGAATCAAGTTGAATTTCCAATGTGGGATAATGGACTCTATTTTATGACCTTCTTCTGCGCCCCAGGGAGTGCTTGGGCCCATTACACAGTTGACTGGTGGATATTAGGTTTATTACGAAAGGGACTCAAGTGGCGGCAGGGTTTCTGCTTGGCGAAGCCCAAGCCACATTTCATAGGTTCTGGGGTTATTAATGGTGCATCTGGTTGCCTTGAGAATGTTCAAACTCCACTCTGTAATGAATACTTAATAGTAAGGCGATTGTGATTCTTTTCTTCTCAGAGAAGTCTCTGTGACTCAGCAAATCCGTTCTACTGTGATAGGCAAAGTGTCAAAATTAATGAATTCCAACCGAGATTCGGTCCCTCCAGGGAAAAACCTCGTGTGGTGGTAAATTAGCCTTAATGCCACAATGTGTTTTGAACATGCTGCATTTTCACTGTGGATTTGGGCTTAGATGTCTTTAGAGGAAACCACTCTGGAAATTATGTTTTCTGGTTTGGTTGTTTCAGTCCTTAATTATAGTTTTAATTTTTGGAAGAAGTACACCATGGTACATTATTAAGATTTTCTAGAACAAAAAGAAAAGAAAGAAAAGAAAGAGGAAGTAAGAGCTATAATCAAAGGCATTTCAGTGGCAGAGTTTTGTGGTTTTTTTTTTTTTTTATTCTCCATTTTTTGTGCAGTTCTAGTCTAAGATTATTATTGCTGAGCTTCTATCTAAAGGTAAAAGATTACAAAGATGAAAGATGACAAAGTCTTTGATATGAGCCCCAAGAAACACAGTGTACCTAGCCAAGCACATTTTATTATGAGCAGCATAAATCATTATTCTGCAATGATGTTTAGATGAAAGGTCGCTAACTTGAGAATTTTGTCCCTTAAGGAATTGAACTCAGAACTGTAGGTGCCTTGGCCTCCCTTCAGAGGAGAGAGCCCAGGACAAGCCTCTTATTCTCAGAGGGACCTGAGCCCAAACTGCTTAAATGAGTCCTGGACCACATCCCATGTCTCTCCCTCACTACGAGGTTCAAAGTTCGTGTGGTTTCTCATCCCTAATGTGAAAATAGCAACAATAGCTGCTGTAAGATTTGTTTTCAGGATTCATGAAGTTTTGTATTACGGTACTTTAGCATAGTCCTAGCACAAAATACATATTCAGTAAATGTTAGCTATTCATTTACACCCAAAATGGAAACAATAATGATAGATTTAAACTAAATTTAAAGTTAATTATGCACTTTGTGATACTGTCTTGCTAGAAATGAGACTAGCCAGCCATGTAAGTGGAGATTACAATAATGTCATATATAGATGCACCCCACCAATTGTTGGGAGCACTCTCTAGTCTCTGTGCTGCCTGAAACACACAACATGAGATCCTGGAGAACTGACTCCCTCCCCCGTCTACGCCTTCTTCTCCCCACATACGGTATGTAACAACAAACGCTATGGCGACTTAATCAGATGGTGGTGGGAGAAAATGCTTCGAAGTAAAAGCACTTTAAATAAAGTACTCTATACCTACCCAGGTGGAATCATGAATCATTTATGGTGAAACATTCATTTTAAGATGTAATTCACTGAGATTTATTTATTTATATTTAATTGCATTTAATAAGACAGTCATGAATTCAAAGCATGTTCATTGAGATTCTACTACATGCTGGAAACTGCTCAAGGAGTTGGAGACATCAGGGAATGAAACCAATCAAGTATCTACCCTTTAGGAACTAAACATTGAAAGGGAGGGAGAGACAGACAATCAAATGTAAGTGAGTAAATTATGCAGTGTACTAAAATGTGATAGAGGCTGTGGAGAGAAAGAGCAGATGAGGGCAATTGGGAGCACTCACTGTGGTGGAGAGAATTTCTACTTAAATAAGTCAGCAAGCCCCATTGAGGGGGAGACAGCTCAGCAAAGCCTTGAAAAGGTGAGGGAGTGAGCCAGGTGGTTTTGGTGAGAAGATAGACATCATCCTAGGCAGAGGGGGGAATGTGTAAAGACAGAGATGGAGCTGGTGAGGATGCTCTAGAGATGTGGCTGGAGCAGAATGAGCAAGGGGGAGGAATAAGGGGTCATGTCAGAGAGGAACAGTGAGCATGGATCACAGAGAAAGACTGGCTTTTATGCGGGAGAATGGGGGCCCTGGAGGGCTCTGAGCAGAGGAGAGAGAGGACCTGGCATGTGTAACTGGGTTTATCTGGCTGATGGATCAGTGAGTATGAGTTGGGGGCAGTGGTAGGGGCAGAGAGATCTATAGGGCACCGTCATGACAATCCCAGGAGGAGGGACGGTGGCTTGGACCAGGGAGGTGGCAGAAGAGTTAGCAGGTAGCTGACTTGGAGTCTATTTTGAAGGTGCAGCTAATGGACTTCCCGATGCAGTGAATTTAAGGCATGAGAAAAAGAGGGTCATCGGGTGGACTCCAAGTGTTTGCTCTGAGCAACTGTAAGAATGAGTGGTCTTTAGCTCTTTTACTTAAAAACTAATACTTTGTGGATAGCATAGTTTTGTACCTTGTGTGGTTCTAATTTATCTCTTTCTGAAATTTTAGTAAGTGTGAAAAAGAATCCTGTGGAAGAGGAGGAAGGTAAGAGAACTTCCTGAATGTGATATGTTAAGAATGCTGATCCCAGAATGTGAATGTAACTGAGTGGACCAGGAAACTAGAGCATCAATTTATCAGGGTCCCAGTCAACAGATTATTTTTTCTTAAATGTTTGAGACTCGTAAGTAGGAGAGCCTGTGGTGTGTCATTGGGCTCAGTGTTGGCTGATGTAGGGTGAGATCAGACACACTGTGATTCGTACACGTGGACAGCATCGTTGAATGTAAGGGTTGGTTAGGGCTGCCTTAGTGTGATCAGAGAGATACAGTCTCTAGAAACACGTTTACCTATAGTTTTTGCTTTCTGTGTGTTTTTTCCTTTTTAAGCTCTTTCTTCCAGTATTCAGATCTTCACTTTCAAATTCTATTTACATTGAAATATTTAATTTTTCAGGTTTAGGTATATATTTAACTTAATTATTTGGACTATTAATGCCCTCCCTCCTTACCTTCTGATATTTTTTCCATGTATTACCATTTGGTGTTAAATCAGTATTGGGGGTTTGTATTATTATAACTACGTAAATATTTATACATAGCTCAGCTACAGCTGAGTCACATAGTATACTGTAAACACTTTCCTTTCTATTATAGCTTTGTGTGTTTCCTAAGATTAATAATTACTTACTTTTTTGCTTACTTAGTTTTCACTGCATGTGTAACTAATTCATCCCCCAAATTCTCCAACAGGACAAAATACTGCTCTGAACACATTCAGGTACATCAAGGTCTTTGAATGTTTATGTTTTTCTTTAAAACATCTCCCTGGGAGCCTTCTTTCTGCACCAGTCTGGACTAGCTTCCACTATACAGTTCTTATCTTGGAATCTTTCACAGTCACTCTGGAAATTCCTTTTGTTTCTCATCAGCTGTGTTGAGTCTCTGTTTCATGGATGTCATATATTTTTCTTTCTTGGTTTGCTGCCTTTTTATTCATCTTCCATAAGTTTTTGAATAGAGTGCATGAGAGGTAAAATTTTTGATTTTGCATTATCTAAAAATGTCTTCACCCCATTGCTTGATACTCTGGGTGTAGAATTATAGGTCAGTCCCACGTCTTCTTCTGTAAATGGGCACGCTGAGGTCCAGAGAGGTGAAAGAGCTGGCCCTGACCCCCACGCTGTCATAGACCAGAGCCTGACAGCAGGCTTCCACTATGGAGAAGCCCCACGAGGATGGCACTTTTTTTGTCCCAAAGAAATGTCCTTTCTTCTTCAAGGGAGACCTGACTTGAGTTACATTTAAGTGTTCATTGCATGATCTATGTACTCAGTGCTACATAAGCAGATGGTGTACAAGGGTGATAATGTCCCTTTTGCTGTATCCAGGGTACTAACATTTCAGCAATGAACAAAGTCACATAAATGAGCAGTATCTTGATGAAGCAAGGGCAGAAAATGCAAGAATGGATTAGCTGGCATGAAAGTACAGAGAATGATGAAGTCAGCTGGGTTCTGTGCAATGTTCCCCAGTGTGCTGTGGGAAGACAGAGGGGTGTATCATACCTGGAACCTAGACACAGTTTTTTCCCATCACTGCTTTGGAGAAAGTAGGCATTGCCGGTAAAACAAAACAACCAAACATCTATGCTCCAACATTGTTCACCCACCCTGCCCCGAAACTCCGTTAAAATGATAATAAAGGAATTTACACATAATCCTAAGGACAAAGAGGAAAAGATGCAAGATGGTGGCAGCCATAAGATGCCAATGGTGGTGAATGAGTGAGTGGTCCCTGATTTAACACACTGGAGAAAACTCAAGGAGTCACACAAGGGGAAGGAATCCAGTGACCAGATCTCTAACTCAGATTGGTAAATTGGAGGGACCAGGCTGGACTAGAGTCAATCCTCTAGGAGTCTTTCTAATTCAAAAGATTGTTGCCACCCACCACTTAGGGTATATTTACCATTATGAGAATAATCATTCATTTTGTCACTGAAACACAAAGTAAAACCTGTGCATTACCTGAAAAAATAAATTACCTTAAAAATTAGACTTATGTAAGTCCTAAGGCCAGAGCGAAATGGAAAATTCAGTGCCTCTGAGCATGGTGAAGCTCTAGCAAAAGAAAATGATGCTGAACACTGTTGTAGTAGTGAGATTAACTAAGAAAAATGTGTGTCTTTTTTATCATGTTTCATTACTGGACTTAGATTTTACATTTTCCTGTTGAGGTACCATTGTAGTCTCTGGTTTTAATTCATTTTGTTATTTAATCGTAGAATGGGTGAATAAGTTGGTTTCAGTGAATTCACTCTTTCCCTCCCACTGATAGTCTGATTTTTATTCTTGCTTTGCTGGTTTGTTTCTAGTCCATATTACTGTGTTTTTGGACATTCTTTTTTGGTAATTTCCCCCCCTCTCCAAGCCTTTTAATTTGCAGGAATCAATTCTGTCAACATTACTGTGTTGTCAGCTCCATTTCTCACTCTCTTTTTCTGATGATTTTCTTAATTTGTAATTCCTTGTGTGAATCTGCACTCATCCCTCATTCTTCATTAATTTGTTCTATTTTTGTTCCATCATTTTTGTACTCCCCAATCCTAAGGAGTCATTTACATCATTTTGGTTTATTCATGTGCTTTACTGCTTGTGATCATTATTCCCAGAGTGTCTTCTGCTTCTTCCAAATCACTAGCCACTTTCATGCCTTTTGAAACCTTTGAGCTTAAAATGTAAATGCTGGAACATAGCAAACTACATACGTATTATTCATTACATAGTCTGTATTTTTCTCTGAAATTGTACACTTAACTACTAGCAATGTTACTGCAGGTGACTTTCATCCATCCAAAGGGACAGAGAGACTTCATCTCTAAAGTGAATTCCCTAGACATACATGGAATTTACTCTCTAGAAGGATATTGCAAACAATACTTAGACAAATGTGGGCAAAATGTTGACATTTTTCTTATTTTTTCCCTTTGGAGATTTGTAAAACACACAGCAAAATTGAGCTTTTTTCCTTCCTTGTTGCAAAATCTGCACACATATCAGATAAAAAGAACATTCTTACATAGAGTAGCTAAAATATCATAAATGTGTTCTTCTTATAATATCTGAGAAATTCTTTTCTTTTCAGCCACTAATTCTTGTTGTCCCTTGAGATTTGCATAATGGAATTTAGATTATAATAGATGATACATATGAAATACATATTAAATATTCCTTAAAAGGAATCTTTTAGCTATATATGGTCTGAAAACCGTAATATTTTAAAATTTAGTATTTATTTATTTATTCAGTATGAATTTGAGGATTTCTATTATGTACCAGTCAGTGCACTAAATACCAGGAATAAGTTTGCATCATCTATAATGCAGTGCCCCTCTTGAAGATTTTGAGAGTTGGGAACACATACCAAACAACTGAGAAGAGACTGAAAAAATGGAGTAGGAAGCTGAGAAGAAGGGCATGGGGTTCAGTCTGAGAGGTAGAAGACCAGGAGTAAATCCCAAGGAATTGATGTTTAAGCTGAGAGTCAAAAAATGAGTAGTAGCAAATTGGGTGAAGGATGGTGAAATATTCCAGCTAGGCATTCAGTATCTATGTTGGGATGAGAAGTGGTTTGAGGACCCCAAGGCACTGAGGAGACTGGTATGGCTGGACCCTAGTAAACCATCAGCATAAGATTAAGTTGGATTTTTTTTTTCTGTGAACAGTTTATTAATATCAAAATTTAATAAGGCAGATAAAATCTCAACAAAAAACTGATATATCACCCCAATACCAATCAGCACTAAAAAAGAAACTCAGTTTCCAGTTCTCCTTTTGGATTTGATATTTCTCCCTCTAATTCTAGCAGAATTGCTTTGTGTGCTTTAAAGTTCTGATTAGATACTTAAACATTTAGGATTGTTAAGTATTTTTGATGAATCGACCGTTTTATCATTAGAAAGTAACCATTTAGCAATATTCCTTATCCTGAAATCTACTTTGATATTAATGTAGCCACTCCAGCTTTCTTTTGAGTAGTGTTAGACTGGTATGTTTTTCTATCCCTTTTCTTTTAAACTACTTATCTTTTAATTAAAATGGATTTCCTAGATTACATAGAGTTAAATCTTGATTTTTTTCATCCAGTTTGACAATTTCTGCCTTTTAATTGAAGTATTTAGGCCATTTATGTTTAATGTGAACATCAATTTGGTTAGATTTAAATCTACCATCTTGATAATTACTTCCTATTTATTTCATCTACTGTGTTCTTTTTTTTTCTTTCCTTGTCTCTTTTTGGATTAATGGAATTTTTTAAATTATCAATTTTATCTACAATAATGGTTTGTTTAATGTCTAAGTTTCATTTTGTTTGTTTCTTAAGGTTTGCTTTAGGGTTTACAATATTTGTCTTTAAACTAACATGATCTTCTTTCAAATACTATTATAAAGCAATGTATAATAGAAGAAATTTACAACCATAGATTGTTATTTCCCTCCTCCCACCTGTCTTTGTGCTAATATTGTTATTCATTTTATCTCTCTATATATAACTTCACAATGTATTATCATCTTTGCTTTAAACAGTAAATTGTCTTTTGATGATTTTTTTAAATGAGGAAGTATGTTTGTTATATTTACTCACATATTTATCATTTTTGACATTCTTCATTTCCTTTGAGAAGTCAAAAACTTCTGTCTGGTATCAATTTCCTTTTACCTGAAAGACTTTCTTTAACATTCATTATACTGCTGGTCCACTGTCAGTGAAATCTCTTAGCTTTTGAATATCTGGAAAGTCATTATTTTGCCTTCATTTATGATTTTTTTTTGCTAGGTATAGAATTTTAAATTGAAAGATTTTTTTCTCTTTAAATAATCCTTTAATTTTTTTTCTCCACTTCTGGCTTACTTTGTTTCTGATTAGTTTGTCATCATTCTTACTTTTGTTTTTCTGCATTGTAATGTTTATTTTTTAAAAAATTTGCTGCTTTTAATATTTTTCTGTTTATTGCTGGCTTTCAGCAATTTAATTATGATGTGTCATGGTGTGATTTTCTTCATGTTTCTTCTGTTTGGTATCCATTAAATTTATGGGATATTTGGGATTTTGACATTCATTAAATTTTGAAAATGTTGGGTATTAATCCACAAAAAAATTTTTCTGTCTGAGTTCTTCCTTCTGGAACTCCAATTATACATATATTAGGCCACATGATATTGTCCCACCTCTCACTGATTTTACGTTTATTGTCTTTGAGCCTTTTTCCTTTATTTTATTTTTTTGTGTGTGTGTATCTTCTATTTCTTTGCCTTCTGGTTCATTGATATTTTCTTCTACAAAATCTAATTTTCTGTTAATTCCACTTGCCTGTTTTTTACTTCAAGAAATTTTCAATCTCAAGTAGTTTTCATCTCAAGAAGTTTCATTTTGGCTGTTTTTATATTCTCCATTTCTCTCATCAGTATGCCCTTGCTTTCCTCTACTATCTCGAAGATATTGGGATATTTATAACAGCTCTTTTAATGTCCATGCCTGCTAATTCTGTCATCTGTCATTTCTGTGTCTGCTTGTATTGAATAAATTTACTTCTGATAATAGGTCATATTTTCCTACTTGTGTCCAGTTTCTTATTGGATGCCAGACGTTGTAAACTTCACATTATCGATTGTTGGATTTTGTTCTTCTTCATTAATCAGCATTGAAATTTATTTGTTGTGCAGTTAAATTACTTGGAATCAATTTAATCTCTTCTGGAATCCATTTGAGGATCCTTTTAAAACCTTGTTATGGTGAGTTTATCTGTTATGGTGACACACTTCTGAGTATTCTGTCTGATACCCCATGCATTAGTTCTTCCACTGTGGCTGGAACATGGACTAGACCCTCCCTGATTTGAGCTTCAGGGATTTTTCTACCTGCTCCATTGTAGTGTTTCTTAGCCAGCATTAGTAGTTTCCTCACACATATGTAAATATCGGTCCACAGCTAAAGACTCATCAAAAGGAATCTTCTTCACACTCTCAAGCTTCTCCAACATGCAACTTCCTTCTCTTTGCTTTGTAAACTTGGCAGTCTTGACTGCCCCAAGCCTCACATTTGGTCTACTCAACTCAAAAATTCCGCCAAGTTCTTTTTAGAGATGATGTGGTAACTTTCTCCAGGCATTAAGCTGGATGCGAGTGGGGCCCATCTCACTTGTTTCCTTCTTTCACAGCTTACTGCTTTGTATTGACTGAATGTTTACTTGCAGGAGGGTAAATCCAGCTCCTGTTTTGTTGTTTCATCATGGGCAGAGACAGAATTTCATATTTTTAAGTTCTATGTCATTGTGAAGTTTTATCCAATTCTTATTCATGAAGACAGTTGCATTGCTCCTTCAGTGCTGGGGAGTAGACAGAATGATTGAAATGTATTAGAGTTATATGCACAATTGCTATAACAGATAAGCATATTTTTGTAACTTAATTGGAATTATTTTGTAGACAGTTGGAATGCTTTCCAAGTCATTATGAGGACATCCATTTATCTCCTTTCAGATTGTCTAATCAAGATGACATTAAATTTCAAAGTGTTTATTCAAACCTGAAAACATTCTGGAGTCTCAGAATGAGCTAACGGTTATACTTTCTAGATAATGTCTACCTAAGGCTTAGGTGTATTTCTTTTCATTTTGGAAGGCCTTTATAGAAGTAATTCATTTTACTAAGCCTATCCACTCACATTTTCCTATGAAATCAATAAAAGTGTTTTGGTCCTAAATGGGTTTTCCATTCCAAATAAAAATACCCAATTTGCAAATCTAATAGTCTGTTTTAGTTTTTATGTTTTCTGATATCTGTGGAGCAACTGACACTGTTGAAAACTGTTGGTTGACTTTTCAAAATGCTGTCCTTTTCCTAAGAGCTTCATTCTCTCTAGGATTTGGGCTATGGATCTCATAATTTCTTCTTTATCTTTATATTTCTTTCTTTTCCCATTTCTTTAAAATATTTAATGTTTTAATTGAAGTATAGAATACATACATAGAAGTATGCATATAACAGAGTACATCTCAATGAAATTTTCATCAGCTGAGCACATCAGTGTACCCAACACCCAGATCAAGAAAATGAACACAGCCAGCAGCCTGTGCCCCCTCATACCATTTCTGTTCTCCATGTCCATCTCCCACCCCATGAAAACCATTATCCTGACTCTTAACATCATAGGTTAATTTTTCCTAGTTTATGCTTGATATAAATGGAATAATATAATATGTACTCTTGTGTTTATTTACTTTTCTTCAACATTATGGCTTTGAGATTCATAATATTTTTGTTTGTCATTGTAGTTATTTCATTCTTATTTTTGTATATTGATTCAGTGTGCAAATAGATCACAATATATTTATCAATTTTTTTGACTATTGATGGATATTTGAGTGATTTCCAGTTTGGGACTCACAAATAGTACTGCTATGAATATTCCAGTGTGCATTTTTTGTGAGCATATGCATACATTCAGTTGGATAAATACCTACCAGTTGAATTGTTGAGTCATAAGGTATGATTAGGTTTAGCTGTAGTAAATACTGATGAACTGCTTTCCAGAACAGTTTTATCAGTTTACGTTCCTACTTGCAGTGTGTGTGTGTTTCATGTTGCTCCACATCCTTGAGACACTCAGTTTATCCTATTTTTTCCATTTCAGTCATTCAGACAAGTGTGTAGTGGTAACTCCTTAATTTGCAGTTCCCTGATAACTAGTGACATTGAATATTTTTCCATGTGCTTATTGGCCATTTATACATTGCAGTTTGTGAAGTGACCATCTAAGTCTTTTGCCCATTTTTTAATAGATTATTTTTTCTTATTGACATGTAGGAGTTCATTATGTATTTGGCGTGCAAGTCTATGGTCCCATATCCTTTGCTCACCTTTTATATATTAACTATCTCTGAGGATCCATCATTGGTTTTTGTCTCTTCTGATTCTTTACATTCTTCTTGGTGTATCTCACCCAGTGGTTGGCTTCAGCTTCCCTAAGTGTAGACTCTCTCTGAGACCTCACACACCCCTGTCCTCAACTTGCTAGTGGGTGGCCGAAGGGTCAGTGCCCACTTAACCTCAGTAGAGCTGACGTTGTTTACCCAGCTGGCTCTGCCCTGTATGTTCTCTGCGCGCTCACTGTAACTATGCAATCAGGCATATTCACTTATTTCTTGTCCTCACTCTCATTACTTCCATGCCTTGCCCATGAATTCTGGCAGATCGTATCAGACATATCTGTATAGTTGGGTTTTCTCCTCCCTTCACACCACCCATGCCCAGGAAGGACTGGGCCACTCCCACAGCAGACTTCCTGCCTCTAGTCTTCACTCCTCATCTACCCAGTGTTTACTTTCTAAAACTATATTCCATAAAATTGCTTGTTCTATTTCAAAACTTTCATTGACTGTTTTTAAAGCAACTTTATTGAGGTATAATTTACACATAAAACCTTTCACTTATTTGTACATTTCAGGGGTTTTTGTTAGTCAATTCTCAGGTATGTACAACCTTTGCCACAGTCAGTTTTAGACCATTTTAATCATCTCAGGAAGACACTCTGTGTCTGTCACCCTCCTCCCCATTCACCCTCACCTCCACCCTTAAGTAAACCACTCGTCCACTTTCTGTCTCTATATAGAGTTCCCTTTTCGGGGCATTTCACGTGAGTGTAATCATGTAGTATGTGCTCTTTTGTGACTTACTCTTTTCACTTAGCATAATGTCATTAGGAGTCATCCCTGAGTATAACACACGTCAGGGTTTCGTTTCTCTTTATTGCTGAGTATAATTCCGTTGCATGGGTATACCACGTTTTGTTCATCCATTCTTCAGTTGATGGACACTTGAGTTGTTTCCACATTGACTATTAGATATAACACTGCTTTCAGCATTTGTACACAAGTTTTTGCACAGACATGTGTTCATTCCTCTTGGATGTATGCCTAGGGATGGGGCTCCCTATTGTCCCCAGAATTAAGCACATGCTTCTTAGCTTGAGGTCTGACACGCTTATGATCTAGACTTCACAATAAACTTTTGAAATGGAAGCTTCCAAGGATCACCCTTCAAACCTTGGGCATAAGCATATCCCAAGGCTTTAGCAAGTGACAGGTACTTGCTAGGTGCTGAGTAAGTATGTACAGAAGCAGTGATTATTAAGACCCTGAAGCTTCCTCTACAAGATTCTGTGTGACTGTCAGTTCTGCCCTGAAGTTCCTGGTATCCAGTATCTTCTGACTTTTCTCCTGCCTGTGACAACTCAGTGTCCTAACATGTCTTTGCCCTCTGCCTAGAATACGCTTTCCCTTCTCCTTTGGGAAGCTTTCCTCATTTTCCCCAGGTTGGGTTAATTTCTCCATCATTTATGTTTCTGTAGCACTTTGTTGCTAATTCTGTCACAACACTCAGCAAACAGTTATCTTTGATCTCCTAACATGAGCATGGCACCCTTTAGACCAAAAATTCCTTGAGAGCAGTAACATGACTCCTACAGATCTGTGTAACTGAGACCTTGCACAGGGCCTTGCACATAACAGTTGCTCAATAAATACTGTTGCATGAATGAATGCTCATGGCATTGCTTCCTGTACAGTTTCTCCCACATTTCTTCCTTTCACTTTGCCGTATTTGAATTTTAAAGAAAGCAATATTGACTTATTTTTCTTTTTAGAGTAACATTCTCCTTTCTGTTTATCACTGGAGCCTTGGTTATACCATCTGTTATAATGATATAAAATATGGAGAAATCTGCATGCGAAGAAACAGTTCTCCAGAGCCCCTTCCTTTAGTGCCCTTAGTGTTCATACCCCAGGATTTTATACCTTGAATCTCACAACAATATTCTGCAAAATGTTTTGTTTAGCTTTTCTGTTAATAAACTGCAATTATTTTTAAGGAACTTTCATATATACACACAATTCACATTAAGATTGCCTGTGCCCTTACTGGAGGGAGCAAATGTTACTGTATTTAAAGTGCATGCAGCCCTCCATAAAATGAAGTACCATTGTTTAAGCAGATGGATGGTCCCTTAGATGGAAGAAATAAAAGCTGTTGGAATATAGTTTGGGTTTTCTTTTGCTTGTGGCCATATGATGTGTATCTTAGAGAATGAGTTTATGTTACATTATTAAGCTCAGTGGTGTGAAATAGAAAGACTCATGTGAAATACCTAAAAAAATGTAAGGAGAAGTGACAGTAATCCCCCACAGGTCACTTATCTCTTTAACTACTAGGATTAAACATTTATTTTGCATTTTTCTCACAGTCATTTAAATAATTTCATAAGCTGAGTCTTAGAATGTGGCTTACAAGATGAAACTCTACATTTAATTAAGAAATATTTTTATACACACTTATATTTTCAAAAACTGCCATTCTTAACAAGGCTATTTTTATGATACAAGAGAGCAAATTCCAGTATGACTAAATTTCATTTAGTTTGAATTACCCACAGTTCAGTTGACAGACTAGTAATGTGGGGAGGGGAAAGAATGAATCTGGGTGGAATTAATTAGCCTCAAGAGTGACAGTTACCTCATTCCTAACAGTATGTTTTGGGTAATGTCTAATTCCTAGAAAACTCAAAATCACAGTGGTACTATCAGCATTTTTATTTGAGTGGAAAGCTGCAGTGTTTAACTGATAACTATGCTTCTGGTCTGAACTAATTTCTTAGTTAGAAATGATGTTGATATTCTGATTTACGGAGCATTGCTAAAGACTTTGGTTATGTTTCGGGGAGAAAACCATCAAATGATTACTATTTGATGAACACCACTGCCTGGCTTCTCTTTGAGAAAAATCTGTCACTTTTATAAAGTGTATTTTTCTCCACTATCTTTTGACAAATGGCGTTCACTCTGCTGCCAGCTCAGAGATAGCCAGTACTGGCCATGGGGCAAACTCATGGTCCTTCTGGTGACAGAGACCGAGAGAAAGCGGATGGATGTCCAAGTAAGATATCTGGAGGGCAGCAAATCTCATGAATACAGCTCCCCCAAGACTGGGCTTTGTACAGTAAGGACAGCCATATGATGAAATAAAACCTGCATCAGGAAGACTGAGTCCTGGTTCTGCAACCTCCTAGCCTTGAATTCTGGCTCAAGTGACTCCTCTGAGTCTCCACCTCATCTTCTGCAGAGAAGAACCTGTGCTCACCTGGCAGGGCTGTTGTTCACAAGAGTAAATGAAATAACACCTTGAGTTTCATGACATGGCCAGGTACGGCGTGGGCATAATAAATGTTACTCTCATCTCTGCCCAGTGACATGAATTCCAATGTCTAGGGCTTCTTTTTTCTCTTGTGAATATGTGACTGGGTATGCACTTGTTTTTAGAAAGCCATATATAAGCACAGACATCTGGGAAGTAGGTCTTCATGGCGTTTTTACATCTTTTGTTTAATTTTTGGATTCTACAAGTTAATTTTCTTTGGTTCACATAAAGGATACTCCATAAATGAATGAGGCATTCAATAAATGAAAAAGCCAAATGTATGTGAACAGGTTTGCAGACATTTTATTTGTAGTAATCAAAACAGAAACAACTTAAGTAGCCCAGATTAGGGAAATAGTTTAGAAAATCATATTATATAAAATGTCCATACCCATGTAACTTACAGTCCACTATCTATATCTGATGTTCCTCTGCATCCAAAGATTCAACTACCTGCAGATAGTGTAATACTGTAAAACAGTCTGTATGTAAGTGGACCCATGCAGTTCAAACCGATGTTGTCCAGGGTCAGCTGTACTTGTGAAGTCTGTGAAACATGGCATTATGTACATGAAGTAATGTTAAGAGAATGAAGCAGAATCTGTAACAACTGCATGTTTTATGTATGCACATTATGACATAGTTTAATTATATGGGCATGTAGGCAGATGGATCAGAAGAGAAAAATTGAAACAGAATCTGTCATAGGCTGGTGGAATTGAATGTTACTTTTGTCAAAGTTCTCTTTATTAGTGCTACATATTTTCAATGAAAAATGCATTGCTAGTATCTGCAGATACTAACTACTATATAAAAATAGATGAACAGTAAGGACCTACTGTATCGCACAGGGAATGATATTCAGTATCTTGTAATAGCCTATAATGAAAAAAATATGAGAAGGAATATGTATATGTGTAACTGAATCTCTAAGCTGTATACCAGGAATTAGCACGTTGTAAACCAACTATGCTTCAATAAAAAATATATTTTAAAAATGCATTTGTTTTTTTAAAAAGATGCATTGTTAATTGGACACTATGTTCAGAAAACCAACTGTGCTTTTTAAAATGCTTTACGTATGATCTTTAATTTTAATTAAAAAAACTGTGATGAATTTCACTCAGAATTAGCTCTCAATGTACCTTTCAACCAGAGCAGTTTGATCCTAGCAACTAGATTTAGTCATTCAGTCAGTACCTTCTTATTAAGTACCCACTGGCTGTTCTGCTCTGTGCCCTATTCAATAGTGTGAGCAAATCATGGCATTGCTCTTAATGGGCCTTTTGTTCTTGAGGGCCTATATCATTCAATAAATGAATACGAAATGCACAATGTAAATTCCAGTAGTGGTCAGTATCTTGGAGATGGAACAGGGTGTGGGGCAGGGGGTTGAAGAGTAATCTTTTCAAAGTTAAGATCCAGGATAACTTAGCCTGTGGACAAAATATGAGATAAACATGGGCCACATTTTTCAGTACTGGCCTCTCTGTCTATAATAGATTGAGCAATTTTGAATTATTTCGGTGTAGATTAGCCTCATGACAGTTTCTCAGCATAACCACCTGAGGCCAAGCTGATTGAAGGATGAGTTCAGAAGGTGCACTTTACTGACATATTCTTGTGTTGTCTTCTTGTAGTTTTCAGTGAGGACCTTCACTCCAGCCTCTACTTTGTCAATGCATCTCTGCAAGAGGTAGTGTTTGCGAGCACCACGGGGACCCTGGTGCCCTGCCCCGCTGCAGGCATCCCTCCTGTGTCTCTCAGATGGTACCTAGCGACGGGTGAGGAGATCTACGATGTCCCCGGGATCCGCCACGTCCACCCCAACGGCACTCTCCAAATCTTCCCCTTCCCTCCTTCAAGCTTTAGTACCTTAATCCATGATAATACTTACTATTGCACAGCTGAAAATCCTTCAGGGAAAATTAGAAGTCAGGATGTCCACATCAAGGCTGGTGAGTACGGTTCCTTGAACTTTGTTCCTTCTGTGCCTGCCGGGGATCTGGATGAGTAATGACAGACAATATGCCAACAGCTGAGAACCCATGAAAATCCTCTCATTTGTCCACTCTTCTAATGGCTGCTTTGAGATGTCAGAGCATCTCTTGACTGGATCCTAGAGTGCCTTATTTACTGTTGGAACTAAAACTCAAATTAGTGGTTCTCGTCCTCAGTGAAACAAATATACAGATTCCTGTAAATTCACCTGTAGCTTTTTTCTTGCTGAGGTATTTCTATTTTTAGTCAACGTTTTTGCTGTTTGAACAAAGACATGTCAAGAACAACCCCATTCAATGCAGACATACTCCCTAACAACCCTGTTTCTGTAAATCACCAAACACTGAAAAAGGGAGAAATCCTTCAGTGGAACTAACATTAAGTTTGCAATACCATTCTTGGGTCAGTTTTAATGTAGTCACTCAACAAATACTCCTTGAGCTTCTGTTTTGATTCAGGCACTGTGCCAGGTACACAGGGTGGATGGGGGGAAAAGCATGGGTTTCTTCCTCACAGAACTTATGTTCTAATGAGGGAGTCAGACAATGGACAAATAAATCAAGTTGGGTCACAGTTATAATGGAAAGTTGGCTTCTGTTCCAGGCATTATGGTATTTTCTGAGGATGTTGTAAAAAAAAAATGGGGAGAGAAAAAGTCATCAGCTGAGAATCAGTGGAAATCCTATCATCAGTTCAGTCTAATACTGACTGAGATGCTGCTTTGAGATGTCAGAGCATCTTTTGACTGGATTTTGGAGTGCTTCACGTTGCTGGAACTAGAACTTGAAATTAATGATATCAAGTCGATAAGGTCTAAACTATATCCCAAACTTACTGTATTTTAACTAATTGATACTAAGTTTTAGTATTTCACACCCATTGTGTTTGCTTTCATGTCCCCCTCTCTGCTCTTTCCCCTATGACTCCATCCTAAAGGCAGGCAGCAGGGGAGTAGGGAGGGCAAAGGGAGAACAGTGGACAAGGAATTGATGGAATAAAACTGTTGCATCAGTGTTTATTGTTAGTGAAACAGTATCAATCTAATATTCTTACAGTCTTTGTGAAGTTTTTAAAAAAAGGCTCTTTTAACATTTTTGACTGTCACATGTTAAAGTGCTGTCAATAAATAAACCCTGAATCGATTACATTCCTTTTAACATCATACTGCATTTTTTAAATTGCCATTGCTACAAGCCAAACCAGGAATACAATCTGAGGTTCAGAGACGTTGACGGTTATACATACAGGACACAGTGTCATTCTGTACCTTTAATAAAGCCCAGAAAATAATAAACGCAGCTAGACTCCAGTTAGCAAACAATGTTGCTACCTTTCTTAAAGCTTAGCCTTCCAAATACTATGGTAGACTGACATTGTATAATGATGGGGTAAAGAAAATGTGACTTTGATTATTGTCTTAGGCACCAGGTAGCTGGGGGAGCTTTGTAATAATTTCTGCAGCAAGTGTGAAGGTGCTACTTGAAGTCATCACAACATGAACATAATATGAGATGTTTCTGAATTCCTGCATGTGATCTCTTTGATGTAAGCAATCAAACATCAGACTACGACTCGTTCTGCTAGCTAGTCATTTCCCAACTCTAGCTTGATCTCCATGACATGCTCATGAATCCAAGACTTGCATGAAAATGCGGTTAAGAAAGGGAGAAAAACATTGGCTTTAATCAATTGGCGTTGTGAAAAGTTGATACCCCAAATAATTAAAATAAAGCACATGAAATTTGTATAGGAACTTCTAAGGCTGACAAACAGGGAGACATAGTGAATGCCTTCTCCCTGGCAGGCTGACAAGGTTAATGATGTGTCATAAAAACATTTTTATAAACTACAAAGTACCACTTATAGTAAAACCTGAAACTTCAAACAGCTATACTTGTAGGTGTTAATCTGTTATTTCTGCCTTGGGTTTCCTGTCAGATAAAATAATTAAATGCTTACTTCTGTTTTAACTGCTGTTTTCTAAATTTGTCATGGAATGGACCATGTGAGTTTTAGAGGGGTGGAAATTCCTCCATCTTATCTGACATCTATGCAGCCTTCCCCCTTCCATGCTGCCGCATGCTTGCTGTTTATGTGCTGGTGTTCTTACACCTGAGTCTGTCGTACACACCACTGCCATGTCAGTTAGAACACACAAGACCGATAGTCATGTTGCCCAAATGAAATCTCTTTTCTCATTTAATTTTACAACTTCTTATGAGCACATTATGGTTGCAGTAGCCTTTTAGATTATTTATTGGGTGCTTGAAAATCTGGTTTCACCATTGTTATGTCGATGCTAGTACAGAGCTGGATGTCTATTTGGAAGGTCAGGTAAGGGATATTTATGTTACTCAGTGATGGCTGTACTGCAGGTTTGAGCAGAACGACTCAGGGCGTATTCTCCAAAATGTCTCAGTGTCCCTCTCGACTGGCATTGTGGTTTTCCTGGAATAATCCATTAGGTAAAATGGCCTCATAATCTCTCCTTTGGAAGTACATGGAATTCTTATTTTTAACAGTTTTCAGTGACTTTGATTTAGGTCTGACTGTCAACAAAACAAGAAAGGTTCATCCATTGTCTCCTTAATCAGCAATCCTAGTTCTCCTTTAAATAAAATGCTTTCTTGCCCTTTTTGTTCTGAGGACTGAAGTACAGATGGGCGACTTGAAACAGCACTGCCCTGCTGTGTTATGTTTCTCCTTAGCAAATAGTAATTAGCTACATGACCTTGGGCAAGTCAAAACATTTCTAGTGATTGTTCTCTCCTTAGTAAATTGTGGTTAATAACGTTTGACTGGGGCTTCTGCTTATGGCCAAGATAGAGTAGCAGAGACCAAATTTACCCATTTATCTGAAACAACAACAGCACACAGACAAAACATAAAAAGCAACAGTTTTCAAGACTGGCCATCAGTTGGTGAAGGAAAGTGGTCCGTGAGAAACTGGAAGAAACAGCTGAGCCCAGTGATTGCCCCGGTTTACTGCCTTAAGTTTCCAGATAGAGGACAGAATCACCTGCATTTGAAATTTACAGTGGCTTTATTCATACTTGCCAAAAATTGGACACAACAAAGATGTATTTCAGCATGTGAATGAAGAGTGACAGATCCTCTCCTTGACTAAACTTGAGTCAGGCTCCTCTGAGCCCTTTTCTTGAATAGTCCTTGACCTTGACCTTCTGTGTCTGTTATCCCTGAGCCCAGTTTTAGCAAGAATCCTGCTAAGTCATTCCCCACCTTTGATACCTGATCACTCTTGACATCCAGTCATGTTTATCATCTTACCTTTGATGTGAATAAGTCTTGGGCCTGCCTTTGGCAAGAATCTCCTCAACCTTGATGTCTCCTCTTAGTAATTTTCCATCCACTAACCCCCTCACTCTGCTTGTTGGCTATAAATCCTCACTTGTTCTTACTATATTTGGAGTTGAGAAAAAATTCTCTCTCAATTGGAATAGTCATGAGCCCTATTGCAAAAGTCTTGAGTAAAGTCATCCTTTACATTTTAACAAGTATCAGAAATAATTTTTCTTTAACAATAAGCAAACTAGTATATCCATGCAATGGAGTGTTAGTGATAGAAAGAAATGAGCTATCAAACCACGAAAAGACATGGAGGAAACTTAAATGCATACTATTATGTGAAAGCAGCCAATCTGAAAAGGCTGTATACTGTGTGATTCGAACTATATGACATTGTGGAAGAGTCAAAACTGTGGAGACAGTAAAAAGATCAGTCATTACCAGGGGTTGGAGGAGGGAAGGAAGGTGAATAAGTGGATCACTGGACATTTTTAGGGCAGTGAAACTATTCTATATAATACTTTAATGGCAGACACATGACATTATTCATAGAACTGTGCAGCACAGATTGAACCTCAGTGTAAACCATGGACTTTGGTTAATAGTAATGTCTAAATATTGGTTCATTAACTACAACAAATGTATCACACTAATGCAAATTGCTAATAATGAGAGAAACTGTAGGGTGTGGGGACAGGTATATGGGAACTATCTCTACTTTTAGTGAAATTTTTCTTTAAACTTAAAAATGCTCTTAAAAAGTATTCAAAAAATTGAAAAATGCTTTTTTTAATTAAAATCTTTTATTGATTTATAATAATTTTACAATGTTGTGTCAAATTCCAGTGTAGAGCACAATTTTTCAGTTATACATGAACATATATATATTCATTGTCACATTTTTTTCTCTGTGAGCTACCATAAGATCTTGTGTACATTTCCCTGTGCTATACAGTATAATCTTGTTTATCTATTCTACAATTTTGAAATCCTGTCTGTCCCTTCCCACCCTCCGCCCCATTGGCAACCACAAGTTTGTATTCTATGTCTATGAGTCTGTTTCTGTTCAGTATTTATGCTTTGTTTGTTTGTTTGTTTGTTTGTTTTAGATTCCACATATGAGCAATCTCATATGGTATTTTTCTTTCTCTTTCTGACTTACTTCACTTGGAATGACATTCTCCAGTAGCATCCATGTTGCTGCAAATGGCGTTATGTTGTTGGTTTTTATGGCTGAGTAGTATTCCATTGTATAAATATACCATATCTTCTTTATCCAGTCATCTGTTGATGGACATTGAGGCTGTCTCCATGTCTTGGCTATTGTAAATAGTGCTGCTATGAACATTGGGGTGCAGGTGTCATCCTGAAGTAGGGTTCCTTCTGGATATATGCCCAGGAGTGGGATTCCTGGGTCATACGGTAAGTCTTTTCCTAGTCTTTTGAGGAATCTCCATACTGTTTTCCACAGTGGCTGCACCAAACTGCATTCCCACCAGCAGTGTAGGAGGGTTCCTCTTTCTCCACAGCCTCTCCAGCATTTGTCATTTATGGATTTTTGAATGATGGCCATTCTGACTGATGTGAGGTGATACCTGATTGTAGTTTTGATTTGCATTTCTCTGATAATTAGTGATATTGAGCATTTTTTCATGTGCCTATTGATCATTTATATGTCTTCCTTGGAGAATTGCTTGTTTAAGTCTTTTGCCCATTTTTGGATTGGGTTGTTTGGTTGTTTCTTATGAAGTTGTATGAGCTGCTTATATATTCTGGAGATCAAGCGTTTGTTGGTTTCATTTGCAAAAATTTTCTCCCATTCTGTAGTTTGTCTTTTTGTTTTACTTATGCTTCAAGTAGCTTAATATACAAATAGAATAGGAACATATGTCCCAAAGGAATAGATGTTGAAATAAAAAACAATGTAGAAGAAAGATTAGCCAAAATTTTCCAAATTTGATGAAAAGTATAAACCCACAGATACAAGGAGCTCAACAAACCTCAAGCACAAGATACATAAAGAGAAATATATCAAGACACATCATAATCAAATTGCTCAGAACCAATAATGAAGAGAAAATGTTAAAACAGCCAGAGGAAAAAAGACACATTATACACAGAGGAACAAAGATAAGAATGACAATAGATTTCTCATCAGAATCAATGTGAGAAAATAGTGAGGCAATATCTTTAAAGTACTGAAAGAAAAGTGATCTGGAAATCTGGAAATCTATATCCAGTGGAAGTATCTTTTAAAAATAAAGGTGAAATAAAGGCTTTCTTAGACACATAAAAGCTGAAAGTATTCATCAGCAGCTGACATTTACTGGTAGAAATCTTAAAGAGAGTCTTACAATCAGAAGGAAAATGACACCAGGTGGGATCTTAGAGCTACTCAAAGGAAAGAAGATTGATAGAAATGGCAGTTACATGGGTAAATAAATCATGTACATTTTTGGTTATTTAAACTTCATACTTTAAAAGATAATTGACTGTTTAAGCAAAAATAGTAGCAATGTCTTATGTTAATATAGATAGAAGTAAAATGGGTGACAACAATGGCACTAAGTCCTGGAGTAAAGACATAGAGTATTGTAAAGTTCTTTTTCCATTTATATCACCTGGCTATAGATGGTGACAAGTTATAGATGTATATTATAAAACCTAAAGCAATCACTAAAGTAACAAAACAAAGAGTTATGGCTAATCAGCCAACAAAAGAGAAAAAATGCTTAATCCAAAACAAAGAATAGGAAAAAGAAAACAACATATGGTGAAAATAGAAATCAAATAACAAGATTGTAGACTTAAAATTAATGATACTGATAATCAACATTAAACATAAATGTTCCAATAATCTGAATTGAGGTCAGAGATTGCCAAGTTAGATTCAAATGCTGCTTAAAAGAAACACACTTTAAATATGAAGACATAGATGTGACAAAGGTAAAGGAATGGGAAAAGGTATACCATGTTCATCAAATCAGATAAATATAATTAAAAGCAAATATCAAAAGAAAGCTGGAGTATCCTATGTTAATATGAACAAAATATATTTCAGAGGAAAGAATATTATCAGGGCTAAAGGAAGTCATTATGTAAAAGAGGTTAATTAATTAAGAGAGTATGACTATTACAAATTTTTATGCACCTAAAACATAACTTTACAATAGATGACATAATAACTGATGAAACTGCAAAAAGAAACAGACAAATCAAAATGTATAGTTGGAGATTTCAGTGTCCCTCTCTTAGTAACTGGCAGAAGTAGACAGAAAATGAGCAAGAATAAAGAATGCTTGAATGGCACTGTTAATCAACTTGACCCAAATGATGCTTAAATACAGAACATTCCATCCAATGATAGCACAATACACATTCTCTTTAAGAACACACAGATATTTATTAAAATAAACCATATTGTGAATGAAACTGGTCAGATGAATTTTTTAAATGTTAAGTCATATAAAGTATGTTCTTTGACTACAGTGGAATTAAATTAGAGTTACTAACAGTATAATTTCTGGGAAATCCTCAAATACTTGGATACTAAAAAAATACTTCTAAATGATCTATGTCAAAGAAAAAGCAGGAGGTAAATAAAGTATTTTGAACTGAGTAAAAATGAAAGAACAATCTAAGAATTTGGAGAATGTCATTAAAGTAATGTTTAGGGGGAGAAGTTTATAGTTCTAAAAACTTACATTAGAAATGAAAAATGGTCTCTCTTAGTGATCTCAAGTGATCTTAACTCCAGAAAAAAAGACTAAATTCAAACCAATATGAGCAAAAAGGAAATAATAAAGATCAGAGTGGAAATTAGTATATTATAAAACAAAGGAAATCTGTGGAGCCAAAAGTTATTTCTTTGAAAAAGATCAGTAAAATCAATAAAATTGATCCACTTAAGAGGAAAATAAAAGAGAGAAGACAAATTATCAATGTCAAGAGGTTACACTACTATCCTACAGATGTAATCAATATATATATATAGTCATTAATATTTTACATTAGTCATCATTCTGCAGATATTTAAACCATAATAAAAGAATTTTAAGAACATGAATATGTCAATAAATCCAACAACTCAAATGAAATTATACATTTTTTGAAAAATATAAAATGCCAGAACTCATTCAAGAAGAAATGGGCTGAATAGCCCCATATCTATTAAGGAATTTGAATTTGTAACAGAAAATTTTCCTACAATGGAATTCCAGACTCAAATTGATTCACTCTTTTGTTTTTTAATTGAAGTGCAGTCAGTTTACGATGTTGTGTTAATTTCTGGTATACAGCATAGTGATTCAGTTATATTTATATTATTATATTTTATATTTGTTATATTATTTTATAATATATATATATATTCCTTTTCATATTCATTTTGGTTCCCTCTTTATTCTACCAAATACTTGAGGAAGAAATAATAAAATTCTACACAAATTCTTCCAGAAAGTTGAAGTGGAAAGAATACTTCCCAAGTTATTTTATGAGATCAGCATTACCCTGATAATAAAACAAGACAAAGATATTATAAGAGAAAAAAACCACAAATATTTCCCATGAATATATATGTAAAAATTCTGAACAAAATTTTATCAAATTGAATCCAGTGGCATATAAAAAGGATAATACAACAACATATCAAAAGGGCTTATTAGCTCCAGGATGCAAAGTTGATTTTAAATTTGCAAATTAATCAAGGTAATTCACTATATTAACATATTAAAAATAAAACACATGTGATCACTTCAGTAGGTGCAGAAAATCATTGACAAAATACAACATCCTCCTATGATAAAAACTCTCAGAACACTCAGGAATAGAAGAGAGATTTCTCAATTTGATAAAAAGCAGCTAAGGAAATTCTACTGCAGCTGATACCATGCTTAGTGGTGAATGACTACATGCTTTCCTCCAAAGATGATGACTACAAGGATGTATGCTTTAACCACTTCTATTCAACATTGTGCTGGAGGTTGCACCCAATGCAGTATGGCCAGAAAAGTAAACAAATGGCATCCTGATTATAAAGAAAAAATTCATCATCTACAAATGTAGATGCCAATCTTTGATTTAAAAAAGTCTGATGGCATCTACAAAAAAAGCTATTCAAATATGTGAATTTATCAAAATAGAAGTATACAAGATCAACACACACACACATTGTAGGTAGAAAAAAAATTTAAATACTGTTTATAATAGCATCAAAAAACAAGAAATACTTAGGGATAAGTCTGACTCAAAGTGTGGAACACTTCAACTGAAAATTTCAAAACATTTCTGAGAGACATAAAAGAAAAAAAAATTTTTTAATGATTTGGAGGTTTTGGTATTGTTAAGATGTCAGTTCTCCCCCAGATAACCTATAGATTCAATACAATCCCAGTGAAAACCCAGAAGCCTTTTTTTTTTAAAAACAAACAGAGATTAATTAGTTGATTCTAAAATTTATATTGAAATACAGAGGACCTGGAATAGCCCAAAGAACTCTAAAGAGTAGAAATAATAATTCAAGAGGGTTAACACTTCTTGACTTTGATGTATTATAAACCTAAATAATAGAATCCAGAAATTGATCCATACATATATGGACAACTGAAATTTGATAAAGGTGCAAAGACAATTGAGTGAAAAAAAATGTTATTTCAATAAATGATGCTGGAAAATTTTTATATCCACATGCAAAAAAAAGTTTCAATCCATACTTTGTACCGTGTACAAAATTAACTCAAAATGGATCATAGATCTAAATATAAATCAATAAACTTTTAAAGAAAAATGGGAGAAAATCTTTGCAACCTTGAGTTATGTAAAGATTTCTTAGACATGGCACGAAAATCTCAATCCATAGAAAACAAATTGTTACATTGGATTTTATCAAGATTAAAAACTTCTGTTTATTTAAGGATACTGTTAGGAAAATAAAAAGGCAAGCCCCTGCCTGGGAGAAAATGCTTCCAAGACATATATCTGTTAAAGGCCTTTTGTTCAGAAATATGACATCTAAATACTCAATCATAAGAAAACAAACACCCCTATTTTAAGAAATGGGAAAAAGATTTGGAGAGATACCGCAACAAAAAAGATATACAATGGCTAATGAGCACATTGGAAATTTGCTTAGCATCGTTAATCTTCAAGGAAATGCGAATTAACACCACAATACTGTCGATCCCTCTACATATTTAAAATTAAAAACAATGACTAGACCAAGTGTTAATGAGAATATGAAACACATGGGACTCTCATAAACTTCTGGTAGGAAAATGATACAGCCTTTTTGGAAGTTTGGCAGTTTCTTAAAAAGAGGAACACCTACCATATATTCCATCCATTCTGTTCTTAGGTACTTACTCAAAACATATGTCCACACAAAGAGTTTGATATGAGTGTTCAGCTTTATTTGTACTAGCCAAAAATGAGTCCGAGCCCACCATCAGATAAATGAGTAAACAGATTGTTACTTACTTACACAAGTGGATGAAAAGGAATGGATTATTGATGAGACAGTAGCAGGGTGGAATTTCAAAACAGTTATACTGAATAGAAAAAAACCAGGTAAAAATGTGTGTACTATGTGATCTTATTTATATAAAACTCTAAAACATGCAGACTAATCCATAACGGTGGAAAGCACTTCAGTGGTTGCCTTGTGAAGTGGGGGAAGGAGGGATTACATAGGGGGATACATAGACTTTTGGATGATGGATCTGTTTTTAATCTTAATTATGGTGGTGGCTTCTTGGGTGTGTGCGTATGTTAAAACATCAATAAACATTTGCAGCTTGTTGAATGCCGGTTATATCTTATAAAGGTGTTTTAAGAAAAGGCAAGTGATAGCATGTGTCTGACCTATTAGAGTTGTCTTGATGTTCATATAATAGCATTAGGTAATAATAGTTGCACAGATGGTGGACATCTCTGTACCTCTCTGCCCAGCCCACAATAACCCCCTTAATTGTCTCTTGCATCTACCTCATACACAATGCCCCAAGCCGCATTTTGCCTCCACCTCCCTAATCCCTCCCAGTGACCACTGCTGCCCCTCTGATCCCTCTGGTACCCCGAGCCCTTCCTAGTCCCTTCCTCCTTGCGCTGTCCAGCAAACACTGACACCCTGCGTCTTGGTGGGCAGGGGTGTGGGTGGAGCGGGTGCACACACTTGAAAGTTGGGCATGGAGGATGCTGTCCCTGCCCTAGGCTAGCAGCACCACAGTGCATTTGCAAGCAACTTGCCTGGGGAATGTCTCTTACCCACCTTCCATCAGAGACCAAGAGTGTCCAGGCATGGAGGTTGCAACCCCTTAGGGGTCACTTGTCTATTGTGGGTTGGGGCAACGTTTGTGCATATGGGAAGAGGAGATTGCCTTTCCCATCCTGGCGGGGGCGTGGAGCATCAAGGCAGCAACTGGCAGGAAGCAGGCCCTTCAACAGGTGGGCTGTTTGTGCTGAGTCATGGAGGGTCTCGGGAGCCTGAGAGGAGTGGAGAATTTCCGTCCACATACCATTCTGAGCAGATGGGGTTCAGTGCACCATAGGAGTATCCCTGCTTTGAGAAGATCTGGGGCTGGATTGGGAGATGGGGAGATGAAACAGTTGCAGAGATTTTTAACTATGACAGTGCAGTGGTCCTGATGCTGGTGAGGCCAATAGTCAGCTAAACGGAGAGGGCACTCCATGGTATGTGTGCACGTTACTGGGACTGAGGGTTCTCAGGATGCGGGACTTTGGATGCTAACAGAGAAGGTGCCCAAACTCTAGGTTTGTGGCTCCTGTGATGAGGCCTCGTGGAGGAAAGACACTTCCTCTATCTCCACCTGGGCACTTTCTCTTGTCTCTGTTGTCTCCTGGCTGAGACATAGAACTTGGCTCCTTTCCTTGATTTCCATTAAAAATTCCTCCACCTGAGCCATTTGTTTACTGAAGGTTTGGGGAGATGGATTGATTTTATAGCTTACAAACAAATATCATGCAGACACATAAACTTCATTTGGACTCATACCCCTGCTTAGGTGACCCTGTCCCTGGGATAATGGACTCTTCCTGCAGGCCTTCGCCACTGACCTGTTCTCTTCTATTCTCTGCCTTTTCTGTCTCCCACTGTCCACTAGGAGCAAATTCTTATTCACTGATGAGTTTGATTAGTTCACCTGTCTCTGTTGCCTCTTTCCAACTTATGGCCATAGACTCCACTCTCCACAAAGGTCTGTTCATCGAGGTATTTTTCTGTGCAGGCAGTTTCCCCCTCTGTGTATAATGATGTTTCTGGGGTCAGGCCCTTGAGTACCTGAATCATTGCCCAATGGATCTCTTGCAGATGTGGAATTGTCACATGAACATCACATCACACTGCACACAGAGTGCAGGAATGAGGGTCTTGGAAGATCCCTAAACTTCTGAAAGTCTCTCCGGTTTGAGATGAGAATGAAAATAATTCTCCAACTTAGGAAAATACAAAATACTAATGTTAAAAATGGGACTGGGATCAATCCTCTTATCAGTACTTTTAACAATGACACTCTCCAATGCTGGAATACTTAGCAAACCACGGAGCTAGCACCGATCTTAAAAGTACTTCTTTTAGAGCATTCTTTACGTCTGCCCATTAGGAGATCTCCCTTCAGAAGCTCACTCTTACCTCTGTTGATATATTCATTTCTTTTGAAATTAATTTCATGGCCAGTTTTCTTGACATATATTTGTCCCATAAATGACTAAAACTTTTTAAGAGCTGATTAGATGGTAAGATAAGTTGTCTCTGTGGATATCTTAGAAAATCATAGACTTTTAGAATTCAGACCTTGGAATCTTCCTATCCCAACGCCCTCATTTCAAATTTGAGGAAATGAAACTCTGGAGAGGTAAGGCTTATACCTACACTTACAGAGTTAGAGGGAGGCATAACCTGGGTTGGACACACCAGTGTCTCCTTATCCTGGAGGCCATGGTCTTCCCCACATTGGGAGATGGTGTGGGTCCAAGTAGCTTTACCCAGCCTGTTCATGGCAGGCATGTTTCTGGAGCTTTATCCACATTAACTGATTGAGTCATCAGAATGGACTTACTCGGTGAATACTTTTATCAAAGTCTCCATCATATAGTTGGCAAGAGAACTGCTCACTGGGTGAGTGGTAGAGCCTGGATTTGAACTCAGGCAGGTGGGCTTGCAGGATGGGCACTGGACCCCAGCACTCCCGTGCTCTAGCCCAGACCTCTAGTTTGTGGATGTCCCCTCGGAGCACTTTTCTGGGAGTGTTTGGGCAGGCTCCCTTATCAGCATCCTTCCCTCAGTGATGGGGGCAGAATGACTGTTTACAAAACTGCTTTGCGACTGTCGTGAAACAATTCACTGATGAAGAGTTATTTTAATTGTTGCATAGTTTCAAGGATTCCCAGGAGAGGTTGCTGTCCTGATTTTTTAACTCTTTCTTGATGGTCTGATTTTTCTCCCTTGGTCCTCAGAGGACATGGAGGGAAGTTCCCTATCATCATAGCTTCTGTTTAAGAAACTACTTCTCACATCCAGATGCGCTTAGGGGGTAGATGAACTATTTTTAGGCATACTCATGCCCTTTAGTTCTAAGTGTAGTTTATTGTTAACAGAATGA
This sequence comes from Camelus bactrianus, assembly GCF_048773025.1. Taxonomy (NCBI): domain Eukaryota; kingdom Metazoa; phylum Chordata; class Mammalia; order Artiodactyla; family Camelidae; genus Camelus; species Camelus bactrianus. The sequence continues at coordinate 4,423,655 of NC_133539.1, forward strand.
AGGTCTTTAAGTCAGGAAATGTAGGTTTCTTAAATATTTTTCCACTAAATATATTTGATGCAGTTAATCCATGTAAGATACAATGTGTATGTTCTGGAGAGATACTTTCAGAATGAGGATATGTGTGTTACCGGCATCCTCTTCTTGCCTTGCAGTTTTACGGGAGCCCTATACAGTCCGTGTGGAGGACCAGAAAACCATGAGAGGCAATGTCGCGGTCTTCAAGTGCATTATCCCCTCCTCCGTGGAGGCGTACATCACCGTCGTCTCATGGGAGAAAGACACCGTCTCACTCATCTCAGGTAGGCCCTGGGCTACCAGGCTCGTCAGTCACAGCTTGTTCTGGGTGTCTGATTGGGTCTCCATGTATCTGCTCATTATAACTAAGAATTAGTATGCTGAAGGTTGATGCTGTTTCATGATTAAATGTGTTATTAGTGTTTCATATTGGTTTATGCAGCTCGAATCAGACATTCTGCAGTGAGTTGACTGATGGATGGAAATTCACTTCTCTCACTGTGCATATTAGGAAAGTTGGGTTTTATTGCTGCTCCCAGGAACAGGGAGGTAGGTTGATTGTGTCTGTGGGAGACCTCGGCGATACTGAGGACTGATATCGTGAAACTATGGAAGTCCTGATTTCATGCTGTCCTGATTCTCTGAGGTGTCTTCAGAGCAGTGTGGTATCTCTGGCCTCTTTCTTGAACATTCTATTCAGAATATATATCCAGCACTGATACTGAGAGAGATTTATATATATATATATATCTGATACTATATGTATATATATCTGATAGTGAGATAGAATATATAAATAATATGTTATTTAGGTACAAATATAAGTATTTTTTTGTGTTTTTTGTATATAAGTATTTGTACCTAAATAATTTCCTCATTTATTTTTGGTATCTAGAAATGATACAGCTGAAATTTAGCTTCTAAGAATCTGTGGCTCTTCTTTTCTCATGGTTTTTAAGCTGAATTCTTGCTCCTTGTTACTTGCCGGGAAAGGCCAAGGTGGGTACTATGCTCAGTTTTCCTGTTTTGCACATCTTTGGATAATGACTGTTGGCTGCTTTTGGACAAGAATTGTAATGAGCATTGAATATGGTATAAAAGGTTATAAATGATTGCTTCTCTTTCTGTGTCTTTGTGCCTGCACACACACATTCTAATGTAACTCATGGATACTACCAACATTGTGTCGACTTATAGAGATGAGAAACTGGAGCTAAACTCTCACGGTGATGGAGCTTTTTTGTTTTTTGGCTTATTGATTTGCTAGACAGTACAGGTTACTATTATAACAAGGAACATTAAAAAATCATTAAACCATTAAAAAGTCCAAATGAAAAATTAAATCTTTGGTCTTTAAAGCGCATTACAGTAAACTATGAAGTAATAGATGTTTTTGGCTTTCTTTAATATCATCTTCACAGTGAATTTGAAGTCTCTCACACTTCACTGAACAATAAATTCCTTGCTGTTATGTTGATTAATCATAGTAATTTGTTAACTTAGAATACTGAAAAAATACTCAGCTTAAAACCTGAAATGTGATTGCCATAGTCAGAATAGAGACTCACCTGTACAATTTTATTTGCTAATTTTGATTGCTTAAGGGCCTTAATTGCTCTTCTTTAGAGGTCATTTCAGTTTCTTGACCGCAGATGGAGAGATTTGATGACAAGTCGGTCTGGCTGGGCCCAGAAGCAGAGTCAGGAGCATTCAGTGTACATGGCGAGGGCTTGTGGGTTTGGGGAAGGGGAGAAACTGGGGAGATATTTGCAGTCTCCCACACTCAGAGGTCTAGGCCTGTTCAGTCTCTACCATCTTGTAGCAGCCGTCAAAGATGCAGCCTCAGCGTCTGCCCTGGAAGGGGGCGAGAGCAGGGGAGAATTACCAGAATGACAAACTGTCTCTGAGTGCTTCTACTTAGAGATGACACATGTCATTTCTGTTCATATTTAATCAGCCAAAGCAAGTCACATGGCCACGTCTGACTTCAGTAAGACATGTGCCTGAAAGGAGTGTGCCTGAACTGGGAATCTGGGTGAGAAACAGAAATATCTACCATGAGGTCATGTATCTGTATCTATATCGGTATCTGTATCTGTTATGTTTCCCAGATGTCTTTAATTAGTGTTATGTTTATATGCAGGTTTCACCTTTTTGTAATCTATGTGAATAGACTTTTTTCTCCTTCCAACATGAACCTAATTAAAATAAAACGAGAGGAGTTTTGTATCTGGTGCTTGGAGAGGATGCTGACGTGCAAATACACAGTTGACATCCTGCTGATAAGAACTGATGGCCCCGTGTCCCCTCCTCAATCATATTGGCACTTTGTCCTTTGGCAAAATTTTTAAAGCAACAGCGTGGACAGTGGATAAGCACTGGGCTTTTCTTTTTTCACAAAAGTATCAGAAAACCAATATTATACAGGCTTTTGCCTCATTAAGGAATACATCCATAGTAAGTTTTTGTTTGTTTATAAGTGAGCCATTTAAACAGACATAAGTTGTCCCCAAGATGCTCCACATGGCATAGAGAGAGAGAGAGAAGTATACAGAAAGAAAGAGAAAGGTGTTTATACTCAGCTAGTTGAACCTGAGAACAGGGCCCCATAGCCATGTTATAATCTGCAAGTAGAAAGTCCAGAGTTAAGCCTCATAATGGGACTTACTATCGCTTACAGTCAGACCCTCCTCTTGTGCCTCAGCCCCATCCTCTGAGGCTGCAAAAATGCTCAGGGAAGGAGGTGATGAAGCCACTAGAAATGGAAAAATAGTTAAAACAGTGGGACTCAATAAAAACCAGTTTGGAGTGGTTTAAGTGAATTTCTCTTTAGGGTCCGGAGCCCAGACTGTGGCAGGGCACAGGTAGCCACACATAGGAGGCAGGGAGGCTCAGAGGAGGAGGCTGGGACCTTGCTCCAACACGTCCCAAAGGCCTGGTGGTGGGGGAAGCGCTGGGGATTCTTGACTATAGGGGAAGACACTGCACAGCAGAGAGGTCCCAGGGACCAAGGGACTTTTCCTGCCTGAACTGGCTCTGAGTTCCGGAAAGCCATCTGGATGCTATATGCACAGCAGATGGGCTGTAAAAGGTTAATTTGTCTTTACTTGGTAAATACGCTGATAATTCCTGAAGCTCCTTGTTGAACTTGTTTAGATTTAGTCATTGTCATTGGCTGTCACTCCACCTCTCCCTTCCCTGGATAGTGAATCTGGCTGGGAAGTTTGTCCCAGGAAGCACGCCGACTCTGCATGGACCACTTCCTTTAGTTCTGGTTCTCCTGGTGGAGAAAAGCAATGAACTAAATCAGCCACAAAACAAGCCAGCGTAAGGATCCTAAGTAGTGATTTGGGGGTAGGATTAGAGGCGTGCTGGTGGTGGCTGACTTGAGAAAGCTCGGAGCTAACGTCAGTCAGGAGAGGGTGCGGAAAGTGACCCATGCAGGTGAGACCTGTCTACTGTGAGGATGTTGGGTACCACTGCTCAGCTTCGTGGTTCAGAGCACCCCTAGGGGAGGCAGAGCAGTGAAGGGCTGCTATTATCAGGGGAGCCTTGGGGCTTGAAGCCAGGGCTCTTTGTAAATCTTGGCTAAGGTCAATGAGTATCTGTTGTCTGGTCATTCCTTTCTAATGAAACAAAAATTAACATGGTTGTATTCCTATAAAAAGAAATAAAAAGGTTTCTTTTGGCACAGCTTACTAATTTTGCCCTTTATCTTGGTTGAGAGAATAAATGACTGGGTTACGTTCTTGTAGGGGTGAGAACACAGCCAAGGTCCGTCTGGGTTTCCATGGGAGCAGTGTGGTGTCACTAGCCATTCTGACAGTGGCATTCATTAGCTTAGTGCACATTGGGTCATGCATTGATTTCTTCCTAGGGCAGGTTTGAGTTGGCCTGAATGTCGACTCAGGAATCAAGTTGTGCCTCTTTGTCATATGAGGTCATTAGCTCAATGATGTTAAGAATGTAAATGCATTCATGTATTTTGAACAATCTTGGGAAGGAATACTCCAGTGGTCTTGTTATAGCTTGAATGCGTCCTTCATGTTGCGGGCCTAACCTCCAGTGAGGTGGTGTTTGGAGAGGGGGTGCCTTTGGGAGGTGATGAGGGTGAGATGTGATCACTAGGGTGGGGCCCCAGGGATGGGATTAGTGTCCTTATAAGAAGAGAACAGAGCTCTCTCCCCTTCATGTGAGGATGTGGTGAAAGGCGGTTATCTGCAGCCCAGAAGAAGGCTCTTACTACACCCCCACCACACCGGCACCCACATCTCAGACTTCCCTCGTCCAGAACTGTCGGAAGAAAGCGTATGTTGTTTACGCCACTCTGTCTGTGGGCAGCAGCTGGGGTGCCATCTGGGACAGGACTGAAGGAAGGAATCCCATAATCCCCACCAGAGCAAGGAAAGTCTCATCACCTGTGATGATGCCGTGTCCCTGCTTCACCTCTGCCTGGGCTCCTTCCTGACCCCAGGGCACTCACTGCGAGCTTGACCTTCACTCTTGGATTCCGGCACAGCAGATGCTCCAAGGCTTGTAACTGTGTGGGGAACAAATGTCTAAGGCCCGGGCACACACTGTGCATCCAAGGTCCTCCGTTAACATGCTGTCTTACCTAACTGAAATGAGCTAGGATAAACGAGAGTGGTGAGGTCTGAGAGCATTTTTAAAGCACCCTTATCCCTGCTCTTCCTCTAAGCAAAAATGAGAACCTTTTGAATATCAGATACAACTGTAGCCCAGTGAAAAGGTGTAGTTTGGGTGGGGACGTGCTTTGGGGGTGCTGCTGATGCCGAGCAGGTACCTGGGCCCCCGTCCTGCAGGAGCACAAGAGCACCAGCTTCACGTTGGAGCTTCACTGAATGGCCTATTATGAATTTCTTCCCCATCAGGGAGGCCAGCAACGAGAGAGCCCAGCATTCCGTGTCTGTTTCCTATGATAAAATTCTGAGAATCTTACGGAGGGTTTAGTTACATTAACATCAAAGACACAGCCCAAGGGTAACCAGATTTGGAAAATAGAAAAAGCAAACATTTTACTGTTCCCCGAGAATCTGCCTCCCTCTTTAGCACTGGCTGGCCCAATTTTCTGTGACAATTTCCCATCTGAACACCTCTGCTGGTGATGACTCAAGGAGAATTTTTTCTCTTAGGATCAATGAGTTCAAGTCCAAGGATGATTATCTTTGTCCTGTATTTCAGGTAAAAGTGAACAATTTTTTGCCCACATTAAATATCAAAGTACATCAGCCCAGCACTTCACATGAAACATTTGTTGTGGTTTTTGGATGCCGCATTTGGGTCCGGTCATCATAGATAAGGTAGGACCTGTGCTTTAAGAAGCATCCCCCTCTCCAGGGCCCTGGGAGATGGCTTCTGCTCTTAGAGAGCTCCGGGGAGAGATTACTGCACTGTGTGGGGTGTGAGTGCTGTGGGCAAACGTTACAGGAACACAGACCTTGGAATGATTTTGCCTGAGGAGGTAGGGGATGTTTCACAAAAGATGTGAGCATTTAAGAAAGTCTGTGCATTTTAGGATGGGGAGAACAATTACATTATAGATATGAGGCAAGGTTTTCTTTAAGCACGTTTCAGCAAACAAACTAAAACCAGCGATGTGATCTTTTCTCTTCGGAGCACAGCTGTTGGGGGCAGAGAGGGTGATGCTGTGGTCGGTGGTGCAGGACCTGTGGCTCTGTTACCATCACACACAGCTCTGGGAGCCCATGCTCCCTCTTTCTCAGGCACTTGCATTTTACTTTTACTTCTAGTCATTGGGCATTTTCAAGGCAATCTGCTACATAGCTACTCAGGTTGCCATGGTGATGAGACCCAGTTCTGCCCTCAGTGTGCTTATGAGTAAAAGGAATGAGACCAACATCAAAATGATTAAGGAGCAGACCTGTAGCTTCACCTGAAAGCTTCATCTTTGATTTTTAAGGTACCACAGAATTCCACAATTAAAAAAGCATTTATTTAACATTCACTGAAAAGAAATTTATAGGACCAAGTGGAAACTGTAAGAGAAATCACTCTCTCTCCATCCATTGACCTATTATTAATACTAGTTATTATTTATTAATAATTAATTATTAATTATTCTTAGTACAGGAGGTATGCAGGAGACTGGAATTCAAAAAGTGGAGAGATATAATATTTTCACTGTGCTGTATTTTTGGGGAGTAGGACAACTGAAAAATATATTTCAGGTGAAAGTTTACTGGAAGAGGGGGTTCTGTTCTTTTTCTTTTTAAAAGCCATTAATGGATGATAATTTTGCCATTTAAGTCTGTTGCTCACTAAATGAGTTTTTACGTGTTACTCTACAGCCATCTGAAAGTAATTAAAAACAGGATTGTTTACAGATCTGGAGGAAGTTCACATGACAGTGAGAATAGAGGTCATTTTAGATGAGCAGCAGCTCAAGCCTGACATTCCAAAATGACCCACTAATGAGACCCTGGAAGACCCAGAGCAAACAGAAAGCCTACTAACAGCATTCATGAAGAAGACAAATTCCCATTCTCAAAATTAGAAACTGTGCATTGTAGATTATAGCCTGAAACAAAAGAAAATGATGTTTCTGACTTCTAAACTCATGAGACAGGGAGACAGACCCTTTAGCAATAGATGTGTTAACATTATATTTAAACAAAGAAAACAACCCCAAGAAAGTATTGAGCCTGGAAAGTAAGTAGCAGATTGAGCCTGGAGCATCTCTGGAGAGAGAGAGAGAGAGGGAGGGAGTGTGTGTGTGTGTGTGTGTGTGTGTGTGTGTGTGTGTGTAAAACACCCCATCTGCTCTGAAGCTGAAGCTGTTGGGTCATTAGGTCAGCCTAAAATGCCCCTTGATTTCCTACTCCAAGTATTACTCCGAGAATATGGCTTCTAATTGCAGCTCTGGCTCAGATTAGCTGGGTGACATAGGGAAATGCTTCCTTTTTTTTTTTTTTTTTTTTTTTTGCTGCAGTTTCCACATAGGATAAAAGTTGGTTTCACTGGTTCTCCTCAAGATAAAATAGGAGGATACTAAAATCTCAAATTGAATATTCCACTTCTCAAGCCAACGGGTTTCCAAGTTATTAATTTTTTCTTCTTATATTTAATCTCATAGAACTTTAATTTTATGCATGTGTCAGGGGTTGGGTCATTCGCTAGGAAGACTCTCAGGACTCTGCATATAGTCTTCCTGTTATCACAGTGTGAAAGAACTCAGAGCAAAATCGGCAAAGGGAAAAGTCACATAGGGAGAAGTCTGGAGGAAACCAGGTGCAAGCTTCCAAGACTTCTTTCCCCATCAAGTCACAGGGGATGTGCTTAATTCCCCTGGCTAAAAGCAGTGACAACAGGTGGATACAAAATACAATCCACCAGGGAGCTCTTTAAAGACTTGGTGCCCAAAGTTTTTACTGGGGGAGCTGATCAGGTAGGCAAGTGCCTGGAATGTCCCCAGATTCCAGACTCCTAGAAGGAAAGCAGGTGTTGAGTCTAAACCCTACTAGTCATACAGTCTAGGCTCAGTGAACCACTCTTATCCATCAGGGATGGATCCATCCTCATTATTCTCACTCATTTTTTTCCACTCACTCAACCATCACTTTTGGAATATGCCCACCACCAAATGCTGGAGAAATCAAGTGAATAAGACAATCTGTACTTTGAGGATTTTGTTACCTAATAGACATATAGTCACAGGCTTTAGCTAGATCTCACCCCAAATTCTTTAATATCCCCAAACACATTGACCCAGATCCTTTCCTTGCTCCACGTGGATGTCAGTATCATTTTATGTTCTGCTATTAGGGACCTCCTCCTCGATCTGTTCTCTACCTGTGATGTTTGGTTCTTTCTGAACATAAGGAACAGACAGTCAGCTGAGTTTAATCAGATGTAATTTGGACCTAAGTGCATTTTTTGGTCTCTTGCTCATTTGTGAGATTTCATTTCAGGAAAGTTGAAGAGACTAGCTGGATCATTCATGAAATATTATCAGGCAGTGATGACAATACTGCTTATATTATCTTCATCTTCAAGCTAAAATCAGCTGCCCTCCTACACTGCCCTGGCTGACTTTTTTGTCTCTATTTCTGCACTGTCTCTTTCCTTGAGTTCACATCTTTTCTTCCCTGCTCAGAAATGTGAATTGACCCTCAAACTCAGTCCTCACTTCCTTCCCCTCTCAATCTCCACTTTCTCTGTTGTTCTTGTCATTCCTTTCCCAGGCTCCATCCATCACTTCTACATAGATGACCCTGACTTTGGACCTTCCTTTTCTCCTGGGCTTGATTACTCCCCACTGCCTGCCCTCCACCCCCTGCCATTTCCAGCAGAGCGTAACTAACACAGACTCAGCATTTCCCGCACCATGAACGAATTTGCCCTCATGTTACTTTTTTTTTTTCCAGATAGTGACTATTAGTTTCCAGAGTATCACAACCTAGGTGGCTTAAAACAACAGAAGTTTATTGTCACAGCCCTGGGAGACAGAAGTCTAAGATCAAGATGTCTGGAAGATTGTGCTCTCTCTGGAGGCTCTAGGGGAGAAATTATTCCACAGTCTGTCCCTGCCTCTGCTGCTTCCTGCAGCCTTGGTGCTCCTTAGCTTGTAGACACACCACTCCAATCTCTGTCTCTGTCATTACGTGTCTGTCTTCCTCTGTGTGTGACTCTGTGGACACCAGTCCCTTTGGATTAAGGACCCACCCTACCCCAATATGATCTCATCTTGACTAATTACATTTGCAATGACCCTATTTCCAAATAAGGTCACCTTCTGAGGTTCTGGGAAGGAAGAAATTTTGGGAGAACACTGTTCAGCCCACTACCTTAACAAGTACTTCCATTTCCTTTTGACTGTCTCTTTCACATATTTTATATCTTTATACCTCCTGCTTGACACAGAATAGACAACTGATAAATGTGTATAAAGGAGACCCTTACAAAAATTATTTTAAAAGGAAGGAAACAAAAAGCAGAAAGCCTCAGCAGTGTGACGAGAAGTGTGAATCCCCGGCTGTTCCTGTGAGGCCCCAGCCCCGCCCCACAGGGTCAGAATGCCATCTGGCAGCCACCCCATCAGCTGCCTCTCCTTCAGCTGTGTGTGTCACACTGGGCTGGAGGCCAGGATGGAGACAGAATCAAGATGGTCCAGGGCCAAGACATTAGGGGCTGTAGGCAAACTGCTTGACTTGCATTTTCAGATCATGCTGTGGACTGGATCGTGCCGCCCACCCCCAGATTCATAAGGCCTGACACCCAGTGTGGCTATATTTGAGATGGGGGTCTTTAGATGGTGATTAACATTAGATGAGGTCATAAGGGTTGGGCCCGAATCCAACGGGACTGTGTAAGAGGAAGAGAGACGTATGAGTACCCAGCAAGGAGGAGAGATTTCACCAGAACCCAACTGTGCTGAGACCCTAATCTCAGACCTTCAGCCTCCAGAGCTGTGACAAATAAATGTCTGCTGTTTAAGGCCCCCAGTCTGTGGTATTTTGTTATGGCAGCCCAAGATGACTAACGTGGATAATATGCATATAAACTCACTTTCTGAATCTAATTCTGCAATTTCTGAAGCCCACGTTACAGTGCTTCCCTACTCAACGTTCTGGGCTGTGTAATACCACAGAAGGTGATATGAAGCAGTGCGATGACACAGTGAGCACTCTTGTTTTTGAGAAATGATTCTATTTTCAGATATAGTGGATTATCTGGCTTCTCAGAGTCCTGTGTTTCCCTTCTCTAAAGTAAAGGGTGTTATTTATCAGTGGAAGAATGAATAATATAGCGGCTCCCCCATCCATGGGGGATACACTCCAAGATACATTCCAGTGGGTGCCCGAGACTGCAGAGGGCAGCAGACCCTACATACACTATGCTTTCTCCTGTATACACATACCTATGTTAACATTTAATAATAAATTAGGCCCAATAAGAGAATATCTGAAGTGCCAGCGTCACTACTCTTGCATTTTGGGGCCACTGTTAAGTAAAATAAGGGTTACTAGAACCAAGAGGGCTGCTAAGTGACTGACTGGTGGGTAGCTCATTCTCTGTGGATACTCTGGACAAAGGGATGATTCATATCCCACGCAGGATGGAGCGGGATGGCGTAAAACTTCATCACGCTACTGAGAATGGTGCACAATTTAAAAGTTACAGTTTTTTTTCTGAAATTTTAATATTTTTGAGCCGCAGTTGACAGTAGGTATTGAAACCTTAGAAAGTAGAACTGTGGATAAGAAGGGACTACTGTAAATTTCCCAAATGATTAGTGGTCTGAAAACTTACATGCAATAAAATTCTTTTTTCCCTGAATACCCCAAATCCCAAAGTCAGTTCCAAGGTCACCGTAGTTATATTGGATAAACAGTCACTTAGTACTGGAACGTCTATAACTGAACCATATTTGGAAAATTGCATTGAGAATTGCTGTGTCCACACGCAGGGACATAATGAGAAGACTACAGACTGTTTCAGTCTGTGTAGTTTCTGGAACATTGGGATGATGATAGTATTGACTGTTCAGAGTTGGGCTGTATGAAGACTGAAAACCAGCACACATGGCTATGCAGGAGAGCCTCGTTGAGATATTCTTTTCAGAAAAGCTGATAAGCAAATACAGTAAATAAACCAAAACAGACTTTTAAAAATTTCCCAGGTGGGTCATATGTTCAGGCTTCTGCCAGACTTCTATTTTGGCATGTCTACATGAGGGCTTGAGTTTGAATTCAGGGAGGCCGGGCTTTGGGTTCCAGTTTCACAGCTGTGAGAACTTCAACAACTGATTGCCTCTCTTTGGAACTGGGTACAGTGTTTAAAGATTAGAAATTTCGGGACAGGTGCTCCATGAATTCTACATATTTAGCCAGGTCTTGATCTCTAGCTGTGAGAGGCTGGAGTCTGAAGCCAGGGTGTAGGTCCGTGTTCCAGACCCACCACAGACCAATGGGCTAATCACGTAATTTTTCTATGCCTCAGTGTCCTCAGTCATGAAATGGGAACGATAGTAAAACGTTGTAGCATTTCAATGAGTTGATGTGTGTAAAGTGCTTAGAACAGCGTTTGCCATAAATATTGGTGTCGTCGTTGTGATATTATTATCTTCCACCAATCTGACATGTTCCTACTCCAGAAACTGGGTAGTCAAGACTCCTTGCTCCAAAACAAAGGAGTTGCTTGTGTGAAGGGAGTAAAAGCAGAAATAATTCTATTTAAGAAGAGCTGTTAAAATTCAAGGTAGGCTGAAAAAGTCATGGATAAATGATCTAAAATCTTACAAATTCAGTGGAAGAGCATTAGAATGCTACTGAACTAATAGTAATTTTAACAAAATAAACAACTCTTTATTAAATGTTTACTTTTTTGGAACAGAAATTGGATGATGTAAAATGACCGAAAAACTGCAATGAAATGATCTTATTTTTTGCCTTAACCATCACAGATAAATCAGAATATATGCTTGCAGGGAGGGTTTGGACCTAAATTTAAACACTTGCAACACATTTGGGTTATTAAAATAGCTGACAATGTGTGTCAGATTGTGTCTGACAACCTCACAACAATCCCATGGGTGGTTATTCTCATCAGCCCACTTTACTGATGAAGAAACTGAGGCACAGAGAATTTCAGTAACTTGCACAAGATCCTACCTTGCAATTCCCCCCTCTAAAAGACAGAGATTTGTGTTTTTAAAAACTTCCTTTCAGTTTCCTGCAGTACATAAATTCATGAGTCAACGAAAATTTGTCAACTGACTGACACACAACCTATAACACCCTTAACTTGAGAGTAGGAACTTGTTTAAGCAAATAAAATATTTTCAAATATGATATGATCCAAACTAGACTTAACTTTCTGGACATTTGATCTGCTGAAAGCACTTTATTGTGGTTTGAGGACAAGTTTAAGGACTTTAAATCTCTCGAAACAATACTGCACAACAACAACAAAAAAACCCAAAATAGATGAAACTGTCTAGGATGCAAATAATTTTCTTCATTTCAATTTTATTTAAAATTGGCCCTTCCCATTGACTTCAAGTGTAATATTATGATGCCTAGTACCTAATAAGGCTTAATAAATATTTGTTGACTGAATGCTGAATGAGTATCTTTTCCATCAAAATGGTGGTGCTATTTCCTTTCAAATTATTGTTAATGCTTTATTTAGAGCTTTTACTTTTCTATTTTTTTCCTACTACTGCAAAGTACAGTTTCACATCAACCTCTCCTTCCAATGCGAAGAGCGTATAGGTGGGCAAATCAGAGGCAAATGTGCTCTACCAATTTATGATGCTGCATCTAAACTTTGTAGATTTCTCTGTGGAAGAGCTTCGGACTATCTTCCTGAACTGGAAGGTGGAGCCATGGGAAGGTCACATGGTTAGCATCAGGGGGCTCCCAGATGTGAACCTGAATGAGGATGGGAATGTGGTCTGGACCGTCCTATCTGTGTCACAGGATTAGATTTTGCATCAGAAGATCATTTCTTATAGGAAGAAACAGACATCTGGGCAGTGAGTTGGCAAAGTGGGGACTCAAACCTGGGATTTTGTGTGGTTGTTTTTGCACAAGTAATTTTTAATTCCTTCATTGCTGTCATGTAAGCATTTAATATATGCAGAAGGCATTGTTTTTAAAGTTGCCACTTTAAATTATGTGAGCCATTTTAAAAGGGCACAGGTGAGCTAGAGGCACACAGAAATAACTTATTTAAAGTCAGTAGGAAACAAGCAGTTCTCCAAGGAAGAAATACAAATGATCAATAGGTGCATGAAAAAATGCTCAATATCACTAATTATCAGAGAAATGCAAATCAAAACTACAATGAGGTATCACCTCACACCAGCCAGAATGGCCATCATTCGAAAGTCCACAAATGACAAATGCTGGAGAGGCTGTGGAGAAAAGGGAGCCCTCCTACACTATTGGTGGGAATGCAGTTTGGTGCAGCCACTGTGGAAGACAGTATGGAGATTCCTCAAAAGACTAGGAATAGACTTACCATATGACCCAGGAATCCCGCTCCTGGGCTTATATCCAGAAGGAACCCTACTTCAGGATGACACCTGCACCCCAGTGTTCATAGCAGCACTATTTACAATAGCCAAGACATGGAGACAGCCTAAATGTCCATCGACAGATGACTGGATAAAGAAAATGTGGTATATTTATACAATAGAATACTATTCAGCCATAAAAAAGACAACATAATGCCATTTGCAGCAGCATGGATGTTCCTGGAGAATGTCATTCTAAGTGAAGTAAGCCAGAAAGAGAAAGAAAAATACCATATGAGATCGCTTATATGTGGAATCTTAAAAAAAAAAAAAAAGAACATAAATACAAAACAGAAACAGACTCATAGACACAGAATACAAACTTGTGGTTGCCAAGGGGTCGGGGGGTGGGAAGGGACAGACTGGTATTTCAAAATTTGTAGATACTGGCAGGCATATGCAGAATAGATACACAAGATTATACTGTATAGCATAGGGAAATACATACAAGATTTTGTGGTAGCTCACAGTGAAAAAAAATGTGACAATGAATATACATATGTTCATGTTTAACTGAAAAATTGTGCTCTATACTGGAATTTGACACAACAATGTAAAATGACTATAACTCAATAAAAAATATAAAAAAAAATGAAGTCAGTAGGTTTACCATATTGAACGAATGGCAAAGGCTAACGAAGTGCCTTTAATAATTGATTTAAAAGAAGTTCATTGAGCACAGGAAACTATAACTATTTTCAGTATCCTGTAGTAACCTATAATGAAAAAGGATATGAAAAGGAATATACATATGTATATGTATGATTGAAACATTATGATCTATACCAGAAATTGACACAACATTGTAAACTGACTAAGCTATAATAAAACAGCCATTGAAAATTGTACTTCTCAAAATGAATCACTTTGAAATAGATTTAAAATTCTGACTTTCTAAGTTTTATTTCAATATCAAATATTTAAAATGCATTTTGATGCAAATAATATGTTGTATATCTGGGAATGTTTATTGGTAGTTTCTATATATATGGTACACACATAGATGGATAGACAGATAGATAGATGTAGATAGATAGAAATGTCCTTAAATCAATATTTCTTGACCTTTTTTGGATCAGGAATGTGCTGAGGAGGTAATGAATGGAACAGTGGGTCCCCAGAAAAACACATTAGTCCTCAAACCTGCATTAATTCCAAACCTTTTCCCTTCCCTTCAGCCTTGCCACCCAGTTGTTATACCCTCCTAACCCCACTGTTACTTCCCCTAACCTAGGTTCACTGGGTATTCACACCACGTTAGACTTTGTGATAGAGATGTTGGGTAGTGTCTCTCTTTCTCTCTCTCTCTTTTTGAACTAAGTTTTATATTAAAACTTTCAGCCTCGCCCTTATTCTCGTCTCTCATTTGTCCTTGCTTCCTTTGCTCCATCTGTTATGCACACATGTTTTCCTCCTTTGGTGCTCATTGCATCATACCAGTAACTTTCACTACAATTGTTCTTGTACCAGGAAAAGTGAGGGGTTTTTATAAAAAGCCTTCATCAAGTTATTTTCAAACTGCAGATGATATTAAGAAAGAAAGGCCATCCTGAGTTCCCCCTCCCTAATTAGATGGTGACATTTTTAGTTCTTGGCATTGTTATCTGCTTGCTTTGAAACCCTATCATTGAAAAAAGCCCAGTGAACTCGGAACCATTTCCCAAAAGGGAATGCAGCCAGGCTCCAGCCCTCCGCGGAAAGCCAGAGCGCACACACTCTGGATGCATGTGACATTTCTACAGCTCTGACTTCCAAGTAATGTTTGGTAAAAAATTATTCTAGAATTCAGGCTCTTTAAAAAAATTTTTTTTATATTGTAAGTTCTTACCATGAATAACCAGTATATTTCAGCCTTGCAGATAATTTTTAAGTTATCCACAGAATTTATTCAGGGTACATAAACTTTGCATTGTCATTATTTTCTAGCAGTCTGTTGTCCCAGTTATTCCCTCTTCTGCTAAATTCTCCTCTATCTCTTGCCATTCAATGAAGAAAAAATATACCAATGTATATATCAGTCATTTCTTCTTCTGCTAAATTCTGCACCATCTCATCACTAAGTGAAGAAAATCTAAACATCCCATTTCTGGTTCTGCCTTCAGTGATTCTGCAGTGAAGGTTTCCATGAAACTCTGAAGTTGATTTTACATGTGAGACACACAGAACCTCTGGTTTTTTTGAGGCCTGATGAATGATCTTTAACTGGACTGCTTACATGATTTATTAATGTCCTGAACACATGAATCCAGGTTTATTTCCCTGAATCTCTTGATCTTATTTACTGGGTTTGATTTGTTGAAACAAAAGATAAATACATATGTGTTCCTCTCTTCCTTTATCCAAAATTATCAAAATGTTTATTTTAAATACCTTTAATTGAGATTAAAAAACACTTTGTAGATAGTAAGTACATGCATAGTTATTAATCTTTTAAAGAAAAATAATTAAACTGGAAAAAAACACATTTCATGTATTTAAAAAATATATATTTATTGCACATTCATCACTGATAATCTCAAATCTTACAGCTGTTTGCTGTACATGGGAAGAAAATGCATCCAAAGTTGCTTTCATTTTAAATTCAGGATTTAAGATTAAGCTTTTCGCTAATAGTGGCTATTGGTTTATAGATTTTTTATGTATAGCGTTGTGAAATAGTTATTCAGAAATAGAACAGGAAGGCATGCAGACACATGATTTAGGATATTTCTCTTTTGGAGGGCCCATTAAATTGAGGCAGAATGAATGTCAGATATTTTAGACCCAATGTGTAAAAGCTTCAGTAAAAGTCTTTGTGTTTGTCAGGTTATTACACAGGATGCAAAATCCAGTCTTATGGAGAAGCATAGTTGCTTATTAATAACTATCATATGGGACCAGCATTTAAAGACTGGTGGAAAAACAGAAATTTAGAATGCACTTTTAAATAAATTTGGAGTATCTATCCTTAGTCTCAGATCCTTTTTTTCAAAGAATTAGGTGAGACAGAAACTGTAAATTAAGCACAATTATCTGAACTCAGTTATGGAAGTGAAAATGATTGGAGTGGGTGTCCTATAAGAGGGACCACGTATCAGATGGAAATGAAAGAAGAACTAAAGGAAGAAAGAAAAAGCAAATAGGCCATACATATACATTTCATTCTGTGCACCCTTATTCTCTCTGACGGCTGCATGATTAATTCAAAGATTTATTGATTTTCTTCTCCACTCTAGCCTGCTGACCTGCTTTTGTTGGCAGGTTTGTGTGGATCAGACAGCTCTGACAGTCATACGTGTGCTACCGTATTGGTGCCCGTGGTCTGGAACAAATATTTTATACCTAGTCCTCATCAACAGTAACTGAACATAAGAGACAGATTCATTAGCACACATTCCCAGGCCATGAAATGAATTCAGAGATGCCAGCCTAAGATCAGAAGCGGCTGGAATTAATTTGTTTTAACAAATGTGAATTTGTGTGTATGTGTGTTTATGTATGTATAAATGTTGACCATGGAAGTTGTGGCTTTTTTTATTCTTGGTAACAGTCATTCACCAATATGTAGTTCTTTAAAAATGCCTTTATGATATCTGTGATTTGCTCCAAATTGCTCCAGTGTGTGGGGGTGGGGCACAGCAAGACTCGACCGTTGTTGAAAGGGATGGTGGGTACATGGAGGTTCATTGTACTCATTTTTGTCTTTATGTATGTTTAAAATGTTCTATAATGAAAACTTGAGGAAAGTACACCTGGATAACAAGAGTTTTTAGCTGAACCTTCAGAGTACATGGTTAAACACGCACAGTTGGCACACCATCAAGCCAGGAATAGGCAGATTATGAATGTCATAGTTTAAAAATTAATGCTACATTAAGTGAAGTGTTGTTTTCCTGCTGGTTATGAGCTCTGAAATTCTGGGGCAAGACTAGGACCATAGGAAAATGTCCTTTAAATGAATGATGCTTTTCCAAGCGTGTTCCCTGCAGGTTCATAAAATGGGGTATTTTCCAGCATTTCTCCTGCTGTGTCCATGGAGAGGCTAAGATTAGGATAGGAAAAAGATCATGTGGATTCTGAGTTCAAAAATTTTTAGGAAATAATATATTAAACAATAGCAACACAGTTCTTTATGATGGGACTGTGCACCACAAATCCTGGATGATTGTGGCAATTTTTATTTTTATTTACTTTTATCCATTTAGATAACCCATGATAATCCTTTCCAAGTTGGAAGATACTACTTTAGAATTTAAGGCAACCAAAGGTGATTTATATAAAAGTAGTGTTCTTTGAAGCCTTAGATACAATGATTAAAGATTAAGTCTGAGCTAGATGTTTTCATAGGAACAGACATCACTTTTGGGTAGGACAAATCTGAAAATTCTATTTCTAGAATCTAGTTTATGATGTTTTAGGTTTTATTGGATTCAGATTCTATTTTGTACCTTTCTGGCATTATTTTTATTCATACTACTGTAAAGCAAGGTACCAGTATGGTCAGGTCCAGAATGGCCAAGTATGGAGTCGAGAGGAAAAGGTCTATGGTGATGCTGGGATGTAACAGCAAAAAGGGACTCAGCCCTGTGTGGGTCCTCAGGGTGGGCAAAGACCCCCTAAGGGGGATGAGCTTGGAGACGTAGGGCTGAGAGGTAGGCAGGTCAGAAAATGGGAGGCCTTCTCAGGCCAGTCATAGAGCTTGTAGGGACAATGGAAAACTGTTGAAATCTGGGCAGGCGGACAATGTGACCATGGTTACTGAATTAGAGAACAGTTGTGAGTGGGGAGCAAATGTATTATTGAATGAGTGATTACAAGAGACACTGGAGCCTTAACTGGAGTAGCAGATATGGGGGCAGAGGAAAGAGGACAGATTTAGGAAATGTTTGGGGAAGATTTGGTACATTGGCTGATAGATTGGCTGTGAGGGGTGAAAGAGAGACGACCATCAAGGACAACTGAGATTTTTGCTTTAAGGAACTTAGTGAATGGTGGTACTGTTAACAGGTGGCGAAACATTATTTATTAATCAAATTTATCAGAAATATCTTTAATAATAGGCAAAGCCCTTTAGGGACTCTCTTCTTGGTGGGGGTAGGAGAGGAGTCCTTTTAGCCCCTAAAGCACACCAAAAGTGTCTTTCTGAATGTGGCTTTGCCAATACTTTCACAGGACCCTTATTCCTGCCTCCTACCTATGCTCAAACTGTTTTCTTTGTTCTGCTTGATTGTGGGCTTGATCCGACTTCCTCTGATTCATCCTCACCACTGACTTCAGTACATTCTCTTGACTGGTTTCAGATTCATCCAAATAAAGGAAAGTGATTGGTTTAGGCATTTGGGGCAAAAAGGGAGATGGTGGCCCCTCTTCTCAATCACCCCACTCTGAAAACTCTGGATACCACAGTTGACAGTCATTATTATTTCACTGTTTCATTTGCTTAATTTATTTAAACTAACTGTAAAAACACTGAGAACACCTTCCTGCTCTTTGTCTAAATGTAGTTTCTCGAAGGGCTATCTTATATTTTCCTTACTCTTCTGTGTTCAATTTCCATAGAGCTTCCAAGTGGTCTAACTTTTTAATTCATTTTTATAAGTTTCAACTGTTTCTACTTTGCCTATAGTCATCCCTTTCCTTATTCTTATTTAGTGTGTGGAGATTTCTTTTTTTATCCACTTGGCTACACTAAGGTTTTTCTTTTTTAGAAGACATTCTTTTAACCTCTCCGTATGTCTCACAATTTCCAACCTTTGGTTCATTTTCTTTGCTCACTGTGATCTCTCTCCAATTTTCCTCCATTAAAATCAGTGCATACATTTCCTTCCAAAATACTTTCAAGAAAGTAAATGTGATCAAAGACTATAATTGAGTTTCTTTGGAGAAACTTCATATGCTCATGGATGTGAAGCAGATCCTTTTCAGCTTGTTTCACTCTCTGCATTGCTGAGCAATGCTCTTAAGTTCTTCTTAGCTCTACCTTCAAGCAGAATGTGTTTTCTTATAATGGAATGTTAATATTATTTGGTGGAGGTGGACTAATTTCTTCTGTACAAGTTACCTGAAAAATTTGTATTTGACTTGTCTTTTCTTTTATTGTTCAGATTGACTGCGTTTTGGGTAGGAATGCTCAGTCACCTTTGCAAAAGCAACTGGAGATTAATTAAAAAAAATAAATTGTTGAGTTATATTCACTGGTTTGTTGTATTTTTTAGATTCCACATATAAGTGATATCAAATAGTATTTGTCTTTCTCTGTCTGACTTATTTCACTTAGTATAATGCCCTCCAGTACTGTCTATGTTGATGCAAATGGCAAAATTTCATCCATTTTTTACAGCTGAGTAGTATTCCATTGTGTATATATACCACAATTTTTTTATCCATTCATCTGTTGATTGACACTTATGACATAGATACAGAGAACAAACTAGTGGTTACCAGTGGGTAAGGGAGGGAAGGGTAACACAGGGGTGGTGGCGTGGGAGGTATAAAATATTGGGTGTAAGATAGGCTACAAGGTTGTATTGTATGACACAGGAACAATAGCCAATATTTTGTAATAATTGTAAATGGAGCATAACCTTTAGAAATTGTATAAAATAAAAAATAAAAATACATTGTTGAGATATTTGTACACCCATGTTCACAGTAGCATTATTCACAATAGGCAAAAGGTGGAAGCAACCCATGTGTCCATCAACCAATGACTGGATAAACAGAATGTGGTATATCCATGCAAGAGAATACTATTCAGCCTTAGAAAGAAAGAAAATTCTGACACATGTTGCAACATGAACTTTCAGGACACTACGCTGAGTGAAATAGGCCAGTCACAGAGAGATAAATACTGCATGATTTCACTTTTATGAGGTATCTAGTATAGCCAAATTCAGAGACACATAAAATATAATGGTGGCTACTAGGGACTGGAGTGGGGGAGGGGAGGAGGGAAATTGGGAATTGTTGCTTAATGTGTACAGAGTTTCGGTTTTGCAAGATGAAAAAGTTCAGGAGATTGGATGCACGATAATGGAAATATACTTAAAACTACTGACCTCTACTCTTGAAAATGTTTAATATGGTTGAATTTTATATCTATTTCACCCCAATTAAACGTTAAATAAATGATTGCACCCTTCCCCTTTAAATAACTTCATGGGAAAGTTGATTTTATTCATAGATAAACACCTGGATGAATTGATTAAATAGTATAGCATGTGTAACATTGTATTTTACCAACAGCTTCAAAAATCATAAGTATTACTATTTCCTAGTATTTTTTAAAATGTGGTTGATGACATTGAATTTGGATTTTTAATAAATTATAGCTATAAATAGACTTGAAAATTGTGATACTGTTCAGGGAAAATATGATAGTAATGTTACTAGTCTTTATTTTCTTTAACACTATGGTTGACTGAGTGATACACAACTGGTACATAAACTACAAGAAAGCAAGGATTTGGATCTGTTGTGTTACTGTCTAGAATAGCCACTGGCACATAGTATAAACTCAGTGTATGTTTAATGACTGCATGTCAAAGGTATCCAGGTACTAAATACCACTTGATCATGTGGTCTGAGAAGCGTAGACTCCTCAACCAGGCACACGGTGCTTTCTAGATATTGGGGCCTTCCTTTTGTTTGTTTATTGCAACATTACTTATCAGTGAGCTTTTAGTTGCTAGGTATTTTGTATCTCGGCTTAAATAATTTAAGCAGATCATTTGGATGAAAACTCTGAAAAATAGAGGGGCGGAGAGATTGGTCCACTGTCTCAAAAATAAATAACAGGTCTCCCAACAGAGGACACTAAATTAGTCAATATATATTTAGTGAACACCTGCTCTGTGCAAACCCCGTCTACCACACCGCCTCATCTTAGTCCCAAATTTTGTATTTTAATTTTATTTTTTCCCATTCACAGTCTCTTGGTGGGATTTTCCTAAGAAAAAAATGTAGGGTCCTTTGGCATTTCCAGTTGATCTGGAGAGATCTACATCTTACATTCAAGTTGTTATACACAGGTGTTAGTTTCTGAAAATGATGTGATAGGCAGCCTCCTGTAATACAACTTATTAATTCAACAGATATAAAGTTTTATTTTCTAATCATCTAGAACAGTGTTTCCTAAACTGCATTGTGCACATGAATCACTCCCGTGGGTTTTGGTAAAACAGGTTTTGATTCTGTAGTTCAGGGCAGGGCCTGAGACTCAGCATTTCTGATGAGCTCCCAGGTCTTACCAAATATGCTGGTCCATAGGCTGCACTGTGGGTGGCAAGGCTATAGATTCTCAGCCCTGCCTGTACCTTGTAACCTCCTGGGTGGAGTTTTATAAATACTGATGCCCTGTTCTTAGGGGTTCACTTAAATTGGTCTAGGCTTGGCCCCAACATCTGTATTTGTAAAAACAAATGAGTTTAATGTGCTACCAGCACTGAAGGTCACAGCCCTGGGCAAACACAATTGTCACTTGTCTGTCACCATGTAACTGCATCCACTGCTGCGATTTGGTGAATTTCAGTGTCTTTTAAGGGTGCAAGGAAGGCTGGAGAAATTGTCCAAAGACAGCACCCAGCACAGGGACTAGTGTTCTGAAATATGTTGGTTGGGCTAGTGAGTGTTAATTTCTAGACATTGTAGATTATGGCGGTGGTCCAGTGCTGCAGCCTTAGCATATCAGTATCCCTAAACATGCCGGCAGTTGGACGATGGTGTTCATGGAGGGAGATAGGGGCCTTGTACTCCCAGGTGAAAATTGGGAGAGGCATTGGAAAGAAGGTGGTGGAAGAGTAAGTTAATGTCTATGATGGATAGATAATGAATGGGTGGGTAGAATGATAGACAGCCATGCTTCAAGGACAAAGGGACAGGAAAACTCACTGAGGACTTTCCTTTTCTTGTAAAAGGAACCATTTCAAATGGAGGCGTGGCTGCCCTGAGGGTGTGCAGAAGGAGCCACTGTGCAAGCAGGGAGAGGAAGAGCTGGTGAGGTTTGATGGGGGTGTCCAGGTCATTGCAAGGCAACGTCACACAGGGGCTGAGAGCATGGCCACCTGGGATTCAGGCTCTGTCATATCCTTACTGTGTGATCTTGGGCAAGTTACTTAGCCCCTCTGCACCTTGGTTTCTTCTTCTGGAAAATGATGATGATGATACAGCCCTTTTATAGGGTTGTTTTAAGGATTACATAAGATATTGCAGGGGAAGTCCTCATATCAGGGCTTGGCACGCATGGCGTGTGAGTATTACCATCCTCCCAATTACAGTTCTTTACTGTGGCTGACCATGGTCAGTATGTGGGTGAAGGGACAGGGGCAGGAGGAAAGCTTCTTGCCTGGCATTTTCGAGGTGCAGTTGGTCTCGTCAGGTCACTGTTAGTTGATTGAAGGTCCCGACTGAGAAGAGGCAGTGGTCGCAGGCTGGTCCTCAGGCAGGTGTGAAGCAGGGGCCATGTCTGCCAAATGGAAGCTGGGGGAACACTGAGGCCGACGCTGCACCTAACTCACCTTTGGGCCAAAGGGACAGGTGACAAAAGATATTCAGGGGAGGCTATGGCAGGTGTCTAACCATCATTCTGAAATCTCCTCATCCAAGTCTTTACAACCAACATGATGGTCATGTCTTTCAGAGAGAACAGGCTGCATATGAGTCGCTGTTCATTCGTTGGTTTATTCCAGGAGTGTTTGTTGGGCACAGCCATGAGCCCAGCATTGTGTGGATGAAGTGCAGGGGGTGGGTGGTGAGCAGTAGTGTTGGGCTCCTGTCCTCATTGGCTATGGTCCTGGGGAAACCTCAGCTAACCATGCAAATAACTCCCTGGTTATGCTCATGAGACACACTGGAGATGGGAAGAGGGGTGGGACTTGTCAGAAGGTACCTCAGACACCTGGCCTTGAGGAGTTCGGGGATGTGTTCATGATGGGCAGTGCTTTAGATCAGAGAGTGATGAGGTGGGGCAGGGTCACTTTGGGCAGGGGAACCACATGAGAGGACCCAGAGGTGGGGAGATGCTGGGGCAAGAGCTGACAGAGGCCGGAAGCCTGTCCGCCTCGGAATGAAAGCCCCTAAAAGTAGGTCCTTTGTCGTGTCCAGTGCATCCCCCAAAGTTAAAACAGTGCCTGGTGCATAGTAGGCACTCCCTATCCATGGGACACGGGATGGTGGTTTCTGGTATGGCCAAAGTTTCAATGATAAAACAACATAAAAGACACCTCCATTCACAAGTCAAATACATAGAATGAGTTTGCAGTGAGGTTCTGGGCACAATTGACTGACTTTGGCTAGTTGGTTGGTTAGGTCACCTATTTTGGGTCCTGGAGCCTGAAAAGCAGCAGGGAGGGGTAGACAGGGGCTGAAAGGAAGGGTGAGGACTTTGCTCTGTCAGCCTGCTTGCAGCCTCTGTGTTGTTCTTTAATTACCTTTGTCACCCCTCAGGACATTTCATGGGCATTCATTCTTCAGTGTGTGGTGGGTGCTACCCCAGTGATGGTGAAAAGAGGCACTCCCCAGAAGGCTTATGTTGCCAGGAGCAGGGCTCTCCTCTCTCAAGACGGCTGCTGCTCTGTCCCCTGCGAGGCTAACACTGGTGATTTCCATCCATGTCTCTGGAGGCAGGATTACAGTCCAAGGAATCTGCATCTCCATCTTTGTGGAAACGGGTAGGAACCTGCCTCCTCCATGACTAATGATGCAGGGAGGCAAACTCATGCAAAAAAAAACCACATCTTGATGGCAATGACAGCATACACGGAGAGTGACCAGATCTTTACAAACATGGCAAGAAAACCTGGGAGTCTGAGTGGAAGGACCCACCTTACTCCTCTGTAAAAGTACAGATTTCTTAGACTTCACAGCTGGTTCTCTGCAAATGTGATGGACTACAGAGGGCATCTCAGCCTGTGAGAAGAGTCTGCTTCTGTTATCTCAGGCCATGGGCAAGAGGGTATTTGCAGATCGGGACAGACACTTAAGGAGGGGAACTCAGGCTGTGTGAACATGAATGTGTAATTTGTGCATACATGGTAGCCTGCCGATATCTGGGCAGATTGGCATCTGAATACGTATTTGCCAGCATGTCATTAACTTATACTTCAGAAGTAGTGGGTTTTATTTATTTTGCAGCAGTAAGCTGAGTTTAGGATTTGGGCAATCATTTGAATTAGTCAGGACTCTTTGATGACCAATGAGAAGCAGGAATCAAAAAAAGATGTTATTGGCTCACATGACTAAAAATTCCAGGAGTGACCAACTTCAGGCCTAGCTGGATCAAGGTGTTTAGACAATCTCTGATAAGAGCACATCTCACTCTTGTTGTTAGTCTCGCTGTACTGAGATTTCCTGGCCCCTTGGCAGGCTGAGTGCAGCACACTTCTCACTGCCAGTAGCAGCTCAGCACCAGAGGGAAAGAGTTCTCTTCCTCCATGGTCACTGGGATGCGCTCATGTCACATACCCGTCTATGAACCACTCACTCTGTCTAGGGATGTGGCCACAGTGACCTTGGTCCCATGCCAAAGATGGATGACTCCTCCCAGGAAAACCCAGGTGTTCTTATCTTAGAGGGAGAAATGGGTGCTCTGAGACAAAAATGACAGATATCCATCAACTAGCATTTAAGGGGTGGGAGGAGAGTGTCGGCCTTGTGGACAACTCCACGTGGTGAAGAACTGACCTGAGCCTGGTGGGGTGGCCCTGGGCACTCATGCCGATGGGACACACACACACACACACACACACACACACACACACTATTACTTACAAATAAAGGAAGCCCCTGTGGATTTCCAGAGCCCCTCTAGGACTTCTGATGAGCATCTCAGCACTCACCCCTTTGTTTTTTTCTATTTATTTTCATTTCTACTAAGTGCCTTGGAAGGGAGCTAACCAAACGCAATGGTATATTTTGAGGAAAGTAGAGCCTGGAGAGGCCTGTACCTGACATCTCTCCATACATGCACTTGGAGGTAAGATTTGGGGCTGGAATTCACTTTGGACCAAACTGCAACACTTTGTTTGCTCTCAAATTCAAATATACCACTTTCAAGATAAAATACAGAGCTCACTATGTTAAAAAAAAAACCCACATATTTAGATGGACATACCTGTCAGGATAATAATTTTGATAGATTATAAATAAAGAGGAAAAATCTATAGAACTGAAAAAAAGATAGCCAGGATTATATCTTTCAAAGAAGAAATATTATCAGCAAACTTCTTTTAGACATTTGTTTCTTATATAATTGCTGATGCTCATAAACCAGTGCTTTTTTTCCCTTTACAAAAAAATTTTAACCACTGAATGTCCTCAATCTTTTTGCTTTTAGGGCATCTTTGTAACACCATGTGCTAATCCCCATGCTCTAATCCTATGTGTACAGTAGTGGATTGAAAAAAAAAAAAGAACATCTGGATAGGAATATTGTAAGTAATGAAAAATTCCAATTTTACAGTTTTAGTTTTTCAAATATTAATTTACTATATTCTTTGCAGTTATTTGTCAGCTAAGGAACTTTTGCTCAAAGTAAGAGTCCTGTTCTGGAAAATGGAGTTAAGCATCTCTCTGTTTTCATGTTGCCTTAGTCCCTTTGGGCACATCTGAAGCAGAGATTCTACTTACAACAGATGTCTTTTAGTCTCCCGTCCTTCCTGCACGGCCTGATAACACCCCAGTGTTTCAGTATAGTTTGAGGAAATATCCATTTTGTTAGAGAAATCTGTCAGTATTTATTTTATCAGTCTAAATTCCACTAAAAGCAAATAAACAAATCAGCACAATTCTCATCTATACTAAGAAAAGTCAGTTTGTTTTCTAGTCCTAAAAAGAGGCAAAAAAGAATATGTTTTAAAATTTTAATTATAAAACTTTTCAAGCAGGGATTTTTCTCTGTTTTTTCCCTCATCTTATTCTGTGTCTGGCACAGTAGGTATTCAAGGAGAATTATTTTTGCTGAAGTGATGTTGAATGGATAAATGTATTTTAAATAAACAGAAAAAGACAGAGAATAATGAAATAGGCACTTAAATCTAACATAGAGACAGATGTTTATACCTTGCTACATTTTATTCATTTTTTCATAAATAATAACGTTGGAAAGAACTAAAGTCCCACTCATATTTTCTGTTCATATTTTGATACCTTGACAACCTATTTATGAGTCCATAAAGCAGAGAAGCTATTACTTGGTGGATTTTAAGATGTATGTACATGATATCATGCATGTTAAGATTTACCTTTAGGTTTCTTTTAAATCATTTCTCCATATTCTCTCTGTTTTTCTACAGAAACTGTGCACCAAAATATTCTGCTTTCTGAAACCTCAAGGTCTGGGGTTGGTGAACTTAGGGGTTGCAAATGTAATCAGGGTCCAGAAGTGGCTGTCCTTGGGCTCAAACTAAACTGAGTTATGAAATTAACCTGGAGAGGAGAGAGGATGATGTCAGATTTTAATGTGATAGCAGTGCCTTGGGTTCTCCTTGCAATAGAGCAAGCTGATTTTTTTTTTTTTATCAGTTATTGAGATATATGTTCCTTTTCCCATCAAGTTTCTGACATTGCTGGTTTGGCTTTGAGCACAAGTTGTTTTCTGCTTGCTTTGATTGTCAAGGACATTTCATGGCAGAGGGATTTTCTGGGTCAGCAAACACTACATACTCTCAGCCCTGTCCGAACCTTGGGAGCCAAATGTGTTTCAGAATTTCTTATATTTTAGACAGGTGAACCTGTGCACATTCTGAATGTTTCCTACACCCCCCAATGGAGCATGGGACAATATTGCTTCAATATTTCTGCAGCAGAACTTTGAAATTTTCATTCTGAGTGGGATAAACAAGGACTAAACAGAGTTTTCTGTTCATCTGGGCCAGGTTTTACCGGCAAGTGCATCATAAACACACTTTTTCAGTTTTAACATATTTTTCAATTTGGGGATTGCAGATAGAGATTGTGGATTTGTATTATTTTATTATTATTGTTGTTGTTGTTATTATTATTTATTATTGTAAATTCATACACTTTCTTGCCGGTTGACGGCATCATCTCCTGCTTTTCAGCCTGACTCAGACCCTTCCTTTCTCCCTTCTTTCCTCCCTCCCTCCATCCCCTCCTTCCTCTCTTCCTGTCTTTGGTTATTTCATTAGGATTTGGAGAGAGGCAGCACTGAATGGTCTTTAAAGACTCAGGTTTTGAAGTCAAACAGATCTGTGGCCACATTCTGTTTCTGCTGCTCTCTGCCTGCTTTACTATTGTTCCATGTCACTCCTGGGGCTTGTTTCCTGAGATATTTATCACATCTACCTCCTCCTTGGGGGTGTTGTGAAGACACAATGAGATGATGGGTATGAAAATGCTGACCGTGGCTCCCAGCCCATAACTAGCAGTCAGTGAAGGACAAATGCTGTTTTGCTGCCTTTACCATGTCCTACACCCGCATGTGCTGTTCTTTTTTAAACAATGAACTTATTCGCATTTATTTGTGTATGTGTTGAAATACATTAGGTCTTTGCTTACATGTGAGTTATTTGGCTATACCTGCCTGAAAATATCATCCATTACAGTCATCTTCATCAGCCTGAGCTTTAAATGTTATCTGAGGGCATGTGGCACACAACCATGCTTTGCCACGCCAGGAGCATAAATGCTGTCTTCTGTGAGTTATAGATGGAGAGATAGATGGATACGCAGCTAGCTGGAGATGGATAGTGGATAGATAGATAGATAGATAGATAGATAGATAGATAGATAGATAGATAGATAGATAGATACGAATGATAGGTAGATAGATGGATGATTCATAGATATATAGGTAGATATTCATCTGAACCCCAAACTGTGGACAGGAAATGCCATTAACCACCATGGGATTCCAAATTTACCATGGACCAGAGCACATCAGAGAATCTTTCCAATAGGGCCAAGGGAAGAATTCATATGGTCAGAGGTTATTTCTTTGCTAAAAATCTGTAACCCTGCCAGAATT
The DNA here is from genome assembly GCF_048773025.1 of Camelus bactrianus. NCBI lineage: Eukaryota > Metazoa > Chordata > Mammalia > Artiodactyla > Camelidae > Camelus > Camelus bactrianus. The sequence continues at coordinate 4,451,695 of NC_133539.1, forward strand.
TAATTGCCTCAATTTTAATTAAATAGGTAGACACATGTGGTTTTGATTCTAAAAGACACATTGGCAGATCTCTGTAGGCAAAGCGGTACTTGTGATCATTCTGCTCATTCTCTGCTGAAACCCTTCAGTCCCGGTTATTTCAAGATGCTTCACCCCCCTCCCCGAAAGGAGCGCTTAGGATTTCAAGTTGATTATTGCAGGGGCTTAAAGATAGAGCCTCATTTGGCCTATTATTAAACAGATGGGATGAGCACGCAGCCTTTGCAACTTCCTATTCATCTCAGTACTAAAATTTGTATTGTCTTTAGGACTAATATCTTAAATTCGTGATTTTATTTGATTCTTTATTCACCAATTTGAATATTATGGTTGATTACAAGTACATAATAGGACTGTTTCTGTGATTGGCATTATCATTTTTCTGGTTAAATAGAGTGCCTCTTGGTCTGTTTCTGTTTTTCTTCCTTTTATCCCCCACTAATTCCCTTTCACTTGTATTTCTCTGCACATACTGCAGGGGTGTCTCCAGGGGACCATAGTCTCCTTGTTCATGTTTCAGACTTGAAAGTAGTATTCAAATGCAGCCGTATTTTACAGATTGGCAATTTTGATATAATTAAGCTTCATGAATATGAAGATTTTCATAGAATTCCCACGGTGCCCCATGGTGAGGATTTGCAATAAAATTCCTTCTCGGCTCGCTGTGACCTATTAGAGTGTCAGTTGGGCTCAAGTGCAGCACCGCGTTTACTCAGATGAAATGCAAACCACATATCAGTTCATCTTTGAGCCTTGGTAGGAGCTGTCTGAGAAGCGCTTTTGTCCAGAGGGCTTGACAAAAAATGAGAAGGTCTATATCGTCACAGATCCGGGGACATTCAGGAATTAAATGCTAATGCTATGAACTTGAGAGGAGGTGACATTTGTGGAATTGCCTTTGTTATGATTTCTTCTTCTGTGATTGGCTTTGTCCTGCAAAATCTTGGGATGAGCCAACTTCTGTGTAACTGAACAGGGCTTCTTCCTCATAGACAGCTCTTTGGTGACAGCTCCAGTCAAGAAAGCTTTACCTGACCAATTTGTTCCCACCGTGTGACATCTTCTAAATTGGAGATGACTGTCGGCTTATTCTTGTTATTTTATTTACTTTTGTAAATAGACAATGCATTCATTATTCAAAACTCAAAAAGTATAAAAAATTATATAGAGAAAATTATAGTCCCACCACAAGCCCCTCACGGCTCTGATCCCAGATGGGCATACCCTACCCTCAGATAGGTAGCTATGGCTATTCATTTCTTGTCTGTCCTTCCAGACATTTGTAAAAAGTGTTATCACTTTGTACCACTGGTACTTACCAAACCAACACAGCATTGGTTCTCCTGCTGAGCCCTCCCTAATCTAACTGCCACATTCTAGAAGATATGTTTCTGCCTGTCCACGTGGTTTCCAGGAAATAGTAGCCAGGTTGCTTTAGGACTGAGGACACTTAAGTCCTCAGAGTCTGTGGTTACTCCTACTTTCATACAGCTCTCTGGCTCTCTTGTTCTCAACTGAAAATAGAACCTTAGACTTGTTCCATTTCACTTTTTTTTTCAGTTTGAAAGGCACTTGAACTAGCCCCCTGATGTTGCTTTTTAACTCCCTTTACATTTGAAAAGAGTTGTATTCTCATTTATTTGCTTTTATTGTCTATGAAAATGGCCCAAATAATTAGGCCAACAGAGAATCGCATCTTAAGGGCTAATTATTGATGTATTCCTCATGTCAGCCTGTAAGGAACCCCTGGGGATGGAAGATTAGGTAGGGTATCCCTGCCCCTGAAACAGCAGTGCTCATGACTCTGTAAGCTTCAGTGCTCTCAAGGTCACACAGAGCTGATTTACATTCTGTTATGGTCTAGAAAGAGACATCAAATCAGCTCACTGTTGCACAGACTTTCTTATAATATATATGATTTGTCTAGAATAGGCATTTAAATTTTTTTGAAAACTTTATTAAGCAAGTATCTTAATTTTTAAAATAGTTACTTTTTTATGGATAGATATGAAATGATTGGGGTACTATACTTGCATTAAGGGTTAATGTAGAATAGTGCTTTGTATGTAGTTGGCCTTAATATGCTTTGTCTAATGAAAAAACTGATGTATTCTCAATTTTGATCTATAAGATAATATAAAATAAGATACATTCCACCATCATACCCTTACTTAAGCTGAGCTGATGGGATTCTGCCGGTTTCTATTTCTTGCTTTCCTCGCTGTGCGTCTGAAATCAGTAGGCATAGTCATTTTTGTCCCTATGTCATATGCAATTAAACTCTAGCCTTTAAATTGCCAACATCAAAGACAGCTAAGAAGAAAAATTATATTATTGCAATTCATTGTCTTGAGGTAGCAGCCACAACAAAATGATAGAGAAATGTGGCAGGAATGGCACAAAAATGATCCATCTTGTTCTTAAAAAAACAAAACAAAACAAAACAAGAAAAACATAGCAGGCTTGTGCGGACAAACACTTTTTGTATTAAACTGTCTAATAGGGCATTTCGGCTTCCCTGTCAACTTGGGACTGGAGCGAAGAAATAACACACCGCTTGTTTGGCAGTGCAATTACTAATGGAGGAAGTGACAATAGCATTTGCTCATGCACAACAGGGCTTAGCTGTGAGGTTTGCAAAAGTAGATGAAAATTTTCCCTGTTAGGATTTTGAAGGGACCTGGAGGTCGTTAGCATTTGTGTATGAAAATAAAATAGAAATGTCAAGAAAGATAAAATATAGCCTTTAAAAGGGAGTAAAAATGATGAAATGAAATGAGAGTGATATTTTAGCTTCTGGAAGTAGGGAACAAGAAAGATGCATTGTCCTTAAACATCTAGTTTCTGGTGGGATGTCTAACATGTGCTTCATGCCTTGGACTGCACACTGCAGGAAGCCTGGAGCCAGGGGCTCTCTTCTCCTCTGGTTGCTTAAAGCAGTGATCACATTTCCATGTTTATCTCCCTGTCTAAACTGAGAGCACCTTGATGGCAGAGGGGATACTTTAATTCACGGCTGCATCTTAACTTCTGGACCAGAGGCTGGTACTTACTAAGTGTGTTCAGCAGAATAATTAGTCCCAAGGATGCCAATATCCTCATTTTCAGGACTTGTGATTATGTAAGCTTACAGGGCAAAAGGGACTTTGTGCAGATGTGATTAAGGTCCTTGAGATGGGGAGAGTACCCTGGATTATACGGGTGGGCCTGATGTAATCACAAGGGTCCTTATAAGGCAAAGAGGGGGCAGGAGGGCCAGACTCTTTCAAGAGAGGCAAGGTGATAAGGAATCAGCCTGTCATGCTGGATTTGAAGATCGAGAAAGGGGCCACAAGGCAAGGAATGCAGGCAACCTTTTGAAGTTGGAAAAGGCAGGGAACAGACTTTCCCTTGGAGCCTTCCGAAGGAACACACCCCTGCCCACACCTTGATTTTAGCCCAGTGATACCATTTAGGATTCTGCTCTCTAAATCCATAAGATACTAAATTTGTGTTGTTTTAAGCCACAAGGTTGTGGTGATTTGTTGCAACCACAAGAGGAAACTGATACAATAAGCAATCAAAATGGGCTGGATATCCTTGCTGCACATCAGCTGTGACATGCCGGGACCAAAGCAGTGTCAGGAAATGCTGCCGGTGATCCTGCGCCAACACTGGAACACTGAACACACACTTCCACAAACACAGCCTAGAAATCCATTTCTACTTAAGTTGCTAAATGGGGCTTGATCTTGCACATCTAATGTTTGTGTTCATCTGCCTGATAGTCAATATGATTTGTAAGGAAAAACAAAAAGATTTTCCCTTAGGATTATTGCCTAGGTGACTGGGTTAAAAAAACTTTAACTTTTTTTTTTTTAATTGAAATATAGCTTTCTTTTTTTATTGAAATATAGCCAGTTTACAATGTTGTGTCAATTTCTGGGGTACAGCACAAGGCTTCAGTCATTCATGAACATACATACATTTGTTTTAATATTCTTTTTAACCATAAGCTCTACAAGATATCGAATATAGTTCCCTGTGCTATACAGTATAAACTTGTTTATCTATTTCATATATACCAGTCAGTATCTGCAGATCTCAAACTTCCAATTTATCCCTTCCCACTCCTTCCCCGCTAGTAACCTTAAGTTTGTTTTCTATGTCTGTGAGTCTGTTTCTGTTTTGTAAATAAGTTCCACATGAGTTTTATTCATATGCTATTTTTCTTTCTTAAAAAACTAAAAATTTTTAATGTATGTAATAGATGTGTATCTTAAGCCACAAGCATAGCATGTGTTAGAACTGGTATTTTATTTTTGTATAGCTCAACTTAATTTGTAACATATACTGAATTACCCCAGATGGTGGAACCTGAATGTATGTAGTTCGTGATGATCATATTCAGTTCAGGGATTGCTCAGTCAATTTGGGGTCTCCTCCAGCCTCCATCTAGGGGACTTCTACTGTGTTCAGCAGTTCAACCTGAAACTGATGCATTAGAGCAGGGAGCTGGAGGATATGGACTTCTCTGCATCACTGATGACAATCCGTGATCACCCTCAGCAGCTGCTGGATCTTTCATACTCCCGTCAGTCTCAGCAGATTGCCTGTGGCCTTGTGTGGTCTTAACTATTAATTTAATGCCTCTCCAGAAAGGGTTCTCTCACAGCTTCTGTGGCCCTGTACTCTGAAAATGCCTGATTGCTCACCACACCCACTGGAGGTAGGCACTCTGAGGCTGTCCCAACTGGACACACCAAAGTTGTTGTCTTTTCTCTGCTGCTTCCAGGCCATGTTGTCAAGCAGAACCCAAATAGGAAAGTCAGGCTCTGTTGAGGTCCCCAGGAGCATTCCCAGGTTTGGCAATTACTGAAAGGACCCATGGATTTCTGAAAAGCTGTTCTTCTCAGGTTATAGTTTACAGTGAGAGGATTCAGATTAAAACAGCAAAGGACAGAGCATACAGTGGAGGAGAAAGAATGGCGCGCACTAAATGGGGATGTGTGGGCCCAGAGGACATGACAAGATCAGATGGTAGGGACAGCTCTCTCCTCTTGTGTTTGTTCCTTGTTAAGGAGGAAAACCTTGTCCCAAGCACCTAGAAGATGTCCCCCTTTTATCTCACTGGCCAGAATTGGGTCACAGGCCCACCTAGATCAACCACTGACAGAGGGATTTAGTTTGGTGTGTTTGATTTAAATAAAATATAATTCATCCCCTAAAACAGTATATTTCCTTCAAAACTAAATTGAGATAGCTCTTAGGTAATCAATCAATAATGTCTGATATAGAAAAAATACAGGGTATAATACACTACAGCCCTGGTTAAGCTGCAGTAGAGTTTGCAGTTGACAAGATAATTTAAATCTTTAAATGACCAAGTAACTCTACTCCAAGGACTTCTCATCATTCTTCAGGTTGGAAGAAACAAGTGAGTTGCTTTTACAAGTGTAAATCAGAGAGGTGGGAAATGATTGTTGAGATGATGCAGATGAGATACGAGCAAATATCCTGGCCTTACCTCTTTTCAAATGAGAACCAAGACTTGTCAGTGCTTAGAGCAGTTCATGGCCTTATATCAAGGCTCTCGGGACCGAACAAGGATGTGTGAACTTTTGAATCAAATAGGAGGCTCACGAGAAGCAAATTTCATAATCTTCTGCTGCTATTTTTAAAGATTCCATTAGCTCCTGCCATCATAATTATGCTCAGCAATTTACTGAGGACCCTCAAAACCTGGCAGCCTTACACATTATGATTCAAAACCAAACCTAGTTGGGCTGTCCCTGCAAGAGCTGCTTCTCCCTGAGATGGATCTGTATGCCCAGAGTTTGGAGCTGAATACCTGAACTGCAGAACCTGTGGCTTGTGTGCACCCAAAGCTGCCCCACCGTCCCAGCCGTACTGTTCCAGGAGAGGCTGGGCTCTTCCTCCAGGCCAGGTTGTGCTGCGGCTCCTGAGCTGGACAGCTGGTTGGCAGTGGGAACCTGGGAAAGCTCCTAAACTAAGCTCCTGCCTTACCTACTCCCTGGTCACTCCTCTTCCCGACATCCCCATTAACATTCTCGCACATTCAAGGCTTCCTTCTTGGAGCCAGGCATGATGTCATGGGTAAAAATGGACTAAATACCTCCACCCCTGACAGGTAATAAGCATCCTCACTTAGCTGGAGCCAAAGCACTTAGTTAATGATAAGTAGAAATGTTGCCTCAAGCATCATGCAAAAATATGACGGGTAGGTGATAAATGCTTGCAGATGCTTGGATGAAAACAAAGCCTTCCTCCAAAAGAAAAGGTATTTGTTTTTGGTGTTTGACCTCTGGAAGCAGTTCAATTCAAAAGGAGACAAGAAAAGTCCCCATCTGTGATTCCGCGGCACCACATAAAGTGGTACGTGGCCACTGCCTATTCCTCACCCCCCCACCCCCATCACCCGCAGTGAGCTGTGTTCTGCCCTGGTGAGAGTCCCACCTCCCCCTCTGGGCTTCTCACCCCTGCTGTTGGAGCTCACGGCACACTGGAAGTAGCAAGGAAGGCTATCAGAGCCACTGCCTCTCCAGCTGTGCACACGGAGCAAAGGCCACTTTCTTCTCCACGTCTCCTTCCAGCAGGCGATGCCTACAGGTAGAACAGGTGAAGCAAAGTGAAGTGCAAAGTGGAACTGGTATCAACCAAACCGAGAGGGGACACCTGGCCTGTGGTGCACTTGGGCTCCACTTAACCTTCCTGCACAGCTTCTCTCTCTAGTGACCTTACAGGTCACCTCCCAGACTTCTTCCTAGACCACCTCTAACATAGAACTGCCTGGTCACATGGTTCTCAATCACTGCTTACTCTTGTTCTCATTTCCAGGCTGTTGTATTGAGGTTTCATTGCCAGGGCAAAAGGGACAATATATTTAGAGCAGACAATATATTCAGCTGATACACAGTGTGCAATATAACATTACCTATGGTTATATATTCTTTAAAATGTTCTTCTGTAGCACTTAATAAACAGAAATAGTCTACTAATTGAGACTACAAAGGATCTAATGGCATTGCCCCATGGAGGCCACAGAGGTAGTGAGGTTCTGGGAGTAGGGCTGTCTTAGATGGGGACAGAGATGAAGGTTAGAGGCAGGGTGTGTGCGATGCCACTGCTGCTCTGAGGGTGTCCAGAGGTGGTGGGACAGCAAAATAGGTGAGGGGCTGAAGGCAACATTGGGGAATTAGGCTTGGGGCCGAGACACCAGTCTTTTAAGTCTAGGTGATACGGAAATTCCTGGCATCTGGGGGGCACATCCAGCCAAAACACCTGCTCTGCAGCCAGGTGCAGGGGCCTAACCACTGTCGACTTCTGGGGAGGTGATGAAAGTGTATGATGCCTAGTCATGGCTCAGCTAGGGGCACAGTTCATCTGGGGACAGTCTCGGCAAATGAACCCTCACACTGGCAGTTTGTAAAATCAGAAGTGTAAGGACTTAGTGAACAATTGGTGCTATAGTTTTAGTCACTTGCTGAGAGGTTTTACTGTTGTGTGTGCGCATGTGCATGTATGTGTGCAGATACATATATATGTATATACATATGTATATATATATAGTCAAAGAAAAAGATTGGAGAAAATTTTTTAATTTTTACTTAATTAATAATTTATACAATTATATGGGTTATTGAATATTTTAATATCACCCCTGTACAGTGTGGTAGTTACCAACTCTTTTATTCTACTTTTTCAAAATCCTAATTTTAACTGTTGCAAGAATGCAAAATATACCAGTTTGTTATCTCTGTTTTTCCATTTATTTTTCTTCTCAGTCTGCACATGTTCTCATGCATGCACCGACTTACCAACTTACCTCATTTTGTTTCTCCAGCAAACGTTAATGTCTGCCCACTGCACATTGTTGGGTGGCACTTCCAATCTGCAAGACTCACATGCTTGGATCATTCCAGAAAATCTGGATATTTGAAAGCAGCAGGATGATGTTCAGTGCCTTATTTTTCATGCCAATGAATGGTATCACATAAACCAGCCAAATTTGGTTAGTGTTGAAAGTCTTTTCTGAGTTTCTGAGTCAGGAAAAAATAAGTAGCTGTCACATACTGTAATATGATGAGTTTTGAAGATGAACATTTGCATAAGGTATATTTTGAATGGACATGATATTTCACTTGATGTGTAGTTTATATTCTAACTCTGCCAAAGGTTCTGTTTTGTAACTATGCTGGCACTGTTAAATCTTTGTCCTGTCCCTACAAATTTTGCCGTTTTAGACCCTGGAATATGGTTTAGGTACTGAAATTTCTCCAAGGTCAGTCAGAAACTTATTTAATAATAATAAAAACTTACATAAAATTTATAATAAATACATCAAATGTTACTTGGTGTTTAATCAGATTTTTTGAACTATTAGTTTGGGAACATTTAATAGACTATTTTTATAGTTGTTTTCTTAAATATGTCCGATAGAGAAACATTACAGAAGTTTCAAGAACATTTTGTAGAAATGAGGATATAAATATAATTACCAGAGAAACATAGGGTCTAGGCAAAGATTGTTGCATTTATAATTTAGGAGCAATTGACTGGCTTTTCCAAGTTGTAATTATAGTATACACATCTCTACAGTAACATTTGGCTGATGTCAGTCCTGTGAATTTCAACAACTCCTTCAATGCAGACACCGATACAATGATGGTTAAAGGATCAGGAAACTTAACCTCACAGTGATAAATTAGCATAACCCAGGGAGTAGTCGTAGCTGGAACTTTTCCTCCTTTGAAAACCCAGAGCAGAGTTTCAACAGCTTTGTGTCTCTACAATGTTATAGATTCTCAGCAAGAATGCATAGGGTCGTAGCTTAGAGCAAAGAGAAACTTTGCAAGAAAACCTGGGGTCCGTACCGGAGCATGACTTCCCATCACGTGTGGGAGGTGAGGCACGCAGCTCCTCAGCAGCCCTTGTTCGGGATTCGGGGGACAGTCCAGTACCCCCTGGGGAGTCTGGTCCCTGGCCTTGGGAGCAAGGTGTGCTAACCCCCTGAAATTTAACCACACACGAGCTCTCTACCACATTTATTCCATGTTCCATTTTCTCCTGTAATCTTTTCTGCTTGCTGACTTTCCTTTTAGATACTTTCTATTTGAGGTTAATATTTCTGTTACTTCTAAATGTTTCACCCAAGGAAGAAAAACTAGATAAACTCAGAGCAAAGAAACCGTATGACGTTGTCAGTGGGCAACAGAAACCGACTCTAATCTGAGCCAAAGCCTCAGTATTTCTCCTTGGGAACAAGAAATCAGAGTTCAGGAGATCAGGTGAACACCCACTTCTTTCAGTGATTTTTGAGGTAATTCAGTTCTGGGCCTTTACTCCACCCATAATGTCTCTCTTTTCCCAGCTGGCTTCCTTCATTAGAACAGTCTCTTGGCCCTTTATCCCTGGCCTTGGCCCTTTATCCCCAGCCTCCTCTCTGATAAGGCTATCTCTTTAGTTAATGCAGTTAATGTTCTAGCCCGAAGCCCACGGGGTTATAACTGATGTGCAGTTTTCATCATCATTGACCACTCTGCACCTGTTACACTTTTTGGAGGAAATACCTTTAATGCCACAGATTGTTCAAATAATCCATTGGATGTGGGATATTCCATGAACAAAACAAAGTATGTTTTAGTTTGAATGGCATTTTCTTTCCTTCTTCCAGCCTTCCCTCCTTCTCTTCCTCATGAAATATCTTTAGTTTACCAAGAAACCATGATGAATACTCTTTCGTGTTTGAGGTTCCATTTCTCCCTCTTGCTAAATTGAGTGGGCTTTAAGAGTGAACAGGATAAGGGGGAGGATATAGCTCAGTGGCAGAGCCTGGGCTTAGCATGCATGTGAAGTCCTGGGTGCAATCCCCAGTACCGCCATTAGAGGGGGGGGAGAGAGAAGTGAATGGGGTAAAATAACTGTATAATAAGCACATGGTATCTAGGCCCTCGACCCAATTATCACTAAATGTGACAGTGTTTTGCAAATTATGGGAATGTTTGCCCCAGACAAAGGAAAGTAATGTGAGCTTATCACATAAAACAGGAAGGAAGGACCTTGTGATCTTGGGGCCTGGCCATGGGATTTGGGGCCTCTTCTCACCCACTCACTCTCCTGTTACCAGTAAATCTAAGTTGGGATCCTTATATTTAGAGCTAAGGTAACTGACTAGGGGATGCCTCAGAAAGAACAGTGCACACGCACCACATTATTCCATAAATAATGCTTTCACCGCTTTCCCATGGTTCAATTAACAGCCTTCTACACTCTAGCTAAATTTCATCTATACGTATCATCATCTCTAATAAAATCTTTTTCTCTTGGTTCATGGTTTATGTCACTCTTTGTTAGCGACTTCAGATTTGATCATTGCATCTTTTGTGGCTTTGAGTGCCTGTGTAGCACATTAAATCATCAAAACCATGAGAGACGGTGCTGATTGTTATTTCTGTGCCCAAGAACGTTTTCCTTAATTGCTGTAGCTTCCAGGACATCAAACAACCATCGAAGTGGGAAGAAAGGGGAAATATTAGGGAGAAAACATGCAGGAAGAGAGTATAAACTCTTCATGAAAGACTCCATTATACTGTTACACTAGGAAAATGTCACTGAAGTGACAGCTCCTGGTGTGTGCATCTGTGGCCAAACCTGAAGCCTGAACAAAACACAGCTTTTTTTCCCCCATGGATCCATATTTGTACAATGTAATAAAAGAATATGAGGGTCTGGCTTCTAGTTACCTCAAAAATAATTTTTAAAATCTTGCAGCTTTATTTTTTAATCTATTTTTAAACGAAACAAGCATTGTAAATCCCGTCAGATGTTAAACTGTACCTCTCATCCTTTCGTATTCTGGGCTTTTCACGTTTGTGTCCACACTAAGAGAGGCCCAGCTGCAGATAAATTGCTTCAGTCTTCCCCCAAACACTATTCGCTGAAGTGAGAAGTGTCATAAAATTCAGGTTTGGCTTTACGCTCTTACTAGAAAGGGGTAGTTCATTGGCCCACTGCGTACTATTCACAGGTTCTTCTTGCTCTGCCAGGAGGTGAAATCTAAGTGGAGTTCTAAAACCACCGTCATGCTGAATCCCTGTCTTGGAACAACCGAATCAGATTCTCTGGGCTGGGCTTTGGGAACTTGGGAGTTTAACAAGGTCCACAATGATTGCTGCTTTTCTTCTCACTTAATTTTTTCCAGTTTTATTGAGGAATCAGTAACATACACCAATGTGCAGTTTAAGGTACACTGCATGATGGTTTGATTTACATATAATGTGATTAGCACAATGAGTTTAGTTACTATCCATCGTCTTCTATAGATACAATAAAAAGAAAAGAAAAGAAAAAGTTCTTTTTGGGATGAGGATTCTTAGGGTCTGCTTTCTTAACAGCTTTGTTAACATACAAACACAGCATACAGCTGTGTTAACATTGTGCTTCACGTCCCTAGGGCTTATCTTATAACTGGAAGTGTGTACCTTCTGGCCACCATCCTCCAGTTCCCCTTCCTACCCTTGACAATGACTCTTATGCACAATGAGGCTGGTGGTCTCTAGAGCAAATGTGGACCAAGTGGAGTCAGCTCAGGTTCCTCCTCCATCCACCGCCCATCTGCTCACACATCCGTTAGAAAATGTTTCACTCTGCTCCAGATACTGCGCTAGGTGCTGGAGATGCAAGACCGCCAGGTACCTGTAATCACAGAGCCCCAGTTCTAGTCTTATCACAGCAAATATAACCCCCTCATTGGCTTCGCAGGGTCCTTGGCCCCCTGGTTCCCAGACTCATGGCCAGCATATCACCGTCACAGGGGAGCTGATCAAAAAGCTTCCTCGAGATTTGCAGATACACACTACTATATATAAAATAGATACATAGCAGGTGTCTTCTGTATAGCACAAGGAACTATATTCAATATCTTGTAGTAATCTATAATGAAAAAGGATATGAAAAGGAATATATGTATGTATGTGTATGAGTGAAACAGTATGCTGTACACCAGAAATGGACACAGCATTGCAAACTGACTGTGCTTCAATAGTATTTTAAAAAAAAAGCTTCCTCCTGACCTCATCATTCACCTCCAGAACCAGAACCTCCTGTGACTGGGGGCAGAAATATTTATGTTTTCGGAAGCTCTGCAGGTGATTCTGAGGCAGGTGGGCTGGAAGTTGGAGTTCTAGACCACAGCTCTTTCCAATTTCATCTCTCACTGCTTCTCACAGGATGTGGTGCAGTCCTTCCCTGCCACCTGCTCCCACAGCACTGCAGTGCTGTTCTCCTCCCCATTTCTTCACTCTGTACATCAGCATCGGCCCCTCATCATCTGTGAAGCCTACTTTGTGGCTAAAGCCAATACTGAGATTTTCATCTCTGAGTTCTTTCTGGGTAGTGGGGTCCAAAAGCCAGGATTCAGCTGTATCATTACATGTGTGACCCTGGACAAATTACTTCCCCTCTCTGAGCCTCCACTGTCCCATCCAAGAGCCAACACATTAATAATAATTCAGATGTTGTAGAGATGTCAGAAGGATAAATAGGAGAATGTCTACAAATCATTCTGTGGAATATTGGCACCCAGTAGGAGTGCGTCCACGGGAAATGATACCACTGCCATTGAATTTTACCACCTTCTGTTACTGTCTGGTTCAAAAGAACTTGAACAAAAAACATTAAAACAAAACAGCAAAAGCAAAAACAAAACAACAAAAGCAAAAACAAACAAGAGGAACTTGAACCATTAAAAAAAACTTTAAAAACACTGATTTTTCTCCAGCTGTTATAAATTCATTTAAAGGAGAAACTGCACTTTACTTCCTGTTTGTTCTCATAGTTTCTGACCCAGAGGAGACGTTTGGCACATAGTTGCTGTTTAATGCACACTGTTGAAGTGACTCCCCCTGTGGGATATCTGCAAGCCCACAGGACTGAATATTACAAGACGATGACAGCCTTGGGACCCCATACTCTTGAGGTTATGCTTGCCTTTCCAATTTAACTTTGCACAACATCCTTTATTAGTTGATGCCATATGATGTATTGGTATGTTTTGGAAAAGTGATATTATTACTTATAATTCTTAAGGATCAAAATAGTGATTCAAATTACTGCTATTATTATTTTTTTGCTACTGAATGTCTTTGAAACACATACTAACCTGGCTTTTATCAATCTGTAACAATTTCCATTTCAGAGCAAAAAACTTCTCTGAATTGGAAGCAAATGAATTCTTATCTGAAGTCTCAGGAATAAATTATTCTAGAACTTTTTTCCTAGACTTTTCAGTTGTATTAGTTCTTTGTATTACGAAGTTAAAAGCAAAGGAAAAGAAAGCTTTTTTGAAAGCCAGTGGTCTCTGATTACCGAAATAAAACAACTAAAATGAGAAAAAGCGTTTTGGATTGTTTTCACTCAGATGACTGTCTGCTTCACTTAAGTACGATCCCTCATATGGACGTGGAACAAAGAGCCCCTTTAGAGCATCTAGAGGAAGAGGAAGCATCCTCGACGCTTAATCAAGATACCTTTTCCCCTGTTCGTTCCTGTGTCTTTTCTGTCTCCCCTTTTCTACTTCCAGCATCCGTGTGGTTTCAGTGATGTGAGTTTAAATGTCCACCACGCAGACCACACACTGATGCTGCCATCAAGACTGTAGCAGGGCTGGCTGGACGCCTCTCACCCACAGGCTCTGTTCATTAGGAAACCCTTTCATGCTTAATGAAGGCAAGAGGGAAGCCCACGCCGACTGACACACGTGCAGGTTCGTGCAGGGTGTTCCGCTGTGTGCTCCCGGGGATGGACTCTCACTGAGGATGGGGTTTCTCCTCCGCAAGATGGGGCCTCATGTGGCTGTCTTCTTCCGACATGAGCGCAGTGGAGTGGGCGATAGTGTCTGTTTTTATTGCTTTTTGAAAGTAGAAATGTTTTCCTAAATTTCTTTTTCTATATACTATTTAAAACATCCAGAAGTTCTTGGCAGCTTATCTAATATTTTTCTTCTTCTTCTGTACGTGTGCTTGAGGGGCATGTGTTTTGTGTGGAATGTGTGTGTAGTATATGTGTGTGTAGTGTGTGTGGTGTATGTGTGTGTAGTGTATGTGGTATATGTGTGTGTAGTGTGTGTGGTATATGTGTTGTAGTGTGTGTGGCATATATATGTGTAGTGTGTGTGGTGTATGTGTGTGTAGTGTATGTGTGGTATATGTGTGGTGTATGTGTGTGTAGTGTGTGTGGTGCATGTGTGTGTACTGTGTGTGGTATATGTGTGTGTAGTGTGTGGTATATATGTGTGTAGTGTGTGTGGTGTATGTGTATGTAGTGTATGTGTGGTATTGTGTGTATAGTGTGTGTGGTATATATGTGTGTAGTGTGTGGTGTGTGTGTAGTGTATGTGTGGTATATATGTGTGTAGTGTGTGTGGTGTATGTGTAGTGTGTGGTATATGTGTGTAGTGTGTGTGTGGTGTATGTGTGTGTAGTGTGTGTGTGGTGTATGTGTATGTAGTGTATGTGTGGTATTGTGTGTATAGTGTGTGTGGTATATATGTGTGTAGTGTGTGTGGTGTGTGTGTAGTGTATGTGTGGTATATGTGTGTGTAGTGTGTGATATATGTGTGTAGTGTGTGGTGTATGTGTAGTGTGTGTGGTATATGTGTGTAGTGTGTGTGTGGTGTATGTGTGTGTAGTGTGTGTGTGGTATGTGTGTGTGTAGTGTGTATGGTGAGTGTGTGGTGTAGTGTGGTGAGTATGTGATGTGCGTGTGGTGAGTGTGTGTTGTGTGTGGTGAGTGTGTGGTGTGAGTGTTGAGGGAACAGTAAGGACCGAGGGAGCTCTTTGGTTCTGCTCTTTCTTTCCTTCTTCCTGGCTTTGTGACCTTGTGGGCACTGATGCAAGGGACTGAGGGCAGATGAGCCCTGGCACAGATGGAGCGTGTCTGAGATGGCCTCTCCATCCACACCTCTGTTTTCTGTGCTCCCGCTGCCTTCACAACTGGCTTCCTGGAGTACCCACCTCTCCCCGCCCCACTCACATCATCCTTGGCTGTCCAGTAACCAAACTGACTTTCTTAATAGCTTTACATTACTTACTTTCTCTAGTGCATCTCTGGCTAAAATTTTATGGTGCCATTTACACACAGCTGAAGATAAGGCCTGTCATTCCCCGCTCTTTCTCATTCACAGGAAGCTGGGGGTCGGGGAGGGGAGGTTTAGGGTTCCATGAGGGTAAGGTGCAGAGGCAAGAGTCCACTGCTGGTCTGTGTGACTCCAGCTGGTCTGGGAGCTGCACGTGGTTACTGCTGCCGAGGGAGGTCTGAGCATCACCCTGCCCGGTCAGGGAGAAAGTCCAGGAAGCAAAAGCTGCAGCATCTCCTGAAAGAGAAAGGCGTCCTTGCCTCAAGCCACGCCCCTTCTGTGTTTTCTGCCCCTTGGCTTCCCTCTCGATGGCTGTCTTGAGGTGGTTTCATCCAGCTGCACACTCACCCTGCTTTGCATTCTGCATCCTGGTAGCAGCACAATCAGAGGCTCATTAAGGGAACTAATCAATTCCATGCGTTGCACTAGCACAGCAGATTACCACACAGGCAGAGCCATTAGCGAGGCAGTGCATTAACACATGGCATTTCCATGAATCAATATGGAGCCCTTGTAGAACAGAGCCTGGGCTTTTTTTTTTCTTCCTTTAAGAAAAACGGATGCTAGAAACAAGTTTTCAGATGTTTTCAAGTATGCCTTTTAGGAAGGGGAGAAAGAATTTTTATCCTGCAAAATCATGCTTTTCTATGGGCCAGCTGTGGACTGTGATGTCTTTTATTATTTCTCTTGGGACTGTGTCATTAAAGATTAGAATTTGGACTTGCATCCTTGGTAATCACAATTTGCATTTTTTTAAAGCATCACAGAGAATCATAGGAATGGATAACGTGTCATTTTACACACAGAGACCTACTCTAAAATGGATTCCATGTTTAATATTAGCTGAAATCTACATTTAGTAAACAATGATTTTATATGTGCTCTTTTGTCATAAGTATTTCTTTAAAAATAGTACAATTTTCTGGCCTACATAAATTAAAAATGAACAGCACCGGCTAGAAACATGGTTGCTGAAAATGAATTCAAGTGTATTTTCCCCACTGGTGTTATCAACACTGCTTGTTCTTTGTCAGCCACAAACGTGTAAATAACATGTGATTTTTAAAACTGATGACACTTACACGACAGGGCTTCAGAAAGAAATTTTTATTAAGAAACTCTTACTATCTTTTCCTGGACATGTATATTAAATTATTTTATGATGATGGGAGGAAAAGAGGCTTCTCTTCCAAAAAGCCGGGAAAACAGTAGCAATGATCTATTTTTGCATTGATTGTTTTATTCCAGACACAGGTGAAATTCCACTTTACCTGATCCTGGGCACAAGAGGGGAGAGTATATGGGACAAGGTGGGCTGTTGTAAGAAAACAAACGCAGGGATTTTTGGGGTCTGTGATGATCTGAATAATTCGTAAATGTGGAAATTCCCTGCTAAAGAGCCATCACAGAAACGAGGCTGCCTCAAAATATCTTGAGAATGCTGGTATCATTTCAATAGGATCTAAAATGAGAGCTCCCTCAGTACAGATTGAGGAGAAGGGTGTCCTTCTATTTAAAAAAATACCCAACATTCATGTTTTTCATATTTTCATAGCCTGTAATTACTCTTAATCAAAGTACAACAAATAGTAAACAGTAAAAATGAAATAAATGTGGTGACAGTTTGCCAATAACGAGAAGAAAATGTTCCATCTGTCTAGCCGCGAGTAAAATGGGTGTAATTACTGCTCATTTTTCTCGTAATTGCTGAGTTATTAGTTTAAAGCTTACACCCAACTGGTGAACAGTGAGTACTGCCCACTCCCTAATTATAGCCCCGCTTTGCCGAGCTCGAAATCAGGGAAGGCAGGAGCCGAGAAAGCGATCTGAATTAACCCTGACTGCTTGCATAGAATGGTGACTGGCTATTTAATTTGAATTTTGTAAGCTCCAGGTTCCCTTCCCACCCAAATGTTAAACCACAGAGCTTATCATTCTGTTTTGAATTACAATTTATTTTTAAATTAATCATCTTGAATCTATTTCCTATGATGAACTCATGAGGTGGTTTTTGCTACAAACAATCCAAGCAGACCATCTCCCTTTAAATCATATTTGTTAAAGTTATACATAGTTTATTACTATCCAGGGCTCTATGAGTGGTTATGTTCCCATCTTGTAATCAAGGAAATTCTTTTTGAACGTTCAGGATTACGCTTGGGTAGTCAGTACCTGACAGTACACATTATAGAGCAAATATAGAAAAGAAGCATCTTCCTTGATCTTTTCCTTTTGGCACATGTCGAAGCATTCAGGCAAATATAAATATAGCTGCAGTTTACTCATTTCTCTAATATATCATCTTATCTCCAAGGTTCACTTAAGAAAGACTGTGCTTGATCATGTTCTCACTGGAAGAACGGAGACTGTGGATGCCTTTGCCTATGACTGTTTTAGCAAGGATGGATATTTCTGGATTAATTCTATTCGGATCCTTTTCTTTGGTCTAGATAGGGAACTGTAACTCCCTGCAGACAAAGATGGTGTTTGTGATTTGAGGGTGAGCTGGATTCTGCACTGATCACTGGGTTCTGGGAATGTTCCTAATGAAACCTGAATTTACAGCATGCCTTGCTCAAGGAACACTGATGACAGGAATGCTTATAAGAGAGGCACATTCGCGAGCCATGGAGTATTTGTTGAGGGAGATGATGTAAAAAGTCCTGGGAATCCTAGACTAAAACACTTGGACTGGCGTGGTATGTTTTTGCCAAGCATGTCAAGTCATTTGAGTTTCAGGAGACAATGAAAGCATAACATGTTGTTCATTTTGATTCCTCTTAGCCTAAGTGATGGCAGGGCATATTTTTCTATGTTAAAGATACTATCCTAAAAAATAATGATTATGGCAAAATTTGGTGTGGCATATTCACTGGCGTAAACCTCACACTTTCAAAAAGAGGGGCGATGAAGGAAGGCCTTTGTGGTTATTAGACAACCTGAAATCAAAGAATCAAAGTCGTTTCCATTCCTAGTTGCAGAAGCAATGAATCCCCTCCCCCCACCGAGAGAGCAAGGTGCAGAAGAGAGAGAATATTCAACCTCTGGGTTGAGATAAGCTGCTGAAAATTACGGAACCGTATTTTAAAAATCTTCCTTCTAAGCCCCCGAGAGCTGCAGCATCCCAGATTCTTTTGAGCTCCACATAAATGTCTGTGCTGCCAGGGATCACGAGCGCCATGCATAATCCTTTGGTTGTGCTCACCAGCTGGGGAGCAGAGATAGGGAGTGTTTCAGCTTTAAAAATGGTGCTGATACTTCACCCAAAAGCAGAGAAATGAAATGAGTATTTGCATAATCTCTCTAGAGTCACCCAGGTTTCTTTCAACCTTCTTACCATGTTTAAAAAAATCTATTAAGAGAATATTAGAACAAAATGCATTTTCCTCTTCAGAGAATTTATTTTGCCTCTGCCTTCGGGGTCCTGTGGGTCTTTTCGCTTGTTTTATTTATTTATTTTAATGCAGAGTTTTTGTCTTTTTTCTTTCTCTCTCTCTCTCTTTTTTTTTTTTTAATTTTTACTTTGTTCCCGCTATTCTCTGTTTTAGTCAACAACTCGTGTTTAGATCAAATTATTTAACTTGGAAACTTAGTTCTTAGCTATGGCTAAAGTATTTTCTAAAAAGGTCCTCAATAAATTACAGTGTGAACATTGTGATATCTTACCTCCTGGAATTGAAATATAGAAACTAAAGTTCACAGTGTCAATGGCTTTTTCAGTCTGTTTATTTCTCCCATTTACTTATACAAGAAAATGTGGCAAAGTGAGTTCTTGTGTACTTGAAAGGACTATTCCTGGGTCATACACCACCTTCTCTACCAACACACACACTCAGATGCTTACACACTCACACACACACTATCAGACACTCACAACACACATTCAGATTCACACACACACACTGGTATATAAGTCCTAAATAATAAGCCTTCTCTCTGTGCTGTTAAGACGAGCTGGCTAGCCTGCCTCCCTCACTCCCTCTTTCTTTTTCAATTTGATTATTTCCATTAACTCTAGTTTCTGAATCTTCCCTTTAACTTTTTAATAATTTTCAGTCTGGACCATCCACTTTCTTGAAAGTCACCCACAACTGTTTAATTTTGAAATGCCATGGTTATCACCCTACTGGACCCCCTGGCATTTGATGTTGCTGTCTTAGCCTTTTCTTCCTGAGAGCCTCCTATCCCTTGCTCTCTTCTGTTTCTCTCCCTTTGTCATTTTTATTTCCCCCTTTCTTTCCTGCTGATAGGATTCCTCTTGGTTCTTCTTCCCTGGCTGCCCCCTTTCTCTGTGCCCCTTCTTCCTTAAACTGTGACCTCTGTATTAGCTATTCCCACATGCATTCGCTCTTTTATTCCACGGATACATCCTAAGACCCTTATATGTGCTGGAGACTGTTCTGGGGACTGGGAATATGATAGAGAATAAAAAAAGATCAAAGTTCCTGTCTTCATGGAGCCTGCACTACAGTAGGGGAAGCAGATAGACAACTTTTAAGATAAACATGTAAAATATGGCGTATTTGCTGACAAGTGCTGTAGAGAAAAGTAAGCCAAGGAAGGGTAAGAGGTTTAGGCTGTTTCACACTTTGAATAGGGTGGTCTGTGAAGGGGTCTCAGAGAGGTGGCTATTACAGCAAAGATGTGAGTATATTTGGAGGAAGAGCCTTGCAGGCAGACAGAATCTTAAGTGTAAAATGGAAAATTCGTGATACTGCATTTCAATGGGAGAAGCCATAATACGCCCTGGGCTGTGGAGTGAAGCCCCCAAGAACCCAGGTTCAAGCTGCTATCAGGAAGTCCCACTTGCTCACATGGAGACAGGCTGGGCTGGCTCTGTGCACATGCAGAGCAGACACCACGGTCCTGGGCAGAGCAAGCTGGACGGCCGTTCTCCAATATCTTTAAAGAGAGATGCTTTCATGTTGTATCTTGAAGACAAAAGGAACATACTCCAATGTACTTAAAAAAGAGATAGCTGCTAAGGTTTCCTGTTTTTTTTTTTTTTAAGTTAGTGTATGTTCCTTGGTCAAAATAAAGTGGGGGGCAAATTCATCATGTACTTCCTTTGAGAGAAAACAAGCTTGTGTTTTCTGTATGCGGCTCTCTCTGACTCACCCACACCCCAGCATCTTATACTGTTAGACACTCCCTCCCACAGCTCACCCGGACCCTTGTGGGTTTGCTCTATTTCTCAAATTGTCCCCAGGTTGTTCTTAAGCTATAGTCCTAACTGATGCCCTTTATGGGTTGTGATTTTATCCCCAATTTCTTGCTAACCCCCTCCTTTCTTCCCAGTCAGTTAACTGCTCAAGTAGGAGAATCCGTGTGGGTGTGTGCTAAGAAAATAACGATGGCTATACAGGCTCTGAACTAATACGTTGAAATTAACACATTTCTTTAAGCAGGCATTTTCCAAATAATTATTTTAGATTTTTGCTTTTTTTATTTTACTGATTGCTAATTTGTTTTATTCAGATGCTATTTGCCAAGAATAGGAATTTCCAGGACATTTAGAGAGTGAAAAGTGAGGCAAGATGTTTGGAACAGCTGCACTGTTGCCTCTGAGCTGTGGTGAGAGTGTGTGTGATCTCCATATGTCAAATACTGCACATGCAGAAGCGACCTGTGAGTGGGTCTTACTGTTTGATCTTGTGGAGTCATCACCTGCCTCCCAGGACCACCAGCATTTGATCGTGTTGGGTATAGTTCCTCCATGACGTATGACAGGTGGTATAGAAGAAATCATTTCAGACTGCCACTCTCCACTTCTGAAACCCAAGTATCACATTCAGAGTTGGAATCTATTAAAGAAACTATCATTCAGCATTTGTTTTTGTTCTCTGGTGATGACATATTAAATAAGGGAGAACCAAAAACTGGGAAAACAGCAATAAACAATTTAAAGGGGGTTTAGGATAGCAAACTGCTTTAGAACAATGAATGTTGGCAATGACCAGGAAATGGATAATTAACTCTCCTCCATGGAATTTTTGCAAAATCTCCAGGAATAAATCCCACTAGGACCAGTAAAAGGAAAAAGTGATGCAGGTGAAAACTTAAGCAAATTATTTGAGCATTTGTACCCAAAATCATTCCAGTATTTGTGCGGTCATATAGTGTGCATGTTGAAGTAATGCCCACCCCCTTGGAGGGACTCTCACGTGGTCACACCCTTTTCTCAGCTGCAAAGCTACTGGGCTTCCTGCTCATCTGGTGCAATTGGGCGGCTCCCTCTTTCTGAAAGTACTGCACAAAACCAAGACAGAAAAACTGCAGGTTTGGAAATAAGGAGCAAATGAGAGCACTTACACGATGAACTGAGCAATTTCAACACTGTAATGTGGTCGTGTCCTCCCAATAAGCACATCATGTTATTTCCTTCTGGACTTGGTGTTTGATGGATTAAGGACAATTATAATAACCCTCATACGTGGAGCACTAGCAGGACCTGTTGGGCACTTTATGTTAATGTGTTTGTGCGTCGGTATAAGAGACCTCTAGGATATGTATGCATATCTGTATATAAAACACTTTAACATGTGTGTACAGAACAATCCTTTAATATATGTGTGTATATATGTGTATCCTTTAATGTGTTATGTATGTATACACTATATATGTTTCATAGTATGTACATATATAACACCACTCTCTAATGCATGTGTATATATGTACACACGTGTGTACTTACGCCTGTATGCGTGTACACACGTGTATACATGTATAAGGGCTCTTTTGTGCAAGTGCATGTGTGTAAAAGGATCCTGCTGAGTAGGGACTGCTATTCTTCCCATTTTACAGACAGGAACTCCACTTGCTGAGGGCCCCTGTCTACTAGGTGGGGACCTAGGGGTGCACCAGGGACCCCACCCCCCCCCGGCCTGCAGAGACTGCACTTTACCTTTCTAGGTGGGCAGCTCTGATGGGCCAATATATAAACAGATAGATTTTCTGTACAGTTACGCTTCTTGGTATCTTATTAAATGTGGGCATAGAAAAGATGTCTCTCTAACCAATGCATAGACATAGTCCCAAGGTGGTTCCTGGTGAAGAGATAGAAGGAAAGCCATATTGCTGCCTCCTCCAGGCACTCAGTCCCTCCTCAGCTCCCAAACTCTCTGCACTGAAACCCCAGGTCAGAGCCTTCAGGGTTTTCTTCTCTTTCTGAAAGAGATCCGTGGCCTTTCCCTGGTTAATAGTTACAGTTTCAGACTGTCATTCATCACGTTCTTGTGATAGAGTCAGTATACCAAGATTTAAAAGAAATGATATTTAAAGTGATTTTTCTGATGAATCCAAAAATAGCTCTAAGCTATTCTGACCTTCCTTAATTCTCTTCTCCATTTATCTGGGTAAACATCCACTGAGTGACTAACACGTGACAGTCTGTGCCAGGGTCCAGAGATGGGGTCCTTGTGGTTTTTACGGTCCAAGAGATACATAAATGGCTACCAGCGACGCGATGATGGATGTCACGGTTCTGTGAGCATGGCCATTTGTGACTGCGAGCCCAGCTCTGACAGATGAAGAGGCACCAAGCAGGGAGGACAGAGGGGGAAGGACATGAGAATGTCAGAGCTATGCCTTCTGCAGACTCATGGGACCGTAAGTGTGTGTGCAGTGTATGCAGAGTGACATGTTTATTCATTCTTTGTTTCAAAGCTATTTTTGAGCACTCACTTTATACAGCAAGGCCCTATTTTAAACTTAGTTCAGCAACAAAGTCTAATACAGCTTAGTCTTTGTGTTTAAGGAGATCAGAATTAAGTAGGTAGGAAAACAGATGCAGTCACTAACTGTAACATAAAGTCCTAAGTCACCTGTATGGGAGGGGAGGGTAGCAAAGCCATTAGGGGAGTTCAGATGCCTCCACCGTAGGGGCAGCAGTGAACATGTCAGGAGATGCCACGTTGCACCGGGCCTTTCTTCTCTGCCTCAGTCCTGCTCTCAGATTCTGACATCTTGGTTCCGTGCCACACTTCCTAACAGTCCTGCTCTCTCTCAGTTTCTGGGTTATATTCTCATTGCTACTTGACTCTTTCAGTTTAAATTAATTCTGTGAGAACATTGCCTTATTCATTTACCTCTGGCCTCCGGCACTGTTCGTCTGTAGAGTGAAGTATTGGGTCACATCAGAATTTGCTTTAACTGATGCGTTTCTAAAAAGAACTTTGACTCAGTATCAAATCTCGGGCTTTACAGGAGCCAGTTACCCTCATGTACATTTCTCGCAGCTTTTATATAAACTGCTAATTTAATATGTAATACATTTTACATGTTACATCCAAGTTAGGGCTAGGGTGTTTAGGAATCTCTGAAGGGTGCCAGAGTGGGCTCTTTTGGGAGAGAGCCCTGATCCCCTTTTTCGCTTGGACCACCCACACACGCTGTTGCGTACTTTCTTCTTTTCCTTTCTTTGTCACAAGGTGGTCAGAGCTCTAGAGAGTGAGGGGACACTTAGCAGAGACCTTACTTCACTGAGGTGTTTGGAAGGCAGGCTGGGCCCCTCACTTCGTGGTTGAGAGTCCCAGGCAGAGTGAAGAGGCTGCTGTGCCTGAGATGGGGGCACTGGCGTGGACAGAAACTTGGTGGTGAATATTCTGCCTGGGACATGCTGCTAAAAGGAAGATAAGACCATCAAGAAGCTTCTCGATGTTACGGCCGAGCAGCCAAGGTTCAAAGCCAGGGGCGAGTCAAGGAGAGCAGAGTGTATGAAGGAGCCTCTGGTGTGTCCACAGCTGTCAGTGCTCTTGGGTGGCCTAGAGTGACCGGAAGTGGACAAGGCAGTCATGGTGGGGGCAGCGCCCACCCCTCCTACCTTCTTTTATGGACGTATGGGCTGCTGGTGAGGCAGGGAGGTGCCCACAGGGGACACCCAGGTGGGCCCGACTCAACTGGTGGTGCAAGTGTCCTTCCTGGCCAGTGGCTGGCTGCTGTCAAGGGTGCTGACAAATGGGGCCCTCCCTGACTACTGGGAGGCTCAGCTGGTCCCCTGCTGGCCTTGGGCAGGGACAGCGGAGGTTCCCAAGTATGGGGAGACACAGGACTCCCAGACATTTGGACCATACCCTTCTAGGGGCCATTTGCTGAGACCGCCCATTCAGCTTTTCCTGGCTTTCCCACTTCTTGGAAAAGCTCCCTGAGGGAGCCACGGCGTCAGAGCCTCATTCCCTCTAATGATCTCTCTCTCTTCTGCTCGCTCTGTTTCCCTTTCCTTCCCCCTACCCTCCCTTCCTCTTTCTCTCTCCTCCTCTCAATTGCCTTTGAATCTTGCGAACTGCTTTCTCTACATCTTCATTTATTTACGGAATGATAAATATTAATACAGTCAGGCATAGATCAATTCTGTCAGAGGGCTACAATAGCTGGACTCATTTGAGGGGTGATTTTATTGATTATTTTTGCTCTCCTATGTCCAAAAAACCTGCAAAGCCAGGTGATTACAGCCATCGGGTATCGTTCAGGATCACTTCCCTCAGCACCGGTGTCAGCAGTTCCAGAAGCAAGCGCAGCTCCTCAGAGGCCCTGTGCATGGCCAGAGAGCTACCCTTGCAAACTCACACCTGTAAGGTAACGCCCACTTCTGCTGCATGAACACGTGCTTCCAAAGGCATGCTCTTGTCTAACCTTCCAGCGCACAGGGAGGCAGGCATGGCTGGTGTCCCCGTTCTATAAGCAAAGCACTGAGATGCAGAAAGTTTGAAGAACTTGCCCATTGAGGCAGGGATAGTGTCAGATCCAGGTCTCTGGCTTAGGGCTTCCGTCTAGTCACCACCAACCCATTATCTTCCCTTCTGCACCATAACCGGGCATCTCATGGGAGACTGGGAGGCCTCCTGGAGAGTGAGGTGCAGACAGAGGCTGAATGGTCACATGTTGCTGCTCATTAATTTTTAGTTTGAGACAGAGATAATAGCTGATGACTTCCCTTGCCCTCTTGGTTCTGAAATTCTGTCTTCCAGACACATTCGGCTAAACATGGAAACCACCTAAATTGTGCTAAAGTGAACAGAGTGGTTATCTGTTTAAATGACGTATTCCCATGTCTTTAACTCCTTCTTACCAGTCCCATCATTATGAGGCACAGGAGGGAGGACAAAGGAAGAAACGATCCTGGGAAATCATATTGGGGCCGCAAAGATGCTGGGTCAGTGGGAGGAAAACAGTGAATCACCCACATGCACAATCTGAGTCCACGAGGAGCCTAGAACACAACCCAAAAATCAAGCCCAGGAAAGCTGGCACATTTTATTGTGAAGAAATAACATATTTTGTTAATGAATAAGCTATGGGGTCAGTTTATTAGAACGAATCTGAAAGTTGGAGATGGGAATATGATCTAGTGGAGCAGATAACTAACTGGTTTAATTATTAGGTGGGGTAACTTGCCAAGAAGAGTCACCCAGGGACCAAGCAGACAAAGGAGGTGGTGCAGGGGATTCAGAGGGCAGTGTTGACCTGCAGGCTGGTGGAGGGGAGGCCAGAGCCATGCGGAGGGGCATGGGGTGTGTGTCAGGGGGGTGTGCCTATAAAATAATTACAAGTGACTTGGCAGAAACGTGTAAGTCCAGAAGGTTCAACACTGGCATACAAAGTTCCTACTTAATCATTTGGTGTATTTAATGTTCATAACTGCTGAAGGGCCTGGGGAGAGAGTTATGTTATTTGATTTTGAAAACGATAGTACTTTTACTCTCCAGATTTATTACAGAGATGCTTCAACTCCCAAGGTCTTTCTTTTGTTAGTCACTTAACCTGGGGTCTCTGTGGAGGCTTCTCTCCCTGGCCAGCCTCTAAAACCCATTCTTTTTATCTGACTTCCCAGGCGACCTACCTCCGCAGGGCTCATTAGCTCTGACTCCTGTTCTTCCTCCTGCGGATGTTCAGAGACCGAGGACTGTGTTCTCTACATTTCTCAACCGAATGTGCTCTAAGAGCCCTTATTCAAAATCAAATTATATTGCAATTGTCTGTCTACTTTCAGATAGCACTCTAGCACACCCTTGGCCAAAACAAGTCACACGGCCAGTTCTGAGATCAGTAGACCGTGGGTGTGTGATCTTCCCCAGAGGAGTTTGACTGGGTATCACTTACCCGGATAGATAGCCTGCATACAAAAGATGCACAATTACGTGTTTTCCTAAGACTCAATCCTTCTGAAGAGGCAAATTCTGCTAATTTTATTTCAATTTAATGTTGACTACCCCAGAATCAAAGGGCTCACGGAAATTTATAAGGATAGTCTCATTAAGTTCCAGGGATGTTTGACCCCTGGACCTTTGTGTGGGGCAGAGACTGAATTGTTTCAAAGAGCAAGCAGTGCCATATGTACCCCAGAACTTCTCATAGACTGTGTAATACGATACATGTGTGCAGAGGTGGTTGGTTAGATAGATAGATAGATAGATAGATAGATAGATAGAAAGTACTTATTATATGCCAGAGAAAAGTCTACCTGTTTTACGTGTGCTTACTCAAGAATCAGCAAACTTTTTTCTGTCAAGTGGCAGGTGCTAAATATTTTAGGCTTTGTGAGCCATGAAATCTGTGTTATAACTGTGACTCTGCCGTTGTAGTGCAAAAGCAGCTATAGACAATAGGTGAGCAAAGGAGCATGGCTGTGTTTTAATATATTTGTTTATAGAAGCAAGCTGACTTGACTCATGGGCTGTAGTTTGTTGACCCCTGTGTTAACGTATTTTGTCCTTATGACAGTCGTGTTAGCCTCATTTTGTAGACAAAAAAGCCAGAGCTCCTAGTGGCGCAGTAACTTACAAGAGATCACCCAGCTGGTAAGTGGGGGAGCTGAGCTTTGAACAAGGCAGTCTGGCTTTAGGGTCCATGTGCCTAAGTTAGGATCCATTGCTTCTCTGGTGATGCTGTTCTGGTGAATTCAGATAAACTATTGAAGTGTGGATCGGAAGAAAGAGATTGGCTTCCCAGATACTTAATGGCCTGGCCATTTTATGGGTGATCTCTTTTGCCATCTAGACAAAGACATACTATTCGAGCTGCTGGGGTTGTGTGCCTTGCTTCACCATACTAGATACACAACTGGTAATACACAGAGTGGTCAAATTGTGCCGTCTCGTGGTTGCTAGCATTCACTTACTTACAACTTGGGGTACGTTCAGGTTTTTTCCTGATGCCTCCCCTCCAGGGTAGAATAAAAAGCAGAGAAACTCTGTCCCAGGATGAGAAAGAGCGACTGTGGTGTGGGGGAGGGGAGTAGGAAACAGCTGGCTTCAAGTTAGACGAGCTGAATCCTAGCGATGGTCACTCAGTCTTGCCATGTGACCACGCACAAAGCACTCTGCCCCCTTCTCTATGAGTTTTCTCCTCTGAGCGATGGAGATAAGATATCTACTTAAAGGTGTGCTGTGAATAATAGAGGAGTTTAAGTAAATGCAAGTGTTGCAAGAATTACGACACCCTATAGATATGTGAGGAATCATTGCCATCTATGTTGGTCAGGGTAGGGGTTAACTTTTGCTGTATTTCTAGGTGACTGAAGTGTGGTTGATTGCATATAAAGGGAGAAGGCTCTAAACATATACTAACTGCAGTTGAGAGTCATATAATTACAAGTTGCTCATACTTATTTAAGGAAAATGACCAGCTCTTTAAATCTCAAGTGATTTTCTAGAAGACTCGGAATTGTTCAGAATCTCCATAGCACCTTTACTCCTAAAGTGATGGCAAAAGAAGTCAGCTTTGCTCCTGTGGATCCTCTTGTGGGAGCAGCCTTCTTTACCTTTTCTGCTTGTTGTAATGCTACCTAACTTTTCTTTTTATTGAAGCATATTCGACTTTCAATGTTGTGTTAATTTCTGGTATACAGCATAGTGATTCATTTCTGTCTATCCCTATCTATCTATCTATCTATCTATCTATCTATCTACCTATCTTTTTATATTCTTTTCCATTATACGCCATTACAAGATACTGCATATAGTTCCCTGTGGTGTACAGTAGGACCTTGCTGTTTATCTATTTTATATATAATAGTATCTATAAATCCCAAACTTCCAGTTTATCCCTCCCCACCCCCACTCCCTCCCATAAACATAAATTTGTTTTTTATGTCTGTGAGTCTGTGTCTGTTTTGTAAATAAGTTCATTTGCATCCCCCCCCCCCCTTTTAAGATTCCACATATAAGTGATGTCATATGGTATTTTTCTTTCTCTTTCTGGTTTACTTAACTTAGTATGATGATCTCCAGGTCCATCCAAGTTGCTGCAAATGGAATTATTTAATTCTTTTTATGGCTGAATAGTATTCCATTATTTATATATACTACAACTTTTTTATGCAGTCATCTGTTGGTGGACATTTAGGTTGCTTCTATGTCTTGGCTACTGCAAATAGTGATGCTGTGAACATTGGGGTGCGTGTATCTTTTCAAATCAGGGTTTCCTCTGGATACATGTCCAGGAGTGGGATTGCTGGATCATAGTAATGCTACCTAATTTTTAAGACTTGGCTCGCTCAGTTATCGTAATGATCTCCCAAACTCTACTTGTCACTGTTTCTTCTGTCCTTCCCTAGTCGTTTGTACTGTCCTCTATTTGCCAGAGGTTACTAGAGTTCATTTGCTTGTTCATTCATTCAATCGATATGTAGTTGTCTGCTATAGGGCAGGCAATGTACTAGCTACTAAGGAAGCAAAGATAATGAAAAATGAAACAGACATGACTCCTGTCCTCACTTATTACATCTCTCTCTTCTCCATTGGAATTGGAATGATTTGGAGGCAACAGAAACTCTTCTTTCTTTCCTACTTTGCTAAAGATCTAGAAGCCAGATGTCCAGTTTATTTGAATTACTGTTTTCTTGGGATGCAAAGAAAGAAACTAACAACTCAACTTTTTTAATGAATTTTTTTTAATGAATAAAGTTTTCTAATTTTAGACCGTTGGCTTTGTACTACCTATCTTAACCTCATTGAAAAGTTTTTTATTTCCCCTAGCCTCTTAATTCTTTATCATTCTACCAACAAATATTTATTTAACATCTACTATGTGATGGACACTCTGGGGATACAGTGGAAAATTGTATAGCCAGGAACTGTCTTCAGGGAGCTTGCAGTCTAATGGAGGAGATAGGAAATAAAAAGCAATAAATGAAACATATAAATTGAAATAATTACAGTTTGTTATAAATGTTCCAGAAAAAAAGGAAGGGAGAGAGAGTGTTGGGACAGGGTGGGAGAGCATCTGTTTTAAATTAGAGAAGAATGGAAGTTTCTCCATGTCCTGAGGAATGAGAAAGAAACAGTCACTCAAAGAGTAGAGGGTGCCATCCATCAGTGAAGAATACAGGAAGGTTGTGTGGCTGGATCTGAGTGACTTAAAAAGAGTCAAAGTCACAGAGAGAGGTGGTTCAGATTCGACAGAGGCTGAGTTGCAATGGAAAGAATTTTGATTTTATTCTAAGTTCAGTGGAAATTCAGCAAAGAATTTTAACCAGGAGTATGACATGATCTGACGTTGGGTTAAAGCAGTCACTCACACTAATGAAGAAAAGAAGGAATAAACTGTAATGTGGATATAGAGAGGCCAGTTAGGGGGCTATTTCAAATGTCCACCTAAGAGATAATGGTCACATGGACTGAGGTAGAGGTAAATGGACAGATCTGAGCTGTGTTTTGCAGATAGAAGGAACAGGATTTGTAGAAGGCTGTGTTGAGGTGGGATGTGAGGGAAGAAGGAGCTTAGAGGCAGGAGGATGGTGAAATCAAGAATGATTCCTGGCTTGGGTAGTGGGTGAATGGCGGTCCCAGTTTCTGAGAGGAATGAAATTTTAAATAGGTTGAGTTTTAAATATAATAGACTCTCATGTAGAGGGGCCAGGTGGATATATGAACTTTATCTAGCTACATAAATCTGCAAGTAGTCAACTGTATAATTGTTTCTAAAGTAACTGATTGAATGAGATGCTCTATGGATAAAAGAAGAGAGCCCAGGAAGAATTCCTGAAAACTGTAACAGAGATCAGGCAAAGAAGGAGGAGACCTCAGTGGAGCACCCAATAGATTAGGAGGAAACATCGGAATGTGGGGGTGTCATGGACTTCAAGAGAGAAATGGTAAGGAGTCTTTCACTGCATCAGATACTTCTGAGAGGTCACGATGAGACCCATGAAGGTTTGGCACCATCAAAATGATCAGAGATCTGGATAAGGCCAATTTCTGCAGAGTGGTGGGGCAGACATCATATTGAAGAGGGTGAAGGTGAATGGATGGTGAGGCTGTGAAGTTGAATCTGTGACTTGCTCATTTGAAATAAATGTGATTGAGAAGCAAAAAAAAAAAAAAACCAAAAAACCCCAAAACCCAAAAAACAAAAAATGGGACAGGAGTAAAGGAGAATACTTAGTAAAGGGAATTTGGGTTTATTGTTGTTATTTATGTGTATTTTTTAAAGATGAGATACAGCAAGCGTGTTTCATGATGGGCACAGTGATCCCATAGAGAATAGGAAACTGAGGAGCAGATACCAGGGCGAAAAGCAAGCAGGAGTGAGGAAGCCACGGGGTGGGGGCCCAGCGCTATGGCAAGAAGTCTGCCTGGAGGAGCTAACGGGGCATGGGTGTAGAGCTGAGGGAGATTCTAACTGAGGACGTTTAAGATAAAGTTTCTGTTTAGACAAAGGGTGGGAGAGGGCCTTGTGAGAGCTTTTAAGAGAGAAGACAGAGATGAGAAACTTAAAATCTTGTCTCAGGATGATGGAAAGAAGGCAGAAGCCTCCTCTACACAGGATTGTGTTCCTCTGTGGATTGACTCTTCTGTGTGAGGAAGGCTCGTGGAGAGCTGGCTTCTGGAGAATTTAAGTATAACCTTACTGTGCATTATAGTGCATCTTGATATAATATTTTTCTCTTATTCCCCAAGATTCCTCATTTTCCTTTGGAGAATCTGGACAAAGGTGGACTCTGTGTATATCTCTGTGTTTTTCACCCCTATGTTAATTTTACTGTGGCTTTTGTATCTGTTGAATTTCTTAAACATCTCTCATTTTTCCAGGTCACTCATTCTTCTTTCAGAAATTATGTTCATTTGTCAAAGTGGGACACTTGAAAAACAATGACTTAAAATAAAATTTTACTTAACTTCAAGATTTATATGTTATTGTATATTATAATTAAGACTATAATTGTGTAATAGATGTATCAAAATGGCAAAAACTAACACAATACACATACTTAGATTATAAAAACTCATTCTAACATGTAATCAGAGATTTTTTCTACTTTACTTGTAAAATGATTGGTATAAATCAACTGTTGGGAAAATTGTTTGATTAATTGTACCTTCTCATCTTTTTCAAAATATATTTGAGATATTTCACAATTTGCTCTTCCCTTAACGTTTGGCAGACCTGAAGGTGTCTGCGTACACGCAGACTTCTTCTTGCCTACTCTGGTATTTCCTTGGAATATTTAACTACGTATTAGAGTCAATAAGAGCCAATGCGGGTAAATTATAGTCAAAAAGAAGACAAACTAGAAGCTTCCTCAGATACCCTGGCCCTTCTGGTGGGCCAGGTTTAAGGACCCAAAAAACACTAGTATTGACTTTCATGTTCCACTTGGCTCCCTTCTTTTCTTTGGAAGAACAGTCTGCCTTCCATGAGACGCCGCCACTAAGCATCTTTGGCATGTCGTGCGGTCCAGGTGCCCACCACCTCATCTGGAGATTATGCTGTTTACTTCTCCACTTTCTGCAATCCTTTGCCTCCATTTTGAGGGCCTGGGGAGTCAGGGCTTGGGGGGAAACTTGTCTTTTTTTCAATCTGGTTATCTTAGGGCATTGCTGGGTACATGTTATTTGAGGTAGATTCTCATATAAGACAGGTCTGAAGGAAGATTTTATGTCTGAGCCTTATTCGTCTGTCTGCTACTTGTGTTTTAGTGCTAGAAGCTAATTGAGAGTCAGTTCTGTTTTGTTTCATTGTAGCCCAATGAAATAGGCAAGGACAATTTTCCATGTTAGCGAAATGGAAAATGAGGTGTAGAGAGACTGTGAGGGGTGCAGAGGGGTCCGGGGGGGACCTGATGAGCCCAGTGTTCTGTTAGGATGTGATGGTGCCGCAGTGAGCAGGCAGCCCTGGTAAGATAACTCAGAATGGGGGTGTATGTTCAGAATGCAGCCCCCAAATCGCCCTGAGGCCTCACTCCACATGAATATTGGAAAACAAACGAAACTTCTAAGCGTGAACTCATTTGAAAAATTCTGTGCTTTAAAAAATTCTGAGAGGAGACCACCCGTTGGGCTGTAGGATGAGTGGTAAGCATTCTTATCAGATCAGATCGGGGTGAGCTTTTGGTAGCATACAGTTTCCAGTGTTTGACTGTACCTTCAACAACAGAAACAAAACAAAACAAAAATACCCAGTCTCCCCAGGCAAGTGTTTTCTCTTGCCACATATTTACATAACTGCAGTCTGTTCTGGGGTAGGACAAAGATGAAAGCATGATTGCAAAGCTCACCCTTTGAATCTGCAGCTGTTTTCAAGGGGCGGCCTCTGTTTCAAAGGTGAGCCCTCCACACCCTTCTGTTTGCCAAGCCTCACGCAGGCGCTGTGTTTATTTGATCTCATTTGAAAAGAAGCTTTCCTCCTGCCTTAGAAGAAGCTCATTACAGACAGACTTCACCTTTCTGTTGCAAAAGATGTTTCCTTGAAAGGAAAATGTAATGAATGTTAGACCCACAGCATATAGCTGCGAGGCTATCCCTTGATCCAGGTCCGAATGCATTTGTTAAAAAGCTGCTTTATTGATTTTTTTCAGCTGCTTTTTGCTGTGTTGGGATCATTTGTACATATGCACATCACAATTTTTACTACATCAAAGTGCTTAGTAAGTTCATCGCACTCACAGAATAGCATACAAAACAAAAGACTCTTCTCTATAAAGATTTCTGCCACTTAACCTCTGGTAGGAAAGTTGTTTTTAATGTATTCCCTCTGAATAGCTTCAAAATATTTTATGCAGTCTTCAATGAAAGAGGCAGCCCAGGTCCACCTTTAGATCTCCTTCTTAGAAAATGGTGCATTGTAGAAAAAGGAGGGGTTTCATAGAGCAAGTACATGCATCTGATATCCATTCCGTTGTATAAAAGTCATTTTACTTCCATTAAATATTTAAGTGGTTACATTTATATTTAGCTTCCAGGAAAGTGTTGACAATATTTGATGTACGTGAAGATAGCTATTAATTTAGTAATGAATAGAAATTTACTTAGATAACTAATGTGATGTTTCTTTATTAGGTCCAATTATATTACAAGGAGTAAGTGTATTGTAACCCTTTATGTTGGGTGTTTCTTCTTCTCCTTCTTCTCCTTCTCCTTCTTCTCCTTCTTCTTCTTTCGGTATTAGATACATACAAATCAGTGTTCAGTGTGTTTAGTTCTAAACAAATACTTCCTGAGGACAGGTTCTGAGCCAGCTCAGTCAAAAGCATGGCCAGAAAGACAGAGCTGAACATGGATGGACCTAGAGATTATCATATTAAGTGAAGTAAGTCAGACAGAGAAAGACAAATAACATATGATATCACTTATATGTAGAATCTAAAAAAAAATACACATTTTATTTACAAACCAGAAATAGACTCACGGACATAGAAAATAAACTATAGTTACCAATGGGGGAGGGGAGGATGGATAAATTAGGAGGTTGGGATTTGCAGATACGTACTACTACATATAAAATAGATAAACAACAAGGACCTACTGTATTGCACAGGGAACTATATTCAATTTCTTGTAATAAGCTATAGTGGAAAAGAATATGAAAATACATGTGTATTATATATATATATTTATATATATATAACTGAATTGCTTTGCTGTACACCTGAAACTAACACTGTAAATCAACTACACTTCAATAAGAAATAAAATATAAAAAAAGAAAGAAAGACAGAGCTGGGTTTAGTCTAGTCCTGACCTCAAGGCTCAAAGAGCCCAAAGGCACCCAGTGTGGACTGAAAGGAACCTTCAAATCCTACCTCCAAACTGGATCCCTACCCTTAGGGTTAGGGAGAGGTGGCTCGCACTGACCTTTCTGTTAAAAGTTTTCCACTGAAGCACACATTTTTCCTGTATTGCCAACAAGGTGGCTGCCACTCAATTTCTTTTTTCCTTTTTTTTTTTTTTTTCTTTTGGCTTTAAAAGAAAGTACCCTGACTTAGGGGACCAGGTGAAGATCAAGGAGTAACAAGAGAGAAGGAAGGTGATAATTGTGGGTTCCCAGTACTGTTTGTGGGAACATGCACAAACTTCAGTCTAAATTAGACAACCCATCAACTGAGTATTTAAAAGGCTTTTGTCTTTTTTAGAGATCATTTTCATGATGGTGGTAGCTGACGTTAAAAAGTGACTTTCCTCATTCCTTGATTTTCTCTCTTACATGTTCTATTTCCGCAGCTGATCCATGACTTGGTTCAGTGCCAGTCCTTACCTCCTCCCTGATTCCTTTCTGTACCTCCGACTTTGCATAAGAACAATTCCTAATTACTACTCAGATGTGATGTTTGTGCACTACCTCCAAATAAATTTACCAGATACCCTTGACCCCAAATCGAAATGGAGATGAATGGATACTCACGAAAGGAGGAGTCGGGAAAGCTGGGCTCTGGTGAACTATGCCTCCCCAGGCCGTGACGTGACCTCTTTCAGCAAACAGCTGTCCCTCCTGGTCAGCATGAGGAACATAGAGGGCTCGACAGCCCTGGCCTGGTGCCTGCTGGTCAGGGGTGCACCGACATGGTTCTGTAAATTAGAGCCTCTTTCAACTGTGTCGTGGGGAGTGTTCTGCTTTCCTAAGATGTCCATCTTGCTGTTTTCCTCAGTTGTCACAAGGAGATGGCACCCCTTGTGGAGGTAGGTTGACATGTCACCTGAAACAGGTTTTCTGAAAGGCTCTTTGGGAACCCTGTCTCAAACCCTGAAGGCTGAAATGTAGGGGAGAAATCCAGAGGATGTTTGGTAGGAGGCCAGCACCCTGGGCCACTATTCGTAAGCTCACCTCAAAATCCAGGCTCCATTATTGCAACCAAAGTGTTGTTTTTCTCTCTTTATGAATGTATAATTTACCTATAACAAAATTCACTGTTTTTAATGTTTATTTCTGCAAAATTTGACAAATGCGTAGTCATATAACCACTGCCATGATCAGGTATAGAACACTGACGTTTACCCCCCCCCCCCCAATCCCCTGGCATCCCTTTGCAGTCAACTTCCTCTCTCCCTCTTCCCCACACTCCCCCAACCACCCCCCACCAAAAGCCCCAAGTCTCATAGCCTTTTGAGTCTGGCTTCTTTCACTTCTTATAAAGCACTTGAGGTCATGAATACTGCCATTATAAACATTCATTTATAGATTTTTATGTGAACATTGTTTTTATTCCACTTGATTAAATACCTAGGCATAGCATTTCTGAGTTGTATGCTAAGTGAATACGTAGCTTCGTTAAAAACTGTCAAATTATTTTCCAAAATGGCTAATTAATTTTCAGTTCCCACCAGCAATGTATGAGACTCCCAGTTGCTCCCTATCCTCATATCCTCACCAGCACTTGATGTTGTTAGATTTCCATCTTTTCTTTCTTTTTTCCCTCCTCCTTCCTTCCTTCCTCCCTCCCTGCCTTCCTTCCTTCCTGCCTTCCTTCCCTCCTTCCTCCCCCTCTCCTTTCTAATAGGTGTTGTACCCTCTTCTTTTTCTTTCTTGTCATCCTATTAGGTGTCATAGTGTTGCCTCAAGTGATTTAAATTGACTAATTTAAAGGATTTAATGACTAATATGTTGGAGGTTTTATCCCCCAATGTGCATATTTGCTATTTTTGTATTTTCTTTATTGAAGTATCTGTTAGACTCTTTTGACTGGGATTTTTACTTTACTGGAGGTACTGGGGGTTGAGCAGGGCCTCATGTGTGCTGGGCGTGTGCTCTACCACTGAGCTACACCCTCCCCCTTTGACTGGGATTTTTAAAAACAACTTTCCAATTCAGATTTTCTCTTTCACAGAAGAAGAATACATTAAGTCCAGAAACTATGGTCTTGCATATTTACAGTGCTTGTGAATGTGATGGGAAAACAGACATCTAGAACATGTTATTTTGTAGATTGTTTTGGAGTAGATACTAAACAAAGTGGTAATCAACAGAAGCCTTCACTAAGAATAAGTTATGTCAGAGGGACCCTATTTCCTTTCTTTTTGATGAGTTAGTTAAATTTTGTATTAGAATAATTTAATAGGTGCAATATTTTATTTCATACTTGTGAACAAAATGGAGAAATGTGGACTGAATAACAATAAAATTAGAGTGAATTATATATTGTTGAAAAGCATTACCCCTAAAATACTGATTTTTTAAATTCTGTCAATTTGGAGTGATGTTCTTAACCTATGATATTCACATTAAGTCATTCAGAATTTATCAAGTGCTCTGTAGATTATATCTGACAGAGCACAAATATGCGGAAAAAAACTTGGGCAGAACAAACCCAGCTGTCCAGGATGGAGATTTATGGTCCTCCCTCATCCTGCCCCTTCCCAGTCTCAGATGGCAGGTAACAGCAGCACATGCGGTGAGGATGCAGCATCGTGGTACAGCCTTCCAGTCCAGCCCACCCCGCCCTGGGGCACCTTCTCCATCCCTCCTCCCACCTCTCCTCAGACCATACTGGGTGGAAGTTCCACAAGGGCAGAGACCATGGAGAGTTCAGGGTGGACCTCATCAGGTAGCTTTTTAAAAATGCATCGATTCAATCTTCATTTAGATTTTATGAAAATAGAGCACACATGAGAGATGTCAAGAAGCCTATTGATTTTATGTGCACTGACCAGCAATTTTCTTCTTATCAGAGATGTTTATTGAAACATAGGCTTTAATTTCTTAAGACAACACCATACTTTAATCAGTCCCACACAGCTCTCAATTCAGGTGCCGGAATGTGAGTGAAGAAAACGTCCTTGAGAAAGTAGATTACACTTCCCATTGCCTTTCACTTTTCACTTTAACCCAGGCAACCGCAAGGATGGAGGCCCTGATGGTGCGCGAAGCGCCCGGGGACCTTACTCCTGGACGCCCTTTCTCTGTCTGGGAATGGGTCTGCCATGCGAGCTTTGGTGGGAGGGGGGACACAGTAGAAGGTGAGTTAGCAGAGTCAGTTTCCAGGTGTGAGTGCAGCTACTACTGTGGTCCTCAGCCAGGGGTGGTTTGCCCCCAGGAGTCCTGTGGCAATGTCAGTAGATACTTCTGATGATCACTATTGGGAGGGAGCTGGTGGCATCTAGTGTGAAGAGATCATGGATATTGCCATCTACGATGGACAGAATGTCTCACAAAGAATTATCTGGCCCTGAATGTCTCCTGTGCCGAGGCTGAGAAATTCTGCTCTGAGCTGCAATATATGGGAGTTGGTGAGGCCAGGAAATAGGAACTTTGGGTCCATTTTGATCACAGGCCTTTGGGTGTCCAGGGTAGTGATGGTCCAGTGTCTGATGCCGGTGTTAGTCAGGGCTGGGAGTGGGCTGGCTGTGGCCTCTGGTGTTCAGTGGTGCCAGCAGCCCCTGTCCACTCTGTGACTTTCTTTTGTCCTCAGCCTTGACTTCTATCTGGCCTTCTTTTTTGGTGTCCTATGGCCACCCTCAAGTTTAGTGACTCATAGCTTAGGACCTAGGGGCAGTTTATTCCAGTGAGAGACTATACAACAGAGTCACTAAAGGGAAAAGACACATCGGGCAGAGTCTGGATGAGAGCTGGCACTGGCTTGCAAAGTCCTCCCCATTAATTACACAGGACACGCTTATTCCTCCGGTCATGAACTGTGTGACACGTGCCAAGTTGCCCAGAGGGGGAAGCCCGCTTCAGTCTTGGAGTCAGCGCTTTTGGGGGGCTGCTCACATGGTCACATACCACCAGAAGAAAAGCTGGTGGCCACCGTGTATCATAATGTTGGTGCAGATGACCCAAACCCCTGGCGGTGAGGTCGGGACCTGGTTAATGGGCTTCTCTCAAGTTCTCTGGGGGTTACCAGTCAGTGTGGTGTGCTTTCCTCCTTGGGCAGGACCAATTTTGAGGGCTCAGAGAGACTTTTTCTTCATGTGCAGGAGAGGTAATATGTTCCCCAAATTTTGATTATGTCACACTTATTCCTTTTCTAATTATCCCTTATTTGTTCAATATAAGATCATAAATTCTGACAAACAATCAGCGAAAGGGCATCAAGTGATGCACTTCATTTTAATTGGCTTGCCTTTTTTTCTTCTCTGCTAAATTATAGCCCATCAGCAAGAGGTTCCCTGTGGTGAGCAGCTAATAATACGCCCAGGTGCAGTCAATTTTACTTCAAAAGTAAGAAATAATAGCTACAGATCCCCTGAATGTGAAGTGGAAAAGTGGGCCGTCATACCTCCTCTCAGCAGTACTGCATGCAGGGGCAAGTTCTACATCCAGATCGCCGTTCTAGCAATTTTCCTTTAAAAATGTGATTGCAATTAATTATACTGATGAATTTAAAACAGTAGCCTTCACTGATGCAAGAAAGTTTTCTTAGAAACTTCTGAGAAATCTCTTGCTTAATTTAGCATTGCACTTCACACACAAAAAGCTTCTTTAAGAATTAGGAATATAAAACCACTAAGAATAGACAGAAGCAAAAATATCACTGTTGAGTGACTCAATTAAACAAAATTCTGTTACATTTATTTTCCAAAATGGTGCTAGGATATGGCTTTGCATTGATGTACTGACTCCAGGCAAATGCACCCAATGGAAAATCAGTTGTTCGGAACTCTCTTCCCTCTCACCACTTCACTGCTAATAACACTTGTTCCCACTTAAAAAACATTTTAGTGGTTTGTAATTAGGCACGAGGTGAAAGTAAATGTTATATTTTTTCTAGATTGCTTTCATTATTTCTTAAGCCAGCCAACCCTGGAAGTATAGTTTTCAATAAGCCCAAATAGCTTCTTCCTGAGAATGGAATGATGGGTGTTTTACCCTGATGTACTGCCATCTGTTCATATCATTTCTGTGTTGTTTTCATGGCCAAGTAGCCACTGGCGCTCTTGAGACCCCTGAAAACATGGGGGAAGTAGCAAAGGAAAGAGAATCAAAGATCCTTATCTTAGTGTTCTAACTCAAAAAGAAAAAATTATGGAGAAGAAAGCAAAAATGAAGAAAAGGACACATGTTGCTGAATCAAGGCACACGGGGTTTCCAGTTCTGCCTCCTCAATGTGACTTACTTCAGCCACTTCCCTCCTCACCCACTGCCACTTTCTGGCTCAGCTACCTTTTTCCACGTGTGTCCTTATTCCCTTGGAGTCCACCTCCACACGTAGCCAAAGGGATCATCAAAACCATCCAGTCACCCACTGCTGTGTAACAACCATCTCCAAAATTGGTGGCTTAAAATAACGACCATTTACTATGTTTACCATGATCGTGAAATTTGGGCAGGGCTTAGTAGAGCAACTCACCTCCTCTCTGAGATGTGTGGGACTCAGCTGGGATGGCATGAATGACTAGTAGAAGGGAAATCTGTTCTCTCCTTGGGGCAAGGCTGATTTGGGGACTTGTAGGAACTGTTCTTAGTCATGAGCTGACCTCCCTTTCTCTCCTTCTCTCTTCAGCTCATTGCCTTATGTCCTTTGCACATGGTACTTGAGTAGGGCTCTCTTGCAGTAGTCTGTCTCTCACACCGTGGTTCAGAGCTTAGCAGAGAGTATTCCCAAAGACCAGGGTGAAGCCGTAAGGCTTCTTATGAAATGGCCTTGGAAATGCCCAGAACTTCATCTCTACTGAATTCTCTTGGTCAAGCATTAAGATCAACTTGGATTCAAAGAGAAAGGAGTTAGATCCCAGCTCTCAATGAGAGGTGTAGCAAATAATGTGAGCTGTCTTTCATTTCTCACAAAAACACGTTGGATGGTGTCACTCTCTGGCTTAAACCCCTCCAAGGCTTCCCATTGCTTTATAGACACAATCTAACACTGTCCTGAAATGCGACATGTTCCTGCTGACCAGCCTCATCTCAGAGGGCTCCGCCAGACTCTGCTCTCTGTATTTCAGTATCCCAATGTTTATTTCCTTGAACTATAATGGTTTTTCCAACCTCATGATCTTCTCTTTGTGTGCTGTCTAACTAAAGCCAAAATATCTTCCAGGTGTCCATTTAAATGCCACTTGTTGGGGAAGCCTTCATTGGCCCCCAGGAGCAATCAGACTTCTCTCTCATATCCTTTCTCAGCACTTGGTGTTGTTAAATGCTTAAATCGTGGAATTTAGTGCTTGTATTCCTCATGGGAGTGAAAGCTCATGAAGGAAGGGTGTTCTTATGATGTCCAGTACTATTTCTCTAGCACCTAGCACAAATAAATATTTATTAAATGAGTCAACATCACATTACCCCAAATCCAGAAATAGTGCCTATCTGTGCATCCCAAATTATACCAATTTTGTGCAACAGTTGTCTCCATGTACCATCCAGTGGGGTAGCCATGGCCTCTTGTGATGCTGCACTGAACACTGGAAACATGGCTGGTCTGAAGGTGAGTGTTGTAAATGTAAACCATATTTCGAAGATACAGTACAACAAAAGAGAACTTAAGTTATTTCATTAATAATATTTTATATAAATTGCATGTTGAAATGGTAATAATTTTTCGAATACCAGGTCAGTGAAATATACTATTAAAATTAAATTCATCCATTTATTTTCTACATTTTAATGTGGCTTTCTTAAAATCCAAAATCACATACATGGTTCTCATTTGTGGATCACGTCATATTTCTAATGCTGTTCTAGACAGGATTCTGGGATGACATATACTTGAAGAAATGCTGCAAACACTCATTCTCTGGACGGTTTATAATGAACATGGCAAAGGCACTGAGAAGTCCTGGGACAAGATACATGTTTACTTTAACCTAATTTTTTTTGAAGTGATTTGGGATCTGTTCTTTTCAGCATCATGTATATTTGTCTTCCATGAAACACACTTAGGGGAACTTGGTTAGGTACCTGCTCCAAGGTGGCTTAATTTGAAGGCATGGGCATGGTTTGAGCAATACTTAATCTCATTACGGAAATTAGAAGCAGAGCCTACTGAAGGGCCTCCTTGTTGGGAGGAGGGGCCGTGCAGGAGAGAGCCAGATACAAGGGCTCTCCCAGAGTTGCACAAAGCATGTGTGTTCTGGGTGCTGGAAGTTATATCTGCTCTGAGGTGGACAGAGTTTTGCCAGCGCCAGGGCTTTGGGCTGCCCATACTGGGCTCTTCACAGAGGTCTGGGCTGTTTCTTAGTTTGCTTTATTTCTCTAGTTTGCTTTAGTTTGCTGAAGAGGCAAATCAAAGCCAGGTACAACTTCAGATGTGTACTGTGCATGGAGAGGAGTGTTCAAGAGATGAGGCGTGGAGGGAAGAAATGTAGGGTGTGTTACAGTGAACCCGCCATGTTGCCCTGCAGTTCTTTCTACCGTAAATGGTGGGGTTTCCTCACTGGGCATTCCAAATTTAGTTCTTAACTGGAAAGACAAGAGACATAAATGTGCCATTGCTCAACCCAGAATCCTCAGGATTGCCTTGGACTATGTCCTGAGCCCCATTTTTGTTTAAAGATGTTTGGTCCTCATGAAAGGTGTTCTGCAGCCCTTTGAGCCTGGGATATAGTCCATCTCCCCATATAGTAATTATATTACTATATTATATCTATATAGTAATTATATTACTATAATTATAGTAATAAGGAAGTTTTGTTAGCATTTTATAAATCAGTCCCACGAGCACTGTGACCCTCTTTGATAGACTATTACCAGAATCATCCTGCTTTAAGAGCGCTGAGAGGAAAGAATTCTAATCTGAGCTTGAGGGGCTCTTGACAGTCTCATTTCCTTCTGTTCATCCTGAGACTAACTTTTCCCAGGTAAGCTCTGCTTACCCCCTTTGTCAAAGACAACACTGGCCTCCCCCTCAGCACCTAATTCCAATGAAACGTTCCAATTTTAGAGCTTTCCTTCCCCTTCAGTCATCATCTCCAATGTCATTTTTGCCCCTTTCTTTAACAAATCTCTCCTGTTCCCAAATCATCTTCCTTTTCTCACTGAGTTTCGGATTACCTCCCCACTGTGTGATTAGAAAGAATGCTTCATTTTGTTGTTCTACACAGAGCAGAGATGCAAACCATTTCCTTTGAGCATAAATCTTAATTTCCATCTTTCCTATAAATCATAAATAACCCTAGCCCAAATATCATCATACATCAGAAGAAAGAAAGCCAGGAAGAGCATAATAAAAAGTATTAATTGATAACTAACCAGGTGTTCTGTCTTGCTTCAGTATAAATTTTACGACATCAACTTTGCTTAATTGCTTCTTCTGGCATTTAAAATTCCAAATGATGTGCGTATTTTAACACTTTCTAGACCCAGTTGGAAAGAATTCTCTGATTTACAAATCTGAAACAATTCATTATATTCAAAATATTTTACACAGAAAGAAGATGAGAATTGCACTGGGTGTGAACCAATGATAGCCCCTAGAATGAATAATCTAAATTTAAGGAAGAAGAGAAAAAAACATGGCCTAGTATCCTTATAACCAAAAAATGCTGCATCATTTAAGAAAATTCAAAATTTAACTTCTTAATATGTAAGATTATTATTTAAGTTTGTCAACAAATAAATCATTATTTTTCAGATTTAGTTCCATTAAACACTTCTCTGGGAGAATTTGGAATTTGTGCATTTGAATATGGGCTTTGACGATAATGGATCTGAAAATTACTTCAGAACAGAGATCTCTTTTTGAGAGTGCAACGCATAAAGCCCAGTAAAAGTGCTGAGAGCCACTGTGGAGAACAGGATGGAGGTTCCTTACAAAACTAAAACTAGACTTACCACTTGATCCAGCAGTCCCACTCCTGGGCAGATATTCGGAGAAAACTCTAACTTGAAAACATACATGCACCCCAGTGTTCATAGCAGCATGATTTACAATAGCCAAGACATGGAAGCAAACTAAATGTTTAGCAAACTAAATAAAGAAGATGTGGTGTGTGTGTGTGTGTGTGTGTGTGTGTGTGTATGGGTTATTAACAGCATTAAAAAAGAATGAAAATAATGCCATTTGCAGCAACATAGGTGGACCTAGAGATTATTATACTAAGTGAAGTAAGTCAGACAAATGTCATATATCACTTATGTGTGGAATCTGAAAAAAAATGATACAAATGAACTCATTTACAAAACAGAAATCAACTCACAGACATACAAAACAAACATGATTACAAAGGGGAAAGGAGATGAGAGGATAAATTAGGAGTTTGGAATTAACAGATTCTACTATAGAAAATAAACAACAGGGTCCTACTGTATAGCACAGGGAACTATATTCAGTATCTTATAATAATCTATAATGGAAAAGAATCTGAAAAAGAATATGTGTGTGTGTCTGTATAACTGAATCACTTTCCTGTGCACCAAAAACTAACACAACTGTACTTCAATTAAAAAACAAGTGCTCTGAGAGTTTGTAGTAAAAATGCCTATTTAATTATATCTAACCTGCATTTCCAAAACCTGTTTGGGCATAAAACAATTTGTTTTGAGCCATATCTTATTTTTTCTCAGACTGCCTGTTGAGGAAATGCTAAATTATACATTGATGCCTGGTGTGGGATGGGATGGTTTCTTTTTGTTACTCTGCTCAGCAGACCCAGCCATTTCTCCTTAATTTTACTGAATGCATTTAATCACAGATATTTTGTTGTCCATTCTGGCTTAAAATATATTTTTGAAATATCAGTTTTCATACCTAACTCTGTTAAAAAATACTTCTATGGAATTCCAAAATTATAGCAATGATTATATATAATGTCACCGCACCAGGTTTTTAGGACCATTCTTTGTACTGCTGTTGATAAGAACATATTTCTGTAGAGTTCATTATGATGGTGTATAGTTCATCATTAGTCTCTTCTGACCATTTGTGGTGGTTTTTAGAGTTGACACAGCTCTCTTTTGAAGAACTCCAAGTCAAAGGATTAGAATAGAAGGTTCTTATTTATGGCAATGGGAGCCCTCCCACAACCCGTCCTCCCCACTGAAATCTCCACATTCCTCACTGCCCCTCCACCGTCAGATCTATCAGTCTCCTTGGGCATGGTCTCTGTACCACTGCCTTCCCTGTTCAGGACAGCGCACAGTGAAAGAGACCTGCCTGGGCGAGACTAGTCTCACCACTCGCTTATTTTCATTTTGCCCCTAAAAGACTTCATATTGCTTTCCTTTTTTTAAGCATTTTTTATTGAGTTATAGTCATTTTACAATGTTGTGTCAAATTCCAATGTAGAGCACAGTTTTTCAGTTATACATGAACATACGTATATTCATTGTCACATTTTGTTTTTTGCTGTGATCTACCACAAGATCTTGTATATATTTCCTTGTGCTATACATTATAATCTTGTCTATCTATTCTACATATGTCTGTCAGTATCCACAAATTTTGAACTCCCTGTCTATTCCTTCCCACCCCCAGCACCCTTGGCAACCACAAGTTTGTATTCTATGTCTATGAGTCTGTTTCTGTTTTGTATTTATGTTCTTTTTTTTTTTTTTTTTTTAAGATTCCACATATGAGTGATCTCATATGGTTTTTTTCTTTTGCTTTCTGGCTTACTTCACTTAGAATGACATTTTCCAGGGACATCCATGTTGTTGCAAATGGCGTTAT
Source organism: Camelus bactrianus (assembly GCF_048773025.1). Lineage (NCBI taxonomy): Eukaryota > Metazoa > Chordata > Mammalia > Artiodactyla > Camelidae > Camelus > Camelus bactrianus. Next base: position 4,496,619 of record NC_133539.1, read on the forward strand.
GTTGTCATTTTTTATGGATGAGTAGTATTCCATTGTATAAATATACCACATCTTCTTTATCCAGTCATCTGTTGATGGACATTTAGGCTGTTTCCATGTCTTGGCTATTGTAAATAGTGCTGCTATGAACATTGGGGTGCAGGTGTCTTTTTGAGGTAGGGTTCCTTCTGGATATATGCCCAGGAGCGGGATTACTGGGTCATATGGTAAGTCTATTCCTTGTCTTTTGAGGAATCTCCATACTGTTTTCCACAGTGGCTGCACCAAACTGCATTCCGACCAGCAGTGTAGGAAGGTTCCCTTTTCTCCACAGCCTCTCCAGTATTTGTCATTTCATGTGCTTATTGATCATTTGTATTTCTTCCTTGGAGAATTGCTTGTTTAGGTCTTCTGCCCATTTTTGGATTGGGTTGTTTGTCTTTTTCTTATTAAGTTGTATGAGCTGCTTATATATTCTGGAGATCAAGCCTTTGTCAGTTTCATCTGCAAAAATTTTCTCCCATTCTGTAGGTTGTTTTGTTTTGCTTATTGTTTCCTTTGCTGTGTAGAAGCTTGTAAGTTTCATTAGGTCCCATTTGTTTATTCTTGCTTTTATTTCTATTGCTTGGGTAGACTGCCCTAAGAGAACATTTTTGAGATGTATGTGAGATAATATTTTGCCTATATTTTCTTCTAGAAGGTTTATTGTATCTTGTCTTATGTTTAAGTCTTTGATCCATTTTGAGTTTATTTTTGTGTATAGTGTAAGGGAGTGTTCTAGCTTCATTGCTTTACATGCTGCTGTCCAGTTTTCCCAGCACCATTTGCTGAAGAGACTGTCTTTATTCCACTGTATATTCTTGCCTCCTTTGTCGAAGATTAGTTGACCAAAAGTTTGTGGGTTCATTTCTGGGCTCTCTGTTCTGTTCCATTGGTCCATATGTCTGTTTTTGTACCAATACCAAGCTGTTTTGATTACTGTAGCTCTATAGTACTATCTGAAGTCTGGGAGAGTTATTCCTCTTTCTTTCTTTTTCTTCAGCAATTGTAGGTCTTTTGTAATTCCATATAAATTTTATTATGATTTGTTCTAATTCTGTGCAATATGTCCTGGGTAATTTGATAGGGATTGCATTAAATCTGTAAATTGCCTTGGGCAGTATGACCGTTTTAACACTGTTGATTCTTCCAATCCAGGAGCATGAGATATCTTTCCATTTTTTAAAGTCTTCTTTAATTTCCTTCATCAGTGTTTTGTAGTTCTCCGTGTATAAGTCTTTCACCTCTCTGGTTAGATTTATTCCTAGGTATTTTATTTGGGTGCTATTTTAAAGGGGATTGTTTCTTTACTTTCTTTTCCTGTTGATTCATCATTAGTGTAAAGAAATGCAACTAATTTTTGTATGTTAATCTTGTAACCTGCTACCTTGCTGAATTCTTCGATCAGCTCTAATAGTTTTTGTGTGGACCTTTTAAGGTTTCTATATATAGTATCATGTCATCTGTATATAGTGACACTTTTACCTCTTCTTTTCCAATTTGGATTCCTTTTATATCTCTCATATTGCTTTCTAGTAAGCTGAAATCCCTGGAAAGATGAAAATGCTTCTAGACCAATTTAGAATTAAGCAGGATTATGTTACACAGGGCAGTCAGAATTGTGACTGCTTTATTGGTTCTTTGCTGATTAAGTGAAATATAATTGTGCTCTCTGAAAAAAAATTAAAATTATGAAGTTAGTTGATTTTGAAAAGCTACCTAGAATTGTATGCCTGGGAATTATTGATATCAGTGAAAGAAAATGGCACAGTGGCCAGGAGTAAATAAGGAGCAGGGAGACTTTAATTCCATGGAGGCTAAATGGTGCATTTCATGTGAACTGTGAGCTGACCCAGAGAAGTGGTCTACTTGGCCATCCCTGGCTGAGTGATGCTGAACAAGTTCTTTAACTCCCAGGTTTTCTTCTGGCAAACCTGCGGGTAGACCTAGATTGGAGGACCAGTTCAACCAAGAGCCAGGTTCAGCAGCTAGAATATTTGTGTTTGAGCTACACAATGTTTACCTGTATGATGCTTAAAAGTTTAGTTGTCATCATTTAAAGTTGTTAGAGTACCACACAATCTAGACTTTTATTCTTCTTGAAAAACTAAGTCTGGAGATGCAGTCTTACTCCCACCAGGCAGCAACTGGCTGGGCTCTAGTGCTCTCCTCTGCCATTTATCAAATTCCCCACCACCCCCGGGTGTCCCTGACACTCAGACATAGTAGCAGTCACCATTTACCTTCACAAGGTGCTGCCGTTTTCCTATAGTAATTTAGAAGGATTAAGTGATCTGCGGTACCCACATTTCTATGCAAAGCAAAATATTTGTTTCAAGAAAAATGAGATAGAGTGTATTTTTTTCTGTGTGGACATAAAAATAAGTGTTTCATATATAACTCGAGTCTTTGTTTTTTATTTAAAACCCACTGAAGTTTGCTCATGTTTGCTATCGTATTGTCCCCTGATCAAATTTCAGTTTGTGGCCTTTAGTCTAGAGCAGGGGGTACCAAACTGTGGCCCACAGGCCAAATTCAGCCTGCCACCTGTTTCTGTAGATAAATTTTTATTGGGACACAGCTGTGCCCATTTATTTGCATATTGTCTGTAGCTGTTTTCACATTCCAACTGTAGAGTTAAGTAGCCGCAGTAAAGACTGCGTATCTTACAAAGCCTAAACTCTTATTATTTGGCCCTCTACTGAAAAAGTTTGCTGACTTTCACTTTCAGCTCTGACATGTATAAAGCCTGGAGGTTATCCTTTATTCCCTCACAACAAGAAAAAAGCTGAACAAACTAAAAATCAGTGTCTTAGATCCATCAGAGAATTGAGGTCACAGGGCAAACCACCACTCTGAAATCTGGGGAGGCCCAGAGAATGACAGCCATGATCAGCTTATTGGGAACAGAACTAGCAGGAACACTTACTTGGTAAGTGTGACAAATCGCTGGCAACTAAATGTGGATGGCTTGAGAATTAAAATTTCCCAGGAGCCCTATATTTTCCTGAGTTTTACCTCTAGGCACCTCATCATGTTCACACCTGAAGGCCAGAGTAAAAACCCCTTTTGTTTTAAGCAAATAGAAGGTCACCATTTGAAATAAGCCCAGTGCCTTCTCAATCAGAAAGCCCTATCTTCCTACAGAAATTACTTGATCAGAGGCTTGTCTGACCTGGGAAGGAGCAATTAGCCAATTGCAGCCCCCTCTGGCTTTCCTCTTATCTCACAAAAGGGGAGGTAAAATGTTTAAAACAAACAAAAACAACAAAAACTTCTGAAGAATATAACCTAGAGACTTGGGAACAATAAAAACTGAGATTTATTCATAAGATTACAGAAAGCTTCCCCTTCCTAACACCTTCCCGCCACATCAACAGGGCTCCAAAATAGTAGCAGTGCATTACAATTGAGACAGCTATAGGACACAGACTGTATCTAAGAAGGAGTCCCTAGGGGAACACAGGAAATAGGAGAGAAGAAAATGGAACAAGGAAATTAGAGGAAACTGAAGCCTCTGGTCAGTTACAGCTACATCCAACATTAAATACAGCACAGATCCTCAGCAGACTCACATAAAAATTTACACTAAAAGTCTAATTATCCCAGTTTCTGTTACTTACATAACATGTCTGTCAAGAAAAAAATTACAAAGAATAAAAGACAAATAAAAACACGTGAAGCAAAAGTCAGCACCAGACTCAGGTGTAAGAGAGCCTGAAAATATCAGAATGGAATTTAAATTAATTATGATTAATATGTTGAGGGCACTAATGGGAAAAATAGATGACATTCAGGAACAGATGGGTAATGTAAGCAGAGTGAAGGAAATTCTAAGTAAGAATCAAAAGGAAATCTTAGGAATCAAAACCAATGCAACAGAAATGAAGAATGCCTTTGATGAGCTCATTAGTTGACTGGGTCTAGCCAAGAAAGAATCAGTGAGCTTGAAGTTATGTCAACAGAACTTCATAAACTGAAAAGCAAAGAGGAAAAAGGGGAATACCTAAGAAATATGGGAAACTTACAAAAGGCATAACACAGATATAATGTGAATACCAGAAGGCGAAGAAAGAGAAAAAGGAGCAGAAGAAATACTTGAAGAAATGATAGCTGAGAATTTTCCAAAATTAATGACACACACCAAATTACAGATCCAAGAGTTTCAGATAACACCAAGCAGGATGAACACTAAAAATGTCTTCACCTAAGCATGTCAGATTTAAACTTCAGAAAACCAAAGAAAATGAGAAAATATTGAAAGAAGCTATAGTTTTACGTGTAAAAGGACGAGGATAAGAATTACAATGGACTTTTGGCCACAAACTGTATAAGCAAGAGTGTGTAGTGAAATATGTAATGTAGTGAAAGAAAAAGAAATCTACCAGCATAGGATTCTAATATCCGTTAGAGTGATTTTCAACAGTGAAGGAGAAATATTTTCTTAGATAAACAAAAAACTGAGGGAATTCATCCCCATTAAGACTGCCTCATAGAAAATATTAAAATAAGTTATTTGGCAAGAAAGAAAATGATTACGTCAGGAACTTGGATCTACTTAAAGAAAGGAGAAGCATCATGGAAGGAATAAACAATGATAAAATAACATTTTCAAGGAGAAATAGAGAAATCCACAGTTATATGGACTTTAACACCACTATCAGTGACTGACAGAGCCAGCACGCAGCAAATCAGTAAGGATATAGTTGATCCAAACAGTACCATCAATCAACTGAATGTAATTGACATTTATAGGATACTTTATCAACAACAGCAGAATACATATTCTTTTCAAACAAATTATTCACCAAGACCACATTTTGGCCATTAAATGTACCACAGCAAATTTAAAATAGTAGAAATCATGCATGGCCTCACACTATAATAGAATTAAACTATAATAAACTTTAATTTAATTTAATCACAAAAAAATAGCTAGAAAATTCCTAAATATTTGAAGAATAAAAATACATTTCTAGGTAACACATAAGTCATATAAAGGTCTTGAGATAAATTTAAATATATTTTAAACTAAATAAGAATAAAACTAAAACTTATAAAAATTTGTGGGATGCAATGAAGACATTGCTTTAACATAACATAACTGTAACAGTGTATATATTAGAAAACAGGAAAGATCTGAAGTTAGTCATACAAGCTTCTGCCCTAGGCAAATAGAGAAAGAAGTGCAATGCAAGCCTAAAGCAAGGGAAAAATAATAAAAATTCGAGCAGAAATTATTTAAATTGAAAGCAGGAAGCCAATAGAAAAAGATCAACAAAACTAAAATCTAGTTATTTGAAAAGATCAATAAAACTGGTACACTACCTGCTAGGTTACCAAGAGAACAGAGAAAAGACACAAATTAGTAATATTAGAAATTAAAGAGAGGTCATCACCAATGTTCCTATGAACATTAAAATGATAAAGGAATATTATGAAAAACCCTATGCCACAAATTTGATAGCTCAGAGGAAATGAACTAATTCCTGGAGGAGACAAACTGCCAAAATTTGTGCAAGGAGAAGTAGATCATCTGAATAGGCCTATTTCTATTAAAGAAATTGAGTCAATAATTAATAGCCTTCTAAAAAAGATAACAGTAGGTCCAAATGGTTTCACTGGTGAATTTTACCAGCTATTTAAGGAAGAAATGATACCAATTCTCTTCCTAAGAATAGAAACAGAGGACATAGTTCGTAATGCCCTCCAGGAGAGCAGTGTTACCCTAACACCGACACCAGTTAAAAACATAAGGAAAAAAAAAATACGGAACAACTCCTCTGAACATAGGTACAAAATTCTCCAATGAAATATTAGTAGATCTAACAGTGTATAAAAAGAATTATACACCATGACCAAGTTGATTTATTCCAGGTATGGAAGGCTTTTTCAGCATTTGGAAATCAGTGACTATAACCCATCACATTAACAAGCTAAAGAAAAAAAAAATCATATGATCATAACACTAGTGCAAAGAAAGCATTTGGTAAAACCAACATCCATGCCTGATAAAAAATTCCCAGCAAATTAGGAATATTGAAGAACTTTCTCACCTTGAAAAAGAATACAGATGGTCCCAAACTTATGAAGGTTCCACTTATGATTTTTCAACCTTTCAATGGTGTGAAAGAGATATACATTCACGTTTTGAATTTTGATCTTTTTCCCGGCTAGTGATATGCAGTATGATATTCTATTCTTATGCTGGACAGAGGCAGTGAGCTGCAGCTCCTGGTCAGCCATGAAATCATGAGAGTAAACAACAGATATATCCACTTTATACCAATACAGTCATTCTGTTTTTCACCTTCAGTTCAGAATTTAATAAATTACGTAAGATATTTAACACATTATTGTAAAACAGGCTTTATGTTAGATGATTTTGCCCAACTATAGACTAATATATATGTTCTGGACACATTAGAGGTAGGTAGGGCTAAACTATGATGTTTAGTGTGTTAGGTGAATTAAATGCTTTTTTGACTTATGATATTTTCAACCTACAAGGGATTTATTAGAACATAACTGATTGTAAGTCAAAGATCTATACCTACAGAATATTTATAGCAAACATCATACTTAATGGTGAGAAACTAAGTGCTTTCCCTCTAAGATTGGGAACAAGGCAAGGATGTATGTCCTTTCCCACCACTCCTACTCACCATCATACTGGAATTCCAAGCTAATGCAATAAGACAGGAAAAGGAAATAAAAGATATGCAGATTTGGATGAGAGAAATAAAACTGTCTTTGTTCAAAGGTGACATATTATCAATTTAGAATATCTCAAAGAATAAACAACTCCCGAAACTAATAACTGGTTATAGCAAAGTTTCAGGATACAAGTTAATATCTGAATTCAATTGCTTTCCTATATACTAGCAATAAATTATTGGGATTCAAAGTTAAAGACACCATACCATTTCCATGAGCACCAAGAAAGAGAAACATTTAGGCATTAATCTAACAAAATAGGTACGGAATTTACAAACACTAACTCTGACTAAAGAAATCAGAGAGCTACATAATTGGAGAAATATTCCATATTCATGAATAGAGAGATTCAGTCTTGCTGAAATGTCAGTTCTTTTCAACTTGTTTTATAGATTCAGTGCAATCTCAATGTAAAAAACCCAGCAAGTTAATTTTTGCATATCAGTAAATTGACTCTAAAGTTATGGAAAGTCAAAAGACTCAGAATAGCCAACTCAATATTGTAGAAGAACAAAGTTAGAGCACTACCACTACCTGACTTCAAGAGTTCCAGTGATTGGGCCATTTTGGGATTGACAAAAGAATATTCAAATAGAATAATGGAACAGAATGGGGAGCCGAGAAACAGATCCACATAATTATATTCAACTGATTCTTGACAGCAAAGACAGTTTAATGGTGAAAAGACAGTCTTTTCAATAAATGGTGCCAAACACAATTGGACGTCCATATTAAAAAAAGAATCGAGACACAAAATTTAACAAAAATTTTACAAAACTTGATTTTACAAAAGTTACTCAAAATAAGTTACAGACTTAAATATAGATGCAAAACTATATAACTTCTAGAATATACTATAGTAGTAAATCTGGGTGACCTCAGATTTTACTCGGTTATTACTTTTAAGATAAAACCACAAAAGCATGATCCATGAAAGAAAAAAAATAGGATGTTGGGCTTCATTAAACAGTTATGCTCTGCAAAAGACAGTGTTAAGAGCATAATAAGACAAGCCACATACTAGGAGAAGATCTTTGCAAAACAATGATCTGAAAAATATTTGCATTGCAAATAAAAAAAGAACCTTTGAAATTTAACAATAAGAAAACAAAAATCCAATTTTAAAAGGGCCAAAGACATGAACAGACATTTCACCAAGAAAATACATGTGGATGACAAATAAGCATATGAGAAGATGCTCAACATCTTATATCATTGGGGAATTGCAAATTCAGACAATGATGAAATACCACTATGTATCTATAAAAATGACTAAAATCCCAAAACCTGACAGTACCAAATGCTGATGAGGATGTGGAGCAACAGGAAGCTTTCTTTCATTGCTGGTAGGAATACAGAATGATAGAGCTGCTTTCAAAAAAGGCTGACAGTCTTTCAAACTAAAGGAAGTCTTACTGTACCATCCATTAATCACGTTCCTAAGTATTTAGTCAAATGAGTGGATAACTTATGTCTACACAAAAGCATGCGCACAAGTCATTATTGAAATTTTACTTGTAATTGCTTCAAATTGGAAGCAACCAAAATGTCCTTCAGTAATTGAATGGGTGTGCAAACTGGTGCATCCATACAGTGGAATATTATTTAGTGAAAAAAAGAAATATGTTATCAAACTACAAAAAGACATGGAAGAATCTTACATGTGTACTACTAAATGAAGACAGACAGTCTGTAAAAGTTATAGACTGTATGATTCCAACTGTATGACATTCTGGAAAAGTTGAAACTACAGAGACAAAAAGATCAGGGGTTTGAGGCAAGGGCCAGAGAAAAATACGTTAAACAGGATTTTTAGGGTAGTTAAACTATTCTGTATGATGGACCGTGATGGTGAATACATGACATTATGCATTTATCAAAACCCATAGAATGTACAAGACAAAGGGTGAAGCTTACCATAAAGTAGGTACTTTATTTAATAATGTATTAATAGAGGTTTATTAGTTGTAACATATTTACCAAGCATCTCACAGGGTTTTAATAGAGAAAGGTCCATGGCGCCAGACCAGGATTGGCAAATCATTTTTTTAACTTATCTTTTAAAAATTATTAGAATTTATTTCTCTAACAGTTGTAGAAAAAGTAACTTTATAGAAAAAAATGAGTAGATTGTACAGAATCCCCTTACACCACTCTCTACCTCTTCCTGCAGTTTCCCTATTAACATCTTGTATCAATGTGGTAAATTTTCATTTGTTTGAAGAGAGTGTTTTTCCAAGAAATCAAGCTCCAGTGTCAAATATACAAGGCCACTTGACATAGGGAAGGTAGATTATTTTTATTTTCCTTATATACTATTACACTTGAGACTTAGCAGTGACATCTGATCAGGCAAAAGCTAGTTTAAACCAGCAAGAGCCAAACTGGCTTAGAAATGATTGCAAAAATATTTTCTGTATGTTGTCAGTGCTTACTGTTTATGAAAGGAGAATTGTGTGAAATGATTGTAGATTCTGAAAATAGGTCAAAGTATTAGGGTTGGTAAAAGAAGATACATATATCAATTAGTTTATATATATTATGTATATGCCAATACATAATAAATTAGTTTTCTTCCATATCATATGTGTGTGTGTGTGTGTATAATATGGAAGAGCCTTAATTACAAAGAATTATAAAGCGTTTTGTTTTAAGGGCAAGACAAGTGCAGAAGACAATGCTATTTATTTTATTTTTAACATAACATCACATTGACTCACCTTTTATCTTGTGATGGATTCTGAAACACTGAGGAACACAGCTATGCATATATTTGTATGATATATTCAAGAAATGAGGCCTACATGAGCTGTTTTATTTTTCCTGAAGAGTGATTTTAAGCTATGAAACTGTCATGTGATCCAGGCCTTAAATCACAGAAGAAGCATTTTATTGCCCTTAAAATTTGTCTGAATAGAGTTCAGTAGTTTTTCTTAATGTATAAATTTGGTATCATCTAGATTGTTTGGGGGGATTAATGTTCAAGAATATTTTCTTGCTGCAAGGAATCACCACAATTCTGTATTCTGTTTTCTTTTGTTGTTATTGTTTTTTCCCCCAGGATACTTACCTGTAAATCATACAGCCTATTTACTCTTCCCAGCCTCTCCAGTAAAGACCTTTGGTTTCTCATGTTGTAGAACTCTGAATAGACAAGAGTTTCCTTTTTTCTCTGAACAGAATAAATTAATAACTGAAAAATGCAATAAACTCTGACCAAGTGTGAGCATCAAGGCTCTTGAGTAGCCTCAGATTCATCACCTTCCACCTGTCAGTGAAATAAGAATATTGGCTCTAATATGCTTTAAAATTAATACTTTTTTAAAAGATTGTTATTTATAGGAAGCAAGTTTGTATTTGAAAGTAAGTATCAGGAAGTTTGATAGTATGACCAATCCTGTGAATATAAAATCATTTTTCTGAAACACCTACTTTTCCATAAACACTATTTTTATGGAACAAGAGAGATGGCCACGTTGATGTGTCAGTATCAGGGTATTTCTTGCTCAAACTCACGTACCGTTTCAAGGTGTGTCCCTAGTGCAGGGCTCAGGAAACCACTGCAGGGGCGATGGGCTGCTCAGAGTGCTTTGTCTCCCTAGTCTTTTTCCAAAGTAAAGTCAGAGGCCAGCTGGGAAATAAGAAAAAAACTACACACACACACACAGAACAAAGAGACCACAATTTGCTGGAACATATATTCCATTAGCAATAGTGACGACATTAGATGCCAGAATACTGCATCTTGTCTGTATCATAAACTTTGTCTAACAAAGAGTTTATCATCAGTGATGCCCATGTCCTAGGGCTATTGTGATATTGCAACCTGCTTGCTTCCTTTCTTTTTCCCTGTTTTCTTTCTTTTAAAAATGTTGAGTTTTCAGAACTTTCCTTCTAATATAACATTGAATAGAATTTGGATCTGGTCCCCTTATAAACCAGAACCTGTATGTGATGTGTGGTTGACTTATGCCTCCTCTTTTTGGCTTTGTTCTTTATAGAGTTGGCCAGAGAAGCAATGAATTAAATATGAGCTGATCTGATAAGCAAAATACTGAACGCTTTCCTCTCCAAGAAAGAAACCATTTCACTTAAGAAGTACCTGTAACATTTATAGTTTGTGTGGATGAAATGGAAGTAAACAAATCAAATGTGACTTTCTTGTGGGTGAAAAAGTTTTTCTAGCTGCTATTCCAGTATAAGTAAATGCACACACATAGGTGTGTGCATCTGTGTAGTTTTGATCTTCTCAGCAACTCAGTCTATTTTGAATAACCGTGTTACAAATATATCAAAACACTGCTGTGGCACTGTTTTGAAATGGTATTCAGCCAAAGTCAGGGATCTTTAACAGCAAGGTGGAATGTCACACATGTTGTTCAGTACATTCAGAAGACCATCCCTGAAAGTTTATGACAAATTTCAAGTGAGAAAATAAGAGTGGCTCTAGTTGTTTATAGTGACAATAAGTTATTAGGAAGGATAAATTATGTTGGGGGGTGGCCCTGAAGAATTGATGGACCTCAGGTAAGAAAGCGCATTCATGCTCCTGACCAAGCGGACCTGCGTGCTCTGTGCTGCGTGGGGAGCCTGGCTGTCCCTTCAGCAGCGCAAGCCTGCGTATGCCTTCCAGTAGATATGTTTCCTTATAACCCAGTATGTGCCTTTCCCTAGCAAGTTCTTAATGCAAAGAAGCAAATATAATTATGTATTCCTCTGTTCATCCATTGTGACATACTTACCATGGACTCAGTGCTGTCTCAGATTAAATTCTGAAAAGAGTCAATTTCTGGTACATAGAGGTAGATGGATGGGATGGGGAGAAAAGAATAAGGATGATAAAGTAAAAGGTGAACATAAGGACACGTGGCAGTGCCAAGGAGGGCATGATCAGTGCTGCCTGGGGCCGGAGGGACTTCAGAAAGTGCTGAAGAGGGGAGGTGAACTTAGTGACTGTAGATTACCTCACCTAACCCAGTTCCTGCCCGCTATCCCATCAGAAAGCATGCAGAGTTAGGGCCGAGAGCATGGAACATTCTCAAGCGATACCCCTTAAGCATTAGAAGTACCCGCCAGAAGGACTGGTTGCTTTATTGGCATCAGCTCCTGAACAGTACCACCATCACAGGAATCTGTTCCTGCTCCTTGGTTCCCATCGCTGTGCCCTGTTGAGATACCACATTTTTGCGCTGTAGGCAGCTTGGTTGTGGTGTGGCAAGTGGCACTGGGTCGTGGCCCCCTCTGCTCCGGCATCCTCTCTCCATTATCACCTTCAACATTATCACAGAAGCTACCATTTATTCAGCCCCCACATTCCATGCAAAACATTGCATTAATGGTCTTACAAATGTCGTTTCACTTAATACTCACAACAATCTAATGAGACAGTGTTGAGTATTTTTATTTTTCAGATGATAGAATGTGAGAGATTCAAAGATGTAAGTGCCTTGCCCAAGGTCAAATTCCAAATAAGACAGAACCAGTATTAATACCCATGTGAGCGGACTCCAATCCCAGGCACCCATCTACCATGATGTCCTGCCAATCTGTGTCACACACACATGCCGGTCACCTTTCAGTGACTCATGGCTCTGCAGAAGCTCCCAGCAACACATTTCTAAATCCTACTGCACAGTGTATATTATGCCAAATCTAGTATTGGTTATGCTTTTTTCTTTTTTACATTTTAGAGGGTGATCCTTTTTTGACCTTATTCCAATCTTTTTTTTCAGCGAGGGCATCTTCCAATAGACTTTACAGATGAAAACAATTCCTCATGATTTTCAATAGTATAGCGCATGCATTCAACTGAAAAGGGACTTATGAGAAATAGCAGAATTTTGTATCAAATATTCTGTAGTGTATAAGCGGACTGAAGTGATTTTCTGAAAATAAGTGAAACACAAGAAAACAACAATAAATAACATGACACTGTCTAACCTGAATTCCCAGGAGCAGATTTAAGATTCCGCTTTGGAATATTAGAGTCAGTGGAAAACATGCAGATAAGTGCCAAAGTTAGCAGCTACTTAAGATCTAAGTCTAACTCAATGATGAACACTAGAAAAGGGTCACCTGGAAATTTCAGCCCATGTGTCATGTGTTTAAAGGGTGCGCACCTGGTCAGATTACTCTGCCTAGGAGTTCTAGGACTGAACAGTGACATGATGTCAAGAACTCTCGTGAACAGGGTGTGGTTGTGAGGCCAGCTGAGCGAGTTAAAGTGTAGTTTCTCACATTAGAAATTGATGAGACATCAAGGGTCAAGGGCAGCCACGCAGCCTTTCTCTCCTTGCACACGACACATGTCAGCAACTTGCTGTTGCCTCCCCCCCAGTTCCTCCACACGCCCCCTGGTCGTGCTTGGACCTGAAAGTGAGTCTGGATCGCCATTCCTGGTCTTAGAACACCTGTGAGCCCTGCCTTCCTGTCCATACCTTCCCCCCTGGTATTGTGTGGAGCCACAGTGAAAGCTGGGAGATGGAAAAGCATGGTCTGTGCAGTTGGCCCAGACCAGGGCTCTGATCCTGGCTCTACCTTTCGCTCGTCAGTGATCTCGGACAAAACACCATCCTTAATATTTCTCTTTCCAGAGACTTAAAACTGAATGATGGTGTCAGATCTTTTCAGTTTCATGATATTGAAGCATATTATGTGAAGGTGGGGTTTGGAAGGCTGACAGGTGAGCCTGCCAAGTCATGATGACTTAAGTGTAGGAATTTGCACTTTATTCTATGGGTCAGTAATTTCAAAAATTACTAATAGCAGAGACTTAATAACAAAAATAACATAGCAAACCTTTTTTGTGAAGTACCAACATAAAAAGTATATACTTTAATTCATATGTATTCAGTGTGGTTTAAGTCAATCAAAAAGTTTCTGAGGCAGTTGCAAACTTCAATTTTGGGGAAGGAAATATTTGTCCTGATTTTGAACAATTCAGGATCTGTTTTTGTTCTTTAAACATTTAAGTTAGACAGATGTATTTTGTTTTGTGTGTTCCCAAATCTTAATTCAGTTGAATCACTAATACACTCTGCCGTTCATTGACTCAACAAATATTTATTGAGTGCCCGTGATGAATTCCTAGGAGTTTTTATAAGGGCTGGGGCAGAGATTTGTAAGAATGAGATCTGTTCCTTCATGGGGCTTATTTACATTCTGTAAGAAAGACAATCAATTTATAATCAAAAGGGATTCCGACAAGAGTGCTGAAGGCAATGACCCAGGCTAATGTGCTGAGAGGACCTGGGGTGGAGGATGATAGAAGAGAATAAGAGTTCTCTAAGGGTTCTCTGAGCAAGTGAGACTTTAGTCAGACCTGAGTGAGAAGGAAGAAGCCTGGCAGAGGGAACAGCATCAGCAAAGGTGGAGAAGTAGGAAGGAGCTCAGTGTACCTGAAGGACAGGGAGAATGGCTGCTTCAGAGAGAACAGGTCAGGAGGAGGATGGCTTAAATGTGAAGTGGGAGAGACTGGCAGGGCAGAAATTAAGTTGAGCCTTGTAGACTTACGTTGAGGCATTCACGCTTTATTTTAATTGCAGAAGGAAGCCACTGCCCCAAACCAAGTAAGTTTGCCCTTCTGCTACCAATTTGAATCTCTTCTGCTTATTAAAAATGTCATTAAGATGCACAAGCCCATGCAACTATGTGGTAATTGATTGACATTTAGCTAATGGGGTTTCTTTATCCATCACCTATAAAGATGATGATTTCCAGTCTTTTGGAATAACTGGTACCTTGACTTAGGAAAAACATCAGAACTCCTTGGGGAACAGTCATATTCTAAGGCTAATTTCTTATCTGAAAAAAATATACCATTTGCATATGTAAAAGTCAGATTAAAAAATAACAAAATTACATTTAGTGCTAAAACTCTATTGTGCTATCATCCCCATCCTGGAAGGTGTAGACCTCCTTAAATGTGGCATATGTAGCAATTCCGAATGCCCCTGGGCAGCTGGGCTGTGAGGAAGAGTCCGGGCTGAGTGAGGTCTGAGTGAGGCCCTGCCACTTCTTGCTGTGTTTTTCTTGGGCAGATCATGTGATTTCTATGGCATGCAATTCTCTCATTTGTAAAATGGGGCTGGTGTCGGTTTCATAGATGTACTAGAAGGGTTCAGCAAGCTGACGTGTAGGGGAATGATTGATAAGCTGTTAAAATGTCATTATAAGTCCAAGGCGATTTCTCCAAATGTCCTGGACCATTCGTATTGTCAATGTGATTAAGATATTGAAATGGAAATCATTAAATTAGAATTCAGCATGTCCCCACCATAGCCACAAACAGTGCCCTGGGATGACTCTGGAAGTCCCTGAATACCCATCCTCTGTAGGCTCACTTGGTTCTTTCAGAACTCATGTTGAATAGAATTACGCCGAGAATCGTAACCCTGGTGCACACTTTCCTTCTCTCAGCATAACTTACCCTCCCAGGGCAGTCCCTCTGTGTGTTTCAAACATTTCTAATAGAATCCAAGCTAAATGATGTTTTCTGACTTTAATCAAATGAATGTATGGGTTTCGGTGATAAGGAGACTTTTAACAAATGATTTTATATAAAACCAGTGTTGCGTGTTGAGGTAGCACGTGGTGGCTCGGTCCTTCTTTGGCAGTGGTGCTGATGGCTGTTTTTGTTTGTTGGCACCATAAATACACATCTCCCTGTGCTCCAGAGTCCCTTCCTCATCAGAAGGAAGATTTGTGGTTTCTTTTCTGCCATCCTTTATCAGGTCCACCTGATGGGAGGTTTTAGATGATTATTTAAGTTGGTGATGTTGGAAGACCTCTAGAAGGTTGTTTTTTTAACATATGAATTCAATCAGCTGAAATCCTGATGCTGACTATATTTGCTTTCTTTAATTTATTATAGTTGAGTTTTCTCTTCCTGTGAACATCATTTGCTCAGATCAGGCTTTCACCAAGTCCCTACTCGGGTGTGAGAAGGAAATCTCTGTTTTGCAGGCCTTCTCTTTTCCTACCTTTGTGAGATTTCAGTCAGTGGGAGAACCTTTGCCTTCATGGACAGGAGGTAGGAAGACCCAGACAGGATGGGAAGGTCTAAAGACTTGAGTTCTAGCTCTTTCTCCAGCCCCAAGCACATGTGCTGGGACTTCATTTCCTGAGGGCGCCATCCCCTTATCTGAACAAGAGGGCCACTGGACTGCAAGATGGTCATGTCTCTTTTTTCCAAATGATCAAAGCCCTAGGGTTTTCTTTATTCACGTCAGATTTCTGAAATTGAGAGTAGTGTCACAGAACTGGCAAAGTCAGAAAACTCTTTATGTGAAAAGGGCTATTGGAAAAACTGAAAAAGTGCCCCAGAATTTTCTCTTAGCCCGAGAAAAGCCCATCGCTTCACTCCAGTCTCACTCAGCCATTGGCTGTCTCCTTCTGGAAGCACTCCCACTGCCCTGGCTGCCAGCACCGCATCACTGTCCCTCTTTTCATGCTGCCTTCCTGAAGAGTGATCGCTACCTCATGGTACGTGATACACTGCTGTGTCTGCTGTTTGTCCTCTTCAGAAGGGAAGCTCCTGAGGGACAGGGCTCTTCTCTGCTCAGCTCGCTGCTACTGTGTCCCCTGCACAGTGCTCAAATCCATGAGTGACGACCGGGTGACTGATTTACGTTCATTACCCCTCTCTCTGAAAGGTTACCTGGAGTACGTCTCTCAGAGATAGAGCTGAGGAAAGAGAAGAACCCTGGCCCCCAGCCTGGGTAGCTGGATGGCTTGGACTAGAAACAGACCCTCTAAGTTGTTTTCTCATCTAAGAGACTGATAATCTTTGGGTAGGACTCTCGGTAGTGACATAATGTTCAAAAAGTTATCTTAAAAAAGAGGGGTGAGAGGGTTGAGAAAAATAAGTGAGGGAGATTAAGAGGTACAGACTTCTAGTTACTATACAAATGAGTCACAGGTATGAAATGTACAGTGCGAGGAATATAGTCGAAATGTAACATCTTTGTATGGTGATAGGTGGTAACTAGACATCATGGCGATCGTTTTGAAATGCATAGAAATATCGAACCACTGTGTTGTGTACCAGGAACTAACATAGTGTTGTAGGTCAATTATACTTCAAAAACAAACAAACAAACTCATAGAAAAAAGAATCAGATTTTGGCAGGAGTTGGAGGGGAGGGGGAGTTGGATAAATATGGTCAAAAGGTACAAACTTCCAGTTATAAAATAATAAGTACTAGGGATGTAATATATGACATGATTAATGTAATTAAGACTGCTGTATGTTACATGAAAGTTAAGAGAGTAAACCCTTTGAGTTCTTACCATAATATAATTTTTTTCTATTTCTTTTATTTTGTATTGATGTGAAATGATTGATGTTCACTAAACTTACTGTGGTAGTCATTTCATGATGTATGTAAGCAAAATGTGTGATAACACTTTAACTTAATACAGTACTGTGTGCCAATTATATCTCAATAAAACTGGAAGGGAAAAATACAACGCGAATTTATTTTTAAAAAAGGAAGACACCAGGTATGGTCTCTTGTCAGTTTTTAAGTATTTTCAACTTTGAGACATACTGTTCAAAATAATATTAAGTGATACCATTATTGCTATTACTAGCTATACTATCTCTCGGCAGGTTATTTTCCCAGCCACCTTTTAAATACATTATCCTATTTACTCTTTCCAGTAATTCTGTGAAGTCAGGGCTGTTATTCACACCATTTATGTGTGAGAAATCTGAGAGTGTGCTTAACTTCCCTGATGCTCACACAGTTATCAAAGTGGTGGATCAAGAATTAGATCGTGATCTCAGTACACAGAGTAGAAGCCTTGCAGAGACCTGTGAATGGTTAATGTGCCCAAGCCTGGGAGGGAAGGGGATCTAATAGTGGACCATAAAATAGGGGATATTATAAACTCACATTTTTCCAAAGTGTCACTGTCCAACATTATATTAATATTCCATTTTAAAATATTCCATTTTTATATATTCTTGAGTAAGATGCAGACTTAGTATATGCATCTAGGCCTTTGACTCCAGGCATGGCCTTTCCTTTGGGTATGAAAACTGTTTCGTATTGGGTCCATTTCTTAGGTGCCCTGGGGCTTCAGATCAAGCATGTGGGCTGTCTTACTAACTGGCAGAAACTGCCTGCCAGTCTCCATCAATTCAATTCTGGGGAAGAGGGGTTATATGCTTAGATTTTAATGTTTTAGAAGAAACTGGTGGATGGAGGGAAAAGGATGTATTAATTTATAATGGTGGAATAAAAAGTAGAGCCATTCCATTTGTATAGAATTTTGGGCTATGCTATCCAGACATAAGCCACCAGAGGACAAAATAATATATGTCTATTATGTATTTCTTTTTTTTAATGAAGTATAGTTGATTTACAGTGTTATGTTAGTTTCTGGTGTACAGCATAGTGATATATTCTTTTTCACTATAGGTTATTATAAGATACTGAATATAGTTCCCTGTGCTATAGAGTAGGACCTTTCTGTTTATATATTTCATATATAGCAGTTTGTATCTATGTCTGTTATTTTTAAAATAGTTTGTGTTGAGAAATTTAGTGATAAGAGTGGTTTTGTGATGATTACAGGTGTTTGATTGCAAGCTCTGTACTTCATCTCTGCACATTTGATAATGTCATACTCATTTTTGAAAATGATTTCAAAAATTACAAGCTTGGTGGGTTTTTGGTTTGTCGGTTTGGTTTTGTTTGTTTGTTTGCTTTTTCTTTTCTTAGGTGCAACACCTTATGTCTTAAAAGGATGGTAATTCATTATCGTTTGTTTTTTATTTTTATTTTACTTGGTGAGGAAGCATGAATAAAACATTGATCACATTGTATTGACTGCCAAAGTATAGAAATCAAATTTTGGAGATCAGAGCTGCAGGGTATATTGCTATTTCTTCATCAGTTATTCCCATGGAAAAAGTGACTTGTTGATAGATTACAGTTCCGTTGTGAATAATCATTATTTTCATGATCTTTGAAAAACAGCACCTAGAAGTAGAGAGGGCCACACTGGCAGGGCTGTGATGTGCCACATGAAATAACTTGCCTGAGTCTTCTTTTTTCCATAAAAATATAGTCTTGTGTTCCTAATTATTAAGATGGAAAATTCAGCTCTTGAAAATCAGACTGCAGATAATGATAATTGATTGTGATTCCTTTTTCTTCACATAAATGATTTCACTTTCTTTTCTATGAGAATAAAGTTTTTCTTCTTCACCCTTGGTCAAGATAATTTCCTTTATTCTTACTCAGTTATTTTTCTTTTTAAACATTTTCCACATGCAGAATAGAACAAATTGAACAGTATGCCTGGAAAAAAATTCTATTTTTTTCTTTTGTCCAGATCATGGGAAAGACTAGAATATTCATGAGCATTCTATACTGTAATTATGTATATTAAGTTATCATTATTTATTGCTTTACTTATCAGTCATTGTTATCCGTTTTTTTATGAATCTATAGTAAAACAAAAACAAAAATAGAGTTTTCATGATTTCAAGAAAGATCCTATTGTTCTAAAAATGGCAGTTTCACTGCAGTTTTCCCCATCACCACTAGCTGAAATTATGGTATCTATCGATGCTTATAAAAACTTTTACCATCCTGGTCCATGTTCGAGATTAATTACAAGCGTATTCCCCCTATTTAAAGATGCTCTGACCAATGTTGATATTAGCCAGATGATACACACAAAGTGATTTTTTCTGAAAATATGACAAAATGTAATGTCATGAGGTTATGTGATGCAGTTGAAGGAGGGGGTAGACTTTGAAGTCAGAGGGCCTCTGCCTCTCCCTGGTGTGGTCGCAGGCCCTGCCAAGGTCCTTGGGTGTACACCTGAGGTGCACAGATCAGGGGTGATGTAAGCCCTCGCCT
This sequence comes from Camelus bactrianus, assembly GCF_048773025.1. NCBI lineage: Eukaryota > Metazoa > Chordata > Mammalia > Artiodactyla > Camelidae > Camelus > Camelus bactrianus. The sequence goes on from NC_133539.1 coordinate 4,516,232, forward strand.
GACAGCACTACCCAGGGCCCTGCTCACCCTCAGAAGAGAAGGGAAGGGCTTCCGTCAGTGTTTTCTGTCACTGAGTTCTGAGCAGGAGTCTGCTTGTGAGATTCTCCTTGTGTCAGTTTTGTAGAGTCCCTGCAGTACCTGGAACCCAGGCATCCCATTGACTGGAAGTCAGTGAAAACAAGGCCATGTGAAGTCGGAGCTGCACGGGCCGCGCTGCACCAGAAGTAGCTCTTTGTACTCGGGAATCAAATGATTGACTGTTGGCAGGGATTAAAACGAGCTCGCTGAGCGTGGGGGCTTTGATCTTCGCCACATCCACGGAGACAGCTGAAATTTCATGGGAAGGTGACGAGGATTTCCTAAACCAAATGCAAATAGATGTTTAACTTTCAATTCCAGCTCATGCCTGAAGGCTTTTCAAGTGCATGAAGAGAAAATCCTGGTTTGTAAATCAGAAAATGTTGATTTTTACAGACTATTCAGTTGAATGAGCTAAAACTTAAATTGCGGCATCTTAAATGTTTTAAGTTATATAATACAGCTGATGATTCTTACAAGACTTCAGTGGTAGATATGTGTTAAGTAGAGATGCTGTTATTTGGAGGCCTTATTAGAATTTGGAAAGGACTTACCAAATGACAAGTTTAGTCTTTTGTGCTGAAGACCGTGTACGTTCTACTCTTTCGGTGATGCAACCAGTTACGAGCTACACATCATCTTTTTTCTTTAATTAACTGATGCTGATAAAATATTGTATAAAACTTGATAAACATAGAAAATATTTTCCAACATGAATACATACTACAATTAACCTATATTGTGAATGCCTAATTAAAAAAATTAGTGTGTAAATTAGTATTTACGTTAGAAAATATATGTAGTTATATGAGTTATAGCCTAGGTTTTTGTCATGAAAATTAAGTGCTTTAGGCTCAGACATGACCCTAGTTTTCTACTCAGAAGATGTGTAGAAAAAACGTAGATGATTTCAAGGTAATTGCTAGCTGAAAGTCTGTGATCTGTGATCTTCCTCATAGCCTCTCCAATGAATCTTTGCTTCATTGATAAGATTATTACAGGTGTTGTTATTATTAATTTCCTCCCAAAGATTATTCTCTTTTTTGTATGTATGTTGTTATTATCTATTTTTTAAGTAAAATGATTTTACAAGATTTTTCTTTTTAATTTTTGGAAAAGGCTGTACCCTTTAACGGACCTTTTGAATCACTCATCTGCTCTTTTAAATTTTTGTGTAACGGAATCAATGCCTTGTCTTTTTTTTAGATGCCACGTAATGTGGTTGCTGCCCCAGATATCATCTTCGCTGCTATTTAGAAACCAGCTTCCTTGTTGTTTAATTTTATGATTTTATGATTGGAATATGAATTATTCGTTACAGAAATTTGCTTTAGACACAAATTGAGGACTGCAGAGATAATTGAGAGACCATGCTCCTTTCTGCAGTGGTCAATGGATTGCCACAAAAGTTGGGTTTCAAGCATGGGTCTTTGTCCACACTCTTTCTGCCTTTCTTCCAAATATATACTGCTCTGCCTCCAGGAACATCTCACTACACCCCAGGGTGTTGTGTGGCTTTCTGCATCACTTGGAATCTGGTCAGAAATGCAGACACTCATGTCCTGCCTCATATCTCCTGAATCAGCATCCACACTTTAACAGTCCTCAGGTGATTTTTACACACACTCAGGTTTGAGAAGCTGCTCTACAACATCCTTCTCCTTCATCTCAGCCTTGGGCTGGGAGTTTCTGAATGTCTCTTCCTAGGATGCAGCTGTTGTTTTCCTTAACCGACTTTGCCTCTGGGACATGGAAGAGTCAGAGAGGACCCTCTCCTTTCATCTGTCATTACTGATGAGAGGTGTAAGGGGTTATTTTCCCTGGAGCATTAAATGAGGAAAAATAAAACCTCTCTGAAATCATCCTTGTTTCTTGCTATTGTATTGACATGCTGAAAAAAAGAACATGTAGACATATAAATACTCACAATTTTTTGAATATAAGTCTTTATAAGCATTATTCTTTAACATTTAATAGAATTTCCTCGTGGACCTAATGGGTGCCAATACTTCCCATCTCTCAGCACCTTTTTTGTTCTTATACCTACGGATCATCAGAATCACCAAGATGGGTTCCTCACAGTTCCAGGTTCACAGTGCCCACCTCCAGAGCTTCCCTTAGACCACAGGCCCCAGACATTGGTACCTGTGAAAATCTCAATGGTTTCTGGCAATGTGGCATGTTTGGGTCCTGTTAACCCGACTTTGCAGAGTCCTGTCTCTTCTTTGAGTGATGGGGATGGAATGAGAACTAATGATGCTGATGGATAAAAAAGCACTTCACCAACTGCCCAGGGTTCCTCATGTCACCATGGGTACCCTTTGCTTTCTCCTTCCATTCTGCACCTCTTGCTAATTTCACAGATCCATGCTTTTCCCAGCACCTCCTTCCCCTCTGCCATCACTTCTGAGATGGGAGTTGATTTCGGTCCTTGTCATTGTAACATTCTAGCTTCGTGTCTAGAGCTAAATCCAGATTGCCTTTCATTTTACAGACAGATTTGCAAAATATATGTCATCTGTTTACTCTCCAGGCCTGACCCAGTGACCTCTACCACCAGGTAACTCACCTCTAGGGCTTTGAGCTGGAGCTACTGGTGCCTCAGTTGAGCTCTGCCCAAACCCCCATATAACATCAAGGAAAGGAACCCACAGGGGGTTCATGGGACAATTATGGAATTTCCTGTTCTCCTTTTTAAAACAAATTTCAACATGACACACATGAGCAGAGCAGATCAGTTGTGGGTCTTTCTCTGACTGATATGGAATTGTTTTTCCCTTCAGTTTACATGAGGCATAATTCCATCCACACCAGCAATTTTGCCTCATTCCTTAATGCGTAGTAATCTTGCCTTTCAAAACCTAGAAACTCTCTCATCACTAAATTTTACTCACTTTGATCATTTACGGTCCTTTTTTGCCAAGTTCAGAAAGAAGCCTGATGGTTAAGTTCTGAGATGCCACACACCCAGTTTGAACATGAGTCCACACGCTCGATGACTTGACCTTGCTGACATGAGACCCCGACATTTGTGCACTGGTCTGTCAGTTCCAGGCCACTTGGGCCTACAAACATACTCAGGAATGGAACAGAGGTGGAGCTATGAGATGATAACAGTGGGGATTTTGTTTTGTTTTGTTTTGTTTTTTTAAGTTGGTGGTTTTCCTTCACAAATGGAATGACTTTCTTCTGTGTAAAGAAGGCTTTTGCTCCATCATTGGCCATGTTCATGGGCTACACAACATCACACTAAGTAAGAAGATGGAGATCAAGTCAGCCAACGTTTCTGAAATTTAGCTCCATCATCTGGAACACACAGATGATGGAGAATACAACCAGAATATTCTAGATCCTGCCTTCTATGCCCTATACGAGAACCCATTCTTTATACAGGCACACGAACACAGTTCTTCAACATTCTCCTGAGTTTATCCAATTATTCTGTTGGTTTCACTGAATCAAAGAAAAGAATCAAGGAATTTCCCTTAGAGCTAGTTGGCCAACCAAAAGGAAGTTCACATTAAAAATAAAACACAAGATATTCTCTCCCTCTTTGCACTTTTCTATTTTCTCCTGCCTTTTTTCCCTAGTTGGTCTGAGGACCATCAGAGATGCAGTGATGTTGGGAGTAGACCACTGGGGACAGCTGAGGCAGGTACAGGGGCATAGTGGAAGAAAGGAGGGCAGAGGAAGTACATATTTCCTTCACTGGTCATGCCCAGAAACATATTTGTGTCTGAGGGTTTATTTGTGGCCGTTAGTCCTGAAAGTTGATACGCCACAAATACGAGTTGAATGACCAAGCATTAAATCAATGGAAATCAAACCCAGCCTGGAATTGTTGATATAATCTGTTCTCAACCTGGAAACTAGCAAGTGCTTTGGATGGTACAGTGTGTGCTTGCCCCAGATAGCCTTTTGTCTTGCCAGCCAGACCCATTACATGCCATGCCCTTCCATTTATAAAGTGGGTCTCTTGGAAAATGCAGTACTGATTTTGGAGGCATCCTTTTACGATTCCATCCTGTACTTTTCTGAACTCTTACATGGGTTTTCTTCAATCGTTCATACATAATCTGTTGTCTTGGTCTTTTTTTATTGCTTTCTAAAAATTTGTGTAAAATTCATAGTCTGTCCCATTGCTCAGATATCAGTGTGCAGTCTATATGAAGGTTATCCCTCTGTTTACTTAAGGACTATCATTCTGTGTCATACCTCTTCTTCCATCTGGTCCAGGGTTCTGCTCACTTATGTGTTCTTCCAAATCTAGAGCACTTTGTTTTAAACACCCACATTTTGCTTTTAGGTAGGCAATGTTTACAATACCATCTCAGCTTCTAGTAAGTATTTATGAGTAAGGTTTTCTGTTACCTGACCAGAGTTTCATTTTCTCTAGACCTTATCTTTATGTGCAGGGGATATGTACAGATTCCCAATGGCTGGAAATCCCTGAAACATTAATTATGTGTGTCCATATCCATCTCTCCACGTTGCTCTCTCTCCTCCTCTGCCTAATGGTGCATTTTAAGAACACTTTCTGGGTGTCGCTACCAAGGACATATTTACTACATGATGTTTAGGACGTATAACCCGGTAATATTTTAATTTTGCTCCTTCTTGCTGAGAATATTATCTTGATTTCTGAATCTGGAGTGTGTGTGCTTGAGAGTATGTGTTTCTTTGTATGTTTTATACCATTTTGGCACACATACAAAATGCCCCCAAACTGAAAGTGAACACATTTGATATAGGTGTTTTTTGATGTGTGCATTTTGAATAACATTCTCATTATTTAAACACGATTGTACAAGCTGGTTCACCCCTGCTCACTGACATTTGACGTAAAGATTTGAATTTAGGCATGAACGCAGCCGTTGGGGAGTATGCACATCAGAACTGATGTATGAATGCGTTACTTTGTGGGATTTTATTATATATAGTCTCCAGGACCATCTAGCCAATCCAAGGAGGGCTTAATCAGGCCCCATTAAAAGCTGGACTTAGGGCCATAATCCTAAACCACAGAATGACATTTATCTAAAGTAATTGTCTTGTGACTCCAGCACACTTCAGAAGTATTTGCTAATCTCACAAGCATACGGGATCAGGGAATTAAAAATAAGAAGCAGATCAGATAAATGTGATTCTGGAAGTGAAAATATGTTTGAGTTACTTGTTTATATATTTTAAAAGGAAAAATTTTAAGAAATAAATTTTATTAATACGAAGGCGTCATTGTTAGGCTTTAAAAGAGGATGAGACTAAGTCAGTATTAGCTATGAATTGCCGATTTGAATACCTTTCCATCTGTTTCACGTTGAGACATATGTATTCAGATTCTAGTGTACCCTGGAAGGCTTCAGTGCCACAGTGGGAAAATACCCCGTGCCAGAGAAAACTAGAAAGTCACATTTTGGAAAGAGGGAAGGAAAGCTTATCTGCTAACCTGACACTTCCTTGTATTTCTCATCCTAACCCAGCTCCCCTACACTCACATCTGGGAGAAACTGAAGGTTGCTGCAGTTTGGGGATTATATGTTTTGAACTGAGACAAACCTGAATTTGAGACATGGCTTCCCCCCCACCCCTAACTAGCTGGGTGAGTGTAGGTGTGCTGTTTCACACACCGGGCCTCTTTGTTTCCTTACCTGTGGAACAGGGATGATGTCCTTACCCCATCACTGTTAAAGATGCAAACAGGTACTGTGTGGACACTTCTGGATCAGAGCTTGACCCAAAGCCCCATAACTCAGAACGGCCATGGGGCAGTAGCCATGCCCAACACTGGCACAAGGAGGCCTCTGGGTGTTAAGAGGAACACTAGACTTCTGGCCACACGCTGAGGCTGCAGGGCAACCGCTGAACTTTGAGAGAGGACCGCCATATTACCTTCTTCATTTAAAGGATTCTCTTGTGATTTAAAAGACCTGTTTTAAGCCATAGTAGTGTCTCCTTCCTCATTCCCATTTATTACCTGTGCTTGAGATTTTCTTCTATAGTATTAGTCTTTTTAAAAATGTAACTTTTGTTTCATTTTAATTTCTTATTTTGTATTTTATGTCTTCCTTCTGATTTTGAATTGGCTTCGTTCTTCTATTTTACGGAATTGAGTTTTTGAGTGATTTGTTTCCAGTCTTTTTCTTTTTAAAAAGGAAATGCATTTCCCTGTGCAGCACAGGGAACTATATTCAATTTCTTGAATAACATATAATGGAAAAGAATCTGAAAAGAAAATATATATGTGTATGTATATTATAACTGAATCACTTTGCTGTACACCTGAAACTAACATTATAATCAACCACACTTTAATAAAAACTTTTTTAAAAGGAAATGCATTTCAAGCTATAAATTTCCAACAAGGCACTATAGCTATACTTCACAAGATACTTTTAAAAATACACTGTTGTTTATTTGTAGTAGACCATTTAAGCACATTTATATTTCTTTGAATTTCTGGTATATTTGGTATTTTCCATTTATCAGTGTTGTTGATTCTCCTGCTCCCCTACCAAACTTTCCTGCTGTCTGTTAGATTGCTAGGTCGGATTCTCTTTATTTCCTCTGTTGGTGTGGAAGCTACAAAATTCTATTTCTATTCTTTGTTACTAACCCAATGACTTTGACATGTATCCTTCACACACAAAGCTAGTGATCTTGTCTACCCTTCTCCTGAACTTAACTTCTTTAATTCTGATCTCTTTATCCTACTTTCTATGTTGTTTTGTTTAGAATTTTAATTTTTGTAACATCCCTATCAGTATTTTTTAAAGTTAATATTTATTTGGGTTTACCATCGTATTCACAGAGTTCTTTTCTTATGTTTGCTTCTGCTAAGATGGTCTGAATAGTTAAAATCTGTAAGCCATGGACTGTAACCAATCCAGACAGAGTCCTGACCAGTCAGAATGGGCGTGGCCGAGTATGCTGACCACACTGGCTAAGGGTCCACCGGATACTGCAGGACTACTTCCTGATGAAGTATAGTGTTCGATAGTTTCTTCAGTAAGAGTCTAGGAGTAGTAAGTTCTCTCATTCTTTTCATGTCTTAAAAGATCTCTGTCATGCTTCATTTTTGACTAATAACATAGCTGGGTATAGAATTCTATATTGACATTTCCTTTCCTTAGAATTTTGGTGGTATCTTCTTATGATTTTCTCACTTATATTATTGCTAATGAGCAGTCTGCTGTCAATTTATTTGTCCTTACTTTGCTAGTAATCTTTTCTCTCCAATAAGTTTTAATGATGTTTTCTTTCTCAATGATGATCTATAGTTTCATCTGGTTAAAATATCCATTTTTATTTGTTTGTTTATTTGTTTTAATTCTGCTTGGCTTGTAATATTTCTGGAATCTGAAGATTCATGCCATTTATCAATTCTGGAAATTCCTTCAGCTTTAATCTCTTCAAATATTGTCTGTCTCATTGTCTTCTTCCAGGGTCCCTATTAAAAATGCTTTGGAATTTGTTATTCTTTTCTCTGTTTCTCCTAACTTCTCTTCCACAGTGTCTGACTCTACTCTGTTGCACTCTGGTGATTCATCATATCAGCATTTTTCTTCACTCTTCCTATTTCTTCTGTGTCTAGTCTGAAGTTTGTTACATTTTTTGTTTGTTTGAGGTCAGTTTCAGGGGATTCTGGCACTCTGCTCTCATTTTACAGCCCATGATGGTCTTTGGTCTATGTGAGATTGTTTCCCCTTTTGTTCTGTTTATTTCCTTTTATTCCTATTGTCCACTCCCTCTAGGATCCCCCCCATTTGAAGTGTGCTAGTGTGTTGAATGCATTTTTGTATATATTTTTGTATTGTTGGTTGTGCAAATGTTGGTTTTAATTTACATTTGCATAATCAAATGGTGTAAAACATCTTTCAATTTTCATGAGCACTGTGTGTTTGGAATTCTTCCACATTGCTGTGTGTAAATTAAATCTTCAAGATCCCACCACCACAAATATTACTACAATTAATATCCTTGTATTTGTCCCTTTCTGGACCCATGTTAGAGTTTCTTTCTCTAAATAGAAGATGATTTGACTAAATATTACCAGACTGTTCAGCACCATGACTGCATTAGCCTGCACTCTTTTTTTGCATGAGGATTCTCGTATTTGTATATTTTTGCTAGCACTGGGAAATATCTGGTTTTCTAATTTTTGATAGATGAAAAGCTCAAATTTTTGATAAATGAATATCTAATTATTTTAATTATTATTTTTATAATAACTAAAAATTTTTAGGATTTATTTATATTTATTTGAACCTTATGGGTTTTCTCTTCTAAAAATTGATGATTTATAGCCTTTGTTATGTTACATTGATGTTTCCATCTGTTTCTTTTGATTTTCAGGAGTTTTATGTATATTCTATGAAGTTTTTTGATTTTGTACATTAAAATATCTTCTCCTATCCTGTTACTATTTTAACTTTCTCCATGGTCTCCTGCATTAAACTGAAGTCCTTAGTTTTTCTTATTTATTTTTTTGGGTTATAATTATATACAATAAAATGCACTGATGACAATTTTCCAACTTAATGTGTTTTGCCATTTAAATACACTCATGTTAACACCACCCAAAACAAGATGTAGAATGTTTCAAATCACCACAGAAAGTTCCCTTGTTCCTATTACCAGTCACACCTCACTTGTCAAACCGCTTTTTATTTCTGTCAACACAAAGTAATTTTACCTATTTCTGGGCTTCATATAAATAGAATTAAGCTGTATCCTTCTTTGGTAACTAGCTTCCTTTTCTCAATATAATACTTATGAAATTCACACATGTTGTTACCAGCTTTAGAAGTTTGTTCTTTTCTTAAAAAGAAAGAAAAAAACTCCCATTCTCCTGATGCCAGACTTTTAGGCTTTTTCCAGTCTTTGACTAATATGAGAAAGATTGCTATGAATATTTTTGTGGACATATGGTAGTATTTCTCTTGGGTAAATACTAGGTGTGGATTACGTGTTTAATTTTGTAAGAAACTTCAAAAAGGTACCACTTAAACTCTTCCAAAATTGTGTGATAGTTCTTACTGCTCCACATTGTCACCAACTTTTATGACACTATTTATAACTTAACCATTCCAGTGTGTATGAAATGGTATTTTATTATGGTTTTATTTTGCATATACATAATTACTAGTGATGCTGTTGCATGCACTTATTGGCTATAGTACATCTTCTTCTGTGAAGTAACTGTTCATGTATTTTACCTAATTTGTATTGGGCTGTTTGTCTTACTACTAAGTTGTAAGAGTTCTTTATATTTTTTGGAGATGAATCAGTTGTCAGGTATAATATTTTGTTTCCTGTTTGTAGCCTGCCTCACTATGTATTTGAGGTGAGAGTGGGTCAGATGACCTGACCATGTATTTTATTAATGGTGCTTTTCAGTTAGCAAATTTTAAAAAATTGATGAACTCTAACTCTTTGATTTCTTTTTTCTTTTTTATGATTAGTGCCTTTTTGTCTGTCTAACAAAAATATTTGCTTATCTTAAGATTGTAAACATATTCCTCTATGTTTTGCATCAGAAATATATGGTTACAGCTTTTACATTTAAGTCTTAATGATCCATTTTTAATTAATTTTTACATAAAAAGTAAGGTAGGATTCAAGGTTCATTTTCCTCCATCTGTTTACCTGATTGTTACTGAATTATCTGTGAAAAAGACTTTCCTCCTCCTCACCCATTTAATCAACTTTGCATCTTAGTTAAAAAAATAATAATCATATGTGTGTGGATCTTTATTCTGTTTCATGGATTTATTTGTCTATACTCGTCAACTCCACACTGTTTTAATTATGTGTGGTTGGTCTAAACATCAAATCATGGAACTTTTTTTTTTTGGAGTGGTTTGGCCTATCCTGTCTTGATTACTAAAGCTTTATTGCAGTGTTAAAAATCAGGTACTATAAGTGATTTTCTTTTTTGAGGTTGCTTTGACTTTTTGATTTTATTTTCTTGCTGTATTGCACTAGCTAGGACTTCTAGTACAATGTTGGATTAGAATGTGAATAAAAGTGATGTGTGAACAACTTTGTCTTGTTCCCAATCGTAAGGAGAAAATGTTTAATAATTCAGTATTAGATATAAAATTATTTATATGTTTTCTATAAAAGCCCCTTATCACATTATGGAAGTTTCCTCCTATTCTAAGTTTTCTGAGAGTTTTATGGGGTTCATTTTGTCAATTTTTTTTCTGTGTATATTGAGATAATTATATAAATTTTTTCTTTTATTCTGTTGATATGAATTATTTTGATTAATTTTTTGATTCCTAAACTGTTTTTGTATTTCTGGGATAAACTCTACTTGGTCATGATGTATTATTATTTTTATGTTTATAGCATTCAATTGCTAATATTTTAATGATTTTTGTCTATATGTTCATGATGTATATTGTTTACTATTTTTATCTTATAATATCTTTGTCAGCTTTTAATAGCAGACAGAAATAGCCTCAGAAAATTATTTGGGAAATAATCCTCCTGTCTTTATTTTCTAAAATAAATTTGTGAAGATTGGTATCTGATATTCTTCCTCAAATTTGACATCTGGACTGCAGGTTTTTTTTTTTTTTCTTTTTTGTTTTGTTTTCATGGGAAGACGTCTGATGATAAGTAATTTATTTAATGGATGTTGGGCTATTTAGATTTTCTTTCTTCTTGTGTCAGTTGTGGTAAGATGTGATTTTCAAGGAATTTGTCCATTTTATGTAAGTGGTCATAATTATTGGCATAAAATTGTTTAGAATATTCTCTGATTACTTTTTAAATACCTGTAGGATATGGAGAGATGTTGCATCCTTCATTCCTAATATGGGTAATTTTCTCTCTCTCTTTTTTTTCCCTTTGGACAGTTTTGCTAGAGTCTTATCAATTTTATTAATCTTTTTAGAAAACTAACTTTTCAGATTGTTGATTTACTGTACTTTTTATCTGTTTTTAGTTTATTAATTTCTCTATAGTTTTGGTTGTTTCCTTTATTCTATTTTAGCTTGTTAAGATAGAAGCCTAGATTTTTAATTTTATACCTTTTTTTTTCTTTTTGAACAGTTAAAGCTATAAACTGCCCTATAAGAACCTCTTTCTCTGTATTCCACACATTTTGATATATTGTATTTTCATTGTCATTCAATCCAGAATATTTTCTGTTTTCCCTCATGGATTCTGCAGGCCATCACCTGTTTAGCAATACATTGTTTAATTTCCAACTAATTGAGTATTTTTAAAGCTATTCTATTACTATCATTTCAATTTTAATTTTGTTTTCAGAGAACATAGCTTCAATGACTATACTTTGAATATTTTGAGGATTTTTTTTAATGTCAAAGAATATGATTTTTCTTTCTTAATATTTCATGTGCTCTTGTTAAGAATCTGTGTTATATAATTGTTGAGTGGAGTGTTCTTTAAATGTTTATTGTGTTAAATTGGTTTATAGTGTTAACCAAATATTCAAATTTTTTTCAATTTTTTTCTACTTGTTTTATCAGTCATAAGGAGAGGCATTTAAAATCTCCCGTTAAGAATTTGAGCTTTTTTTTAATCTGTCAACTTTTGCATCATGTTTTAGCTATTTTGTTAGGTGCATATAAAGTTAGGTTTGTTATTCATTCTTGGTGGAGTGACTCTTAATAATATGAAATACTCCTCTCTATCTCTGATGCTACATTTGTCTTGAATTATACTATGTCTGGTATAAACAAAGCCATCTAGATTTATGATGCACAGTGGCTGGATAGTATGTTGTTTTTAAACATTTTATTTTCAGCCATCTGTTTCTTTACATTCTAAATGTACTTCTTGTAGAATGAATACATTTGGATTTTGCTTTTTTAACTAGTCTTTAAGTGGTGTTTAGTTTATTCATATTTAATGTAATTATCAATATACTTGTGTTTAGATCTTTCATCTTGGTATATGTTTCTTATTTTAATCTCCTGCCTTATTTTAAATGACCAAGTAATTATTTAATTCTGTTAACTTTTTAAATGTCATTTTTATATAAGTTTTTAGAGGTTGCTAGAAATTAAAATATGTGTCTTTAACTTACCAGAGTCCAATTTCCAATTATATCAAACTCTATACAAAATGTAGGAACTTCATGATTGTAAATATAAATCCATTTATTCCCCTCCCACTTTTTGTGCTCTTTTATTCTTCTGTGTTCTATGAACCAGTAAACTCCACAACATGTTGTTACTACTTTTACTCAAACAGTTGCAGCTTTAATCTGTATATGTTATATATATACACACATATATATGTTTATCTACCTATAAATGTGTTATATATATTACACAAACATAGATATGTATCTGTACAAACACACACATAAAAAAGATAGTAAATAGATCATTTATTTTTACCTATATATTGTTCTTTCTGTGGTTTTCTTTTTTTATCTGCAGACTTGTGCGTCTATCTGGAGTCATAGTCTTCACCCTGAAGTTTTTTTTACATTATTTTTAAAAGATTTATCATGTTTGTGGTTTGCTGAGCTTCTTGTATATGTATATTGATGTATTTCATCAATTTAAAATGTAGTGACTGTTGTCTCAAAATATTTTTTTCTCCTACGTCTTTCTTCTCTCCTTCTGGGACTCCATTTTTTTTTGCATTGCTTGATTGAATGCTTTGCCTTATTTTATTTTACTTTTAATTCTCTTTACTTTTTTATTTCTCTGTCTAGATGGTGTCTATTGAGCTGCCTTTGATTTCACCGATTCTTTTCTTTGCTGGGTCCAGTCTGCTAATCAGCCTATCAACTCTTCTTCCTCTCTGACATCACATAATTCCACTCTGATAGTTCCGTTTGATTTTCGTTTTTACACTTTCCATTTATGTGGTGAAATTCATCATCTACTCTTACTGGTTGTCAGCATCTTCCTCGAGATCCTTCATCACAGATACTTTAGAATCTCTGAGTGATAATTCAAACATCTGGGTCATTGCCATATTTGTTTCCATGAACTATTTCCTTTTGTAAATGTCAGCCTCTTTTTCTCATTTCTTTGTGTATCTTGTGGGGTTTTTTTATTTTTTATGCTAAATTTTGTCCCTTTGGGGTAAAGGGATATTTACCTCTTGGAGGGACATGCCCCCTGTCAGGCTGATGGTGCAAGGCTGCATCAATTTCACACGTAGCTGAGTTGTTCCTGAACTCTGTTGCAGAGTTGGAATCTGAAGTTAGATTCAGTTCACTACAAACGTCACATGTTATGAAGGTGAGGTTGAAACTTTGCCTTCAGAGGGCTTAGGATCTGTGCACTAGCAAGACTCTTTAGATCTCTTTGTGCTTTATGGGGCCAGCCACAAGCTTTCCAAACCATAGGAATGCTCTTTCTGCCACAGAGCCATCCTGTCAGCATTCTGAGTTTCTGGTGCATTCTTTATTCTCTAGATCTATGCATGGCTCTCTGCACCTGAGCGCATCTCTGCCTCTGGCTCTGCCCTCAACCTTTGTACTTGGTGAACATCCAGTGATCTTCGTAGGATCTCATCTCAGTTCTTCCACGCTTCTCCCACCTTTAGGCAACAATTTTGTTCGCTAAATGTATTCTTGCCTCCTTACTTTCCTATCATAAACTTCCTTTGGCTATGTATTAATTATGTGATAAGAAATATCCTATGTTTTGTTATTGTTGTATTAAAATGTATGATATCTTGCTATATTGATATCTTAAACCCAGTTTGGGGGAAAGAGGGAGGCATAAAAAACAAAGAAGCAAATAAATGGGGAAAAATGTCCAAGTTTCTTAAACCTTACCTAAATAGATCATTTCTCACTTAAACAGAAGCTTATGAAAGAAACTATATAGCTCTGGTGCTAGGTGAGTGTGCCAGTCAGGGTCCACTACAGAAGCAGAACCTGTAGGAGATGGATAGGTGATGGACAGACAGAGATGCATTTCAGGGGATTAGCTCACACAGTTATGGAGCTGCAGTGGGTAAGTCTGAAGTCCTTAGGGTAAGCCATCGGGGCAGGCTGGGAACTGGGGCAGGAGCTGATGCTGCAGTCTACAGGGAAAATGTCTTCTTTCTCAGGGAAAGCCCATTTCTACTTTAAGGTCTTTTCACTGATAAGATGATGCTGACTCAGATTATCCAGGGTCATCTCCTTTACGTAAACAAGTCAGCCAACTGCTGATGTTTACTGCACCTGCAGAGTACCTTTTTGGCAACTCCTAGACTAGTGTTTGGCTGAATATATGGGTGCTACAGCCCAGCTCCAAATTGACACATAAAACTGGCTGTCTTGATAGGTAAGGGTATATTCTACAACGGGGTACAGTACGTGTGAAGTCATGAACCTTGTGTAAGGGAGAAAATGAAAGGGTTCCTCATCTGTTCATCATTCCACAGAAATTCATGCTGGGCTGAGTACTGTGGACAGGGCATAGGGCTGGGAATTGGGGACCCTCTCTGTGTATCGTGACTCTCCTTTCTTATAAGCCTGAGAGAAATCCTACTAAGCAGGGGGATAAACATTCTGTCTGGGTTTAGGTATCAGCTGCTACTGGAATATTCTGAGAGAGCCAGCAGCCCAGCACCTGGAGACCCCCAGGCCCATGGGAAGGTGCAGTCCCTTCTGTCAGGGGGAGAAGCCTTACTCAGATACAGCCCTTATGCCAGCAGGAGGGGGCCCTGCTTCCAGTTGGCCCACTGTCCTGAGTGAACCCCCAGGGCCACTCTCAGATTATTCTGCTCACTGCACCAGAACAGTCTATAGGGTATACATCAGAATGTTAACAGAAGGCGTTTTGTTTTGGCAAGCTATGATTATGTGATCATGGTTCATTTTTTTTCCTACCTTTATTTACAGAAGTTTTTACAATGTGAATATATTAATTTTATAATAAAAAACAATACAACTATTAGCATTTTGAACGAAAATGGAAATGGGTTTATATTCCTTGAGGAAGAAAATAGAATTCTTAACATTTGTTTCTTTTCCATAAGTCCACCTGTAATTCCTGTGAGCTTCTCCCTCAGTGTCCATCCTGGAGTGTCTGGGGATCACAGTGGTCCATGGGGACAACAAAGAATGCTCTAAACCTCGAGAGCTCCCCTTTGTGGGAAACGGGATACCTTGTACATACAGGGTATTGGAAATGGCTAATCCAAAGTTGGTGTCTTTTTTTTTTTAAAAAAAAACTAGACCAGCCAACCTTAAAGAAAAAAAATTGAATCATATCCTAAAACACCTTGTTCCCTAATAAATTTAGCTCAGTAACTTTGCTAATATGCTCTCTGTTCTTTTTGCTTTATAAGAAACTGTCAGATTGGTATAAAATTTAGATAAGAAATTCTGGCACATAAGAATTTGAAAGGGGAAACAAAGGGTGGGACACACGCATTCTGCATCCCTTGCTGAACACTTTAGTTAGATATAGTTTATATAGCAGAAGGGAAAAGATGAACAGACAGAAAAAATATTAGGCTACACTACCAGGAATGCTAGATCAAGAGTTGCAGTTTCGTAGGGAAAAAATCCTCATAGAAAATAACAAAAATATCCTAAAGTCTGAATTTTAACGTTTTTCAAACCAGTTTCTGATAATTCTCGAATGATTCAATTTAACAGGTAATACTCACCTAGTGCTTGCGTTGTGCCTGACACTAACCTAGGTGTCAGGAATAATAGTACAACAGTGAATGAAACATGCTAATGCTTGCCCTTGTAGAGCTAATGTTCCAGTGAGGAGGGTCAGGTGACGGTCACAACACATAAGTCAGTTATGAAGTATGTTAAAAGTGATAATTAAAGAAGGCAGAGTTGAGGAGGAGAAGTGGGCTGTAAAGTGAGAATTATCATAAGAGAAAATACAAAGGTGCTACTTGATCCTTTCCCTGAAGTGGGACCTGTTTGGTTTAGCCCACTTTGTCGTGGGTAACTGACGAAAATGGCTCCAATTTCATGATATTTACTTAGTCTGAATGATCCAGTTTGGTCTTAGGAGTAAACAATGAGAGACTTCTGTGATCTCGCCACTCAGTGTTCACTGGCCTGCAGAGTGGATTACATTTTTCTTGCTCTTTGATGGAGAGAGGAGAAGCAGAAACAAGAGCCCTGGTTGTGTCTTAGCAACAAAGACACGTGGCATGAAGAAGTGCATGGCTTTGTGCAAGGGCTGTGCCATTATGGTTGTTGAAAGACTGGACTGCTGGCCTGAGCGACCCCGAAGCCTGGCCGACTTACCGGCTAACGCAGTAGGCACAGTGTCTAGGGCCACAATAATTTTAGGAGCCCATGAAAGTGTTTTAATTTTTTTTAAATCAGAAGAAAAAAATGAACCTATTCTAGCCCAGACTGCATTTGTCTTTCTACTGCCAGTCATAAAATATAATTTTTAACAGTTTTCACGGAGGAAAGACCCATGAATGTCTTAATGTGGCACTACCCACAGCCCTGTGCCTTTCACAGTAATATTGCCAACACCCCCTCCTTCTGTTTTGTTACTATTTGGCATTTCTCCTTCACACTGAAGGAAAGATGCTTATGCATATAGAATGGGGGCATCAACCTGCACTCATGCCTTCTCATGCACCATAAAGAGATGCCTACGGAGGAGCACTGAGGCCAACTGTCACCTTGCACAGTGCCCAGCGCCAGGCAGCACTGGCATGCATGTCTCTTAAATGAGTGAATAATTGAGTGAATGAATGAATGCTTGAGCTAATGAATGAGTAAATACTTCTGTGAATGATTAAGTGAATTAATAAATTCTTAAGTGAATAAATGAGTGGATGAGTGCTTGAGTGAATGAATGGATGAGTGAATGAATGGATGCCTGTGGTGGTGGTGATGATGTTATTTCCTTTTCTCTTTCACTGACTGCTTTTTGTTTCAGAGAAATGTGGCACCAACCCCACTGAATATTTCAAACAATGAGGTTGTTTTAAAAGCATTCTGTACCACACCATGCCTGCTGCCTTGAACCAAAGGGAGAATTAGAAATAATTTGGAACTCAGATAAAGATAAACTTGCTAAATCCAGTCCTTGATAAATTCAAGTTACTTTTGAGCAGTGAAGACTGTATTGGGTGGTGAGCATCAGGGTGGAAAGCCAAATCATGATAAACTTGATTCTTGAGAATCACTGACCCCCTAGAGAGACTTAAACCGTTTAGGTGCCATTGAGGGTCACAGGTCCAGCCATCGCCATCTTTTTTTTTTTTTTTTTAATTGAAGTATAGTCAGTTACATTGTGTCCATTTCTGGTGAGTAGCACAATGTCCCAGTCTTTTAATGTAGAGCAGTTTACATGGGATTCCCTTGATGATGTTATTGAGGTTCCATCATATTTTCATCTTTTCCCTTGCCTGTGCGATGAAGTGTTAAGCATATGTTGGGCTGTGGCATCCTGCCACCACCTCAGAAAATATTCTCAGACAGGCCTGGCTCTTCCAGAGCTGCAGTGTTCCGGCATCAACGGTGCCAAATGCTTCTGCACCGTCTCCTGAAGCACATGCTTACGGTAGGCTAATTGGAAAACCCTGAACCATGAAATTTAGGACAATAATAACATGTGTGAAAGTGGGAAAAGGATGAAAGCTAAATGGTCCATTTAGCAGAGGGGAAATAGAACTGGGCTTAAATCGGGACTTAAATGTCTACCCTCTCAGTTTGAGAATTCACATTTCAGCTTTATTTATGCCTCTTTTCATGAAGCTTCTGTTAGCGGGCAAGCAAAGTTTACATAAAAGGATGCATATTTGTCGGTGTGTGTGTGTCGGGAGTGGGGGACGGGCACATGTGGAAATGACAGGAGATATAGTGGTCCAGTTTTCCAGTGAAAGGCTGGGGGTTTGGAGGAAGATCTTTATGGATCCCTAACTGTAGTTGAAATTGAGTCATTAGGAACTATCTCCCCTCTCTTAAAGTTGAATCTTGCCTTTTTACATAATGTTAAAGAAAAATGTGGACAGGAACCATGAGCCCTTCCACAGAGAGGGAGTCTGGCTGCTGCCTTTGTACATCTTGAAGACCTCAAGGCACTGACTGCAAACATATGAGAGTTGATGATAATTCAGAAGCCATTTATAACGTAGGGACAACAATTGAGCTTTGTGGAAATAAATTCCAGTTTAAATCTGATATGTTACTTATCCTGGCTGTTCCTCTTGTAGGACTTATCTCTATGGCGACAGTCGTGAGCCTTCTCCATAGCACATTAGCATCTTAGCATTCTTTTGTTGGGATTGACATCAATCAGATGTCTGAAATCCTGGATGGTCTGGAGCCAGTTCAAAGACCCAGGACCCCCACTCTGACCACTGAGAGTTTATCTTGTAGCTACAGATGGCTTCTTCTCGTTTCTATGAGAGTAGACCTTCCTCTTTGTTCTGTTCTCCAAGTTACAGTGTCTTCTTAACTAATTGCCCCAGATGCTGCCAAATTGTTAGGTGATAGAGGCTTCACTGGCCACATGGGTCATTCAGACATAGATGTCCAGCATCCCTGGGGCATGGCCTGTCCCAAGAAGAGAAGCCTGTACCTTGGCTGGCAGAGGAGAGCATGTGGGCAAAAGCTACAGTCTTGTGTCTTTACTTGGTAGTCTCAGCAGCATTATTACCTTAAAGTATTATTGAAGAGGTACCACCTTGGGGTAATGTGCTTGGGGGAAGCAGCATTCTCTCTGTACCCTACCCCTGCCCATCCGAAACCCTGCCTCCCTCCCCTCTAGCTTCCAGGTACCCATCCTGGGTGCAGGGAAAGAAACTAGATCAATACAGTGCATTTTGTAGGCACACCAATTTTCCTTAATGCAAGATAATTTCTCATGCTAATTCTGTATTAGAAAAAACTGGCACATACTATGGATAAAACGTGGTTTCACACATTTTTGCGTCAGACACAAACTTCAAGAAATTTGGTATCTGCAAGAGGACACTTGAGGATCTGGCCTGGTCAGTTTCCTGTCACTATTTCAAAGCTGTGAGTCTGTTACGGTGTTTCAGGCTGTGTCTTCACCTCTCTCTCTCCTCTTCTGCCAAAGTCAGTCCTCTCCTTTTCTCAGTGTGTCAGGGCTTCTGTTCTTCAGACCGCTGTCCACCCACCTTTCAGCTTCTGCCTGCTCCCTGTCTGCTGATACCTTTGCAGGTCAACCATGGAAGCTCCCCAGGCGGAGGGTCTCGCAGGGCACAGCCCTCCCCTACAGGCCAGCCTCAGGACCAAACAGCTGTGGCAAGAAGGTGAGTCTTGTAGGACAAAGCATGACCCTTCAGGACAGAGACCTGGGGGGACAGGATCAGGGAGCTTTTCAGAGCTTCTCAGACAGGGCCATGGGGGCCTAGGGGCCCCGCTGCATGGTCTGACCTGCAGTCAGCTCCCCCTTTCTCTCCTTAGGGGCCATTTCTCTCTCTCTCTCTGTCTTCTGTGCAGTTTTTAACTCAACCCTTCTTTCACCTGCTGCTGTAGGCTATGGAGCTCACCTTAAAATAAGGCTTGAGAACCATACAGATGCTCCTGTTTACCATGAAAACCACAGAGGGTTACATGCAGAGGAGACAGGAGAGCTTCCTTGAGTGGAGATAATGCGGGAGGCTGAGTGCAGCCCAGTGTTTGGGGGTCTGGCCTTGGGAAATGGATAAACCAGGATTGTATCTGCAGGCATGAGTTTGGCTAATTTATTCAACCCCTTTGAGGTTATTTCCAGAAGAGAGACAAGAAAGAATGCAGTGATTAAAAGAAATAACAAGACCAGTTGCTCTCAACACTAAGTCTAACTACCCTTTTGATAACAAATATTTTGGAAAAACTCTCAACTTACTGAAGTGAAATTTATAAGTAATATTTCCCACCTGCCCACATACCTGGTCTGCATTTCTGGGTGTCTCATCAACAGGGATTCAGCGTGGAGGGGCAAACCTCCAGCCTCTTGTGCTTGAGCATGTATGTAGTGAAACACATATTTTATTAAAAACTGGTTTTTGTGAATCCTGTCTTTAGATGATTATTAATTCAACATATTGAGTTTTTAATAGCTTTATTCAGGCTGAAATTACATATCATTAAATTCACCCATTTTACATGTACAATTTAATGTTTAGTATATTTACAGAGTTATGAAACCTCAACCAAAATCTAATTTTAAAACATTTCCATTAACCCATAAAGAAAACCCACCCCGCCATGAGCAGTCATTCCACATTTCTGCCCCAACCTTAGGCAACCTCTAATCTACTTTCTGTTGTTTTTTATATCTGTTGATTTTCACTTATCATAATGCTTTTGAAATTGTGGCAGTACTTTGTTCCTTTTTATTGTTAAAAAATATTTCCCATGTGGATATGTCGCCTTTTGTTTAGCCATTCATGAGTCATAAGTGATGATGCTACAAATACCTGTACAGGAGACCCTTACAAATGTTCAATCACTGCGTGGTTAGGAAAGTGATACCGGTTTTTATTTTCAAGAGTACCATTGGTGTCTCTAAATGGGTGAATGACCCTAGTGAAGTTCTGAGCTACAAAAACATATTGCCTTCCTTTAGCTGACAGAGTAGTCACATTCTTGAAAATTTCAGTACACTTTAGAACTGGGTACAAAAAATACTCGTAAGCTAAATAGAATTAGACTGTAGGTTCTGATAATGATAAACAGGTTCCTCATCTATGTTAACATACAAAAGGCTTGTGAGACTCGGGGATGGTTATTCACTATGTGGGGTTGGCCTGCATACTTAGGGCCTCTGGAATCCCTGCGTCTCCCTCCACTGGGCTCCAGTCATAAGGGAACACACAATCCCCACAGGTTTTCAGAGTCGCCTTGAACATGGAACCTCCCCCCACCTTTTTAAAAAATTTCTTATTGACATATAGTCAGTTTACAATATTGTGTCAATTTCTGGTGTATAGCATGATGGAAACTCCTCAGTGACACTGTGCAGACAGGACCGACAAAGTCGGACGTTCACTGGCTGTTTATGTGTGTCAGTCATCACACTCCTGTTGGGCAGGCTCCCTCCGCGGTGTCTGGGCAACAGTCCCGGGAACTAGGGCAGCCTCGGAGAGGGGAGCAAAGTGGCCCACAGCCACCTGGACTGTAGGAGGCATGGCTGGGAGGTACTCAGTACCCTCCCCAAGGCTGTGCCCCAAAACAGGACAAAGAAGAGCCGGAGACGCTGATAGAAAAGTAGCAGGAAGAAGAGGGTGGTGGGAGGAGCACTGAATAAATACAACAGCCCCGCCTGTCCACTCTAGCTTATCTGTGTGTTCCCCCAGATTTACTCTGAAGATTAAGTACTCGGCTTCCGGGAAGAACCTGGATAAAACAGACTTACCGTTGTTTTCATTTCTGCTCTTCATGAGAAAATTCGTGCTTGATAATTTTTTTTCCTGCAGATGGTCTGTTTTGACACTAAAGCCCTTTGTCCCCAGTGTGGTAACTGTATGCTTCTCTCCAAAACAAATTTGGGGAAAAACTGCCAAAAATATTTTATGGTGATTTCTTTTTCCATATTTGGGAAGCCTGACCCAATGCATGTATTGCCGTAATGATTAAATTTAACGACGGGGAGAGAGTAGGTGTCTCATTAATTGATGAGGAGAAAGGCTGAGGCTCAGAGAGTTCCGGTCCTGGTCTCAGGCAGTGACTGAGCCTTAAAATCACACTTTCAGCTTTTTATTCTGGACTACCCCTGCCACTTCTCCATTACAATGCACTTTTATAGGAGGCATTTTTTGTTGTTGTTTTAGTTTTCATGATTTTATAGCTTTGCTTCCAAACATGTGACTGAAACCATGAGTTACTAAACCAGCTGTAGGTTTTCATTCACTGACATTTTATAAAACATATATAGTATATATGTTTTTCAAAAACAAGGTAACAGCATTGATCTGGTAGACCTTTGCCAACTCCTAGATTGGTTTTTCATTTCCTCACTACCATGTGCTTGTAGATTGCATGACTTCAGGTAACTTTAAGTAGGGTGACTAACTGACCAGGTCATCCAGGGACAGAGGGGTAATCAGGATGAATGACTTTCAGCATAAAAACCTGGACAATCCTGGGCAAACCGGGCAGGTTAGTCACCCTCCAAGTTGTTTCAATTTGCAAGTATTTCCTGGCAGTGTTGCCACTTTGTGATGCAGCTGCCCCCCTGACAGTGGCCTCCTCCTCTCTGTGTGAGCTTTGCTGAGGAAGGAGTCAGCCTGCCTCATGCCCATCAGCCACTGCCTCTGTCAGCCAGAATCCAGACATGCTTTTTTTTAGCATCTCCCTCCTGTCCACTGAGTTTCTGTGTGTGGACTGCCGAAGTCCCACCACTGTCACCTCCATGGTCCTTTTTCTAGGGCAGGTTCTGTGTGTATTGTGGTGACAGCTCCCTTCCCTTTACCCTTTTAAGGCTCTCCGGGTGACCTCCAGCAGCACCGGGTGGTAAAACACAAGACTTTGGCTTTCCACACGCAGACACACGGTGGAGCGCCGGCTTAGGATCTGTATAATTTTGTGTAATTATATTCAATTGCTCACTCAATCTCTGATGACTTTCTAATGAGCTGTTATTTGCAGAGGTAGTAGAAAAATCAGTTCAGGAAGAGATGATGTTGTGAAGGAAATAAATAGGAAAGTGATGAGTGAGGGGGGGAGGGCTTAGAGGCGAACACAGCTCTCAGCTTTCTCTGAGGCTGTGCTCGTCTGGGGAGGGAGCCACTACGTGATGCTGTGAGGACCCCAAAAAGAGGGAGATTATGTCACAGGAGTTGAACACACCCCTCATTAAGTGAGGCCAATATGTGGGGAAAGTCAGTAAAATGGGCAGATGGCCAGGTTTGTTTAGTTTCTGAAGAAGTCAGAGGAGCCTTTTTATTTAAAGACTTTATATTTCTGAGCAGTTTTAGGTTCACTCAAAATTAAGAAGGAGAAGTAGAAGGTACGGAGGGGAAGGTACAGAGAATTTCCATATACTCTCTGCTCCGACACACACCCAGCCTCCCCCAGGGTCAACGTCCCCATTAAAGTGGTGCATTTGTTACAATCCGTGAACCTACATCAGTTCATCATTGTCCTCCAGAGTCCGTAGTTTACATCCGGGTTCTCTCTTGGTGCTGTAATTTCTGTAGGTTTGGAAAATTGTACAATGACATGTTTCTACCATTACAGTACCCAAAAAAATCATTTCAGTGTCCTAAAATCCTCTGTTAACCGTTTCATTCCCTCCCTTCCCTCACCCCCAGCTGTTGGCAACCACTAATCTTTTTACTCTCTCTGTAATTTTGCCTTTTCCAGAATGTCATGGAGTTGGAATCATCCAGTTCATGGTCTTTTCAGATTGGTTTCTTTCATTTAATAATATGCATTTAAGTTTCATATCTGTCTTTTCACGGCTTGATAGTTTCCTTTTTATCACTGATTAATACGTCCATTGTCTGGGTGTACCAGTTTATTTATCCCTTCAAGCTGAAGGATATCTTGATTGCTTCTAAGATTTGGCAACTATAATTGAAGTCCCTTTTAAATAATGAAAAGTATGTAAAATGAACAGTTTAAAAAGTGAAATATGCCTAGATGTTGTTTTAAAAAATCAAAATATACACAAAGGGCTCCCAAATCGAGGCTCCCTTAGTACTTTTACTACTAGTTCTGTTAATTTCTGAAGCAATTTCAGTAACTGCCTGTATATGCCTTCTCGTCTCCAAAAATGGAATCAACTACTTTGTCCATTTGCTTTGGTCATTACTCTATTTCATGAAAGAGTGTCATTGTGAGATCTGGGATTTTGAACTAAGATTTGGAAAAAAGAGAGAAAGAAAAGAAGACTATTTCCCTGTGACAGTCCTCCACAAATCCCATGTTTTACTAAGATGTAAACCATTTAAAGAAAAGCCAGAGGAAATAGAGGAAATGAGGTGTCATTTCACCAAACAAAAGTTGAAGGCTGACCATATAAATGGTCTCCAATAGCAGCCCTGAAAGCAGTGATCTGTCACTGTGTAAACAGAGCTAGCTGAAACAGACTTAAATAAAAACAGGGTGGTTTACGTTCTTCCTACGAACTTTCTGCCTGTGAGAAAATGAATGACATGTATTTAACATGTGCATGAGAACACACTTTCTGTAGATTGTACTTTCTGGGGATTTGTGTACCCCTGAAAAGAACTGTTGTGTGTGGAATATGTTGTCACAAGGGAGTGCTGAGTACATGCATATTTAGTCTGAACGACTAAACGGTTTCCAACAAGGGTTCCATTTTTGACTAGTTATCACCACCTTTAGCTCAGGTCATGAGGCAGGTATGGAAATGAGGGTCACCCCGCCTAGGCTACAGACCGTCATCTCCTTATCAACCCAAAATCTGAATCCTTAGCTATTATACTCTGCCATTCAATCTACTGTTGGCAGCGTCAAAGTTGGCTATTGCAGATTTTTCTTTCTTTCCCCAAAGAAGCATTTATCAGTGTTTGTCAACCCCTGACACCTAGTGTAATCCCCACAAACAGTGAGGACTTAGTATAAGATTAACAGTGGGAGACTGAAAACGCTCATGTCTTCACCTGGTTCAGCATGGGACAGATGTCAGCCTCAAGGTGCTTGTGGCTAGTCACAGAAACATGGGGTCATGGAATTTGGAGCTAGCCAGGGATTTCCAGATGGCACCCTCCAGCTCCCCACCCAAAGCAGGAGTCCCTGGAAGAGCCCTTTGGCCTTCCTGACTGCTTTTTTTCCAGTCCTGCTCTGAGGTTTTCCAGGCACGTCCTACTTCACAGGCACCTTATTCCATTGATGCACATAGGAGCCTTCCGTGTGTTGAGGCGACGTATGTGAACTCACGGGGAAGCCTGCCACGTGGTTGTGACACCTTCTCATCTTACTGTTCCAAGAGCAATAGTGGATGAGAATTTGGCCAAAGTGTTGAGTCTAAAAAGCAGAAAATTTTGAAAGCAGAAATACAGCCTTTATAGGGAGTGACAAGGTGCTAGAGAATCTTTGTGCTGCTCCATTTCAGGAGTAATAAGATGACTTTCATATGACTTGTATGTCTTGAACCATTGATATTTTATACTTGCAAAATTTTATCTGTTGTGTAAATGAGATCCTCAGGCCCCAGAACTACAACATGGACTTCTAATGAGTTCTGCTTCTTCACCCTCATGTGGGGAATTTTCATCGTTTTCTATAATGGGCACTTCCTACTGATACCCCTACACACACCCAAAGATACCAACTTACAGGGCTGTCTGTACTTTACAGCAAAGCAGAAGGAACAAGAACCGCAGTTTCAGATGCGTTCTTATGTATACAGGCGACCCTTGAACAACACAAGTTTGAATTGTGTGGGTCCACTTACACTTGGATTTTTTTCAATAGTAAATACTGTGGTTCTACACAATCCATGATTAGTTCAATCCATGGACACAGAACCACAGATCTGGAGGGCCAACTGTAAATTATATTCAGATTTTGGACTGTGCAGGGAGGCAGGGTCCCTAACCCCTGCCTTGTTCAAGGGTCAACTGTATATTTTTCTCATTCTCTTAGTGATAGTTTGTCAAGTGGCACAGGAGAAATAAAGGAAAAAATAATAATTAAAAAGAATATTTTAATATGGCTTCCAAAAACTGTTAGTTCAAGTGATTCTAATTTGTTTTGGTAGCGTG
Source organism: Camelus bactrianus (assembly GCF_048773025.1). Classification (NCBI taxonomy): domain Eukaryota; kingdom Metazoa; phylum Chordata; class Mammalia; order Artiodactyla; family Camelidae; genus Camelus; species Camelus bactrianus. The sequence continues at coordinate 4,541,924 of NC_133539.1, forward strand.
AGGTGGAAGATAAATATTTTTCTTTTCTTGACTGTATTCTGATGCCCAAGAGACAAGGGTAACAGATTGTCAGCTGTTGCCTTTATTAAAAGAAAATAATGGATGGACCTAGGTATTAACCACACTAAGTAAATCAGATAGAAAAAGACACATATTGTATGATATCTCATGTGTGGAATCTAAAAAACAATACGGATGAACTTACTTACAAAACAGGAACAGACTCACAGACACAGAAAGCGAACTTATGGTTACCAAAGAGGAAAGACGGGGAGGGATAAATTAGGAGTATGGGATTAACAGGTACACATTACTATATATAAAATAGATAAGCAATAAAGATTTAATGTATAGCACAGGGAACTATATTCAATAACTTGTAATAACCTATAATGGAAAATAATCTGAAAAAGATTATATATATCTCCTGGTATATGTTTATGTATATATAACTGAATCACTTTGCAGTTTGCCTGAGACTAACACAATATTGTAAACTAACTATAGCTTAATTTTTTAAAAAAGGTTAACAAAATGAGACCAATTCTGATAGTAATATTTGAGTTGATTTAATTGATAGACAGGGAAGTAAAATGTTGCTCCCTGCCACTCCTGCTTTATGATCCCACTGGGAAAAAACTCCAACAGAGAAAAAAATCGCAGTGGGAATCCTCAAAATTAGCCAACGAGGAAGTCAGAAACCAGGTCATTTTTTACTCAGTGCTGCAGAAAGGCTGGAGAGGAAATTGGGGAGCCCTGGGGCAGGAGCTAAGCCTTTAGCTGCACAGACCCCCCCCCCCCCAGCTCCCCTACTGAGCTGACAGAACTCAGAAGCTGAAATCAGCAGGCCTGGTCGGAGGACAGCACATATTAATTTCCCTAGCATCGCCCCCTTGCTGGAAAGTCATGGTCAGATAAGGGAATATTTCTCATTGGAAGCAGGAGAAGGCAGTTGGAGGGGCTGTCTGGAGAAGAGCGCCCCTCCCCTTGAGGTGACCTGGCCTGCCTTGGAGTGGGCGGTGGGGTGGGGATGAGATTTGTGCTCCTCAAAGTGAAAGTTGCTGGGTGCCTAGGTCGTAGCAAAATTCAGGTTGAGTTTTTGACATCTTTGAAACATTGGTTTCTCAAAGTATTAATAATCGCCCAGAGAAGTCTAAAAATGTGAAGCCTAGGTCAGCTCTCCTCCCAGCACGAACACGCACACGCACACGCACACGCACACAAACACACACAGAGTCTTAGAAAAGGATAGGGATATGGACTCAGGCTCCCAGCTGAAACTTGGAGACCCTCTGCCTTTGAACCTGTCTGCTGGTTAGGACTTGACTTCTTTTTTCAGGGATTATTTCATCTTACTGACCGTTTGAAAAATAAACACCTATATATGTTTGGTGCATATATATATACATCTTAAAAATGTATGTTTGTGCATATTAATCTTAAAAAAGATGTATAAATGTGATTTTTTTCATATACAAGCAGTGAGATATTAGTACTTTAAAAATATTATTATGAAACTCAGCCATGCATTTGTTCACTGACTTGCCAATACCATTTGAAAAAATCACTTCTCACTCATTTTCTTCTGCCATGTAGTCAGTCATTCAAGGACCATAGTTTTGTTTCCATCTTTTTCTTACTAATTGTTGGTTTAAAATTGCTTTTTCTGTTAATAGTTTTCTTAATTCCTATAAGAAACAAAACACAGGGTAACATTTATCTCATTCCTTTTTTCCTTCTCCTCCCATTATAAAAGGTGCTGACCAAGGCACTCATCTTGGCCATCACCAAGTAGAACATGGTTTTACTTCTTTAGTTATTTTGCATATAATTATGATAAATCTCAAATTCTAAACATGACTTTGGAGCCGAGATCTACTGAAGTCTGTTTCACTTAAGAAGGTCTGAATTCACTCTTAAAGGTTGGCAAGACTGTCGATCCTGTGAAGTGCTCAAAATGTGCATCCATTTCTCTTACCTTCTTATTCTGCTTATAATCATTTGTTGTCACTGTACTGTCCTTAACTGTCAGAGTTTATTCTCCAAATATTCCTAAATATTTGTGACTTCCTTGCTTAATCACATCTCTTACCTTTATATTTTATAGTTTTCCATTTTAAAGTTAAGTTTCTTGTAAGGTTGCCTTTAAAAAGAAAGCCTTTTTTTTTTTTTTCTGGAGTGACACAGACAGGTTGTCAGGGAAGAATGTGGCTGTCCTTTAATCAGGCATTGTTTTATGTACACGATAAAGATGATTTCTGCCTGCTTATCAGATCTATGTATGGGTTCATAAATTCACTTTATCCTGGTGTCCCTAGTGAAGGACATTTCTCCATGTGCTGCTAAGAACAATCAAGGTTTAGATTTCCAAAGGCGATAAAATAACCAGGGTGGTTTTTGGAAAGGAATGAAAACTTGGTAAAAAATAGCATTGAAAGTGTCTCACAATTTACAGAGAGAAAGAGGACTGCCTCTTTGAGAATAAATGTAAAGAAGAAATCTTCCAATATTTGTTTTTATCAATGTTTATGCTACTAAGAGAACTGTCAGTGTTTCTGTCTTGCTGTAAATGAGAAATGTCTGGTGGGACCCTGGATCACTTGGTTGTCAGTTTGCAGGCTGGATTTTCTTTACTTGCAAACACAGACCCATTTCTTGCTACAAACTGACCCACTGGATAGGAATCTGTAGTTGATAAATACAATTAACTTAGATTAATTTAGCCATAACTGATAAAGGAAGTATTAAGTGACATACTTTTCTCAGTGATAAAAATATTGAAGAAAGGGATGGGCATTCATGTATCTAATGATCCTTGGATACTAGTCATTTAGGTAGACTTGTATCATGTATACAAAAACACAAGGTCTTTTAAAAATATTGTCCTATGTGCCCAAGGGCACAAAGGTGAAATGCAACTGTATATCAAAATACTGTCAAACCACGAATCAGGTAAACCTAATACTTGTAGTTAAATACTATTGCACCACTGAAACTAATACAATGTTATATATCAGTTATGCCTCAATAATATATAGAGAGAGATGCTGTGTATCTAGAGAGATGTAACTATATTTAAATATACATATATTTCCTTGACATTGGTGTTGGTGATGATTTTTTCAATTTGACACCAAAAACAAAGGCAACAAAACAAACAGAAACACAAACAAAACAACTCTATCAATCCACGTTGGATCTTTCTGGCATCTCACTAGTAGTACTTGTGAGATTCCTGTGTAAATAATCTCATCTCCTGAATTTTATACCAGCATTAAAATCAGACATATGTCTTTCCTTAAAGGTAGTGATTCTATAGAGTAGAGATGGAAAATAGTCGGGAGCAAATTGAAGCAAATGTTATATACCACTTTTCATTCTATACATTCTGTTTTTCTTAATGACAGAAATGTGACTTCATATCTAACAATATTATCCAATTGATACCTCTCTCACCCAACTAATACATTTTCTACTGTTAGAACAAAACCTGGTTTAAAGTTTGCCAAAGTGTCTTTCACTCACATTTGGAATAATTATTTTATATGAGACAATTAAATTAATATGTCACTTTCTATAACCAAATAGAATTTTATTTGGACCAGTGATCAAATTTTCATTCTGATTCTTATTTTGGCATTATTAAAAAGTGCTACTTCAACTGAATCTTGATTTTAAGCACATTTCAGAAGCCAATTAAATAGTGTCTTCAGTAGCTCAGTACCATACAAGTGATCAGTAATAGGTTTCTGGTAGTGAGGAATGATTACTGCTCTTGGCGTTTTACCGTTGAAACACTTTTATATGCTGCTATAAAATATCTGCTTGAGTCCAGGTCTGTGTGTTTTATGCTCTCTTACCTTTCCTGGGTTCCCTGGGCAGATGGAGAACTGCTTGGATTTTAGATCTGGCTTTCTCATGCCATTTCATGTAGTAGCAATGCAAACCTGAGCTAGTCACCCAGCCTTGTCAGGTTAGTCTAAGTGGGGACAGCAGTGCTTGAATATTGCATTTAAAAAAGTGCACATCAGCAATTTAAAAACCATGAAGTGTTTTGGAATATAAGCCATTTATCATTTCATTCGCTCACTCATCGATTGATTGATTGATTGATTGATTGATTGATTCCATCATTTACCAACCATGTATGGAATGTGCGAAGATGTGGGCTTGGTTCTAGGTGCTGAAAAGTAATTCAGACACTGTCCTTAAGTTTCTCACAGTGTAAACAGAGGAAACTAAAAATTAAATACATAATTCCAACACAATGTGCTAAGTGATAAATTCCAATACAATGTGTTAATTGTTACAGAAAGCTATGAGATATTTATGGGAACAGAGAGATTACACTTAGTAACCTAAAGAAAGTTACCAAAATACATTTAATATTTCACATGTAATTTGGTCTGCTATCTTTCAAGTACACCTAAAAAGATAAATAACTTCTGTAATTTTTAAAAACAGAATTCAGTGGAATATTATGAGGACTGTGTATATTTCTATATGAGTGGAGTAACCATCTCTGTATAATTTTCTGTGTGAGGATTTCTGTTTATCTTCTTTACTCAATATCATATTCAGTACACAATGGAATTCCAGTTATTTTTGACCAGATGACTGTCAAAATTGGCCTGATTTCCCCAGAACTGCCCACATGGTTAGAGACTTGAGGGGCCTTGAGGCTGGGTTCACACAGGAACATCCTCCTCAGAACTGGCCAGGAGCAAAAGTTTCTACAGTCAGTGACAGGCTTCACGATACGTTGAAATCATCTTGTCTTCAAATTTTAAAAATGATAGCTACCCTTTCCCCTGGAACTTCTACCTAAATAAGACTTTACTGCAAAATGGACCAGTTTTGTTCAGTTTGCAATTATGTTCCAGAACTTTAAAAATTAACTCAACACAATAATTTGTATTATTATCATAAAAAACAAACTAGTTTGAGATTTGTAGATACTAAGTGCTGTATATAAAATAGGTGAACAACAAGGTCCTACTGTACAGCACAGGGAACTATATTCAATACCCTTGTAGTAACCTATTAGGAAAAAGAATATGAAAAGAAATACATGTCAGTACATGTATGACTGAAACATGATGCTGTACACCAGAAATGGACACAACATTGTAAACTGACTATACTTCAGTAAAAACAATCAAAAAAACCCAAACAAAAATACCTAACAATCAAATTTTAAAAATTAAAAAAAATCAACTTCTACAAATGACAAGATGACAAGCACTCTCGTGAGGGATTGGGGATTCTTTTGGTTTCCTCCTGGCTTGGCTTTGCCACTTCCTGTGGCCCAGGCAAATCAGGTAACTCCTTGGACCTCTGTTTCATCATGTGTTAAATGAGGAAATTGGACTAAGCAATCTCTTGGGGACCTTTCATTTCTAATAGTCTTATTTCAGTGATAATAAGATTTTGCCTTAGCATGGTTAAAAAAAATACAGAAGAAAAAAGTTACAGGTTCAACTGGATTTGAGAACTGAAATAGAAATTACTGGCAAGTGTTTCCAATATATTCTTGGGTGAAGACTGTCCTGAGAATTAAGAATGAGTAGCGTTTCAATATCTTTCCACAATACGTGGTGAGAAGAGCAAGGATTGGTTAGAGGAGAGCTGAATATGGATTTGGTTTAATAATATAAAAAGTATACCTTATTTGTTTGCAGTTAAGAGAAGAAAATATGTATTTTCCTGTGTTACGTGTTCTAATGCAGAGGCCTCCCTTCCTCACACAGCTCCAGAACTTCCACACAGAATGTGTCCTTTCCACTCACAGAAGCCACGGCAGACTCCTGCCATGTCACCACCAGCCCTTCCGGATGAAATGCTGTTTTGAATGAGATGCTGTTACTGTGTTGGTCTCTAGAGCTCACTGCAAATTCTCAGAAGGGCAGAGTTGATCCTCAGGTGGTGTGTGTGTCCCTTCTGGGATACAAATACAAGACAAGCCGTCCAGTACTTCCACAATGGCACTACTCAGATACACCAACAACAACTCTTGATGGAGTTTTAAAATCTAGAAAGAAATGTTGGGATATGTGCTGTTACTTCTGTGCTTAAATTCTATCCATACAGACTGTTCCTAAGAGGCTCTGTTCTTTAATCCTCGCTGATTGTTAAAAGATTTGTTGTCTTACAATTAAGTGCAGATGGTTTTGAGCAGTAATCAGATAAACAATAATGCAGTTTAGGAATGGTTCAATTTCCGGGTTGGATTTGCATCCTTAATCCTAGACTAAAAAAAAAAATTAGGAGACTGCAGATGATCTGTAATGCACTTTTATGAAAACCGCTGCGATACTCCAGGAGTCCTTAAGCATAGGAAATAATGCTTGTAACTATGTTGGGCGAGGAGAAAGCTTTTTAAGAACACTACGCATCTCAAGACTATCTGTATGGTACACATCATAGTGAAATTAGTTCGCCAAGGTACGTAAAAAGGTGAAAATGCATAAAGATTGTCTAAGTGCCAGTTCCTCTAAATTAAAAACAAAGAATGAAAGAATTATTCCTCAGATTTGGTCAGGGCTGTTAGATTTAAATATAGTTTGAGATCTGGTTCAGATGGAAAGTACATGAAGCAGTTAACCTTTGGCAACAGCATGCAGAGGGAATGACTGAATATTCATATACAGAATATTCGATGCTTAAAGATGATATTTCTAACACACAGGATTTCAGGACAACAGGCAGACTCTAGGTGCTGCTCACACTGGGATGTCATGTGCTGAAGCCCACCCGTCCCGACTCTCACTGTAGAACTAAGGGTTCACCTCCTACTTTGGATGGGTCTGGGGCTGGGGAAACGGCTGCTGTGATTCTTCTGGCTCTCTCTTTAGGAACTTCCGCTTTCTGTTTGTCTGTTTCTCTTTCCACTTTTGGAGCCCTGATGCTCCTCTGAGGACAGGATGGTGGCAGCAAGTTCTGGAGCTGGGTAGCGCTGGTCCTCATCGTTAGCCTTGCCTCTCCATCGTGCAGAATAGCTAAGTAAGAAGACTCGTCCTTGTTGTTTAAAACCTGACCTACGACCAGCTTGCAGGGTGCAGCTTCCACATGCAGGGAAGCAGTAGGTGTGGCCAGCCCAACTCCTACCCACACACAGCATACTTGTCCCTCACCGCCTCTGCTGAGATTACCCAGAGGCTACAAAATACTGCTACAGAGCTTCCCTTGCCCCACAATTTAACATCTTATTCGAAATATTTCAAGTGGTCTAAGTTTTGATCTGAGAGCTTTTCTGTTTTTTTTTTTTTTTTAATTGAAGTGTAGTTGATTTACAGTGTTGGGTTAGTTTCAGGTGTACAGCATCGTGATTCAGTGACCCATATACATTCTTTTCAGATTCTTTTCCGTTATAGGTTATTGCAAGATATTGAACATAGGAACATATACACAATTCTATATATAAAGCAGATAAACAAGGACCTACTGTATAGCACAGGGAACTATATTCAAGATCTAAGTGCATTTCTTCTAAGAATTTAGCTTTACCTTTGACCAGAACTTAGCTTGGGCCCACTTGGAATACCTGGTAAAATTCCCCGTGAATTCTCACTCTTTAAATTAAAAGAACAGAAGGGATTTCCTACATGCTTCTTGTGGCCGGCAGAATTCTAAGGTGACCTATAAAGACCCTTGCCCGTGTATGATTTCCTCCCTTTGAGTGGGAGGACCCCTGAGGATGATGAGAGCTCTCTCCTGTGATTGTTACATCCAGTGGCAAAGAGGATTTTGTGGATGTGATTAAGGTCCCAAGTAAGCTGACCTTGGGTAGGGAGATTATCGGTATAAGCCTGACCTTTAAACTTGTACTGGAGGTCAGACAGAGCATGAGAAGAAATTTTTGGGAGAGGGCCACATGGCAAGGGTGACCTCTAGGAGCTGAGAACAGCCTCCAGCTGACAACCAGCAAGAAAACAGAGGCCTCAGTGCCAAAAACCTCAAGAGACTGAGTACTGCCAACAACAAAAAAGAGCTTGGGAGTGGAGTTTTGCCCAGAGCCTCCCCCTGAGACAGCAGCCTGGCTATCACCTTGACTTCAGCCTGCTCTCCTGAGCAGAGAGCCCCTCCAGGGCGTGCAGGACCCGACGGGCAGCGCCCCGAGCCCACAGTGGGTGCGCCGGTAAGCTTCTGAGCTGGTGAGGCTTTGTCCACAGCGACGGAAAACTAGTGCTCAGGCCCAGCGGCAGTCAGCTGGACCATGCTGTTTCTCTGACTAACTGCTTCATCTCCACCCTCTCTGTTCTGCACTGTGGTGCTAAGGCTGGGGTTCTACAAACCCCCTTCCCTTTCACAAGCTGCTCTGTTGGGCTCTGCCCATCAGGGCCACCTGTGTTGTCTGCGAGGCTGGCAGAGAGGCAAAGATGGGGCACATCCCACTCACGGGCTCCAGTTTGGGTCAGTGGAACCTCAACATTGCCCAGCAGTGGTGGGTCAGTCCACACTCAGTTTCAGCCTGCAGGGCTTCCACTCTACACTTGCAAAGTCACCCTCGTTGCACCCTCTTGGGATGCAAATGTCAGCCAGCTGCCTCCTCTGTTCAGAGGTCTGAATTTACAAGGTCCCTCTTCTGAGCTCCCGAGGTTCCAGCATCTGCCAGCCACCAGGATGTCACCTTGTATGTCCAGCGCCATGGGTCCTTTCCTCAGGCCTCTGGGTTCCAGTTAGTTTCCTTTCATTCTCTCAGCCCCGCGGTTACAACTCTCTGAAGCTGCAGCATCTCCCCTGGGCCTTTCCTGTTCTCCAGTAGCTGGTTGACAGTTCTTGGCATTAATCTCTCTGTTGAGATAACATAAGGAGCTCCTGTGGTCCTGACTTGGTCCTGATCACTACAGTCCCCACCGGCTTACTGGGCCTGATGGGGTGGACAGGAGGCGGCGGCCATACGACCCCAGGGCGGCCTCACCAGCTCCCTTTGGAGTTGGGGCTTTGGCCTCTCTGGGTCTCAACTCCCCCGGGTGCTGCCCTTGCACAAAGTGTTCCTCAGGCCTGTGACAATGGCAGCTCCCCGGGGACTGGGCAGGTGTTCATGTCTGAGTGGAAGGACAACCTTCTATGCCGTGAGCCTCAGGAGCACACCTTTCTCCCAGTTTGCTGATTTCACCCCCACCTTGATTTGCTGGCCCACCCCTCAGAAGATGAGTGTGGTTGGAAACACCCTCTGTTTGGGAAGTCTGGGCCCTGACGAACACTTAGTGGGGTGTGAGGGACCCTCAGCGCTCTCCCCTCTCATCTATAAAGCTCAGAGTAAGAGAGCTGAGGCCTGGTGACTGGGTGGTGTAGCTCAGGCTGCCTGGAGCCTGCCATCCACCTGCCACACCCCCTCCCCCACCAGTCACCTTGCGTGTCCCTGTCTTGTGGACCCGAGGCCCTGGCCCTCACCTTTGAGGGGTGGCTGCAGTCATCATATACCTCGGCACCTAGAGCTCTAGAAAAGCACTACACGGTGCATGCCGCGCGGTAGGTGGGGACAGCGCGTTGAGTGAGGAGAAGGGGAGTGGCCAGGGCCCACCTCACTTGGTAGCAATTTTGATGAAAACACAGTTTTTATCAGCAAAGGGATTTGTAAAGACTATGCAGTATTTTACTGATCTTTTCATAAATTTTTTTTAATCTCAGTGTGTGAGAGGTAGAAAGCAGAGGGCAGGGCAGCTCAGAAAAAGGATATTGGTTGAGTCAAGTTGAGTGGCAAGGTTGAGGCTGGATATTGGCTTGGCTTTGGGATCCAGCTGGGTGATACTGGCCGTTTCCTTAAAGGAGGGCTGGTATTCTGATGGGGTTCTGTTTGTAAGTGAATGAGGTCAAGTACACAAAGGACCAAGTGTAGGGCTCAGTACTTCATAGACATTCAATAAAGCCAGGCTCTTTCCTAACTTCTCATTAGTTTACCCATTTCAACATCATTTCATCCATTTCAACGTTTCATTCGTTAACTTTTGTACATGTCAGCATGACGTTAATCTATGATTTGGCTGACGCCCTGTGTCAGCTTGTAGACCATTACTCAGCAGCAGTGTCTTGTCTGGGGTTCCTCCAAGTGGTTTGTCCCAGCCCTGCTCTCCACTTGCTTAGATGGGCTTCCAAAATGCAGTATAACAAATATAGCCTTTTGTTAAGTAAAGAGGGTCCTGAGGCTAGTGTAGGACTTGTTCTCAGATTTCACTCCTAAACAGAAGAGGCAGGACTAGAACTTGAGTCTTCTGATCCCAAGAGGAAGCCCCTTCACTCTGCCTCACCACCTCAAACATTTTAAAATAAACTCAGGACTTATTTGACTCAGTGCCGCAAACAGAGGTTTCAGGAAGTTTTATTTTACTTAGTTTGGTTATGCGGATGCTGAGAGACCACCACTTACCCTACTTAGCCACTCTCTGCACCCTTCATCAGCACAGCTGAACAATCTTGGGTGCTTTTCAATCCCAAAGTAGGTGACTGAAAAACCTCCTGGAAGTTTCTGGAGTGAAAACTTAATACCTTGGCCTATGTGGAGCTTAGTCAGCACCTTAGGACCATTCTGCCAAGCTCTGTTTAGTTAAAAATGAAATTCATGTCTCGATTCATCTTAAATATTTTTTTCTGTAATTTTGAAAAACAAGAAGATAAAAGGCATTCTTTATCTTTTGGCCTATTTCAACACTTGGGTAGCTTTTACTAGGTTTTTCACTCTCTGGACGGACCACTTTCAGATAAAATTTCAATGTGTACTACTCTTGACATGTCAGTTTGTCCTCTAACAGAAAGTGATAGATCCGCAATCCGTGCCTACTTGATGGTGGTTGGAAGAAAGAGCTAGTTTAATGATCACTAGGTAGGAAGCAAAGAAGCCAGGACCCAGCCTTTCAAATCCACTTAGTTCAATTCAGTGCATTGAGCAAGGATTTTAAGAGGAGAAGGCCCTCTTTTGGTATTGGAGTTAAATGACGGCTTTAATAAAATTAGAAGTGGTTTCATGTGCTTGCTTCTGCCACTGAGTTTTTTCTCTGGTAACTCGGAAGAGGAAATAAAAACTTAATATATATTTTAACATAGATGTAATAGTATATATACATATATTATATTCTACCAGTTTATTGTATATGTTCTACTAGTTTTTTTTTTTTTTTCCAATGGGAATGAATTGCCCCAGGATGCTGAGCTGCGCAGGGATCATTACCAGTCACCCACAGTCTCACAGTGGAGCAGGAAATCAGACGCGGGCGCTTTAAGCCCAGCCGGTTTGGCATTTACTTACTTAGTTAAAGATCATCACCGAGCAGAACCCCCTTGGGAGGAGTCGCTGGCTCATTGGGCCCCATGGGGAGGGCGGTAATTAAACTCTGAAGGCAGCACTGATGTTCAGCTAAAAGCTTGTCTTTAAATAGTAATACACTGGCGTTGTAAAGTGGTAGGCCCTCGGGCGGCTGTTGACACAGTGTGAGGAGCTGGCACTTTTTTATATAAAAGCCAAATTGAAGAAACTGTTATGAGCTCATCTGCATAAAGCAATATGATTCTGCCTGAGGGTGCAGGCAACGGGGAGTGATTAGCCAACCGGCGCTCTTCCTGCTCCTCTGCGGTTCTGCTAACACGCCACTTGTCACTAAAAAAATTGCAGACACCATATGCCAGGCTGCCTCTGCTGGGTGCCCCTTGCTGATGACACAAGAAGGAATTCCTGCCCGATGTGGGGCTGTGGGCCCACGGAGCACCGTCTGCAGAGGAGCTGTGTATGCCTGCTGCCTCCTTCCGCTGCCTTCCCAGGGAGAGCTGCCCATTGTTAGGGAATGTGGCAGAGACACTGAGTCTGCTTAAAGGATCTGATGTGTGTTTGGAGGACAGTGGAAGCTTTGCCCCGGAAACTGACCAGGTGCTCCGTTTCTGTACACCTTCCTGTGCCCGCTGCTGGAGTGGCAGCCTTTGGAAAGAGGTTCTCTGTGGCTGGGTCACTGCCCTATAGAAGTGGGAGAGGCTCCTGTCATCTGATTCCATTGAGCTTTCTGTAGTTGCACAGAACAAGTCAGGAGGCTGAGCTGTCCTCCCTCTCAGCTTTTTTTTTTTTCCTTTATAACACACTTTGTGCTCTGTCTCTCAATTTTCTGTGCTCTATTAATTATGCAAACCTCTTTTGCTTCAATGTGTAAACAGTGCATTAAAATTTTAACCTTGAGGAGAATAGTTCTCATGTGGCCTGACAGCTGAATCCCAGGGCTTTGAAAAGGAGATGACTGTGTTGCGCTTTTGAGGAATTAGCTTTCAGGTGCCTTCAGGTGATGGGTTTGGGAGCAGGTTGGCTTCTGGGCTGATCTGATTTTGAGCCATCATTTCATGTTTCCCTCAGTCACCGGGATTAAGACCTTTCCGACAGCAGGAGCTTGAGAAGGAAGGAGGAAGGCTAGGGTGGGGGGCGGTGTGGAGCACAAGGGATTGCAGAGAGGGTGAGGGGGCGGCACTGCTCCCCGCTGAGCTGAACCTCCTCCCCAGGGGCAGTGTGGTCCTGTCCTCCCTGGGATGGGTGGGGTTAGGGGTGAAGAGGATGGGAAAGAGCCCTTCCTGACTGAGAGTCGCTTGCTTTTGGGCACCATTTTGGTTGCTCAGCTTGGTCTGACTAGGGAGGATTTGGACGGGGCTGACTTAGGTCTCAAGAAGAAATGCTCCCCAGTCACCCCCAAAACTGGATGTCAGCCTTCTTAAAGTATCCCCAGGCCTGACCACCAGGACAAAGCCCTCTTCTCTCTAGTTCTCTCCCGAAAAGGTACTGTGGGGACTTTCCTGAAAATACCTGCGCTTCCTGCTTTTCTAGATGAGTTCTGGGGTGAGGCCAGCAGTGACTTGATCCTAATAAATATTAAATGAGTCACAAATTCAACTTTAGGGAGTGTCATCTACAAACTTTAAACTTAATCAAAGTTACCTTTTTTTTTTAAATCAATAGACTGCATCTCAAAGGAATTTAAAAAAACAAAACAGGAAAAACCAAAGGATTTTAAGGCCTGTAGGTCAGCTGGGGGACTCCATTTATTTGTGTTCCCGTCCGTGCCAAGAGCTGTGCTCAGGGGGGTTCAGATCCTGTGGTGTAGATGTTACCCATTATCCACGTGTGGAAACTAAAGTTCAGAGAAGTCTTAGCAGCTCGCCCAAGGTCAAGAGGACATGGTGACGTGGTGACATTCTGACCCAGAACTGTCTCCAAGCCTATAGTCTGTTGGCCACTTTGCATCTTGCTGTGGCCGGAGCTTGCCCAGTGTGCTGGTGGTGAAGTCCCTAACCTGGCTGGGACTTTTCACCAGATAGTTCCCTTGGCCAGTGAAATACTGCCTACAATTATACTGAGTTCACCGCCTCCAGGAAGCCACTCCCCACCCCCCTTCCTGGTTTTCTACCCCAAGGATTTCCCCTGGAGGTCTTGAAATCCATTTTCCCCAGGAAATGGACTTTCCTTACACATTGGCCCTCTTAAAATACCTGCGTGCTAGAAGAAGGAGAGTCCTCAGTCTGAGTTTTTTGCAGGGAGTCTTGTAAGGGAAGATGGAAACCCATCCTAGGCCAGGCCTTGGGTACTGCATCATAATCTGTGATCCTAATTTAAGTCTCATGACTGTCTCATTAGAAATTACTGGAGTCTTCATTTGCAGAGGAAGGAGCAAAGGCTTAGAAAGGCTGAGAAACCCTCCAGGGTTGTGTGCCCAGAGGAGAAGCCCAGACTGGGTCCAACTCTCTGTCACCAAAGGCGTTGGCTTGCCACCCTGTCCCCCAGGTGATTGTTTTCCTCCCTAACAGGTAACCCCGGCCACACAGGGAGGGTGGAGGGGCTGAGATTATTGCAGTGGACGAATGGGGACAAATGTTCAGAAGCACCACTAATGGCTAGAAATACATGTTCTGCTTCCAAATCGCTTCTGGTGTCATTCAGAAGTTCCAGAGGGTGCCTACTCTTTGACATAGCCCTTCCCTCCTTCATGCAGTAAACGTGGAGAGCTGATGCCTGGCATGGCTCTGTGCAACTCTGCAGCCCTGCTTGCTGTGCTGGGCTGGGATGTGCCCCTCACTCACTGTCTCACACAGGTCCCAGCCCTGGTGTCACAGTGCATCCATCCTGTAGCTCAGGAAACCAAGGCTCCTGAGGAGTCAGTGGGAGGTTCAAAGACCGTGCTTCTGGTCCCTGCTCTCAGCCTCTTTGACTTCTCATGTGTTTTTGGCTTTTATAAAATAGTAAAACAAAGACTTGGAAAAACAGGTGGGGCTTACAAGTAAGGCTTTTCACTTGCTAGGGAGCCAACACGTGTGAAGGTCCAGAAATCGCAGAGCCTGATAACGTCACTGAGGGATCTCAGAGGAGAAATGGTTTTCGGAATTTGGATTTGTGAAGATTAACGAACATTTGGTAGCTTGTTAGGCTTTAACTTCTGGCCCCATTCTACCTTGTTTTACATCGTTTTAATTAAATGATGATGAATACATGGCTCAGTTTCTTTATTTGGAAAAAGCTTGATACCTGCCTCCCAAGTTCAATTTTGAAAGGTAATTTTCATTTGGAAAGGTTCAACTGATAAATTAATCACAACAACAGTAATAATGGCTACAGTGTTCGTGTCCTGGGGCTGCCCTAACACACTAGCACCCACTGGGAGGCTTTTAAACAAGAGAAATTTATGCTCTCGTATACCTAAAGCCTAGAAATCCAAAATCAAGGTGTTGGCAGGGTTGGCTCCCTCCTGAAGCTCTCAGGAGGAATGAAATCCTGTCTGGCCTTGTCCAGCTTCTGGTGATTGCTGGCGGTTCCTGGTGTTCTTTGGTTTGTAGAATCTTTCCAGTCTTTGCTCCGTCATCACAAGGTCTTCTCTGTTTCTCTCTGTGCATCCTTTCTTCTCAACTTTTATTAAGTTAATCATTTAAAAATGCATGGCTTCCATCTCAAAAGAATAAAAACTACCTACAAATTGAAAGATATACGAGGCCTTCTCTTCTTAAGTGCATGCCAAATACATAAAATGGATAAGAAAGGAGATGCTCTGACCATGCTCCTGCCACGGTCCCTGCTTCCAGAGGACTCTCATTCTGACTCCTCGGAGCATAGTTTGAAAATCGTCCTTCTAATTTGTGCATTATGTGTGAGTATATCCAGCTGGCATGTGTTCCTTGTGACATGCTTAAGCCTAAATATTTTCTTTCATTATAGCTTCAAATGCACATTAATAGGTCATTTCCAACCATGTCTATAAATGGCATTTTAACTTTCCTCTATTGAGATTACATATTTATTTTTGAGACATTCTATAGATTTCGAATCACTGAGTACCTCTTCCAAAATCAAAGATCAGGAGACAGGTGGTCTCTATAAGTAAGAAGGGAAGCAGAAGTGTCATGTGCTTTCAGAAAAGTCGTTTCCCTTATTCAGTCTTTGAGCTACTGTGCCCTTTTTCCACCTTTTTTTGTGTGTGTTCTCTTTGGCTTTTTCTTTGTTTCCAGCTGCTGACTTGTGCGGGTGGCTTTCTTCCTAAGCATCAGGGCTACAGCGAAACCCCAAATGGGTTCCTCCCATATTAAGCGACAGACTTTAAGACCAGCCAGACACTCCTGTTGTCCATTGTGTCATCTACCAGATCCAAAGCAAAGATGAATTTAGATTGACCTCCAATTACTCACTTCCTATGACTTTCAGAGCAGTAAATGTTGCTGAATTTGAATGCATTCCTTCAAAGTCTTTCTTTTTAGACAGCAATATATTGAAAAAGACTCTTCCTTAGGGAGAGTCTTACTGTTTCATTTATTAAAGTTCATTTTAATAGATTTAATAACACTACAACTTGCAAAAAATTGGCTGTAGGTCTTATAATGCATATATATGTATGTATGTGTATCTGTATCTGAAAACCCACAGGGTTGCAGATGTTAGCCCAAACTATTATTTCCTTTTACTGTGTTTTAATTTTTTAATTTCTGGCTCTCTGTATTCTCTTACTTCTTAACAGATTTCAAAATTCATATATACATAGTGCCTCAGACTTGAGAACCTATAAGAAAGGAAAATCCATTCCTAAAATCATATAAACCCACTGCCTAAGAGTGATGTACACATTTCAGTGTCTCCTAATAAGCATGTTTAAAGTGCAGCTCTGGAAAAGACCCCTATTCATGTCCTTAGCAAGAAAATAACTTTCAGTGTAAAAAGTAAACTGCACCAAAAGAAATGGTGCCAACAGCAGCTTGTGAGGAGTGCTATTGTTATGACTCTCCTCCTAAAATACTTGAATTTGAGCTTTGCAGTGTATTCTCATGTATTTGAAACATTTATTGTCTAATGCTTATGAGGGTAGGCCTTATTTTGTTTGTTCCAAGAAATGCTCACATGTATCTGGTACTAAAGCACAGTGTAGAGCAAATATTGAAGTAGCCTCCCTTGCAGAAACTTCTGGGTTGATTAGATTGTAGCGATGTGAGTTGCTTTCTCCTTGAAAATGCATACATGTTCTTTCTGTAATAGGTGGAAAACACAGATAAACAAAAATAAAAATAAAGACTGCCTGTAAAAATAAAGGCATTCATTAATATTTTGACGTATGGAAAAAGATGCCCTCTGTATCCAGGTTGTTTTGAGAGGCAGCTGCATTTTCTTCCAGCACTGCCAGCACTTCATTTTTAACCTTGAATCCATGTATATATATAGTTTCTTTTAATAAAATGTTTTCTCTCAGTGGTTAGGTGATGGGCTCAGTATTATTTGTTGGTGGAGTAACATGGCTAAAATTAGGTGGAAGAGCATCCAAGAGGAAACAGGATGGCAAAAAAGGGTGGAAAACCCATTTAGGGCATTTTGACATAAAGCTAAGGAGACAAAACAGGGCGATAAGACTAAAAAAAAATCATTTTGTAAATGTTTATTATCAGTCTTTTTCTGATTTACATGTTTTAAGCTCTTGTATCTAGAAAATTGCACTTGTTGGCTCTGTTACCAAGCTTCATACAATTTGGAAGGATTAAACACATTTGTTGAGAGTAGAACACACAAAGAAAATAAAACCTGGCTGTGGTACTCCAGAAGCTGCCGGCACCTGTGGGGGTGATGGGAGGAATGGACTTAGTAATTAAGATCGACAGAAAGAAGATTATTCCATGTGTGAAAGGAGACCCTCCAAGTCCTGTGGGAGTAGGAGAGAGAAATTGGTTCCATCTGGAAAATCAATGGAGGATTCTTAAGGACTTGTTTAATCTGTATTCTACTTTCTTGAGAATCTAAGCAAACCTTAATGTTTAGTGGATGAGTTAGTGAACAGAGAGAATTTCATTTTTCTGTTTTGAGGTTGAGCACATGACAGGGAAGTGGGCCGGCATCCAGTAGAAGAGGAACAGTCCGTAAGCTTGACAGCTGTTAACTGGTCAATATTTGTTAAGAGTTCATGAATTCTAATAAGGGCATTGAGGTTGGATCATACGTGAAAATAAAGCATCTTTAAATGTATAATGTAACTCAGTGTAAAAACATCTGCAGAAAACTTATTTATTCTATCTAAAATTAGAGGCACTATGCACATAAGAACAGTGTCTTTTTAATCATGTTTTCCCATAGTATCTAAGAAAAAAATGGAAATGTAAAAACATTTGTGAATATTTGTAAAAAGGACTTTTTATTAATAAAGGCATTAGACAAAAACAAGACACACTGGGACTGCCCTGGATTATGTCCAGATATGGAGAATATGTCTTGATCTAAATGTAGATATCTATGCCACATTTTCCTTTTTCAAAAAATTCAGGAATTTTTTTGAACTGACTTCTCATGGCATTTTTCTCGTCCTGTGGAAAGCAGATACAAAGGAAGGAAAATGGAGCTCTTGCTCCAGCTCTGGCGTGAATATTAGGTGATTTTAGCCATATTCCATCTTACTGTGATTCTATTTGTTTTATTTGCAAGTGGTCATAGGCTGGCAAAGTTGTTTTCAAGCAATAAATTCCTTTCTCAAGTAAGAATCTCACTTGAAATCCCAATATTCTAACAGATAATCTCAGAGATACTCTGGTTGACCCCATGTGGACATCTGCCGTCCAGCCTGCCCTGAATCCGCACCACATGCTCTTCCCTGGAGATCCCTAAGGCTTCTCTAAAAAATATGGGACTCCTGGTGTGTGGGCTCCCTAAGCAACCCCTGGCCTATGGTCATGAGCTGCCCTCCTTGGCCCCTATCCTGACCTAGAACAGTGTTTCTGGTTTTCTTTTCATGCTGCAAAGTGAAAGTCCCTCTCTTCAGTATATAAATTAATTTTCCTAGTACCATCTTCATCCTCTGATACTTTATTTTGTGTAAGGAAAAAAGAGCCCAGAGAAATAGATCCCAGCCATTAGTGGGTGTGAATCAGCTGGATAGTTAATTAAAATGCAGGGCATTACCCTGTTTCTCCCTCTGTACATGTGCCCCACTCCTGAGGAGCAAGTCTGTCTGAGGGGCCATCACGTCTGATTTGAAAACTGCCTCCCTGTTGATTTTAACAGCAGGTGGGACAAAGAGGAAACAAAAAAACAACAGAAAAATGAAATCATTGCTCTGGAATCTATAGGATGACAAACACAGAAAGGAAGCACCGTGTCAAAGCAAATTTTCATTTCATACTTAGGAATTGCTCCCTTTGAGGTTTGGGCCAAATTCTACTTAGCACCAAACTGAAGAAATCAGAATTCTTTTGAAAGGAATGATTTAAAACTTGGACATTTTACAGTTTGGGGCTGTTATAATAAGTAATGTTATTGGGGATTCTGCCCCATTTGGAGTACTCAACAGCTCGTGTTCCTATAGGATGGCCCTGGACTGATGGAGCTGACCCTGTTACATTTAATGCCCTACTTTTCACTATCCCTTGGGTTGTGTTTGGAATGAAGTAAGGCTCTTACCATCTCTCTCAACTGCAAATGAAGAAGCACTAAAACCTCATCTCTTTAACAACCTGTGTCCTCTCAGTGGAGAAAGCAGGGGGCTCTGAGGGTGAGAGACCCAAAGGGTTACCCCACATTATTTAACTGTCAAACACACCTTTCTTTTTCCAGAGGGCAGCCCCTGCTCTGCTTCCATGATAGCCAGACCTTCCGTCTGTCCTTTCTTTCATTCCCAAGCTCACTCACTAGCTCACTCACTCACCTCCTAGTTAGCGTTTACTGAGCCCTCTGTCTCGGTTCCACAGGGGAATACTCACTTCAAGAAGCTCTAAAGCCACATGGAAGAAAGAGGTGTGATTTGTATAATGCGAAAGGGTGATTGGGAAGTGCACTTGTTTGCTAAGGCTGCTGAAAGGAAGTACCGTGAACCAGAGGGCTTAAACGACAGAAGCATGTTCTCTCCCAGCTCTGGAGACTGGACGTCCAAGACCAGGGTGTCGGCAGGGTTGGTTCCATCCGAGGGCTGTGAGGGAGAATCTGTCCCTCGCCCCTCTAGCTTCTGCTGGTTTTCTGGCGTCCTTGGTGTTCCTTGAGTTGTAGATGCAACACCTCAAATATCTGCCTTCATCTTCCCATGGAGTAAGAGCCACCCTACTCCAATATAACCTCGTCTTGTCTAATTACGTCTTCCACAGCCCTGTTTCCACTTGAGGGTCTGAAGTCCTGGGGGCTAGAAATACCATATTCCCTCAACCCCAATTAAGTCAATGTGTGTGTAAAAAGGAAGGGAGGTGGGAAGAGAGAGGGAGAGAGAGAGAAATGACAGACCAGTGTTGTGCATAGGTTAGTACTACTTCTATCCTTGCAAACATTTTCAGAAATGGTCAGGACTTTCAAATAATTGTGGGAAAACTGTAACTGTTCTTTCACTTGTGGCAGATGTAACATCACAAGAAAAAATTAATTCACAGAAGAGAATGCTACCTGTTAAGGATTGAATTGTGCCCCTCTCCCCCAACATTCACATGTTGGGGATAATTCCTTTCTCCTTTTTTCTTTCCATCTAAGCGCTTTGTTCATTGATGGATGGAGTGATTTAAAAAAAATAATACATAAGTAAAATCATACCGTCTACTGACAACCCTCTGATGGCTTTGTGTTTCTTTTTTTTAATTGAAGTACAGCCAGTTACAGTGTGTAAATCTCTGACGTACAGCACAATGTCCCAGTCATGCTATACATACATATATTCATTTCCATAAAAGGTTATTACAAGATACTGAGCATAGTTCCTTATGCTATACAGAAGAAACTTTTTAAAAATCTATTTGTATATACAGTGGCTAACATTTGTAAATCTCAAACTCCCAAATTTATTCCTTCTCACCCCCCTTCCCCTGTAGATTGTCTACTATGTCTGCTGTTTCTGTTTTGTAGATGAGTTTATAGTGGCTTTTTTTTTTTTTTAAGATTCCACATGTAAGTGAATCATATGGTGTTTTTCTTTCTCTTTCTGGCTTACTTCACTTAGATGACGATCTTTAGGTCCATCCATGTTGCAACAAATGGCATTATTTTATTCTTTTTATGGCTGGGTAGTGTTCCATTGTATAAATACACCACAACTTCTTTATCCAATGTCTTTCATTAGAGGAAAAACCAAAGTTCCCAAAAGTTCTTTCTTATGTTCCATGCAATAAATTGTAACCTGCCTCCTTCTGACTTCTGTAACCTTAAAGCCATCTACCATGTCATGCTTGTCTTTGCTTGTCATCTGCCTTCCGCCACTGCAAGGTACGCTGCTCTGGGAGCTGTTTGGTTGGCTGCTTCCTCCTCAGTGTGTGGGATGGCCCCTGCGCAGAGGGTTTCTCTTCTGTAAGTGGTGGAGGTGGCTGGACAAAAGCATTAGGACTGGGAAGCATATGCATCAGCAGACGGCGGGTGACAACCCTGGAAGGCAGGGCTGCACAGACAGGGCTTCACTTGAGCCCTCATGACTGCCGGGCGCGTTTCTGACCTGCATGGTGGGCACATGAGCTCACTTCTCTGGGCTTTCATTTCTTCATCTGGAAATGGGGATGACCACTGTAGCAGCCTCATGGGTGACTGCAAGGGCTCCGTGGTTAGTATTGTAAAGCTCTAAGTCAGGGCCTGTGTTATGCAAGAAGCACCAACTTAGCAGATTGTAACATCTTTATTCCTTTTCTGTTTCTTTTGAAGTTTTCTATCATGAACACGAGTTACCTTTATGATCAGAATTGTAAAAAGCAGCATTAAAAAAACAAAAACCAAGGATGGGAATAGCAAAGATCATGTGATGGTTTAAATGAGGGTACCTGAGAGATTTGTTTAGGCATCAGTTTGCACCAGGGGACTTTGTCACCACAGACACGACAATCTGCGGGCAAAGCAGAACTCGGGGGTCAGCTGCAGCTCCCTCTGCGAGGAGACGGCGGAATGCCTCACAGCAAAAGGTTGTGTTTCCTATGCCACAGTGCCTGCCTTCGCACTGTGTTTCCCAAATTAGGAGTTTTTAAAAAGCATATATTATCTCTTTTGATTATCAACACAAACCTGTAGGAATACTATACTTTTTTTTTAATAATATGAAATTTGAGACATCTATTTGCCCCAAATCACATCACTAGAAGGTGGCTGAAATAGATGCCAGGGAGTCCAAGTTCAGTCCTAGTATTCCTGCCTGAGGCTGCCTCAATTTGGCCACAGTTCCTCTGATAAATCTCTTTAGAACCGTATGCAGGCCTGTCAGAGTGGGATTCTGTTCCAGACCAATCTTGCTGTGAACATTTGGAGCAGAGGAGAATTCGTTTTCCACCCTCATAGAGGTTTTCTGTTCAGCACCTGTGTCTCTGCTAAAATCTCCTCAGGGCTCCCACCAGCCCCTGGTGTGTCACATGTCCATCTTCCTGTCCATCCCACTAGACCTTGAGCTTCTCGTGGTTGGGAACTGACTTTTATACATCCTTGTATCCTATGCACCCAGCACAGTGCCTAGTATGTAGCAGATGCTCAATTAATATGTGTTAAGAATTGTAATGAATACATTTTTGAAAAATCTATTATCATACACAAAGTTAATGGAATTTCCAGAATATTCACAATGCTGATAATTTGTTCTTTGACCCCATCAAACATTGTAAATCTCATGTCCTGATGAGCAAATGAGGAATGAAGGTGATTGGGAAACTAATGATTATTGAGATGCAGCCAGCATTGACAGGCACTCAGCACATGCTACCACTGTTCATCCTCATTCTGACTCTGTTCTTTCTTATTTTTTTTTATTGAAGTATAGTCAGTAACAATGTGTCAGTTTCTGGTGTACAGCACAGTGTACCAGTCACGCATAGCCATACATATATTGTTTTTATATTCTTTTTCATTAAAGGTTGTTATAAGATATTGAATATAGTTCCCTGTGCTATACAGAAGACATTTTTTTAAATCTATTTTTATATATAGTGGCTAACATTTGCAAATCTCAGACTCCTAAATTTAGGGGGGTGGGTCTAGCTCAGTGGTAGAGTGAATGCTTAGTGTGCATGAGGTCCTGGGTTCAATTCCCAGTACCTCTGTTAAAATTTTTTTTTTAAATGATTCTGTTCTTATTTTGGCCTGACTTTATGGATGAGGACATAAATCTAGGGAAATTATTTGCCCAAGTTCCTCTGTGTTACAATAAGAAGAGTAAACATTGGTTTAGTGCTTACTCTATATGAAGCACTGTTCCAAGCCTTATGATATGGATGATTCTACTTAATTCTCCAATAAACCTTTAGAACAGGGAGTGTCATTATATCCGTTCTACAAATTAGAATAATTAGGCACAGAGGATATAAGTACACAAGCAGATTAGGTAGAAATAAATGGCAGATCAGGATTAAAACCCAATGACTTGGTATCACTCTGACCCCTGACCCCCTTTTGGGGAAATGGAGATTTGGTCAAATCCAGGGATATCTGTCACTAAAGTCCATCCTCTTCCCCCAAACTAGAGTTCTCTTTTTCTTATCCTGTGTTAGATGACATCACCGAGGTTCAGAGACTTGATTAAAATGCTGTGACGGCTCCAGAGGCAGTGCTGGGAGAGAGCATCATGTCCACCCGCTGTCTGGTGCGTTATTTCCAAATCAGAGGCTCGTAAATACTAAATAAAGTGAAAGTAATACTGAAAGTGATGTGGGCTCATTATCTTATACAGAATTATTGAGTAAAATGATGGATAAATTAAAAGGTACATGTCACTCCTAAATAGTTGTTCTGGATAATAAATGGGATTAATGCTCTTGAAGTGAAAAGAATGTTGGTCAAGGCAGCATCTTATGAAATCTGTTCCTAAAAAGGAACACCTGATGACATATGTCATCGCCCTGAAGAGTGAAATGAAAAGGCTGGGGACATGCCTGCAGGAGTTCGGGTTACCATCTCAGAGTCTGCACGGTGGGTCACCTTGCATCCTCTCGTGATGCGGGAGGCCCCCTTCAGCTATAGCTGAGATGCATGCATTTTCTACTCGATCTTCCTATTTTTCTTCCCTCTCATAAGCCAGAGAAAGCAAACCTTGACTTTATTCTGAACTGTCACAAATGACATTTACTTTTATCCCCCTCGGAAATTCCTCGAAATAATTAATATCCAAGAATATAATCTTTATACAGCTACTTTGCTCCTAGAGAAATCCGAAGGTTAGAAAATGTCAGAAGGAATCGGAATTGATTTTGCCACCTGGGGTGAAATTTTCCATTCTTGTTACAAAAGTCAATTTTCATGAAAAAAATTCACATGCCATAACTTGGGACTATCCTAATTTCAGTGGGTAAAAAACGCTTATAGTTGCCTGTTTAAATTTTTATTTTAGTACAGAGCATTGGCGTTAAGAGTTTATCCTCTCTTTTATAAACTTCTGATCTTCTTTAGGAATAAAGTAAAAGCAGTCACTCAAGTAAATTTTAAAATATTGGACCACTTTACATTCAAATCATACTTACAAGGCACCAGGTATTGGTAAGGGAAGACCTCACAGACAATCCGAAGAACTCTTACGAGGTAACCTGTTTCAGGAAGTTAACTCCTAAGCAGCCAGAGTGTTGTGAGCGGTAATGTGCTATAAGCACCTAAATAGGCTTTAGGGACTAATTTTCAAACTTCAGTGGAGGGAGGAGGGATGGATAGTTGCAGGGATGGATGGGAGTGGGGGTTGGATGAATGAATGGATGGGAAAATGGATAGAGAGCTGGATTCATTTCTTTGAACAATACTTGGACGTTGGTTAAGTTTTACGCTTCAGATCTTTAATTAGGAAACTGAAGAAAGGGAACCAGTTTTTAAATAGGTGTGGAATAAGTCAGCTATTGTAAGTCTGTATGTTTATAGCAGAACACAAAGAAAGTGGTTTTACTATACATTCACAGATGTCTGGCGCTAATCACACACCCAGGCCAGAGATGAGGGTATTTTGATCACTATGAAGGATGATAATGAGTTCCCACTGAGTTTACCTTATCCGGACACAGCTGTAACATCTTCCATGTCCCTGTTTACTCAGCTTCCCTGCCCTTGCTGTCCAGCTACAAGTGAGGTATTTTTCTGTCCTTCTGGTAGAAGTCAATCAAATCACACGACATTCTTTGTTTTAACACACACACACATCTAGGCTTAGCTCTGACTCCATCATTGACTGAGGCTTCTGCGGTGGTCCCCAGGGCACTGTGAGATGTCCCCGAGCCTTGGGACCTGGCCTCGGGGTCCCTCTCTCCTTAATCCACTCCAGACACTCCCACATGCTGTCTCAGTGGTTCCATTTGTAGGCGTCTCTGATGAGAAAGCTCTCCCCCAGCTAATCACAGCCTCTCTCACCCTTTTCCTCTGTGTCTCTGCTCCTCACAGTGACCATCTTACATCATAGCACACCCACCACCCTCGATGTCCTATCCCTGATTTTTTTTTGGTCCAGAGCTTCGTGTGCCTCCAGAAAAACCTGTCTGACCACCATATTTGAAACCAGGACTGCATGGACATTTCTTACGACTCTTCCTTTTGTTTTCCTCTGTAACGTTCGTTACTGCCACACAAACTCCATGTACACTTATGTGGTTGGTGGCCCGTGTCCCCCACACCCAGGGCCTATGCTCTGCTCATTCAGTGATGTGCCTCCAGCTCCTAAAACGGGGCCAGAGAGATTTCTGCCTTGAAAGAGCAGATAGAATTTGGTTTGGGAGGAGGGATGAGGCAAACGATTTGTTTTACTGGAAACCAGCAGCTGTCCTCACTGAAGTGTGTTAGTGCTTCAGCCTCACAGCTCATTCTTGGTTTTCCCCACCAAGTGTGACGTGTGAACCAGTTTGACGTTTAGAACTTCTTTGTGTAAAATATTGAAGACAACCTCTTTTATACAAACATTGATTTAGAACTACTCAATGTGTATGAGTTTTCTCTTAAGCAGTGATAAGAGTTTTTAAAAGTTTATTAAAACATAAGGTAAACGTTCTCAAAAGTCTGGGAGGGCAGTCGGACCCCAGTTCTGCTTCCTTGTGGCTGAACATCCTTGGACTCAACATTTATCCCTCCCAAGCCCAGTGCCGCGTCTACGAGTCACCTCGTGTTGGACGGTGGAATCCACTCTGTCCTGCCTTCACCCCATACTGTCTGAGCAGCTGCCTCTCTGAGCAGGAAACCGCCAGGCACAGGGGCCCGATGTTGACAGGGGCCCTGCTCACCTGTCTGCAGTGCAGGCGCTGACGCCCGCAGGCTGTGGTGGAACGGTGATGTGTGCTAGTGGCGGGATAAGTGATGGGGACCCGTGGGCACGTCACCTGTAGGAAAAGGTGAGCAGACTGAGACCTGGGAAGAGAAATAGGGGTGAGACAAACTGATGGCAAGCAGGGGTGGAGGTGAATCACGCAGAGGGAACCTGGAGACCAGAGAGAGTCTGGTACGCTTGAGGTGAGGAACAGCCTGAGCAGAAGGCAAGGCTGCTGATGCCAGCAGGTACTTAACCTCTCATGTCCTGAATGCCGTGATAATGGTCCTCTTAGTATTGAAGAGACACAGAGAGATCATTGCTTGGGAGAGACACAATCAAACATAGTATAAATTTTACCCTGCCTGAGGTGTGGCAAATGGTTGGGGGAATTGGGCAGGCCAGCACCAGAAGGAGGGTAAATATAAGCATACGAAATGTGTCCTAATCTGGGAAGAGTTAGGGGAGGCTTGAACCACTGGACAAGTGGGGATGCAGAGAAGAGGTGGAGCTGGGAGATGCTATGGCAGAAAACCACATGGTTTTGGTGACACTGTGGGTGCTGAGAGGGAGAAGGAACAAATAGGGAGGGTGTGGTAACTTCCTCATCAGGTAACAGGGTGGGTGATGGAAATTTGGACCTGCATAGAGGGAACCATTTGAAGAGTGAGTTTAAGGTGGAGCTGGCGGAGTTCAGTATTGGATGGATTGACTTCAAATTGTCCCTGCAATTTCCTGGTGGAGTGAGACTGGTTTTGTATATGAGAAAATATATTTCCTCTGGGAACATTTTTTCCTTCCAATTTTATTGAGGTGTAATTTGACATACAGCCCTGTACAAGGTTAAGGTATGCAGTACAGCATAATGATTTGACTTACATACATCGTAAAGTCATTATCACAGTAAGTTTAGTGAACATTGTCTTATAAAGATAGAAAGTTAAAGAAATAGAAAATGTTTCCTTCTTTGTGATGAGACCTCTTACGATTTACTCTCTTAACAGCTTTTATGTATAACATACAGCTATGTTAATTATAGCAATCATGCCGTATATTACTTCCCTAGTACTTATTTATCTTATAACTGGGAGTTTGTACCATTTAACTGCCTCCAGCCCTCTCCACCTCTGGTAACCACAAATCTGATCTCTTTTTCTATGGGTTTGTCTGTTTTTGGAGTATAATTGACCTACAACACTACATTAGTTCCTGTTACATGGCAGTGATTTGACATTTCTGTACATTTCAAAATGATCACCATGATAAGTCTAGTTATAATCTGACACCACACAAAGATATTACATAATTATTAACTATGTTCCTCACACTGTGTATTTCATACCCGTGACTCGTTTATTTTGCAACTGGAATTCTGTACCTCTTAATCTCCCTCACCTATTTCTGTCCTCCTGCTAAATGTTCTCTGGGAATATTTTAATGTGAAAAGAGATTATTTTAGGTTATCTGCTGTTTTAAATTTGTTAGGCACTTTTATAGGGGGAATGTGGGATCATTCAGAATTGTCTTATCATGACAGAATGGGGCAGAAGGCTTACATTCAATGATGTAAAAACAGTTAGAGGATCCTCATAAAACCAGGGCTCCCAGTAGATAAACTGTAGACAACTGGTCAACTCAAGGGCTAGGGCTTCTTTCTCTTCTTGATCATAAAAAGCACTTCTTGTTTACCAACAGAGGCCAGCTGAAGAAGAAAGAGCTTGTCAGGTCTGTATGTGACTCCACAAAGGAGAACAGGAAGGTCAATTCCAGCATGAGAACAATTAGTCTAGGAAGATACACATGTCAGGAAGCAGCAGTGGATGTGTATCTAGTGTGTTCTGTCTGGTCCAGCCTCTTTGAGGGGCAGTGCTGAGCTGAACCAGAGGGTGACTGAAGTGGGCCTGAGGCGACTGGAAAGGATGCTTCGTTCTTCTTCTTATTTCATTCTCATTGTAAGGCATCTCTTGAAAATAAACAGCACCCTTAGAGTTAAAACAATGTATCTTTAATGTAGAAATTGTTTCTTCAAAATATCACTGGGGCCACTGGGGAATAAAAATGGCAAGCCTGTTTACATAAACTTTATTGCCTCCTGTAACTGTGCTTTCTGGGTAAATAAAGGGTCTTAGTTCTGTTCTCTTAGCATAAAGGGAAGAAAGAGGGGGTAGCACAGGGATAGGTGGCCAAGGGTCATCCTAATACTCTGATGCTTTTATAGAAAAGAAAGATCCCCTTTGAGAAGAAAGGGGGTTCTGAAGGTGGTTACAAACACTCTTCCACACTGGGAAACTTCCAACACTCTTCAAGCTTTTTATATCTAAAGAGCTAAAAAGTTCAGAAATCTACCTCGAATGTTTCTTACCCAATCATATTGTGGTCCAAGTAGGAGTTGATGTGAGGCGACAACTGTGAACTATTGGTTGATGGACAGGAGGGACCACTAGGCTTGGAGGATGAGGTGCAGACCTCTTTGATCAGCTGAGTGCTTTGAATTAAGAAGACCTGTCTGCCTCTGAAAGGCACGGAAAGGATCCAAGACTTTTAAGATAAGGTAATTCCTCATTAACACAGGCAAATATTAGAACTTGGAGTGGAATCTTTGCCAACATCATTCATATTCCAGAGTGAAAGCTATCAACAGCCACCAAGACCATGTTCTGTGATAGAAACATACACCACTCATGAGAGAGGCATGTCAGGTCCTTTTCTATTGGGAGGCAGGTGAAGGCTTCCTGGTGGCTCACTGGACGCTCTCCCCAAAGCTGTGTGTCCTGTGTACTCTGAGAAAGAGGAGAGGCTGAAAATGGAGATGACACTGTCAAGGACAAAACACGTCTTACCTGGGAGACTCTCTGACTGCTTCTTACCCCGAACTACTTGTTGCTACACTCTCTGTCTTCCAGAATTTTGAAATCAGAGACACTGACTTAGAAGGTGATTTATTAAGGCCAGCTCAGCAAAGGCAAAAACATACCCTCACTATCCTTCAGCAAGGGAGGGGCGATATAAGAGGGCATTCCTCCAGCCTTGTGACCTTGAGGAACTGAACATTTGTTAGGCAGATGAGGCAGAAGCAGACACAGTCTATCCGTGATCTAGGACAGCAGTGCCGCCATGTCAGGACGTGGAGACTATAGGAAGCGATTCCTTTGTTCAGTTCAAGGAAGGACGCCAGCCAGTGTAATATTGGGAAGGGATAGGCTAAATCAGAGCTGTCCTGGAAAAGTCAGGGCAAATGTTTATGCATATTCTACCTGTAAAAAGCATTTTTTTTTATAATCATTGAATATGTACAATAAAATAAAAGAAACCCAGAATTAATATAGCAGAATGAATTCATGATGTTCTTAGGGGCTGCTTCCGTCCTTAAATGAACATCGTGAGTCTTGCCTATGTCTCTTACGTCTTATCTGAGCCACAGAGACTAAAGAAGAGAATCCAGCATATAAGGGAATTCTGGCATTTCGCCATCATATATGACCCAGGACTTGTGGCTGTGGCTGTATGTTTATATTAGATCTTTGTGAGGTTAAATCAATGATAATTTACCAAAAATCATCACCAGGCCTTTGCAGGAATACTGTGGTCTTTGGTACTGAGACACCCCAGTGCAACGGGATTGCTTTGGGGCTTAGAATTTTTAAATGGGGCTGTGAGATTTTGGGACCCAAAGATGGAGGATGGCTACCAGCATGTGTCACTTTACAGTTTGGAAATCTCCCTGATGACTGGACTGGAGGCTCACTCTGGGGTCCCCCGACTTCGAGGAGTGCAGTCTTCAGAGAAAAAGATGGGAGACCACGCATAGGGCTCCCATCTCAGAATTTCACACAAGATCCCTCTTACAGAGCCAAGAGTGGCTTCGTATTCCCTTTGCCCCAGAAGCCAGAGCAGCCAAAATGGGCACTGCAAGATGGGCATGTTAGACTTGATCCAGGGTGCACAGTCATCCATCAGTGTGTGACGAACCTCCCAAAGTCAGTGTCTTGAAACGATAGCTCTTTATTTAGCTCATGCTTCTGTAGGCTGGCAGTTCAGGCTGGGCTCAGCTGGGCTCAGCCATGAGTTTGTGATCGGCGGCCGGTCAGGGAGGTGGCCGGCCAGCTGCGTGCTAGGGCTGTTGTCCTGTCAGCCAGCAGGCCAGCCTGGGCTGTGCACAGGGCACCACAGCAGAACTCAGAGACAGCAGAAGTGCCCAAGGCCCCTTGAAAGCCCAGCTCCCTGCTGACATAGAGAGACTCTACCACGTGCTAGGGGTCAATGCAAGATCCAAGGCCACCTCCTGTGGTTCTCTCCAAACTACCCTAGAATCAGGCTGGAGAGTGCCTGGCCCTCCTGCAGGCGCTTGGATTGCTCTCATTGTCTTCCATACCCCAAATCCCACCCTCTGCCACACCAGCTCTCACCCCAGCCCTCTCCTGGACAATGCTGTGTCTTCTCCTGGGCTGGTCAAGGGGGGACAGTGGGAGGATCCTGTTTAATGCTCTCATCCCATCATCACAAGATGAGCATTTGCGAGGCCTGGGGCCCTCTCACCCCAAACAGCCCCTGCGCCCTCAGCCTGAATTAGCCGAGTCAGAGTGAGTGTGATTTGGCTTGGGGCGGGGGCCCTTCCCTGGAAACTGTCTTGTGCTAAGTCACACATGCTTTCTCATCTACACTTAGGGTTCTCTGGAGGAAGCTTGGTCCCTGCCAAGTGCTCACAGGGCTCTGGGTGAGCACAGCCTGGCCCTAGGAGAGAGAGTACCACATATGGGGGCTGTTCCCCGTCTGAGCTGCTGACCGGTCCTCTCGTAGGCTGGGGTCCCCCAGAAGTAGACCCCAAGATGGGAAATTGAGTGCAGACAGTTGCTTTCAGAGGCAGTGCCAGAAAATACCCTGAGGAACTGGGGAATGGAAGCAGCCAATTGCGCTTGTTGTCCAGTGGGGCTGCCCTTTGTAATGGGGCTCGGTCTCACATGGGAGCCCTGAGAGAGCTGGCCCAGCACACTTCAGAGTGGTCAGACCTAGGGAGGAGGAACCTGCTCTGTCAAGGGCTGCGTGCGGGCTGCTCCTGGGGCTCTGACCACCAGCACCCCCTGTCCTATTTGCTGGCTGGAGAAGACTCTCAGGTCAGGTCAGGGTACAGGTGTTTGCATTAGGAGCCCTGTTGGCTGGAACTGGAAAAGGGGTGCCGCAGAGCATTTGGCAGACTTTGTGAGGCCACACATCCAAGAACAGAACCTGCCTGACTTTCCAGTCCATGTTCTTTTTCACTGGATGAGACCCCATTCCAACCACAGACAGTGCGATGCCCAAGAAGGGAAAGAGAAGACCAAAGCAGCAGATGGTGCTGGGGAAGAGGCTGTGAACGTGAGCAGCCCGAGGGCACTGAGGATGACCAGCTGGACATTGCAGAGACGGACAGCAAGTAAGCAAAATGAGAAAGAGCAGGAGAGGAGAGAAACTGATAATAAACGAAGAGCTGGAGCGTTCAGATTCAAGACAATGATATTTCCTCCGTGCACAGAGGCCTGGTGATGAAAACCAAACTTATTCTGAAAAGTTATTGCTTTAATATCTTAGCAAACCACTGATAAAATCTGGGGAGGACTGATTCAACAATGCATAATTGTCCTTCTTACCCAAATAATGCTTGTTTCATGATGATTTGGGGCCTGTAACAGAAAGCCCCAAGTTCTGTGATGGACGGTGGTGGTTCTGTGTATATCACCCCACACAGAGCTGGTCCTCTACGGCATCTGTTTTGATCTGGCTGTAATTGCGTCCCTGCCTGCTGCTATACAGGAAAGAGGGAGACACTCTCTGTCCCCCAAATGCTGGAGGGATGGTGTCACTCTTCAGTTTAGTTTTTTGTTCCCAAGTAGATTTATTTTATGCTCTATTATATGTATATGCTTGTGTGAAATAAATACATCACAAATAAAGATCCACTTTAAGAACAGTATTTAAAAACACAAATAGTACAAACGTATGTATTTGTAAAATTATGATGAACTTTTCTAAGATCTCTCTGGCATGTCAGTGGTATCGATGCCATGTGAATTAAACAGAGTTGCTTGAGTTTCACAGGTATCCGTGAATTTTTTAATAATGCATTTCTTTCTTTCTTTTTCATTTTATTTTTTTATTGAAGTATAGTCAGTTACAATGTGCCAATTTCTGATGCACAGCATAATGTTTCAGTCATATGCATACATACATATTTTCATTTTCATATTCTTTTTCATTATAGGTTACTACAAGATACTGAATATAATTCCCTGTGCTAAACTGAAGAAATTTGTTTTTTTATCTATTTAATATATAGTAGTTAACATCTGCAAATCTCAAATTGCCACTTTATCCCTTAGCACCCCCTTTTCCCCTGTAACCATGTTTGTTTACTATGTCTGTGAGTCTGTTTCTGTTTTGTAGGTAAGTTCATTAGTGTCTTCTTTTTTCTTTTCTTTTCTTTTTTTAATTCCGCACATAAGCGATATCATATTTCTTTCTCTTTTTGGCTTACTTCACTTAGAATGATGATCTCCAGATCCATCCATGTTGCTACATATGGCATTATTTTATTCTTTTTTATGGCTGAGTAGTAGTCCATTGTATAAATATACCACAGCTTCTTTACCAGTCCTCTGTCAACAGAAATTTAAGTTGTTTCTTTAAAAAGGTGCCTTTCCATTTTTCCATCCAGTTTTATAAAAAGATTTTCCTGAGCCTAAATCCCCTTTCACTGGAAAGCTCAACCAAAAAATTTAATGAATTAGTTTGCTAGTTCAGATTCTGTGTTTGGCTGACATATTACATACCAAGAGTTTTCACTGGCTACACTCACACATATAGAAACACATTGATGAAAAATCTTAACTCTAGGTAAAATGGTTATTCATGTATATATAAGCACTTAACGTTATATGTAATACTACTTTTTCCATTATGCAAACTTTGAAAAAATATCTAATATTTTGAGTTCCTTCATTAATCAAAGCGAAAAAATGAGACTGTCACTGTACAAATTCTTAATATGTTATTTTTGTGAATTAGCAAATTTGCACTAGTAAAATTGGTGAAAAGTTTAGAAATAAAAACACAGAAGAGGAAAGGAAAAAAGAGAATCCATATGTGTAGTATTCTCCCATAACCACAGAAACAGTAAAAATTTTTGAATAGTACTTGGTTAATTTTCCAAATTTAAAAAATTTTTGAGGAATAATATTGGAAAATAAAAAATTAAAAAATAAAGCTTAATTTTGAAGAATTGTTCATGAAAATTCTAACTTCAAGTTGCTCATGATCTAAATTTTCTTAGGGACCAGAACTTCCATTAGCTGTTTTTCTAAAGAAACATGCTGGCACTTTTTGTTATAAACCAGATTCCTTTCATCAAATGAAGCTCTCACATTCATTCGAAAAGTTCTTGAGACACTTTATCTTAAATTAATTAGAAATACTGTTGTTTTTAAAGGTTAAAAAGTATTTGGGTTTCTGCAAGTGTTAATTTATTAGGAAACTCAGAGGAGTAAAGTTACTTCTCCAGGGTCGGTAAAATTCATAAATATAAATGCTTCATCGGAGTCTTGGTCTCTTGATGCCTGATGGAAAGTTGTCTGTGCTGTGTGTGATCTAAGCACAAAACCCATACCTTACTCTTCAGTGTCCATTGCTCTTTGAATGTTACCGCATTGTTGATTTATGGACTTCATGCCTATGGGACAGTTACATGTGGCTTCTGCACTCCCAACCCCGAGTGCCAGGCTACCCCCATTTCTGGCTGCCAAGGTGGCAACGTGGATGGACCAGGACATTCTCTACTGCCAGCCCCTGGCATCTGAGTTCTACCCACCCCTGACCAAACACACCCTTTAGATGAAGAGATTTATTACCTTCCTAGAGTGAAATGAGTTTTACTCACAACTGACCACAGATATCAGCTCTTGCCTTTCCAAGGGAAAGTGTGTGTCCTGTCAGCAAGGGTTCCTGACCTCCAGTTTGGAAAGACTCAGCAAGTAGAACTCTCCACTATTAAAACCAAGGCACTGAAACTCAGAGTGGTAACGTGACTCAGACTTAGTTATTGGCATTTATTGTCTTAAAAGGGAAAAAATCAAATTAATGAAAGCATTTAAAACTACACTGCATTCTCATTAAATACATTTTGTAGGATGGCTGCTTGATGATTACGAACATCAAATCTGACTTCTCTATTGAGCAAAATGAACTGTAATCAAGTGGAACAAATTGCATTGCTATTCTCCCTTCTTGTTGATTTGAGTTAGCTCGTGGCAGCAGGGCAGCAGTGGGCTGTATTTGCTCAGCTCTCCTAAGGAGGACAGCAAGCCACTTACTTCAGTTTACACCAGCTTCCCACCTACTGACTGCCTGGCATCGCCCCGGCTTTAATCCAAAGTTCCAGCTCCCTCTTCACTTCAATGGAACACATCCCAGTGGAAAGGACATGCTTTATGCCTAGCTTTGTTCTAGAGCAGGGCACGCTTTCTCAGCCTCAGCACGGCTGGCATCTGGGGCCAGGTGATTCTTGTTCTGGGGGTGGCAGCCTGTCCTGTGTATCTAAGATACTTAGCGGCATCCCCGGCCTCTGCCCACTAGATGTCAGCATCACCCATCCTCCCACTGCCACTTGTGACCCAGAGTATCCCCAGATAGTACCCAACGTCCTCTGAAGGGCAGAACTGCCCCCAGGACAGAACCACTGTTCTAGATACAACAGGGGTTGTAGGATTATTGTAAAACCACACAGAGAGAAAATGCTTCCGGAGTCCCTCGCAAACTGATTTGATTAGAGTCTATTAGAAGCTGAGCAAACAAAGCCCACTTCGGCTCAGTTTCCATGGGCTAACTCGTGTCATTATTTGTGATGCCTTATGTACACTCTGTGTATACTTTTTCATCCGTTCTCAGTTTAGTGTTGCTATTTCCCCCTCCCCATCGAGAGCCTATAAATGTATAAACATACATACGGCATGTAAACTGTTGACGGCAAACTTTGATTTTGAAACACTTTCATGGACAGTGTATTTGCGGGAACACAATGGCATCTGTCAGTCCTGCCCTTCCTGCTGGCCTCGCTATAATGATTATAGAAAATCACTTTGTCTTGAAGAGGGAAGGTACTTAAAGTAAGGCAGAGCTGCTGTCACATGTGCTGTCTGCACATGGGCCTTTCAGTGCACCGATTAAGTCCACCTCGGAGTTTGCAGGTCTGTGGCTCACAGAATTTCTGCGAGTAGAACCTGATCCCTGATCCCTGCGCTGCTGGCCAGTCTACTTCATGCATAATGCAGGCCAGTGAGTAACATCACTCCCGAAACATGCTGGTTCAGAGGAGTTAAATGCTTTCTAATTCATGAGGGATGGGAAATAATGGAAGTATTCACTTGTATCAGGAGGCAGGGGCTGCAGATGGGGTCTAGGATGACCCCATTGAGAAGGCAAGTCATGTTTTGTGACCTAAATTACCCACGTGACTTAAGTTTCAAAGGTATGTAATTTTTTTGTTTTTTTGTTTTTGTTCAAACGTTAGGCAAGGATACATTGTATTAGGGTTCTTCAGAGAAACACAACCAATAAGATACACACACGGGCACACACACACATGCATGAGAAACACAACCAGTAAGATACACACACGCACATGGGCACACACACACATGCTTGCGCGCGCACACACAGACACAGAGGTTGATTTTAAGAACTGGCTCACATGCTTATGGACTGACAGTTCAGGCAGGAGTTCTATCCTCTAGTCTTAAATAAGAATTTTGTCTCCAGGAAACTCAGTGCTTGCTCTTAAAGCCTTCAGCTGGCTGGATGAGGCCCACCTCTACCATCAAGGATGTCTTTTCAGTAAAGCCAGCTGATGCAGATCTTCACCACATCTGCAAAGTACCTTCACAGCAACATCTAGATTAGTATTTGATGAAATAACTGGGTTCTGCATTCTGGCCACGTTGACTTAAAACTGACCACCACATACCTGCATGCCGCCCCCGCACACATCTACGGGGGCTAAAATAGAGGGCTACTTGAACATTTTCTTGAATTACCAGGTTCATACGTGTGATGCTGCATGGATTTTCTTCCTGAAATTGGCATATAGCTTCATAGACATTTCAGGTGGGGATGGCATGTAGATAAGGGCATAGGCTCATTGACCACCTGTGTCATATGGTCTTCAAGGCTGTTTAACTGACTGACTGCCCCATGTCAGCTGATGACTGGGCTCATGCTTCATTCAAATAGCAAAGCAGGACATGTCTCAGGCCTTTGGGGCCTCTTGTAAGTGGTCAGACACAAGGGTGATGTCCTTCTATGCTACGGGTCTGCTAGAATGGGCACACAGATTCCTACGGAACTGGGGTACCCAATGTTCACACGTGTGTGGTATCACCATTGTCAAGGTTCCGCATCCCCTCCTTGGGCTGCACTGCTGGACAGTGGGTGCACGTGAAGTAGCAATACCTCTGCAATAGTAGGTGGTCAGCCCGGGGCTGGGCCAGCAGAGCGTGGGGCCCCGAGCCTGGGCTCGAGAGCTGGGCCTCAGAGCCACATGTGGGCCGGAGCAGTTGACTCAAGGTGAGACCAGTGGGCTGGCTCCAGGCCAAAAGCAGGACCAGGCTGCACCTGC
This sequence comes from Camelus bactrianus, assembly GCF_048773025.1. NCBI lineage: Eukaryota > Metazoa > Chordata > Mammalia > Artiodactyla > Camelidae > Camelus > Camelus bactrianus. The sequence goes on from NC_133539.1 coordinate 4,578,179, forward strand.
AGGTTCCCAGTGACAGGGATGGGAGGCCAGGCCTTGTCATGGACAGCACGCTTCCGACCTGTCTGCTGCATTCTCAAGTGCTAAGGCCTGAGCATCATCACAGAACTGCAACCCGGAGGCCCACAGAAGTCATCTCGGCTCCTTTCAAGGCTCTTACTTGCTTGCTGTTCCTTCATGCCAGGCCCGATTGCCTTGTACTTAAATGGTGACATTTCTGTTCAGGTTCCAGGCAGAATGGGCTAATTGATGTCTGTTAAGACTGAAAACAGAACATTAAATAGCATATTGTGGAAATAACTAATCAGAGGGTTCTACAAGCATCTGGTCACATGACAGTGGAGGAACCAGGGCCCTAAAGATGTTACATGGCAGCCCTGTGAATGCTGGTTTGAGGTTACAGGAAAAAAAAACAACAAAAAAACTTGGATTAGCTACCATCTAATGAAAGAAAGAAAAAAAAGGAGATTTGGCTTCTAAAGGCAATAACATGTGTTGACTCTGTTAGCAGCAGAAGCCATTTGGGTTCTTCCAGTGCTGTCGGGTGCTGCAGTCCCTCCCGCCTGTTTTCTCCCTGGAGCTGGTGTTTCTTCCCTTCCTGACCCCTGCCTAGTTGCAGATAGAGATGAATTTTGACAGAACCGGGAAGAGTTGTTCTATTTCCATGGCAACGTCAATTCACATTCTGCAGGTGTATGGGCGGCCACTTAGGCCACTGACTAAATGAAGGCTCCTGAAGGTTCTGTGCGTTTCGGTGCCTGGCCAAAAATAACTTGGCATGCCACCGTGCCTCCCAGCCGTGTAGAGAGAGGCATTAAACTGACTGGATGCCAACTGTCAGCTCCGTTGCCATCTTCTTGCTAAAGAGGAAGAAACAGAACTGCAAACGTTTGGGGGGAGGGGCGCCCGCCGGGGGCGGCTACATTGTTTCCATGGTCTCAGAAATCGCTGAATGGAACGTGAAATATATTCCAACTTGTTCACCCCAGGGGCACCAGATAATTTGTATTTCAGCAGAAGTATTATAATTACATAGTTTAGAGTTAGAATTAATTAGCATTGGGGGAAGTAGTGATAAAACCGAGCAGTTATTAAAAAATTAATTTTCATAGAAGTCAGTTTGGAGAGTCTTGCTTTACTTTTTGAAAGATTTTTTTTTTCTTTTTGACACTGAAGGGAGATAAAAGGATATCCCAATTCAGTGATCCCACGATCAACCTAAAATGATAACCATCCTTATCCGTGGGTGTTTGCACTGGATGGTGAAAGTCCAAATCAATGGTACAGATGCCAAGGGCTTTTCAGAATTGATCAAGAATCAGGGTGATGTTTGAGGGTTATATGTGGGGAAAAAAATGCTCATGTTCAGAAAAACGACCACATTGCCAAATACATGGGTTCATGTCAACCTTATTGACATTGGACATACCCGAGAATCACTTAATACATTACTCTAGACATGTGGGATACTTTAGTCATTAAATGCAATTTGAAGAATAATTTTTGAAGTCATTAAGCATTGTCTACACGTGTACTGTTGTGAGGCTCTCCTGGGAGCTCCCGGGCACCTGGGAATAAGAAAGACAATCTTTGCCCTCAGGAAGCTTTTACTCTTAGTTTCCTGGAGTGAGGAGTCAGAAAAGACCATTTATAGTTAAGGAAAAGTATCTTTGCCTGCGATTGGAGTTTTATGACACTACCATTTGTACATTACTAAATTCAAAGGCATTCACAGTTAAATCTTCATTTTCGAAAACTGATCAATGTTTTGTAGTATATAAATGCCTGTCCTTATTCTTAGAAGACAGTGTGGAAGTATTTAGGGGCAAAGGGGCATCAGATATACAGCTTACTTTTAAATTGTGGAACAGCAGCAAGAACAATATTATTATTGCAGATAGAAAAAGAGAAAATGATGGAGAAAAAGTGACAAATTGTTATCAAGTAGCAACGCTCAGTGAAAGCTACGCTGCAGATGAAATGATCACTTTTGTAGATGTTTCTTTGTATTTTTTCCAAAATTATAAGTTAACAATTAATGGAGTATATAGCTTTTGATAAAATGATCATTTTCAAAATTTCAGAAACAGCATTAAGAAACCATTGCTGTAGAAATGGTACTCCTTCAAAACATTTGGCACATTCAGAAAAGGCTATTTCCCATTTCAGAATATCAATAGAGACATTTCTGTTACATTCAGAGACCTAGGGAAGTGGTATACTTCTACATATAGAAGGTCTAGATTTTAATAAAGTCTGGGAACTCATTCTTTAAGGAAAAATAAAAATAAATTCTGCACACTGCCCACCTCTTCTTAAAAACACTGTTGTATGTTCTTTCCCCTCTTCCTTCCCAAACTACACACGTGCCACTGTTCTGGAATGGAGTGATCAGCTGACCCACTCAACATCTGTCCATGTCAATCAGAGCTGCTCTCTTCAGAGTCTCACGGGACAAGAATACCCAGAGTTTGATTAGCTCGTCCATAAACCTGTATTAGAGATGGTTTAATAACCACTATTACTTAGCAGATATCACACATTTCTATCACATTTACTACTACAGAAGAGAAAACAAAGAATGAAATCAGACTGCTCTCAGGTCCATCTGTGCATGCTGTTACTTTGCGCTATAAAGAAAAAAAGATCTGCTTTCATATTTAAATGAATGTCAATATTTTTTTCATCTCCTTTACACTGTTAGATATTGCCACAGAGCATTGGAATATGCACTGATACAACCTGGGTTGTCTGACTGTAGTTTACTGAAATCTCTACCTGCTTTATGCAACGTCAGGAGGGAAAACCAAGATCCAGAGGTGCTGAACTTTCTTTTGAGTAAGGAGATGGGCTCCGATTTTCTGATGTGTTAAGTTGCAGCCTGGGGCATTTTACTCATCCAGAGTTCTAACAGTGAGCTGTGTTTTAAGAGGAGTAAGTGTGATATAGTAAAATTAGTAAGACAACCTTGTTCATTTTCCCTGGGATGTTGAAGCACCGCAGGACTCCTGGCTCGGTGGGAGGAAAGGTGTTTCTGGAATTGTAAATAGAGCAGGTAGGATGGAGGTGACCCTGGCAGCTCTAAGGTAACCCTGCGGGAACATGGGGTATGGATTACCATATTCATTGGATTGTCTTTGTACTTGTCACGGTTTCTCTTAAATTATCTCAGGAAGTTTTCATTTTTTCAAAGGCGACATTTTTAAGAAAAATGTGTGACTGCTGGTTCGTGCCCAGCTGACGCCTGTCTCTGCTTACACACGTGGCCTCGGATTTCCATATGGATTCTGTACAGTCTCTCACCGCCTATTTACCCAGCAGTTTTGAGACCAAAGCCTCAGGAATTTATGAAGTGCCTTTCTGTTGCCTCTTCCAATCTGTGATTCGGTTCCTGGAGAACTGTATGACTGTTTTTGACTGTTCTTATGTTTTCTTCATTATTATATGCATTTTCTGATTTTTAAATCTGACTTCTAAATATGTTATTTTTCTTGTATTATCTCCATTTAGTTGACACCCATACACCTGTTTTAGTTCTTAAATTTTTGTTTGTTCCCGAGAGGGATTTTCATTCTCTTGACCACTGTCGTTCCTGCACTTGTGTGAACGATGTACCCGTATATCCTGGGCGTGATTTTACTCCTGTCTTGACAGGATGCCCTGACAGCAACCTCTTTTTGTTCAAGGGCAAATTACATCTCAGAGAGGTGAGTGATCTGAGTGAGAAGTTCTAACTGTTTCATTTATTATTGAGTTATAGTCAGTTTACAAGGTTGTGTCCATTTCTGGTGTACAGCACAATCCTATCATATATGAATATATATATACATATATATATATAAATATAAATTTTTCATTTTCTTTTTCACTGTAAGCTACTACAAGGTATTGAATCTGCTTCCCTGTGCTACAAAGTATAAACTTGTTTATCTGTTTCATATATACCAGTCAGTATCTGCAAATCTCAAACTCCCAGTTTATCCCTTCCCACCCTCCTCCCCGCTGGCAACCACAAGTCTGTATTCTATGTCTGTGAGTCTGTTTCTATTTTATATGTAAGTTCATTTGGCTTTTTATTTTTTTTTTAAATTTCACATATGAGTGATCTCATATGGTATCTTTCTTCTGCTTTCTGGCTTACTTCACTTAGAATGGCATTCTCCAGTAACATCCATGTTGCTGCAAATGGCATTATTTTATCATTTTTATGGATGAGTAGTATTCCATTGTATAAATTGTACCACAACTTCTTTATCTAGTCATCTGTTGATGGAAACATTTAGGTTGTTTCCATGTCTTGGCTATTGTACATAGTGCTGCTATGAACACTGGGGTGCAGGTGTCTTTCTGAATTAGAGTTCCCTCTGGATATATGCCCAGGAGTGGGATTTCTGGGTCATATGGTAAGTCTAGTCCTAGTCTTTTGAGGAATCTCCATCCTGTTTTCCACAGCAGCTGCACCAAACTGCATTCTCACCAGCAGGGTAGGAGGGTTCCCTTTTCTCCACAGCCTCTCCAGCATTTGTCATTTGTGGACTTTCGAATGATGGCCATTCTGGCTGGTGTGAGGTGACACCTCATAGTAGTTTTGATTTGCATTTCTCTGATAATTAGTGATATTGAGCATTTTTTCATGTGCCTGTTGATCATTTGTATTTCTTCCTTGGAGAATTGCTTGTTTAGGTCTTCTGCCCATTTTTGGATTGGGTTGTTTTTTTCTTATCAAGTCATGTGAGCTATTTATATAGTCTGGAAATCAAGCCCTTGCCAGTTTTAATCTTTTGCAAATATTTTGTCCCATTCCATAGGTTGTCATTTTGTTTTGCTTTTGGATGGTTTCCTTTGCTGTGCAAAAGCTTGTAAGTTTAATTAGGTCCCATTTGTTTATTTTTGCTTTTATTTCTGTTGCTTGGGTAGACTGCTGTAGGAGAACATTAATGCATGTTCTTTGTTGTGGAGAATAACACCTGTCTGCTCAGAGTGAAATTCCATAGTATTCATGGTGGGGTGGAGAGAAGAGAAGACAAAAAGACAAGGTGGGCTGAGTAAAGCAGAGGAGGATGCCAGGAAGACAGACAGACAAAAGTGAGAGAGAAAAGAAAGAGGTAGTAAGAAAAAGATAGAAGAGGGGAACATGAGAGCCCCTTTTATGCACCATTGAGGCTTGCAGTCAGAAGTTTTGGAGCAAATGGGCAAGCACTGAGGCTGCTGGAAGTATCTGTAGTCCCTTCCCTGCTGATCTCAGAGCCTTCCAGGATGCGGTTGTGCTGTTAAAAGGTCCAGCAGGGGGCACTGCCCGAGTATGAACAGGGGAGGCTAATGCGCTATTACTCCTAAAGCATGTAACTATACAGGGTGGTATGCATTCGCCAAAGATGAAACATACAGTGAGATTTAAAGATGATATGCAAAGGTACAAATTAACAAATTGATGACGATTTTCATTACTGATTAACCAAGTAGTCAGAAGTTGGTGCTTTCCTAAGAAATGTCTAATTATAGGAAACCTGAGATCTACTTGCTCTTGGCAATAGATGGACATAGAATAACGCAACTTGAAGAAAGTCTCCCACACGCTGCCCTCTCCCTTCTCCTACAGGCCTTGAAGATCATTAAATGTCTCTGTCTCTGACATTTTTGGCTCCAGAACATCGCAAGATGTCCATATTTCCAACAGCTTGAAGTCATAGCTGTAAGGTTTAGAAGGACAATGATTATGCTTGTCTACTTGCTGTTGTATCTCCAACGTGCAGTGGGGTGACTACCCTGAGCAGGTGTTAAATTGATATTTGTTAAATGGTAGAAATGAAGGGAAATAGACTCAGTTGTTCTTGTGAGTGTGAAAGAGCAGGATTCAGTCCAGGTAGAATGGACAAATTAATTTCTTCTCATTTGCGACCGTTGAATCAAGTTTAATTAGAAGGACAACACTGTTAGGTGGATTCTCTTGTCCAGACACACACACACACCTTCTTCTTGCAAAACTATACAACCTGCTTCCCTCTGTCCTCCTTCCAGAGAACGCTACTCTGTGTGCAAGTCTTTTCCTTGCAGCTGGACCTCAACTCTAGTACCTTTTAGGTCAGCTGATAATCAGAGTTGTGAGTGGCTTGTTTTGGTGGAAGTACAGGATTCTAATTTTATTCAGTGAAGAATTATAAGATAAAGAGACTCATGGGAGTTTCATTAATAATCTGATTCTGGTTTGATCCTTTGCATTTTTTTTTTGATTGAAGAGCTGTTTTCTTTGAAGAAATGGTTAATTTGCTCAACCAGAATCATGTTCTGTCTTGATTATTTTTGTTATTAAGTAACATACATTAAATTTATAATGTTTTTTTTCAGTGGGAGCTCTCATGTGTTACTCTAACCAAGAAATTCATGGAATGACCTTAATTCTTTGCCTTTGATTGTATCTATATGTGACTATATTTTTAACATCACTTTCATGAGGGCTGTTAAAAAATTTCTTTTCATTTCTTTATCTGTAAAATGGGCATGAAATTATCTGTTCTCTCTCTCCTTTCTCAAGAGTGGCTGAGAACATGGGAAAGCAATTGCTGAACTGGAAAAGCCCTATTCCACAAACAGAATTAAGCAAATTAATAGAATTTTATTATCCTCCCAATAAATGTAACTTTTATGATTAACACATATGTGCACAAAACAATTCTGACATATTTTTAAAAGGCAGGAATTTTATGGAATTTTTGAACTATAGCATAAACATGATAAACTTTTCTCAAATAAAAATTTCTTGCTTTTATTCTAATATGTAGATAAGTACAGTACTGATATCTTGAACAACTCATTATTTAAAAGTAAAGATATATTTTAATTGTCAAAAGTATTTATTAGAAGGCAACAACTGCTGATGTCTGACTACGCAACTAGACTATTAGGGATAAAAATACCAGCCCTACTGACAGGAATAAATTCTCCTCTAAATGTGATTGTCTTTGATTGAAGCATAACCAATACAGTGTTTATTTCTATGTTAGATTTATCTGTATTTATAAGTGTTTTATAGTGATCGTTTTGTTATTTATCTTGGAATGTTTGGGGGGCAGTTTTGGGATCTTTCGGAAAAAAAAATTTCCAAGCATTTCTTATGCAAGTTGCTTTGTCTTCTAGTTTTTTTTTTGCTTCACAATGCACGTATGAAATTTTTAGAGCTTTACGAGTCATTAAGGTATTGTGCTTAGGCCTTATCCTTGCTCTTTAATGTGATGCGATGCGATTCTCACACAGGATTGCCACTGGCCAGCCGCTCATTGCGGGGTCCACGTCTGTGTCAGGTCTTCCTTGTCAAGCTGCGTCCACTGCATTATTGGCATCTGCTATTGGGGTGAACGTGCCCGGGCCCCCTGGGAAATCAGGGACAGTCCCCTGCCTCTGAGTGAGATGAGCAAAGAGCACCCCCGCAAAGTCCTCTCAGTGAAGAATGGAAAATGCGGTCCCTCAGGCATCTGCATGCTGGCAGGGTCTGCCAGCGATTTCTCCAGCCTCTAGTGCAAAAGAGAAGCATCTTGGTCAAAGAGCCTTCGCTAATCAGTAGATCAGTAGGAAGTGGTGGAGAGATTTGGCATCATCTCAGGTCTTTGGGGTTCACTATCCACATGGCTTTTACATTCTGCTTACTGTTTTATTTCCTTGGAATCTGTGGCTGCAAATGACTGTGCTTTAGGAAACTGAGAGTCCAGTGAAAGCTTTCCCCTTTCCCGTGTGGCATACGACTCCACTAGAACAACATCAAAGAGGCAGAATTTGGGGGATAGAGGTGGAAACAACTTTTTCAATGAGTGCAAAGTGCAGTTGCAAGAGGAAGCAGTGAGAATTTTGTGTTTTAGACATTGGACAGCTTACCCGTGTTGGGCCCTGGTCCTGTTCTTACCATGTTCTTAGTACTCAAGATCCAAACTTTGCTTCAGAAATGCATCATTTGGCCATTATTCTTCCCATCAAAATGTTTTTCTGCATATTTAAATGCCAAACTCTTTAGTTAGCTTATTTCAATTTGATTTAAATTAACCTGTGCTTGGGATCTTTTTACCATGACCAGATTGCATTTAACAATTGGGTTTATTCTAATAATAAAAAATAGACTTTGGGGATATTTCCCCGTCTCCTTTTGAGTTGTAGGTAGCATGTTAATGTCCATTTGAAATGTGGATGAAGTGTAAATCTCAGCATATTCCATTTGACCTATTTCATTATGGATTTATTTCATTTATTTTCCAAAAGTCCCACAAGCAGTTCTTGCTTGGTTTTGCGAGTTGAACGATTTGGTAAATTGTATGGTGAATACCCACAGGTAACAGTCTCCTTCCTGTCTGATGGTGTGATGTGTATCCTGTCACACCCTTCCCTATAACCAGATTAAAGACGATCTGTTGATTTAAAGTTGTTCCACTTTAGCAAATAAAACAAAGCAAAACAAAACATTAAACTCTGCCCACTTTTTCACAACTACATTTAGCAAATACCTGTGGATTTCTGATCCCAAAGGTACAGGGATTGGTGTTTCTGTAAAGCAGCTGTATCAGGAGGCATCAGTTCACAAGTGTGTGGAAGAGAGCGAGAGGCTGAGGGACACAGAGGAAGTTGCCACATAGGTCTGCACAGAGGGCAGATCTAACCACCTCCTGTAAATGCAGCTTATTTAAAAAAGAAGAAAAGGGAAATATACATCAGAAGTGCATGAGTTAACCGCTATATCAAGACAGCAAGCACCCTGTGTGTAAATGTGTGACTACTGTTTGTCATCCATGGTTAAACGGAAGAGCTGCCTGTTTTAATGACATAAGAGACTACTTATTCTCTGAAATCAGACCCTGGCATTTAATAATGGTTGCTGTTGTTTTAACAAGGAAGGTCTATTTTCAAATCAAAGTGTCACTTCTCTCATAATATGCTTTATATTTGCGGTTAATGTTTTAGTAACAGTAAGGCAAAGTATATTTTTCCTCCTTTGATTACTACCTGATCAACATTTTCCATATTATACTTGGAGTCAATGTTTTACCAACACAATAAGGCAAAAAAGATATGTTTTCTCTTCCTAGAGAACCACCATTTCCTTTGGCCACGTCTATAAACTCGACATTTTGGTGAGCACACGAGGTTTCGGGGTGTAGAAAGGGCTCCTGACTCTTCCTAATCTGCTGCTTTCAGTCAGTAATTGATCCTCAAATACCGTGTACCACTCTGTATCCGAATGAAGCCGACTCTGAGCCTCTCAGTTTTCCCACTCCAGCGAGATGGAGCAAATAAATGGTCAAACAGCCTTGGATTCTTTCATCTTTCTTCTGTGAAGTCAGTGAGTCAGCAGCTCCCATTGGCATTTTTCATGTCTATCAGGGAAAGCCCGGGGCAGCAGGGGTTCTAGAAAATGGCCTCAAACCTTCAAACCAGGGATCTAATTAGCTGGAATACTCATTCTTTATTGCTTGTCTGAAAACCCGTGTGATAGATGTCGTCACCGTCCCCAGCGCACGCTAGCTTGGCTGTTGAGATCAGCGGTGAGGAAGTCTTGACAGTGCTCGTTTGTCTTGGAGATTAACAGAGCTGCTTATAAAACTGGTTGCATATCTTTGAATGCAAGCATGCAGTGCATTCATTACAAAGCTTTCCCAGTAAACCTTTAAGAGTCTCAAAAGAAACACAAGTTAGTTAAGAATGTTGTCTTCAATTTACACTTTACAGTGGATGATTTTGTGTCTTTTTTTTTTAATGGTTCTTGGCAGCATTTTAAACACTTTCCAGAATGAAAAAGAGCTATAGTTACTTTGCTCATTTCATAGATAGACACTTGATTAATAGAGTTGCTGGTGGAGTGTTAGAAGTCACAGGTGCTGGGATCAGCACATGCAGAGGGACTGAGTATGGGAGTCGCAGTGGGGTTTTAAGTGAGGAACACTGCGTGTCACGGTCATCAGCAACTCCCGGGGAGATCCTTCATGCCGAGCTGAGATCCCCAAAGAGTAGTTTAATTGACATGTTTGGAGCTAAAAGTTTCTGACAGCCACCTCATACCTTAGCACCACCCTGTTCACTCGGTAATGTAAGGGTTCCTGTAAATGGGGGGAGATTAGGGGACCCCCAGTGTTCATCAAGCGGAGAAAACTCAGTATAGCATTTGCCATAGAGGTGTTCTCTGGAATTCTACGAGGCAGAGGCAGCAAAAAGCAGTTGTGAAGGATTGAGAAAAGTCCGAGTGATAGAAGTTTTCTTAGAATTTACCAGATGTTTTCGCAGAATGTTATGAATGAATTATAAACAACTCTGGACTTTCCTAGCTTAATTAAACAGTAAATAAACCAGTTAAAAATAACTGGAAGGAAGTTTTATCATGTGAGAGTACTTACCTCCACGGACATGGTTCTTTTCTATTTACCTTTGCAGGATAACATGATGAAACATTGTGGTTTTAAAACTGTGCTGATTTTCTGACAATTTCTGGACTCAGCTGCCTGCCCCTAGCAGTTTGGGTCTGGACATACCCTGTGAGTGATGGTGAGTTAAGTCCATTTCCACTGGTTCCTCCAACTCTATCTTGCTGAGGTTGTCTCAGAGCTTTTCTCTTCTGTCAACTAACTATGAAACGCGTAGGCAGGTTATGGGAGACAGTGGTAGCCACGAAACCAAATCATGAACAAGGTCTTACCTTCCTTTCCACCTGGCAGAAGCCTCAGTCTTACTTTGCTCTTCTGAGTCCTGTGACACCAGAGGACCATATAACTACCCCGGGCATCTCCCACAGAGGAAAACATGAAAGCTGGTGTGACATACCATTTTCACTAGATTTTTTTTAATAATGGGATTTTTTTCTGACAATAAAAATAATATACATTTCATTTGGATAGTTTAAAACCTACAGAGAAATACGAGAAGAAAATAAAAAGCACTTATAGTTTCACTGCTTCACCCCAAGGTAATTAATCAGGCCCAATTCCAAGAGGGGAGTCCAAATTCACATAGAACACAGTGTAGAAGGCGGCCCCTGAACTTGAGCGGCTCGGGGGTCGGAACCCCCACTATCACTTGATGGTATGTGACGTTCGAGTCTTTTCCAGAACCTCTCTGGTTTTTCTTTTGCTTTACAAAATTGGTATCAAGCCAGACCGCCAGTTTAAAGCTTGCTTTGTCTTGTATACCATCATGTCGTGCCTGCTGACCATAGAATTCCACTTCAAGAATTCTGTTCACCTGGGGAAGGGCTGAGACAGGAAAAGTGCTGGGACTTGGAGAAGAAAAAAAGGAAGAATGAAGGCAGGGCTGGAGGCCTCATGTCCAGCTCAGTCCTCACAGCCACGACCACGGTTGTGACCCGAGTCCTGGGTTCCACTGGCCTGGGAGTCAGCCGCCGTCCCCAGTACAGACTTGGTACTGGATGATGAGCAAAGTCTCTTTTACGTCCCCTTCCCTCCTTCCTCCTCCTCTCCTCTCATCTTCTCTCTGCTCCTTTCCTTTTGTCTTCACTTTCTTTCCCTCACTATTCCAGTCATGGGACACGAGCTTATAAAGCTGACCAAGCGGACAGTGAGGGTGAGAAGTCTGTGTCCTGTGGGTTGGCTCTACCAGACATGCTTAAATGCTGCTAATGAGAAACTTTGGAGCTGTTACAAAATAAGCGAATAGCACCTTTCCTTTGAAAGCTTGAAAGAGAAGTCCTCCTAGTCAGTGAACTAGTGACAGCGATAAACTACCGTAGTAATCAAGGATAACCAATGCACAATAGCAAGAGATCAGTGTGCAATTCTGGGCTGAATTTTAAGTTACACAGTGAAGATGTTATCCAGCTTTTACAAAGCAAACAAACAAACAATAGCAAAAAATAGGCAGAACTAGATCTCCATCTTGGTGAGCTGAAAAATCCAAAGGAAATAGAATCCTGATTAAACCATTCAATTAAAGAGATTGATCATCAATGACTTAAAGATTGTATTAGACCTTAAAGACCTTCAATGTATTTTAATTTCAGTGATTTCTTATAGCTACCTGGAGAAGGTAACAGACTGAAAAAGTGATCTTGTGGGTAGTTTGTATCTGACAGCTCCTTGAGAGCATTGGCACCTGCTCACTGGCTTATTCTTGCTACAGCAGGAGAAACACACCTCATGTACGCATGTTAACGAGGTCTCTGATGATATCAGAAAGTGTGTGACAAAAGTAATGGAAGTTGATTTTTCAAAAATGTTTTTCCACTCTGGTCAGATGCATTAATTAGTAAGGTAGGGGGGGGAATTGCAGGCTTATGTTAATACTAATTTTTTTCTTAGTCTAAGTGTATCAGGCAGTAAATGGACACATGATGATGTAAACATCCCAGATGCAGGGGGAGCCTCTCAACTCAGGGAACAGCAGAGCGCTCTTTGAATTCAGCTCGGCAAACTCATCAGCAGTGTGGCCTTTGGCAAATCACTCTCCAGACCGTAGTTTCCTCATCTACGAAACTAACCTAATAAATCCTCTTACTGCAGAAGTTTGTAGGTAAATAAGAATTAATTAAGTAAGAATTAGCTCACCATCACTCACTCATAATTATATGCCAGTGCCTTTGTGGCTGATGCTTCGTTACAGGAAGTCCGCAGCTTCACTGTCTGGAATCAGGGGCTTTTACCCTGTTGCATGTTGCAAAGCTCTTTGGCAATCTGATGAAATCTGCAGACCCTCCCTCAGGTCAGCGCTTCTAGACGTGTAAACAAAATGCGTAGTGTTATGGACGGAGTCATTTATCAGGTGTTTACTAGTGTCTGTGGTAGACAGAGTAATGGCTCCCAAAGGTGTTCCTGTCCTAATCCCCAGATCCTGTGACTATTTTATGTGACCTGGGAAGAGGGAATTAAGGTTGCTGATCAGACGTTTCTGACATAAGGAGATTGTCCTGGGTATCTGTGAATACTGCAGTTTTGCTGAATCAAAGAATCACTTTTACTGTGAGTGATGGTCAATGTTGAACCTTTGTTAATTTAGATACTCCAGTGTGACGTTAAAATGTATTTTTAAGAGACAATTTTTCAAAGTCTCATTTCCTAGAGCCATAGAAACATAACTGAGTTGACATCTAATTGGTTAAAGTAACTGCTTTGAAATTACAACTCTTATTTCTTGGTGGCATGTTTATCGTGAGGGAAAATGTGCTAAATGTATTCAGAAGTAGAACTAGCATTTTTCAAATTCTGCTTGTTGTAAACCTCTACTTTCAATAAAAGGAGAAACATTTCAGGAAGGGTTCAAAAGTAGCCATTGCTAAATAGCCCTCATTACTCCAATGCTGGAAGACTGGCCATAGGGAGGAGTTCAGGGTCATTTGCACACATGAAGATGAGCAAAAGCCAACACAGCACTGAAGCCAGAACACAGAACACTGTCTCCAAGTACTTCTTCCAGACTAGGTCTTGAGTCTTCAGTGATAGGGAATGACCTGACTTCTTCAATAAAAATGCAGGAATACACAGTCCATGAAAATAAATCCAAGTCTTGATTCCGAAAATAAAAGATGAGTCAGATCAAGAGTGACTGAGACTTTTCCATCCCTTGCTTATCACGTCACAAATATTTAGGATCCCAAAAAAGCCTTCTTTGGAATGCAGTGCCAGCAAATGGATTTCTCCTCTCTTATGGGCAACTAGCTCAAACCTCCATTGCTTATTTTTCCTGCATATCTTAACCTGAGACTAGCCAAAGCTCTGCAAAGATAGACTCTTTAGGATTCCACAGGTCAGATATCAAGTTGAAAGTCTTAGATTGTGCAGTTGCAATGAATTTTGAGGATGAAGTAAATTGTAAATTTTGAACTTAAGGAGACCTTCATGATAGACCTTGAACCTGGCTACCATTTTTCAGAATCACTTGTTTCACTGAGTCTGGGCCAAATGGACCTGACTTATGTTAGGGTTGAATTATGTTCCCTCACCAGTTCACATGTTGAAGTCCTAACCCCCAGGACCTCAGAATGTGAACTTATTTGGAAATAGGATCATTGCAGATGTCATTAGTTACATTAAAGTGAGGCCATACTGGGGTAGGGTAGGACCCTAATCCAGAATGACTGGTGTCCTTATAAAATGGGGACATTTGGGTTCAGACACACACACACACACCCGTCAAGACTGGAGTTATGCTGCCACAAGCCAAGGAACTAGCAGACCCCGGAGAGAGGCCTAGAACAACACAGCCTTCCCTAGAGACTTCCGAGGGAGCACAGCCCTCCTGACATCTTGACCTCTGACTTCTAGCCTCCAGAACTGCTGCTTAAGCCACTCTGTTTGCAGCACTACACTGTTCCGGCATTCCTAGCACTGACATCACTCCTTTAACGTGCTCCAGACCAGTTTCATCACTCAGCCAGTTCCGACACTAGGCATATCATCCTATAAAAAGCAGGAGAGGCATGGCGTCTGGTGCAGTAGCGAATTCCAACATCTGTATTAGTCATTTTGCTTGTCTAGATCTCAAGTTTTTTCAGCTGCTAATTGAGGAGGTTTAGCTTTTCTGAAATCTTTCCAGTTGCCTGCCCCTAAGGGCAATGTAACATAAAACCCCAGAGGGTTTGGGATTTGCCCAAAGCAGCCTGATATTAGCTGAAACCATCTGTGAAAGTTGTATTAAGTCTTGAAAATTCATGTGGATTTTTATTCTTTGTCACATTATATGTGTTTGGTTTAATAACAAATAATATTTGGAATCACTTATTATTACATGACAATGAAGCTTTGGTATTATGGACTGTGCTTATACCCTGGATTCATATCCTGTCACCCAATTACCAGTACCTCTGTTTGGGAACTGTGGGGCTGCATTGCCTCTGGTCTCTTCCAGCTCTAAAATCTTGGGCTCCAAGGGCTGTGTCATCCATATATGGGTGACATCAAAGACCAGATTGTGTCTCTGTGCATGAGTGCCCAAGATGACTCTTTGTGGATGCCAAAATGCCCACTTCCAGAATAAGTTAATATAAATTAAAATACCATTTGTAGAAATATTTCACTGGGTTGTGAGAAAAATATGTCTACGTGGTATATGCAGGGGGCCAGCTCCCCACTAAGGCACTTTGATCATGAACAGTTGCTTAAGGGATCCTTTTATTGTATGTGTAAGAACTGCTGACAATCAGGAAAAATGCCTGATGTTAGATTCTGTAATCATATACCACTGCCTTCTCTGCTGAAGTAACCTGTGGCCAAGTCACTTATAAGCAGAGTCTGCTGCCCAGCCTCATGCCTGCTGTGAGGGAAGAGCTCCCATAGGGCTGCACATAGCCATTGGCCCTGCTTATCACTTGGCAGTTGGCCTCTCAACCTGGCAAGTTTCCTACTCTGTAAAACTGGGGAAAGAATCCATCATGGATCTACTGTACAGATGAAATAAGACAATGCATCTCAAATATGTTTTATAAATTCAAATACACTGTATGGATGTCGGGAATTATTATTTGGTGCATTTCTAAATAAAACCTGTAGGTGTAGCTCAGTGGTGGAGCATGTGTTTAGCATGCACAGGGTCCTGGGTTCAACTCCCAGTACCTCCATTAAAAAAATAAATAAATAAACCTAATTGCCTCCCTCCCCCAAAAAACAAAGAAAGAAAGGAAAATTTACACAAAACCAAAAGACATTGATGGGGCTACCAATGGAGCTGATACGTCTTGTGTTGAGGAAGAGTTCACTCTGTGGTGAACTTAAGCTAGGAGGATGAGACATGGAGAAGCAGATTCTCAAGGCTTCAATTCATGGAAACATTTTCAGGGAAAATAAGAGTAACTTCATGATAAGACTGAAGCTGTTTAGTGGCCTGTAGGTAGAGGGTCAACAGCTGTTAAATACACTTTTCAATACAGTGGGGTATGACCAGTCATCTCCCAAAGTATGCAGTGAGTTCGTATTGTTGAAGAACCAGCAAGACCGTCAGTGTAACTCCACAGGGTGATGCAGTGTATTAAAGGGTAAAATCAAGTGAACAACAACAGAAGGATGGGGGGGTTGGTTGCTGGTCAATATGGTTAGATACTAGGCTTTGATGTTGATAGCATCCTACTCCAATCCAATTTGAATTTAGCTACTATGGAAAAAGAAAGGAAAGATCTAGTCTCTTGATCACGTGGAGGTGACCTTAATTAATGGTCACCTGCAAAGCCCGCTGGTGAATACGGCGTGCATATCTTTAGAATAAACATGTGGTGTGATGTCCCAGGAGGGTTGGGGCTTTATGCCAATATGTTGGATGCCCTGTGTGCAGGGGACTGCTGTAGACATTAGCTATATAGTAGTAGACAAAAACAAAACACAGATATCCCCGTTCTGATGGAGGTCTCATTCCAAAGTCGGGAGATAGATAAATAATCATGTATTAGTAGCTGATGATCAATGCCCACAAGTAAAGGAAAGCAAGGTACAGGGTCAGGGAGTGATGGACAGGGCACCATTTTAAAGGAACTGGTCAGGTAAGACTGTAAAAATGAGGGAGTGAGGGTATGGAGCCGATGGAAAGGAGGGGGGGTCTAGGGAGAAGGAGGAGCAGGTGCGGGAACCCGGCTGCCACAGTTGTGCGCCTGGAAATTCAGGACTTCAGAGGAGGTCAGTGTCGCTGAAGGTGAGAAGGTAGGAAGAAGAGAAGAGAAGAGAAGAGAAGAGAAGAGAATAGAGGAGACCTGAGTGTTGGAGAGCAGGTCATGAAAAGTCCCGTGAGGACTCTGGGCTTTATTCTGAGCGAGATGGGAATCATTTAAGGAGCCGCAGAAGGCAAGTGGAAGGGGGAGGCAGACATTATCTCTGCTCTTACCTTGTATCTGCCCCTCTGTCTCCGCCCAGCCCTGGCCACGGGGCCCCTCTTCTCTCTCAGGGCTGGTGAGCTGAGGAACTGTGTTGGCTTCCTGAAAGCAGAGTTTCCAGAATGTTCATGCTTTAAACCATCCCGAAGATTACTTTTCCGTCATTCAACCCCCGCCCTGGAATCCTTTGGGGCTGTGGAACCTCAAAGGTTCTTGCTTGCTCTTCTGTTGATTTCTATAGATTCATAGGTTTCTTATCTTTAGAAGTATTCTGAAGATTCTTAAATGAGAACTCATCTTTAAAATTCACATTTCCCATTTGCACACAGAAGACACATAACAAAACTTCATTGCCTTGCAACAGAATAGTAAGCTTAATGCTCTTTTAAAAATGTATTCTCATGAGAAAAGAGGCAATTCACAGATGACCTCAGTGAGAATAAAATCAGTACATTCTCAGCGGAGAGTTTTTATATATCACAATGAATAAAAATAGAGAGTGTAATTTTTAAAAAGGGAGGACTCAAGAATTAAGTTGGAAAGGAAAGCAGAAATATGCAACTCACAGGATTAATACTAAATATAGCAACATACTTGTAGAAACTCATTGTTTGCCCTTGTCTTCTGAGACAGAAGTAATAATTTTATACAAAGAGAAAGGGTTGTCAGATTAAATTAGGACACTCAGTAACAATAAATAATGTTAGCATATTGATATCCCAAATATTGCATGGGGCATACTTACACTAAAAATTACCCATTGCTTATCAGAAATTCAGATTTAACTGGTATCCGGTATTGTTAACTAAATCTGCCAAACCTACAAAGAAGAGACTATTGACCATCATCTCTAGGCTATGAGAAGGGAGTGGTTTTTGCCGTAGCAGAGGGAGAGTGTGTTGAGTATCCCTGCATCCACCATCCTCTTTGACCTTGCCTTGTTTGTAAAGAGTGGCCTTGGCTGCACGCCTTCTACATGCTTCTCCAGGTCTACTCTCTCACCTGTCTCTGCGCTGCTCTGGGCCCCTGGAGGCTGGACACATCAATGGGCTCCATGGTTACCTGGCTTCCTGTTGGATTCAGCTCCTGGGAGGCACCAGCAGGAGACCTGAGAGCAGGAGAAGAGCTTGGTTGGGGTGTTTATTTTGTTTCACTGGCTCCTTCCTTGCCAGGTTGTGGATCCTGTCAGGCTCCCGTTAACCCTTTGGTCCTTGAGGAGATAACAGCTTTGAGCTGCTCTCGGCCCTGGACTCTGACTGCCTTTGTCCATCATCCCTTTTTAGATTCTTCTCAGAGTACTGGGCTGGAGGGCCCATCTCTTCCCCTGCTGGACCCTCGTACAGCGAGGTGTGTGATAGATATCCGGTATCAATGGTGTGATCTGTGACCAGGACAGCATGAGTTAGAAAGAAGAAAAGGCTGGAAGAGAAAACGACAGAGCTGGCGTTCTGGCTGTGCCCTTCGGATGGCGAGGTCTTGACGGGCACGTGATTGCCCATGTGAAGTGGACATCTAGTCCTGAAAGATTCCTGGAAGGATGAATGGAAGTGGGAGTCTTCATCAGCCAGAAAAAATTTAGAAAATAACCTCTATGTAAATAAGAAATGTATCACTCAAATGAATGCCTGTGTCCCCCATAAAACAAGACCATGAAGCCTATGTTTATAGAAGGTATGCATTTAAGGAGATCTCTTCAGAAAATTTAGAAATCAGAATATTTAGTAAGTGAGAGAGAAAAACTAAGTTGTCTTGTGACACGCCTTCCTGCCGTCTCAGCCCCCCCTGCTCCTCCCTCCCAGCGCTGTTGGGGGTCTCTTCTCAAAGAACGGTGCTCAGCCCTTCACCTCCAGCCCAGAAACCTGGATGATTCCTTTCTGTGCATCTAGTAGGTTTTCAAGAAGTACTTGCTAAATTTAACTGCATTTCTGCTCCTTTGACCCAGTTGTCTTAGATGTGATTGGGAGAGAAGTGACAGCAGAATAAGTTAAAATCCCTAATTATTTCTCTGAACTCTTGCAAAGATTTGGCAGACGTATTGACCGTGGCCTGTCCCACACAGTAAAGAAGACAAACACCTTGCCAGTGGGTGGCTTCTTAATTAAGACCTGGGATCTTTCACTTAAAGTTGGCCCAGATTGAAAGGTTCCAGCTGCCATCATCCAATATGCTTTGGAGATCCAGGTTTTTTGTTTCTTTTAATTTGAATATTGGAGCAAGGTGGTAGAAGGCAGGAGAGAAATGAGTGAAGAGATTGGCTGTTCTTGTCAAAACTCTTCAACCTTGATAAACGCTGTGGCTGGAATCACTTGTGTGTTGAGTTAGCTCTCCATGTCTTACATGTTGTGTTTTACATCATTGTACTAAGACCACACAGACAGATAGAATCGTTTGTTCTCAGTCCTTTATAGTTTGTAAGTATTCATACGCTTATCTCAATGTAGTCTGTTTTCTAGCTTAGGTAAATTTAGGTGATTTTACTTAATACTGAGTTAATAATCTGGTTTATTCCCAGATAATTTTTCCAGGGGTTGTTACCCGACCTCTGTGATGTATGTAAAGCTCCGGCTCTCTTACTTACTCAGGAGCGGCTGCAAGTCATGTTGCTGTAATGAGGAACTCTCTTGTGTTCTAGTTGCTCTCCCCTGGTGCATGGCTTCAGGAATTCCGTGCATTCTAGAGTTCTATTTGAGAATTACAGTAGTGTTTATTCCCATTTTAATATTTGCTACCTTTCTCATATATTGGTGATGGATACATACATAAAATATTATATATTATATGTATGTATAATCTTAAGGTGTAGTTCTTGTAGATCTGCTTACAAATTCTGAACAATGGTAGATACTTGTTCATTGATAATCTCACTGACTTATCTATCGTTTTTTCTTCCACTCTTACAGAAAATGTGTCCAAAACACCCTTATGTAAAAGAAAGAGAAGGCAAGACCCCCTGTCTTTGGACTCCCTACCCTGGGCCAGTCATTATGTTCGGTTCTTTACATGCATTACTCTGTTTAGTCTTCCCAGCAGTCTTGTAGAGCAGGTGGTGTTATCCCCAATTTCTGATGAACAGACTAAGGCTTAAGCTTTCCAAGGTCACTGAGCGAGGGACGCTAGTGTCAGAACATGCATACGAAATGGCAGTAGTGAGCCTTGTGATGATGATGGCTGACTGTCCCTGAATACCCGCTGTGAAGCAGGCACTGTGTTGAGCATTTAGGCTAGTGATAAAAAGTAAATGTAATTATTAATCCTATTTTACAAATGAAGAAACTGAGACTAAGCAAGGTTAAGTCCCAGGTCGAATTTAAGCCCAGATCTATTGACAGAGCCCATGTCTTTACCCTAGATTTTGTGGCCTTTGAGGTGTTCAACTTTTATGAGTATATTGGGAGAACCATCAAGGATATACTCCTTTGGAAATCTAATACTTCACATTTCACGACTGCAATGGTTTGAAAATTCATGGCCCTTTGACAGACCATGTTAGTCTTTCCCAATGTTAGCTGGAAATGCAAGTTAGAAATAAGCTTCTCTTTGATGACACAAAGCTATGCCAAGGCAAATGTATATACCTGATTTTTATGGAACGCAAATATCCTAATTATCTTTAAATCTGAGTTCCTTGGAACAGGAGTGCAATGTTGAATTTTTGTTGAGAGGAAAGTGACATATATAGTAAATGCTAATTGTAGAAAATTTGAAAGCGTGCTCTGAATCATTTATATTTATTCAGTCAAGGAGAATAAATTGGTTAAATGCTTGCTGGAGAATGACCAGTTGAAAGTATACCATTGAAACGATTTCTGGTGCGCTCCCATGTCAAGGGGATGATTGCCTTCTAATGAAAACATTTACTCTTACCTTCTGGCCGTGGGATGCTACACAGTCTAGGCTTTGCTGTTGTGGCTCTCTCATTTATGTTTCTGTGATGTCTTTCTGTGGGTTTCTGCTTAATCTCTGTTAAGCCATGTGAAGCCAATGGACGTGGGAGCCCTGTCCTGTGCCTGTCTGAGAGTCCTACCCTGTTCAGGTGGTGAAGGGGGCCCTTTCTGGTCTCCTGTGGCAGGGCGAGAAGGAAAGATACATCTTGCTGTTAAAAGACACATAATCAGAGGTAAGGGATCAGAAAAAGTGGAAGTCATCTGCTCTGGGGGGTGGGTGGAAAGTGAGCCTTGTGCTCAACTATTTCCTTTCTCTTATTTTTATGTACTTGGCCTTCAGTGACCTACATTACAATTCAAGGAAACACAAATCCAAAGTGAACCAGTTTCTTAATTTCAGTGGAGCTTATCTTCACCATGTATAATATATACCTAATAATATAGGCATCATAAAGTAGAATTTACTAAAATTCTGAAGCTCTGGAATGACATTCCCCTAAAATAATGAAAGAACTTGATTTATTCAAGAGAGATTTATTGAGTGCCTATGATACGCGTCACTGTTCTAGGTGTCTGGGATACTTCAGTGAACAAAACTGACAAAAATCTCCCTTAATGGGACTTCTGTTGTGGGGAGGGGTATTAAACACCATTCACATGGTGGAGAGGGTAGAGGTCAGTGGTAGAACACATGCTTAGCATGCACAAGGTCCTAGCTTCGGTGCCTAGTACCTCCATTAAAAAATTAATAAACCCAATTACCCCCCCCAAAATCTACTTAAACATCATTAATATACTAATCATGTCATATATTAGATGGTGATAAGCACTGTGGGTGAAAGAAACCTGGAAACAGGGAAAGAATAATGGTGTGTCAGGCAGCAGGTCTAAATAGGGGCTGGTGGTTGAAATGGGCCTCGCTGAGAAGGTGGCATTTGAGGAGACACACAAGGAAAGAGGTGTCTGGTGAAATGTATTTGGGGCAAGAGCTTTCCCAGCAGAGAGAAACGCAGAGGTCTTAGGGCGAGGGCCTGACTGGAGTGTTGATGAATGAGGTGGGGGGTGGAGCTGCAGGCTTCTCAGAGAGGAAACGGGGAGCCCAGGGCAGTGCTCCCCGTAGGATCTCTGTGGTGTGTGGAGACACTGCAGGAATTTCAGCAGAGGATCTGACTTCTGTTTTAGAAACTTCAGTGGCTACTGAGTTGAGAAAAGACAAGTTGAGGGGCGCGAATGATGTCTCAAGACTAGAAAGAGGGAGACCCATGTGCAGGCTTTTGCAGGAGTCACAGCAGTAAATGACCGTGTGACAGTGGGTGACAGCAGTGGAGGTACGTGGAAGGGATCCAGATCTGGATCTGTTTTGCAGGTAGAGTGAACGGAACTTGTTGGTGACCTGGATGTGAGATACGAACAAAAGAAAGCAATTAACAGTAACTCCCTGATGTTTTACATCACTACTATCAAAATGCAAAATAGATTTTTCACTAGAAGATATTTATTCTTGTAAAGAAAATTACATTCAAAATGTACACAATCCCAAGAGGATGGCAAAGAGTATGGAGCCCAGAGGACAATAAAGAAAGGAAATTAACATCGGAACCACAAGCTACCACCAGGAGTACCAGGTACCACTGGCAGTAGTTCATTCACTCCATACAACCTCCCTGTGATGTCCAGGTGGGAGGATTACTTGTGGTTTGAATTCGAAGATTCCAGGCAGAGCTCTCCAGATCCTTTTTCAGGAATTAGGTGGAAGTAACGCTAGGGCAGTCAGAGGGAGGAGGGGTCCCAGCACATCCCTGCCCTCACCCTTCTCTCACCTCCACCTGGCACTTCTGACCAGGGAGCAGAGCGTATGATGATGGGACTCAAAGTAGGAAAGGACTAAGCATTAAGATTGATGTAACGCTGCTCCACTGTATGAACATGATAAGTGGAAAATAAAAATGTCCAGACTCCAGTAGCAGATTCAGTTTTTAAAAAACGAGCTACATTTATCATGAACAGTACTCTTCTCAGCAAATCAGACAGACCTCCAAAGGTTCACATTGTGTCCTGGCTAAAACAATGTATCTTTCATCTTTATTTCCATTTCCAAAATTTAGGAAATGGAAGGTTTCTTTTTTTCCTTTGTGCATATTTTATAGCATTACTTTTTAAAAAAGGACATAGTGGCCCATGGTTTCTGACTATCAATTACACACGAGTCTAGCATAGTGTGGTAAATCTCATATAGTATTCTTTACACATAGCTGGTGAATCCCCGTGAACTTTGTTTCAAATCTCTGTGCACTCTCCTGAAAGGGTCTTTTTTTGCCTTTTGCTGGGGAAATATCTAGAATTTAAATTATGTCTGCTGAGGATGATTCTGGAAATGAAACTGAGGGAAAATAAATCATTTTATAAATCTTTGGATGAGCGTAGGAGTTAGAGCAGAGAATAGTACAATTAAGGTTTTCCTTTCTACTCTTCAGGGTACAATCAGGATGATTCTGTCTCCCTCCCAAGTTAGAGGTTTCCAGCTGTCATTCTTGAAGGGCTCTCTCTTCAGAATGGCATCCTGAGTAGGATAACTGAGGTTTACTCCCTTCTCTTTGGGGTGGGTGGCTTTCTCGAACTCTTCCTGATGTGCGTGTGTTATTCGGTGTCCATGAAGCCAGAAAAGGATAAAAAGCTTATTCCTCCCCCTCAAATGCAGAGCAGAGTCAGACTTCAGAGCTGAAGGTTTTCTTTATCCCAACTGTCAGACAGTCTGATGCTGAAAGAGAACGCTGGACATGACTGAGTCTTCCAGTGGAAGTTAATGGAGACCAAAGACAGTCCTCCTGTGTCCCCAGCATGGGGAGGAGCTGTGACCTCCACCGAGATGTCTCAGACCCTTTGGCTCCATTTCAGCTGCCTCACCTCTCCATGTGGAAACAGGAGGGCTGGCGGGAGGGAGGGCTTTGCCGTGGGTGCTGGGACTCACACTGCATTTGTGTGTGTCTACTACAGCCCGCCAGCCACTGCTGCCATTCTAGGTGCGGAGGATGGAGAGGCGAATGCCCTTATGGAGTTCTGGATAAGTTCACGGAGAGCTGAAGCATCAACAGAAAGGTTTTGATTAATCAAGAGCCTTAATTCAAAGTCTGGTTCCTGGACCAGCAGCCTCAACATCGCCTGGGGGCTTGTTAGAAAAGGTGGAAACCTCTGCCCCACCCCAGACTTCCTGAATCAGTCTGTTTAACAAGTGCCTAGGGGATGCAAATGGAATGTGTATTAGGGTTTAAGAAGCACTGGTTCAGACTGCCCACCAACTAGAACTCATGAATTTGACTATGGTTTACTGGCAATAGCCTCTCCGCTCACTCCAACTCTGCTGCCTCTCCCATGCTCCTTAACTCAGGGAACAGCAAACCATCCACTAGTCCCAGGGCCAAACACCTGGCCAGCTTTCAGGAAGCCCCTCACAGCAGCTCTGCCGTTTCTCTCTAGAAGCTGCCTGTCTTCACTCCACCGCCCTGCTTCTCTCTCTCAGATCTCCAGCCTTCTCATGGCTTCTTTGCCTTCACCCTGGCTCCCTTCCAGTGGATTCCCTACCCCACAGTCATGCTGATTTTGCTAAAATTCCAATCTGTTCATGTTATCTCCCTGCTGAAAAGGCTGGAGCGGCTCCCCATGGATCTCGGGGTAAGTCCACTCTGCTTGGTGTGGCATCCCGTCGCGAGGCATGCGGTTCCAGTTGGCCCCTCCAGCGACTCCCAAGTCGATTTGAGAAAGGACAGCAGTGCCCTTTACCTGGTGAAGTCTTAACAGCTGCTGATATGCATACCCCTATCTGTAAACAGAGAGAGATGGAGAGAGGGAAGGAAGGAGGAGAGGGAGTGAGAGGAGGAAGGAGACCTCCTCCTTCTGCAGACTGTTCAGCTGGCTCATCGGAAGTTCAGAACCAGGAACTAAATAAAAGACCCATGAAGGTTGAATTTGAAAGGACTGAGCCTTTGAGCGAAGGATCCTCCACTTCAGGCTCAGGAGAGCTCATCACAGTCTTATACTCTTCTTTTGGTGTGTCTCTTACCTCAATACCTGATGCTCCCAGCCTCCTAGAAACAGAAAGCAGGATGAGCCGGTGGCTGAAGCCAGCACTGATGCCTCCACACCAGGGGCCAGGTCAGGCACTGAGGATGGAGAGAAATCCTATAAAGAGCCAAGCAGGAGCTCAGAGGAGCCCACAGGGTGCAGCTGCCCCACAGACACCCCCCTGATGTGAGCTTACTTCCAGCACTGTTTGATGTCTGGTGTGGATCACAGGATGCAGGCTGATGCCCTTCAGGGGACGCGGGAAACCGGAAAGGAAGTGCTGCCCGGCCCCCTGGAATACCGGTTTACTCCACAGAAATTCGAAGTGTTAGTTTTAATGGTAAAATGCTGCTGTAACGTGAGCTAGGATACAAGATCTGTGTGCGTTTCAAGGCGAAAAGACGAAGTTTAAAATAATCTTGCACAGTTGTGGGCCCCTTCACGCTACGATCCTAGACCCCAGAAAAAAGCCAGGTAACCATGGCAGGCTTATGTCAGTAGTGTTCTGGGGAATTTGTGTGTCGCGCTTGGTGTCACACCAGACAGAGGAGGGACAAGAGCTGTTAGGAGCTGACACACCCAGCAGGAAACCAGAGCAAAGAGCAACAAGTTGGATTATGGGATTTTGTTTTTTGTTGGAAGTAAAATCGTAATTCTCATGCAAACACAAAGTGAACCAAAGTCAAAAATTTTACTTAACTCATTTATTAATGAGGGAACGATGGGTAAGCTGTTACAGCTGATTCAGCTGAGTGTTTAATTTACTGGGGGGTTTGTATTGTCTACTGGACAGAATCTATTTGCATCACCGTGAGCGGGAGTCCTTTGCATTGTTATAGGCAGGAAATGTTTGCATTGCTCTGTGTTTTCTATCAGTTAACTTCTGTCTGCGGAGTTGTAAAAAGCCTAGTGAAGGACAAGCAAAAGTCAAGACAGCCCGGGTGGTGAGCTAAATAAGCACGCACAATGCCCACTGAATCACTTTTTGCCCATTTCAATCTTTTACAATTTTTCCTGACATCATACTTAAAATGGTGAAATATTGGACTTAACCCCAACTCGTAATCTTCGCAATCTTTAGAGTCGGACTTTGTTCACAGGTGGGGAGACGTCTGAAGGTTAGAAGGGCTTGGGTGGAGTTGGGACATCCTTGAAAGCAAGAACTGCACCTAGATTTTCATCCAGCAGGACCCCACTACTCCATGGAATGAATAATTCATAAATATTGGCCAATAGTGGAAATATGGAGGCTAAAATAGCTAAATTCCTAAAAATGTTTAAAGTGCTCACTCGGTGGCGTGGTAGGAAATGAAGTGATTAACTATCCGATGTTTAAACTTCCATTTGATTTTGAAAGAAGCACAATCATGGAACTCTTCTCCACAGAAAGTTTTACCAATTCCCAAGAGATATCTATATACTGGGCAGCCCAGGTGTGTTTCCACTCTGCTGTTAACATGATCAGGAAACCAGGGACATACTCTCCTGCCTGACCCAGAGATGCGACTCTTTAAATGGAAAATAGCCATCTAGGTTTCTTCATGGACATTCATAGTTGTTAAATGAATTATATAAAACATGCCTGATTAGCAGCTTAAACAGATTTATTGTATATGTTTAATTATAATTTGCCTCTATTCTATGGGAAAACAGCAGATATTATTAAAGAGAAATTTTTCATAGTTATTTAACTGAAGATACCATGCCATGTCATTCCATTCAATAAAACTGCCAAGAAAAATTCCCATCACAGTTCTTGTCAAAGTGTTTAGCCCAATGGCATTAAAACCAAGCCGACTTAATCCTTAAATCAATTCATTGCCCGTCTAGCTTGATTTTCTCTTCAAATAAAAAAAAACTATAATGATATTTTAAATGATTAAAACCATATTTATCCATAACGGGATCTCAATAAATGTTTACTCTTTCCTCCTTATTTTGAAAATAGAATCAAAATTAAATCAAAATAAAATCTCAGACTAGTGAAATGCTTTTGAAAAATTTTAAATAGATATTTGCTATTGTCTAAGTAACACAAAATCAGTAGAAATCTGTGCTTTGGGTGCATATAATACGTACATGCATGTTTGCTTTCCCACAAACTGCATTTCATTATACATTTCTAACTAGAAATTAAGAAGAATCATTTGTGCTTTTTTAAAATGAGTCACGAGTAATTCATTGTTAAATTTTATGAGCGGTCTTTCACTGACACAGTCAATCAGTATATGAAAAGCGAGTCAGATGTATTTCTGAAAGTAATTACATGGGTGGTGCAGGCACTCTACCTTAATTGCATTTGCACAGTTAGGCAGGCAGTGTATCATGAGGCTCCCTGATAGCATTCTGTGTGTTATCACCTTATTTCAAGCACAGTCTGTTGGAAATAAGCCACTCTGGGTCTCCCCTCTCCTCTATTTCACACCTAGGAGGGTGAAGAGGCAGATTGCTGAGAGTTGTAAGTTGTTTTGCTGAAATTCTCTGGTAAAAAACACAGGGGCCTCACATATAATATAAACAAAGGGAATCAAAAATTGCAGAATCCAAGCATTTATTGCCCTCCCCTGTCAGGGCCCAGCCTCTGGGAACATAGGTTACTTTTTGCTCTATTTCTTTCTGAAATAGGTCCAGAAAATGGGAAAAGTCATGATTGCTCTGGTCTTGATTCTCAAATCCAACAAAGTTTTCTTTAGTCCATTTTTAAAAACCTGAAATTGTTTTGAATGATGCCTAGGCCATAGTGAGGAAAAATTCTGAGAAATTCTCTACTTTTAAGTTTAAAAAAAAAAAGTTGAGCCTAGAGAAGACAAGGGGGAAAAGTAAAGCATGAAATATCTACATGTGGCAAAAATAATCATAGTTATTAGTTTGGGGGCTAGGCATGTGTTTTAAATGTGTTCAAAGAAAACATGTCCAGTTTAGTTTTGTTACTCTTGCTATAAAGGCAAAAATTAAGCACGCACTGGAGAAGGTCTCCATAGAGTGGGTAAGTATACAGCAGTCATGTTTGCAGTGCTGGTTAGCAAGGCCATAGTATATAATCATGAAATATAGGGAAGAAATCTAATTGTGCCAGTAAAGAGGCTAGAATGGTCTTCATTTCCATTGTAAGAATCCCCACAAAAGGGTGGTGTTGCAGTTTTCAGATATGAATAAATGAGAGACAAGCTCACAGGGAGGAGAGAGACCACACTTGTTCTTCGTATCAGAATTGTGTTGCTCCACCATAATATAGTGACTTCAGCAACTTCTGAGTTTTCTTGTTTTACCCTCAGCTGGGAACCACAGGTGGACTCTGTAGGGTGAGGGGAACAGCCTTGTATCAACAGCCAGTGCGGTGGTCTCCTGTTCCTGCTCTGTCCTTCATTCGCCTGTAGTCCCATGAAGTTGTTCTGTCCCTCACTCAGCTGCCTCCTGCCTTCAGGAGTGTCTGATACCTATCCAGTCAGCCTCTCAGAGGGAGTAGTTAGTTATGTGACCCCAAACCCGAATTCTAATGAAGTGCCCAGGCTACATGTGAGTTTGGACAGTGCTTTTATTGTCATAATTTACTGTTTGCACTAGTGAATGTGGCAGGCTTTATTGTACATTTAAAAAAAATAGAAGGAAATTATACTTTGGTAGCATTGTTGATTATCTTTTGAATGACATTGGTCTTGAGTACATTTCATATTCCTGAGCAAGGCTTTCCTTCACTCCTATGAACTTTCTACAATAAGTGGCTTCTGTTGCATGGACTGCTGTGGGAGGAGCTAAAAGTGAATAGCTTTATTTTAACAGCTTTAAAATCAATTTTTTCCTAGATGAATGACATTGTTAAATCTTTTCCAAAACAATATATTTGGTAGATCTACTAAAATGTTTTCCAATTGCACATAGAGAAAATATATAGATACTAGTATCTAAGCGTGTCTTTTGTCCTTAACCCCATATTATAATTTAAGTTACCTGAAGTCTTAAGTGGGGATTAATAATGGCCTTCCTAGCATATATATTTATATATATTCTTGCTTTAACATTCTGCTCTCAAAATGTAAGGCACATCATCCTGTAATAGTAACTCAGTCTAGTGCTGGGCCCTAAGTTCGTACCTTTCTGCAACAGTAGAACCAAATTTCTACCGTCAAAATCATATACATT
This sequence comes from Camelus bactrianus, assembly GCF_048773025.1. Classification (NCBI taxonomy): domain Eukaryota; kingdom Metazoa; phylum Chordata; class Mammalia; order Artiodactyla; family Camelidae; genus Camelus; species Camelus bactrianus. The sequence continues at coordinate 4,607,030 of NC_133539.1, forward strand.
CCATATTCAGACATTTTTGTAATTGAAGTATAGTTGATTTACAATATTGTGTTAATTTCTGGTGTATAGCAAAGTGATTCAGTTATACACACACATATATATTCTTTTTCAGGTTCTTTTCTATTATAGGTTATTGTAAGATATTAAATACAGTTCCCTGTGCTATACAGTAAATCCTTATTTATTTTATATATAGTAGTGTGTGTCTGTTAATCCCATACTCCAATTTATCCCCCCTACATTTTCCCTTTGGTAACTGTAAGTTTGTTTTCTATGTCTGTGAGCCTATTTCTATTTTGTAAATAAGTTCATTTATATTATTTTCTAGATTCCACATATAAGTTATACCATATAATATTTGTCTTTCTCTCTTTGCCATACTTTACTTAATATGATAATCTCTAGGGCCAACCATGTTGCTGCAAATGGCATTATTGCCTTCTTTTTATGGCTGAGTAGTATTCCATTGTATAAGTATACCACAACTCTTTATCCATTCATCTGTTGATGGGCATTTGGTTACTTCCATGTCTTGACTATTGTAAATAATGCTTCTATGAACATTGGGGTATAGATATGTTTTAATTTGGAATGTATATGAGAAATAAATAATTTCTACAATGGTTTAAAATTCATCTCGACCATGTCTCAGGTGCTTAGGAAACCAAGTCTATGATGTTCTAAAAATCTTCTCAATTTGTCATGCACAGAATTTGATGTAATGTGTATGAGTCTGCGAACAGCCTGTATCAGTCTCTGACATGCTATTTGTTCACACAACATTCAGTTTTGCTAAGTTATACAAACAGCATGGTAATGGGAGTCTGATTTTATTTTTGTCATAGCTCACACACGTTGCTATCATTTACCTGATAACAAAAGACCGTTACATTTGTGTCTGTGTGTGTTCACACGTGTATGGAAATGAAACATGAAATATTTGCCACCTATTTCTCTCTACGGCTAGATACAAAGTTATACACTTACAAGAAAATGTATTTATGACATCCCATGTAGAGAATCCCTCTAGGACTAAGGAATTAACCACAACAGGAAACCCAGATGAGTGATATACGACCACGCCTCCGTTTGTATTTTGATAGCGGTTCATGTGTTTCCTGGAGCAGAAACAGGAGCGTGGGCTTCAGAGGACAGGGAGAGCTGGGTGTGGAGCTTCGTGATCTCAGTCAGGTTACTCTTAGTGCGAGTCTCTGGTTTCATAGTGGATAATGGGGGCCAGGAGTAGAACCTGCAGGATTACTGAGAAGATGAAGTGCCTTGCTGCCTGGCACAGAGAAGCTCCCGTTATTAGTTATGTTGTTGTAGATGCTGTAGTTGGTCATTGTCGTTGTTGTGATGGTAGTATTAGTGACAGTCAGTTAGATATATAATTTTTTGTTCATCTGAAATTGCAAGTCTTCCCTCTTGTCAAGAATTGATTTTTTAGGGTTCTCTATAGGTTTTGAAAATTACATGTAACCAAGAAATGGTCATAACTTCAGTATAACATAACATTTTTGTAATTTACTGCTTTACTTGGCATATAAAAAGTAAGTATGAACAACCACTGTGGAAAACTGTCAGTATCTTATAAAGCTGATCATATACCTGCCCAGTGACAAAGCCATTCCATACCGAGGTACATCCCCAACAGAAATAGTCACCTTTGTTCACAATACACGGGTGCAGCACTCTTTATAAGAGCCCCAAACAGGAAGCCACCCACATACCCCAAACAGCTAACTGGAGAGGTAAACTGAGGTATGTTCACACTCATCTAACACCACAAGGAGATGGGAATGAAAGTCCAGCAGCCACACATAACACGGGTGAATCTCACAAAAGCAACGTTGAGTGAACGGAGCCAGACACGGAAAGATACGTACCGTGTGGTTCTGTTTTCATGAAGTTCAGAAACAGGCAAAAGCAACCTGTGCTGTTAGAAGTTAGAGTGTGGATGACTCTGGACGTTAGGGGGAGGGGGCACTCAGGGGTGCTGGCCATTTATTGCTTCTTGATCTGCTCATTGCTTCCTTGGTATGGTATGGGGCTGGTGGGTGAAAATCTAATTGAACTATTCACTTAAAATAAATGTACTCTTCTCTAAGTGTCTTATACTTTACTAGCAAGTTTTTAAAAAGTAATACAAAAAAAGGTCAGTGCTTGAAATGTTTCATTTTTGTCTTTTAAAACATAGAAAACAATTTTAACAATTTAAATGGAAATATATGCTTGGATTTGAAATTAAACATATAATTTTGATATCATTCTAAAATAATAATAAATTTGGGCTCAGATTTAAAGCATACCTCTCAATGTTGATGGACACTATATGTAATTGAGCACATCAGTTACTGTGGGTTAGCATTTCCTTGCAAAACAGAAAAAAAGTGAAACGTTATGTTTAGAATGCTCTTCTAATTGGTGGGTTCATCAGAGAGGATGTAAGTACATATGGTGGAAATAATTACAGGTGATTCATAAGCATCAATGGGAATTAAACATTCACTTGGAACTCTAGTGCTGAACATTAGAGAAATTACAAAGTTCTACTATAGAAAAGGCTAGCAGATAAACACTGTCAGCCATTTTTGTTTTACTTCATTTTTTAAGGATAGGATTTCTTCTTTATCCCATTCCTTTTTTTTTTTTTTTTTGGTTCTTACCTTTCATTAGATCAAGTTTGAGTCTTCTATGTGGATAGAGAACTGTTTTTATTTTTCGAGGATATTCAGTGAAAAGGGATTATTCTCATATTCCTCTTAATTTATGAGTATTGTGTCAGTGAGGCTCAAACTGACGTATTTGGGAAATTTGTTGGTAAATTATAATGCATTTTGTGCCTTTCCTCACTGAGATCATAAATGCATACGGCCTAGCTTCAGTCATCATTAAACACTTTTAAAGAAGTTCTAGAACTTTTGTTTTCTTCTCTAGCTCTTCCACGTATCCCAATTTTATGCAATGAAAATGTGTTACTTTGTAATTTAAACTTGGAGATAAATATGTTTTAGAAATAAATAAATAAACAGTATTTTTATGAGGTCTAGAGTTGTCAAAACAATAGTCACTGGACTAAGGTGAGGGAATAAACCTCACTTCTCCCTCCCAGCTTCCCCTCAAGTTTGTTTCTCAGTTCATGGTCAACTGCATTGATCATATTGATTTGACCTCCATAAACACACTCAAAATCTCTTTGGTTGGTTCCTTAAGACCACAGACACTTTATCTGATTAAGTTGTTAGCAAACTCTACTTTAAACTCTACATTTTATAAATATTTGTGATCATTATCACTGTCATCATCATCACCATCAATATGATCATTATTAATTGATTACTATGTGACAGGCATTTAGCTGTGCCTTTTGCATCCATTATCTAAGTATTTGAACCTTATAACATCAATGGGTGATACTAGCCCCATCTTGCAGAAGAAGAAACCAAGTCTCAGGATAGTTAAAGTTAAGGAATTGTCCAGGGGCACATCAGCAATGAATAGTTGAGGTGAAGTTCAAACTCAGAGTGAACTGGCTTTCCTCACGCTGTGTTGCTTCCCTAAAATTATCAGTGTACCTTGACTAAATGTCTTTAAACAGAGATGCCTCAGTAGAGATACTAGGACGTTTCACGTAAACTTCCTCCCGTGAGAAACCTCTCCCATGAGGTTTCTGGTCCAGCCTGTGAGTGAAGCAGCATTTACACAAAGATGAAACATGATGTGGAATAAAGTAGCCTAGAGTGTTGGGTAATTAATAACTTAAAAATAGTTTTGAGTCCCCTACAAAATCAAGAATGAAATGAAAGGCCAAGGAAACTCGAAACTATCCAAGCTGAACAGGCTGGCAGTTTTACACTCAAAGGTGTGCACATTTATTAAGGAACATGTTGATAATACAACTGAGAGTAACACAATACAAAAAATAACTAAACTGGGATGAAGGTGTCAGAAAGAGCCCCTGACTCCAGCCTACAATCATGAGACAGACGGGCCCAACCCCATTCCGGGAGAAGCCTCCCCACCACGTGTGATCACGGGTTCTACAGAAGGAGCCATGCGGGTCCAGTTACCTTGGAAGTTAGGATATGCCACCCTCATGTCCTTCTGAAGGGCACCCATCTAAATATTAAGACCTAAATCAAAGCAATTTGAAGTCTTAAACAGAGAATGAACTCAGGGGAGCCCCAGAAGAGCTGAGTGAAGTGCTCATGCCCTAGGAAATGAAAGCTTGTCAGTAATTGTGAATGGCCGGCTGACGGATGGGGGCGCCCCCCTGCTGGAGACGCTTCGGAGAGTCAAGTGCTCTTCAGCATCCAGGACTGAGGATAGGAGAGGTGACAGAAGCCGTGTTCTTGTTTGGGATGACGGGCATTATTTTTTTTTTTTTTTTGTAGAGATGCAAATCTTCAGATGCCCCTGAGAGCCTGCAGAACCACTCTGAAGGTTGTTGGCCTGGGTCCTGCTGCTTCACCTGCTCTGGGTGTCTGCAGGGGCCAGGCTTCTGATGGTCTCCTTGTAGGGACCCTCAGAGGGTCAAGAAGATGTCAAGAACAGCGTTTCCCTTTGTCTCTAATGGACTTGGACCCCCCTTCCCCCATGCACACGCATACACAAACACACATGCACACTGACTCTGCCTGCACAAGCCTTAAGGTCATCATTATTTATTATGTCTAGGGGAACGCGGCCATCCCCAGTGACAACCATGATTAATGATAATGTGCAAACCTGAGGTAATTTGCTGACATATTAGATCTTTGTGAGGCACCAGGATGGAAGCAGCATTTTTCAAACTCTGCTCTGCTGGAGGGCAGCGCTGGCTCCAGGAGGAGGGGGAGGGCCGCAGCTCCCGGTGGGTGCTGCTCCATTAGCTATTTTCTGTGTTTATCTGTTTATAATTCTTGTTAATATTTTGGATGAAGACAAGTAAGTGTTGTCTATAAAAAAAAATAGGTAGAAAACAATTGGATGGAATTGTATATGTTGAAAGGAGCATGCCAGGGGAGTTCTTGGACCATTTTCTGGAATCTTCTAGACTCGTCTGTGTGTGTTTTTATTTTCAGTCATCTGTATTTGTTTGCTAGGGCTGCCATAACAAAGTACCGTGGACTGGGAGCCCAAACAACAGACACTTCCTTTTTTACCAGTTCTGGAATCCAGAAGTCCAAAATCCGGGTGCTGGCAGGGCTGATTTCTTCGAGGCTATGTTTCTCCTTGGCTTGTGGGCGGCTGTCTCCTCCCTGTATCCTCATGTAGTCTTCCCTCTGTGTGGGTCTGTGTCCTGATCTCTTCTTACAAGGGCACCTGTCATTAGATTAGGGCCCACCCTCATGGCTTTAAAGAGGTAAGCCCTTTAAAGATCTCACATCCAAATCCAATCACACTCTGAAGTACTGGGAGTTAGGACTTCAACATAAGATTTGCAGGGACACAGTTTAGTCCATCATCTAAAAAGTTGTGCATGCACATTCTGCATCACAGAGAATCTCTGTGACTTACATTATAAAGGCCACAGCCCCATTTCAGAGCCCTCATTTATGGTCGTATTTCACCTTCCAGCAGGTGGAAAGCACAGCTGCCTTCAGGTTGGCCTGTTTCATTGTCGGTGGCTTCTTCTGCGCCCTCCCCTTTCTTTAGTTCCTGCTTATCTCAGTGGTAGGTCCTCAACAGGCTTCACAGAGAATTCCAGTATTTGTCTCCTTCAAATTGCATGTTTGATATATCCTTGATCATCTGTAGGTCCGAAAAGACTGTGCCACTCTTCCATGCGTGCAGGTCATCCTGTCTTTCTATTTCAGTCTGGCTGATAAATTCCCAACCATTAACTGAGATAAGGTAGTGGTTCTTGCCAGCAGGGTAAACCGAGTTACAGTGTCTGCTTTTTTAGCAAGGTCTCTGCCAGTTGGATGAACTGTCCCTTTATTCCCCCAAAGTGACATGGGTGCATCTGCTCAAATAAATTTGTGCTGCATATGGACTGTCTTGTTTGCTGGAAAATAGGTTCATCCTTCATTGAGAGGGCCGACCCATATGACCTTTATAACAAAAATATCAAGTGCGCCACTGCGTTTGTGCCAATGAGCTTGGGAGGCCATGCTTTCCCTTCTGGTCTCCCGCATCACGGTGGTACACGGTAGCTGCGCCCAGTTTCTGCAGTGGGCGTGCAGATCAGGGGAGAGGAAGCCTTCTGGAGGGAATAGGACAGGAGACACATCGTGAACTTGTTTTGAGATATAAGTACTAGTGATTCTTTTTTTTAACCAAAAAAACCTTTTAACGTACAAAGATAAAAAATAAACCACCCACTCTGAAACAAATCCACACAGAAAACAGAGTGAATGAACTATTCTTGTATTTGACTTTGAACTATCTACAATATCATCTTAACTCTCCGAGTTCCCTAATAATTGAAAAGTCAGGATAAAATGATTTCAAAGTGAAGTTTACCATTCTCTCTCTCTCTCTCTCCCTCCCTCTCTCTCTCTCTTTCGTTTAGGAAACAATATAGCCAATGTAACAAGATGCCTGTGTATCTCCAGTCAACTAAAACAAATTTATGAAAATTAGGACTGGTATACTGGTAGATTAAAAGATGATTATTTCCCAAAAGTTATCTTTAGTTTAAAATACGGAATACTTCAGGGTAACTTCAAATAGCTCTTCATGATGATTCAAACTGTGATTCAATATGAAAAAATTCTTTGCACCCATCTCCTGAGGAACATATGTTTTGGGATGTGATGTAAGCTTCTGTTCTAAATTTAAAAACTGAAGGGTGACATGTCCTCACTCCCATATTTATGCACAGACACAACGTTTCTTTCTCATTCTAAATGACATAATAGAACTAAAAGTGGCCACAATGAGACTTAAGGGTCAGAAAAATGAGCTCCAGACCAGCTTTGTCACCAGACAAGTGACGAGGCGCTTGGACAGTCTCTTTGCTCCTCTGAGCTTTCCCTCCTGGTAAAACAGTGGAGCAGAACTTCTCCCTCTAAGCCCGGATCTGATGTGATCACAGCTTCGTGGGGTGTGGAGCCGGGTTACCTGAATCAAGGGCTGGCTCCATGGCTTCTCAGCCATGTGCCCTTGGGCAGGTGGTTTTTGCATCCTCTGTTCTCAGTTTCTCCATCAATAAAGCAAGGAAAATAACATCCTGCCGATCAGGTTGCTGTGGAGGATTAAGTGATTTCATCCCTGCAAAGCACTTAGCACAGAGTCAGGGCCCTAGAACCACTCCATGCACAGCTAGTTGCTGTTACTGTTTTAAAAACACTGGGTTAAAAACCAGTGTGGGTCTAAGGCCACCACCTGGCTGTAAAATGAGGGCGGGTCCAAAACGGCCCTGACTCTGTAGTCGGTTGGTCCCTGCCTGCTGCGTAAAGCGATTGACGTGAGCTTGTTTCTCTGGCTTGAGAACAGCCCGCTTTTCTCTGCGTGTGAGGTTAAGAACCTGAGAAGTAAAATCTTGCTGGAGTAGAAGGGGTAACTTGCTCCTAACTGGTCAGAGTTCACGTTGCTTACGCTAAATCCCTGAAAAGAAAGTCTCCAGGTGCAGAGCTTTACCAGGTACATGCCACCCTCTCTGGCACATTAAAGGGAGAAAATACCAGAAAGGAAGTGGGTAGATACAACTGAATATGACAACTAGAGTGTAGACCAGGAGGACCGTAAAATACCCGTAATGAAAGTAAAGTTGCTGAACAAAACCGAAGTAACTCCTAGCACTGCATCTTGCACCTGTGGCTCCCAAAGCTGCTGGTTTCAGGCTGTGACTCCCTTGTTACCCTTGAATTAGTCATATTAACTAAAAAAACACAACTTTAAGCTTCATGACTAAGAATAACTTCAGGTCTGAGTTCAAAATATGAACAGTCAGGAAGGACAGATGGGAGACTGAGCTACGTGTTACTTTGCAGTTGGTCCTGCTGGAGACGGGGTGGCATAAAGCTCTTGAATCACCTTCAACAAGCACATCTTGCCCAGGTGAGGAAAGCACTGAACAGGACAGGTGGCTTTGTTGTGACACTGTTGTAAGCCTACCCCCAGCATAAATTGCAAGATTCAAGGCTCTTGGATACTCTGTTTCCATGGCTTTGTCCTGTAAAGCAGAAACATTAAATTAATGGCCTAATAGAGTTCTTGGTTTTAGTCATATTTACTGAATTTTCATTGGTTACAAAGCTCTTTGAACTGTATTGAGCTACAGAACATTTCCTTTTGTGGCCAAACCTGAAATAAACAAAACATATAACTGCATTACTTTGTATGAATTATCACATTTATATTAATTATGTAATTTTTGGTAAAAGACAAAAGATAGATGTACAGCAAACAGGAATGATATTAAAAAGTGAGAGACCCTATAATCCTGTGCCCCAGAGATGAACCGTTTAAGCGTGTTGAAGTAGCCTTACTTAGGTTTTCTCCCATGATAATATGTAAGGTTACATTTTTTCCCCTACTGAACCTATTAAAACACTTTTGCACAAAGTACCTTTGCTTCATTGGACTTTTTAAATCAAACATTATATGTAAATAATTTGAATGTCATATCATTATAAAGAATTTATAGGAGGGAGGCTATAGCTCAGTTGTAGAACATATGCCTAGTAAGCATGAGGTCCTGGGTTCAATCCCCAGCGCCTCCATTAAAAAATCTTAATTACCTCCCCCCGGGGGGAAAAAGTATACAGGGCTGTATGTCAATTATATCTCAATAAAACTGGAAGGAAAAAAAATTAAAGAAAAAAAGAATTTGTAATAACGTTCCCCAACTTCCCTCCATAAAGGCAATCACTTTCATTGTTTTTACTAGTCTTTTTGGTATTTACTTTGATTTATGTATCAACTGACTTCATGTTATGATAGACGAGAAATTTAGTCACATACCCCGTATCACCATGCTCCTAGTATTTCTCAGTTTTTAGTCATATCCATTATAACCATGTAAATAAGTATTAACTGCTGAGACAGGTAGTATACTATGATTGCATTTCCCCTTTTTTGCTTTAAACAGCTAAGACTTCCACAGTGCACAGCCCAGAACAGTTTTCTGCATGGCCAGGTGTGTCAGGGAATTTATCAGTTCCAGTTTGTTTTCCCGGCAAAGGGCTTCCTCAGCCCCTCCGCTCGCTGCCAGTCTGAAGTGGCCGCTGCCTCCCCGCCTCCTGGCGGGGCCTCCGCCCCGTCCTGTGACCCTCAGGTGTCCGTGCACTTGTCCCTGTTGTTAGATGTTAGATTTTCTGTATCTCCCTCTGGGTTATCTTTCTCTCTCCTCCATCTGGTCACTTCCCCTGTTGTTAGATGTTAGATTTTCTGTATCTCCCTCTGGGTTATCTTTCTCTCTCCTCCATCTGGTCACTTCCAAGAAAGGGTGCATGGGAAGTACATTTTTAAGAACTTAAGTTTGGTAAAAGAATTTAATAAATCTGAAAATAATTCTTCTCTCAGAAACTTAAAATCATTTCATATGAAATAATTTTTTCATTGCTTATTAGACCCCAAGGTTGTTGCCATTTCATTTCCTGATCTTTGGTAGTAAACACACTTTTATTTTTTCTCCTTGGAAATATCCAGGCCTTTCTCTTAATCCCTGACATCCCGTAATGTTATGAGGATGACTCCAGCTGTAGGTCTTGCTTCATTCACTACACTGGACGTTAAGTGACCACCACGGTGCAAACATTCCTGACCCTCAAGGCGGGGCAGTTCCCTCTTAGCACTTCTTGGACAATCCCCCTCCCCAGCAATTTCCAGCCTTCTTCCCTGCTGGGACTCCATTGTTTGCTCATATTTTAAATCTTTATTCTTTAATTCTCCAAATCTTGTCTTTTTTGCTTGACAGTCCAGAAAATTTCTTCAGCTTTTTCTTCTTGTCTTCATATTAACTTTCTAAAATATTCTACATCTTAATTAATTAATTAGTTTTTATTTTTCTCTTTTTTTGTTGAAGTATAGTCAGTTTACAGTGTGGTGTCAATTTCCGGTGTACAGCATAATAGTTCAGTCATACCTATACATACGTATATTTGTTTTCATATTCTTTTTCATTATAGATTACTACAAGATACTGAAGAGTTCCCTGTGCTGCACAGTGGAAACTTGCTGTTTATCTATTTTATCTGTACTAGTGTGTATCTGTAAATCTCGAGCTCCCAATTTATCCCTTCCCACTCCCTGGTAACCATAAGTTACACTTATATTTTAAATACCCAAAAGCTCTGTTTCTATGTAGCCAGAGAGTAAATCTTTAGGCTACTGAGAAGGTGCGAGAAGGGTGGTCGTGTGAATGTGTGGGGGTGATGAGGACCTTGGGGTTTTCAGGAGTGTCTCCTTGTCAAGCCCCTGCTCACACCAAACATCACAAGTATCTGGTGCCCCCAGTCCCTGGGTTGTTCCAGGCTTCTGTGTGGGCAGAAAAAAAAGTTATCCTTGGTTACCCATCCTTATGTGTACACACCTGCTGCTCTTCCATCCGCGTCCTGCTTCAGAGAGTGGGCCTTGGGCTTGTGGACGTTTTGTAGTGGCCCCAAAATACTGGAGGCTCCAAACTGGTATTTGTTTTCCTCTCTGTCCCTTCTCTCTTCCCCTTCATCTCCTTCTCTTGCTTCTTGTCTCTCTCAGTCTCTCTCTACTATGGAATTGTTTTTTTAAACTAATTTCTTGTTGATGAACCTTTAGTCTTCTCCCTCCATTTTCACTGCTATAAACATTGTTGTTAGAAAAAAATCCAATATTTGTGCATGTCTCTTTTATCCACGCCTAGATGAGGTACTCCAATTAAAATGCATGCATTTTTTACAGTATACCGTAATTTTCCAAATTACCCTCCAAAATAAACAAATTGCATTTCTAACAAGTTTGTATAAGAGTGATGGCTCAACTCTTACGGTTCCCAACTTTAAGCATTATCTCTTATCATTTTCAATTTGATAGGCAAATTCACTTCATGCCTTCTTTCATACTTCTGAATATATGCCTTTGCAAAGCTATATATTTCTGAAAGTAGAGCATTCATTCTTCCACGTAAATAGTGATAATTTCTACAGATATAGACAAACAGATGATAAAAATTTAAATAGATTTGTGAGTTTTTTAAATTTTTATTATTTTTATTAAGGACCATAAAAATATCTAGAAAAATAAATAAATGTGATGCAATGATACATGTTCTAATGTGAAGAACTTTCTTTTGCTGCATTGTTTTTCTTCAGATCACAGGAGGCATGTCATTTCCTCTTCTTTTATTACACTGAAGGATTTCTGAATCAGTATCTTGCCCTCAGTCTTCTCATTTATAAATAAAATTTATTTTCAATACATGTTTAGAGGGAGCATTTTTTTTTCCTGTTCGACAAAGGACTTTTTTTTTCCATAGCTGGATCATAATGCGATAGAGTTAGTTTGTCCCATAGTCAGCTCCCCAGTGTTCATCACAACATTATTTACGATAGGCAAGACATGGAAGCAACCTAAATGCCCATCACCAGATGACTGGATAAAGAAGGTGTGATATATACATGTATTATTTGTTTAATGGCTGAGTGTATATACAATACAATACTACTTAAACATTAAAAAAAGAATAAAATTTTGCCATTTGCAGCAACAGGGATGGACTTGGAGGACATTGTGCTAAGTGAAGTAAGTCAGACAAAGAAAGACATACTGTATGATACCACTTATACATGGAGTCTAAAACATACCACAAACTAGTGAAACTATAATAAAAAAAGAAGCAGACTCACAGATACAGAGAACAAACTAGTGTGGGGGGAGGCAGTATCGGGGTAGGGACTGGGAGGTGCGAACTGCTGGGTGTAAGACAAGCTCAGGGATGCATCGTACGACACAGGGAATAGAGCCAATATTTTGTAATAACTCTAAATGGAAAATAACCTTAAAAAATTTAGAAAAAAAATTTAAAAATTAAATACATTTGTGGATAAAGATCTATTAACTACTACGTAAGCTGGGTTAAATGTGTGTGCATGTGTGTGTGTAAAGAGTTACGGTGTTGGGGTTAAGAAACAAAGGCAAATCAAATTTTAAAAATTCTGATTTATTGTTGTGTCAGTAACGACTTACATTTAAACTTGATTGCTGTTTCTACAAATCCTCTTTATTTTCTTAATTGTTTAAATGCGGGTAAAGTACTAATAACCAAAATGTGGGAGCCCTCTGGTGGTAAAGTTAGATACAGCCTAGTATATTTATCCTTCAGCTTAAATTCTAGATTCATGAGATCCAGTTATTTTAAAGTTCCTGAAAATATAGAAAAAAATTAATAAAAAGAATAACAAAGTTAACTAAAAATTTTTTGAAACTTTCAAATATAACTGCATTAGGGAAAAACTAAGTTTTTTTTTTTTGAGATGATGATCAGCTAATTTTAATTAAGTTCTTATGAATGTTTCTGGAAACCAGAGAAATCAAACCTGTATGTTAGGTCATGGAGGAGTCCCAATGTCCTTGGAGCCTTGATGTCCCCTCTCAGCAGTTCAAAAGCCCTTTGAGATGGCCCCAAAGAGTTGCTATCATTTTGCCTTGAGAAAAGTGAAGGGTATGTAAAGTGGAGAAAAGAGGTGTGTTAGTTATCTGCAAGGGTCAGAAGGACACATTTGTCATAGTGATTCCCCTTCTCACTTGAACAGTGAAGGCAGAAATATGAAGCTGGGGGAAAAAAGCAGTTTCAGGTCCATGTAAGGAAGAATTGAACTATTAAAAACAATATTTTAAAAAATAGAATGGGCTGCCTTATGAGGTAGTGAGTTCCCCATCTCTGTGAGTATTCAAGCAGAAGATGGAGACCTGCTTGTCAGAATTGCCATGGAGGGGATTCAGGCTTTCAAAGAATGGCCTGGACTATACTGTCCCTCCTCAACCTCCAGCCCTGGGACTGTGTGGGTTACAGATTACCAGTCCTGCAGAAGTTGCCGATGGCATTGGAGGCTGTCTGCTTAAATCAAAGAGTTTCAGGACTGGAAGGTGGTGTTTAGTGCAGAAGTGGGTCTAGACCGGGGCGAGTGTCATTTATCTCAAGTTCCAGGAGGGTAGATGTATCTAGGCTGTATGTTGCCTTGTTTCTGAAAGCATGAACGTGCAGATCGCTTCTGATCCCCAGCAATTCCCTAGTTGTTCATGAGCAATGAATTTAGAATCACAGATGGGACTGTGCATATGTCTGTGGGATGCTGGCATTTCTTTTTGAGCAACAGTTCCATTTATATTGCACCCCTTGTGACCACATCTGCATATTTCACGGTCTTTTTGAGATTTTTGCGGGCATGATTCTGTCACCCAAAACAGCAAGGATATGCTCTTCTTTTATTTTTATGCTTTAAAAAAACAAACAGACCTGAGAATTTGACAATCTTGCAGAAAATATTTTTTTTTACCAAACATGCTTATAGTCAAACAAGTTGTTCGAGAAGAAAGGGTCACTGTTCCTTTCTTAAATATCTCAAGACTTAGCTGCAGTGCCCTTTAAAAAGAACATAATTTTATTCTCCGAGTGAATGAGTCAACTCAACTCATTATTTTTAATCAGACACAGTTTCTAGTGTTGATATATATCAATTTGAATGGGTTATTTTTCTGATACCTACCTCCCACGCTTGAACATTTTAATTCAGTTGCAGCTGGGCACTGGGATTTTTTTTAAAAGCTCCAAGTGATTCCAACATGCTGTAAAGTTTAGGAGTCACTGCCCAGCCTCAACCAACAGCTACATTAAGGCAATGGTTCTCGGACAAGTATCACTTCAGAATTACTTGTAGGGCTTGTTAAACCAGATTGTTGGCCACCACTCTCATAGTTTCTGATTCCAGATATCCTAAGAGGGGTCCAAGAATTTGCTTTTGTAACCAGTTCTCAGGTGGCACTGCTGCCGGTGTGAGGACCATCCACGAGAGCCACTGAGCTCGGCTGAGGGACACACCTGGGTTTGGCTGCAGGCGGTACTGCTGCGGTCTCACATAGTGCCTGTGTGAAAGCTTGTGGGCGCTTGCAGGAAGGGGCTTCTAGGAGGAAGGAAGCGGGTTTAAATCCCTTCTGCTCCCTCCTGCCTTCTTACCTTCCTATAGTCATTTTTCTGTTCTTATCCACTGTATTAATTTCCTGTTGCTGATTTAACAAAATAGTACAAATATAAGTAGCTTAGGACAACACAAGGCTAGTGTCTTCCAGGTGTGGACACCAGCAGTCCAGTGGGCTACATGGGTCTCACTGGGCTAAAATCAGGTTGTTGGCAGGGCCGTGTCTCCTTCTGGAGGCTCCAGAGGAGAAAAAGGTTTCTTGCCTTTTCCAGCTTCTATAGACTACCTGCATTCCTTAGCTCGCAGTCCCCTTCTGTCTTCAAAGGCATCAATGGCTGGTCAAGTCTTTCTGACATTGACTCTTCGGATTCTCACTTGCACCTTTGAGGACCCTCATCTTTACATTGGGCCCACCTGAATAATCCTGCATAATCTTCCTACTTTAAGATCAGATGATTTATTCACAGGTTCTGGGAACTGGATGTGAACGTCTCTGGGCAATGTTCTGCCTATCACACTTGCCTTCTCGACTCCAAAATCCAGGGGCTGAGAGATTGACTGTGAAGCCAGCTTTACACTTCAGAGCAGGGTGGGGTGACCTGGAGCAGATTATTGAACTTCTCTAAATTGCTAGAAGTCAAGGACTTAATGTACCTGCCTCACAGTGTTAAGATAAGATTAAATATGTGGGTTTTTATTTAGATAGATGATGATAGATGGATGGATGGATGGATGGATGTATAGATAGATAGATAGATAGATAGATAGATAGATAGATAGATAGATAGATAGATAGATAGACAGACCAGATTCTGGCAAGGGAATTTTAGAAAATCTTAGCTATTATTATTGTTGTGTAACTGTCACTGTTTTATAAGAGTTATACATCTCTGCCTGCAGTCACCAATTCGCTACTTCATAGGCAAATTGTTACTAGTTCATTGGGTATCCTTTGGAAGATGTTCTTTGCATCTACAAACATATGCAAATATATAATTTATTTGCACAAGTGGTAGACTATAACTCATTTTTCTGAATAATAATTTAATTCACATCAGCTTCCTCATTCTTTTCAATGGCTGTATAGTTTCTATTTCATAAATGTACTTCAGTTTACTTAGCCAGTCCTTTGTTGATGAACATTGTATTGTTCAGTTCTTTGATAATTACAAACAGGGCTAAATTAATATTCTTATAAATTAGTAAGTTTGCATATGGCCTGTGTATCTGTTATATCAATTTCAGGAACTGAACCTTATGAATCAAAGGTTAAAATCTGATACAGATTGCCAAGTTATGTCTCTTGAGGTCTTCTGTCCACTTTCACACCTATCGGTGCTGTATGTGTGTGTCTGCACATTCTTAGCTAGCTCGTGTCATCAGTCATTTTTATTTCTGCCTCCGTGTGAGGTGAAAACAGTATCTCATATAATTGATTAACATCTCTGATGAATGAATCAAGTGTTTTTTCATATATTCCTTCACAATCATATTTCTTTTTCAGTTAACCATTGATTTAGATCCTTCATCTATGTTTCTTTTGAGTGGTTGATTTTCTCTTTCATGACTTATTTGTAGGATTTTATCACAGTTTAAGGAACTATCTTTCCCATGATATGAATTACAAAAATTTTTCTTACTTTGTTTGCCTTTGATTTTGCCTTACTGAAATATTTTATTTTTATGTGACTGAATTTACAAATTGTTTTATGACATCACAGTTTTGCATCATACTTAGAAAAATGTTCCCTGTCTTAGGTTATATAAAACAAAAATTTTCCACTTTTCTTCTCTTGATTACATTATTTTATTTGTGTTTTTTAAATCTCTGGAAATTGTTTTAATTTGACAAGTTGGTTAGGTGTACCACTTCAATTTTTTTCCAAAGTGTTTATCATGCACTAAAAAAATTATATTTATTTGTCTTTCTGGTCTTTCCTTTCAGTTCTATTCTTCTGTCTATCAGTGCACCCTGCCACAGTCTTAAAATATGTTTAAATATCTGGTAGATATATTTCTGACTTATTTACTCATTTTTTGAAGATTAATTTTTCTGGCTGTTTTTACATGTTTGCTCTGAAATTAGATTATCTGTCTGGAAAAAATCTGTTTGGTATTTCATTATTGTTGGCTGAAAGGTATAGACTAATTCAAGAATTGCCTTTTTTTAGGGCGTCAAGTGCTCTCATCATAAAAAAGATCTGTCATTCCACTTATTCAAATGTCCTTTTGTATATCTGAGAAGTATTTCAACATGTTGTTCATATGGTTTGTATACATTTATTCTTCTGTTCCTGTTGTGACTAGGATCTTAGATTCAAAAAGGGTGGTTGTTTGCATATCCTTTGGCAGTCTATTTTTACCTTTTATTTTATACTCAGTCACTTTGCAGAATTATTTTTACTATTTGTAATAGTTTTTCAATTGATTCTCATTAACTTTTCAGTTATGCAATTATATTGTATCCAAAGAATGATAATTTCTTTTTTTTTAATATGCATGGTTCTAATTTCTGTCTCTTATCAAGTTGTGTGTTATCGCAGTTAATTTTATCACTGTCTGTGATTCGTTTCCCTTTTCTTGGTTAGTTTAACCAATCATTTATCTATTTTGTTATTTAAAACTTTATGTCTATTTAATAGTTCTAATATCAGTTTGCTTTCTAATGCATTGATTCTTACATTTATTTTATTTTTAATTAATTTTCTCCTGTTTCACTTGTATATATTTTATTGATCTTTTTCTGAATTATTTAAATTGGGTACTGATTTTCATGCTTTCTTATTCCTTATATGACTGTGCAAGGCTATAAAATTTCTTCTGAGTATTGATTTTGGTATAGTACATAGGTTCTGACATGAACTAAACAAACTGACGTTATTTTACAGATGTTCTCCAATCTCCGTTTTGGTCTTTTTTGTGACTCAAGAGCAAATTCCATGTGGGAAATCCTGTTTAATAGCAGTTCTGTCATATTGTGTTCAAAGAAAGTTCTGTTTTGTATCATTTCTACATGCAAAAATTTAATGAATTTTTTTGGTGGCCTAACATGTCTTCAAGATTGGCAGTTTTTTTCCTTGGGTTCTGGAAGTAAGTAAGTTAAATACAGATCTAACATGTTAACTATGTGGTTTAAATCTTCATTAACTTCACTGTTTATGAGTATTTGATCAGTCATGGGCTGAGAGAGGTAAATTAAAATATCTTGCTACTAACGTATTTTTGCCTGTCTTTTTTTATTATTATTGTTTATTTTTTAACGTTTTTTATTGATTTATAATCATTTTACAATGTTGTGTCAAATTCCAGGGTAGAGCACAAATTTTCAGTTATACATGAACATGTATATATTCATTGTCACATTTTTTTCTTTGTGAGCTACCATAAGATCTTGTATATATTTCCCTATGCTATACAGTATAATCTTGTTTATCTCTTTTACAATTTTGAAATCCCAGTCTCTCTCTTCCCACCCTCCGCCCCCTTGGCAACCACAAGTTTATATTCTATGTCTGTGAGTCTATTTCTGTTTTGTATTTATGCTTTGTTTGTTTTTTAGATTCCACATATGAGCAATCTCATATGGTATTTTTCTTTCTCTTTCTGGCTTACTTCACTTAGAATGACATTCTCCAGGAGCATCCATGCTGCTGCAAATGGCGTTACGTAGTCGGTCTTTATGGCTGAGAAGTATTCCATTGTATAAATACACCACATTTTCTTTATCCAGTCACCTGTTGATGGACATTTAGGCTGTTTCCATGTCTTGGCTATTGTAAATAATGCTGCTATGAACATTGGGGTGCAGGTGTCATCCTAAAGTAAGGTTCCTTCTGGATATATGCCCAGGAGCGGGATTCCTGGGTCATATGGTAAGTCTATTCCTAGTCTTATGAGGAATCTCCATACTGTGGAGTGTTCCACAGTGGCTGTACCAAACTGCATCCCCACCAGCAGTGAAGGAGGGTTCCCTTTTCTCCACAGCCTCTCCAGCATTTGTCATTTGTGGATTTTTGAATGATGGCCATTCTAACTGGTGTGAGGTGATACCTCAATGTAGTTTTGATTTCATTTCTCTGATAATTAGTGATATTGAGCATTTTTTCATGTGCCTATTGATCATTTGTATGTCTTCCTTGGAGAATTGCTTGTTTAGGTCTTCTTCCCATTTTTGGATTGGGTTGTTTATTTTTTTCTTATTGAGTCGTATGAGCTGCTTATATATTCTGGAGATCAAGCCTTTGTCGGTTTCATTTGCAAAAATTTTTTTCCATTCCGTAGGTTGTCTTTTTGTTTTACTTATGGTTTCTTTTGCTGTGCAGGAGCTTGTAAGTTTAATTAAGTCTCATTTGTTTATTCTTGCTTTTATTTCTTCTGGGAGAAAATTTTTGAGAGGTATGTCAGATAATGTTTTGCCTATATTTTCCTCTAGGAGGTTTATTGTATCTTGTCTTATGTTTAACTCTTCGATCCATTTTGAGTTTGTTTTTGTGTATGGTGTAAGGGAGTGTTCTAGCTTCATTGCTTTACATGCTGCTGTCCAGTTTTCCCAATACCATTTGGTGAAGAGACTGTCTTTATTTCACTGTATGTTCTTGCCTCCTTTGTCAAAGATTAGTTGACCAAAAGTTTGTGGGTTCATTTCTGGGCTCTCTATTCTGTTCCATTGGTCTGTATGTCTGTTTTTGTACCAATACCATGCTGTCTTGATGACTGTACCTCTATAGTATTGTCTGAAGTCTGGGAGAGTTATTCCTCCAGCCTCTTTTTCTTCAGTAATGCTTTGGCAATTCTAGGTCTTTGATGGTTCCATATAAATTTTATCATGATTTGTTCTAGTTCTGTGAAATATGTCCTGGGTAATTTGATAGGGATTGCATTAAATCTGTAGATTGCCTTCGGCAGTGTGACCATTTTAACAATATTGATTCTTCCAATCCAAGAGCGTGGGATATCTTTCCATTTTTTAAAGTCTTCTTTAATTTCCTTCATCAATGGTTTATAGTTGTCTGTGTATAATTCTTTCACCTCCTTGGTGAGATTTATTCCTAAGTATTTTATTACTTTGGGTGCTATTTTAAAGGAGATTGTTTCTTTACTTTGTTTTTCTGTTGATTCATCATTAATGTAAAGAAATGCCACTGATTTTTGAACATTAATCTTGTAACCTGCTACCTTGCTGAATTCTTTGATCAGCTCTGGTAGTTTTTTTGTGGACCTTTTAGGGTTTTCTATATGTAGCAACATGTCGTTGGCATATAGTGACACTTTTACCTCTTCTTTTCCAATTTGGATCCCTTTTATTTCTCTCTCTTGTCTGATTGCTGTGGCTAGGACTTCCAAGACTATGTTGAATAGGAGTGGTGATAGTGGGCAGCCTTGTCCCAGCTTTTAGTGGGAAGCTTTTGAGTTTTTCACCATTGAGTACTATGCTGGCTGTAGGTTTGTCATATATAGCTTTTATTATGTTGAGACATGTTCCCTCTATACCCACTTTGGTAAGAGTTTTGATCATAAATGGGTGTTGAATTTTATCAAATGCTTTTTCTGCATCGATTGAGATGATCATGTGGTTTTTGTCCTTTGTCTTGTTGATGTGATGTATTACATTGATTGATTTGCATTTGTTGAACCACCCTTGTGTCCCTGGAATGAACCCCACTTTGTCATGATGTGTAATCTTTTTTATGTGTTGTTGGATTCTATTTGCTAATATTTTGGTGAGGATTTTGGTATCTATGTTCATCAGTGATATTGGCCTATAATTCTCATTTTTGGTAGTGTCTTTGCCTGGTAAAGTAGTGTTTTTGGTATCAGGGTGATGGTGGCTTAACAGAATGAGTTTGGGAGTATTCCCTCCTTTTCAATCTTCTGGAAGAGTCTGAGAAGGACTGGTGTGAATTCTTCTTTGAATGCTTGGTAGAATTCCCCGGTGAAGCTATCCGATCCTGGACTTTTATTTGTAGGGAGGTTTTTTATTGCTAATTCGATTACATTTCTAGTGTTCGGTTTGTTCAAGTGTTCAGTTTCTTCTTGATTCAGTCTTGGTAGACAGTATGTTTCCAGAAACATGTCCATCTCCTCTAGATTATCCAGTTCGGTTCCATATAGTTTTTCATAATATTCTCATATGATATTCTGTATTTCTATTTTATTTGTTGTAATTTCTCCATTCTCCCTTCTTATTTTGCTAATTTGTGCTCTCTCTTTTTTCTTCCTGTGAGTTTGGCCAGAGGTTTGTCGATTTTGTTTACTTTTTCAAAAAACCAGCTTTTGGTTTGGTTGATTTTTCTATGGTCTTTTTAACCTGTATTATATTTATTTCCTCCCTAATCTTTATAATTTCCTTCCTTCTGCTGCCTTTTGGGGATTTTTGTTCTTCTTTTTCTAGTTCATTCAGCTGGTGGGTTAAATTGTTTATTTGAGATTGTTCTTCTTTTTTGAGGAAGGCCTGTATCGCTATAAACTTCCCTCTTAGCACTGCCTTTGCTGTATCCCATAAATTTTGTGTGGTTGTGCTTTCATTTTCATTTGTCTCAAGGTATTTTTTAATTTCAGCTTTGACTTCCTCATTGACCTATTGGTTTTATAATAACATATTGTTTAATATCCATGCCTTCCTTTGTTCTCCTTTGTTTCTCTGTTGTTGATTTCTAGTTTCATTTCATTGTGGTCAGTAAAGATACTTGAGATAATTTCTATCTTCTTAAAATTGCTGAGGTTTCTTTTGTGCCCAAGTACATGATCAATCCTGGAAAATGTTCCATGTGCACTTGAAAAGAATGTGTATCCTATTTTTGGGGGGTGTAATGCTCTGAAAATATCCACCAAATCTAATTTTTCTATTGTATTATTTAATTTCTCTGTTGCCTTATTTATTTTGTGTCTGGAAGATCTGTCTAGTGATGTTAATGTGGTGTTAAAATCTCCAACTATGATTGTATTCCTATCAATATCCCCCTTTATCTCTGTTAGTAATTGTTTTATGTACTTAGGTGCTCGTATATTGGGTGCATATATATTAACGAGTGTAATATCCTCATCTTGTATCACTCCTTTAATCATTATAAAATGTCCTTCTTTATCTTTCTTTATGGCCTTTGTTATAAAGTCTATTTTGTCTGAAATCAGTACTGCAACACCTGCTTTTCTGGCTTTTCCATTTGCATGGAATATCCTTTTCCATCCTTTCACTCTCAATCTATTATGTGTCCTTCTCCCTAAAGTTGGTCTCTTGTATGCAGCCTATTGAAGGTTCTTGCTTTATTATCCAGTCTGCCACTCTGTGTCTTTTGACTGGAGCATTTAATCCATTAACATTTACAGTAATTTATGATAGATGTGTGTTTATTGCCATTTTGAACTTATCTTTGCAGTTGATTTGTTATTTCCTCTTTGTTGCTTTCTTCTTCCTTTTATGGTTTGGTAATTTTTCTTTGTGTTGTCATGGATTTTATTTATTTTTTGTGACTCCCTTGTAAATATTTGGCTTGTGGTTACCCTTTTTTGTAAGTCTATTAGCCCATTACTATAACTGTTTTTATTAAACTTATAGTAACATGATCTCATACCCATCCTACCAAGAACAAAAAATTTTAAAAAGAAAGAAAAAAAATTCTGTATTTTCCTGCCTCCCTCTCCCACTCTCAATGATTTGTATGTCTTCTTTTATAATTTTGGGTTTATTTTATTTGTAATTCATGAGTTATCACCTTTCCAGTTGTGAGTTTCTCATTTCTGTAGCATCCTGCTGCTTTTCTATTTAGAGTAGACCTTTCAATATTTCTTTTAGCATGGGTTTAGTGTTGCTAAACTCTTGTAGGTTTTTCTTGTCTGTGAAATTCTTTATCTCTCCTTCTATCCTAAATGATAGCCTTGCTGTATAAAGTATCCTAGGCTGCATCATTCTTTCATTCAGGACTTTGAATATATGTTGCCACTCCCTTCTGGCCTGTAGTGTTTGTATAGAGAAATCAGCTGAGAGCCTTATGGGGGGTTCCCTTGTAACTCACTCTTTGCTTTTCTCTTGCTGCTTTTAGGATCCTTTCTTTATCCTTGACTCTGGCCATCTTGATTATGATATGTCTTGGGGTGGGTCTGTTTGGGTTCTTCCTGTTTGGGACCCTCTGAGCTTCCTGTACGTGGATATCTGATTCCTTCTTTAAGTTTGGGACGTTTTCAGTCATGATTTCTTCAAAAACCTTTTCAATCCCCTTTGATCTTTCTTCCCCTTCTGGGACCCCTATTATGTGAAGATTGGCACGCTTTATATTATCCCATAGGTCCCTTATGCTATTTTCATTTGTTTTTATTTGTTTATCTTTAGCTCTTCTGATTGGGTGCTTTCTGTTGTCCTGTCTTCTAGGTCACTAATTCGTTCCTCTGCATTATCTAGCCAGCTTTGCACAGCCTTTAGATCATTCCTCATCTCAGCCAATGAGTTTACCAGTTCTACTTGGTTCTTCTTTATAGCTTCAATTTCATTTTTGACATATTTTATATCTCTAAACACTATCTCTTTTAGTTTCTTCAGTACTTTGATCACTCCTTTTTTGAAATCTTGATCTAGTAGGCCATCAATGTCTATTTCATTGATCTTTCTTTCAGGGGATTTCTCTTGTTCTTTTAATTGGTAATGCTTTCTCTCCTTCTTCATCTTGCTCATACCTCTCTGGCACTGTGGTTTATGGAGTATCAGTTATCTATTGTGGTCCTTAAGGAGTTTATCTATCTAATGAGTATGTAGGAATAAAACTTAGAAAGGAAAAAAAAAGAGAGAGAGAGAGAACTTTAAAAGAAGGGAGAAAAAAAGGTTTGAAAACAGTGTATAATGAATAATAGAAGAGCAAGTTGAAGCAGAATTTTTAAATATAATAATAAAAATATTTTTAAAAAATTTTTAAAGGGATTAAAACTGGGTGTATATATAATTGTTTGAGAAGTAAAAATTAAAAGGGTAATACAAAATAGAACAGGTAAAACAGATTTAAAAGTAAAAGGGGGGGGGGGTCGGTGTTCTTCTGGAGACTGTGTGCTTTTAATGTGAAGTCTTTCTGTCTTCGTTCTGTTTTGGAAGCTCAGCTTGCTGTTTCCAGAGGCCCTCCATTGGCGCCCTCCTCTGTGCTGCTCCCAGTGCTGGTAGTCAAGCCGATCGCGCCTCCTCCCAACACGTGGTCAGGTGCAGCTCTCCTTTGCTGCGGACGGGCAGGTCACTGCCCCTCCCGATGCCTTAGTCAGATGTTGCAGACTGGCCAGGTAGGAGGGTGGGTCGCGCCCCCTCCCAGCACCACGGTCAGGTGCTCCGTTCCTGCCGGAAAGGCGGGGGGCCGCCTGCCCTCTTCCGGCGCCGTCGCTCCGCTGCTCTGTGATGCTGCGCGCTCCGGGCTTTGCCTCCGGTCTGTGCTCCACAGGCGGGCTCTGGGAACACCAACGAACAGCCCTGTCCCTGCTCCGGGCCAAAACCCAGCTCCTTGTTTGTCTTGGCGGAGCAAGTTCTTTGAGGGACCAGGACAGAAGGATCCTGTTTGCCTCGGGCTGTAGACGAGTCTCCGTCTGGCCCTTGAGGCTGCTGAGCCCTTAGGTGCGGATGGGAGTTTTGCCCCCGCCTCCGCCTGCGTGCTCAGCGCAGGAGGATATGGCGGCTATGCCTGAGCCCCGCCTCTCTTTACCTGAAAACTTTGCACGGGTTTTCAGAGATGGGGTATGCGCCCTTACCCCTAGGGCACATCAGCCGTGCTGTTTCATGGAGGGCCCAGGTTGTTCTGGCCTGTGCACCCACAACCACGGCTCATAGCGCCCTGCAGTCCCCAGGGCTGCCTCAGTGCAGCTGTCGCCATCCTCCGCCCAGCTCGGGCAGCCTGACCCTGCCCCCAGCTGCTGGCCAGCGTCTTGGACTGGGTGTCACGGGGACCCTCTGTGCCTATTTAACTTAGTTCTGTCAGTCAAGGGCTGCTCTGTACAGATCTGAGCCTCGGAGGTTCCCCCTCCGACCCGCTGGCCTCTCGGTTGGAGAGGGGAGACCTAGCGAGCGAGCGCCAGTCCTCCTTTGCTGCTCTCTCCCCGCGGGACCCGTCCTGCTCTGTTTTGCCTTTTCTTCTTTCTTTTTTCCTTTTCTCCTACCAGATTTTTGGCGTCTCTGTCTTTTGAAGAGGACAATGTTCTGTCGGAGTTTCACAGGTGCTCTGGTTGGCTGAGTGGGTCTGTGGATGTGAGTCTTGGTGCATTTGTGGGAGAGGGTGAGCTACGAGCGTCCTTCTACTCCGCCATCTTGGCCCAAGCTGTTTGTCTCTTATTCCTGTACATTTTTTTGCTTTATGAATTTTGATGTGATATTTGCATTATGTGTAGATATTTATACCTCTTATATCTTTGTTGCAGATTACACCCTTTGCCATCATAAAGGGTCACTCTTTGTCACACAAACGGTGTCCATCCTAGTTTTAACCTTGTCTACTACTTAAGAGTGTGAGCAGTGCCATCTCTGTGTTTGCATTGCCTTATGTGCCCTTCCACATCCTTAATACTTAGTACTTTAAATTGCCTTAAAACTCACTAAAATAGTATGTCATTAAATTTTCAATCCAATATGAGAGTGAGGTGAGCAAATTTTTTTGCCATATATCATATTTTATGTTATGCTGTCCCTTATATTCTTTTGTTCATCGCTCCCCCTTCCTTTATTTCTGGCATGTGTTTATTTCTTTTTATGTTATGAAATGTTGATGGGCTGTTTTTAGTTCTTATAATAGCTAACCTGTAATTACAAATTTCTGTAAGATACTTGATACTCTTTTTCTGAAAAGACTGTCAAGCCTTCACAATGACCTGTGATGAAATTATGAAGTATCCTGAATATGCCACCCTTCAATTTTACTTGATTGTATATATATCGGTTCTCCTGGTATTTACATTTATGTATTTTCTTTCTTTCTTGTTAAAAAAAGTTCTTTTAGTTACTCCCAATTTATCCCTTCCCACCTCCTTTCCCTTTTGGTAACTGTAAGTTTATTTTCTATGTCTGTGAGTCTGTTTCTGTTTTGTAAATAAGTTCATTTGTGTCTTTTTTAATTTTTTTTTTAGATCCCACATATAAGTGATATATGGTATTTTTCTTTCTCTTTCTGGCTTACTTCACTTAGAATGATGATCTACAGCTCTTATTGATGTTGCTGCAAATGGCATTATTTTATTCTTTTTTATGGCTGAGTACTACTCCATTGTATAAATATACCACAACTTCTTTATCCAATCATCTGTTGATGGGCATTTAGATTGTTTCTATGTCTTGCCTATTGTAAATAGTGCTGCTGTGAACATTGAAGTGCATGTATCTTTTTGGATATAGCTCAGTGGTAGAGTGCGTGCTTGGCATGTCTGAGGTCCTGGGTTCAATCCTAGTACCTCCATTAAAAATAAATAAACCTAACCCCCCCCCAAATATATAACATACATTTATATCTTAATCAATTGATTTATGACTATTATAGGATCTATATTTTATCCCTGGTTATAAACATTACCTGCTATCTCCCTTCCCCTATAAATTTTTGTTATAGTAATTCTAAATTGCCATTATTTAAAACAATTGATTTCTGTTCTAAAATTTCCATAGTTATTTTTCTCCTAATCCTATAGTAAAACAGAATTGATGCAGGGACAGCCAATCTTTTTGCTATGATTTTTCCGTATTTTTATTTTGAACACTTTCAGACATATAGAAAAATTAAAATAATTGTATAGTGAACACCATTAACCATTACCTCAATTCTACACTTGACATTTACTGTATTTGCTTTATCAACTAGCAATCCATTTATTGATCCCTGTAATCATCAATCCTCCTTACTTCTTGATGCATTCCAAAATAATCTGCAGATATGAATTTCAAAGTAATTTGCGCTTCAGCATACACATCATTAACTAGAGTTTAATATTAATAGTCATCATTCAATTTTTCCATTAGCTAATTCTTTTTCCAATTGTCAGGACGATTTCACAGTAGCTATAATTTGTAACTGTATTTCTATTTGGAAATGTGCTCTGAAGTCTTTATAATTGAATGCTACTTTGCCTGCCTATAACATTTTATTTCCGTGAATATTTTACATTGTCTCCCTGTCTTCAAAAATGGGATGTTATTGTGATAAACATGTGTATAATTATGATTTACCTTCTTCTCTTAAGTGACTTGACTTTTTTCTCTTTAACCCAATTATAAAATGCTTACTTATTTTAAAAAGTCCTATAAAATAAATCCTAATAGAGATAAAATTTTTGTTGACTTTTCTATATCAGCTATTCTTAGGACATTGTGACCTTTTTAATTTATGTGTTCAAGTCTTCTTACCTTAATATTTCTGCATTATTTCCTAAATAACATTTTTAGTACTTTTCGGTTAATATGTATGCCTCTCTTACCCAGGAAC
This sequence comes from Camelus bactrianus, assembly GCF_048773025.1. Lineage (NCBI taxonomy): Eukaryota > Metazoa > Chordata > Mammalia > Artiodactyla > Camelidae > Camelus > Camelus bactrianus. The sequence goes on from NC_133539.1 coordinate 4,633,494, forward strand.
AGCAGTTATGCAGATTTTGAAAGTCCTTCTCTTCTTCCTTACGTAACTCTCTCAAGCCCTTTTGAACTATCTATCTACCCAGCGTCTCCCTAGGCTATTTTTATAAACCAGTCCTACATATATGGACTGTGCTGACTTTCTTTGGGCTGATCACAACATAGCAGTCAGTTTGTGAATAAAAGAAAATCTCTTTTTTTCTCTCCCATGCTCTTAAATGGTTTATGTTCCACTTCCTTCTTGTCTGCGATTAGCCCTATACCTCTGTTTTCAACTATCAGATTGTTCATTATTTTATTTTTCTTTCTATTTTTTTTAAAATGAAAGCACACATTTTTGGCTTGCATTGTTTGTCTTATGAGGGGGTGGTAATTAGGTTTCTTCATTGATTTCTGCTTGGAGGAGGTCCTGGGGACTGAACCCCTGACCTCTTGGGTGCTGAGCATGTGCTCTACCACATGAGCTATGCCCTTCCACCTTATTATTTTATTTTTCATTCATGGCTATATGTTTAAATATAAACAGTGCATCCGCTAAGTAACTACCTTTTCTGGTTGAGTGTTTATGTTCCATTTGTTTTTTCAGTGCTTTTCCTAGCCTTGTCTTGTATTGTATTTATATAAACCCTGTGCTGGGAACTTTTTGATTTATTTCACACCTTTTGATAAAAGGCCATCCAGGATCAAGTACTTAGGAAAGTACCTGATTTGCTTAGGATGGAACCATAACAGATTAACAAGAATTATTCACAATTTATAATGAAGCAACTTCTGACATATGGTTATGTTAATGTGTGAATTATTTTCCACTTCTCTCCAGCCAACAGAAGTCAGCAGGTCCTAGGCAGCTCCTAATTCTGAGTATCTCTTCTCCACCCATTTTCTGTAGAGATAAAGATAGTAATTATCCAGTCCCACCTCTCTTGGTGTTTTATGGTGTCAAACAAACTCTGGAAAAACTCTCACCAGTAGCCTGTCATCATATTACTGAAGTTTGTGATTACCATGAGTAGTTACTCCTTTCAGGACAATCCCCTGCTATGAGAAGGAGGCTTTGCTGGCTGTGCCTGAGTCACTACATATATCTCTTCATGGTCACTTCCTGCGTTCCCATTTGTTTTGCTCTGGTGATTTGAGTTTATGGAAATCTTTTAGTTTTTTTTTTTTTTTAAGGCAAATTGTATATGACTTGATGGATTTCTTCCATCTGAAAACACTCCTCCATTTGCAAAGTGTATGCACAGCCATCCTTCCTCTTACTTCTCACAGAGCTTCTTTCTGTTCTATGTAGAGTCTTTAAAGTTGTTTATTGCTTTTTCTGTTTTACTCCTACCTTTTCAAAGGTGAGAAATTTGGATAATTGAAAGTCAGGTGCTTCCTTCAGAGTAGTGCTGACAGAAGACTTTCACATATGCAGTTGCATTCTATCCTTTGACAGGCCTTCAAAGTAGGCATTGGTATCCTCATTTTATAGATGAACAAAGGAAAGTCAGGTAGATCACGTGCCATGGCCAATGCCCCATGGCTAAACATAGCAGGGCTGAGTTCCTGGCATCCTTCATCACTTCAGTACACCACCTCTCAAAACTGGGAAAAGAACCCAAACTTACGAAGAGAAACAGCCCTCAGAACACGGTGAGAGATTTGACATTTGAAATAGATTAGAGAAAATAGAAAATTGCCTTTATTTATCATGAGCAGGCTTTGCCATGGTGACAGACTGTCTAATTGGCTCGTATATATCTTTCCATTTCAGTATATGATTCTGCTCATTAATATGTGATTATCTTTATCCCAGCCGGGCAGGGATTCGGGGCCACTTATGGACCTTGTTGCCACGTTGGGGCCCTGTTGGAGAGAGGAATGGCTTTCATGTGATGTGAATAGTCTCATCCAAGGACGCACCCCTCCTCTTCTGTTCTTAGACACAAGGAATGTCTTTGCCGATTCAGGGCTCTTACTTCAGTCTTATTAGTAAGTAATCAGTTCATCTCCTGATCTTTTCAGTTAGGAGAACTTGACAAGGCTGTTGGCTCGTTATACATTTTCAGTGCTTCAAGCATTTTAAGTTGTTGTATAAATATTTCTTAATTGGATGTTATCCTTTCTTAAGGGGTCGTAGCATTTTTGATGTCCTACTTTTATTTCTCCATCATCATTGACTATAGTAAATATCTATTGACATTGTACTAACCAATACTCACATGGTAAATTTTCATCCTAACAAAGTGGATCAGGAGATGGGCAATGGCCCCCAAGGATGGCTGAAGGAAGGTTGAGGCAAATGCAGCTTTCTGGGGAAAATGCAGTGGAAAGCATACATTTTGTTGTTGCAGGCATTTTGTGCAGTAAGGACATAAAGTCATTTGCCAGTTATGCTACAGAATTCGCCAGAATTGCAGCCGTCAGCTTGTCAGTGTGACCTTTCCTAGTGTCACATGCCATGGAATTTTATGTCACACTAAGATAGGATGACAGAACTGTGCATTGCTTTTTCAGTAAGTCTCCCCATCCTCCTCATCTCCTCAAGAAAGAGTATGTTTTGAAAGAGCGTATTTATCACAGATCAGTCCCACAAGCTCAGAAAACAGCTGGGAGGCTTATGCATTAATTAAGATGTACTTTATGCAGTAACATACATGCTTGTGTGATAGAACTTGTGTGTGTACATCTCCACCGAAACACGCTCACACACGCCCAGCCCATAAACTTCAGAACCAGAGGCAGCCATCTTTCAGCTCCTGGTAGGAAAGACTGGAAATACCAGAACTCATTTTAAATGTCGTTCTGAATTCAGTGAGAGTTATCTAATTATATCTGATTGAATAACTGAGACATAAACTACTAATTTCAGCCTCAGCCAGAATTTTGCAGATTTATTCTGTTTTCCTGTACAGAATGTAGCATTTGGCACAAATCCTAGATCAGACATCCTTTGCAGCTGTATTACTAAGTATTAGCCTGGACAGAGAATTGTTTTCATCATGTATTCCAAAAAAAAAAAAAAAAAATCCCGAATATCCAGTTCCTCCTTTTCTGCTGGGAGATCCCTTACACACATTGATACCCCATATAACCTGGTAGTGTTGTCAGCAGCTAGTTTCTTGTCTCATCGTAGAAAGAATTCAGAGATGGGATGTGGAGGTTAAGAAAGTAAAGTGCAGATTTATTAAGGGATGGACAGTACACTCTCAAAGGGAGAGTGGGCAGGCTCAGGTGAGCAGCTGAGCTGAGTTTCTTTGGCAAGTTGGTTACACAGAGTGTAAAAATGAATGGGCAGAATATTCATTGGGGAAGGAGAGGTTTGGGATCATATTCCCTGATTTTCATCCCAGCTCCACCTTCCTGAAGGAAGGAGGGATTTTTGTCCTTATTTAGTCCAGATGGAAGTGTCATGGCATCAGTGCATGATGGGTACTTCTAATCTGCAAAGCTAATTTTATTGAAATGAGGGCATAATGAGCAGAAGGTTACATTTGGACACTGGAGAGTCCTGCCTTTTCTCACCTTTCTTTGCCTGCCTTCAGGACAGTCGTCACCCCAAAATTTGTGATTTCTTGTCAGTTCGGAAGTTCCTGGTTCTCTTTTTCTTCCCAACAGCCATTGTTTATATGATGTATGGTTTCCTGCCATTTGGCATCCCCTGTTCTCTTTTCATATCTAGCTACCTGCCTGCGCTGACAGTACCATCTCACTCTTTACCTGAATGTGAATGCCACACTGCATGCTTTATGGAAATAAAATATAAACATTTTGCTCTATACCAATAGCCAGATAATATATTTCATACTTTGTGTAATATTAATAGGTTGTTAGAATAACATTGAAACTCATTTTAATATAAAAATGTTTACATGGTAAAGCAAGAATTGCATGTAATATCACTATTTAATTTCGAAACTCCACTAAAATATCTTAAACTTTTTCATGTCCGAAACCAGCTTGTGTAAGGTAACAGTTGTTCAGAAATCTGTTTTGAATATTGAATTTCTGTTTCACAAGTTAGATTGATGATTTGTAGGGTATTTTCCGGGATAACTCTTTCTTGGTATATATATTTAGTGCTCTGTATCTACATTGCTTATACATTTTCTTCATATTTTAATTATCTTGATTCTGTGTAGGTAGGCAAAAAGTAAATTTCATGTTGAAGTTCATCTGGTTGAGGTGCCTATCGGTACCTGAGCTTTAGGAGGTAGTGAAATTGGTATCTTTAAGCAGGGTCCTGGTTAAAGATATTGAGGGTGACTATTGTGACTATTGAGGGTCCTGGCAGTCATAGCTGGTATCCACAGTGACTAATAATTCCTTCTTAAGTATTGCATTTGTATTGACTGTCCACATAGTGTCTGGTATGCACACATCTTGTAGCTATCGTCAGATTCTAACCATCGTGATCTGATTTATTTGTGCACTCCAGTGCAGTCCAGCACGTGTTCTCCTGGAAACAGTTGTGGCTAAATTACTATCATTATTGTGGTTTAACTACATTGATGTTTGATGCAGTTGAGAGTGATTTCAACTTAATTTATTCTGACAACTATATATACCTGGTACAGACTTAATATGAGACAAGCCATGCACCATACACTTGCACGTGATTCTTAAGAATACAACACATGGATGTGGAACCAACAGACACTCAGTTGTCGCATGTATTTGATATGGAAATTCCCTCGGTACCCTATGTCTGTTACATTTTATAGGCCATTAAAGCAGCCCCTTAATCTTTTATGAAGATTGATATTTCTTTCAAAGAGAAGGGATGATAGTAGAAACCACCAGGGGGTGCTAGACTATGACAGGTAAGCACGCTTCTTTCATTAAAAGTCCATCTGCTTTCTTTTACAAATCCTGGAGCCTGGCCTTCTCTTATATTAAGGTCCTTTGGAGTCTGAACGATTTCTTAGCCATTCAGTGGAGACTCAAGTTCCAGCTGGGCAGAATCTTTGGATGATGAGGCTGAATGACCAAGATGACTTGCTAAACATATCAGAAATCTTTCATCTTCCTGCGCCCTCCCCACTGCAGTGTACAGTAGGAAAACTGCAGGATTATTTATAGCTCTGTACTTGAGGAACAAGACATAGAAACTTTAATGTATCCTGGACTTGCTCAGCTCAGCCTACTGGCCAGGACACCAACCAATGGGACAAAATTTCTGGCAGGAAGGCAGGTGAGCCACAAGAGATTCATACATTTACAGAACACGATTTAAATCCTAAGATGCAAAGACAGAAATTTCCATGTGAATTCTATATAAATTAGCAGCTTCCTAAACATTTCCTTTCAGGGCTGAAATGATGTCTGCAATTAAAAAACAGCAACAACAACAAAATACACCTTCAATAAAGTCTCAATGTGCTTTATAAAAGCCATGTATAACAGGAACTGGTGAGCCCTGCCGCCTTAGATAAACTTAATGCACGTGAAAGACAAAATCTCAAAAATTTGCAAACCAAGTTCATTTCTGAATTAAAACCTAGGTAAAAATGTTGGCAGTTAGTCAAACGTTTTGGAAGTCATTGTCCATGAAAGCTACATGGAATCTTAAGCTCAAACTTTATTCCTATAAATATTTATTTTCCAAAGCCATTAAACTTGCATTTATGAGTCAATAACATTTAGTGTGTTACCAGAAGTAAAATGCCAAGTATCATCATGTAGTTGTGAATGAATGAGTGAGATTCTGGCCAGAATTTGAAGCAGGCAATGGCATATCATAGACTGTTTCCAAGGGCTAGTCTGGGCCCAGGACATTCAGAAGATTCAGGCTCCTCAGGAAACAGAGCCTGACTGGTTCTGCTGGTGTTCCCAGTATTCAAGCCAAGGAGGAATCCTCACACTTTAGTTCATGTTATGTTTTTTACTTTGGTTTTGTTTTCAAAAGTGCTATAGTTCCATGATGTGCCACTCAAAAAGATCCCCAAAAGAATATCAGAGTTAACTTGTTAACTGATTCCTGTAGAACATTCTAGAACTTCCCAGGACTTATTAACATCTGTGTTAATATATATTAACCATTTTGTTGTGTCATTAACTGCTTTTTTGGCTTGTTATTTCTGTATAATGCAGTCAGAACTTATTTAAAAGGAACAAACAAACAAAATCAAACAATGTATTTGATTTTATTTCTGCCTTTAAGGAATGCTTCTAGTTGCTTTAGATATTGTAGATGTAGCCATCTTGTTTTAAACTATAATGATTTAGAATTAATAAAAATAGACTAAAATCAAATATGTAATTGTGAGAATTCCTACCAAGAAAGGTAAATGTAATCTTTATTAAGAATTTTTAAATCTTTTATTTTTTTCTAATTAAGGAGCTTTAATCAAGGTTAGGTAGGAAGGAAGCTAGGTTAGAGTTTAGCTCCTCTGATTATTTTAACTCCAAGGCTTTGATGTCTTTGTGCCTTCAACAAAAACTACGAACAGATAAATACAGGTGTAAGCTTATGTGATACAGTAAAACTGTCTTTAAAAAATCTGTTCAATTACTATTTAGAATATAGCATTGAGGAATACATCACTGATGACTTGTGAAACACTTGTTTTGCCCATAGCTGAAAGTCTGTCAGGGGAAACTTCATTTTGATTACTGAAGAGTCAGTGTGATGACTCCATGTGTTTTCTTTTCCATCTTTGATTTCTGAGAGTATGAGAATACAAATTAGTATCATGAGCATATACCTAGCATTGTGGTATGCAAAATTTTTATACATAGGGCAATATTTCAGAAAGGTAATTATGTATATAGAGAGATACTGAGGAAGCAGAATAATATCCTCCCAAAGATGCCCACATTCCAATCCCCAAAACCTGTGAATATGGTGCATTACTTGGCAAAAGGGAATTGAAGTTACAGATACAATTACGTGACCTTGAGAGGGGGAGATTATCTTAGATGGTCCAGATGGGCGCATTTAATCACACAAGCCCTTAGAAGCAGAAAGCCTTTCCTGGGTGTGGTCAGAGGGAGGTGTGACCACAGAAGATTTGTCAGAGAAGCAATGGTACTGGACTTGAAGATGAAAAAAGGCCACATGCTATAAAGTTCAGGGGGCCTCTGAAAGCTAAAAAGGGCAAAAAAAAAAAACCCAAAAAACCCAAAACCCTACATATTTTTCCTTCAGGGGCTTCAGAATGAACGCAGCCCTCCTTGCCTTCATGAGACTCATGTCCAGCTCCTGACGTCCGCAAGTGTAAGATGATGACCCTGTGCTGCCGCGGGCACGACCTTGTGGTCCAGTGTCAGCGGAGCCCCAGGAAACCCACGCAGACGGGAGCATAACGTAGTGTTCTCTCCCTCAGCGCAGAGACAGAGCTGTAAGCACCGTGTTTCAGAGTCGTTGGTGGAAGTGCAGCCCCTCCAAACAGGAGAAACAGGCTTTATGTTTGAAGAGTAAACACACATGGTTGATTTCCATGTTGATAGAACCAAGGAACTTGGCCTTCATACTGTATTTTCCTTGGGATTTGCAAGAAATGTTTAATTTTCTTAGGCCAATATCCCAGCAGCCATAGGGACAAAAGTCTGTGTGATCAAAAATCCTCTTTGGTGAAGCAGATGGAGTTTTAAGAGTAAAACCATCTCATAAAAATACAGTTTTGACTGTTTTTTTTTTTCCTCAAAATTTCCAAGTAGGTTTGAGGTTGGTTGATACAAGCATCACACAGCTGATTACTAACTAAGCAGCTTTGCTTTGTGGTGTATCTTTATGTGAGAATAGACCTTTTCACAAAGAAGTTGTCTAATTTAGGAGAAAGAAATTGTCAGTTAACAGAAATGGGGTGTTCTTTCAAAGAGGACTATTGCTGCTGAAGGTACAAGGTCTCGCTTTCAGGGTATCGGCACTGGAATGAGATATGTTATATGATGAACCTGTTTTTATTAATTAGAAAAACAAAGAGAAGGAAATTTGCCATGGCCTTTGGGATGAACCTGTGGGGAACCAATCCTCCCATTTAGTTGTTCTGGAATGTCTAAGATGCTTTGTCTCAGCTTGAGCAATATTTCTCTAATCCTGAGTTGCTTCTTATTCACTTCAGCCCTAGAGGGAGGTGGTTCATTATTTTTAAGCCATAAAGTGTATGAAACAGTATTGGTCCCCAGTAAATAAAGAATAAGTGTTTCAACTTGTCTATTGAAAATACCATAAATATGTTTTAAATTACTTTTGGTTTCTACTTACCCTAGATCTTCTAGAGCCAAAAGTGGAAAAATAGGGATTTTAGAAGGAAATTGTGGGTCTTCGATTTGGCGTTGTTAGTACAGGGGTCTCCCACGTCTTACACAGTAAGCCCCCACCAGGTGTGAAAACCTCAGTCATTGAAGGGGTGGGGCTTCATTTACCCACGTGTCCACCCTTAACCAGATGAGTAGTTCCTCCTCCATCCCAAGGAAGAGTGGACTGTAAAGGACCACCAAGGATGCTTGGAATGGGACCCCGCCACCATTCTGCCCCTCTCCTGCTGAGCAGGAAGAAGTCAGCATAACACAGGAGCACAGGAGGTGACAGAAAGAGAGGACACTCCTGACAGGCAGGCTGTCCACATGATAAAGGAGGAAACACGGGGTCCACAGTAACCCTCAGTCCTTTCTGTTTGTTTACGTGAGGCATGCCCTTGATGCATTTAGAGCTGGCATTGTCATTGTCATTATCACTCTGAAGGTTGTGGGGATTCATATTTTTATTCCTAAATACAATTTCCAATGTAAGACTTTAGGTTTCTTAGAAAACGTACAGTTGCTCTGTCTCATGTTGGGACTAAGCATTATTCCTTTTGTGGTAGCGAGTAGAATGAGTTCTTTTGGGGGAAAAGCTAGATCCTTGAGTTGTTGAGGATTCTTAAATGAGATTCACTTTGTGACTTGGTCAGAATCTGTTCTGGCCATTGTAAACCATAAGCTGAATGCATTTGCTTTTTTGTTGCCAGTTTTACTATTTCTCAGCAGTAGCACTGACAGGGAATGGCTCCTTCTTAATAAAATTGATTAGCTGCTATATTGCCAAGGAGGCCCAGTGAGCTTAACAGAAGATCAGCTGGGGGATACTGGGTTGTGTGTGATCACCAGTGAATCGCTATGTGTGGTTAGGGTTTCCATGATAACTTTGGAGATTGGCCAGCCCTGGTGCCCTTAGGAATGAACCCTCTTTGTTAGATCCCACGATATGGCCTTAGCGGAGTCCGGTGTTTCCTTGACTGACAGCACAGTCAAGCGGAAAGGTATGCATGCCATTTTAGTGTGAGCTGATTGTCAACTTTGCATTATCCTCTGAAATGACTTAATTGCTATAAACCAATGACTTGGCCCATCCTTTCTATGACTAAGTAGACCCACACAATGCACAGAAGTCCCACTATCCTTTATCACCATCTCAAAGATGCCCTAGTGAAAAGGAAGAAGTGGGAGAAATTGCCTTCAATAAGGTCTGCAAGAGGACAGGTGTTCCCAGAGTAAGTGGTAGCAGTTGTCTGGGCAGAAGGGAGACTTCCCACAACTGTTGTGGATGTTCCATTCTCTACATTTGGTCTGACTTCTTGGCACAGTCTTTAGGTCAATCTGTTATTCATTTCTCCTTAATCAGGAGCAGACTGTACTGGATGCCTCTTCTGTTTAAGGATAAACCAGGATTCCTAACAGAATCCACCAGCCTCACTGATCTGGCCCTGGCTATGTCTGTAGCCTCCTTTCCCAGCACCCAACATCTAGTTCTGCCAGTTCCAGCCACACTCACTACTTTCAGGTCCCCGAATCACCACCTTTTCCTTGACTCAGAGTCTTCACAAATGTGGCTCCAGCTCCCTATCCGTCCAGCCAACTCTTGCATTCAGCCTTTAGGTCTCAAAGAGAAAGACCTCTACTTGCCCGAGCCCATCATTTTCTCCTCGCCAGCATTGTGAGCTTTAATTATGCAACAATTTATTTGCATGCGCATTTACATTATATTCTGACTCCCTGATTAGGTGCTAAGCTCCATGGGGGCAGACTCCTGTCTATTCTGTTTGCCAAGAGCCCAGAATGTGCCTAAAGGGATTTGATTTGCCCTGTATCCCACTCCCCCTGGTCCCTCAATGCCAGCTCCAGCCTGCCAGGCTTGGCCTGCCCAGTTGTTGATTTCTCCTATCTCACTGACCCAGGACCATCACACACACAGAGGAGGACATGCTAAGATGTTCTCTTGGGCAAAGTCAGCTTCATGTGACTTCCCAGTAAATTAATGTGATCTTAACATGATATGATACACAGGGTTTCTATAGAGATAAAAGGCAAATCCTAATGGAGAGTCAGAGAGATATGTATAAAATGGATTAGAGGCTAACATGGAATCCTGAACTGATGAGATCATTGGGTGAACCTTTTGGGGGTCAGCACACCTGGGTTGGTCAAATCAAGGGACCTGGTCTAAGGGAGCAATGGACTATGTAGCTTTGGTTTATACACAGGTCAGAAGAGATCCCACAAAGCATTTTATGGGTTGGGGCACCATGTGCAGAGTAAAACTTTGGCTGCACTCAGTATGTTTTTTAAGAGAAACAGTACTTATTGGGGGGAGCTCATGGAGGAGATCTTTAAAGGTCCTGAACTGTAAGCTTCAGCCCTACGGAGAGTAATGAAATGATCAAATGAAGTCTGCAGGAGATGGGAAGATGTTCAAGGACTGTGTCTTCAAAGCAATGGAGAGAGAAATGATCACAGTGTTGAATAATATCACCACCACAATGCTTAACAAAAGAAAAATCTGCTTGTGTTGGATTTTTACTGACTTCTAGACGTTTTGACTCAGGCCTCAGATGTGTTAAGAACTCTCCCTCTCCTCTAAAACCCACTTAGGATGGAGTGGGATGAGGTAACCTCAAGACCCCATGGGACTGTGAGATTCTGTGATTCTAAGAATTAAATGTGAGATTTGGAAAGTGGTTTGGGATAACAAAATAAACAAATAAAAACAAAATCTATTTCACTTAAGTCACCAATCTTGGAACAGACCTATCTTTGTGTTATCCGAGAGTGAACTGAGCCATGTCACAGCCCAGAGGCCAGCACGCAGTGAGGGCTTGTGAGGTTACCAAGTAGAAATCATAGCAAACTCTGAGGACAACTGAAGATCGATGATGGAAAAGCACTAGGGAGGGAGGGATGGAAGGAGGGAGGAGAGTGGGTCAGAGAGTGAAGAGCGTGTAAATCAGGGAGGTGGACAGTATAATCTGGGGCTCATAACAAAGATCCATGCTAACCAGAATCTGCCATTGTTCTGTCAGCAAAGGCGCCAGGAATCAGGAGACCCAAATCCTACTCTCCTCATCTGTACTTCGGAGTAGGTTACTGATTTTGAGCTTCAGTATTCTCACCTACCAAATGAGAGGATCAGGTCCAGATGATCACTTCAGTTCCTGTTCAGTCTTTAACATATGATACTATAACTCAGTATTTTAAAAATAAGGTTGTGTATTGGTCAGCTATGTTTGCAATAATGCAGTATAACAAATAATCCCTAAATCTAAAAATTTCTCTCTCTTGGTTTTGAGTTTCCTGGCTAGCTGGGAATTGGCTGACCTCAGCTAGATTGGGCTGGACTGGGCTTGTTACTAAGTATCAGATTAGGCCAGGTGGGTTCCACTGATTTTCCTTCTCCTTGGACCAGCAGGTATATGGGGTTTTCTGTACTTAGGGCAGATCACAGCTGCATCAGAATCATGTCAAGCCATGTGAGCACATTTAAAACCTCTGGTCCAGACACTTTGCTAGCATGATCTTGACTGTAAGTCACTTGTTCAAGTCTAACATTAGAGGCACTGAAAAATTTGTACTTTCTTAAATGCAGGACTGGTGAAGGGAGAGACCAATGATGGATTGACTATAGTCTGGTATCCTGAGTCTCACAGATTAATTATTGATCCTTCCACAAGCATGTTTTAGCATATTTTAAAGTTGAGAAAGGGAAGAGTAGCTTCTGTTGATTTTGCCAAAAGTAAGAGAGAAAAAAAAAAAAAAAGAAAAAGCAGTAGTTTTTCTTTAGTCCTGTGCATTGTTTATCCTAATGAAATCTTCAGTCAGCACAAATTCAAGGTATTTAAGTATTCTTCCTCCACCCACTTCTGAATTCTCCATGAAAATATCAAGTTAACAGCCAAAAAGCTTAACACAAATGCCTGTTTGTCAACTTTGTGGAGTGAATAGGAATATAAGCATGAGGTAGAGGCATTGTAAATCTGGTAGAGTAATTAAAACACTAGAGTATTTCATGCTGCTGTCACCTGTCATCACGTCAGTAGTAGGACTGATGTAAAGCTGGAGGAAATAGCACCCATCTTCTGTCTGCTAGTATTTATTATTAGGACATTGCCTTTCCCTGTTCTTGGTTTTGCCAGTGGAATTATGTTGGCCCAAATGAAAAGTCATAGATGGCTAATGTGATTCTACTTTTTAAAAATAGCGATGAACTCCATTTGGACATTCAGGTGATGACATCAACCTGGGTTTTATTGTGATAATGTAGCAACCTAGGGATGTGATGAGCAGTGGAACCCTGGGCAGCTGGCATCCCCAGCGGGACACAGGTGCAAACACAGACCACCAGGAAGGGGACCCCTTAATCCACCTACAGTCCCTACCCTCTCACTCACAATGAGGCCATATGAGCATTCTCTTTAATTAGGAGATGTTACAGTATTGCCACATAATGAAATATTGCCAAAATAAAGGATTTTCAACAGCTTTTTACTGATCCTCCATTACAGTATAAATCCATAGACCACTCAAGGAACATTATGTGGATTTATGCCCATAGCAATACAAATGTTAATTAAAACCTTGTTCAAAATTTTTTTATTTTGGAATGAGTTAGCGTTTTATAGTGGTATAAGAAGTTGATTAAGCGAAGTACATAAATTAGCCAGTACTTAGAAGATGCACACGATCTCCCTGCCACTCACATAGATTTCTTTCACCAACATCACCAAGCAACCTACAGATGTGTGAGCAGACATAAAGAAATGACTAGGGAAACTGTAGTGCTGATTTATGCATCTTGGCATTTCACCATCTACTAATTTACACAAATACGAATTATACTCCATCTGCTATTTTTTGTACTTTTGTTCCATGCACACACACACGAACTGGTAGAAAAAGTAGGTGTTCATAGATGTATTGTGTAGTTTCCTCCATCAGAGAGTATGTATGCCAGGGGGAGTCTAGACGGTAATCAAAAATTAAGTAACTCAGGGATTTTAAATTACATTTTATTCATTTTAAAATATTTAATACATAAGTTGTACATGCCCATTTTTAAAAAACTAGGAGATATAGATTAGTAAAGTAAAAAATAAAATAAAATAAAATCACTCTAATGCCACCAAGCCTAGGTGGAGACTGTGACTATTTCAGTCTCTACATCCAGACTTGTTTTTTCACATTTGCATGTAAGTGCATATAAAAGTTCTATACACGGACATTTTACATATATATTTTTAAAGGAGTCACACAGTATCTGATGTTTTCTCATGCACTGTTTTACTCAGCAATATGTTATGAATCATTTTCTCTGTTAATAAATATATTCGTATAGCAATTCACTCTTTCTGCAGAAATAGTTTTGGTCCCTTTCAATGAGTCCTCCCTTTGGTAGGTGAGATTATTCAGCTGTGTTCATAACCTGTATCCTCTGGACCTACAGTCTAGAGAAGAAAATAATCGTTGATGAGGAACCAGATATATAAGTCTGTAATTCCAAATTGTGATACATGTTATGCAAGCAAAATAGAGTGCAGTGAAAGGAAGTGTTATGGGTTGTTACAGAAGCAAAGTAGCCAGGGTGCCAGGACAGAGACCTACGGCAGGTGAGAGTGTGCAGAGCAGAACTGGGAGGCAGGTTGCCAGAGAACTCAGGAATAATTCAATGAGAAGGGAACCCTGCGTGTGCAAGACCCTGAAGCAGGAGAGGGGTTGGTGAGTAAGAAAGAGAAGATGTGGGGGTGAACACGGTGAGCCAAAGACTGAGGCTTTCTTTACAGGGAAGGGCGAGGAGTTTAAATTTTATCCTAAAATCATTTCATATCTTTAGTGCAAGGGAGGGGCATGATCCGTGTTTCAGAACAGGAAGTTAATTGATGGCTTTGTGGGAGGAAGTCTAGGGGAGATGGTGGGTGGAGGAATCCGCTGTGAAGCACGTTGTGTTGTAAATGGCTTCATAAATTTACAAATATATGTCTGACATTACTTAACCCTTCTCCACATTGTGGGCTATTTCTTTATTACCAAAATGAGCTGGAAAAAAAAAAAAAAGATGACAGGTTTCTATAGCTCGGATAATTAAGTCACGACTGATAACCCGGTGGTTAAGAGTCACAGGATAACTCCTGTGCACTCAGGGCTCTAACCCAGCTCAGCCCCCGGGTAGGGATGGGTGCTGACCACAGGAAAGACTGTTCCTTTCAGAGGAACAGTTCCACAGCTGGGGCTCTGCCTTCCTGGGTCAGGCTCTCAGGGAAGATGGCCTCAGGGTTGCCTCCTCCTAGGAACCCTGGGGTCAGGGTCTAGACTGGGTCTGCCATGGACTCAGACAGACTTTCCGTTTCCTCTGTATTTGGGTGGGGCCTCCCCTGGGTCTACCATTTCTTGCCCTCAGAATGGCAGGAACATACATCCAGTGAAACAGCCCGGTGTTGGGGGAGGACTGAGGATGCTCCCCAGCCCGCTAACACTCTAGGCCCCAGACCCCGCTCTGAAGAGTTTCTTCAAGGCTCCAGATGGCCCAGTCTAGGGACATCAACGATAGCTATTAATAATAGGCATAGCTAACACATGTGCCAAGTGTTGTTCAAGACATAATTCACACATCAACTCATTCAGTCTCCTTTACAATTTTATGTGGCAGTTTCTGTTTTATAAGGTGGCCCTGAGGCTCAGAGAGGTTAAGTAAGTTGCTCAGTGTCACACAGCCAGGACTTAATCCTACACCTTTTGGATTCTAGAGCCTTTAAGATTTGCTATTAACCCTTTCTTTGAATGCCTCTCTCCATGGGTGAGAACTATCATTGAATTGAACAATGAGTCAGTTTCCAAGGATTGGGATTTTGCATGCCAGTTTCATGATGGCCACTCATGTTATTAATGTGACAGTTATATGTCCCAACAACTTACATTTTCAGAAAATTTCCACCCTGTGGCCCAAGTAGCCTTATAGTAAAAAAAAGCTTTTCTCCATATTTAATATGGTTTACCTTGAACAAGGCATCAGCTTTATTAACACTCACCTCACCTGGCTTTCCTAGGTTTGAGCTTTTCAATGAAGTGGCCTTTGCTGGGGACTCTTGTGATGGTAGGGAGCAAGTGTATATATCAAAAGCCGGAGCTGGGCGAGGGCCCTCCTGGACCCCTGCTTTGAAAAGGGCTGGAGTCCTTACTGATACCGGCGTCTGGGACCAAGCTCCTCTTATGTCCCACTACCAGCTCATCAGAGAAGACTTTGAAGGGTTCAGAGATAAGAGCCCTTCTCTAAAGACTCAGCTGCAATGGAAAGCTAATTGTTGAGAACAGTGTGATCCTGTCTGATTCCTGCATTGAGACAGGGTCCAGACAAAATGCTGTATTTGAGGATGGCTCAGTGGCTGTGCTGTGTGCAGGGGACTCAGCACTCAGCGAGCATCGGTCTGAGGTTCCAAACACATGCACACTAAGGACTCAGCACTGAATTCTTTCTGTCCAAACCCCAGAAGTGATGCTGGTCCTGCCCTCATCCAGACAGCTTTCACTTAAGGTGTCCTACTTCTAATCCGACCTTTCTAACTTGATGCTAGTCCATCTGTAGAATTAACTGAACAGTCGGATCCAGGCCTCGTCTGGGCTGGAAACGTTTTCTCACAGGGATCAGAACTTAGGAGACTAAGTTTCGCCCGTGTATGTGTTGGTGAAGCTAATAGTAACTAAGTGTTGGAGCACTTACTTGAAGTCTGCAGACACTGTCACCGATGCTTTAACATCTAGTTTCTCACTTAATTTGCACAATATCTCCGTGATGCAGGAGGTACTATTAATGTCTTCATTTTAGAAATGACTAAATTGAGGCCTAGAGAGGTTAAGCCTGAATACACACAGCAAATGCATGGTAAACAGGGATGTAGCTAGTCCACATGGCAACTCTGTGAAAGAGAAAAAGATCTTCCAGTTAAAGAGTTATCGGAATATACTGATTTTATTAGAACATACTATTCTATTGCCACCCTCTGGAAAAAAAAGTCATAAAAATATATGAATTAAGGTGTCAGTATCTGCAAAGTGCAGAGGCCAGTAAAGCCATGAAGACTAACTCCACCGACCCTGCACTTTGCACCTACGTTTAGTGCCTCATGGGAGAGTGAAGCTCTGCTTAATATCAAAAGGTGCCAGAAGACACACTGATTCTTAAGTGCAAAATTATGTCATCTCAGTCAGCCCCTGTTCCTTATGCTCTTGGCACCAAACAAAGGCCGAATGAATGTCTTCCTCAGGGCGACAGGAAAGCTGTCACCTAGATACAGTGCTCGTGAGTTCCCGTAACCAGCAACGATATGTCCCGTAACTAAATGGGACTTCTGACATTGAGGCTGGCCAAGACCATGCTGTAAGTGCAGGCTTCACTTGGTGCCATGTTGTGTGAGGCTTCTGAGAACATATACAGTCATCCCGCAGTATCCAAGGGCAATTGGTTTCGGGACCCTATGCCAGTACCAAGATCTACAGATGCTCAAGCCCCTTATGTAAAGCGGTGCAGTATTTGCATAGAACCTACATGCATCCTCCCTCCCTTATGCTGTAAATCATCTCTAGATTATTTATAAAACCTAGTACAAGTTAAATGCTTTGCAAATAGTTGTAAAGACAATGTAAAATGCTATGTAAATAGTTGCCTGCACATGGAAAATTCAAGTTTTGCCTTTTGGAACTTTCTGGATTTTTAAAAAATATTTTCAAGTCACAGTTGGTTGAATCCACAGATGCAAAACCTGTGAATACAGAGGGCTGGCTGTTATGATCATTTGCTATGTGCTGGATTATTGGCTACTCTCGTTTATTAACTCATTCACTATTCGTTCACTTGTTCACTCATTCACTCATCAACTCAATAAACGTTTGAAAGCCTCCTATGTGTCAGGCGCTGGTCTAGACCTTCAAGATGTCAAGATCGACATAAGACATGATCCTTGCCCTCAACAAATTTATGTTCTAGACTAGTTTTGCCCTGGATCGAAGCACAAGCTCTGTCTTATTGTGCTGGATCATTAAATGAGATTACAGCACTTTAGGGTTAAAAAGGAACCTCAGATATTATTTTGTCCTCATTTTAAACTCAGTGACATAGTGACTTCTGCAGGTCACATGGTCAGTCTGTGGCAGAACCCAGATCCTGTGTCCCTAGGTTCCTAGTTGTGGGTCTGTTACTACTGCCAAAGATTTAAATTTTATCAGGTCCTAGACTTGAGGGCCAGACTGCCAGGGCTCCAGCTCTGACTCTTCTTCCTGGGGGTGGAACTCGGGAAAGTCACCCCACCCCTCTGTGTCTGTTCCTCTCTTTGCAGTGGGGGTAATGATAGAGATCATGTGGGATTCTCACCAAGATTATGATGTCATTCCTGGAAGCTTCGTGCCTGCCCCCTGGTGGGCACTTGGTAAAACTTAGCTGCTATGATGACTGCTGTTACTGTTACGTGACTGTGAACACCTCGTGTGGTCGAGTTTGAGATCCTCCCTTTGGGATTCTCAGGGTGGGACGTTCCACTGCAGAATGCCCCTTATTTGACAGCTGTCCTCACCATGAACCAAATGGTGACCATGCTGTTGAATCTGCTTACACTTCTGAAGAAAGCTGTCTAGAGAGTATTTTTTAAGTTACTTAACTCCACATTCTTGAATTTGACCATTTTCAAGAATTCTGAAAATAAATCCCTACCTTTTTAGTTAAATTCAATCCGTCCGCAGTCAACCTGTGGTGGTTGTAACACAGTAGTTCCCATAATGCAGTCACCACACACACACACACACACACACACACACACCCATTTGAAAAACAATACATCCCTTTCCTGGAAACTCAGAATTTACAGTAGCTTATTAAAGTCTCCAGAAAGTGCTGGGGTAATGAAAGCTCAATTCTACAACTTATTTGAGCAAGAAACACACCTCAGGGACAGCTTCATGGATATGTGACCCGTGCAGTCACACAGGGCCAAGCGATTAGAAGGACCTGGTGCTTGGCTTGCTGGACAGAAGTGACCCCAGCCTTGTTTTGAGAACCAGAGTTCTGGGTTCTTCCCCCAAAGGACTATAACTGGTCACTTAAGCCAGAAAGTATGACTTAAGTGTAATTTGTATAAGCTAAGCATCTCAAGGGGGACAGTCCCCAAATTCAGCTTTATGAATTTCTGAGTTATAAGACTATTTTTAGGTGCATTGCCTATAATCGATCCAGCAATTGCACAAAATAGCACAAAGGTGATTTTAAAATTTTTATAGTTTTGCTGGAGGGATGAACACAGATCAGTAGAACAAGATAGAGAGCCCAGAAGTAGACTCATCCGCATATGCCCAATTCATTTTTGACAAAGATGCAAAAGCAATTCAGTGGAGGAAGGATCATCTTTTCCCTCCAGTAATTGGTGCTAGAGCCAGCAATTGGACAGCCATAGGCAAAAAAAATAAAAGAGAATAAAAAGGACCTCGACCTAAACCTTGTATCTTACACAAAAATTAACTCAAAATAGATCACAGACTTAAATGTAAAATTGTAAAACTCGCTTTTGTTTAAAGCATAATCCCAACTAAACCAAACCAAAAGTATAGAATCTGAAAGCCCGAAAGGGCCGTACGAGCCAGCTAGCTTGTGCTTCAGACCCAGCGGTCACAGAGCCTGCTGCCCGGTGGGCGTCCTCCCAGCCAAGGCCACTCAGCTCGGCAGCTGCGCAGCGAGGCCCCGGGTCGCACGCCGCATTGTACCTCAGTCACTGAACCTAAGAGCTGGAAAAGCCCGATTCTGGAGTAATCTCCTTCGGTCTCCGGCCTAATGTAAAGACCCCGTCTGTGCTGGACTTTCTGTTAGAGCTGATCCGTCCCATCATTGGAAAGGTCTCCAGAGCATTGTAAGGGGAATTGTGGGTCTTTAGAGACAGGTGACCCTAGGTTCAAACTCTCTCTTCATCTTCTATGAGCCCCAATCTACAAATGAGCATAATTGTGGCTAATTTTCAACATTACGAGAAAATAACCTAACAATTGGTAGCTGGAATAGGCCTTGTAGATCATTTTGGTAATAGTATGCTCTCCAGAAGATCTTGGTCTGATGTCTAATCAGGTATTTCTTGTGACACCCAGTGTATTGCTGATAATTAATATAAGTTTATTGAGAATAATAAATAATTATGCAAATCCAGAAGTCCTTTTCCTTCTTCATACACAGGGCCTATTGAAATTGCTTTTTTGTAATTATAATTGAGGCACTGTGGCGTTATTTTGTTTAATTATTTCCACTTGATGGCCTGATTAGGAAAATTGCTCACAGTGTTTTCCTTGCATAATGTGCCATCACCAGGAACAATTATTGGAGAGTCCATGCCCCCAGCCTCCAGCTGAGCTTCTGTCCCAAAGTGAGCATGGCCTTCCCAGCGTCCAGAAGGATTTTGAGTTCAGCCACTTGATTTCAAGCCTCTAAATTCAAATAGTCTGTTTTCAAGAGAGGCATTTTGGTTAACCCCAAGACACTGGGAGCTGATGGACTAGTTCACATTTGCTGATATTTTAAGCTATTTCTCCACCCCATTTTGAGGTGTGCTGACATTCTCTCTCCACCTGCCAGTTGTTTGCTCACACGTGCTCCGGCTGTGTAAGCTGAAGGGATGGCAGTTAGTTCCTTCCCCTACACGTCCATCAACGTGACGGTAAATGTATAATCTCGTGGTGAACTTTGCGAGGCAGTGTCATTTGAGAATAAGTGTTTCCTGCCACTAAATTATGACGAGTGTGCAAATATTCCTGAGAAAGAAAATAGTGATGAAGTGGTTGGTAGGGAAAGTTACGGAGTTGCGTGGGCTGAGTAACTTAATAACTAGGACAAGAGCCCAAGGGAAGGCTGTGCTGAAGGACCCAGTTAAGAAATAAGGTGGGGTCCAATATGCCCTGAAGGTCACTGGCTTCTCCCAAGGGAAGCTGGTGGCCTTGATGTGGGGGGTCATCCAGTCCATTGTCCAGGCCAGCGCCCAGGCGGAAGGAGAGGTAGGGGAGGTGCATCCTGGTTCTGCCCCCAGCCCGCAGTGTGAGCAAGCTTCCAAGTCGCCGCTGGGTTTTAGGAAGACAGTCCTCCAAGAGAAATAAAGGCGTGTGTGGACTGGAGACGGGGGGTGTCTGCGCAGGAGCAGCGTATGAAGGGGCCGGTGCTGGGCTCTCACCGTCGGTGCCGCACAGCACCTCGAGTGGCCAGTGCTGTGCGGGCCATCTGTGCTCATTTTATTTTATTTTTGATGGCTGCATTCATGAAGGAGCAATGGGACTGATTTTTTTCCATACCTGCAAGGTGCTGATAACTGGAGACAAATAGAAAACGTGTAGTGGTGATAGCAGAAATGTTGCCTTTTACAACAGGGAGAGAAGCGTGAACCAGGAGGGCACGTGTGGCCCAGGTGACAAGAACAGGCTTTGTGTTCAGAGAATTGAGTGCAAACCCCACTTGGCAGCCCTGGAATCAGGCAAGAAACTTCGCCCTCTGGACCTCAGTTTCCTCATCTGTGTCACAGAGGTGGTGAAACCTAGACCACAGGGCTGCTGAACGATGGAGGTCCAGTAGGTTGACAGGTGGTGGAATGAAGGCTACTGACTATTATTTGCCTTTATTGTACCTGCTCATGGCTAATTTTTTGCTTCATTTATGAAAAAGGGCATTCTGCATTAAGGTTAATTAACTTTGCCCTGGGCCCTTGTAGGCTGAATAACGCCCCCTCTCCTCTAAAAATGTCCGCACTCTAAATTTCAGGAACCTGTGAATGTTCTCTCACATGGTAAAAGGGACTTTGCAGATGTGGTTACGTTAAGGATCTTGAGATGTAGGAAGATTATCCTGGATTATGGGGGAGCCCTAAATGTAAGCACAAGGGTCCCTGTAAGAGGGAAGGGAGAAAGTCAACGAGGGAGCAGGTAGCTTGAGGACAGAAGCAGAGATGAGTGGTGGCCAAGGAGTCAAGGAATGTTGGTGGAAGCCAACAGCCAGAGTGTGGAAGAGGCAAGGAACAGTATCTCCCCTGGAGCCTCCAGAAAAGAACAGCACTGCCAACACCTTGGTTTCAGATTTCTGTCCTTCAGAACCGTAGAAGAATCAATTTGCGTTGCCTTAAACCAGGTCATTGTTTACAGCAGTGAAAGGAAGCTAATGCAGCCTATTACGTGAGACTTCAAGTATTGTAGGTCGAAGTTAAATATGTGTTGACTGTGAAAGTCATCAGGTTGTAGGGGGTGACAAGTATACTTGTGAGAAGTGCCTAAAATGCAAGATTTTTACACACTGATTTAATTCCTCTTTTACTGTAATTTATTTTCTTGAAGGAAATGAATCATGTGATGTGGGGTGTGTCTAGATGTGTATGTGCACCTGTATTGGGCCACTGTGTGGAACGGCAAGTGTCATGATACCCCACACTGAATAGGGATGTGTGTTCTAGAGCGGATCTTGTGTTTCATGTCACACTTGGAGATACTTCTGTCTCCCTATGTAGTCCCGAGTTGTCTTAGACTCAATAAAAACACCCACAACTGCAGTTTAACAACTGGTCATAAAGTAAGGTTTGGATTCATTGTTCACACAACTGAGGGCCAGCGTCTTTGTAGAGCGTGGAGAGTGAGTAAATCTGTGCTGGAACATCTGTCTGAGGGTGAGACAGAGGAGGAACACGCCAGCCTGCTGCATGCCTAGCTCAGAGATCAAAGGAGAGTTCAGGAATTTAGGAGGCAGACTCACCATCATAAGAGATCAAGCTGAACAGAACTCCGAGGACAGACAAAAAGGTGGGAGTGAGGCGCTTCCTCCGGGATGGACAAGGGTCGAAGTATAATTGGTAGAGAACTAGAACCATTTAGAGTCAAAATTCATCAGATCCATATCCCTTAGAGAATTCCCTTTGGGAAAACAGGGCTTTCTGCCTAACATGTCGATATTCACCAGAAACACAATACTTGGCTGACTTAAACAGTCGTGTCACCAATCAGATGTCACAGAAAGAAAGAACAGCGCAGCAGGCGCAACTGAGGGAGCCGGACGAGCTTTTCTTTTGTTTCGTCTGACACACTCCCTGGGTGAGGATCCCTGGCAGCCTCTGGATGGTGGAGCTGGTATGGGGGACGGGCCTTTCCTGGCCTGTTTTCCCTGCGTCTTCTGCACCGCAGAGATTTCAAATCGAAAGCTGCAAGTTGACAGAGCAGGAACCTTCATCCTCAGGGATGCAGAGGGATCCTGACGCTTACATCAAGGGGCCACTGCCTTTGGCAGATCTCTCCTACCTGAGGCCTGACCTTGGCCTTCTAGGATCGGGGTGCAATCCTCGTACTGCTCCAGATGTGATGATACTGGGAGTTGGGGAACTCTAGCTCCTGTGAACACAGCGGATGGGGGCCTCAGAGTGCTCCAGCCCGCCAGCGTGGGAACAGATGTGCCAGGGACAGTGGTCAGCGGGAAGAGGCAGGCCCTGTCCCCCTGCTGCTCCTCTTCAGGGAGGCTCGCTGCGTGGAATTGATGAGCCTGGAATGTGACGTGAGACCACATGTGACCGTTGCAAGCTGACTTATCCATGCAACTGACATTAAGTGTGCCTCCAGCCCTGGCCACGGGGGACCCAGCCCCAGACAGGATCCGTATCTCTGCACCAGCTTTGCTGGACGTGATCTTGGGCTGATCTTTTTTCTGGGGCTGCCCATGGACCTGGTCTTGCCACACTCTTGCTCCTGGGCCCATGGTTGTCTGCAAATGTAAGAACCAACCACAAGGTTTAGAGAAGTTGTTTTTGACTAGCAGACAAAGTGATGTTTCTGAAGACCTCTAATTTATTTGAAAAGTTTAGCTTCCTTATCCTCCCTTTTGGCAAAAAAATACACATATATAAAATATATACATATATAAAAATATATACACATATATCCATGCATACATGATGTAGCTGACACACATTTAGCATATATATAAACATACTCACAAGCATATTGTTCATATATACATTTGTGAACAAGATTTGAAGTAAATATATTTATAATTTAGTAAAACAGAAAAAAATGTTGTAATCTGATTTTAAATTATGAAGTAAACAAGAAATTTATGACAGAGAATTTTAATCCTGGCCGTAGTATTAAGTTTTTTCTTAACTTTTTACCTTAGCATTCATTTGTGACCCACTGTCATTTACTACGTGGTAGGATGACATCAATGTTGAAGTCTTAACTGTCATTATAGTCTGGAATTAGATACTTTATCTTAATCCAAAGTAAATTGTATTCGTTTCCTGTGGCTACCACAACTAATTACTAAAAATTGCATGGCTTAAAACAACAGAAATTTATTCTTTCACAGTCTGGAGTCTGGAAGCCTGAAATTAAGGAGTCGGCAGGGCCATGCACACTCATTAACTCTAGGGGAGGGTCCTTCCTTGCCTCTTGGCAGCTTCTGGTGTTGTCAGCATCCTTGGCGTCCCTTGGCTTGTAGCTGTATCCCCCAGTCACGTGGCCACCTTCTCCTCATGTCTTCACATCATTTCCTGGGGTGCATGTCTGTCTGTGTCCAGATTTCCCCTTTTTATAAGGACACTGGTCCTACTGGATTAGAGCCCACACTAATGACCTCATCTTAACTTGAAACCTCTGTAGAGGCCCTGGCTCTAAATAAATTCATATTCTGAGGTTTTGGGATTAAAACTTTAACATATTTGGGGGGAGAAGGGACACAACTTATAAGTTCTAAATGGAAAAAAATAAATAAATTTTAAACAACATGCCATGCTGCTAAGGTATCTGCTCATGAATAGTGTTCCAAGTTTGGTTATCCATGCATACAAATTTTTTAAATGGAATAATTACATTTTAACTTCACATTTTTTTAAAATAAGTGATTACTTTTCATATTTGTCTATTAAAGTGGAAAACAATTTGCTATTTATAAAAGCAATGGGAAACAAATTATCTATAAGATTTCATTTGCACTATTTCTCTGCATGTTTATTAGTGTTCACCCTTCACCTGACCGCACAGCCCTCCACTCTTGGATCATTGCCCAATAATGTTGATAACAGAAACATCTATAAGGTGCCATTAATAATTTTATTTTGTCACAGATTTTGGCCCAAATGGAAACCTTCAAGTTGTGTGTCCATGTTTTCAGGAATTATTTTGTCTGGAAACTGAGCTACAGCTGATTCAGAAACTGAAGGGGGATCTTTTGTGATATAAGAGCCCCAGTGCCTTTGTACTGGCTGGGATCTCCTAGTAAGTCCTACTACTTCAAGCATAGATGCAAATGTGCCCCCTTAGGATGCTCTACTCCACAAATGGCCTTATTTGAGACGTGAGCTATACCTAGCACTTCATTAAAATTGGTTAATTTTAGTGGAACATGTAGCATTGCTTAGGGATATTTATTCTTATAAACTTCTGAAATGGAGAAATCTATATTTTGTTTACACATTCCCTCTCTGTCTTTCTCTTGCCTAATGGATAATGACTCACTTAAATGTTAATGATTCTCTTTGTTATAAAAACCTGTGTACAGTATTTCTATTTAAAATGTTCATCAGCAGAGTCAAAGTTGGAAAGAAACACCTATTTGATATAAAATGTTTCCAGAATCTCGCATATGCCACTGCCTGGTAAAGTCAGAAAAGGGTAAATAAATTACCCAGGCAATACCTCCTATGCCCTCTGGACTTTTATGCCTTGTTAGTGTCTAAGGTTACAGAAAAAAGAAGCGGAACACTGGGGTTGCCATGGAGACATCCAAGTCCTGTCAACACCTCTTGCTCTAATAGTGACAAATGGTACTTATTACATCAGGACTAATTTCATCGGATTCTGCTCAGATAAAGATACTTAACCTTTACTGATAAAATTCTGTCATTATAATTACTTAGTAAAAGACCTTATTAGACAACAGTATTCTGTGTCTATGGATGCACATTTTATTGAGGTTCATTGCATATTGAGAAGGTATCTGAAAGTTTACTTTTTCTGTAAAACCTTTTACTGTTGGAAAAACCTGCAAAGAGATTTTGGTTTAGTGACTGCCTTGTTTGGAAAAAAATAAAAAGTATGATTTCTGCAAGTTGTTACTTAAAATCCTAAATAAAATATATAAAGTTTTAAAAATTAGACTTTGCATTAAGCCTTTTAAAATAAAACTTTCTATCCATGCGCATGAAATGAAAGTAGCCAAATTCCTCATACATCTTGTGGGCTTCATTTGGATTAAGGCCCACCCTAATGACCTCATCTCAATTTAATTAATTACATCTGCAAAGACCTTATCTCTAAATCAGGTCACACTTTGAGGTACTGTGGATGAGGGCTTCAGCATAGAAATTTTGAGGGAAGAATTCAACCCCTGCCAAAGTTTACACTAAGGTTCAAACCTATGATTTTCCCTGTTTCCCCAACTCTGCAGACTTCTGATCCTCCTCAGAGCAAGCAGTTTCATGAAATTCAATCTCATTCCTTCAGCTCCTTAAGATTTCAGTTTTTTCCATCTTTTTTAAAAAATTGAAGTATTGTTGATTTACAATGTTATGTTGATTTCAGGTGTATAGCATAGTGATTCAATATATTTATAACTTATACTCCATTTAAAGTTACTACAAAGGAATGCCTGTAGTCCCCTGTGCTGTACCATATATCCTTGTTGCTTTCCATCTTAAAAAAAAAAAACCCACAAGAAAAAAGTATTAATTTTCTTGATTATAAATGTAATACTTTCTCAGTTTAGCAAATTTAGAAGCATTTGAAAAGGACAAAGTAAACAAAATCACAGACCCTCAATCACAGACCTTGAGACACAAAGTCCATGTGCGTGATTGCCTGTTTCCTCCTAGTTCTTCATATACATAAAGACACATACTTCAAGTACGAACATACTTCATATACATACATATTTTAAAATGAGAACTAGAATTTTTACAGTTTCTTACCCAGCTTATCTCACTAATTGGTATACTGTGATTATTTCATCAAACTATTCAATGTTCTTGAAAACACGGGTTTCATTGAGTTATATCATTATAGTTGGTCTCTTATTGCTTTGTGCTTAATGTTTTTGTTGTGCTCTATTTTTACTCATTTAATATGTCCTTTTTCTTAACTTTTTCTATATGACTACTTTCATACTCTTTCTCTAGAGATTTGAAAGGCGTGCATTCAGTACTTATTCTACTAATGTTACTTTCAAATTTTATATAGATACATGCACATGTATTTTTCTAGTGATAAATGCCCAGAACAAAATGTATATACGTGTTTCTTGGGTGTGAGGGGAGGAATTCAGTGTCCTTTTGATTTTGTTAGTCTTTTCATGCCAGTACCTTGTTTTAATAGCAACAATCTGAGACTTTACATGATGATGATGAGAGAATTATTTAATCATTTTATTGTTTTATAAGCATATCAATAACACATATTTTTACCTAATTTATATTTAAATGAGTTTATTGTAAATCACACAATATGTTATTGAGTTTGCTGGGTGCAGAAATTTACTTAGAGGGCCGTATATTTTGCTCCATTTATAGATAACTTGTTTTGCCAGCCTATAATTAGGAGACATTTCAAAATGTCTTCAGTATATGCTTAAGAATTCTTTTATTTTCAGTAAAATTGCCTGATACCTGATACATCATGAGCTCTATTTGAAAGCACAGGATTTGTGAGTTCCTAGTTTTTAAAAATTATGATTTCCCTTTTTTAAATTCTCAATTACTAAGATTTATGGCCAAAGTAGGTTATATCTTCATGCCCACTTCTTAGTTTTTTAAGTACATCAGCATTTTAATTTTCACTCTTGTCAGTGAAATTTTAAGTTTTTCTTTTATCTCACTCATTCAGTTTTATGCAATATTTGATCTTCTACTTAGAATTTTTAGTTCAGTAATTATGTTTTCAGTGCCACCCAATCAATTCATCCTTATCCCAGCTTGTCCCTTCACTTCAGTAGGTTATTCTAGTTTCATATATGTAAAGCCTTCTCTATCTTGGGATAATTAAGTAGTCTCTTTCTAAAACCATCTACTTTTGTACTGTTTGCTAAAACATTCATACCTGTGCCCGCCAGGATTGGAAGTCCTGAGCTGGAGAGGGCTTGTCTTCATTGAAAATAAATCCCATGTTCTTGTGGCTCCAGTCACACCTCACCTTTCCTGGAATGTTACAAAATTCTAGGCGAGGCTCTAGAACTATTGTAAGAATTAGATTTACAGATTGTCTAGTTTATTTGAGCATCTTCATCTTAATTTGAGCTTTAATCAAAACTGACTGACTGATTCAAACATAATCCTTTTTAAACAGGGTGTTTTGCTCAGGTAGCATGTGAGAGTTTAGAGTAATTTCATTTAATCCTTTTCTCTACCCAACCTTATTTTTCCTGACTTCCAAACTGGTGATAATTTGCCAGAATCGGAGATGGATAGTGTAGAAATCTGCCCAACACACTTGATACTCTGGTCTCACTGGATCTCTTCATGGTCACAGAGAATCTTCACTCTCTCCAAAACCCCTACATTAGTAGCAGTGGTCACTCCCAAGGAAGTTTCCTCACCTTTTATTGAGATGTCTTTGTGCAGAAGAAAGAGCACACATGATCAAGCAAAAGATCTAGGTTTGAGTCTGCATCAGCCACTGGTTCGCTGAGTGATTCTTGGCAAAGTGGTAACCATCTGGAGCCTTGCACTTCTCGTTCATACACGGGGGTCATGATAGAGGACCGTTCTTCTTAAGAATAAAGAGATACTATGATCTACGACAAAGTGTGCTATCTTTTACTGTTGTGACCATCCATGTCCGTTATGCACGGTGATTTGATTTATGTGACAGGGATCTTTCTTCAGTAATCTTTGTGTTCTTTTTCTAGGTAACATTTATTAAGCACAGTGATTATTATTTGCTGAGTTAAACTGAATTAAATACACCTTATATACCTGAAAACATATCAGAAATATCTGGGCGGCTATTGTAGCTAAATTTCACCTTACAATAGTAAGATAAAGTTTTAGTTATTTACTGTCTAATACGGATATATACATGGCTGTATGTATCTGTTTTTTTGTCTTCATCAAATATCAAATCCAGTATTATGTCAAACATAATAATTAACTTGTGGTCATGTTTCTGAAGTAGATTCTAGTGTGTTTTCCGTTGTTTTCAAAAATTCACTGGTTCTTTGCAAAATCTTTATGATTATTAAAAACCATTTATTTCTTCTGCCTTATGTCTAGAAAATGGCTTTTGATCAACGGAAACAAAATCTGTGTGAAATATATTGGCAATGAAAAATAAAAGCAAAGATGAAAAATAGGTATTTAATCAATTCTTACAACTTTATGTGCTATTAAGACAATAATTTTAGGGAATTCCCTACACAGTTAGAAATGGTCATAAAGGAAATGAAAATATGGACATCAAAGTCACGTGTGTAACCAGATACCTGTACCACATCACACCAGTGCCACCTTTCCAGATGAGAGAATACGAGACTGAAAAATCCTGAAGGAGCTTTATGCATTCAGAGTCCTTCGATTTGCACATATAATGATAGATAATTACATGAGGAGGTCTTTAATGTTTAAATTATACAGAAATTTTTTTACAAAATTTTCATTAAATAATAATATCTTAAATGTTATATACGTTACTCTTTATAAAGGTATCCTAAATTGAAGCTGAAAGCATCCTGCTCTATAATCTGGCCACTAGAGAGTAGTGTAATACTGTACCTAGACATCATCAGGCATGAAAAATTACTGCAGTTTTTCAATATAGCATCTTTATTATTTTCTTTTATTTTACTAACTCAGTCAATTCTTTTCTTTTATTTTACTAACTCGATCAATTCAACTGACCTTAAGATCAGTCTCTATAGTTTTCTTTTTAAGTAGCCAAATGTGATTTCCCCCAAATCCTGAAAGAGCCTGCAAAATTTTTATTTTGTCTTGAAATATAAGAAGCGTGCATTTCAGTCTTATCTCCATACTATATTTCTGCTTATTTTAGCAAAACAACCGGCATTTAAGCAAGAAATGGTTGGAGAAATGTGTTTTGTCTATGAGATGGAAATTTAACAAGCATCTGTTAAACATGAAGAACCTACAGGTGCAGGGCACTGCTTTGTGTGTCTCTACAAATAATTACAAGGCTTCCCCCTCCTTAGTTGATGAAGCGCACACAGACAGTTGAAGACATAATCTCAGGCTGAACGTGGTGGGTCTAGAGATTGATGGAGACCAAGAAGTTGGGACAGAGAATAGGGAAGAGGAAGAAGTCAGCTCTGAATGAGGGTGGCTGAGGAGACTCCCAGAGGAAACAGGGAAGTGGAAGGGAACCCATGCTTGAAGTTTAGGTAGGAATTTAAGAGTTACATCAAAGATACAAGTCCAGAAAAAGAGAATAACCTCAGTGTCCAGCCAGAGCAGGACTCTTCAGGTTATACGTGAGCTAGAGTGTGTGGGTCTCCTTGTTGAACTAAGATGTTTGTGTGCCAGAGAGACTGTGGCATCTGGATGGTGAATGCCTCTTGTGCCAGTTTCAAGAGTTTGAACACAATTCTTTGTGTAGAAGGTCTCAGACTTTTTTCCATCTAAAAAAGGAAAATCTGAGTTATCAAAGACACACATATTGCTAATAAAAGTGTGTAGTATTGTATAACTTAAATACACACAGTTTTTATTTGTCAATTATACCTCAGTAAAGCTGGGGAAAAGTGGACAGTATGACAGATGCGTAACACAGTTGTGCCCTGCTGGAGGTGGGGGGTGAGGTGGAGGCGTGCATGGGGATCATGGTGGGGTGAGAATAGAGAAAGGAAGTGGCCCACTGAGTGTGAGAAGGCCTCCCGAGTGCGTCTCACCTGCTCACTAGGGAGCATCTGTGAAGGGTGCCCCTTGGTGACTTCTTAGCCATTATTGGAAGGTGGGACATGGGCTGGTATGCAGATCGGAGCTCATTTCTTTCTCTGGGTCCTGGGCTGCCTCTCTGTCCAGGCCTGGGCCAGCTTCCTTGTCCTTCCAGGACTCGGGACCTCTGTTCTCGTAGTTACCACTGCCTCCCAGTCACCACACCCACTACACTGTGCTCCTTACAAACTGGTCTACCTCCCCAGCGTCTTGCATGGTGACCATCTGCTGCTGGGAAGTCCTTTGGTTTCTCAACCATTTATTCAATTCTTACTCAGATATGTCTGGGACTTAGTATATTAATCCCACTTACAGTACAGGCTAACCACAGTGCTACCACTTCCTGGGGAATTCTATTAAGGAGGCCAAAGATGACACTACCTCTTGTATTCAGGCATGTACACTGCTATTTTGTACTAGAATTTGAGTCCATTTAAATTCCATCTGTGTTTTCTTTTTTATAATAGCTATTATAAAATCATGTCTACCTCATTAAATTATATGCAAAGCCTTCAGTTAGAAAAATTTCTTTTTTAAAATTTTTATTTTATTTTTTTGTTGATACATAGTCAGTTTACAATGTTGCTTCAATTTCTGGTGTACAGCATGATCTTTCAGTCAAAACATCAACATTCTTAGATGATAATTTTTAGTATTAATATTAATAAGTAAGTTTTATTGAGTGCCTAACATATGCAAAACATGTCCAAATCAAATTTTAGATAATTCTCTTTCTCCTGAGAAATTTCTTCCTTCACTTTCACTAATCATACCTTGTATGTGTGGACTTGATTATGGGAAAAGTTTCCAGTGTGTGTCACAAGTCCGGCTATATGTAACTGTGGGTATATGTTACTGAGGGCGAGAAAGTATCCCCTCAGTCCCTCGTGAATACTTACATGCTGAATGAAGCTGGACTGTTAAATATCTCTTTCCTCTTTTCTCCCATTTCTTGACAAATCTCTTTAGCTTTAAGGCCTGATGGTTTACCTGGTGGTTTACAGAACACTTTGTAGCCTTAGGCAGGTTTGTGTTGGCAGGCGAGTAACTTCTTCCAGATCTTCTCTGCACCTTGATTATAATAACCTGTGGTTTTCAAGACATGCCTATGTTGCTGACTGGGTAAGTGTATTTCAAACCACGGTTGCAACCCATTGTTGGATATGAAATAAATGTGGTGTTTCCAGACAAGCATTAAATAAAAAGATATAGAAAAGGATGGGCTAGAACTCTCTGAATGCATCTCATGTAAAAGCAGTAGATTATTTATGGACATTTTGCATCCCCACAAGTAACATACAAGAGGTTGGTTACCTCACTTCCTCACCAACAGCTTTTCATTCTTGCTGTTCTAGGAACTGTGCAGTAGTATCTAATTGTGATTTCATTTTGTATTAATGATATTAATCACTTCACTCGTGGTCATTCATATATCTTCTTTGATGCAGTGTCTCTTTAAATATTTTGGACATTTTTTATTGGGATATTTATCATCTTACTATTGAATTCTAAGAATTCTTCATATATTCTAATACAAGTCTTTCATCAGAAATAAAAAATGCTTTGTGAATATTTTCTCTCAATCTGCAATGAAACTTTTCATTTTTAATAGTGATTTTGGAAGAACAAGTGTATTTAATTGTAATGAAATTTGTTTTATCAAATTTTTCAGTTTTATGGTTTCTTTTGCATCTTTAATAAAACGTCTTTGCCTAAGTCACTTTAATAACTTCAGTGTTTTCTTCTAGAAGTGTTATAGCTATAGTTATAGCTTCCATTTAGGTCTGTGATCCACTGTGTAAACTTTTGTGTATGGTCTGAAGGAATAATTAAGGCCCATATTTGGCATATGGATGTCTAAGTTATCTTGCAAACTTTTCTTTCCCATTGAATTACCTAGGAACATCAGTCAAAAATCAGTTGGCCATGTTTGTCAGTTGTTCTGGACTCCATTCAGTTCTATTGACCTGTATTTTTTTATGCTGGTAATACACCATCTTGTTGCATAACTCTATAATTAGTCTAAAACCAAGTAGTTGCATGGGTGGGGTGGCCTGGTGCTTTATCTAGTTGTGTAACTGGCAAGATGTTTATTGGAGATGGATGTCTTTGAGTCAGATGCCTTGACAATCAAAAGCTTAATGTCAGGCACTTAGGTTACAACAAAATTTTTTTTAAAAAACCCAATTGTCAGGTATTTGCACTGCACAATATCCTCCTCTTGTAAATTCTAGCTGCCTTGGCCTCTTCAAAACTGTGCTCTCAACTCAGAGGGGAGACCATTAGGCTTTGGGAGTCTCCTTCCCTGCACTGTGGCCAAGAACCTGTCTCCAGACAGTAGTCTAGGGAGATCACAGAGATATCTCATTTTTTTTCTCTCTCGGGGCTCATGGTCCTGTGCTCCCTCTTTTCCAATCCTGTAAACATTATTTTAAATATCTTGTTCATTTCTCAAGTGTTTAAGATGAGAGGCTAAATATGCACCCTGTTACTCCACCACGGCTGAAAGTGGAAGTGACTGCTACATAACTGAACATCTAAAAAGTCCAAATAACTCTGTAGCGAAAATGCTAAAGCTCTCAATATTCAGGGACTGAAAGTATTGCCATTATTTACTGTGGAATTTTTATATGAATGAACATTTGGAAGTTGTATTTAAATCCACACTGAAGTACGTAAATTACTCTTTATGGTTACCATGTTTTTTCCTCCACGAGCATTAATACTGGGCCATGACACTGTTATTCAAAGCAATAGTAAGTGATTTCTCAATAGAAAAAGATAACCACAAATCACTTAAAGATCTAGACAGGACGGAGGATAATATTCAAATTCCACCCATAACTCATCAAAAATGGACTATTTTAAATTGCTACTTGATAGAGAACAAATGCCTCATTAATCAAAACCACATCATCCTAAGAACACAAGTTATGTCATTTAAAATCATGACTGACATCACAGGGCACTTGGCATACTGTGTTGCATGCATGAGTGGACACCTCGATTAGCCACCATTCTGCTTGTGTTACAGAAACGGGGTCCTGTGCACCCCTGTACATCCCCCAGGTGAATAAACAGACTCAGGGAAGGAAAATTCAGAGTCAGCCGATAGGCAAAACAAAGCCTACTAAGTTTCCATTTCCATAAATTGCTTAACTGCACCCTAGGGTACGAGAACCCTTCAGGGAGAGCTAATACCAATTTAAGACTGTTGAAGTTCTGTTGTTATGTCAGAACTAGAAGCTAGTCAGTTTTCAGGTTGTCACTGTCTCTCTTTAAATGGTCCCCAAAACTGAACGTGATGCCCCGAGGTGACCTCTTACCATCGTTCACTCAGCCCTGGAGCTTTTTCTGCCGAATACCTCATAACCAGCATTTTCTTTCATATTATTAATAAGTAGCTTTTACTGCTACTTAGTACAACCCCTGAAACCTCACAGTTCACACTTTATTCATTGTTTTTGATTCTGACTCCAGTCCATCTTACTAAGTTACATTAAATTCCACTTGTCTTAGAGTTTGCCATCCACCCAGCCTATCTTGCACCTTCAAACTTAATACCCTTTCTTCTTTCTCACCATCGACATCTTTGACAAACATTGTCAGTGTTAGTTTGGAGTCTTTTATTATTTCTCTTATTTAACATATGCTTTATTAACACTTCTTTATTTCTTCATGATTTATTCTCATGTTGGACAGTCCATTGGCCTGGGACTCAATTGTCCCGTGTCCCTTAACAGTACGAGCCTACTTTCAGGCAAAGGTGGACAGCGTCTTTTGTTGCTGTTGTTGTTGTTAACAACTCGGTGGGCACAAACCCACCGAGGAGCCAGAGACCCTTGTAAAGAGCTGGATTCCTTTCATGGGACCCTTAAAAGACAGTATTGTGTGCCCTGCAGTGACTCACTAGTGTCTGGTTCCTACCCAGAAGGACTGTGTCGGTTATCAATAGGTGCTTAACAGGTTGCCCTGTAACTTCACGCCTAAGATAAACGTTATTTTGTAGCTCGTGATCTTCTGGGACAGGGAGCTGAGCAGGGCACAGGAGGACTGCTTGTCTCTGCTCCTCATGGGGTCAACTGGACTCAAGGCTGAAGGCAGCCTTCCCACCAGTCTAGAGCCTCAGACAAGGCAACCCAGACAGCTGGGCCCTCTGATGCCTGGAGCCTTGCTTCTCCTTCATGTGACTTTTATCTTTACCTGGAGCATCTGGAGCTCCAGAGTCCCCCTTCCACATGACCTCTTTCCATCAGGGTTGCTTAGACTCCCTCCTGTGGCTGCCGGATTCTACCTGAATCAAGTGAAGGCTACAGGACCTCTCAAGTGATGGCCCTGAACTCCCATTACATCACCTGCATGTCATTCTTTTGGTCAAAGCAAGTGACAGGACCATTCCCAGACTCATAGGTTGGGGGCATAGACTCTGCCCCTTGAATCTGGGATTCAAGGCAAAGTCACATCACAGGAGGAGTGTTGACACAGAGAGGCCTGATGTCCTGGGGACCACTTTTAACACATATCACTAAGGCTTATCCCAAGACTACACCAGGGACTCTAATTCTAGGTCATGATAAATAGCACAACTTCTAAATTTAAACATAACTGTTATACACGTACAGTCTCCGAAGGATAAAATGATGAGATGGCTCCTCTGATCCCAGCCAGATGGGCTAAGAGCCCCTAGTATGCTTCCCAGAGTCCCCTGTGTCCAGTGCCCTGAGAATACAAGTGTCACTCAGTAGGAAATTAGACTTTTTACTCGACTGTCCCTCCTACTAGACTCTCAGTTCCTGGGGCCCAGGGATGCTCTCCTTTGTACATCTCCCACACTTGGCGTGTCTCCTATTGTATAGGAGCTATATGTTCACTGAATGAAAATAAATAACTCAACTTTAATAATATGTATTTTGTGTGGAACTAAATTAAAATTCTTACTGCCCCCAGATTAGATGATTTTTCCATATCTTCCAGAGCCTAGATCTTCTCTGTGTCGTAATCTAACATATGAATAAAAGCAGTGTTTCAAAGGCAGTGAAGATTTTGTTCTGTTTCCCCCATGGCACATAGAGAGCTTCTTGTATCCTCCTATGACTAAGGTTTTTGCAAGGCTCCTCTTGATCTAAGTAACAGTCGGAGCTAAAATAGCATTCCGTTCAACGGTTTTATTCTGCCACATAAAATAAGTATGATTGTGTGGACCGGTTATGCCTGCAGACCTCATGAATGTGGTCATTGTAGGAGAGAGGACCCATTCATTGAATCAAAATGGAAATTAGTACAAAGAAAACAACGCCAGGCAAACAAATTGAAGAGCCTTTCTTAGACAGTGACAAAACGATAAGCCCCAGTCCAGGGAAGACCACATCTTCCTCTGAGCATCCTTCTATTCCGGCCTTGGGCATGCAGCCTGGTGCCGATTTGCTGAATGGAGTTAAGGCAACAGTAGAACTTTCTAAAGAGAATATCTAAAAGTCGAATTCTTCTGCATGTTTATTCATTTAAATGAAGTTCAAATGGATAACTCAACTATTAAGCCGTACACCAGAAACTGACACAATGTTGTAAACTGACTATACTTCAATTAAAAAAAAAACAGTAAAAAATACTGAAGTACAACTCATACAGCAGATTTCTAGACACACAGAAAATGTGTGATGTCTGCTATATTGAAGAAGCACCTTGTTTCCAAGGAAACACTCTTATCCTCATGCTCAATCTTCGGTCTCCAGTCCTCAAGACACCACGTGAGCACACAGGTGTCCCTGACTAGTCGAGAGGCTGGATCTTAGGAGCTCATTTGCAAAATTTTATCTAATGTCTCAAACTTCCTTTGAAATCTTTGCTTTAACAGATCTCCAGCCTTCCCTTTGTTCACAGAATCTGAAAGATTATGGTAAATGCAGTGTCTGAATCCTTTCCCTTTTGCCATTCATGTACATTTCCAGAACATTTTTGCAAATGTAAAGTGTTTCACAGCAGTTTTTTCTTTAAGCCAGAGATGAATCCCTTTGAAATTAACTCTCAGTGAGACAGTTGTCAAGGTACATATGTGAACTTGTATTCACAAAAAATCAGAAAGAGGTAAGAGAGAGGTCTAAGAGGAAATCAGCCTGAGAAACTGAAGTTCATCTCGGAGCTTTATCATACACTGAAGGTTTGTGTCTCCCCAAAATTCATATGATGAAACCTAACCCCAATGTGATAGTACTTGAAGGTGGAGCCTTTAGGAGGTGATTAATTCATAAGGGGAGGGGAGCCTTTTAAATGGGATCAGTGACATTTTGAAAAAGACTCCAGGGAGCTCCCTGCTCCTTCCACCCTGTGAAATCACAGGAAGAAGGTAGCTGTCTCAGAACCAGGAATAAGGCCGACGCCAGACACCAAATCTGTAGGTGCCTTGATCTTGGACTTCTGGCCCCTAGACCTGTGAGAAATAAGTTTATGTTGTTTATAAGCCACCCAGTGTATGCTAGTTTTGTTCTGGCAGCCTGAGCGGACCAAGGCACTAGGGAGTTAAATCAGACCATCTATGCTCTGGTGTTACTTGGCACATTGATTATCAGGGAGTTTAATGAGTGGTCGTCCTGATGATGATGATGATGGTTAATTACATGAAAACAGAAATGCCTGAATTTCATACTCTTTTCTAAGATGTTGTATTAGTCAGTTTTTCTGAGCACTTAAATGGAAAATGTTCAAGAGCACATCCAATACTCAGGCTGCGTTAAAGAGCATGATGCCTTTACCAGCTTTCAAGTCTAGGGCCCCTACCAACGTGACAGGCCCCAGGGGATTTTGCCTGATTTTTGTGATTGGTATCATGGACAGCATCTGGGATGCTCGTAAGAGCAGAAGTGCATGCACGCATGCGTTTGTGTCCCCGTGTGCATGCTGTGCGCATGTGTGCACACTGATGATAATGATGCTTCAGTATCACCGCAGGAAGTGGACGTCACGGTAGAAGGCGAATGACACCTGGAGTGCTCCCCTGTTGTCTTGCAGGCAGCCTTCTCTTGTCTCCAGCTGCAAGCGTATTAACCACATCAAACTGGCAAACCACCCGTGTAAGAACAAGGGTGTCTAGGGCACCGTTTGGTAAACTACACATCTGATTTTTAAGGTGTGTAATTCCAGGGAAAATTGCAGTGAACTTCGTCTTTAATCTATTGTTTGGGAAATATGTAGATTTACTAATCACTTATACTTAAAAATTTGTTACAATGTTATGTTAATGTATAAATGCACATTCTCTATTGGGTATCCTAGTTCACTGATACAGTTTCCTTTTTGGTATTTTAAGGGATCATCGGTAATATCTAACGGTGACTTTTATAGATACCTCCGTTCTGATCATTTCCTTGTTGATGCATGTTGTGTGTAAGGTATGTGCTTGATGGAAAGACTATGATGAGCACATTATAGGAAGTGCATTTATTCAGAGGCTGTTGGAGGGGACGGATAGATGATTAAACTGGACTGTGATAAGGAAGTGGAGAAGGAGGGAGAGAGAGGCATGAGATGTCTTCTAAATTTTCTCCAATGTGTTCATTCATTTTTTCTCAACTTGTCTCTCTCAGGGGATGTAAAGAGATGATTTATTGCTGGCTGCTATATTACTCTGACTTTTAGTATTTAATTAAAATCAAGTCTTAAAGTTTTGCTTTTCAACAGGGAAAAAAAAAAGTTAGTGTAGTATGGACCTGTTTTCCTAAAATTAAAATCCAAATATATGTATTAGAATTCACTGCATTTAGAGCTTCCCCCCCTTAAGAAATAGTTATTAAAAACAAAGGGACAAAGATGATGTCAATTTTGAGATAGTTCCATTTTTTATCTCAGAGCCTGCCTGACCTCAGGTAAAGAAAAACAGTATCATTTGGAAATATACAGATATTTTATTCTCTTTGGAAAAATAGTCTTTCTTCCATTTAGAAATTGTTTCATATTTAAGCTCTTAAGAAGTTTTCTTCTTCTCAAAGCAGATACTTGTCATCATAATCTGAGATACCTAAAATCACTTCCTAGGAATCAAATATCATCTGTCCTTGAAAGAATAAAATTTGCATAACTATTTAGAAATCATAATGGTTCCCTACTTGGGAGTTTAAAAAGGTGAACCATTCAGTTCTTTCCCAGCACTGCTCTGCTCTGTCTGTTTGAAATACTGCTCACAAGCTGAACAGCCTCTGTAGAAAGAACCAGGAGAGCCAGCAAAACTGGCCCTCAGTAGGTCACCAGGTGAGCATTCTCCAGAGATGGAGAGGGGACAAGTTTAGGAGGCAGAGCCTTAGGAAGTGCTGGACTTCACTCGCTGCACATGGCCCCAAGGGAGCATGGCTGGGACAGCACCATCATGTCTAGTCTTTCATCCTTTCTAAACGTAATATGATCAAAAACGCACACTTTGAATCATAATGCCAAAGAGCAGCAATTCTTCATATGTGACCTTGGACCCCTGAGTGTCTCCAAGACACTTGTCTGGATCTGCAACGTCAAAAGTATTTTCAAAACAATGCTAATGTTCTGTTTGCCTTCTTCACTGTTTTGATATTTGCCGTGATGGGTAAAACTGCTGATGGCTCAGCACAGATCAAGGGCTGGGATCCAGCTGTTCTCAGATTGTGTAAGTCTTGTACTAGATATTCTTCCCTGCACACACTCATAGAAAAAAAAAGGAATATCCCTTATGCAGCCATAAAGTGTTAATTTTATTAAATCTCAACCCTTGAGTTCATGACCTTTAATTTTGTGAAGGGCTGGGAGGTTTGCATAAAGTACTTCGGCAACACACACTAGTAGGGAGTTACCTCAAGGAGAAACGAGCTGAATTCCGGGATTTTTTTCATGGAACAGCCCTTTTACTTAAAAGAGAAATGGATGGGAAAACGATGATTATTCAGACTATAGATACTTAGAAGACCGTTTCTTAAAAAGGAGCCGAGGTGAGCCTGTCACGTCAAGGCGAGTTGCCGACAGTATTAGTTCAATGGTGTAATTTAAACATTTGAGCAAAAATTAAAACTCTGAAAAATTTCTATCTACCATGGTGTGCTTCCCCATGACAGCTTCCCAGTATTTAAAGATTTTTCTGATGAGATCAGTGATGATATTCACAGTTATTATTTTTCGATATTGGATATTGAAATGTGTCAACATTTAGGAGATCTATATAATTCACTGATCCAATACTCTATAAATGACTAATGCATGATATCACAACAGTCATGCACCAGTTATACATCTGTTCACAGTTTAAGCAGAACTTTGAGCAGTGAATTTTACTGTAACAGAGTATGAAAAGATCACTGCAACTAACCTTTAAGAAACTACCAAAGACTATCAATAATTATCTGCGAAAGCTATTAAAACACTCCTCCCTTTTCTCACTACATCTGTGTGAAGCCATTTTGTCTTGATATCCCTCCACCAAAACAACACATCCCAAGAGCCTATGAAGACAGAGATTGCAAAGATTTATAAAAATGGAAAAATGGAAACAGTGTCACTCTTTTCACCATTTTTTGTTTTAAAATTGTAGTTATTTTCCATTAAAAATGTTTATTTATGTTAACATGTAGCCAGTTACTGCTTCATTCCTTAAAATAATTAATAAATATATATTTCAAAATCTTCTGAAATTTCTGCCACACTAAATTAGAACAGCTATCCAAGGCTCTTTGAGGTCCTCCATAATCTGTATGAGTGTAAAAAGGGGTCCAGAGATTTAAAAATTTGAGACCTGCTACAGTAAGGCCTTGGAGGAGGCGCCTCTGGAATGGAGGGAAACAAGTGACACTGGGGACCACTCACCCCACTGTGCCTGCCTCCATCACAGCAGATTGGTGACTGTTGTTCATCTGGGATTCTGTGTAAAATCCCATTGGAAGAATCCATTCCACATCAATGTAAAATTTAGAAATACATTCCTGGAGCAGAGGAGTTCAGAGACAGAAAATAAACCATTACGTTTCACTTGCCATGTCAGACAAAAAACACACATGTAATTGTTTCCCCTACCTTTTAACAGTGTAAGATTCATGGGAGTCAATGTCTGTAACACACTTAGAACATTCTTACCACTGCTAAGTTCGTATAAGTGCTTGTTAAGTAAAAATAAGTGCATAAACAACCACGAATGATGACATATTTGCAGGTACCCAGGTTGATGTGACTTGAGCCCAGAGATCCAGGATGTTTGTCCAACTCAGGTTCAGGGAGGACCCCTTTAGATTTCTGAATTCCATTGGGTAGGTATTCTCTTTAAATGTCCCACTTCTCGAACATAGCGAAATGTAAAGATTATAAAAGGCTAGTCTGATCAAATAGCAGGCACATAAGGAATTAAGGACCCTGATCTGCAGTTTAAGCGGATGGTTTCCCTCAAGAGCTCTAAGCATGTTTAGAAATTAAAAGTGACCCAGCTTCCAATACAGAAACCCCCTTCCTGCCTACACCCCCCAAAGCAATGTGAAATACCTGTTTGTCAGTAGGATCTTTGGCCTCCCATTTGGCTGAATCATTCATTCCTCAAACAATGAGTGTTTACTCAAGAGATACAAAGAAAACAACACTGCATTTTCTTATACGAAACTCCTCATCTCTGTTGAGTCTGTTTCTGTTTTGTAAGTAAGTTCATTTGTGTCCTTTTTTTTTAGAGTCCACATGTAAGTGATACCATATGGCATTTTTCTTTCTCTTTCTGGCTAACTTCACTTAGAATGATGATCTCCAGGTCCAGACACAAAGAACAAACTTACAGTTACCAGGGGGTAAAGGAGGTGGGAAGGGATAAACTGAGAACTCGAAAATTGCACCTCTTGACGAGGGATGAAAATGTTCTCTATCTTGATTGTGGTGGTGGTTTCATGGCTGTATACATCTATCAAAATTCATCAAACTGTACATCTGAAATATGTGTAGTTTACAGTACAGGAACCACACCACAATAAAGGTGTTAAAAAAAAACTCCTAGTCTCATCGTGCAGATCTCAGTATGTATGCCCGGTTCCAAAATGATCGTGGGAGGCAGAGCGCGGATGTTGGAGCCTGGGAGACTTACTTTAAACCTGGCTCTAACAGTTTTCTTCAGCTGTGTGATCATGAACAAGTGATTCACTGTTTTAAACACGGGATGAAGAGCTGGTAGTGTTCTGACATGTTAGGAAGAGGAAATGAATAGTGAGAACGAAGGGCCATTTGTAGCCAACTGAAAAAAAGGTATAGGTTGTAGGTTAGGATGTGGGATAAGATCAAGTTTAAGGCAACCCTGAACTTTGGGGTAAGCGCTACACTTTGCTCAGAAGCACTGAGCGGCCATTAAAATGAGTCACTTCTTAAAATGCTAAATGTAAGTGACACGTCGCCCCAGGTGTGTAAGAGCCCAGAGGGCAAGGATTCTGTAAGCTGCCGGTAGCCCCAGTACCAGGGAATTCAAACAAGTGTTTTTGGCAACAGGCAGCTGAATGCAGTGTCCTCAGTGAGGTCCTGTGGTGACACTGCCTTGTAAACTGACTTGCTGTAGAAGCGGAGAGCCGCTAATACTGCAGCTGCCCTCACGGAGGGGTAGAATAACGCGCCAGTGGTGGAAACAGCAGTAGCAGTATTTAGGGCCCTTCATTCACCAGTGTTTTCCTCACGTGAGTGTCTGTGGCCATTTCAAGTTGAGTGTTTTACACTTGATGAGCGCCCAGTTCTGGAACTTCCCAGGGGACAGAGAATGTAAGTTGCTCCAAACAAGTGTATTTTCCACCTGGCAGTCTCCCTCCTCACTCAACTGAAACCACCACAACAAATCAACACCATCGTTGTTTTTGGAAATCATTCTTAGCATAATGTATTAATGAGTGCTAAATCTGATCTAACTAAATTTAGCTAATTCCCAAGGTTAGAATTTGTTTGGAAAGTTGGCAAAATTGTGAAGAATCTCTTTTATCTAGTCTCTTGTTATGGGTGATAGTGAAATTTTGTCACACGGTTGTTTCCTGTAAACATCCTTTTAACATATTTTTGTGAACTAAATATTTTAGAATTTGAATTAAAATTGTTTTTTGATGTGATATAGTAGCAATGAAGACAGAAATAAAGAAAATCCTTCTATTAAGTTAAAATTTGAAATTGTAAATGCTCCCTTGATTTAGGAAGTCAGCACTGTCGGTGCTGTTCTGAAGCGTAGTGAGTTGCCCTGGAGTTGGAAACCTTGATGAGCTACATTTACATCCACACAGGCACCAAGACACAGCTTTCTCTCCGCTAATGGCTTAGAAGGGGCTTCAGCAAGAGTCCTGGTAATCAGGTTGGACATTCTGAATTGATGGCTGATCGAGGGAAAGGGCCAAGATATGCAGTGATTTCAGGGACTTTTAACAAGACTTGGCAAATAAACAGGACACACAGTCAATCACACAGTAAATGCCAATACCCCCCACCCAACCTGTTCCGCAGGAGGGCCCCTGGGCAAAAAACAAAACTGATAAAATAAAATAAAATAAAAATGAACTGCAGGCACCAAGAAACCTTAACAGAATTTTCTCTATAGAGAGTGCTTCTTTTGTAGAACTGCCTTATTGTCTGTTTTCTTTGTGTTCACTTATACAAAGAGAAAAGAAAACTAATAGCAAGATCTCAGTATTTCTGAGTTTCTTTGTTTTTTAAAATTTTGTGATTTAAGAAAAAGAAAGCAAAGAGAAATGCTTTGCAAAGGCAACTTTGGAATCTACACAGACATCTCTAAATTGTGTTATTATACCAATCTACCTAATTTCAGTGGTCCTAAAATGTGAACTTACAAATTGCTGTCAACCCTTTCAACTTAAAACAGACGAAAATGTTACAATCTCCAGGTAGAAAAACTTGCTTCATTTTAAAGCCAGATACCAAAGATGCTGAATTTTTGATCAAAAAAAAAATCTGAAATAAAAATAGATCTGACCTTTGAAGAGAAAAATTTCTTGTCTTCAAATCTGACTTTCATTCTTTTTCATTAAAATAAAAATAAAAATATAATAAAAAGAACATCCCAGAATAGCCTCTTCTCAAGTTAAAAATACAGAGCCACATCCAATTATTTCTGGAACCAGCCACGAAAGGGAAAAAAAGGATGAAGTTCGAATATCATAAACTGCCATTTCTTATTGGAGTTAGAGTTTTCATAAAAATCTTGCAAGTCTTTTGGCAAATTAAACTAACTGGACTCAGTAATACTCATATCAATTATGATAATAAACATCCTTCTTGCTGCCCCCATGCCAATTTAACCATGTAAAAAATTATCTTACTTCTTTTAAATTTGTAGTAGGGTCCCTTGGAGAAGTAAGTTATGTATATAACATGTATATAAAAGATCCTGG
This sequence comes from Camelus bactrianus, assembly GCF_048773025.1. Taxonomy (NCBI): domain Eukaryota; kingdom Metazoa; phylum Chordata; class Mammalia; order Artiodactyla; family Camelidae; genus Camelus; species Camelus bactrianus. The sequence continues at coordinate 4,676,985 of NC_133539.1, forward strand.
GATTCACTGATTTTTAAACTCTTCTCCCATCTAGGACGACATATCTTTCAATCCTAATTCTTCCTAGTGCTCCCCAATTACACACACACACACACACCCCTCCAAGTATGAACTTGTGCACCTTCGGTCCTATAGTTCTGTTGAAAATCCTCCTCTCCCCTGTGCTTTGGGTGAAATTCATCCATTTTTTCAAAAGTTCAGCATAAGGTAGAGGCTCCCCCATCCTCCCTCCTCGGGAAAGAAGGCTTGGCCCTCATCTTTGCTGCCTCTTCTGGAAGTATCTCCCTGTGAGCAGGGGCTTTGTTTGGATTGCTCAACGTGCATCTTCACCTCCTTCTGGTTTCCCTGCTGGGCTGACTTAGAAGCAAAAAGCCCTCTTCTCAGATACTTTTGTTCCAGGCTCTGGAAGTGGTTGGGATACTGTCTGGGGCATCAAGGGAGGTCCAGATCCATGATCTACCATTTGTTCATCTTAACTATTAAGAGCCATGTTGTTTGGCCTAGTGGCAAGAGTGTGGCCTTGGCAGTTGGGCAAACCTGTGTTACGTGACCTTAGTCTCAAGTCATGTGACTGTACTGAACCTCAGACCCTCATTCAACTCGGGAGAGTGTTGGGGGAATTAAATGAGGAGATATGCAAAATGCCTGGAATGCAGTAATCAATGAAAATCACTGCTTTCTCTTTGTCTCCCCTTATGTTCATAAACACTTTGAGTGAAGGGGACAGTGTGGGTCCACGGCTGTATTTAGATGCCAAGCAGATTGCCTTTGTGTTCAACCACCCAACAGCGACGTTGTGGAACTTACGTCTTAACTATTCTAAAGACTCATCAGTTTAATGTCTTTCTTTAAAAAGTATAGGTTTGAGCCCAGAAACTTTACTTTAGGGACCTAGGTAAAGAAATAATTAGAAATACAGATAAAGATCTATAAGAGACTTTTATGTTATTTTATTTTAATTATAATAGTGAAATATTAGAAGCACCCAGGAGTAGATAGGTTAATTAAATTATTGTGTATCTACTCAATGGATTATTGCACAGTATTAAAATGGTGTATTAAAGCATTTTAGTGACAGGAAATCATTCATGATTCAGTAACAGTCATATAATATCCATTGAATATACACATAATAAAAATACTGAGTAAAATAAACTGAATGCAAAGCTATTTAAATAACAATGTAATATCAGTTATATGAATGTACATACATATATATGTAGAAAAATTAATAGAAGTAAATACAAAAATATGTTAATAGTGGTCAGTTCTTCGTCAGACAGCTCTTGTGTCTTGGTCATGGAATTATGAAGGATTTACATTTTATTCTTCTACATTTATGTGTTTTTCAGAATTTTCACACTGTGCCAAATTCTATTTGTCATTAAAGTCATTTAAAAAACCTTATAAAAATGAAAATATGGATTTCTACAGGCTGGAATCTTTAAATATATGCTGATAAACGTATACATTTAATAAAGTTATTCTTCAGGTAGAGTTTTCTTTGTATTTTCTCCTCCTATAAAATATAAACTGCCAAGGGCTTGGAATGTGTCTTTTCATGTTTTAAATACCACTTCACTTCTTGGTAGAAATTCATTAATTTGTCACTTTTCTTATAACTAATGTTCACTGAGTGCTGCTCTGTGCTGAGGCTGCGTGCTCAGGTCCTGAAAGATCTTCGGCTGGTGAGGAATATATACCAGGTTCTTTGGACGTGGCTTTGAGAAGTGGGCAGGGTTGGGAAATCAGTGTGTTCTCTAGGCTGTATTTCTCTGATTTTGAACTCTTTAGATTTGAAGGCCTTCTAAACCTTTCACCCAAGAAGATTCTGGTGGTCTCAGTGTGGAGTCGACGTAGAGAACGTCATCGATGTGCACTCCGTGTGCATTAAATGCAGGCTTATATTGGACAAAAGGAAGCAGAGTTTGAGTGACGTTTATCACCCAATGCATGAATGTTCAGTTCTGTACATATTTATCACCTCATGGCTCTTTTAATGCTTGTTTTAGGAGTGGTAGATTTTACTATCTTTTGAATGTTTGTATTTTTAAAATATTTTTTCATTGTTAAATTCGGCTCACCTAAAATTGATACTATCTTATGAACAGAAGCCTCTGGGAGTGCTAATCATGTGTGTGCTTGCTTTATCTTTTTACCTGCATCGCGGTTTAAAGAACCTCGCTGAGTCATAACCCTTGCTTCTGAAGTTATATTCCCTATGATGTTGCTGTTTGGTCCTTTGTGGAAAGCATCTCTTCAGTTGGATCTCATAGAGCTTGGCAGAAACCAAGGGAGGACACTCAGTGTTCAGAGCAGGCCCAGAGGGTTCTCTGTCTCACACGTGGCTCGTCTTCCCCCCAAATCAAAGAGATGTAGCACATTCTCCATCCTGGAGTTTAGGCTGTTGTATGAATTTGTGTTTTATCCTTGTTTGTGATTCTGAGGGATGCTTAAGACAGATACACACACACATACATATTTTGTTTTAGGAAGCATATGACTTATAGATGAACCTCTGATCTGATCATCTGAGGGTGGTTTATAGGTATTTGCATTTTCCAAATGCTTACCAAATGTTGTTCATTGGGCTATACACCAAAAATTGACACATTGTAACTGACTATAATTTAATTTAAAAAAATTAAAAAATAAATTAATTTTAAAAAGTTGTTCCTTTGTAGTCCACACTAGGGCACTAAATGATTTTTAGAGTCTTGATAAATGCTATAACTATGTATCACAGGAGGGTTTCTTTACAAAGTGGAATTGATAAGCTTACCTACTTAGGACGCACAGAAGACTAGTTACTCAGGACTTTATCTCCTTCATTGAGTGTTCAGGTATGGGATTTGAGAAACGTATGGGCTGTTGGATGAGGATGTGTAGAATGACCGCGGAGACAATGACTGGAGTAAAACAATGCTCCTGAAAAGAACGATAAAGAAGTGAAGACTCAACCTCAGGTGGTTGTTTAATGCGTATTAGCTCCCGCAGCCCCAAGCCCACCGCTGCTCTACACACCTGCTGCTGCCCGGGAGGGCAAGAGCGAAGGGGTTAGTCAAGTTCCTTTCATCCGAGATGAGCCACAGCCACGTTCCAGCTCCTAGTCTCTGCGCGTTGTTCTAACACACTCTACTCAAAGTAATGTTATAGGGCTAAACGTTCTTCAAATTTTTATGGTAAGGAATTTCCAAGAAAAGCAGTGGGATTATATACTTCTCCAGACATTGTCAGTAAGCAAGGATTTATTGAGTGAACATGGCTAATGCTGTGTGGGACACAGTGGAGGACACCTCCCTGCACCAGTTCATATGGAGTGGGCCGTCTGGAGAGGTCATGTCATTGACATTGTACTTATGCTTGCCTAGAGGAGACTCCATGGTGGGTGCAAACTTGCAAAGAAGGATACCTGTCAGTCCGAGCTGACAAAATTAAAAGTGTTTTTCCCCAAAGGAAGAAAAATGAGAATGCTTTGTAGTTGTACTTTTAAATCTCTTGCAGGCACGTTATTTCATTTGATTAGAGCAAGTTGAGAGTTCTTTCATGTTCTCACTGATCTGCACTCTTGGCTTATAATTGGTGTTAATAACTGTGACATTTTTATCTCAAAGAGGAGGTGGGCATATTGCCTAAAATTATTTCCCTCAAGATTTCTGTGTTTTGTGTTTATGCACCTATAGATTTTAAGTATAGAATTGGCTTCTTATGTAAAGCTCATCTGAGTGGGTAAATGAACATCGACACCCATTCTAACAGCCACAAGGTCTACCAAGGGTAAGAGCCTCTACACCTGTGTATGAACACAGCTTACCTGGCAGTGGCTGCTCAGGTGACTGGTGCTCCTTGGAGGGGTCCCAGAGTACAGTGATTTCACACACCTAACTCATCTGATGTGAAATGTTATATACCTTGAAATCTTTCTTCATAATAAAGCCATTCTCTTAGGAGAAACTCTCTCCCCACCTCTCTTCCCTTGCAAAGAACTGTAGGTTGAGTTTGCTCACTCTTATTTTAAACTCATTCTTCATGAAGGCAGAGGATGAACTGCTTTGAGTTGTTGTTATAGGTTAAATCGTGTCCCCTAAAATGATACATTAAAGCCCTCACCCTCAGTGCCTCAGAATGTGACCTTACTTGGAGATAGACTGTTACAGATGTGACTAGTTAAATGAAGATGAGGTGAGACACGAGTATGGGGCCCTTAATCCAATACTACTGCATCCTTATAACAAAAGGGAAATCTGGACACAGATTTAGAGAGGACAGGCCATGTGAAGAGGCAGAGTTCGAGCTATGTGAACAGAAGCCAAGGAATGCTCGGGGCTCGCAGGAGCTGGAAGAAGAAAGGAAGGAGCCCTGCCTGGAGGCTTTCAAGGGAGTATGGCCCTGCCACTAACCTGGTTTCATACTTCTGGCCTCCAGAAATGTGAGAGAAGACATTTCTGTGGTTTAAGCCACCTAGTTTGTGTTTTTTTTTATATATACTTTTTTTTATGGCAGCCCTAAGAACTAATACAGATGCCACATTGAAAGATGAAGCCAAGGGTAAAACACAAAACAAGTTTCAATGGCAATCAACTCTTCACAGATCTTCCATCTTCTTGCCATGAATTATTCAAGTCCTTTGTTTTTGTTCCTGTCCATTCAAAAACCAAGATTTTCATCTCTTGGTTGACTATTACAGATCCTTCTAAAATTGTTTCTGTCTAACAGATGACTGACAGACTCCAGGTCTTTACTTGTGTGCAGTGGAGGGAAAAAAAGAACAAGAATTGAGTTTTTGACTGAATTTTGAGATTAGGCTCACACACCTGCTGAGAAGGCTTGAATATGAAACTGGGCAAGAGAAGTCAAAAAACTTGATTAGACAAAACTAAACTGGGATGACATCAGCCTCTCCCTCCCACATACGATGACTTCCTCTCCGAGAGGTTTTCATGGGAACAGGAGGGAGAGACACATGATGAACACGTGGACATGTGATGACACTTGGGGTTGATTCTCAGTACTGTGTAATGATGATCCCCAAGACAGTGGTCACACATCTGTCCTCCTCCAAGGAGCCATTCACTCCCATGTATTGTCCTTTCCCTCAGCTGCACGCACGTTCTCCACCCCACAGTCTCACGAAATGTCTCTCCTCAAGTTTCCTCTTACACAACAAGTGAGCATTGTGACAATGTGTGCAGTGACCACTGAATGGGAAACAGTGCAGGCAAAACAGTTGGGGATGTGCTTATCCATCCAGTGATTATAACAGGTTATATTTTCTTTTTAGAACAAGAATTGAGGGTATGCTTTATAACTCCTTTCATTACTGTAAGTCAGTTGAATCTAGATTTCTCTAGATTCAAGATTATTTTTTTTTTGATGGTTGAATCCTCATCAACTTTGTTCATGTAGTTAAAATGATTTGGGGAATTCAACAAAAAAAATTTTGTAAATGTACTTGGAAAGTATGAATGCATGCTTAAAGATCTATGATGGAAATTCAGCACCAATTTGGTGTAACCCTTTTCAGTTTTTGTCATATACAGTGATTCAGTTTGGAATGGACCAGAGAAAAAGTGGTGCTCATTCATCAGATGTCTTTTTTATGACATTAGCTTTTTCCTTTTGGCCCTCATTTATGCTACTTCTCCTCATAAAATATTGGTTATTTTAAAAGGATATTCTCTAGTTAAAATTTAATAGCAAGAAATGAAAGAAAAATGGCTTCAATGCTAGACATTTACAATGACTTTATCACATCCTTGCTCAAATGACAAGTGGAAGTTTTCTCAGCATGATGTGAGAATAATTTATCAGAAGAGATCAAAATGAGTAAAATGTATGTTGGAGAAAACCCTTTCATACTCTCTCAAGAAGAGAGCAAGTTATCTTAAAACAAGGAATTTTTATTTGTCCTTTATAAAGAAATATCCTCCCTTTATTAAATACGTGTTGAGTTAGATTGAAAGGAAGAGTAAGTTTACCATGTTGTATGGGATTTCTGAATGTGCACCATGTTACACTGTGAGAATCGCTCATAGAAGCCAATAGAAAATGAATGTTCTACATGGAATTTAAAAAGTTACTCGGTGGGAAAATGTGGGAAGAAGATGTGGGGAATTTAAAAAAAAAGCAAGATTTACTTTACCCTAGAGCAGTGAATTCATACAACAATACTCCAGTACTTCATTAGCATTGGAATGCATTCTAATAGGTTTTATTCTTTATTTGTGTTTACTTTCTTGTCATTGTTCCAAATGTTAAACTTTTTTTTTTAATTGAAGTGTAGTCAGTTACAATGTGTCGATTTTTGGTGCACAAGAAATGTACATGCATTTGGATACATATATTCTTTTTCATTAAAGGTTATTACAAGATGTTGAATATATTCCCTGTGCTACACAGAAGAAATTTATTTTTTATCTATTTTTATATATAGTGGTTAACATTTGCAAATCTCAAACTCCCAAATTTATCACTTCCCACCCCTTTTCCCCTAGTAATCATTTCTAATAGTTTTTAGTAAGACTGGACATAATTCTCAAAATGTAAAGTTGACAATGCTTAGAATTTTATCAAATATTTTCAAACACAGCCTGACTAATCAGTGGAAAATGGAAGGTCTTAAAATGGCCTTTATTCCCGTAGTTTTCTATGATGATTCATAAAACCCCTTTGTAAGCTATAAGGCGCATGGTCTGGATTCTCAAATAGTGAGTAGGTGCCTGCTCAATGAAGACCTGAGTGAAATGGAATTTGTGGGTCAGTATCATAACTGTACTAGAGAGATTGCTTTTCTCCAAGTACAGATACAACATCACTGACCTACCGCACGCTGGGTAACACGGGACCTCAGAATACCCTGCCTCCTATGACATCCCTCCCACCTTAAAGGCTGTTGCTGTCCAGTGTTCTGGAGATGTCTTATTTTTTCATGCCTGTCATACTAGTCATTATTATAATCAGTATATCCAGTCATTATTTGCTTAGAGTTCTGCAGTCATACCAGCTTCTTTGTTAATCATTCCATCCTTGAATACACTTGCTTTTCCTGATGCACGTCTTTTAGTTCCAGAGGAGAGCCTGTTATGGGCAAACTCTCAGTTTTTATCAAATCCTCGCAAATTTTCAGATTTTCCTCCAAATATTGTTTGTCTGCCACTTTTTTCTACTTTCTCTTCCTGAAATTGTCATTGGCCATATGATCTGCATCCCTCGTCTGTCTTTATTCTCTCTCGTGTTTATGTTTCTTTTTCTCTTTAAGCAATAATCTGGGTACTAATTCCTTTAGATTTATTTTACTGTGTACTAATCTCCCCAATGGTGTTTAATCTAAATATTTATATCAAGGGTTATTTTTTTTTTTTTTTACTCCTGCACATTCTATTTCATTCTTTATCTGATTTATCTTTTTTTCTGACACCAGTCTGTTCCTTTATCTTGTTCTTGATTCACTTTTCTTTTTCTGCAAACATTTCAAAAATATTTATTGAATAATCTATATTCAGTTGTTTCATTATCTGAAGTCTCTCTTGTTTTTTCTGACTTTTATGGTAATCTGTTCCCTATATGTTCAGTGGTTTGGGACTGGGAGCTCAGATTGGAAGGAAGGATTGGGGCTTTATCTGTAGACATCCTGGAGGCTCAGTCCTCCAGGGAAAATTTGCCTTTGCTTCTGCAAGACACTCTTGGAAACTGAGTCACTGTATGTTAATATCTTGGCATGAGGTTTCTTAGACCCGGCAGAGGGTAAATCTAAACACCAAACTTGAGAAGGCTAGTACTATGGTTAGACATATTTTTTACCCAAAGCTTAGGCAGGAACAGGCATGGGTGTTTGCTAAGATTTTTTTTTTTTTGGTCTATCCCTTCAGTGAGTTTACCGTTTTCTGTAGAGGTTTCCTCAATTTGTGTAGGCCTAAAATCTTCTCTCTTCTTTCCTCATTTCTTCCTAGAAGAGAAAATGTCCCATAGCAACTGTGGCCACACTTTTTGCTCTAAGTGTTCAATTCCCTCTTCATTATAGAACCCCAAGGATTTTCCTCGTTTGAGAACTCTGCTATTTATTTAAATGTGTATTTATTATACTTATCCAGAATTTAACTTTTTATACCAGGAAGTATTTCATAATAATCAACCTTTATATTGTCAGAAATGAAAGCTTCTCCAGTGCACATTTGACTTATTAACCATATTAAACTATTTGAGAAAAAAGGAAAATAAGATTCCAAATAAGAAACCATTTTCATGACAGAAATACCCAAAAATCAATTCAAGGAGGAGTTTTTTCTCAGTATTCTAAAAGAAAATCCATTAGATGGTTGTATAATAAAACTGCAATTAAAATAATAATGAAAAAGAAATGTAGGTGGAATTGAGAAGAATAATTGCTTACCCTTTAAATTGAAAAGTAATTTGACAAGGTACCTGGGAAAATAGAATTTTGCTGATCACCAGTTTCTATCAGAGCCTCAGAAGGAGTAAACATAGGAAGTGGTTATAGATTAACAAAGCAAGAATCATGTGTCATTAATGAGGAAGTATTAAGGTGGCGCAAATCCTCAGGAATTCACTATTTAATTTCTGAGAGCATCACCCACACCACACATGTGTTCAGCCGTGTCCTCTGGGCCTCAGACAGACCAGCAGGGTGCCAAGCGCTCTCCCCACAGTGGCCCGGTGTGGGCAGCCCCTCAAATGCCTGACCACGGAGTCCTCAGCACCACGCCAGTCCTTCTGCAGTGAATAACAATCATTCATATTCACAGTAAGTGTCAGAAACAGCCTTTAAAATTGCCTTTAACCAAAGTCTCAGAATCTGAAAATCTGCAAAAAGACTTAGGGTCCTTTTAATTTTCCTAAGGAGGTTACAAAACCCATTAAGGGTTGCTTTGCAATGAGAAGTATGTATGTTTTATTCAAGTGTTTATTCCTTTTCAAAAGCCTTATTTCTTTTATATTTGCCTGGGAGGTGGCCCGAGGCAAAACGAAATAAAAGCAGCACCGTGGTAAGATCTACAAGGCTATTACACGGCAGCAGGTGTGATTAATGGAGCGTGGTATTGCTTTTACACAGCGACGTGCATTAACGTTTACCTGTGGCACTCGGGGTGTGATGGTCCAGGCTAGAGCCACCTTGAGCTTATTGTTACTGCTGCCAACTCTTGGCAGAAAGGGACTCTGCTTTAGGGCTCTGAGACAATATTGATGGCAGTACCCCGACAGCCCAAAGAGGCCCCTGTCACTGGCTGTGAATCATTTTACCCCTTTTTTATACTTAGAATTATTTCATTATTTGGAATAACTCAACTTCATCTTTCTGATGAAGATTCATCAATTTTTTTAAATGTGTCTAATGCTTTTGAAGAAAAGACAAAGCTACAGTTGAAGAGGCAGAGGCATTGCAAAGCAGCAGCCAGTGCCCTGACCCTGTCTTCAGTGGTCTCGTGAGCATCGGTCACCCAGCCAGAGCAGGGACCCACACCAACAGTGCGTCACACCAGGCCGTCGGGAGGTGCATAGCGTTGCAGAGGACCCAGGAAAATGGAAAACACAAAACCTCTCAACCCAGTGATTACAGATCTAGGTAGACATGCTAGTGAAACTCTCTCATCTGGGCCGAGGAAATCGTGTCAAAGTTTGAAGAACCTTTTTTTGTTGTTGCAATAGTGGACTATTGACATCAGTCTTAAGGTCCATCAGTAGTGGAATGAATGGATTCATTCGTTCATTTGATAGATAACTGGTATGTATGTGCCCTGAACTGTTCTGTATGCTAAATTTACAGCAGTGAAAAAAACTGGAAAAACTCATATGCCGAGTAAGGTCCGTTGCAGTTGTTAGAGTGAGTTATGTTTATACAGAATGATACTATATTTCTATTAAAAAGAATGGACTAGATTTCTCTATAGCAACATGGATAAAACTTAAGAACACGTAACATTGGGTGGAAAAAACAAGTTTTTCCATAGTAAATGGTAAGATATTTATGTAAGTTTTTTTAATTAAAACATAATTGGTTAACAATGTTGTGTTAGTCTCAGGTGTACAGCAAAGTAATTCAGTTACACATATGCATACATATATTTTTTTCAGGTTCTTTTCCACTCTGGGTTATTATGACATATTGAATATAGTTCCCTGTGCTGTACAGTAGGTCCTTGTTGTTTATCTATTTTATTTATAACAGTGTATATCTATTAATCCCCAACTCCTAGTTTATCCCTCCTTCAACCTTTCCCCTTTGGTAACCATAAGTTTGTTTTCTAAGTCTAGGAGTCTGTTTCTGCTTTTTAAAAAGTTCATTTGTATCTTTTTTTTATAGTCTGCATATAAGTGATGTCATATGTGATTTGCCTTTCTTTGTCTGACACACACGACCCTGCACAGGCACATTAGAACTAAAACAAAGCCTTCATGAGTATTTAACCGACTGTTTGTGAGGCACGCTGATTCGTTCTATCTACTCTACTTTATTTTTTAAAAGTAAAGTTACAGTCCGTGAAATTGATTTCACAACCCATTAATAGGTCATTCCCTACCACGTGAAAAACCATTACCCCATGATATTAAGTGGCCACAATGTAGTGTCTATTTCATTCTTAATGGTTCCTGTTTTTCTACGTTCTTTCCCATAACCATCTGTCATCTGCATCAGACAGACTTTCCTTATGATTAATTTTCACTGCGTTTCACCAGTAAGCCCAGGGTCTTCAATTCCAAGTGGGTCTATAACATAAAAGACAGGAAAAGCGCAATCATTGAGGATCCAAGTGTGGGGCTTTGTTCTTTCTTCACTTTCTTTTCCTTTTTGAACTTGTTGCCTTTTAATCAGCACCTACCTCAACCGGGACACATGATCAGCATGAAATATGAATTCCCTTTCAGCCTCAAAATCAGAGATCTCGGGGGACAGGAAATAGTGTTGATACACTTCTTCTAAGGATTAGTTAACCTGACACAGCAAGCAGACTCCACGACGTTCTTCTCCTTATGTTTCCTACAATCTACAAGGGGCCACTTTTGATCCCAGAAGTTCAAAATATGTCACCCACGGACAACCAACACCCCATCCAAGTCTCTTTCCCAGCAAAGGCGTCCTTCTCCAGCCAGTCAGCACCTCCCCAAAATGGGGGAGCTACCTTTGACCACGTCCCTTTGCCTCATCCTGGCATCCAGGCCGCTGCACTCAGGACTTCTGCACATTTTCTCTCTTTTTGTTTCGCAGCCCTGCTCTTCTCATCCACTGTGCTCCGTCCGAAATGCGCCCTCCACAGAAACCCTGCCTCCCAACACCCACGTCTACACAGCAGTTCTCCATCTGGATTCAACCATCTTGGCTTAATCCTCTTACAAGCACTTTTCACAGTGTATTTTTTTAACATTTTTTTCACAGTTTATTAAAAAAAAAATTTTGGTCTATTTTCTAATTTTTTCTCTCTCTCCAACTAAAATACTTGCTCCTAGAGGTCAGGGGCCAAAACTCTTTTTGTTCATCATATACATGAATAGATACAACTCAAGTTTTATAAGTTTCTTTGGCTCTTTAAAAAAATTCCTTGAAATAATATCTTTAAAAACAAAATTCTGTCCTTTCCAAGGATTTAGTTTTTTAAAGAACTAGAAATCTAACTAGAGGAAAGATTAATGACAGACTCAAATATCTGCTCAAGAGCTGATCTGATCATTAACAGCCTAAATGGGGTAATTAGGTATACAGTCGGAATGGAGCACCGAGGCTTAAATTAGCAGTGTATAATTGAGCCTAATTTAACTGCAGGAGAATTCCACTGAGAGAATTTTATTTACATGAGGAAAATGTCTGAGTGAGATTGCTTTGGGAGAATTTAGACATCTATCTGCCAAATCACTCTGCAGATCAAGTCCAACCTCCTGCCCCATGTGCAGAGGTAACCTCACCCTTTCCGGCCAAGTGGGCTTCCAAGCAGCTCAAAGTCCAAGCTGGGGCTTCAGGAATTTTCTGTCTCTTAGATATCTTGATATTTTCATAAATATGGCAGGCCCCAATGGTAGTATGCCTTGTTGTACTGAGGCTATTTTTTTTTTTTCGGGGAAAATTCAATGTATATCATCAGGCACTTCATTCAGCATCATACCAGGTCAGGGAAGCATCAGGTAAGAAAGGCGAACATGCGATCACCTTGTATTTGGACAGGCTGCTGTCCTCTGGGGAAGGCAGCGCTAACACTGACACAACTGAGCAGACCGAAAGCGGGTAGCTGTGAAGTCGTGTGTCACAACATAGTTCAGGAAGACCGGGAGCTCCTCTAGATGATGGCGTAGGCACTGGGGTTAGGTGCTTGGAGGGGAAGGATTACAAAGACCAGGGTAAGTATTGAAAGCCTCTCCTTCTGGTTGTGAGCAGGCACATATGTGATTGGGTTGAAAACCAAGCAAAACGAAAGTCTGTCTTTTGACACATTTGCTCTCAACATAAATACTATTGGAGACTTGTCTCCTTCCCCTCTGCCATGCGGCTCATGTGAGTTTGGGCTACACCTGCTGCGTCCGGTCCATACGCTCACCACATACTGACACTTTCTTCAAAGTAAATTTCATCTGCACAAGTAGTGCACTTTTAGGGTATTCAAGTACAGGAGACTATGAAATGGAACATGTAATTCCCCCTTCCCTTCTCCTAATCCACTCATGGCTTTAGAAGCAAATACAGTTAACATTTTGGCAGATATCTGTTCACATATATACGGAAATCCCCCCCACACACACACACGTGTGCACACATTCATTGTCTTTTGTGTATGACATTATATAATGTTCTGTAATTACTGTATGTTATGTCTTGGAGATCTTTCCATGGAGTATCCTAGATTTAACTTACTTTTAAATGGCTACATAATATGGATACACCCTAATTATTAATGTGTTCACCCTTGATTGGCAATTGGACTCGTTTTCAGTTTTTCATTTCTTAAACAATGCTGCAGTGGGCTACTTGTGCATACATTGATCTGTGCACGTGTATGAATGTCCCCATCGGATAGGCTTTGAAGGGGACAGGCCAGATCAAAATGTATGCAATTCTTACATGTAAAATAGGCTCATAGATTACCCACCAAAGAGCAAAAGGCTTCACCAGTTTACACACTTACCAGTAGGTATTCACTTCCCCACACCCTAGTCAAGACTACATACTATCAAATATTTTAATTTTTTCTAATTTTCTGTATGAAAAATAGCATTTTGTTTTAATCTGCATTGATTTGGTAAAACTGTACATAAATTCTGATCATAAATCAATTAAAAATAATTTCATTTATGAAAAATTGACTTTTTTTTCAATTTCAAGCTGTCTAATCCTGGGATTTGATCTGCTTTGCTGTTTATCCAGGACTTCCATTATTCCCTTTGGTAATGATTGGTAGTCTTCTTTAAATTCATTTTCTATATTACTAGCTGTTTATGCCTAGGTATTTAATATTTTTATTGACCTAGCAAGTTGGATATTTTACTATTATATTTTATTTCAGATTACAGCTATTCTAGTGTGCCTTTCTCTAGCAGAAACTTACATGAACATTCTTATTTAATCCCACAATATTCCCAAGATGGTACTATTGCTCCATTGTACAATAAGGAAACTGAGGCTCTGTTAGGCTCTATTTGTGTTCTTGGTTATACTGACAGGAAGACACGGAACTGAGATGTTTGCGTTATCCTTTTCTGAAGTCCTCCCCCCGCCCCCCCAGCACACCGGGTTTAGAGCTCCACGCCTCCTGGGCCTCTGCTCTCCGCTCTCTTGCTGTCTTTCTCTGGCCTCTTCCCTTACTCCCGCCCCAGGGGATTCCTGGGCATCGGTTCCCATAAGTGATTCCTCGACATCACAGCTTGATTCCCAAAGTTCTGTCTCCAGCTCCACTTCTGTCAACCACCCTAAGGACCCAGCATGTTCAGGGCTGAACTCCTGTCTCCCCCAAAACAGAGACATCCTCGCCCAAGCTCTCTGCTCCGTCAGTGCTGTCCTAACCCCAGGGGCCCTTCAGACTCAGTACTTGGAGCGCTTCTCTCCCCAGCCAGTTTTTGTTGCTCCTTCAGTGTAAATATGTTTCTGTGCAAGTCACTTTTGTTCCTACAGTTGTTCCTCTGCTCTGCCCAGGCCTTCCCGTCTCCCCTCTGGTGTGGCCCGGGCCAGAGAGCACAGTGGATAAGGGCCTGAGCTCTCAGCTTAAACACCAGGATGTCGTCCTGGCCTGGATGCGTCTACTTGTGTGAACATACGCAGTCGCTTAACCTCTGTTCCTCACTTTTCTCGTCTGTAAAAATGGGAATAATAATAGTTCCTGCCTGTAGGTTGTTGTTAAGAACTAAATGGGTCAAAACGTATGGCATTTAGAGCAGTGGTGGCTCACAGTAAGCACAGAATACCTATCGGCTCTGATTAGGATTAGGATTAATAGCCAGATGTCTCTGTGTCTACATCTCCTCTTGTTTTATAAGGACAACCATGCCATTGGATTAGGGCGCACTCTACTCCGGGATGACCGCATCTTAACTAATGACATCTGCAGTGACCCTGTTTCCAAATAAGGTCACATTCTGAGGTCCTGGGGTTTAGAACTCAACTTACGATTCTTGGAGGGAACACAGTTCAACCCGTTAACAACTGGTGAGACATCTTACTGTGAGGGCCTACTCCTTTCTCTCTCGTATGTGAGGCTCTCCACATAATGTTTTAAAACCATAATTTTTATCAGGCCACTGAATTGCTCAAGAAGTATCCATGGCTCCTTCATGCCTACATCTAATTACGGATAGGCACCCACCCATCACATCACAGAATAGACGCAGCTCAGAACCACTGAAATGAGTTAAATTCCAGTCTACATCCAAATCAAGAGAAACTGATGGCTTTAAAGTTTTATCATGGATTATCTATGTGTATATATATGTACATATCCTTATCTTTTATATGCATATATATCTTTTTCTAGTTCCACTTCTATTTTAGTTACTGCTAATTTAACTTTCAAAATAAAAACATAAGATCCATTCAGAGGCTCACCTCATTTCTAGTGCCATATACTTAGAGCTTAGATTTCAATCTTGTGTTCCTCTAATTTTTCAGAAACTGTTATGAAAACTGCTTAGGAGAAAGCACAGTTTCGTTACACAGCACGGATGTCGATTGGAGGTGGCAGGCACAGCTGATAGGAGTCTCACTGTGTTGTGCTGCCATTTGGCATCTTATTAAAAGAACCGTCTGTTCTTTTAATTATTATTAACTCAGTTGAGATTGCAATAGCCAAAAAAAAGAGCCCAAAGATATGTTTCTGACTAATGAAAAATCAGATATGCTTTTAAAATCTTCCTGAAAATAATGTGGTCCTTATTGTAGATCTAACAGCTCAGCTGTGCGGGAAAAAGCCAGAGAGCATAATGAAAGCATAATTAACATCAAAATCTTAAGCGTGCTCGTTTTTCATGTAAGAATACATTATAGCCATTCCTGGGTGGGGGAGACTCTTTATGTGTTATACATACGGAGATTTCATGTTGAAATCTAAAAAGAAGAGTTTTAGCTTGCTTTCTTTTTACCCAGACTTAAGAAGAGACATTTTGTGTACAAGTCATGATAAAGTGTTTCATCCACCCATCTCTTTAACAAATATTTTCAAATAGCATAGCCAGGCACTGCTCTGTGTCATAGAGATGACAAATCAAGCTCCTGCTGTTCTAGTCGGAGGGGAGAAATGTTAAAGCAATCTCAGACGCATGCAGGGTAACTTCACACAGATGTAATAAAATCAAGTGCTCTGAGCATGAGTGACCATGATGTGGTTCGTGTGGGCTGACATTGCTGGAACATTGATTCAGGAACTGAGGTCAGAAGGATGGTGCCAGCCAGGGAAATATTGGGGTTCAGGGCCCTGCAGGTAGAGCGACTAAAAGAATAGAGTGTGGCCGGGGCAGGACGGAGGGAGAGAGCAGATGAAGGACTCTCAGAGAGAGAGATGGCCAAACCTGAACCACCGTGTCCACCATGAATAATTCGGTCTAGCGGGACTCCGTCAAGACACTGAAGGGTCTGCGTGGATGTTGAGTGGAGAATGGGCTGAAAAGGAGCAGGAGTGGAGACTGTTAGAAGGCGGGGATCCTCAGACCTCGGTGGTGCCACCAAGACCGAAGTGGACCATTCAGGCTGTATTGTAGAGATAGGAACTGAAGGATGTTCTGGGGACATCATATGAGGGTAGGAACGACTCATTTGGAAAACTTCAGAATATGTGTCTTGGGTTCAGATGTTGACTAATACGCCAAGGAATGTTCTTACTCACACAGCTTCACGATGATGATGGAGGATGTCCCTGAGTCTTCATCTGCTCCCTCTCTCTGTCTGTCTACGCTTTATCTCTCCACCTAGTTTCAACCCAGCTTCTTTCTACTGCAGAAGGGATTTCTGATGACATTGTCTACATGACCCTGTTCCCCCCACAGCCCCTCCCTGGGGTGTATGCAGCTACTCTTGGGGCCTTGTTTACATCTTTCCACACCGGGTAGTTCTCTGTTGCATGACACTGGCGTGGAGAGGGGTGCAGGGGCAAGTTGGGGAGTGCAGGGGCAAGTTCCCAGGGTCCCTGTCACCACAGAGTCAAGATGTTCTCCTGGCTTTGCTGTGCTCATTGTCCTGAGAATTCCACGTATCTTGGGAGTTCAGGCTGAACCCAGAGACCCTAGGTCTTTGTTGTCCTCTCCTAATCAAAGGCTTCTATTCTTTGTCCTTATTTTAGATTTTAAAATGCTGATCAGTTTGAGGATGGGTTTCAGGGAGAAATGAAGAGCTGGACAGAGATCATTGAAATTAGTACAGAAATTCAGTCAACTCCTTCTGCCTTCCTGTGAATATTTCAGAAGATGTTTAAGACAAACAAGGTTTACGTTTCTCTGAAACAACGTCTTTCTTAATCGATTTATTTTATTTTAGGGTTTTTTTTTTTTTGGAGTAATTAGATTTATTTATTTATTTCGTGGAGGTACTAGGGATTGAACCCAGGACCCCATGCATTCTAACCACATGCTCTACCACTGAGCTATATACCCTCTCCTCCTGAAACAGCAGGTCTTAAGAGAGTCTTATTTAGCATGCTAAGTGGGTAAAAAGAAGTCAGATATTACAGGAGCAAAGTGAGTGATTAAATTAAATGTGCCCCAAGACTGGAGCCCTGGCAGGGATGAGCAGTCCTGAGTGTAGGCGGCGGCTGCAACCCTGTGCTGTGCGTCTCTGGACACTTGTGAAAAATGGGGCACGGATGCTGTCACTCACATTCCACCACTGCTGATGGCCTGCCAATTCTCATGAAGATGCTCCATGTTAGAGAGGTGACAGGTGTTAATACAGTATGTTTTCTGTCCTTCTTTTCTGTCTATCACTCTGCACTTTAAAGGAACTGGCTATTACAGCATTATGTAAGTATGCAAAATATATGAAAGGAGAAAACTGTTTCAATTACAATATATACTGGTAAGAAATGCTTGGCATATGATGACATATGACAAGTGGTAAAGGTATTTTTAGTTTCTTTTGGAGGAAAGGATAAAGCAAAAATATCTAGAAAAAGCATTCACTTTTGCAGCTATTCTAATATTTAGCATATTTGTAGCCTATTTTAAAATAAGTAACTAAGTATAATTATTTAAAAAGTAAATTTATTACTTAAAGATATTTTATATACTTTAGTAATTAACTGGTGTTCTTTTGAAAAGCTTATGCTAGATCAGTATTTGTTTTATGATTTTTCAGTTATTCATGTCTATTGAATTGTTTTTGTATTATGTAAGAATAATAAGCCATTTTTATCTTATCTGAGCATCTGATCTATAAATGGAATATAGTTCTTACAAGAAATAACAGGGCTGTAAGAACTGTGTTCACAACCTAAATAAATATCTGAGACCTAAAATTAATGAAGTCAAGACTCCTGGCAAATTCTGATGAAAATAAACCAAAGAATGTTTCAAATGAACCTAAGGAAAACAAACAATAAAAGGAGGTGAATTTTTGGCAATTTAGTCTTTTCCCAAAGAGACAAAAATCACGTTATCTTTCCAGTAGAATTGCATCAGATGCAGGAATATTCCATAGGAAATTCCATAGGAAATAGGAAAAGTCTAACAGTGGCAGAAAGTATTTTGAGTTACCTACGATGTAGGTGCTACAACTCACCTGGGCTGCTTTTATTTGATTTATCATCAAATTATAATTGAACAGTGAAAAATTACCTTTAGATATTTACATTTTCAAAGGAAAAATCCTCTTTATTCTTCTTCAAGTAACACTGGTATTTGATCTCTTAATGTTGGCCATTCTGTACAACTAGAGATGTCCAGGCAAAAATCACAGGTCATAGTGAGCACATTGTGTCCTGCGCTGATATGAAGGAGAAACGGCTGAGTATGACTTTTTCTCCCCAAGGTGAAAATGTTGTCATCATTAATTGAGTAGTAATTAGGAAATATCAGGATTCTCTAAAACATTGAATATAGGCGGAATTGATCTTTATCTTAGAATATGGAGGTAGGTGTTGGTTATTACTGAGAAGATAAGACCATCTTTCCTGGAAGTTCGTGGAGTATTTTATTGCTTTATAATCTAACATTTTTGTGTTTTTATTGAAATACTTCAAATTGAGGCAAAAGTTTATACTTACCTGAGGTAGGAACTTACAACTGGAAGTTAATATTCCTTTAATTTGTCACATTCTAAGAGAAAAGCGATGATCAAAGAAAATCTGCTAAATCAGCTACATACCAATTATACGTCAGCTTTGTTGGTGTTAAATAAATCCATGACCTGAAAAATTAATTCATGAGATTGGGTTTTACAAGGATATGATTTATTGTGTAGCACACTTACTAAAACTCCTAATTTAGGATAGTTGAAAAATTAATATAGCTTGAATCCTTACTGAACACGTACACCTATTATTTGCCTTAGCGCGAGTTTCCTTCACATAAAGAAACACTCTGCAGTGACTTTGTTTATATCACTGGGTTGCTTTTGTTCTATTTTAATTGGGTAACTATTTCCTTCTGTTTCAGGATCTAGATTTCTCATCACATCCACGGGAGCCTTGTATATTAAAGATGTACAGAATGAAGATGGATTGTATAACTACCGCTGTATCACGCGGCACAGATACACTGGGGAGACGAGGCAGAGTAACAGCGCTAGACTTTTTGTATCAGGTAAAAACTCATCAAGAGTGTGCTTCCTATTTCTGTTTTCCTTTGTTAGTTCCCCAGGGAGGACGTAATCAAAATTATAGAATTCATGACTAAAATGAAGCCTTTTTTTTCCCCAAAACATTTCAGCAATGTGAGATTTGTTAAAGCAATAAATACTGATATAATACAATATAATACAATGCAAAAATAGATATTCCAAATGAAGTAATTTTACATTTTGTAAAATTCTGAGTTCCTTTGACCCAATATGATTTCTATTTTATTGACAATGCTTCCTTGTCCTATAATTTGTATCTTCTGTCACTGGCAACAGCAGCCAGCTTCACGATGCTTCAGACCACCCACAGCTCTGAGGGGGCAGAACGGAGGCACACAGAACACACCACCTGCTCTTCTATACTGTGTCTAACAGCAGCAGGGAGATTGTCCACATTTAAAGTTAAGGGAATATTCACACCCTCTCACCCCCTTACAGGATTATTCTCAAGTGAAGGAAACCCCAGAGCAGTTTATTCCACTCTGATAAATACATCAGTTTTGTGCCCTTGTTAATGAGACTTCGACGTTGAGAAAATACTGACCTTGCACACAGTCTCTGCAGTCTACTTGCTTTTGGCCCATCTGTGAACAAATCAGCAATCCATTCATACAGTGATGCATTAGCACTTCATGCAGCAGTTGAAAAGCATGACATGACCATCTCAGTACTAGAAATCAAGTGCAAAATATATGACCTTTGCCCTAAATTGATCCATGTGATGAATATCTATTTCAATTATAGTGATGTTTTGTGAGGAAGAAGTGATGGGAAGTTGTTAAACGTTGGGGCAGTTAAAACATTGCCCTCTGAACAGCCACTTACTGCTCTTCATAGCGCTCTGCCTGGGTTCCTCCTCCCTATTTAAGTCTTTAAAACAGGCAACACCCACCTGTCTTTTAAGGTGTGGCACAACGTAAGTCAGAAGTAAGTGATTTACCCTCTGAGCCTGAAAGCGCTTTTTCTTTACCTGTTCTTTTTCAAGTCAAGTGTTACTTTATCCCTTGTGTTACAGTTACATCTTGTTGGCTCTGTTAAGGGCAAGAGTACTCAGCAGTGAAAATATGCTCAGTTAAGAAAAAACTGTAGAGAAGATGAATTAGAAAGTGGATGGCATCTGCCATCTACTCTGCAGCAGCTTTAATGACAGCACAATGGTCTACTTGTTCAGAATAGCCAAGGAGAGGTCTTGCTTGCCTTGAAGGGGAGCTTCATGACAATATTGAGACAAGAAAGGAGAAGGCTTCAGGGGGTGTGATGGAGCTGGATATAAGATTAATTTGGACTTCACGAAAGAAGCAAATAATCATTTCTCCATCCCAAAAAAAAAGTGAGCCAAGTGATGATAATCCGGGAGCTCATCCTTCTCTAAAGAGAAACCTGAAAAGAAAGAGAAAACCTTTAAAAAAAAAAAAGTGAGAAACCCAGAAAGATAACCTTGTGTATCTCTACTCTAAATTAGTACTGGTTTTCAAATTTAACTCTCAGAGTTGGAAAGGAATATTTGCTTTTCTTAAACCTAGGGTTATTATTTATTTATTTACTTAAAAAATTTTAAGAATGATGTTCTCACTGATGTTTCAAAAACACAGGCAGCAGGACTCATGACCACTGGGTCACCATGGAAGTGGTGGGAGTCCAATAGCCTCGTGAGCATTTGTGAGGAGAAGTGAGGGGCATCAGAGCATAACCTAATGAGGGAGTATCACACACTTAGACACAGCAGAAGAGGAGAGACAGAGTAAGACCGAACATCTGGGGTTGAAGGTGCACTTGATAGTTGCGAGGAGAAGGAAGCGGTCAATCACACGTAATCAAAAGGCTCCAAAAGAGATTCCATTGCATGTGACACATAACTCTGATGGCTTCTGTCACAGAAGTCTTAATGAAGTAATTGAGGGAGGAGATAGTTCGTGCTGGAGGAATGAGACCGTAGAGCTGGAGGGCTAAGTAGGACTCTTACAGGGCTCACCCACTGAGACCTGCGAGAGGCCGTAATTTGAAAGGAACCTGGATGAGACCCACTTGCTGATCTTGGAGACCCTCCTGCAGAGGCAGCAGGCACATGGGACTCCCCCTGGGGTACAGATGCTGGTGGCAGCAGACCTCATTCTACCACACGGACACTAGTGCTGGCAAGTGCCATTTTAGAGTTCTCCCTTTTGCGTCTTACTGCTGGAAGCTTACCCCGCCCCCAAGGCTAGCAGCCAGCTGCATGAAGACCCAAACCCACCCACCAGGGGGGCAGCAGGCTCTGTACGAGGTAGGGCTTGCCAGCCAGCCAGGTTGCGGTCTGACCCTGCCTCCCAGTGCGCCCACAGCAGTCAGCCCCAGCACAGCAGAGGGCCCACGCAGCCCACACAGGGGAGGCCTCTTAGAGTATACAGCTCTGGTGACCAGAGGAGCATGCTGCTGGGACCCACAGGACGTCTCCTACATAAGGCCACTTTCCCAAGATCAGGAAATGTAACTGACCTACCTAACACATAGGAACAGAAACAGAGAATTAGGCAAAATGAAGCACCTGATGAATATATTGCAAACAAAAGTACAAGATAAAGTCCCAGAAAAAGAACTAAGTGAAGTGGGGGTAACAATCTACTAATAAGGAGCTAAAGATAATGATCATAAAGATGCTCAGCAAACTCAAGAGCAGAATGGATGAGCCCCTAGGGAAGTCTAACAAAGAGCTAGAAAATGTGAAGAAGAGCCGAACAGGGCTAAAGAACACAGCACCCGAAATGACAACACACTGAAGGAATCAGCAGTAGATTAGATGATACAGGGGAACAGATCAGCGAACTGGGAGACAGTGGAAATCACTCAAGCTAAGCTGAAAAAAGAAAAAAGAATTTAAAAATGAAGAGAGCTTAAGAGACCTCTGGGACAGCATCAGGCATACTAACTTTGTCATGATAGGGCTTCCAGGAGAAGAGAGAAAGAGGAAGACCATTTATTTGAAGGAATAATAGCTGAAAACGTCCCAATCTAGAGAAAGTAAACACATATCCAGGTCCAGGAAGCACAGAGAGTCCCAAACAAGATGAATCACAGAGCCACACCAAGACAGACTGCAATTAAAAGGGCAAAAATTAAAGATAAAGCAAGAATCTTCAACATAGCTAGGGAAAGGGAACAGTTAAGTACAAAGAAACTCCCATAAGAATGTCAGCTGACTTTACAGCAGAAACTTTGCAGGCCAGAAAGGAGTGGAATGATACATTTAAAGTGATGAAAGGAAAGAAACAAAGAATACTCTACGAAGGTGAGATAGAGAGGTTTACAGACAAGCAAAAGCTAAAAGATTTAAGGCACCACTAAACATATTTTACAAGGAATGAAAAAGGGATTTCTCTAAGCAAAAGAGAATAGACCACACCTGCAAATATGAAAATTATGAAAGAAGAAAACTCGTTTGTAAAGGCAAACGTACGGTAAAGGCAGTAGATCAACTACTTATCAAGCCAGTAAACAGGTTAAAAGATGAAAGCAACAAGGTCACTTATACCCACAATACGTGGCTGGGGATACAGAAAACAGAAAGATGTAAAAGATAAAGTCAAATATATTAAACAGGAGGAGGTAAAACTGCAAGGTTGTTAGAATGTGTTCCAACTTAAGAGATCGTCAACTTAAAATAATCATATGCATACACACACACACACACACACACACCATGATAACCACAAACTGAAATCTGTAATAGGTAAACAGATAAAGAGAAAGCAAACCAAACATAACACTAAAGATAGTCATCAAATCACAAGGGAAGCAAGCATGAAAAGAAGAAAGGAACAAAAAAGAACAAAACAACCAGAAAACAGTGAACGAAATGGCAATAAATATATACCTATCAATAATTACTTTAAATGTAGATTGACCACCTCTAATCAAAAGACATTGAGTGGCCCAATGGATAAGAAAAGACTCAGGTATATGCTGCCTGCAAGACTCACTTCAGACCTACAGGCACACACAGACTGAAAGGGAGGATATAAGCAAAACTGATAAACCTTTTGCCAGACTTATCAAAAAAAAAAAAAGGGAGAGGGCCCAAATCAATAAAATCAGAAATGAAAAAGAAGTTACATGATAAGGGATTAATATCCAAAATATACAAAAGCTAATACAATTCAACATCAAGAAAACAACTCAATTAAAAATGGGTGGAGGAACTGAATAGACAGTTTTCCAAAGAAGGTAATACAGATGGCCAACAGGCACATAAAAAGATGCTCAACACACTCGTCATCAGGAAAATGCAAATGAAAACCACAAAGAGATATCACTACACACCTACCTGTCAGAGTGGCTATTATCAAAAAGACAAATGTTGGCAAGAATGTGGAAAATAGGAACTGTCATGCACTGAACAGCCACTGTAGAAAAGAGTATGGAGATTTTTCAAAGAATTTAAAATAGAACTGCCATATGATCCAGCATCTCCATGTCTGAGTATTTATCAGAAGAAAACAGAAACATTAATTTGAAAAGATATATGCGCCCCTATATTCATTGCAACATTATTTCCACTAGCCAAGATATGAAAGCAACCTAAGTGTCCATCAATAGATGAATGGATAAAGAAGATGTGATATAAATATACAATGAAATATTATTCAGCCATAAAAAGTGAAATCTTGCCATTTGTGACAACATGGATGGACATAGAGGGCATTATGCTAAATGAAAAAGTCAGACAAAGACAAATATTGTATGATTTCACTTATATGTGAAATCTAAAACAAGTGAATAACAAAACAACCAGATTCATCAGTACAGAAAATAAATGGGTGGCTGTCAGAGGGGAGGGAGGTCAGGGGATGAAAAGAAAAAAAAAAAGGTAACTATGTGAGATAGTGGATGCTAATTAGCTTGACTGTGGTGATCATTTCAAAATTTATATTTATATGAAGCCATCACATTGTACACCTTAAGTGCATATAATTTTTGCCAGTTATACCTCAATAAAGCTGAAAAACATTTAAAAAGGAGGCATAACTAAATGTTAACTGTAGAACAATTCTGATTTAATTAGATGAGTTGTAAAAATAAAAATATGACTTTTTATAAGGAAAAAAATGAGTATGGAGTAGATAATAGATGATACCAAAAGGTTATTACTATTCTTGTGTGATACTGACATTGTGGTTATGTAAGACAAATCTAATTTCCATCAGAGAAACATACTAATGATTCATGAGAAAATAACGTAGATTCTATGACTTGACAAGCGTGTTAGCACCAAAAGCACAGACTGCAGAGACGCAGGCGACAGTTAAACATGCTGTGATTCCTGCTGCATCTGGCCGATAAATATATGGGATGCATTATATTATTTCCTCTACTTCTGTGTGAGTTTGCAAATTTTTATGATAAAAGCTAATTTTTAAAAGTGTAGATTAAAAGTTTGAAGACAAAACATGGAAATTAAATCCAGTGTTGTGTGGTTGTACTAATTCTATGTCTGACCACATATCCCCATGAGAGCATGTCTCAAGCATTGCTTACATTGTCTATTTAAAAAATAAACAAGATTATACTGTATAGCACAGGGAAATAGATGCAGGATCTTGTGGTAGCTCACAGCGAAAAAACATGTGACAATGAATACATGTATGTTCATGTATAACTGAAAAATTGTGCTCTACACTGGAATTTGACACAACATTGTAAAATGACTATAATTCAATAAAAAAAACCAGAAAACAAAAAAAGAACCAAAGGCTATTGGCATGAAGAGACAATTATAAACAAGAAATAAAAATGTACAATAAATGTGATCATCAAATAAAAGCAAATTAAACAACAAAAAATAAAAATCCTTATATAAATAAATAAATAAAATGTAAAAGAAATGCCCCATTCTTTTCTTGTAAAATAGTTTTATTGAGATGCAGTTTACCAAACATACACTTCACTCATTTTACACAAACTATTCAATGATTTTAGTAAATGTATAGAGTTTGCAACTATCGCTGTAATCCAATTTTAGAACATTTTTATCAGCCAGAAAGATTGCTGCTGCCCATTCGCAACAGTCAGTTCAATCCCAGCTCTAGGCAACTATTAACCTACCATCTGTCTCTATAGATTTGCATTTTCTTCATGTTTCATATAAATCAAATCCTACAATACGGGGCTCTGCATCTAGCTTCTTTCTCCAAACATCATCTTTTGAGGTCCATCCATGTTGTACTATGTGTCAGTGGTTCACTCTTTTGCATGCTGAGTAGTATGTGTGCGTATTCACATTTTGCTTATCCATTCACTAAATAGTGGCTTTTTGGACTATTTCCACTTTTTGGCTGTTATGAATAATCCCACTATGAACATTTGTGAACAAGTCTTTGAGTGGACATAGGTTTTCATTTAGGTCTAGGGTAGGTACCTACGAGTGGAGCTTTGGGCCCTTAAGGTAAACTGAAGCTTAACATTTTAAGAAACTGCCAAATTCTTGTCCAAAGTGGCTGCACCATTTTATATTCCCATCAGCAGTGTGTGAAGGTTCCAGTTTCTTCTCCGCATCCTCACGAGCCCTTGTTATTGTTTGTGTTTTTTATTGTTATCATAGCCATCCTAGCAGGTGTGAGGTAGCTGTCATAGTGTTTTTCATTGCATTACCCTAGTGGCTAATGATACTGAGCATCTTTCCATGTGCTTATTCGTCGTTTGTATACCTCCTTTGGTGATACATCTGCTTCAACTTTCTGCAAATTCTGAGGGGAAGAAATTTACATGAATAGGTCTTTTTTTTTTTCTGTTCATAGGTATCTAAAACCTGAAAGATCTGCATCAGTAGTTGGTCTGATACATGGAATTTGAATTATATAGACAGCCCTATGATTCTGCATGACTACTTTAACTCATGCATCATATCTAAGAATTTTTTTTTTTTTTCCCTTCTGCAGACCCAGCGAACTCAGCCCCATCCATACTGGATGGGTTTGACCATCGCAAAGCCATGGCAGGGCAGCGTGTGGAGTTGCCCTGCAAAGCGCTTGGGCACCCTGAGCCAGATTACCGCTGGCTGAAGGACAACATGCCCCTGGAACTTTCTGGAAGGTTCCAGAAGACCGTGACGGGGCTGCTTATTGAGCACACTCGTCCCTCAGACTCGGGCAGCTATGTGTGTGAAGTGTCCAACAGATACGGAACTGCTAAGGTGATAGGCCACCTGTACGTGAAACGTAAGTTGGGTGGTAACTTGCAGCGGTGATGCTGGTTGCCCCTGGTGGAGCTCTTGCTTCAGAACGACCTCTGGGCTTTCTCTGCAGCCCCCACGAACCCTCACAACAGTCCTGTTGAGGCTCATCTCAGCCCCATTTTGCAGATGAAGAAATTGAGGCTCAAATTGCTCAAGGTTACACGGCTGGAGACTCGGAGCTTAGGGTGACTTCAGGTCTGTCTAATCCCAAACATCCAAGATTTCCATTAAGACGCAGGATACATTTCGAAGATGACAGTACTGAGCTGTTGAATTCAGGACAGTCAGCCTGTCTAAAAATTGATGTAGGAAGAGGGGCAGGACTGTGCTGTCCACATAAGCGATGGCAGTCAGGTCCAAGGAGTTGTCCTTGCCTGTTTCCAGACGCTACTTTAAATTCCTAAGTGGGACCATTATTAGCTATAGATAGGGCTGTATATAGGGCTATAATTACCCAAATATTGGACTTGGACTCAATATTATTGATCATTTAGCCAAGTATGCTGGATATGTGTCATCTCCAGTTGACTTGGAGTGACTGACTTGAGGAGGGTGTTGAGAAGACTGCCGAAGGTGGACTGGAAGGAAGGACTCTGGCTAAACAGGCTTAATTTTACTTACTTAGAAACCAAATCAAAGTGATCACATGGCCAGAAATGAGTCGCAGAACTTAGGTCAAAATACATGCCTCTTAGTTGCCAGTATGATGTCATATATATTTATGTGCATATGTGTAAAAATCTGATGAACTAACCTAAGCAAACTGAATACCAGAGTCTAGCATTGAAAAGGGAGGCATTTCCTTACCCTGGCTTTTTTCCAGCTTTCTGCCTCTTGTGGAACTGACTTGTCAGTGTCACCGGGGGTGTAGACTGCTTAAGCACAGCACCAGCCAAGTGAATACATTCAGAGCAAGTATCCCAGTGCCTGCCTGGGACGTGCTGCCCATGCTCAGTCCTGCAAGTGTCGTTCAGACAAGCTCAGGCTGGGTGGGATGAGAAGGAGCCAGAGGATAACATCTGCACGGTTGTATTTCTGTGGTTTGCAGGCGAAGCAGCGCAGCACTGGGCGGCTAGGAAGAAGTGTTCCAACAGGCAGGATCAGAACCACCTTTCATGGCTCCCCAGTTTCTGTTGAATGAAGTTGATAACTTAGGATAGTATGGAAAGCATCTCATGTAAACCTGTAGGGTCATATTTCCCAGAGTTTTACTTCAAAAAAAACCCATTCCCGCAAAATCTAACTTCTTCCTTTTCCCCATATAAACCCATTCCTTCTCTAATCGCAGGCCATGCTGCTCTCTCCATATGGAAGATGGTTTTCAAGTACTTGAATGTCTAAAATGTCCCATCTAAGTTAAATGCAACGCCTCCTTCCCCAAACGTTCCCCACTGTCCTCCTATTTACTGCTCAACCCTCAGAGCATCCTGTGGCTTTCTCTCTGAAAGCATTTATCACTGTCTACATTTTAAGAGTTATCAGTGGAAAGGTTTTCTTTCTGGCGGTGCTTGTTTTCATCTTTGTACTCTTCTGCCACATCCAGCGAAGTTCTAGATGATTCTCTCATGTCCCCCCTCCCCCTTCTGATTGCTCCTTTGTTTGGTCTCTTCTCTAGGAGGAAAGCATGCTCTTGGGTTCCAAATTCAGAACCGCCTTCTCTTCTATCTCTTCTCTTTTCTTCTGGTGCTCTCTTTTATTTTAGGGCTTCGAATTCCTCCCCTCTGAAAACAGCCTTGAATTTGCTGGCTTAGCCTGAGCTTCCGTGTTGAGTGTCAAATGACTATGTCTCCCAATTTTATATCTGATGTTTAGCTGGCACTTCTGAAGAACAATGTCCCAAACTGTTCTCCACCATCAGTCTCCACCTTGCAAATGGCTCTTGGTGTTCTAGACCTCTCCCACCCCCGAATCCTCCAGATGCAGGCTTTAAGTCCTGGATCCCCTTTCAGACTTTCCTTTCTGCAACCACATCCTGCCACGACCTAGAGGCTGTGCCTCACAGCGCTCCTCAGCTGTGCTCTCCACCTCTGCCCGGTCCGAGGTCAGGTTTTAACTGCGCCACAACTGGACGTCGGCATTGCCCCTTTGCTGACCAGTTTCCCCACTCTCACCTGTCCAACGCAATATGATCAGTCGATTCTCCTAAAAGTGTGTTTGCCTATAGTGCTAACTTGCTAAAAATTCCGGAGAGCTTTCTTTAGTTCCCTCTGATTTGATTCCAAAATCTCAAAGCCCTTTGCAGGATTGTCCCAGACTGCCTTTGTCATTTTTCTGCCGCTGGTCTCCTTCAGAGACCCTGTGTTGCATCCAGACTGATGCAGAGCTCTTCCTAAGACATGGCTCTGCTTCGTGCTCTAATTCATGCGGTCCCTGCTCTGCACGCCGTGCGCTCTGCACTCCCACTGGCCTCGGCTCTGTCCGTCCTTGATGTCTGAGGACTTTCTTTTGATCCTCTTGCACAGATTGTACACCTCTCATGGACCCTTTTGGTTACTATCCTTCGCTTTCATATTTGTCTTACCCACTTACAAGACTGAGCTCCTTAAAGACTTCACAGTGTGGTGACATGAGAAGTCAGTAACCATTGGGGTAAACAGCTGTTTTTTGCCATCTGCATGTTGAGTGGATTTGGTTAAATTAATTAATCTCTCTGAATAACCATTTCTTCATCTGTAAAATGGAGATAATACAAAACTCACAGGACTGTGGGAAGACTGACTTAAATAATGTACAGGGGATACTTGGTAACTTTATGACACATGCTAGCTGCATACAAGAGTTATTCATCTTTGTCTCACCTGTGAGTTTAACCCCGTCCTTGGCATACAGTAGATGTTCAATAAATGCTTACTGCATTGAATTGGGTTTGTTGAATGAAAACATAAGAAGTCAAGGATGAGAGTTAACAACACTGTCCAAAGCAGTTAGCTTCATTTTAAAGAAAAATATCCTGTTTCATGGTTGCAAATTATAATATCAGCCTGCTTTCTTACAGCTGTGTCATGGACCCTGGTTAAGCCACATAGGGGATGTGAGTGAGTATATATGTGTGAGAGAACAGCCCAGAGCAAACCCATCAGTGTCACATTGGGGGACCAGGCAAATAGGATTGAAATATTCAAATATTTCTGTCCTTGCCGATAACCAGCACATTGCATTTCTCATTGTCAGTGGATTAACACTCACATTGATTTGATGAGAAAGAGATTTGACCAACAGCAGTCTATTCGCTACACAGAGAAAGAAAGAAGGCCAGTAAAAAAAAAAAAAAAAGACAAATAGGAGTGAGAGCGTTCCCAAGCAAAACGGTGCCCCATGAAATACTACTGAAATACGAAATTATGCGGTGTGCTTGCCACGATGCGTTTGTCTTGTCAGAAGTCCACCCTGTGGTCGAAACAGTCTCTACATACGTGATGTTTTTTACCTTTTTCTCTTCTTTTACCAAAAACTCCAGAGCCGCTGAAAGCTACCATCAGCCCCAGGAAGGTTAAAAGCAGCGTGGGCAGCCAGGTCTCCTTGTCCTGCAGCGTGACAGGAAGTGAGGACCAGGAACTCTCCTGGTACCGAAACGGTGAAATCCTCAACCCTGGAAAAAATGTGAGGATCACAGGGATCAACCACGAAAACCTTATAATGGATCACATGGTCAGAAGTGACGGGGGCGCGTACCAGTGCTTTGTGCGCAAGGATAAGCTGTCCGCTCAAGACTATGTGCAGGTGGTCCTTGAAGGTCAGTGGGCCTTGTTACAGGGTTCAGCTGAAAAAGAACCCAAACCCAGAGCACCCAAAAGGAAGAGTGAAGGGTGAAGCATTGCTCATAACTCAGTTTTAAGGTTTCCATCCATCTGACCAGCTAATGACTCTACCCTAGTTTTTCAAACTAAATCGGGCAGATTAAAGAATAAATTCTGGTGAAGTGAAATTTGTCCAGGGTAGAAGTAACATAAGGAATGTGGTTTAACATAAAAGTTCAGTAACATAAATGTTGCCTACTCACGTGTTTGAAGTTACCTGTCAAGATATAGGCCTAAGAAACTCGAGACTCACGGTTGGGTTGACAGTTCATTATTCTCTAGACCAGGGTCTGTCAGTGATGCTTGGCTTGGGGGCTGCTTCATGCACCGCAGGATGTTTAGCAGTGTCTCTGGCCTCTGCTCACCAGATGCTGGCAGTACCCACCCTCCAGTCGTGACAACCAAAAATGTCCTAGACATTGCCAGATGTCCCTCATTGAGAAACACAGCTTTAGAGGCAAAATGCAGAGCAGCACTTCAGTGCAGTGCTCGGTGGAGTGAAAAATGGCATTTGGGTTGTAGGGTTGTCCCTGTTTGTGTCCGAATTGTCACAGATGTAGGTGATTGGAAGTTTTGAGGAATTCCCTGGGGGTGTCATCATGGGTTTAGGTACGTTACGTGTTTTCTTCTCTTAACTTACATCTTCAGGCTTATCATCAGCCAGGGAAAGAAGCTATCAAGGTAACATTCATTTGAGAGATACATGTTTATCATCAGATAATTGAACTAGCATTTATCTGTATATTTGCATGTGCTGTTGGAAATTGTGTCTTTATATATAATTTAAAATTCATCTGTTATCAGCTGATTAAAATAATTACATGACTTTCATATAACCTAAAGGGGGAAAAAGAGAAATTCATTTTTGTATGAAAATAAGTTAAAGTATGTCTTGATGCTAAGAGGAGATTTCTCTTCTTACTTTTTTAACCTTAGCCAATTTTTAAGAAGAAGCAAGCTTAGAATAGCATCCTTATTTTGATTCAAGCATTTCTTTGCAGACAATGAGTGTTTTAAAGCAGAGGTGAAATTAGCTGAAGGCATGGCACTCAGATTAGAAGCCTGACACTGTGGCGCACATATAGTAATTAAGTGCAGAAAGTAATCAGTTTGCACAGAGCCAGTGGGCCAATGCCCTGTAGTCCTCACGTAGTCACTATTTTTAGATTCTTTGTAGAAAAGGGAGAGATTACCTGTCTAGGCCTGGTTACCTTGGCAACCATCTCGTGTGACGAGGGAGACCTAAAAAGCATATTGATAATCCATAATGATGTCGAAAGAGTTCAGGTTATCAGAGAGTGACAGCGAGAAAGATTTCTGACACACAGATCTCACTGGGAAAATTATGTCTGTTTTCATCTCCAAAACAGCCTGTCACTTGAATAGAAAGAGGGGGCAGAGGAGCACGGATTTATTTGTTGTATGTCAGTTTCCATTCAGGACAAGAAGCTTCATTTTATTTTTTCTTTTCTGAGAGATGACGGTGCTAATGTAGCCAGAGACAGCAGAAATGGAATTACAAATACACATCTAGTAACTGCCTTAAAATGATGTCTAACTAGTATCCTCCGACGTGACCTCCTATAGTAGCTATGGATTTACACAGATGATAAACTCTTACAATACCGGGAACTAAGAGTGGCCATTGACGTAATGTAGAATCTGGGAATGTTCCCTATGAGGACAAGGAAGCTGGATGGAAGTCTAAAGAAACTGGGATCTAGTAATTGTAGGTTCAAGATCAAGCCAGAACATCTGGAAAATGAAATAATAAAAGAGAATAAGGACCTATTTCTGGAGATGATAGAGTAGCATGTGTCAGACTAACCTACAAGAAGATGAAAATTATGAGCTTCGGGAAATGCAAACTTGTATGCAGACACTGGGGAGACACCAGCAAACAGGCAGAAAGAATTTGATCCTTGAAAGAAGGGGGAAAATTAGGTGATTTCTACACTGATACCACATTTCCCCTAAGGAGAGTTTCCAGTCCCGGTGGGATGAGGGCGTGGGGAATCTAAAACAGAAAAAGAAAAGCAGAAAACTGCAGTTTTGGTGGGACTGAGGTGTAGAAGGACAGAGGGCTGGGCTGTCAGATTACCTGCAAACTGAGGGAGGTGAGTGGAGATTTCAGGAAGAAGGAAATAACAGTAGGGAATCCTAAAATCTGAAAATAAACTTCCTTGAAAAACTTGGTTGACACATGAACTGCAGAAATGTGAAGGAGAACCCAAGTCTACAATAAGAATAGCTAAGCATGAAAAACAAATAGGTTACTGTGACCAGAGACCAAGAAGAATAGGAACAGGCCCTGGGAAGGACCCAGCCAGCAAGGCTTTCAGAGCTGCTGCTTGAAGTCTGCTCAACAGCGTAGAGGGGAACCTGGGCGTAAAGCGTGAGCAGACGGGAAGGCCAGCGGGGCAGTGGGGTCTAAAAGGAGCCAGCAGACGTGAAAATGCATTGGCTTCGGTGGAAGACTGGAGAAGGAAGGAAAAAGCATCCATGAAACTGAAGACATTAAAATCACGTCTCCAACTTGAAGCACGGAGAGAAGGAAGATGGCACAGAAGGTGAACAGAGCTTTATTCATATGGGACATTTGTCAGATGTCCTGACATGCAGATAATTAGAGGCTCAGCAAAATAGAAGACAGAATGGGGGAGAAAAAATATTTAAAGATACAATGGCCACAATTTCCCCAAATTTGGTGTATAAAATAAAGTTGCAGATCTCAGAACCCCCGCAAACCCCAAAAAGAATAAATACGCAGAAAACCACATGCAGGCGCAACAGAGCTAAAAACCAGGGATAAATGGAACATCTTATCATTCTGGGGGAGGAAAACACTACTTAAAGGAGGCCATCAGTACAGTTGATGGACGGCTTCTCATCAGGTATTTCGGAGGTTACACAAGTGTATGTGTTTAACAAAACCCAGTATTTGCACATTGAAGAGCTATACATTTCACTGTAGGTAAACTTTATCTTTAAAAAAAAGAGTAACTGATGAAAGCTTTCCTAAACATATTAAAAGAAGACTTAGAGATTTTAGTGTTTAGTGTAAAAATCACTGAAAAGGAATTTACAGCTAAACACATCATGGAAAAAAATGTTGAATTGTAGGGTCAAATAAAATAACTTCAACACTCCGAAGCACCAGCAATTGGAAAGGTGTTTGCAGTCCAAGGGGCCTGATAGGCGCTACTTCTGAATGCCTCTGGGGAGGAAAAACAAAACAAACATGCTTGAAAGCCTTCTCCAGCCTCCCAAAGCAGAGGTGGAATTAAGAAGTTAAGGTTCAGGGATTTGCAAATTAAAAGGTGGTAGAGAGCTGCAGGGAAGCCTCCTGGCTCAGTGCTGCCGAAACAGGCCTCAGGTCTGGGGACGATGGGTGCCGCTCCCCTCAGGAGTGTTTGGAAGCGTCAACACTTAGCTTTCCATGATGAGGCCTGCGAGGCATCTTCAGTTTTGTTTTTTGCATTTCATTTGCTTACCTGTACTTTCAAATTTTTCAACAGTGAATGTACGTAACTTTTATAATTAAAAGCTTAAAAAAACTCTCTTAATCTTCGTCTTTCATCACTGATAAACCGTTAAAGTTAGCTCCAAAGTTTTTAATATCTCCTCCAGCAAGGTTTATTACCTGACTCAGAAATCCTGCTGCATGTGGTCACAGTTATGTCAAAATGACCCACTTAACGCCTAGGAAAACATGTCACAGTGTTGATTTATATGCCTGAGGCTGCTTGGCCATTAGTTTTGATACATTTTTCTCTAATGTGTATGTATCTCTTTTAATGGAGATGTATATATATATATACACACACACACACACACATATACATATATATGTATATATATATAAGAGAAACATGCATTTGTAATTACTATCAGACAGTATGAGGAAATTTTATATATATATATATATATATGAATGATAGAAAAATAATGGAATATAAAAATTTGATCTTTGTCGAAAATGTTGGAAATTCCTATGGAAACTCCCCTAAGACTGAGCTCCGCGTTTGCCTGGGACAGTCTTGGGTTGTGCGTGTTCTCCTAGTGTTATTGTTCCTGGTATCCATTTTATTCTCAAAAGTATTTCAGGATGGATGATAAATTATATGGCCATGCTTCAGGAGATACTTTTGGAGATATTTAATACATGCTGGAAGTCAAACCTTATTTAGCATCTACCCATCCTCAGAGCCTTCATGGAAATTCACATACGTTTATGACTTGCCATTAAAACTATAAAAGGTGATTTCTTATGAGAAAATGATAAAGATGAGATACTCAGTCTCTTAGCTCTTTCTTTTATTCCTCTAAACAGTTCCCTGGGAGGCCATGCCTAGTTAACTTGCGGGAACTAGAAAGCTAAAGTAACCAGTGGGGCTGTGTGGATTTCTTCCACATTTATAACTTTGGCTGGGAACATACCAGTTTTGAGTTATAAACCTGGTGGCAGATGACATTGTTTTAACATGAACATCTGAGTTGCATTATCTTGCTTCTTGTTATGACAATCAGGAAATACACAAGAGAGTCATTAAAGGTTGCAAATGGGGTGTTCACTTATTTTGAAAAGGAAATTTTGTTCTGATTGGGACTTAGCTTCATCTGTAAAACCAGACCTTTGAGTCGCGTTTGAGAATCCCTGCATCCACCGCCTAACCATTAACTAAACGTACCTGGAAGTCGTTTAATTATTTGTATCGCCACTTCCTTCCATGATTTGTCTTCCTGCAGATGGAACTCCCAAAATTATTTCTGCCTTTAGTGAAAAAGTGGTGAGTCCGGCAGAACCGGTGTCCCTCATGTGCAACGTGAAGGGGACGCCGCTGCCCACGATCACATGGACCCTGGATGACGACCCGATTCTCAAGGGCGGCGGCCACCGCATCAGCCAGATGATCACGTCTGAGGGGAATGTGGTCAGCTACCTGAACATCTCCAGCTCTCAGGTCCGGGACGGGGGCGTCTACCGCTGCACTGCCAACAACTCGGCGGGAGTCGTCCTGTACCAGGCTCGAATAAACGTAAGAGGTGCTTGTCAAATCAGCTCCTCAAAAAACACACATAACTCATTGTAGTGGAGAAGGTTTCTGCATGCACTGAGCCGAGTCTTGGAATGCCGGAGCAAAGTGACTGTCCTCCCCATTTCCGACCCTCTCCTTCCCACTCAGAGTGGCAGTGGCGGGGTCACTGTTGGAGATGGCATCTCGGTTTCTGCAGTCAGCTCGGCCTCTTGTTTTCTCTTAGACTTGTCCTCCAGAGCTTTCTTTCCCTGGTTTATGCTCTGCATGCTTTCCTCCTCTTCCTCCGTCCTACTGCATTCATGGCAAACCTTCATGTACGTAGAATTTAACTTACATTCATAGTGCAACGTGGCATAACCTCCATCCTCATAATCGATTTTCTAGAGAGAGCTAAACAATTGAGTTGCTGCCAGCGTTTTCACCAAAGGAGCACGGTCGTTCAGTACAGCTAGTTACTTTTTATTGACTAAATTGCCTTTTATCCTGTAATTCAAAATGTTTTAATAGAAGTAGTTGATCATTAAAGCATTTAACACTCCTTCAATTCATTTGAATGTAATGAAATTAGAAGGGAAAAAAAAAACCCTTCTTAGTAGAAAATGCCAAATGCAGAAAAAATGCATTTAATCTCAAAAGACGTCCTTACATGAAAATAATTGACATTTTTAATTCAGGGGAAAGTGTGCCCACTTCCACACGTAAGCTGTACCCTTAAATCATTTTCAAGAGTTTCTCTGTGTCTCTCCAGGGCCTGCAAGCATTCGACCAATGAAAAATATCACAGCAATAGCAGGACGGGACACGTACATTCACTGTCGGGTGATTGGCTATCCATATTACTCCATCAAATGGTACAAGAACTCTAATCTGCTGCCTTTTAACCACCGCCAAGTGGCATTTGAGAACAACGGGACTCTGAAGCTCTCGGATGTGCAGAAGGAAGTGGACGAGGGCGAGTACACGTGCAACGTGCTGGTTCAGCCTCAGCTCTCCACCAGCCAGAGTGTCCACGTGACAGTCAAAGGTAAGGCTTTTCTCCCCAGTGTCCCCACGCAGCTCGCCATCACTTAGCTCTCCCGTTTCACCAGACCAGCGATGAGGAGTGGAGTAACCTGAGGGCCTGCATGTTGAGAGCCGTGTTAAAGTACATCGTTAGATGCTCTGTTCTCTCTGCTCATGCATCTTCACAAGACTTGTGGTTGATGCAGGCTTCTTTTCGTGTGAATTTTTGGCTTGGTTTCCCAGAGGCTGTGTGTTGTTCAGCATACCATAGGAAGAAGAAACATGTCATTGGCTTGGTTATCTAGCTGTCTGGCAGATCATTTTAAAGCGCAATAGCTTTGTTTTCCTAAGAACTCCTAAAAGTGAATTCTTAGAATCCACCTGGAGGAGATTTTAAGATGGATAAAGACTTCAGACAAAGTAGATGAGCAGGTCAAAGCAACACCATAGGAGTTACTTGACTAAAGGTCCTCAGAGAAAAGTTTCCTGGCTTTTAGATTATACTTCATGTCATGGCATCATGCCGCAGACAGTCGTGGACTCGAACCATCAGGATGAGTTTTGGAGCTCATGCACCTCAACTCCAACCTCCTCGTCAGTAAAGCCCAATAGTGACAAGACCCACCCGGGGACACACAGCCTGTAGTGGTAGACCCTTGGGGGGACCCATTTCTTCCACTCCCCAATTCAGCTTCCTCAACTGAACGTAAAATGGAAATTTTCAATTATGTAAATAATTGCACGAAGCGGGTCATAGAAGTAGCTCTAATGTGTGATGAAACAGTATCAAAAACACATAGAAGCAGCCTCCTACCGGGCTAAGCTGTCTGCCGGAGCTGCCCAGTTACCTGTTTCAGTGCCAGTGATTGTCTCTGAGTATCCTGGTTACAAAGTTGCACGGGTTTCCCATGGTCTTCCCCAACCATCTTTTCTCACAAACCCTGTTAGCTCACCTGTTTAGGAACACCTGTAACTACACCCCTCCAACACACACAGTATGTGATATATCATGTAGTATGTGTTATATAACTTGTGTTATGTATTATATTATTAGATATACCTGCACATAAATAGTTTTGAATCTTTTTATAATAACCACATATCTTGAGAATTTTCTCAAATCATTAAAAGTTCTTGGTAAGCCAGATTGGTTATAGCTGCGTAAAACTTCATTTTGTGATTGTATTCATTTCTTTAACCATGATGGATGGAACATCTACTCTGTGCCCTAAACTACTGTAGGCATTAAGGAAAACAATGATGGAAAGATAGACGAAGTCCTTTCTCTCATGGAGCCCTCCTTCCAGTCAGGACAGATGAACAGTAAACAACTAAAACGAGTAAATACCCATAAAATACCTGCTAGTATTCAGTACTATGTAAAGAATGACCACATGGCAGCACCTTAATGATTGGCTACAGCTGAGAACTAGAAGCCATAGCAGTGAAGCTATGGTACTCCGCTATCTTAAAGTCGACTGATCCATCATGCCCTTTGAATGAATGTTTTACCCACACATAGTTTTGTAACATGATCAACAAGTTGATCATTTGGAAATTATTGATTCACTGAATTGTACAAGTCTTCGAAATGTTGACACAATTCATTATACAATATCAAAATATCACCATGATCTCATCCAAAAAAACCTTTAACTGTTGGGAAGCTGTCAAGCTCATGGTGGCAGATACATGTTTTCCAAAGATCTATTCTTTTTCTTTTTTTGCTTGGAAGTTTGAATATCATTATCTGCAACAGACACGATCTGCTGTGATCAGTTTTAAGAGTGATGTGCTCATTTATTTCTTTTCCACAAAAACATCTGCCAATTACACGAGCCTGACTAACTATAATTTATAAGTATCCATTCTTTGAAGAAAAATTAGAATTCCATGGAAAAAAAGTAGCTAGTTGAGCTTGTAACACAAGCCAGTGCATAAATACGTTGCTTCAGGTCACCCCTCTATCCAGTAAGCAGCACGGTGCTTTGTGCATTCTTTGCATTTTATTACACAGATCATAGAACATTAGAAATGACTTTAACTTAAGGGTTAAGGTTTATTGAAATAGTCAATTTTTTACTGATTCATCAAGTGTTCTTACATGAAACTGGTTTAAAAAAAAACAAGATTGGGAGTATGTGATGGTAACAGTAGAATGCCTGTTGGTACACTTGGGGTCACTGCCGAGATCTGTGCTAAGACCTCAGCAGTCTTACTCACTTTTGCACATCTATGCAGATGTCAACACGAGAAAGGCAAATTGTGTCGGTATCACAATGAAAATCATCGTCTTCTTGTAAACCCCCTAAAAGAGTCTCTGTGATGCCCTGGGGTCTGCAATCTGCATTTTGAAAATGTCTGTTTAAGTGCTAACTATTTAATTTCTCATGTTTAACCGTGATAAATGATGTATCAAATGAACTGCTTTATGCATTAGCTTTATCTAGTTTTAATATTATTTCTTTCAGCAAAAAGTTGCCAGAAATATGGCCACTGAATAAATGAATATAAGTAGTTCAATGCCAGTTTTCTAAGAGACATAAATTCAAACAACAGCCACTCGAATCTTTTATTCTTAAAGTTTCCAGACCAGCATCCATCAGTGTATTAGTCTCAAGTCTTTTGACTGTAAGTGAAAGACACCACCTCAAACTGGCATGTGCTGCAAAGGAGAATTTATTGGCTCTTGTAACCAGTGTATCTATGATTTTAGGAAACAATTTAATCAAATGTTTTATTTTCAGGAGTTTCCTTTATTTTAGCATATGTTACATAATATAGACACTTTCAGCTTCTTTGCAAGGACTGCCAAACAAAAGGAGGGTACAGGAAAAATGGGGCATGAGAGGACAGCCCTGTCCCAGGCGCAGGGGAGTCCCAGGGACGTGTCCCACCAGGTGAGGGTCCTCGGCTTCTCACAGGACAGAATTCAAGAGCGAGCCGTAGTTGGGTGAAGGGAGACTTACTCAGAGAGATGCACACTCCACAGAGCAAGTGTAGGTCTTCTCAGAAGCCCAGAGAGTTCACAAGCTGAGGGGGTGGTTAGAGCAAAAGCGAACACACACTTCGCAAAGGCAAGAGAAAAGGCCACGAGGTGCAGCGCTGTTAGTTCTTATGGGCTCAGTAGCTTCATGTGCTAACAAGCGGGAGGATTGTTCCAGCTACCTCGGGATGGGGCTGGGATTCCCAGGAACTGGGCCACTGCCCACTTTCTGACCTTCTGTGGTCAGCCTTGAAGCTGCCGAGGCGCCCGTGGGGCTGCCATTTAGCAGCTGTTGCATTTCAATGAGCGCGTATTGAAGCACCAGTTCTACTGGGAGTCGGATCTGCCGTCATCGTGATACTAACTGCTGCGTCACTCTTTTAATGGCTGCCCCTGCCCCTTCCCTCCTGTCTTGTGTGGACAATGTTATTTTGTGCAGTATTTCATTGTAGGTGACTGGTGAGAAGTGGCTGATGGTGAGCCAGGGCAGTTGTTGGGATTTAGGATTTGCAGTATTTAACAGGGGGGTCAGGGAAGGGTTCTCTGAGGAGGTGAGATTTGAGCAATGACATGGAGGTGTGCAAGATTCCAAGTAGATACCTGGGGGAAACACATTCTTATCAAAGAGAACAGACAGAACAAAAACAGGAGTGTGCCTGGCAAACTTGAGGAACAGCCGAGAGGGTCGTGTGGCCTGAGCAGAGTGGACAAGGGGGAAATTAATAGGAGAGGAGGTCAGAATTAGCAAGGCTGTTTCATGGAGGGCCTGGTACACCAGGGGTTGGGTTAAGAGGACTTGAGTCTGTCTTCTGAATAAGATGAGGACATTTATCAGATGATTTTAAACAGAGATGTCATATGGCCTGACTTAGGTTTTAGAAGAATGCTTCTGACTCCTGTGCTGAGACTGGGCCAAAGGGACAAGCAGAGGAGCCTGTCAGAGAGCTGATCCAGGTGAGAGGGAGGGCGCCTGGAGCAGGGAGTAGCAGTAGAGGTCGCCGGTGCAAGACAAACTCTGGGTCTATTTTTAAGATCTAATCAGCAGCATTTCCTAATGGATTGGATGTGGTTGTCAGAGGAATAAAGATGGAAAGACAACTGCAAAATTCTGGTTTGAGCAAGAGAAGAACAGCGCTGTCATCCACGATTTGGCAAAAGATGCAATGGAGGAGTTTGAGGGAAGAAATTAGGACTCTGGTTTTTGATGTGTTGAGGTTAAAACACACATTAGACAAACAGGTGGGCCCATAAAGTAGGAAATTATCTGTATATGTGAGGGTGGAGTTTAGGAATCCAAGCTGTGGATTTGGAGACATCTGTGAATAGACGATGTGTAAAGCCGGCGACTAGGTGTGACCATCAGGGGACTCTGCGTGCCTCACTGCAGGGTTTAACTTCATACAGACAGACTTACCAATCCCTTAGTCAGATTCACGGTAAAACCTATTCACTAAAAATCTGAAGGTAAAGTCTGACAAACATTCAAATAAGGACTGTTTGAAATTTAAATTTGTCTCTTTTTAAATTTCCTAGATTAGAATGAATCAATTTATTATTAAACATTATCCTATTGATTTCAAAGTGCAGGAACCCAAATCAAACTAATTTAACAGCAGTTACAACAGTGTGTTGGGGGAGGTAGGGATGGAGACTGACATATTGAGCCAGACTTTGAGAGGGGCGGACATGGAGCGTGTAGGAGTCAAGGAGGCTGATCTAGGCTCTCAGTTGCCATTTGAACCTTCCTTCGTCTCTTTTTGGCACTTCCCTCTTAACATTGGCTTACTTCCCTCAGAGCAGTTTCTCCAGGTGGCAGGAAGACTGGCCCTAGACATCTCTGGACTCACATGCCCACGAGCTACAGTAAAGAAAAGAGCCCTTCCCCAGCCATTCTGCTTAGGAAGAGCCTAGGGAGGGACTTGGGTCAGCTCACTCAGCCACAGCCCACTGCTGCTCCAGTCACAGTGGCCAGGACAGCGGGTGCCTGGATCGGCTGCCTGCCTCCACCTGCACCCCCAAACCAGGGAGAAGACGCGGTTATCAGAAGAAGGGGGGGGGAATTGAAGACAACAGACATTTCAGGTTGTCTTAAGACAGTGAATTAAAGTATGAACAGGACTGACAGTGACTCTAGTTTGTGAATTCACTATATTTATTAAAATATGCCCCATAAAGAAGGCCCCCGAGCAGCCCAGCACCTCAGAAAGTAAGTCCCACCCAATGATGAAGAATTCTCTCCAACAGGAAA
The DNA here is from genome assembly GCF_048773025.1 of Camelus bactrianus. NCBI lineage: Eukaryota > Metazoa > Chordata > Mammalia > Artiodactyla > Camelidae > Camelus > Camelus bactrianus. The sequence continues at coordinate 4,718,516 of NC_133539.1, forward strand.
CCAACCTCAGAGGTAAAAAGAACTGTGTTAGACAATGGAAGCCAAGTATGACCATGGATAGGGAAGGCTGGGGAGGGGCCTGCTGCATGGGGCTTCCCAGGTGAAGAATAGTAAGTTCTGGATTCCTGTATGTCAGCCTAGGGCATGCTTTTTTGCTAATCAGATTCACATGCACTGCACTCTAGCAAAATTACTCAGAGTAATTTGATTTAAGATACTACTTGCATTTCTTGCTTAAGATGACTTCTAACTTTCAATATATAGTAACAATTATACACCATTAATAATATTAGCCTTTCCTCAGATGTCACAAGAAAGGTTGTAACCAAATTAACTTCTGAACACTTCAATTTGAATTTTAAAATGTTTTGAAATAAAACATGTAAATTAAATCATACTCTAGTGGTTAGGAGTACAGTCCATCAAAGCTTTTAAAAAATTAATAACCTTTGCTGTTTTCAATTATGATAAGTATTATGATAAAGGGAGAGATAAGAAATCAACTGAATTACAGGAAAAGACAGATTTTTTGACTCTCTGTGGATCAGGATCAGAAGACAGTCTTTCTTATTTTATGCATATAAATACAACTCCGTTACCTTTGCTGGTAGAATACACAGTGAATATTTTATTCAGATAATTATAGAGGAGCAAATATGATACCTCAAAAGTTCATTGGAAATGGTCCCACTTTTTCCCATGAATAATGCTGCAAACTGTGAAACCAGCCATTTTTATCTTGTTTCCTGGAAGTTCTTCTTTTAACCTGAATAGAGTGGTGTGTGTGTGTGTGTGTGTGTGTGTGTGTGTGTGTGTGTGTGTGTGTGTGTGGAGGGGAGCGGTGTTTGGCTGACATTTGGAAACAATACTATTTTTCTGTCATGTCTTTTTTGCTTTTTTGTCCCCTTCATTTATTTTGTAGCATATGACTTGGGAAATTTGGAAAAAAAAAAAAAACCCTCAAAGATTGATGTAAATGACACGTTAATCATTGATAATGGTGGAAACTTCAGCAGTTCAAAAATATATTAATCAGAAGACAATTGTGCTGCCTTCAAACTTGTAGGGAGAAATAAAAGTCAGAATCCCTTCTTTCACTTCATTTCAGTTTAACAGGCAGTGTTATATTTAACACATTTCACAGCTTTCCCTGCCTCATTTTAGGCACCACATTGAACTTGAACAGTAGCCTAATTGAGTGTTCTAATTGCTAGGGACCAACACTGCCAAGAAAGTTAATTGGCTACTAGATAAAAATGTCACCTTATATTTATATTTATATAAAACTTCGTCGTTTACAAAACACTTTCATATGTGTCACCTTAATTAATACTCACAGTGACTCTGTCATGTAGATAAAGCATCATCAGAGAAACAGAGTAAGAGTGAGCAGGAGACTTGCTCAGGGTTGTCTAGTGATGTATTCAAGACTCAAACACACATCCTTGCATTCAGTACTACCCCGTGGTGTGTTTTTGAAAAGTAAGCTACATGGCAGTGGGAAGCCAGGATTGAAGTGAGAAGAAATTAAGTCCAAAAGCCTAGGAAGAACACTATTTAAAAAGTCAAGTTTCTTGACCTGAGACTATTTTAGAAATAAGGGCATGAAATATTGAGCACCTATTTTAGGAGAGAGAGAGAGCATTAGTTAAATTGAAGAGATTAAGAGGAGGGAATGGATTTGGTGAGTGAGGGTGGTTAAGAACCAAAGATGACTCCAGAAGTTGTAATCTGGTTGATGGAAAGGCCAAGAGAGGGAACCTAAAATATGAGAGGCTTGGGAGAGTCTTAAGAAGGGTAGAGTTTGGTTATCAAGTGTCTGTGGACCACCATTCTGGATTCAGACCAGGGGAACTTTGAAGTATGGATTTGGGGAGTGGGCTAAAATTAGCAGAGAGAGATGGGTGCAGTTGTAGTCTAAGAAGCACCTAACTTTCAGAGTTGTATTTTGTGAGTTTTTAAAATTAACGTTTGCCAATAATGAGAGGAGATGATGATGTTAGAAATGCAGCAAAAGCAATCACAGAACTCACTCTTCCATGTCTCATTTCAGTGCTCATATTTGTAGCACTTTTCCAGTTCTAATCTGAGACAGATTTTTATCGTGTCCTGCTTCAAACTGGTTGAAGAATTAGGCGTCGTCGACAGCGTTTCCGACCCTTACGGCGGTGACCCTTTGTGTTCCGCAGCCTAGCGGAGACCCTCTGCTGCACGATTTGGCACGAAGTTCCTGCTTCGGACCATAGGCTGCATTTCACCTGACTGGCATCGCAGCAGTCTGGCAGGCCGCGCTGGTGCCGTTGGAGGAGTGGACGCTGTGTTAAAAATGCTGCTGAGAATGTCTCCATCTCTAAGTGAGCAGCCAGGAGTGAGGTCTTCTAATGACATCATTCTTCAAGGGCCCCTGACAGCTAATGGCATTTGGCCCAGGCAGAGCTACAGCTCTGTGCGCGGAAACCACCTTGGCCGTGTCACCCACTCCCGCTTTCCGACATCTTCTCATGTGCTGTTCCAACCAGAGCACCGTCCGCTCCCAGCCGGTACTAAACCCAGCTCCGCCGGGAGAGGGGAGTCCGAATTCACCGCTTTCGCTTTCTCACACTCTCCTCTCTCCAGCTACTGGAGTTGTTTGCGATACTGTTTATAGAAAACATAACATTTCCAGGTTATTTTTCTCTTTTAGGTGCGTTGTTAAAGATGAGCAATGTTTAATTTAGGGTCCTATTTGCTAGGGTCTTCTGTGACCAAAATTTTAGTCATTGGCATAACTTTTATGTCGATTTTCAACAACTACTTAGGGAATGTATAGCTTGTATTATGAATAACAGAAGATAATAGATCTGCTGAGGGAATATAAAGGGAATACAAGAAATGTGTAACATTTTTGTGGTCATTTATGATTTCAAATTTACGTTCTCTTTGCTAGTTTAACACCCTAATGTGACAGAAGAAGGCTGATCAAGTAGGGAGTTTTCACTATCCCTCCTTTCCAAACTACCAGAGAAGCACTCACATTCAGATGTGCTTAAATGGCCGCGTTTACTCGCCTGACCTGAGGATTCATTCTCTCAGACCTCCACGGAAGAGTTCTTTACTTTGGTTAAGATGTCAAAATTGAGCTGGAGACTCAGCCTGAGTGCTTACTTCAGACAGATTTGTGTTGGAGGTAGATTGCTTTGTAATTTTTCTTCCATTCTGGAAAATGAGACTGGTACCTTTCTTTAAGGAAACACTGTATTACATTTTTTAAGAAATAATATCTCAAATTGCTTTCCTCCAAGTAGAGGAAAAGAAAGAGATGAGGTATTGGGTTTGTTCTGAAGTCAAAGAATGCAAATTTTTACTCGGTTAAAATTAAAATTGTAGGAGAAACAGTGTTTCGCAGTATTTATTATGCTTGTTAAACATGGAGACTTAAAAGAGGAGAGAATTAAGTAGAGGAAAAAGGAAGGAAAAAACGGCAAGAAGATTCCTCACACTTTCAGTGCCTCACTCATAATCAGTCTCTGTGCAGATATGCACACACGCAGGAAGAACTTTGGTAGCTAAGTGAGAGTTCTCTGATGATATTTTAAATCAGGAAAAAATAACTCTCAATTACCCAAAATCATTCAATATGGATTGGTACGAACAAAAGTAATTTGTAAAAATATATAAATTCAACAGAATTGTATAGTTTATGCACATGCACAATATGACATAAATAATATCCATGTGTATTATACTTATTTATAAATAGGAAGATATTACATTCACACATGAAGTATTTGCGTGTGTTAAAATCATGTATAATATTTATGTGTATTATATTCATATGTAGATAGACATAGATAAGTATATCTAATATATGCCTACCAATGTGCAAATAGATGACACAAGGATAGAACTTCAGCAACACACCTGAAGTTGGAGTTCATCTAGACCAGCTTCCTGTGTGATCCACAGCTTGCCCCTCAGCTGTGCTCAGATTTTGGCCGTGGCTATCAGACATGTCTTCCTCCTGTTGGATGCACGTTGTCTTCTGTAGTCTCCCCTTTCTTTCTGGTCCCCTTGTTCCCTCCAGGGCAGCTCCAAGGAATTCTCCCCCTTCTCCACAGAAGCCACCAGTTGGGGACAGCAGTGAGCCACTGCCTTCCTGCCTCGCTGTCTTTTTTTTAAAGAAACTCTTAAATATATATTTTTATTGAACTATAGTTTGCAGATACTAACTAATACATATAAAATAGATACACAACAAGTTCATACTTTATTCCCTCACATTCTTTAACATCCTCGTTCCTTCAACTGCGTCGTACAACAAACTCAGAAACTAGTTTCCTCTATAAGGATACATTGATGCATCTGTCTACTCTCAAAGAAACACAGCCCTCTAGGAATTTTTGAATGTCTTAAAGAGGGAAATGAGAGCATCACCTCCGTCCTGACACCAAGATTCGTTTGTTGTAACCCAAGTCCCCACTGTTGAGACATTCTTCTGGGCTCACTAACAAATATAATGGATGCAGTGTCTTAATTTGTTACTTCTTCCATCACGACTGAGGCTGGGCATCTCTTCATATTCTTTTTAGCTATTTGGTGTCCCATCTGTGCATTTCCTTTGCCCGTTTTATATCTGTCTTCCTGCTACTTCTCCCAGCTTGGCTATAGTTCTTTAATGTAAATAAGAAACTCTTGTTACTTAGAAATGGTTGTCGATATATTTTCCAGCTCTGTCTTTTGACTCTTTATCTTTGATGGTCTTCATTGGGATCATGTTTAAGAAGTCTCTGAGCTCATGGAAGATACGTTCCTACATTTTTTCGTGTTTTTGCTCTATGTTTATATTCCACCACCTATGTGTAGGTCTTCGGTGCACATTGAGGACTGTAGACACAGTAGAAGTGAGTGCCCAGTGTCTTCTTTGTCTATTGAGTCAGTTCCCTTAATATCATCTAGTGAGTGACCCATACTTCCCACTCTTCTCCGTGTATCAAGAGATCATGGTGGTGTGGTCAGAGATCATTTTAGTCTGTAAATTGAATTGAAGCTTTCTTTATGAATGTTTCATCTATTTAGTGAATATCTGTTTTTTCTTATATTTGTTGGGTATAAATTTGTATGTGTCAGATTAAATTTAATAATTATATTATATCTCATCTCTAGCTTTGCTGATTTTTTAGTCCTCTGATAAATTGATTAATAATCAATTTATCAGAGTGGGTGTTAATATTACCAAAGACAATTGATTTATCTATTTTCTGCTATGACCTCTGGTATTTTTTGCCTTGTATTATCTATTATATGGTTTAAAAATTACTCTCCTTTGTGCCTGGTAGATCTTTTCCCATTTTTTTTTTCAACTCCTGCTTTTCTGTAGCCTTTTATTTTATGATGTTGCTTGAACTCAGTTTTTAATCCAATGTGTGTGTGTGACTTTTGATACATGTTTAACATGTATGTTTATTTGAATTAATTTTATATCAGAAATTATTTTAGTCAAATTATTTTATATTTTTAATTTACTCTCTATTTCCTGTTCTCTCTTTGCACTAGATAGGATTCTTCACATACTGATAATTAGATTTATAATAAAATCTGTTGATACTTGATGACCATAAATATGCTGCAATCATATCTCCAGGCACATAGATTTCCTTGTACTAACTACTCAAGTCAGTGAAAGAATTTGTTAATTTCGTCAAGCAGGAGCTAGTTACTTATAATGTGTATTAATCTAGGCTTCACAATAGAATACCTTGGTTTTGCAGACCTGAATTTTCCAATTTGTCTACAAGTGATACAAATACTTGGAAAATTTCACTCTGTACCTTCCATTCAAAGAATCAAAACATATTAGTGCTTAAAGCCATCTTGTCTGAGTCTCATCAAGAGGAAATTGAGATTCAGAGAATTGAAGAGACTTGTGCAGGAACACAGAGTTGGCTGAAGGAGTAGAGAGGGGGGTGTCTATAGAATTCATTTTGCATAGATCTATGCTGCTGTGAATATTATGTGGGTAGAATATAGAGGAACAAGTCTTTAATTGGCCTATTTTCAGGCATTTAATAGTATTCCTTTTTCATTATATCACTAATTCAGTGCCCTGAAATTTCCAAATTTCATTGACTTACAGTTTTGTTGAATTATCAATTATATGATTAATAACCAGTGTTCTAAAAAAGGATGACCTTTTTGTAAGTCAAGGTCATGAAAAATACTCCTCAAGTAAATACCTAGCTATTACTAACAATTATCATAAAGAAGCTAATGGGGAAAACAAGATAAGTCTTAAAATGAATGACAGTGATTTTATGGATCTTGGCTGTCCCTGTCATTTAACCTAGCTGCCATCACCCCTAGTTGGAGTCCTCTGGCTTTGCCTGCATTGATAGTCCATATAAATAAAATAAGTGTAACCCATCTGGATGAGTCTTTTCTCCACCTGGGTTAGGACAACATGAGCTATGGTTCATTTTCTTGATGGCATCATGATTCAAATGGCTTTTCTTTAAATATTAGAGATGCAAGCTCGTTTGGGTTAATTAGAAAACTACTGTTTTATTAACAAGTCTCTGAGTAAATATGTTATTGCCCCCAACCAGGGGAAAAGTAACCTGTGCTCCTAAGTCCAAGGTAACTCTGATTGTTAAAGATGGAAATTCTCATGAATTCTGAAGTTGTTCATCATTTTTAAATGTTAAAGAAACTATTTATTTCAACATAATATGGTTATAGCTATAAAACACCTTCCATGAAAATCCTTGAAGGAATGTCTCATTGACTAAAAATAAAAATCACCTGAAGAAACCACCCAATTCCTTCCCCCATTTCTCACTGCAGACATCTGGTTAACAAGAGCACAGGTAATTCATTTTTCTCGAAAGTGCTTTGAAAGGAGATGCTGTCATGTTTCTTGTAGCTTGTTTTAGTGTTTTGCTTCCTCAAATTTCAAGCAGTTTGTCTTTTCTCTCCTTTATGTCTAAAGTACATCTTTCCAGCTGATGAAAGAACAGTTCTTGTTTCTCTTATTATATGTCTCCATTATGCCTTATGGATTTTTTTCTTTCTAAAATGTTTTAATTGTATTTTTGCTCATTGATTTATTGGTAATTTAATATCTATCTATCTATATATTTATTTATTTATTTACTTACTTACTTACTTACTTATTTATTTTTCTTACCTTTCTACTTAAGTTGTCATAGTTATGGCTCTCCGGTTCTTCTCACCATCTGGTATTCCAGGATAAGCATCCTACTTAAGAACTACCTTGCTAGTCATGGAAGAGTTAGCTACTCTTATCTCTGATTTATTCCCGTTACACTTTTCTATTTTTTATTTCTTTTTTTATTAAAGTAGAGATGATTTACAATGTTGTGTTACTTTCAGGTGTACAGCAAAGTGATTCAGTTACATACATATATATATATACACACACATATTCTTTTGAGATTCTTTTCCATTATAGGTTATTAAAAGATGTTGAATAGTTTCCTGTGCTATACAGTTGTTTATCTATTTTATGGATAGTAATGTGTGTCTGTTAATCCAAAACTCCTAATTTATGCCCCCTCCAATCTTTCCCCTTCAGTAACCATAAGTTTGTTTTCTGTCTGTTTCTGTTTTGTAAATAAGTTCATTTGTATCAGTTTTTAGATTGCACATATAAGTGATATATGGTATTTGTCTTTCTCTGTCTGACTTACTTCACTTAGTATGATCATCTCTAGGACGATCCACATTGCTGCAAATGGCATTATTTCCTTCTTTTTATGGCTAAGTAGTATTCCATTGTATAAATATACCACATTTTCTTTATCCACTCATCTGTCGATGGACACTTAGGTTGATTCCATATCTTGGCTGTTGTAAATTGTGCTTCTATGAACATTGAAGTGCATGTATTTTTCCGAAATAGAGTTTTTGTCTTTTCTGGATATTTGCCCAAGAATGGGATTGCCGGATCAGATAGTAAGTCTATTTTCAGTTTTTTAAGGAACCTCCATACTATTTTCCATAGTGGCTGCACTAAATTCCATTTCCACCAACAGTGTAGGAGGGTTCCCTTTTCTCCATACCCTCTCTAGCATTTATTATTTGTAGACTTTTTGATGATGGCCATTCTGACCTGTGTGAGGTGATACCTCATCACAGTTTTGACTTGCATATTTTTGATAATTAGCAGTGTTGAGCATATTTTCATGTGTCTTGTTGGCCATCTCTGTATCATTTTGGAGAAATATCTACTTAGGTCTTCTGCCCGTTTTTTGATTGGGTTGTTTTATTTTTTTTATATTGAGCTGTATGAGCTGTTTGTATATTTTAGAAATTAATCCCTTGTTGGTCGTATTATTTGCAAATATTTTCTCCCATTCCATAGGTTGTCTTTCTGTTTTTGTTTATGGTTTCCTTTGCTGTGCAAAAGCTTTTAAGTTTAATTAGGTCCCATTTGTTTATTTTTGCTTTTATTTCCATTACTCTAGGAGAGGAATCTAAAAAAACCGTTGCTGCGATTTATGTCAAAGAGTGTTTTGCCTTTGTTTTCCTCTGGTTTTATAGTATCTGGTCGTACATTTAGGTTTTTACCCGATTTTGAGTTTATTTTTGTATGTGGTGTTAGAGAATGCTCTACTTTCATTTGCTTGCAGGCGGCTGTCCAGTTCTCCCAGCGCCACTTACTGAAGAGACTGTCTTGTCTCCATTGCATCTTCTTGCCTGCTTTGTTGTAGGTTAATTGCCTGTAAGTGCCTGGGCTTATTTACACTGTTCTTACGTCAGCTGTGCTGCTCTGTTGGCTTGTGTTCAGCTCATGAACCCTCCCTGGGCTTTTGGCGTCATCTACTGGAAATCCAGGATGCAGTGTATGCGGTATGTGTGTGTGCTTGGGTATCTGTGTATGTGTGTGTGTATGTGATTTTTATTTGCCAGGTTTTCTTGTATTTCTAAGTTGAGTCTTTTGGGATCTCTTGGGCTCTAATTCAGATATTGGCATTGAATTCTTCCTCATTTTTTCCACATATCCTTACTGAGCTTGTGAATATGCATATCCCCATATTATAGATAAAGACAAAAATTCAGTTCTGAACACTGGCTCAACTTGGGGCAGGAAAATTAGTAAAATGAACAAATGAATAAACAAGCACAGACTTTTTAAAGGTTATGAGCAGCAGTCTTGAATTTTCAAATTACTTTTTCCCTTGTTTCTGTCATCCCTTTTCTGTTCTTCAGGAGCATGGGAACACACTGATAGTCACATCCAGAGGGGTCTTATTAAAAGAGAACCCAGCACACGTGGTAACTGTCCCCTGGTTACAATCCAAAATGAATAATAGCAACGTGGATGGATGGGTGGAGTATGCAGAGGCAATGTGTTACAAACAAACGTGGTTGTGTTATCAATAGTAGATTGGTTTTTCATTTTAAATGAAGCAAAGTCTTGCAGGTTGTGTTCTCCAGGGAGCCATCTCTGAGATGGAGTTCAGTGTGCAGGGTATTTATCAGGGAGCGTCCTTGCAATCAACATGTGTGGATGGAGGGAAAGGGGGAAGGAGTGGGCAGAGGAAGAAGATGAACTGTGATGCAGGTCGATGACAGACTCATCCAACTCTACAGGGAGCTCTGGAGAAAGAGTGTTTCTTCAGAGTTGTCCTAAGTGGGGGCAAAAGTGGCCTCTTCAGTCACTCATTGGATACAGGCCACCCCAGAAAGGAATTGTGCTTGGATGAGGTGGGTCACTGCAGCTGGGGCCATATTTGAAGTGGCTGATGACTAGAGGGTACTACCTGACATCACTTGCAGAATCTGGGGCACACGTCCTCAAAGGACTCTGGGCCACGTAGATGTGTCTTCACGTATATCAGAGGCCACCACTTACACAGTTGGCAAACAGCTATAGATGTGCATGTCAAACACGTTTTCCTGAAATTATGTCTTCATTAAATTGCTTCTACTTTCTCTAATAACATTAGTCCAATATTTGAAAAAGGAGATGAAAACTGTCACAGTGTATGATAGTAGCAAAATTAGACTAGATCTTTGTCATGAAAACAGTTTTTAACTCATAGAATCTCTTTGATTCCTATGATTTCTTTGACTTATTCAGGTAATGTCTGTGCATCTACTGTTACTGAGATCAAGTATTGAGAGACTGGGGTCAGTGGGAGGACCTTCAGACAAATAACTAATACATGGCAGGAGGTAGGAAATGAGAAAAACAGCACAGGGTGAGAAACAAAACATTTCAACCAGTCATGGGAGAACAGATAGACAAGTAAGAAAATCACTGATTTCTGCACAATGTCATCAAAGAAACATGTGTGAGAGGTTTTGGAAGCAGAGCAGATGGACATCTAGCCAGTTCTGGACATAAAGTCTAGAGTCAAAAAAAAGTTTCCAAGAGAAACTGAGTTGAGGCTCCAAGGGGTCTACAGCCTGAAAAAAATCTCCAAAGCAGGTGACAGCTGAGTTGTGTTTTCACACTTTAAGCTGGTAGGGGTGAGAGTGGGGCCAAGTAGGAGTTAGGGACAGAAGGAGGGCAGGGTGCAGCCTTCACATTCAGAGTCAGTGTGGCTGAACTGAAGGCTACTCCCTGTAGGTGGACGGTGTGGGCCAGCACAGAGACAGTATCAGATCTTGTAGCGTTCGGTGGTCCCTGCTTGTTCCTAAAGGCAGTGAAGTGACTGAAGCAGGGCGTAGGTACTCACAGTAGTGTTTTAGAAAAATTAATACGTTGAGGTATATGAGATGGATGGCAGTCTACAAAGAAAAAAAATTTAGGAAGACCAGTAGTTAAGACACAATTGAAATGTTTTAATAGAAGGTGATGGTAGTGTGTTTGGGGCGGGGGGGAAAGGAGCCAGATGCAAGAGATACTGAGAAATGGAGCAGACAAGACATTGCAGCCCTGAGAGTGGTTGGAGATACAGAGGAAGCTACAGCTAGGAAAAGTCTATTCTGTTCTGTTCTGTTACATTACATTACATTACATTACATTACATTACATTACATTACATTACATACAAGCTTTATATAGTAACTTTTATTATTCTGAGCTTCTTGCAGCTGGGAGACTTGGCTAGCACTAATAGGAACAGAGAATTGAAAGAGAGGCTTACATCAAGGGGAAACATGACACATTTGGTTTGGAATTTGAGATGCTTCTGGGACCTCAAGATGAAGATCTTAGCAGATAAGTGAACAAGCAGGCAGGAAGTTGGGAAGGAGTTTTGGATGAAAATGGAGATGAGGCAAATCAACGGCAGTGAGCTGACAAATGGAACAGAGTGGGTAGGTGAGATCTGTTAGTCAGGGGCACACAGGCTCCATTCGAATTGATGAACTGCTTATTTAAGGTTTTTAATATTCTTCATACTCTGTATGAATTTTTCAAGTGAACGAGGTCCCTATCCCTTTGCTATGGAATCTAGGAACTCTTCTAAACTCTTATAGACAGTTGTCTAGGATTTATAGACACTCATAAGCAAGCAGAGATGGTGACAACATTTATTATTCCTACTCTACTAGTCCATTTAATTAAATTAGATAATTTTGAATCATATTTACCATACAAACACTTTGCAATTCAATTCTAATAATTGAAAAACAAAACAAAACAAAAAACCCTAACGCCTCATTGGCTATCTTGAACTCTTCATTGAGTAAAATGAGGACAATAATTCTACATTGAAAAAATAACAGGCATTAAAAAATAACAACAGAAAACAAAATAGTTCCAACTCGTTGTCAAAATTGCAGTGTAATCTGAGAAAAGGTGTGTTTTACCACAGCAATATCTGCAGTACACGATGTTCTAACCGCAGTAGGACAGTTGTGCAGAGACTGAGGACTGTAGGTACTCATCTTTAGTGGGAATTGTGAAATTTGTCTATATGATTTTGTGTGTTCATTTGTTTTAATTGTAAACAGTCCTTCAAGTCAGGGCAGGTTCCTTGAACCTAGAGCTTTCTGAAATTGGGGTAAATCTGTGTAATTTGGTCCCACGGTTGTTTTCTGTCCGTGGAGAATGTTGCCTATCACTTAGAATGTGGCTGGAGCTGAGTAATCTCTGAAACTCCAGCTTACTGTTTCTGTAATGACGCCTGTCTTACAGAGTTCTCAGCCAAGCAGGGATTCTCTCCTCAGTTCAGCATGACTTAAGTAATGCATGGTTGTGAATTTCCCTCAATGTATCCAAACTTCCCACTTAACTCAGCTACAGAAATATAAATATGGTATATTCAATCTCTGGCTAAAGAAAAATAGATACTTTTAACCTATTTAATTTCTAATATTTTATATGGTTTCGGCTGTCATAAGTATGCCCAATTCACAACTCCCTTAGGAAACGTTATAGATGGACCCTGAAAGCAGTCCTACTGCCCCAGAGGGACCACGCCTCACTCCTCTGTCCTTCCCACCCAGTAGCAGCGTCAGAGAACACCCTGCTGGCTCACGCCTGCCTTTTATTTCTAGGTCAGTATTTGTGTGTCAGTTAAAATCAGTTCATACTGAACCCCAGGGGAGCTTAGACAGAGAAGTCAAGAAGGGCTTCCCAAGGAGCCCACGTTTATGTGCACACACAGGAGCTTTGTTTTATGTAGCACCTGCTGACTCCCAGCCATGCCCTTCTTGCTCCTGCATCATCCCCCCTGAATCGCTACCCGTTGCCCTTCCTCCTCTAGCAGGCACCAGCCGAGGACCGGCAGTCTAATTCATGGTAAGCCAGAGGCAGCCCAGCTCAGGGGAACAAGCTCACAGGGTGGTTCAGAGTTGGCACGGATGGCTATACCTGAATACACCGCCGGGTCTTGACTGCATCTCCCCAGCTTGCTGTACCAGCAGTGGGAGACATGGCTCAGTGGATCTGCTAGTGAGAAGTCCTGGTCCCTCAGTTAATCAGACAGAGTAGGAGCCTCACCTTTGTCCTTCACATCTCATCACTGTTATGTCCTGGGCATGTCTCCCTTTGTATTCATAACTTCAGGATTGTCTGATGTGCAGGGCAGAAACACATGCTCATCATCACCTCTGAAAGATATTTTCAAAACCTATTATGCAATTACAATGAGTAAGATGCTATTTATTCCACTAGTTGTGGGAAATAAAAAAGATAAACTCGCTATATCTCCTGTCTCCCGGGTCACTCAGGAAAGAGGCATGTACTTTGATCACTATACTCATGAGTGAGTCATGCATTTCATTGTAGAATCTTGAACTTGGGGTGGATGGAGAAAGACTTCAATTGTGTGAGCAGAGTGGAGGACTGACTGTATCACCCAGGGTCAGTAATTTACAATTTTGGAACCTGAAGCACATTGTAAAGTAGCAGAATTGGGCAAGTAATCTGTCTTATGGGTTGACAGTCCATTAAGCGACGTGCTCAACCCACAGGTCACATATGTGCCTCAGCATCACAGTTGTGGAGCCACAGATAGTGGACAGTCCAGAGTTCTAAGCTTGTACAGGTTCTAGGCATACCTGGTGGGCATATGGCACCTAAGATGGGTAGGTAATTGGGACTGAACTCTCAGAGACCAGCCATGGGATTTGCATTCCCATAATGGGCAGGACTAGGAGATGCAATTTTTGGAGACTTTATGAAGACTTTATGAAAAACTTCTTAAAGGCTGGGAAGAAAGGGCTTATTAAACAGAATGGAGAGAAGGAGCTGGGAAAATTAAAACATCTGCAGCCACGACTCAGAGGACTTTGGCTTCAAGCAGACTTCTTGAGCAGTCTGATACCGAAAGCTGTCAACCTGAGAATTGTATGAAGACTCGTGGAGTTAAATTACCACTGGAAATGAAATGGCAGAATATGGAATTGATGAAATTATATATGGCAATGGAAATAGAGCCTTATGTGTCTCAACATGCATGTAATACATTTGATTCTCCCAATGAATTCTGGGCGTTGGGACAAAAAGGAAAAAAAGAGTTAGGAAAAGGGGAGGTAGAAGGATGCTAAATTGAGCTACTTCTATGCACCACCTGGGCTCTGGGGCTGGCGTGTTACAGAAAGCCTCCCCCAGCACTCATGAATTGTTGCACTGTCAACATTTTACACATGAAGAAATGGAATCATAGAGTTGAAAAAGCTGAATCAAGATAACACTGCCAACTACCCAAGATTGGCCAACACTCAACTGATGTTTCTTTCAATATATCATACTCTGCTCTGGGGAGAAAAATAAAAATTATTTTGTGCCTTATGAAAAAGAATATATTGTTAATTTTTGAGGGACAGGACACAGAAATATATTAGCCTGATTTAATGCCATTGTTAATGGTTTGAAAAGAATGAGTCTAAATTAGCATTTGGCAATGTTCAGTGGCTCTGAACTGCCTCAGGGAAAGGAACCCCCACTATTGCGTAGAATGAAATATACAGACTTGGTAAGAAGTGACGTTTAGCAGATACTTACATACTTCATGTAGGAAGGTTATGTGGAAACCTGCTGCAGATCACTTTCAGAATTTCTGCTCCTGTAATGTTTCAAGGTTTCACTGTCAAGAATATTCAGAGATTTTACCTCCAAAGGTGATATAGTGAATCAGATAAAGCAATGGGTCTCAAACAAGTGATTTGGCTTTACCAATATCATTACAGGAGTTTTTGCATCACTTGGTTTACTTTTTGCCTCCAATATTCTATCTTCTGGATGTAAAATACAAGATTTAGGACCTTTTAAGACATTTTTAAATATTTTATATAGTTGACTTGTGAGTCATGGCTGAAGCAAAGGAGACAACAATGTACGTAGTGAGGAGAGAAGTGATATGATTGATACATAGGTTTTTTGATTTGATTTGCATTTAGGAAACTCTATTCAATACCTTGTAATAGCCTATAATAAAAAAGAATATGAAAAGGAATATGTGTGTGTGTGTGTGTGTGTGTGTGTGTGTGTGTGTGTGTGTGTGTATCTGAATCACTATGCTGTACACTAGAAACACATTAGAAACCGACTACTTCAATTAAGAAAAAGTGCATCCCAATGTAACGTGGCAAGCAAAAGAACAAGCCACAAAACTGATTCTGACATTATTCTGCGAAAATGACATTTCCCTCTAAATAAATCCTTTCTTCCATCATGAACATTTTTGTTTAAAATATCTTGGAAAGTTTTTTTTATAAATATGTTTTAAAACATTTTAGATATATAAATATATAAGTAAAAATACATAAAAATATTTTCCCCATTAGATATATTGACTGCAACATGATTCAGAGTCTTAATCAGGCACTATGCTATTGTATTAACTGCCAAAACAAACTGGCTATGAAGGGCAGTGTCCCCCAGCCGCTATGTGTGTTGCACTGTGTCTGCTCTTTTTGTAGTTTCTCCCCATCTTTGGCTTACCAACCATGGCTTCTTACTGAGCCTTCATCAGTAAGCCTGAAATATCAGCATCTGGTTTAGACCAAGAAATGAGATAACTAAGAGTGTTGCAACAGTCTAACAAAGGACGTTCAAAACGAGGGGTTATCCTTTGAGTGACGTGGGGGAGTGTTAGTGCCTGCGCTTTCTGACCTGTGTTTTCACTGCTTTGGAGGCATGGGTCTTCATTACTAACAATGTTGCTTCTTGGCAAAACACTCTGAAATTCACTTCTGTAACTATAATTCTATTTCTTAGAATTCTATAAACCAATAAATTACAGATATTTTAGAATTATGGAACGCATGAATTCTATTTTTTTTCTTTTTTAACTGATTCCCTTGTAGCTATGTCTTGCCTCTGTTCTTGAAAAATAATAGGTATGTGCCCTTTTTCTATTCTATAATTTTCTTCTGCTATAAAGAAGACACTCATATTTAATAATTATTGACAGCCTGCACTCCATGTTGTTTTCTTATTAAACAGATCAAAATGTGCTATGTCTTGCTTTTCTTTCTTGATCTGGGGAATAGAAAGTAAGTCCTTATGTATTTCTTCCTTCTCCCTATTATAAGAGAAATTGAGTGCTCTCCCTGGCCCAATAATGTTTCACTTGACTGTTATGTTTTTTCCCCTCTACTTCCTTATGAAATAGAATCAGTGCTCAACAACTGATTCAGGTGCATGTGAAGGTTTGTGAACCCCTGTGCTAACTCACTCACTGCTCACAGCGACACTCCTGGGAGTGGAAACTGAGGCACAGAGATGTGTTAACGACTTTAGCCAGTGGCACAGCTGGACTTAAACCCAAGGCATCTGGCCCCAAAGTTCTAACTAGAAAAATGATCTGTAAATCAGATAAGGAGCAGCACCAAGCCAGCAGTGGGTGCCGAGTCTGAGTAGACTCACAATAGGTTTCTGTGTGTAAGAAACCAAAGAAGATGAAATGTAGTTCATTTTTAAAAAATGGCAATTTATTAAGTGTTAATATTTACAGATGGAGTGAACATCTGTGACACTTGGGGCAAGATTTAGAGAAACACAAGCACTTTTGCTACAGCGGCACTTTCCGTGTCTGATGGCAACTGTGAACAGACACTGGGCAGGATGTCGGCTGTCCATGATTATTAAATATAAGAATGTCTCCTTACAGTAGAAGAAAGTTACAAGATAGAGGAAGGTCTCAATTTTACAAGAACAGAGGCAAGAGTTAGCTGCAGAGGAATCAGTTAAAAAAGAAAACAAAAACAAAACTCATGTTACCCACATTTCTGAAGTGTCACTGACTCTTTGGTGTTAAGCATCACGTAGACCCTCATCCTGAGATCTTTTTCTCTTCGCATAAGATCAGCTTCCTGCACACCCGGAGTTCTGACTTTTCACTGATGACCCCCAGCAGTTTTGACGTTGAATATGCTTGTCTGTACTTTCAGTGGTTTGTTTGCCTGCTTGTTTCTCTGATGAGACCTGATGAGCCACCTGCCCAATTACTCTGGCTGTATTTGCAATTCAGAGATAGAGCTTCCAACTTATTTTAAAAGCATATAGTAGTAGTCATAGTATTGAATAGCAGAATAGCCGCTGCTTTACTTTGTTGATGTCCGCTGCCTATGACTGTGCATGACGGCCCCAGTGGGTAGAGATGGTATACTGTGTTCACTGCTGTCTGTCCAGCACAGACAGTGTGGTCAAGCACATCCCGGGTGCTCAGCAAGCACTTCTTGAGAGAATGAATGAATGAATGAGTGAGTGAATGGTTTTCATTCAGTTGTTTCTCAGCTGGATCCCTAACACTCCCCTGAGCTGATCATTAAATGAGATTACAGTTGATTTAATGAATAAAGTCTGCAGACACCCTGCTATTTAATAACTTCATCCTGTAAAATCACCTACTAAAATAACTGGTTTATATTAAGCTATTATGGTCTTAATAATTTAATAATCTATGAATTACTACTCTGAGATGCTGATTGGAAGAGCATACTGACAACTTGCCCATGAGCCCATGACTCACAAGGAACCAAAATAGGATTCAGAGTGGGCACCACTGGCTCCATTTTGACCACTTTATGATGCTGATACCCTGTGAGGCCGTCTAGGAAGTTGCTGAGGAAGAATGGTCCTGAGGCAAGAAGGATAAATAGGAGTTTTTTAGGGAGATTGAATCAGGAAAGAGCTTTCCAGATTGAGCTTGGCTGTGTCCATGGCTGGCCGGACTGAAGGCTATAACCTTGTCCTCAGTAGCAACACATCTTAACCACTCAGCAAACTGGTAATAGACCAGTTCATACTTTAAGGTCATGTACAAGGAATGTGTAAAATTGAGGGATGCAGAGTAAAGATGCAATTGTCCTAATGTCAATCTTTTAAATTAACATTTGCTATTAGTTGGACATTGAGTATTAAAAAATGTTTAACAGTAAAACTGGAATCTCTCCTTCTTCAATAAGCTTAAAGTATATACACCAATTAACAAGACATGGGATGGATTGAAGGGGGAACAGGAATTGTAGTGCTAATATTAGCAAAGCAGGAAGGAAGTCTCTCATACACATAGTTTTAAAACTTCCAGGAGGAAACCAAACCCAATCCCTCTTTCACAGTATTTACACTGAAAAGTACAGAATCTGAAATGATTATTGTATTAATTTATCAAAATAAATTAGATTAAGCATATTTGCTGAAGTACAAATCAAGCCACACTTTTCATTTAGATCAATGAGAAAATTCAAATAAGAAGAGAGCAGTTTTACATCTTCTACTAGTTCAGATACTTACACGCTGTAGCAGTGATTGTATTACCCTTCAGTGTCATGCAAAAGGGTTAAGGGGAGGAGAGTGTAGGATGTTACACAGTTCCTTGTCATCTCCCTTTGATTACTTTTTCTTTTCTTTCCTTTCAGTCCCACCTTTTATCCAACCTTTTGAGTTTCCAAGATTCTCCATCGGACAGCGGGTCTTCATCCCGTGTGTCGTGGTCTCAGGGGACCTACCCATCACGATCACCTGGCAGAAGGATGGCCGGCCAATCCCAGCGAGCCTCGGGGTGACCATTGACAACATCGACTTCACGAGCTCCTTAAGGATTTCCAATCTCTCCCTGATGCACAATGGGAATTACACCTGCATAGCCCGAAACGAGGCAGCGGCTGTGGAACACCAAAGCCAGCTAATTGTAAGAGGTAAGGAATGACTGAGGAAGCCTGGCATCTATGCGGCAGATTCAACAGCACTCACCGATGGTGTTTGCTTGAAATTTGAAAATAACCAGAATTCACAAAATTTGCTGTCATTCCACTTAAAACACACACACACACACACACACACACACACACACACACACACACACACACACACACACAGCTATAGATACCAACTATGGACTCCCCTAAACTCCAAGCCAGGTTTTATTTACCTAAAGTATGAAGCTTCCAAAAATTAGAGAAGAAATGTGTGAATGAAGATGTGGGGGTCATCGGATTTAATTCATGAAATAGAGCGTCCCTACATTAACTCAATGTTTTTTGAGGACGAAAGTCCATGAGCTGTTGCTGTGTTGTATTTATTTTAGATAGCACTTTTTATATTATTATTTAGATTGATGACTTTTAAAAATATTTCTCAAAGCCATATATCACATTTTCTAATGTCAAAAAATAGTAGCTTTTTATATTTTTTGTTTCAGTTTTAGAAATACAGTTTTCTTACTTCCTCTCTTCTATTGAGCATTAAATCTCTCATCATTTTGGGAGGATGTTTAATAAATAATACTTAATAAATTAAGCAAAGTGTGGTAATATTTATGAAAAAATTAAGATAAGGTAGTTTAACTTGCAGAGAACTTTATCAGGGCTTGCTCACAGCGCACCTAAAATGTAAGCAGCCGTCTTACTGCAAATCCCAGTCCAGGTCGCCAGACGCCCGCTAAGGTTCACACTTACCATTTGCAACATGAGCAGCTAGTGTTCTACAAAGTCCGTTGAGCGTTGAGCATGGATATTCTGTGATTTTATGATTCTCCAAGAACTGTGTGCATTCATCCACCAGCACAATATTCATCCACATTGCAAAAGTAACTGGATGAAATTAAAGGTTTATATTAATGTTGATTATTTGCCTTTTAAAGTTCTTGAATATTGGGCTCTTATTGTAATTGTCAGGAGGGAATGATTTTCATGGCTTTCAGGATAGTCCATTTGTCTGAGCAGACTCTTTCTTGAGCAGTAGATTCCCATGCCTTTCCTCGGTCCTTCCACCTTGTCTCCATGATACCTCTCCTACCTTTCTGGCTGAAAAGGAATCCCCATTTTGTCTATTTGCCAACAAAAGAAAGCAAAGCATGTTTAGAATTTACATGAAGACAGCAACTTTGTATTTGTGGAAGAGATTTTCCCTGAGTGAGTAAGTAAGAAAGATAGACACAAACTAAAGGCAGAAATGGCTTTATGCTGATAATAATTGGGATGCATGAATTTTTTCCCCATTTTTGAAGATAAATAAAAATGGAAGCCAATTTGGTACTGCTTCCCAAGGGTTTTCTCATAAGAATTGACTCTGACTATCATCTGTGAAGGGCAAAGCAGGGAGTGCATCAGCCTGTTCCCTACATAATCTGCTCTGAAGGATCCAGGTCAGAGAACAGAAATACTAGATAAAAATATCCTTGGATATTCTTTGAATCTCTTGCTTTGGCAGGAAAGGCAACCAGGCTTTTTTGACTGAGAGAAAGGTCAGTTGAACTGAAATTGAGCCTGGCCATTCAGGATGATGCAGTTTGTGTCCATGTTGTTCTTCAAATCTGTTAAGTAAGCGTCTATGAAATTAATGTTAAATCACTAGGTAGCTAATATAGTCCCGAGAAAGAAAATGTGCTTCACAAGCAGGTCAGTGACTAGATAAGGAGTCAAGGGCAAGATGATGTGGGGCAGCGGTTCTTGATCTGGACTTCACCATAAGATCTCCTGAGAGATTTATGAAAACATTGATGACTATTTTCTGGTCCTAACTAGGCCAAGTTAAATCCTAATCTTTGAGTATAGATCTATCTCCCAGATCTCTGGGGCGTTTTTTTTTTTTCAATTCAAAACTCCCCTGTTAGTGGTTCTCAAGTTTTGTCACACATTAGAATTATGTGGGGAGCTTTAAAAAATTCTTGATGTCCAGGTTGAAGTTCAATTAAATAAACATCTTTAGAGGTGAGACCCAGGTACCAGGAATTTCCCCAAGTTGAATCTAATATGCAGCTAAGTTTAAGTCTAAGCACCCTGCATAATTTGAATATGCAGCTATTTTAGAAGTCTGGATTTTTTTTTCTAAATGCAAAGAGAGGCCATTTGTACCTTTAACGAGGCCTGATTTATGTTTTTAATTATCACACTAGCAGCTGTCCAGAAAGCAAGGATAGTGAGTAAGAGGCTATTTCAGAAATTGAGGCAAGATAAATAGTGCCTTGAATGAGGGTGGTCATGGTCAAGGTAATGAGAAACAGTTGAATATAAAATACTGTTTTGGAGGCAAAGCAAACAAAAAGTGTATAAGGTGAATGTAGCAAGTGAGAGAAAGAGGAATCCTTAACTGAAGCACATATTTTGCCTAATAAGGTAAATGTGAAAGTGTCTTCAGTGCAAGTGGAGAAGATGCAAAAAGTAGCAGTTGTCCCAAGGGAAACAATGATATGGAAGAAACAAGAGGGTCTAGACCTAAGGCATTTCAAAATTTAAAATTTCAGAATAAGAGGAGGAGTCAGCAAAGGAAACAGGGAGAAGGAGAAGCCAGTGAAGTAAGAAAAAATCCAGTGGACTCTGGGCCCCTGAAAGCAAAACGGGAAATATAGCAAGGAAGATAGGTAATAAAGTATATCAAGTCCCACTGAAAGTAGAAAAAGAGGAAAATCAATATTGGTCAGAGTTTTAGGAAGAAGGATATTGTTTGTGAACTTGCAGAGTGGCGTGGCTGCAGTGAATGCCTGATTACTGGGCTTGAGGAAAGAAAGGGAGGTAAATGAATGTGTGGAAACTGAATAAAATATGACTATTTTTACATTTTCGGGAATGTTGCAATGACAGGAGGAAGAAAAATGGACAGGAAATTAGAGATGGACATGAGACAAAAGAAGCTTACACACTGATGGGAATGAGCCAATAGACAGGGAAAAAATGTAGCAGGATAAAGAGAGAATTATAGGACCCGAGTCCTTGAGTTAGTGAATTGGGTTCTTTGCACCGGTGGATTAAGTCCACTACACTAGTTTAGAATAGTAATAACCATGTTAGGTCTCCAGAAGTTAGAACCAACAGAAATGGCAGGAAATTTCAGGGAGACAGATTTGGGTCAAGTAACTTAAAAGATAAATTTAAAATTTATTGAATGGGGTCATCAGAGAGTAACATATAATGGATTTATTCTCCTACCATAAATGATTATAAAACTGGACAAAAATTTATAAAGTAACCATTTCAGGCAGTGAAACAGGGAGCTGTGATCTTTGAGAGGAAAGGTGTGTTTGAGTTAAGCTCCAAATTCACCCCAGATTTCTTCCTGGTGCACTTTCCAAACCACAGTACAGGGATGCAGAGCCCAAATGGATAATAGTGATATTTTTGGTGAAGAAAACCAAAGATAGAAAGAACTTTTGAGGCCCTGGATATTGAAGGGCAGAGTGCTAGAGAGTAGGGAGCTGTTCAAAGAAATATTTCTAAAAAAAATCTGTATAAGGCTCCCTTTGAGTCTTTAGCTGAATACCACACTTCATGTACATAGGATGAGATGCTATGAAATCTAGCAGAGAACAACTGCCAAGAGTATGTGAGATGAATAAAGACTCCAGAAGTTGCACAGTGTTGAGAAATGTTGGAGTTCTGACTAGCCAGAGTAGAGAACACATGGAGAATTCAGTTGAAATTTTGGAGAGGTCACACTATAGAAGAAGGCCAAATCTAGTCCTGGAATAAGAGCTACTCTAGATCAGCCCTAATAAAAAACGCAAAGGTCACCTTGACAGAATAAAACTTCTTCACCAGTAAATTAATTTTCTGCAAGAAGAATATTCAACACTCTTAAACGGAAGACAACAAAACACAGACTCTCAATATCATAGCATATACACAATGCTTTGCACATAATTACTGGGTATGAGAAAAAACAGGAAAATGTGAGCCATAAATAAAAGGAAAAAAAATAAAAGAAACTGATTAATGGAGACACAGATGTTGGAATTAGCAGGCAAGGCTTTAAAGTAGCTTTCATAAACATTTTCAGAAATTCAAATGAAAAGATGTGTGCAATAAGTGAATACATAGGGAATGCAAGGAGAGAAGTGTAAAACACTTTTTTTCAAAAGAACCAGAAGGAAACTATAGATCTGAAAAAAACACAATCTGAAATGAAAAATTAGCTGGATATATTTAGTTAGATATTGGACACTACAGAACAAAGGATAACTGAACTTGAAAAGAGGGCAAGAGAAATATATATATATATATATTTTTTTTTTTTTGCAGACTGAAAATGGTAAGCAATGCCTCAGTGAACTTGGAGAAATGTCAAGAGTCTGATATAAATATAGTTATAGTCTCAGAAAAAGGGCAGGAAAAAACATATCTAAGTAATAATGACTTGAAAATTTTCAAATGTGATGAAAAATATTAATCTACAGATCTAAATGATTAATGAAACCCAAGGAAAAAAAGCATGAAGAAAAACCATGCCATAGCACATCATAATCAAATTGTTAAAAACTAATGATAAAATATTAAAAGCAGCCAGAGAAATTAGACTCATTACATACAAGGGAACCAGGGAAGAAAACTTCAGACTAGGCGTCCAAAACAATTCAAGCCAGAAGAGAATGGAACAGTATTTTTAAAGGGCTAAAAGGAGGAGATGGCAGAGGAAACAAACTGCCAACCTAGGATTCTATAATCAGGAAAAAATTCTTCAAAAATAAAGGATAAATAAGGCATTTTGGGACAAGCAAAGGTTGCGAGAATTAATTACTAATGAAAGCTCAATACAATAAATATTGAAGAATTTTCTTGCACTAAAAGAAACAATTCCAGACAGAAATTTTGATAGTCAAGAAGAATGAAGATCTCTAGATGTGATAAATTTATGGCTAAGATAAAAGACATTTTATTTCCTTTGAAAATATTTAGATGTTTAAATAGTAATAATTTATTGTGGGATTTATAACATGAAAATAAAATATACAAATAATAATAACAGAAGGTACAGGAAGAAAGAAAATGGAATTTTACTATTCCAAAATTCTTCCTACATTATACATAACGTGGTATAATATTATTTGAACATAGATTTTGTTAATTAAGTATGTACAGTGTAAATTCTTGAGCACTGATCAAAAATGAAACAAATAGGCATAGCTATTATACAGAACAGATAAAAGAACATTAAAATTGCTCAATTAAACAGACTATAGGAAAGAAGAGAACAGGTAACAAGAGTTGGAAAAAAATGTAAAAGAAATAAGTAGATGGAAAAAGTAAACATAACCATATCAATACCTGCATTAAGTATAAAAGGACTAAATATACCAATTGAAAAGCAAAGACTGGCAATCTAAAAGCAAGATTCAAGTATCTGCTGCTATACTTCAAATATAAAGATATAAAAAATTTCAAGTAAAATGATATAAAACACCAATCAAAGAATCTTGATTGGATGTGTTAGTATTAGATGAAATAAATCTTTTAACAAGGAATATTACTAAAAGCAAATAAGGATTTGTTATAATAATAAAATGGTAAGTTCATCAGAAAGACATAAAAACCTAAATATGTATGCACCTAATAGCAGAAGTCCAAACACATGATACAAATTCTGGTAATCATCAGTAACAGTTGGGTTTTAAACAGTCCTTCCTCAGTATTTGGTAGAGCAAGGAGACAGAAAATCAGTAAGAATGGGGAAGATTTAAAGAACACTATCAACCAATGTAACTTAATTGATGTTTATAGAATGTTATACCCAACAACTGCAGAATACGTATGTAGATGTCTGATCACCCAAACAGTAAGACAATAATTTGTGTGAATTTTATTTTAATTTATTGCAGCATCCATAGAAAACTAATACAAAGACAAACATTACTATAGTTTCTGCATACATTAATTAAAAGGATAATAAAGAAATACTTTGGAGAATTTTATGCCAATATATTTCATAATTTAGATCAAACGGTCAATGATTTGAATGATACAACTTATCAAAATGGACATGAGATAAAAGAGAAAATCAGAATAGCCCTACATCTGTCATAAGAAAACTGAAAGTCAAGATAGCTTCATTGATAAATCCTAACAGACGTTTAAGAAGAAATAATAACACTCATCTACAAATTCCTTCAGATAAAGGATAAGGAAGAGTTCCCAAATTGGTTTATGATACAACATAACTCTAATATAAAAAGTTGCAAAGACATTACCCAGAAAAATTTATACAAATTTATACATGTTTCTCATAAATATAGATGCAAAAACTTTAACATACTAACATATTAAATTAGCACTATAATCAGAGGATAGCATATAGTGAGAAAGTGGGCTTTATCATCAGATTGCCATTTTGGTGTAATATTTAAAAATTAATCAGTAGAAATCACCATACTAACACAATAAAGTAGAAAAGTCACAAACATGAATAAAATAGATGAAAAGAATTTTCCAGAATTCAACATCTATCCCTGATTAAAAAAGAAAAAACAAACTCTCAAGCAAGTAATAGAAGGTTAACAGTCTCAATATAATAAAAGATACCTATGAAGAACCATAGTGTCTTACACTTTTTATCCTCATGTTTATGAGCAAGATAAGCATGTCTGCTCTCAACATTTCTATTCAGCATTGTTCTCAAGGTCATAGCCTTTGCACTTGGCAAGAAAAAGAAATAAGGGATAACATTTTTAATGGTAGGCATAAATGTACTTACATTTGCTGAGGGCATAGATATGTACAGAAAAATGTTATGAAATTTACCAATGCACAAAGGAAAAAAAGAAAGGAATTGAAGTGTATCAATACAGAAAAAAAAAACAGAAAAAAGGAAGACAGAGAGGAAAAGAGAGACAAGAGAACAAAACAAACAAAAAAATTTTGATAATGGCAATGGTAAATTTTTACCTATCAAGAATTACTTTAAATGTAAATAGAACAGACTGCTGAAATACCCAGAACATTCATGAATGCTGAGTAAAAGAAGCCAGAGCAAAAAGAGTAACATATTCTAAGATTCTCTTTGTAAGAATAAAATAGGAAACTATTTAATGAATGTACAAATCTGAATAGTAGTTGCTACTGCAAAGGGAGATGGGCAATTGATAAGGAGTGGACATGAGGAAACTTTCCGGGAGTATAGAAATATTCTAAATCTTAATAAGGGTGTGGGTTTCACAGATTTGTGCAAAACCTATCAAACTGTACACTTAAAGCCTGTGCATATTACTATATATAAATTGCATCTCAGTTTTTAAAATTTAAAAATTAAAAAAAAATTTTTTATATTTATTGAGTAATAGTCATTTTACAATGTTGTGTCAAATTCTAGTGTAGAGCACAATTTTTCAGTTATACATGAACATATATATATTCATTGTCACATTTTTTTTCCACTATGAGCTACCACAAGATCTTGTATGTATTTCCCTGTGCTATACAGTATAATCTTGTTTGTCTATTCTGCATTTTAAAATCCCAGTCTGTCCCTTCCCATACCCCTCCCCCTTGGCAACCACAAGTTTGTATTCTATGTGTATGAGTTTGTTTCTGTTTTATATTTATGTTTTGCTTTGTTTTTTTAGATTCCTCATATAAGCGATCTCATATGGTATTTTTCTCTTTCTGGCTTACTTCACTTAGAATGACATTCTCCAGGGACATCCATGTTGCTGCAAATGGCATTATGTTGTTGGTTTTTGTGGCTGACTAGTATTCTATTGTATAAATGTAGCACTTCTTCTTCATCCGGTCATCTGCTGATGGACATTTAAGCTGTTTCCATGTCTTGGCTATTGTAAATAGTGCTGCTATTAACATTGGGATGCAGGTGTCATTTTGAAGTAGGGTTCCTTCTGGATATATGCCCAGGAGTGGGATTCCTGGGTCACATGGTAAGTCAATTCCTAGTCTTTTGAGGAATCTCCATACTGTTTTCCACAGTGGCTTTCCTTGCTTCCCTCTCCCACTCTTAATGATTTAGATGTCTTCTTTTACAATTTTGTGTTTATTCTATTTGGAATTCATGGTAGTTACCACCTTTCCAGTTATGAGTTTCTCATTTTTGTAGCATCCTGCTGCTTTTCTATTTAGAGTAGACCTGTCAATATTTTTTTAGCATGGGTTTAGTGTTGCTAAACTCTTTTAGTTTTTGCTTGTCTGTGAAGTTCTTTATCTCTCCTTCTATTCTAAAGGATGGCTTTGCTGGATAGAGTATCCTAGGCTGCATCATTTTTTCATTCAGGACTTTGAATGTATCTTGCCACTCCTTTCTGGCCTGTAGTGTTTGTGTAGAGAAATCAGCTGAGCGCCTTATGGGGGTTCCCTTGTAACTCACTCTTTGTTTTTCTCTTGCTGCCTTTAGGATCATTTCTTTATCCTTGACTCTGGCCATCTTGATTATGATATGTCTTGGGGTGGGTCTGTCTGGGTTCTTCCTGTTTGGGACCCTCTGAGCCTCCTGTACTTGGATATCTGATTCTTTCTTTAGGTTTGGGAAGTTTTCAGTTATGATTTCTTCCAATACCTTTTCAATCCCCTTTGTTCTTTCTTCCCCTTCTGGAACCCCTGTTATGCACAGATTGGCACACTTTATATTATCCCATAGGTCCCTTATATCATTTTCATTGTTTTTTATTTGTTTTTCCCTCAGCTGTTCTGATTGGGTGCTTTCTGTTGTCCTGTCTTCTAGGTCACTTATTCGTTCTTCTGCATTATCTAGCCTGCTTTGTACAGCCTTTAGGTCAGCTCTTATCTCAGCAAATGAGTTTACTCATTCTACTTGGCTCTTGTTTATAGCTTCAACTTCATTTTGACATATTTTATATCTCTAAATACTGTTTCTTTTAGTTCCTTCAGTACTTTTATCACTTCTTTTTTGAAATCTTGATCTAGTAGGCCATCAATGTCTATTTCCTTAATCGTGCTTTCAGGGGATTTCTCTTGCTCTTTTAATTGGGAGTGATTCCTCTGCTTCTTCATATTGCTCATATCTCTCTGGCACTGTGGCTTAAGGAGTATCAGTTATCTAGTTCTCCTGGAGATGATGTGCTCTTAATGATTTTATCAAGAGGTCTTTGTGTCTTTGCCCTGTTTCACGAACTGAGCTTGCTGTTTCCAGAGGCCCTTTGTTGGCACCCTTGTGTGTACTGCTCTCAGTGGCTGTCAGCTAACAGATCATGCCCCCTCCCAACACTGGGTCAGGTACTGAGCTCTTACCCGGTGGGCGGGTGTGTCACTCCCCCTCCCGATGCCACAGTCAGATGCTGTGCTCTGACGAGGCAGGTGGGTGGATCATGCCCCCTCCCAGGACCGGGATCATGTGCTGCATTCCTGCCAGGAAGGTGGGTGGCCGCCTGCCCTCTCCCGGTGCCTGTTGCTCTGCTGCTCTATGCAGCTTCCCACTCTGCTTTGCGTCAGTGCTCGAGAGGTGGGCTTGGGGAAGACCGCGGAACAGCTCCACCCCTGCTCCGTGCCAAATCTCAGCTCCTTGTTTGTCTTGGCAGCGCGAGTTCTCTGAGGTGCCAGGGCAGAAAGATCCTATCTGCCTTGGGCTGTAAACAAGTCTCAGTCCTGCCTAGGAGGTTGCGGAGCCCCTGGGTGCGGATTCAGGTCTTGGCCCTGCACCTGCCCAGGCGTGCGCACAGGAGGAGATGGCAGCTCTGGCTGCGCCCCATCTCTCTTCTCGCTAGAAGCACCAGTAATGGCGGTGCAGGTCTGAGGAGACAAAGGCTACAGTGCCCCTTCCCCCAGGGCACACAAGCCGTGTTGCTTTGCTTTTTTCGCAATTTATAGGGAACTGAGGTTGTTTTGTTCGGTATCCCCTCCCAGCCACGGCGCGCAGCACCCTGCAGTCCCCTGGGGCTGCCTCAGTGCAGCCGCCCCAACCTCCGCCCAGCTCAGGCAGCCTGTCCTGGCCCCAGCTGCTGGCTCGCATCTCGGGCTGGGTGTCATTGGGACCCTTTGTGCCGTTCAACTTAGTTTTGTTGGTCAAGGGGTGCTCGGGACTGATCTGAGCCTTGGAGGATCCCCCTTCGCCCCGCTGGCCTCTCCGTCAGAGAGGGGAGACCCAGTGAACGAGCGCCAGTCCTCCTTTGCTGCTCCCTCCCCGTGGGATCAGTCTCACACTGTTTTGCTTTTTCTTCTTTCTTTTTTCCTTTTCTCCTACCAGATTTTTGGCATCTTTGTCTTTCAAAGAGAGTGATGTTATGTCGGAGTTCGGCAGGTGCTCTGGTTGGCTGAGTAGGTCTGTAGATGTGAGTTTTGGTGTATTTGTGGGGGAGAGTGAGCTACAAGTGTCCTTCTACTCCAGCATCTTGCTTCCCCCTCTAGTTTTTAAAATTTTTAAATATAAATTTTCTAATGTTCAAAACCCTTCAAAAATGAAATAATGAAATAATTTGCTTTGCAAAATACTAACTTTCCTACCAGCAGAGGAGACATCATTTACCAAAAGCTAAACTATGTTTTGAAAGGAATTGTATGAAAGGTGTAGGTGTCATAGGTTAGTGGCTGATCTCAGTAAATAGGAGCTTTGCTTCTGGCATTAATGCTCAGTGACTTAAAATTAAAGGCTCTTATTTGCACTCCTCCCTCACAGGCTGTATCGTATTTTATAACACATATGGAAAATATTCTAGTTTCAGCATGACTTTAGGTAAATGTATCTATTTGTTAATTCTATTTAATAACATAAATAAGGCACATGAGGTATACAGCTTCCCTTAATCCATGCTGCAGTGGAGATGGGCTTATGATTCATCGGATTAAAATTTAAACCTGGCCCAATTCTTGAGCTCATGTTGTAAAAATACCATAATGGATCATCATTCTGATTTCAGAAAATCAATCACCTTTAAATTCACCTTAATAAAGTCAAGGCAGCTTTCTTTGAGCCTACGTCTAATTACAGTTGGCATGGCAATGGCTAAAATGAGTTAATTAAATAAAGGTTACAAGACAGTCTTAACTCTCTAATGAAGTGTTCTCTATTTTAAAGTCCTTATCTGTAGCATTTTATTTTGCTTGTTTTTTCAGAAACTTCCCAATCCCATGAGTTTGATGTTTTCTTGTGTTTTACTTGCCTGCAAAAGAAAAAAAAAATTACTAAGCATTACCTCTTTAAAGCATCAGTGGGTAGATACAAATATAATCTTTAACCCCACTCCCAATACACTGCATTTGTTCTGTCCTTCATTACTTCATCTTTCCCTTGTTCTATCATGAAGCAACAAAGTATTTAGCACATACTCCTAACTGGCGGTCCTCAGGGTGGTTGCTGAGATGAGAAAAGCTCATTTCCTCCCGTTGAGAACTCCTGCTCCAGTGGGAGTGAGGCAGATTCAGGAAGGGAGGGAAGGATCCTGAAGGACTGGAAAATACAGCAAATAGTTAAGAAGAGAAAAAGGAAGATAACACATTCCTGGAAGAAGATCTATTACCTGCAATGGTAGGAAGGCTTGACAGAGCAGATACGTTTATTTCCCTGTGTCTGATGGAATGGTGTGGCTAGGGAGCAAAATGAGGAAGGATGAGACTTCGGAGCTAACTCTGGTCCACATCTTGAAGGTTTTCTGTCCTAGGAAAGAAATGAAGAATGAAGTGATCTAAAGCAGAAAAATCATATGGTCCATCGCAGGACACATCATGCATTGGAATAAAATGAGACCAGAAGCACAAAAGCCTGAAGGGACGTCTTTTTAGTCCACATGAGAAGTGGTGGTGATCGGAGCTAAGGTGGTCCTAGTAGGGATGGCAAGGATGGGCAAAATCAGAAGATACTGCGCAGGATCTAATGGCCAGTTGTGCAAGGGGAATGTGTGAAAAGTCTTGAGGACAGACATCCAAGAGCAGCTGGCCAAGGTCTGTGCTGGGTGTTGGAGTAGGGAGTTGCTCCAGTTGTGGAATATCTTCCCGTCTCATCTGTTTCCCCTCTGCCTTTAGTACATAATGATTGGGCCAGGGGTCTTTCTCCCTGGGGGACTAGTGCCCGCTGTGGGTGACAGCCTCTTTTCTCTGATAGGTAGAGATCAGGCAGCTACTCTCAGAATTGTAAGTTTTAATTTGAATGGTCAAGTAGTCGAATTTTACCACCACTTTAGCTAGATCACATTCTGAAAAAGCTAAATATAGATCTTTAGGTAAAATGAAAGATCTTATCATCTATTATTGTCTTTTAGAATAAAGTGCATTCCGTATTGCAAACTGTAGATTTACTACCTTTGGGACATAATCTGTCCTTTTATTCGTGGGAAAAAAATGCAAAGATATAGTTGAGGAAACAAAACCCACATGAAAATAGCAACAGTGTTAGAGAATATGGGTTGTTATTTAAACCTTTAACTCGAATTGGGAAATGTTTTCCTCTTAGAGGCTTTAAAGTTTTTGGCCTGAGATGTAGCTTGGGAAAAGCAGAAGTAGAATAAGAAGTTTTGAGACCTTGAAGTTGCATGGTCACAACTGGGTGGTTGGAAAGTCTCCAAGTGATAAGACTGTTAATGACAAGAGTAAAACAGACTCTGAGCAGGGAGAGCTCATTGTGTGATAGATTTCATGGAAGGAGCGAGTACATCATCAGCCTTGATGTGTAAGTAGGGTTTAGAAAGAAAATTAAAAACACAGCAACATGGAACTTTCAGTAAATAAACCAAGGTCCACATTTCTACTTGTTCATTTTCTGTATGACTTTGGGACTGTGATTGAATTTCTCTTAGCCTTGGTTTCCTCATACGTAAAATAGAAATAATGAGACTTACTTCTTGGAGTTGCTGAGAAAATGGAATTAGGTAACGATTGCTTTGTCCGTAGCACCTGGCTGGTAGCAGGACTCTCCCTTTCCTCTCCATTTAATAAATGAGTAGAAGGAAGACAGAGGCATTCAAGCATATTTTCTGGGGTCAATGAGGGATAAACAGCACCAGATAAGACATAAAAGCCATGCCATCGTCCGATTAGCTCATACGCTTGTTGCCATGAACAAGCACCTGCTTTACAGAAGTGATGGTAACTCCAGAAGCCCTGGAGCTGATTGCCTTGGGGTGAGGGGACCAGCCTGGCAGCCATTAGTGGGCTGTGCCTCTGCAGATGCGGGCACCAGGGAAAGGCCCCCGGCCTGCAGGCCCGACTCCTCAGACCTCTGCCCTGCTCCCCGCTCCTCTCTGTTTTAATTGCATCCTTATCACAATTTGACACCTATTAGCTGTGTGACCTTGAGTAAATTTCTTAACTTACGTTTACCTCTGTTTTCTTATTCCTAAAGCAGGATAATAGAGGTTTTCTGGAGGTTAAATAAAATAATGTATTTATTTATCACAGCCCCTGACACATAATGAGCCCTCAGGGGATGGTGACTCTCTTCCCGGCTCTTCTCCTTCTGTCTTTCCCTTCCTGCTACATCTACTCACATCTACATAACTTTGGAACATGATTGAGGACACATTACATAGAAAAGGCTGAGGATAATCCAAGTATCAGGCGATTAATTAGAATGATGGCCTTGGGAACACAGTCAAAAAGGTAAAATTACAATATATTTTTGAAGAATCTACAGCAGTTGGGGAGAATTTGTGTGTGGGAGTTGGAGGTTAAAGCTGAGGTGTGGGAAGAATGGGGGTATGATTGAAATGGAATTTCAAGACCCAGTTCCTGGTTATTTCTTATACCAGAGTCATATGACTTTGGGCCATTGTAAAGCTTAGCACGTTTTTGGTAGTTTGGGTCACTGGGAAGATTTATGAAGACTTAATTTAAAATAAATTGCTGTTATCATAAGTGAAATTAAAAGATAAAATGCCATTAGCTCTTATATACATGCCCCAGGGCTTAAGCACTGGCGGTGGACTGATAATCACCCTAATGTCTTGCTCAGTTGGGTGACCTTGGCATTGATGAAGCCATTTGGAGGGAAAGTACTGGACTTAATGGCAAAAAGCACCTGCCCTTTGCTTCCTATTATTGGCTCTGCACCACTGAGAGAAAAGCTGCCAATACTATGATTTCCTATCTGTGATTCCAAAGGTCAGTTTTCTTACACTTCTTTGTATCTTCTGACGCGTCTGTTGTTTCTGGCTTTTAATGATGAACTGCCACGTAGAGAAACAAACATGCTATCTAAAAAGCCCCTACTTGCCCTTTACTTGGCAGGAAAAATAGAAATTATATGAGGCCGCTATCTTGTTGCTGTTTATGGGTCCAGTTTTTGATACCATATTCACGCTATCATTTTGCTTCATGCATCCGATCACTTTTTCCAACAAATATTTACCAAGCACCTATTTTGTAATAGATGTTCTGAGTGCTGGGGGCACAGTGATGACTGACACAGAGAGACCAAGTCCCCGCCCTGTAAAACTCACATTCCAGTGGAAGAGAGAGAATAACACACAAACGATGTCAGGTGTCTACCTGTGCTGTGAAAAGTAAATCCTGGAAAGAGGATTGTGAGCGATGAGGGGATGGCATGTTAGGATGGGGAGGATAAGACTTTCCAGAGAGAATTTTGAGAAGAGACTTGACCAAAAAGGGGTGAAACACAGGTCTCTCTATAGGAAGCGAGTTACAGTCAGAAACCAACAAGAACAAAGACCCTGAGTCAGGAGTGAGTTTTGTGCATTCAAAGGACAGCAAGAAACCACTCAGTAGGAAAGTAGGGGAAGGTTTGAAGGCAGGAGTCAAGTCATCAATTCTGAGTGTGATGGGAAGCCATTGGAGTTTAGTTTCCAGTGTCATAAATTAAATCTTACCTAGACTTTGATTAGTCACTGTCTTGACTAAATGCCATCCAGCAGAAAATGGCAGTATTTATCTACACAGCACCCCCACCATCCACTGCCAACACCAAATAGCTTCGAGTTTTATTCAGTAAAACTGAATCCCTGTCCCTGTTGTCAGCTAGGGAAGCCTGCATCCATTCTTCAGAGATATACAGCTACTTAGAGGCCATGAATTCCAAACATAAAACAACGGTCTGCACCTAAGACTGAAAAATACCTGTCCTAGGATAAACATACTATATCTCCCTTACAAACAGCAAAAATAATTCTTTCCTTTAAGAAACAGACCAAGCCAAAGATCATGTATTTTAAACAACCCTCATTTTAAGCATCATGGGCAGGCAGCTCTCCCTCAAAGGAATCCCTTTGGGACTTCAAATACTGTCGAATCACATGGGTCCCATGACAGGATTTGGGTGTTTTAAAACATGTATCTCAAATTACTCTTTTTAGGGGGGCAGGAGTGATGTGCATCCAACTGTGGTTCAGAGAAATGCATGGCAACAAGGCCTACACTGCCTTTTAGGGATGTGACTTAATTGTTTGGTTGAACCCATTCCTTTTACCTCTTGAATCACCCTCATCCCCACTGGAAAAGCCTCACTGTTGGAAATCCAACTATATTGGTAGCTATGTTCACTAAAAATTAGGTGTTATGCAAATAAAAGGAAACCAAAATAGAATTTTTTTAAAGGAAACCTGCAACTTTGGGGAATTATAACCAAGACAGTACAGAGTCTTCAGTCTTTGGGTCCAATCATAAGTTTTGGCCCAAGTTGTCACAGTCTTGGTGGCTCTCCATCCTTCCACCTCCTGTTCTGTATCTTAATGGCCAAAATTTTCCTATAGTACTCTCTGCTTTCTTCCATCATACGGTGTTTTTGGAGCCATCCTACTCAAAGACTTTGTGCACTGATGTCCTTCTGATCTGAGTTATTAATTGAGCCATGCTGCTTGGATAAGGTCTATTTCTTACTCTTTAAAACTATAATAATAATATCCCTTTATTCATTTGTCCATTCAACAAACATTTGCAGAATACTTTATATGTTTCAGCACTGTGCTGTGTGCTGGGGTGCAATGGTCTGCAAGAAACGGATGATTCTTATTTGCCCTGGGGTGTACAGCTGAATGTGGGGGACAGGCATTTAAACCAACAATACCAAACAAGTGTGGTAAAGGCTATGACAGAGTAACACAGGATTCTGTGGAGGCACTAAGTCTTGTCCACAGCATCTGAAAAGGTGTCCCAGACTAAGTGAAATTTGAGGGGAGATGTAAATAATAATTTATATGTTAAACAAAGAAATGCAGAAGCATGTGTGAAGACCCAGGGGGAACTGGAGAATAGGCAGTCTGGAACAAAACCTGCAAGAGGAGAATGTCAAGAGATGATACTGGAGACCAAGAACCCAAGTCATAAACAGCCTTCAGAATACTGTGAGGGTTTGGATTGTATCAAGGGACAATGGGACAGCACTGATGATTTTTAAGCAGTGAAGTCATATTATGCAATTTGTGTCTTAGAAGGATCTTTCAGGCTAGTGTGTGGAGAATGGATTCAAGTAGGGCAGTCAGCAGCAGGTAGACCAGTTAGGAAGCTATTTCAGAAAGCCAGATAAGAGCCAGTTTTGGCCTTGTCTCAGGCTAAGTTCCCCTGAAAGCAAAGTGTGAGGATAGGATCCTCCTGGGAACCCTCCAAGGAATCACACAGAGCAATGATTCTCAAAGTTGGTCTCAGCATGACCTGAGAGCTTATGGGGAAAGGCAGAATCTTGCATCTTATCTCAGACCTCCAGAGTCAAAATTTTTGGGGACAGAGTTCAACAATTTGGGTTTTAATCAGCTCTTCAGGTGACTCAGATTCCCTCTGATGTTTGAGCAGCGCAGGCATAGAACACACCTCAGAATTGTCCCACAGGATTAGAGGATGGAGAGGCAGGGCATTTATCCTGACGCCCCTCCCTCATTGGTAGATGACAGTCTCCCACACCAATGGGCTGCACCTGTAAGGGTGAGTATTCATTGCTTTAAGGCCCTGAGACAACAAAGAGACTCCTGTTCTTGATGCTCAGACAAGATGTGTGGAGCTGTCCAAGCTAGAAGTGCTGAAACTAGATGGACAAAAGGCATGTAGCACTTCACCACCCACTCTGCCTTCCTGTCATGACTAGGACACAGCACTGAGGAGAGTTTGAGGATACGTGACACATTTTCAAGGAAGAACCAGTACCCAATACAAGGAGATTAAAGAGGGGCATATGACAGATAATTCTCAATTTTAATAGGATATTTCCATCTGTAATTACCTTATATATAATTTGTCAATGATTATTTCCTGTGTAAACATCTATGATCAGTTTTTAAGTAACATTTCTTTGGATTAGAACCAAACTGCGGGAAGGATCGTGGATCAATTATAATTAGACATTCAGCAGGAGAGAATGCAAGAGGTTAGTTATCTTGCCCATTTGACAAGAGATTCCTTGTTCTTAACAGAATTTGAGTCAAATGGACACAGAATGCAGATGACTGCATATTTACCTTCCACCCTGGACAGACTGATTCTGACATGATGTCTTAAACTTTATAATCTATCCTTGAGGTTGTTTGATTAATTTTACTAGAAGACTTTGCTCTAGAAAATCTCCAGCATTTTTTTTTCTAGGAATAATTTTCTCACCATGAGACAGACAATCCTTATCACCTTATTTTAAATATATTTGCATTTTATTGACATTTGTCTCAGAATACCATCTCAAAATAAATGAGGTAAAATTTCTTACTAATTAAGCAATGTTGAAAAGACCCCTCGGCTGTGTAAATTACTTAGTTTGCGAGTTGGAAACTGTGTTTGTTAATATGTTAAAGCTGGACATACCTACATTTACTAAATTAACCGACACTCTTAACAACACTTAATATCTATCAGGCACTGTTCTGAGAAATGTTATAATCTTGATTCATTTTATCCCCATACCACTTCTATGAAATGAGTCCCCAGTTTTCAGATAAGGAAATCAAAGCCAAGAGACATTTGATAACTTGTGCAAGATCATTCAGCTAAGAGTAGCAAAGTTGAAGAGCAAAAGATCAAACCCAGGTGTTTAGCCTTTGGCTCTGTGCTATTAGTCATCACTCTGTTGTTGCTTCCAGGGACACAGCAGAGAGTTCCATCTCCAGCTGTTTCTTGTCTTGATATTGTTTTCTCCTCCTTGGCTGTTTTGTAGGCAAATTGATGTTGACTATGGCTCATAGCATTTCAGCGTACTTCTAAGAGCCTAACTATTGTAGACTCTAACCTTCTCCCAGTCCACTTCATGTGGTGGCTCCAATTCCTAGATATCTGTAGCACCTAGGCCCACATTTCTGCCTCAAAATGAAGAATTCTGGAAATTGCAAGACAGAAAAGATTAGTCTTACTGGGAATTGTGAGAAGGAGAAGAACACCCACATTTGCTGAGTATCTAATATATGGTGGACATAATCCATATCGTGTCACATAGTCTTGGGAATGTCTCATTGTATATCCATCCTATAATTAATCACTGATCTGCTGGAAAATACTTGGGGATTTTAACACTTTTAGATGCTGCCTTTCTTAGAAGAATCTATATCTTCTCTTTAAGAGAAGACTTGAATACTCTTACAGTCACAATAACTTAAAGCATTTGCTTTCTCTTGGCAGGTATGTTGTAAACAGAATGCATGTGTCTGTTTTGTGTAGGGATGGGGTATTTTCAGTACCTCACAAAACTCACCAAATAAGTAATTACTTAACTTGATTTAAAAAAAAATACATGCTCTGTAGAGCCATCATGGTACCTCACTTCAGCTGGCCTCCATAGGCCTCTTTTGGCCTAGAAGGGTACTGACATCAGGAACAATGTTGTATGTGTCTTCATCAGGTTTTTGGGAAAGTGCAATACCGTGTTTATTCCTTTTTGTGTTTAGAAAGGGCCTAGTAATTCTCCCTTCATCTCTTGTTAGAGGAAGACAAGATATCAGGTGTTTTAAACATTTCACACCCAAGAATGGATCCCTGAAGATCTTCCATCACACAAATCAAAGACAGAATACCATATTCCCTGGCTTTAGTCAAACTGCCACACTCAGGGGTCCAGTGTTCCCCAGTGCAAAGCAACTTCCAGCTGCATAAGATCATTGATATAAATAAGAAAAATCACCTGCACTGAGGTTCCTTCCTTAATTGATCCCAAATTACAAACCTTGTGTTTTATTTTTCCATATATGTAAAGCATTCTCTATATTTTAATGTTCATTATAATTCTTGGATTTCTTAAAATCACACCTTTAATAAGTCACAATCTTGTCTGAATTACTGGTAACATTTTTCTCTTTTCAGTTCCTCCCAAGTTCGTGGTTCAGCCACGGGACCAGGATGGGATTTATGGCAAAGCTGTTATCCTCAATTGCTCAGCTGAGGGTTATCCTGTCCCCACTATTGTGTGGAAATTCTCTAAAGGTATGAGTTTAAGTTACTTGATTTGCTTGGTATCTACCGAATGTATGTTATGTTCTAAAGGATGAGATGAGCATTTTTTCCAGAGATGTTTCTTGCAAGTAGATATGTGCCACACTCCTTCCCTCATATACACCCCTAGAAACCCACCTGAGTGTTTTCATTCAGACCATGAAGTGTCCTGTGTAACATACCCCTGGAAAGACCACGTAGGGAAGGCAGGTGGTTCATGTATGTTATTTCAGCACCTGGGAAAGCTCTACCTTGACTGCCTATGTTGGATAACCACGATCTGCTTGGAGACCCCTGCAAGCCCACACATCTGGAGACACAGTATAAATTGTCAGAATTACTCATCTTTGGAAAATTATTTCCCCAGTATTTAGACAAGTAAGCTTAAGTGGTTTTAGAAGGTTAAAATAAAATGACTGGTTGCTTTATTTACCTAGATGCCTTAGATATAAAAAATGACCCATCATCTCCTTAGTATTCTCTTTTTAATAACAAACTTTCACCCTTAATCATGTTTTCTCTTCAAAAGCAAAGCAGCATTTCTCAGTGGTAAGGTAACACTGTAAACATTACATGAATAGAAATGTGCAATGTGGAAACCAACGGGGAAGCCGTTCTGGACACCATAAGAATAATTTATGTCAATCCTATCAACTTCTCCAGGAAAGTTTCCTTAACTCTGCTTACTAAAGTATTGACAATTCTCTTTCTTTTCTCATTTACATATCTTAATCCAGTAACTTATTTATTAAACAGTTGAGGGCCAAATATATGCTGATGGGATAAATAAACAAACAACAAATAAATAAATACTAGAGAGAGAGAGAGCAGAGGGAGGAAAGAGAGTGCTGATACCATTTGGTGGGGGGAAGAATCAGTTAAACTTGTTTTAAATTCCTAAGGCTACTCCCCTGTAGCACGGAGCATACATTGTCTGTGTGAAAAGCACTTTATCCCCAAATAAAAGCCTGTTATTCCGAGTATCTGCCCATGAAACTTTTTATTTGGGGCACATTTGTACCCCTGTGTTGCCTTACATGCAAACAAACAGCATACATTTAATTTTAGTTTATATGATGAGACTATGTGATATGACAAACATTTTCCGTGACACTTTTCTTCTTCAAAATAATTTCTAATGTTTGCTGTTGTGCGATGTTCCCTCCCCCTTAGGGTGCTTCCTGCTTCTCACTGCTGCGAGCACTGCAGCACTGAGCGTCCTTGTGTGTTAATCAATGTGCATATGTGTCATTACTTTCTTGAGGCAAATTCCTATAAATACTGTGACCACGTTCTTGATCTCCTCTGGATCAGGACACACTGGAAAATATTAGGGCAATTGACACACTGACCAGTAGTAGGAGGCTGTGTGTTTCTTGCATTCTCGCCAGATAGTAGCCTTTTTTTCCATGATTTTGACCATGTGTTGGGTGAAATGCTTCCCATTTTAATTTACAAATTTAGATTACTAATGATGTTTAAAATGTTTTATTCTTTTTTATGGGCCACTTTTGTTTCCCCTTTAGGGAATTTCATATTCATGCTACTTGTACACTTATCTCCCTGTCTCATTTATTTGTAAGTGTTTCTCATAGATTAAATAACCCTTTGACTGTTACGCGCGTTACAGACACTTTATTCCTTCCCATCACTGATGTGCAGATTAAATTATAGAAGCCTTTTTATCTTTGAAATTTGCATGCAACTTAAAATCATTAAAGAAAAATTAGAAATTTGAGCAAATTTTTTAAAAGTTAAAATTCCACTTGAATAACATCACTTAGAGATAATCAAAGATAAATACTGTAAACAATTTTATCTAGTTTTTCAAGTTCATACCCCGGCAAGTGTGTGTGTATATATACACACACACATCTGTAGATATGCATGTAATTTTGTGTTTTTCTAAAAAATTGTGAGCATATGATTCTTTCTGACCTATAATCTTC
Source organism: Camelus bactrianus (assembly GCF_048773025.1). NCBI lineage: Eukaryota > Metazoa > Chordata > Mammalia > Artiodactyla > Camelidae > Camelus > Camelus bactrianus. Next base: position 4,758,316 of record NC_133539.1, read on the forward strand.
TTTCTACAGTTAATGGGCTGTGAATGTCTTTCCATGACAACAAATATGGGTGTTCAGCATGACTTTTTAATATCTCTGTTGAGTTTATATTCATATATCAATGAGTACGCCTAACTTCTCTTGCCTTTATTAGGACTGAGTTCAGTGACCTAATGCTACAAGGGTTTATTCCTTCTCATAAGAGGAGTCTGGGTATAGATAGGTCAGGATTAGTTTTTCTCCCGAGTCATCAGAGACCCCCACTGTTTACATCTTCCTCTCTGCCACTCTTCAAAAGCATCTCCTACCATCAGTCAATGGCCACTGAGGTCCAATGACCATTTCTGCATTTCCATGGAGGAGGAAGAGCACACAGAGTCAGTTCCCTCTAAGGATCTATCCAGAATACCTCATAAATCTATTCTGCTCACTGCCCAGGGGTGGTCTGCAGGCTGTATTATAGCTAAGCCTGTGGACATCATGACTACAACACAAGCTATTTCACTAAGTGAGAGGGGAGGATGGACTCTAGGCAACTAAGGGTGTCCAATTCTATTGCTGGATATTGTGTTTGATTCTTCCAGTTTTTCAGTTATAAAAATGTCACAGTGACTTCTGTCTCACTGATCTTTGTACATGTGTCCATTTTATTTCTGGGGATAAATTTCTATAAGTAGAATTGCTGGCTCAAAGAATAATCAATTTCTATAGATTTCAGTATGCATTGGCCGCTGGTCATCATCGTTTTCACTTATGCGCCCTCCCGCAGTTTATAGTATTGCCTGTTTTTAACAATGAAAATAATACCAGTTATTATGCTTGGTTTTAAAATATTTTTCAATAGAATAGGGGGAAATTGTATATTATTATTTTAATTGTGCAAGTAATAAAGATGTTTCTTAAGAAAAATTCAGCCACACTGTGGAATGTGTTTCCCATAATCAAATAGTCACTAAGAGCATAAGTACAGCTCCCCTATGTGTGACACACACCAAAAAAGAGAAAAAAAATAAAATAAATAAACGTACGCAGGCTGTTCCTCTGTGAGATGCAACAATTTAATCCTGGGGCGGCAGAATTCCAAAGTAAATTGCAGTGGTTTAAGGGCAGCTATTGCAGAAATGAAACAATCTTTGTTGAAAAATAATGTTATTACATTTTTGACCTTGGGTCTGGATACACAAAGTCTAAGATATTCAATTCTGTCTCCTGATTTCTTTTTCTTTTACATGAACAAATGGTCTCTTGTCTAAAAGGGATTGGAAAAAAAATCAGGGCTTAATACCGTGGTGGACCTCACCTGTGCTCCCAGAACTCCATAGCTAAACAAATGTGTGTCATTTACACTGGAGGAAATAGGTTTCAGTTGCTGTTCTGGGGACTGGAGCCATCCCCTTGTTAGCTTCTGGGGGACAAATAGGGGCTGCTAATGCAAGCGATACACAGATCACCAACCCATGGTTGGCTTGGACATCCTTTGCTCTCTGGCTGCCCACAGATAGGACCACTTCTGACTTCCATGGAAGCTGTGGTCATAGCCATGTCCAAGGACAAGAGTCAAGGCATGCCAGGTGTAGGGGGTGAGAGAGCAGTGGGGAGTAATTTGCATTTAAAATAAGGTGGTCAGAGAAGGACTCAGAAGAAGGTGACATTTGAGCAAAAACTTAAAAGAAATGGGAGATGAGCCAAGTGCATATCTGAGGGAGCACTGAAGGTCAGGTGACCACAGCCAGGGACAGAAGTGGGTCTATACCTGGAATGTTTCAGACACACTAAGGAAGACATTGGAGTGGGGTCCTGCTCACTCACTGCAGAGTGAGTAAAAGGAGGTTCTAGAGGTCCCAGCAGGTCAGATTCCTCATCAGTCATTTTAAAGATGTAGCTTTGCCTGGGGGTGTGGGGGTGGGGGGAGTGCAGGCAGTGGGGATTAGAATCAGTCGTGACAGTGATGTTCTCCTCTCCTCCTCTACGGAGTGGAAACCACAACTTAGGAGGCTACTGGAGTAATGAAGGGAAGCTGTGTGCTCTGCATAGCATTTTTTTAATTGAACTATAGGCAGTTACAGTGTCAATTTTTAGTGTACAGCATAATGTCCCAGTCATGCATATATATATATACACACATATATTCACTTTCATATTCTTTTTCATTAAAGGTTATTACAAGACATTGAATACAGTTCCATGTCCTTTCCAGAAGAAATTGGGTTTTTTTAAATCTATTTTTATATATAGTAGTTAATATTTGAAAATCTCGAGCAGTGTTTTAATAGGATCCAGTTGGCCCTGCTGTTGAAAGCAGACTGTATGGAGGGAGGGATTTGCAGCTGAAGACCTGTTAGGAGGCCTTTGCTGTGATGTGGCTTGGGTGAACCAGCAGTCAAGAAGGGGCAGTTGGTTTCTGAATCTATCTGGCTGATGGACTGGATGTTCGAGAGAAAGGGAGGAGCTAAATATGAAGTCCGGGTCTTTGAGAGGGGGTGGAGGTGTCATTTCAGCCTGGGGTCAACATCAGGAGTTTGGGCCTCTCTCTCTGTAGACACAGCCCAATTCCCAGTATTCTAAGCAATGATACATTTTCAAATACCCTAATTATTTTTTTATTGATGAACACTTTCTCCGTGGTCAGGGCTTATCCCTTCTACATTCTGCTCTGCCAGCATATGGCCCACATTAGCATCACCTCAGTTCCATGTCAGATTGATCTGTGTTCAACACTCATCCTTCAGCTGTCATTTTCCAGTGAGGAATATCCCAGGTTCTTTGTTCATATTGATTCCTGCCTTTTTGCACTTTAGTCAGTTTAGTTGGAAGGAGATTAGTAGCTTGCATTACTTCCAGGGAGAGAATGGAGGCTGCCTGATTTCCTCTTAGAAAGAACTTTATTTTTTTTCCCCTGAATACACCAAAGAGCTGACTTTGAAGTCCAGTAAATTTATAGTCTGTTCCTTGATGTTATTCATTTGGGGTCAATTTTCCCACAGTTGTGGCATGCCTATTTCATATGCAGATTCAAATCACCTTGCATATAAGAAAATTTTTCTTGAATCATATCTTTAAATATTTCTTCTTGTCAATGTTTGCATTTTGTTTTCAGTGTCTCCAATTATGGTGGCATTAGATTCCCTTGACCTGTCCTCCAGAGCTGTCATTTTCTCTCTGATTTTTTAACTTATTTAATTTCCATTTTTAATTTTTTATGTTTATTCTCTGTTTCTCCCCCCACAAAATCTGTTCTCCTTTGTGCTCTCTCCAGTTTTGCCCTCATTTTTGTGATTTTATTTTTCCCCTTCTTTCTCTAGTTCTGCCAGCTCACCATTCTTTCTCAAGTTCTCGCTTCATAGACATGTGGCTGTTTAATTCACAGTTATTGTCTAAATCATGACATTTTTCGGATGAGAGTTTGTAATCTGATTCCTCTCCCTGTTTTATTCTTCCATTTTCTTCTGTGGTGTCTTTGCTCATTTGCTCCTTGCTAGCTTCCTCTTTAGTGTTCACATGGAGAAAATACATATCCTCAGAAAGAAATTGCTTTGTGAAAATGCCTGGTGCCTCACTGAGCCCTCCTTCACTGGTTCTAAGACCACACTAGGTCCAAGGAGGCTCCTGCCCCACCCAGCCCGGGCGCACTGTGGTCACTGATGTCCATTTTGTCTCTCTGATGTGCCCCCAACTTGTACAGTGCATACTCTGCTGATGTTTGCTCAGAGTTCCAGCCATGGTCCATCTCTCCTTGTCTTTCTGCTTGTACCTCTACTCAGTGTACACTGTTGGTTGCCCAGTTAACTATTTTGTGGTTGAGTTTTAGCCATTTTCTAATTTCATGCAAAAAAAATAAAAGAGTTTGTATTTTCTATTCCTGTTTCTCCCATTTGCTTTTGTATGGTTTCCAGGAAGAAAAGAAATGCTGATTTTATGCTGCCACCTTTAAACCCTTTAAACTTAAATCCTATTGTTTATATACCAAGCTTTATTAAATTTGGACTTTATTTCAGAAAAATAAAGGAGAGGTAGTAGAAATCATCACTTAAAGTGAGCTGAGTTCAAACCCCAGACATACACCATCTTTCTGGGTTACTACAGGAAAATTACTGCATGAACCACAGCGCCCTCCTATGGGAAGCCAATGAAATAAGGGGATTAATGTGATGACTTAAGAAGATGATTCATGGTGCCTGGCACACAGCAGTTAGTCAGTACACATTATCTGTTACCATCAGTATTGTCATCATCACCGGCTCACATGGTCAGCCAGTTGTCCTAAAACCGTGTGTTGAGCAGCCCAGCCTTTCCCCGCTAACTTGAATTCCTTTATAGTCTATGAAAAAACAAGCATCTGCTGAAGTCTGTTTTTGAATCCCTCTCTCTGTTGCAGTGACCCATCTTTCTTGCCCCAGGACCATGCATATCAGAGGTCTGTCTCTTCCTAATGTGTTTTAATATCTCATACAACAATCCTCCCCTCATTATTTTTCTTTTTCAAAAACGTCCTGGAGGGGAGGGTATAGCTCAGTGGTAGAGTGCCTGGTCAACATGCATGAGGTCCTGGGTTCAATCCCCAGTGCCTCCATTAAAATAAGTAAATAAATAAACCTAGTTACCACCTCCCCTAAAGTTTTTTTTTAATGTCCTAGATTTCTCACATGAATTTTTGTTTGTGTGTTTCCTCTAGATAAATGTTAGGCAAATTTTATCAAACTGAAAGATAATATTCTGGAAAGCTCAGCAGATGGTAATAAACTTAAAGGTTGCCATGGAGAACAGCAGCATCACTCACCTGTTGAGCCTCCCAGACAGTATCATGGAGAGTCCATTTACTCAGATGTTTTTTATGTCCACTGTAATTCTATTGCTTTTTTACTTTGGTCTGTGGTAGTGAGTATTTGTAAGCTTCTGCCTACAGTTTTCGTTGATCCTCTTTGGTTTTCTGTGTGGAAAGGTGTTACATCCACAGCCAGTGTTTATTGACTCTGCAGCTGTCTGTGTCTCTTTCTTTTACGGGCAAAGGTGAAGTTGTTCTTAATTTGCGGAGTCCTTTTTTTCTTCCACTCTTCTAACACATACAGAGGGCTGCAGTGGGATGGGACTCCCCCTTTCCTGCCTGTTTCTCTCACCCCTCTCCCTGTGCCCTTCCTGCTCTTAGCTGTAGCACACCTGTGACATTAGTGGTGAAAATAAACCCAGCTTCGAAGTCAAACATGACTCCGCAGGTACCACAAAGCAGCTCTGCTTGTCTTGTCGCCAAGTGGGAACAGTGGGTCTCACTGAGCAACAATGAGCTCTTGGAAAAGGACGGTGAGCAGAACAGAGACGATAGGTGTTCAACATATTGTTTTATTTTCTTCCTGTGATGATAGAATAAAACTCACTGGGGATAGAAAACTTCAGCCATTCTCTCTGCCAAAATAAGTGGAGTCTTTGTGGCTCTGGGAGCTACTCTGAGACCATCTTAGACCGACCCCTACTCCCACCCAAGGAAGCTGCAGTTACCCGAGCCTTGGTAGAGTCACCAGGATGCTGGGCCCCAGGGTCCATCTTGCCTTCCCTTCCCTTCTTTTTTCTCCACTCCTCTGTCTTTCTCCTTTCTCATCTTTCCCCAGGAACTTTCTAGCAGTCCTCTTGTGGTTAGAGACAGCCCCACCAAGGACAGATGTTTGGGGAGCTCTTGCTTCAGGTGGCTGAGGACTCGGTATGGTAGACATAGCTGCAGGGGTGCCTCACTGCCCACAGTCCCAGTGCAAAGCCCAGGTGGCACCAGCCAAGTCCAGCCGCTTAAGCTGCCTCCAGCATCACTTGTCCCATCAGTAAGTGCTGATTTGTGTCAGTTCATGGTTCTACTTTCTGATAAGTGAACGAGGAACAAATATTCCATCCTGATGATAAATAAGGATCCTTACAGGTTAGGTACAGAGTTGAAGTCATGAAACTGGTGTGATAAACTAGTGGACCACCAAGTTCTAACAACCTCTGGGCAGGCCCTAATCTAGGCCACCTGAATTCATTTGTTTTCATTGGATAGGATTCTTCGGGACAGACAGGAAGAAATTAAAGAAAGAAAGAATTACACAGTGAACACAATAACATACAGATGTACAAAAGAAATAACGTTGACACTGTCCCAGTTAGGGTGTGGTGTTTTATTAAGAAGAAATTGAGTACGGGGAATTAGATGCGTGCAAATTTGTAGACAGATGGGAGGAATCCAGCTACCTTTAAGGAATTTGAGAAATGTGGGAACCACAAGAAGCCCCTCCCATCTGTGGCTACAGCCGCCCAGAGAACTAAAGCAGTGGTTTGTTCTCCGGGACTTGGATGTTTGGCATCTTGCCCACACGTCAACTCACTGCTTCTAAAGGAGAAGGTGATTTCTCCTTCCTGGCATCTTCCAAATCATATTCAAGTGCCTCTTACTGATGAAATACAAACCAGAACCTGGGAACGCAATCAGCTGGGGAAATGTTTTCCTCAGGCTTCCCGTCGCTGTAAATTAGAGAAGAGTTTAGAAGGACAGCAGTAGTGCTAAGGATCGGCAGACAATGTCTGATGCGAAGATGCAGACATACAAAACATGACAGGCGCATTTTGTACCACGTGGAAGCTTCTTTCTTTGGTCTTGGGAATAGCCCCCCAGCCTGGAACTGGACCCGTGCTTCAGTACTGTGCCTCTGTCCACTTCAGGGTTCTTCTCTGGAACAGGACCCCCAGAACCCAGCCATCTATCACAGATCAAGGTTCCGTTCCCAGCTGCTATGCCTGAAAGAGGTGCGTCTGCTGTTGCTATGGGCACCTGCTCTCTCCTTGTCCCACCCCACCTCTGTCTTTGTACCTACTCACTCCCTTCAACCCGCCAGCTGTTCTCAGAGAAGGAGCGCCCTCTCCCTGAACAAGGAAACAAACTCATTCCTCAGGACAACGGCACCCTCTCCATAAGGACGAAAGGGACTGTGATTTGATTCCTTGGTGAGGAGGAGTCGCTTCCAGCCTTAGCATTTGTGTGCAACCCCAGGAGCATAAAAGTGATCTCCTCTCTCCTATTATATTCTACTCCAAATCGATCTTCGTCCACCCTGCTGGGGGACTCTGCATGTGCTCGTGGACCACCTTCTTCTGGTCCCAGCATGTGGGCATGGACACTCACTTACCTTCATGCAGCCTTGCTTCCTTTCGTGTGAACGATCTGTATACTCTGTAAATGGAGTCTTCTTCCCGTTTCATATGTGATAAAATTAACAATACCGTGAGAATCGGCCCCTTGCTCAAGGGCACATTTCATAAGTTTCAGAGACAGCATTAGGACCTAGCTCTTCTGGCTCTTAGTCAAGTGTTCTCACTGCAGACCAGCCAAGACTTCAGAGTGTAAGAAAAGATGGACCAATGACTGTATTTGCGGCTCCTTCAAAGCAGGCTCACTTGGTGACAGGAAGCAATCCTTTTTCTGCTCTTCCCACCCACTAAGTCCTTGAGAACACTGCTGGGCGTATTTTTCCAATAAATAAGAAAGGTCCCACTGTATTAACACACCCAGTAAGTCAGTGTGTGCCTCACCTAATGCCTGAATGTTTCTTTTTCATGAAATGGAGCATTAAAATTGTCCCCACTTGACCCCAGCTATCCTCAGAAAACTGACAGCTTTTTAATTAATGACTTCTGGTTGCTATACATCTGTCTTCCAGCTAATTACCCAGAGTGCTTACCTTCTGCTAACAAGATTGTAAAGTTTTGAAATATAGCATGCACTGTGTTAAATATTGCTCGGTACAATAATGATGAATCTAAAATAGATGACCAAGAATTCTGTCAAACCATGGTCAGGTCCACTTCCCTCAAATTAACCAGTACTGGCCTTGGGACTGTTGTCCTTAGGGTGGATGAACTGGTTCACCGTTGTTCTGTTAGCAACAGTGATCGCATTTATAAATCATGGAACCCTTCAAGTTAGGTTCATTTTCAGATTAAAAAAAAATTTAATTGTTTTCAATTGCATTTGTGCTTTATCTGTCTCCATGAGGACCTTTTAGTAATGCAGAGGCTTCCCTTGGTCCAGATAGGAATTATTAGATAATCCTTTTCAGCTATTTAATTCAGAAAGCTTAGCAAGGTAGCTAAATTTTATATTGTAATTCTTTAGTATGAATATGTCAACTATTATAAGTATTTTTCTGGTGAAAATTCTTTGAGGAAAAGGAAACATTTATGGTTTTGACATGTATAATCCTATAACTTTCTCACATTCTATCAGTATTTCATTAGATTTTCAGGATTGTAACACGGTTTTACATAATTAGTAACTCTCATAGTGTTTTCAGATGTTCTGGTTTGCTGTACTGTACATGTATTTTTTAATTCTACATTTGGCTGAATTTTCAGGTTGTGTGTACTAAACTAGATCTCGCTTCAAATTTGCAGTAACTTGAAGAAACCATCAACAGCCTTTATAGATTCTCAAATGACCAAATTTAAGCACTTAAATAAAAATTAAAGATTTTTTCTTTGATTTTTAAGTTCCAATAATATTCTTTATCCTTACCCTAAAGAACATATTATCCATAAGAAGGCATTTTATAATTTGTGAAATCAAATCCTTAAAAGATACAATAAATTTTATAGGAGAAAAACATACGATCATCTCAATAGATGATAAAAAGGTATTAATAATATTCAACATCCAATCTTAATTAAAACAACAAGTACAAAAATTAAGTTTTGTTAAATAGGAATATAGGAGCACTTTTTAGAACCCAAAGTGCTTTGACAAATGAAAGAAAAAAAGACCAAAAGATACATGAGCAAAGAAGATAGAGTGTTCACCAAAGAGCAAGTACAAACTACTGATACATTCATGACAAGATGCTTAAACTTATCTATAAGCAAACGCAACCCCAAGATTAGTAAAATCATGTAAACTGATGAGATATATGCTGTATTGATGAAGATCAAGAAGATTAATAGTATATATGTGTGAGGAAAATAATTAACCTTAGCCAGCACCAGTGGAAATAAAATTGCTCCTACTTTTTACTAAGCAACTTAGCAGTATATTTTAACACTTAAAGGTACAAAATTCCACTTCAAGGATTAACCCAAGAGAATGGCTACCATTATATCTTTCTCTCTATTGATGTTGATTGATAAGTGGAGAGGTTCATTTCAACATGATCCTTAGTCTTGTGGAGTGGGAAAGACATAAAGTCAACTACTCATAAAATGATTAAATAATTAGAAGCAGAAATTAGAAAAAACAAACAACAATCATGTGGGATTTCTATATGCCATACCCTAGTTTAAATATAAATGCATACACCACCCTATGAAGGAGATTCTGTTACCTCCATTTTACAGGTGGAAGTAAAGGAAATAAAGGTTACCTAATTACCTAGTTTCTCACAATTTAATTGCTGTGTAACAAATTACCAGTCAGATTGTTGGCCAGGGATACAGTCATATCAAGGCTCAACTGGGGAAGATCTTCCAACCCACTCATGTGGTTGCTGGCAGAACTCAGTTTCTCACAGATGGTAGGTTGAGGGAGTCCCTATTGGAAGCCTCTCCATTAGGGCACTCACAATATGGCAGCTCACATTTCTGCAGAGTGAGTTCTGACCTCAGAGAGAGAGATTTAGAAAGAGGCCACAAACTTTTGTAACCATAGCTACTTGCCCAAGATCCACCACAGAGTAGGTGCTTAATAATTGGACAATAAAAACCATTTGGTAAAGACAAACCACAATTTTATATGGGCTTATAAAAGATTAGGAATGCTTTAATCCCCCAGGATAATGGAATCTTGAGGAGAAAAGAGGGCAGCTACTTGTTTCACTGTTTAAATTTTTGAGAAAAAAATTCACAGTTTCCTAATCTGAAATTCTCATGTTTTAAAACCCCAATAGGTAAACTAGTAGATAGCTTTCATTATTTTCCAAAATCAGTCACACATTTACTGATATGTTCATTATTCATCAAATACTTGTTTAAATCTTCTGTGAATTTTCATATGAATTAAGTTTTAAATGATCTGTATTATAATGTTTCTCTTGTAATTTCACATTTTATACATTTTGACAACTTTTTAACTTTTCCCAAGGAATGAACAGATACAGGGATAAGAATGATTTTGTTCGTTTTGTCTCACTTTATAAAATATTCAGTAGCTGATACTGAGGAAAGCAACGTATTGAAATTATTTTAAAATATTATTATATTTTAAAGACTTTTTCATCCATGATTTTGAATTCTTTACAAATAAGGTGAATTAAATTTTTTTCTACTTAGAATGGTGTTGTATTTCATACATTAGGTAGGAGATAAAGAACTAATCCAAATATGTGAGTATCGTTAGTATATCCCCACTTCCAACTTTACAATTATATTACATCTATGCTTTTCACATACCATTGTATCAGATGTCAGCCAACAAGTCAAATTCTGCCCAAAACCTGCTTTTGTAAATAAATGTTATTGGACCACAATCATGCTGATTTTGTTTATGTATTTTCTCTAGCTACTTTCATGCTTCAGTGGCAGAAATAAGTACTTGTGACAAACAATATGGCATGCAAACCATAAAATACCTATTACTTGGCCTTTATAGAAAAAAATTTTCAATCACTGTCTGAAAATATTGAGAACTTTTTCCATGAACATGGTATAGTGCTCCATAAACATGTATTTAGGTCTTCCGTAATTATCAGTAACTTTTATAGTTTTCAGTAGGCCAGACTTGTTAAATTTGTCTCTAAATATTTAATGTTTTAATGCAAATTTACTTTTTATTTCAATTTCCAATTGCTTGTTACTAATATATAAAATAAAATTATTTTTGAATTTTGTATTTTGATGTATCCTGTGATTTTACTAAAAGCACTTACAGCAACATTTTTGTAGACTCTTTGATTATCCAAGTAAATATATCATCTGTGAATGAAGACAGTTATAGTCTTCTTTTCTAAATCATATGTATTTTATTTCATTTTCTTTTTTTATTGCTCTTGCTAGATTCTTTAGAACAATGTTGAATAAACAGAGCAAGACCAGACATCCTTATCTCTTTCTTGATCTCTGATGGAAAATAATTTCTTTTTTTTTACAATTAAGTATAATGTTAGCTGTGAGTCTTTTGAAACCTTTTGCCAAGTTATTCCATTCTGTGACTAGTTTACTATGAGATTTTATCAGGATGTTTCATTCTATAAAATATTTTTTCTTTTTTCTTTTTATCTATTCAAGTAATTATATTGTGCTTCTTTTTCTCTTTGTTGATATGATGAATTTCACTGACTAATTTTTGAATTTAAACCAACCTTGCATTCATAGAGTAATTCTCTCTTGATGATGACATATTATTGCTGATAAATCCTAATGTTTGGTTAAGGATCTCTACGTCTGTGTTCATTAGGGATATTGGTCTAGAGTTTTAAGGTCTTTGATTTTGGTATCAAAATGATACTGGCCTCATAAAATCAGTGGTAAAGTATTCCCTCGTCTTGTATTTTTTGAAAGACTTTGTGTAAAATTGATAATGTTTTTCTTTAAGTGTTAGATAGTATTCACTAATGAAGCTGTCTGGGCTCTGAATGTTATTTGTGGATGGTTATTGACTAAAAATTAAATTTATTTATAGATAGAGGATTATTAAGGTTATCTAATTTTTCTTGAGTGATCTTTGAGAATTTGTATCTTTCCAGAAATTTATCTATTTAATGTAAGTTTTCAAATTTATTGGCACAAAGTTATTCCTAATATTTTTTCTATTATCCTTTTAATTCAAGTAGTGTCTACAGTGATGGCCTCTTTCATTATAGTTATTTGTAATTTGTGCCTTCTTTTTTCTTGATCAGTCCAACTAGAGGCTTATCTACTTTTTTCCCCAAAGAACTGGCTTTTGGTTTTATTTATTTTCTCTATAGTTTTTCTGTTTTTTATTTCATTGATTTCAGTTTTCCTCATTATTTTCTTACTTACCCCTTCTTTGGGTTTTATTTGCTCTTCTTATAGTAGCCTCTTAAGGTGAATGCTTTAATCATTGATTTGTGATTTTTTCCTTTTCCAATACAAATGTTTAATGCTACAAACTTTCATCTACGTGTTGCTTTTAACTGCATCCCACACATTCTGATATGTTGTTTTCACATTCTTATTCAACTCTAAATATATATATTTCTACTTATTCATGATTTATTCTTGGACTCATGAGTTATTTAGATGTATATTATTTAATGTTCAAATATTTGAGGTTTTCCCGGGTATAGTTCTGCTATTGATTGCAATTTCAGTTTTTCTCTGGACTTAGAATATAATTTGTATTATTTTATCTTACAGCATGTTGTATTATGGCCCACAGTCTTGTCTCTTTGGATAGCAGTTCCACGTGTACTCCCAGCCAGTATGCATTCTGCTAATGCAGGGTGCAGAGCTCTGTAAATGTCAGTGAAGTCAAATTGATTGATGGTGGTATTAGAGACTTCCATATTTCACATATTATTTCTTCGACTCCTATCTTTTTTGCTTCTCTTTTTAGGCTGTAATTGCTCAATGTTAGAACATTTGATATTGTGCTAGAGCTCTAGGATAATCTATTCTTTATTTTTCACTCTTTTGCACTTTTTGTTTTAATCTGGATAATTTCTATTGACTTAGCTTCAAGTTATGTTCTCTGCCATGTCCAATCTACTGATTAGCTTAAGAAATTCTTTAGACTTAATATTGTGTTTGTTATTTTTGACATTTTATTTATCTGTCTCTTTCATGTATTTTTTAATATTCTTTCTGAATCCCCCACCTATATATGGGTATTAATCACAGTCATTGTAAAGTCCCTGTCTGATAGTTCCATACCAAGTTTTCAAAACTATTGATGATTTCTTCTCTGATTCTTTTTTTCTGACTTTTTGTGTGTGTGTCATATTTTATTGAATTTTGGCCATGGTGCGTAAAGAGTAGAAACTGAAGTAGGTTATGCTTTTTTCCAGTTCTTTACTTCTTACCTGCTTTCATGCCCAGGACCTTGTGCTTTCACCATGTGCCAAAGATAAAATTCTTTACCTGTGCCTTATCTCCTTGCAGGGTTTTTCATGCTTTGCAATGAGGTCTACCTAGTAGTTTGCCTGTGACTCCAACTTTCTGATTCATTCAAAGGAAAGTATGATTTTGTAGATTAACAGTTTTTTTGTTATTAGAATGGAAGTGTTATTCTTTTTTTAAAACATTTTTATTGAGTTATAGTCATTTTACCATGTTGTGTCAAATTCCAGTGTAGAGCACAATTTTTCAGTTATACATGAACATACATATATTCATTGTCACATTTTTTTTTCACTGTGAGCTACCACAAGATCTTGTATATATTTCCCTGTGCTATACAGTATAATCTTGTTTCTCTATTCTACATATGCCTGTCAGTATCTACAAATTTTGAAATCCCAGTCTGTCCCTTCCCACCCCCTGCCCGCTTGACAACCACAAATTTGTATTCTGTCTATGAGTCTGTTTCTGTTTTGTATTTATGTTTTTTTTTTAATTCCACATATGAGCAATCTCATATCATATTTTTCTTTCTCTTTCTGGCTTACTTCACTTAGAATGACATTCTCCAGGGACATCCATGTTGCTGTAAATGGCGTTATGTTGTTGGTTTTTATGGCTGAGTAGTATTCCATTGTATAAATATACCATCTTCTTTATCCAGTCATCTGTTGATGGACATTTAGGCTGTTTCCATGTCTTGGCTATTGTACATAGTGCTTCTACGAACATTGGGGTGCAGGTGTCTTTTTGAAGTATGGTTTCTTCTGGATATATGCCCAGGAGCGGGATTCCTGGGTCACATGGTAAGTCTAGTCCTAGTCTTTTGAGGAATCTCCATCCTATTTTCCACAGCGGCTGCACCAAACTGCATTCCCACCAGCAGTGTAGGAGAGTTCCCTTTTCTCCACAGCCTCTCCAGCATTTGTCATTTGTGGACTTTTGAATGATGGCCATTCTGGCTGGTGTGAGGTGATACCTCATTGTAGTTTTGATTTGCATTTCTCTGATAATTAGTGATATTGAGCATTTTTTCATGTGCCTATTGATCATTTGTATTTCTTCCTTGGAGAATTGCTTGTTTAGGTCTTCTGCCCATTTTTAGATTTGGTTGTTTGTGTCTTTCTTATTAAGCCATATGAGCTGCTTGTATATTCTGGAGATCAAGCCTTTATTGGCTTCATTGTTTGCAAAAACTTTCTCCCATTTTGTAGGTTGTCGTTTTGTTTTACTTATGGTTTCCTTTGCTGTGCAGAAGCTTGTAAGTTTCCTTAGGTCCCATTTGGTTATTCTTGCTTTTATTTCTATTGCTTGGATAGACTGCCCTAGGAGAACATTTTTGAGATGTATGTCAGATAATGTTTTGCCTATATTTTCTTCTAGGAGGTTTATTGTATCTTGCCAGGACATATTTCACAGAACTAGAACAAAGCATAATAAAATTTATATAGAACCACAAAAGACCTAGAGTTGCCAAAGCATTACTGAAGAAAAAGAAAGAGGCTGGAGGAATAACTCTCCCAGACTTCAGACAATACTACAGAGCTACAGTCATCAAGACAGCATGGTATTGGTACAAAACAGACATACAGACCAATGGAACAGAACAGAGAGTCCAGAAATGAACCCACAAACTTTTGGTCAACTAATCTTCAACAAAGGAGGCAAGAATATACAATGGAATAAAGACAGTCTCTTCAGCAAATGGTGTTGGGAAAACTGGACAGCAGCATGTAAATCAGTGAAGCTAGAACACTCCCTTACACCACACACAAAAATAAGCTCAAAATGGATCAAAGACTTAAACATAAGACAAGATACAATAAACCTCCTGGAAGTGTTATTCTTTTGTGTCTTACTCCATCCTTAGTGGAAATGGAACCCTGTTATATATATATATATATTTTTTTGTTTGTTTGTTTTTGTTTTGTTTTGTTTTAATTGAAGTGCAGTCAGTTACAATGTGTCAGTTTCTGGTGTGCAGCACGCTGTCCCAGTCATGGATACACATACATCCTCTCTAGTTGTTCTGTTTTGATAGAAACCACCTGTTGGAGGGATTCTGCTTGCCCTTCTTGTTCCCTGTGAAAGGTCCCCTTAGATACATTATTAATTTCCTTTGTCTCTTTAGGGGCCCAGATATCTGAAGTAGGAGTAAGGGAGGGAAGGCACGGCCAAGTCTCTGCCACTGTGAGCTGAGGGTTGCCAAGAGGTAAATGGTCAGTTTGGTGTGGAGACAATGGAAGGAAGTGCATCCCCCTCTCGTTCCCCGGATGCAAAGCCTGACATTTCCTGCATAAACAGGTGACTGCCCACCTGTTCAGCTCCTGTGTAGGTTCTGGGGACACAGAGACTAGCAGCTCCTGTCTAGAACACACATTCGGTCCACACTTCGGGCTTTCCCCAGGAAGGTGGAATTGGTCCTTACCCGTGAGTGTTACCCCCAAATCTTCTGACTCAGGTCAGAGAAGAGAGAAGCTCTATCAGCCTTGCAAGGCCTGGACCGCATCCTCTTAGTCCCAGAAGAGGGACGGGCAACATAGCAGGTTAATCCAACTACCATCTTCCCCCAAATCTCCTGAGACCTTAATCCTGGGTTATTATTTCTAAGTTGATTTTCCAGAATGGTTTCACATGGGTCTTTCATATCCTTCATTCATCACATCTATGATCATAGCATATCACATCTGCACAATTATCTCTTTGAACGCAAGCACTCTGAAGAGAGTAGTGTTTTGGGTTTGTGCTGTCTTAGTGCAATGACCTGACTTATTTGTTTCAGTGACATTAAATGATGCCAGCAGTGCATCGTATTTCTAGGCTGGAAGCAACACACGTAGGAGAGAAGTCTGCAGTGCTGGGATTCTCCTTGTTGTCTCAGATGTGTGCATCACAGGAGGTCTTCAGATGCCGTGTCCCTGAAGCACTCCTTGTTTGCATTCATGTTAAGTCCCTAGGAACACAAAAAATGTGTTTAGTCACACGAGAGATGTCAACTTCTGTAGTCATTCTACTGTGACTTCTGTGAGTAATTCATGAACTACTTAACACTCATCAAATCTGGCTTTTTAGGTAGAAACTATCTGTAGGGTCTCTTACTCTTTATGTCAGAATTTGAAATACAGTCATTTTGAATAAATGTGTTTTTCCCTAGACAAGAATTTCAACGTTGGAGGAAAGAAAAAAAAAGCTTGGTGTATCTGGTGCCTGTTTTCTATGATGCGTGTTCGGAATCCACCACTTCCTCTACTGGCTGAGGTGGCCTGAGCTCATTGCCTCCCCATAGTGGTGTTTGCATCACCACTCCTCTTTTATTCTGTTCCAGGTGCTGGGGTCCCCCAGTTCCAACCAATCGCCCTGAATGGCCGAATTCAGGTCCTCAGCAACGGGTCTTTGCTGATCAAGCACGTCGTGGAAGAAGACAGCGGCTACTACCTCTGCAAGGTCAGCAACGATGTGGGCGCGGACGTCAGCAAGTCCATGTACCTCACGGTGAAAAGTAAGGAAGAAGAACACTTTGTTTTAACTAAAGAGGTCTCTGGGGGCTTCTATCTGCAGTGCTCTCCACACACACTGTTTCAAAACAACACAACAGAAACAAAATGTGGTTTGCTGCAGCCGGGGTTTGAGATTTTGCTGTCCTAAAAGCAGAGTGGAGAGGACGGTAGAAGTCCAGCTGGTTGTCACAGCATGCCTGTCCCCTCGTGTCTGGGGCAGGGAGCCACGTGCTTCTCTCTCTGGGATTCCCCTGACTTGAGGGAGATGGGCACGGGCTCTGGGCCCCCCAGCCCACCAGCGGCTCTCTGCCTTTCGCACCCACATTTCTCTCCTGTTGGTTGTATTATGGAAAGGCCTAGAACCCAGTCTCAGCTGTGTTCTTTTCAGATGTCTATTTTTTCATGCTTTCTGTCATTTGCAAGCTGGCTTGTCCATAGGTTTTCTTTTTAAGATCCTTATGAAATCAAGAAACTGGAAACTTCCTTATCAACACACACACGCGCACACACACACATCCCTACGATGAGCTAAAACATGTAGTGCTCTGCTCCGGGTCCATGTTGCTGACCCATTTTATAGGACGGGGCACCTTACAGTGGAATTATTTTTATACTTTGGTAACTGAACCACCAAAGAAAGGACACGAAGTGGACCAACTTTTACTGAGCGCTGCTTGCTAGCAAATGGGTGTGTCTAACTTACGGCAAAGGACTTACATCTTTCTCCATTCATGTTCTTTTCTATTGGGTAAATGGTGGTTTGTTTCTGACTAAAGGCTTTGATCAGGCTTCGTCTTTTTATTTTAAATATGCTGTTGATAGGTTGTCAAGGATCTCTGCCATGTCATTCATTAGGGGTATTGGATTCAAAAGTGAATTTCAGTGGGGTGTGTGAGAGAGAGAAAAAGATTTAAAGGCTAGCTACACAAAGACTTGTATCCATCCTATTTTACTAAGAATTTATTCTGGTTAATCCATTCTTTCTAACAGAACAATGAAAATATCAAGCCACCTATTTGCTATACTTCCGTATCTTAGAAAATTATAGTTCTGAAATAAGGTTGCCTTGAAATATATTGGGCACATATCCAATACATAGTTTTAACTTCTAAATTTTATGCTCTAGAGGAACTGATCTGCAAGAATCTGAAGACAAATGATCATATTACTTAAATCCAAGGTTGAAATGGTAATTTTTTAAAATAATATATTGGTGAAATATAAAGGAAACCCAAGATCTGAAGACCAGTATTGACCAGTGTTGATCCATATTTACCCAATGAAAGGAATATATTTTGCAATTGCTTTTATGTATTTTAAATTTATAGAACTTTTTTTATCCCACTCGAGTGTATCTGGGCTCTAATAGATACAGGACCCTGTGAAGGATGTAAGTACAGCAAACCATGGACCTTACCTTCGTGAGCGAAAGTGCTTACGTTTTGAGAAGGGAGAGAGCACGGCAGCCCGTTGAGCCTGCTGGTTGTGGTACAAGGTGCGGAGGGAGGTGCACGCTGATGTGTCTCTCAAAGGAGGACAGCACTGTTGTTCTGAGGGGATTAAGAGAGGGCTAACAATCTTTAGAGATGGGTAGAATTTAAAAATGCAGAAACTGAAGGTTTTCTCCTCAGCTCCTCTCTCCATACCTTTGATGCTGGTAGTGGACGTAGGACTACAAAGTTATCCCCTGGCCCCGAGTGAGCTTTCTGTCTTGTGGGGCCGTCAGGCCTGGGTGTGGGTAACTCCTGTCCAGCTGAACCCACCACGGGACAGAGAGCAGGACTCTGGGAATGCACAGACGAGGGTGCGGTTTATACTTGCTTGTAGGATCAGTGATGACAGGATGAAACGTGGCATCTGAGTTTTCTTTAGAAAAATAGATCTGGGTTTTTTTAAACATTAGATTCACTGAAGAATAACTTACATAGAGTAAGATTCACTCTTTTAGGTGTACAATTCCATGAATTTTCATAAATATATGTAAGTGTATAACTACCACCAAAATTAGCATATTGAACATTTTTCATCATCCCATAAAATTCCCTTATGCCTCTGAGGGCATCTCTTCTCCCCATTCATGACAACTATTGATACACTGCAGTTCTTTTAGTTTAGCCTTTCCAGGCTATTATATGAGTAGAATTGCTCATATGAACTGTCTTTTCACTTAGCATAATAAATGTATGTTGTATTGAGTAGCTCCTTTTACTGGTGAATAATATTCTATTGTATGGATGTCCAGCATCTGAGTTCAGTCCTAAGGAACGCAGTGGATTCCAAACGATAAGATTGTTGAAGGTAAACAGAGGTACTGGAGGGAGAGGGAACAGAGAGAGCAGATGTAAGAAATCAGAGACCCAAGGCAAGAGGTAACTGTGTTTGAATGTTGTACCCAGTGCGTGGAGGGGGCTTAGAGAAAGAAACATTTACAGTGAGTGTTCATCACAGAAAAATGGTTCCTAGAGTTGGCCAGTTTTAGCTTCTCCCTCTTCAATCTCACAAACGACTAGTGGAGAGGAACATTTATGTCACAGTTCATTTTACCAGTTCTTGATAACCCTCACGTGGCTTTATAAATTATTTCTTGTTTCAGGCATCCAGTATTTTTAACCCTTTAAAATTGTAATATTTAAATTCTGAAAAGTGAAAAATAATAATAATTTAATAAAGAGACATAGGAGCATGAAGAGAAAAGATGTCCCGTGAACATATCTGTCCCTCGGGCGGTACCCTTGAAACAAAACAACACAGGGATGACTCCCGTTTGTTCCTTGTGTGTTTGCTTGACAGGATTATTATGTGCCTGAAAACTGATGCATTAGGCTATGCACATGGCAATGGGAGATCTGCTGTTCTACTGAGAAAACGGGAAGCAGTGGGAACAGAGAGTGCTGGCTCCGATCTGACGGTGGGGAGGGCAGAGCTGGTTCCCTGCTGCCATGCACCCCTGTGGTGTAACAGGAGTCTTCCAGATACCGCAGCAAGGAAGGTTCTGGGCTGTCCTCCCCTGATGTTACTCAGGCTTGTATCAGGCACAGGGAATCAAAGCTGAGATGTTTACAACTCTTATTTCTTCAAGTAATTTTTTTGTCCTATTCTTCTTTGCCTCTCATTCTAGAACACATGTTAGCTCACTTGATATTTTCCCAATATCAAGATTTCTGGTTCTTAGGTCATTTTTCTTCAATCATTTTTCTCTCTCATTAGGTTGCATGTTTTTAAATCTACTTTAGTCATTCCTGGCTCTTCCTTCATCTTTCTCCAACATATTGTAAGCTCATGCACACCTGTGCTGAGGTGTTCATTTTAGTTATTTCAATCTTCAGCTCTGGGATTTCGTTTTTTGTATTCTCTATTTCTTTGATGAATTTCCAATCTGTCTAATTATGATGCATATATATTAATTTGTGATGATGGACATATTTATGATAGTTGTTTAAATCCTTGTTTGTTATTTACACCTGAGTGTTTTTCTGGTCGGTTTCTGTTGACCACTGTTGTTTTAGCGTGGGGCACGTTTTCCCCGTTGTTTTGCGTGTCTGGTAATTTTTTAAAATCAGATACTGGATGTTGTAGGTGACACACTGCAGAGACTCTAGATTTTGGCATGTCCCTCCAAAGGGTGGCCTTTGTGTTAGCAGAACCTCAGTTAGCTGGACTTGACCTCCAAAATTACCCCCCTCCCTTGCCTTGGGCTGCAGTTGAAGTCTCTGGGCCATTCTTCCAGCCTCTGGTGATGCTTTTCCCCTGAGCCCCTGTGATCTCCTGAATTGTTAGTTGTCATCCAAGATTTGGGCAGATTGTATATGCAAATACTGGGACTTATACTCTCTGTGACTCCCTTCTTCCCAGGGTTTCCCCCTGACGTTCTGATGGCTCTGCCGGTCCTCACTCTGTCCTCTGTATGTGGAGCTGATAGGTGGTGGGAACGTGCAGCGGTCCAGCCGCTCTGGACAGCAGTTTAGCGCTTCCTCAAAAAGTTAAACATGCAGTTATCATATGACCCAACAATTCCACTCCTGGGTATATACCTGAGATAAATGAAAACCTGTGTCTACATGGATACCTGTATATGAATGTTTATAGCAACATTATCCATAAGAGCTAAAAAGTGAAAACAATTCAGATGGCCGTCAAGTGGTAAACAGATAAACAAAATGTAGTATATCATGTAATAGAATGTCACTCAGTCATACCGGCAAGTGAAGCCACGATGCATTCTGCAACATGGATGTACCTTGAGAACATTCCAGTAAGTGAAACCGGGCACAAATGACCGTATATCATAGGATCCCATTCATATGAAATGTCCAAAACAGGCAAATCCATTGAAACAGAAAAAAGATTAGTGGTTACCAAGGGCTGGAGGGGTGGGCCCACGGAGAGTTACTGCTAAAGGGAACAGGGTTTCGTTTGGGGATGTGGAATGTTCTGGAATTAGAAAGTGGTGAATGTTGCAGAATTCTGTGAATAGACTAAAAAACACTCAACTATACACTGTAAACATGAGTTTTATGGTATGTGAATTACACCTTAACAAAGCTATTTTTTTAAAAAAATCCTAGAATATCCAGCAATTTCTAATGAATCTGTGCCACAGTTGTTCAGAGTTTAGGTTTTGAAATTTGATAATCTGTTTTCAGGTCCCAGTTCCATGGCTTCTTAGTTATATAAACTTGGGGGAGTTCTCTAACCTTTCCAAGCCCCGTGTTCCTCTCCTGTAAAACGGAAATAATTGTGCAGACTGTCTAAAGCTGTGAGGATCAAGTGATAGAATGTTCTGGCAGTGAGTGTCTCTAGAAGGAGGAAGGACCAGGTCTTCATTAGCAGAAGTGGCTGCACTCAGACCCTACATGCTCATGGATACTTTTGCATTGAGTTTGTTTGTTGTTCTTTTTTCAAAAAGTTCCTATGCTCTCGTCACGTGGTAAAACAGTTGTGTCTGTGTGACACGGTAAAGATTTGATAGGAACCTGCCTGTCCTCCCCTCACTGTTACTTGAAATTTTCTTTGCTTTCCTCATGTGTTTATTCTTCCAGATAAACGTTTGTCTATTTCAAAAAAAAAACAATCATTGGGGGTGACTAAAATTTCATTGCATTTGTAGAATAATTTGGGGTGGGGGACCCACATCTTTACAGCGCTGAGTCCTCACATCCAGGAATGTGGAGCTTGTGCTTTCTCTGTTCTGCCTGCGTGTCCCTTACTGGAGGTGTGCAGGTTTCTCCATCTGGGACATAGGCATATTTTATTATTTTTCCCCACAGAATTTTGAATTTTGTATGCTATTTTAAGTAGATATTTTGCCTTTCCCTTTTATGTGTACAGTTGATTCCCCAGTTCTTAATAATTTTATGTTATTATCAGACTCCAAATGTTGTTGGAATGTTTTTGCAGTTTTAACAGCTTCATGGTGGGATGATCTGTGACCAGAAGTCTCAAAGATATATGCATTTCAGTTTCAATAGTAGCTGACTCATCCTTTCATTCATTCAGCAAACATTTGCTACATTCCTCTATGTGCCAGGAAGTCAGTCACGCATCTGAGCTGGGATTCGCAAACCTCTGTGCTCCCATTTAATGGTGGGTCCATGCCTGCCAGCCACAGCCCACCAGCCTCACACAAGTAGTAGACGAAGTTGGGTTTTTTCTTGTCATGCTGGAGAACACACACTATGGAGACCAGTGGGGTGTCTACATATGAGGGTGTCAGAAAGGATGTACTGGATACCTGGGCCTGTGTTAAGGGATTTGGAGCAAGGGTCAAGGAAGCAGCACTCGGCTCGGGATTGGATGCTGTAGGCAATGGGGGTGATTCCACAATTGGATATCTTGTAAATCTCATCCATGGCTTGGGAGGGATGGAGCCAGGCCGAAGCTGTGGTTAGTAAAATGCAGTCGTCACTCAGATGAGCGAGGACAGTGAATGTTTGGTCATTCTGTTGTGTATTTAAACGACGGTACTCATGCTGTGTCTGTGTTCACACATGATGATGGAGTGGGCTTGTTTCATCTTGTTCCATCTCAGCCCCGAAGTAGCCTTGTTTGCTGTTGCTGTTCTGTGAAACTGTTTACATTCAACGAGAGAGCACCAAGCCCGGCCGGGAATTCTCAGCCGGCTCCTGGACCTCAGGGGCTGCCTTTCTCTCTTGTGTTTCTCTGAATCATTGCTGTCACGTCGCTGATTTAATGTAATTCCCTTGGAAAAGAATGCGGAAGACAATGGGTAGTTCTGTTTAAACACAACAAAAGGAAAGAAAAGCAGCTACAGATAAATGCCATCTTCAGGGACTACTGGACCACTTTTTGGAGGGGAGAGGTAATTAGGTTTATTTTATTATTTTTTTTTTAATGGAGGTACTGGGAATTGAACCCAGGACCTCACGCACGCTAGGCATGCGCTCCACCACTGAGCTATAGCCTCGCTCCAGACCATTTTTATTGTGACTTCAGTGGGAATAAGCTTACAGCCCATCTGTCTTGTTATGGACCTTGTGAACAGGTGCATGGAAAAAAGCTAACGGAAAGATGAGGCTTAGAGATGTTCCTCTGATGCCTTATACCATGTAGAGTCTGGGTATCTGTGCTGAAATGCTCGCTGTTCTCTTGGGGACTCCCAGGGTTGACTTTCTGCAAGGCAGTCCGAACTACTCACATTAGGACACATCCAAAGACAGCAGCCCCAAAGAAGGGTGACTGAGGAACATCTGTAATGCAAGGGCAGGTCCTGGGGGGATGCCCTGGCCACCAGGGAGTGACTGGCCGTCTGCTCTTTGCAGTTCCAGACATAGTTGTGTCAGGAGGTGGGAAGTGAGCCTTTGAGTATATGTTTTCCCATTTATTCAGTTAAATCCCACACCCTTAGCCAGTTCATGCCAGCACCTCAAGGGGGAGGTTCTGGCACATGCGTCTGTCCACGTAGCTGCTGATCTTCAGGGGGTCACAGAGGAGCAGAGCCCATTTACACACAGACAAGTACAATCCCCCTCACTCTGAAGCTGTGTGAGCGGAACAGGTACCTGATTTTTAGCTCATCCTGGGCACCAGAGTGTGGTTTTAACGGTCAGTGTTCTGTATCAAGCACTGGAGGACCACACAAGGTTTGTAAGCATGATGCAAGCATTGCTGAGAATGACTGACTCAATACTCTTTATTTTCTCTAAGGAGACCCATAAGGTAAACATTATTCAGGTGATTCTAATTTAGCCTTCTGCCTAAGGAAATGGCCCAAAGGCATCGCTTCCTGCTGGTGGGGCCTGGTTCTCACTGCGGAAGTCCATCCAGAGAAGTCCCCGCCCTGCTCCCTGTACCTTGTTACTTAGCTCATGTCCTTGCTCGGAGTGGAGTCCTGATTGTTCATGAGAGGGGAGCCGGGAGCAGGAGAAAGCTTGATGTGTCTCTTTTGTGGTGCGACCGGCGCAGAGGACAGAGTTCTGGGAGGAGGGGCCGGGATGAAGCCCTTACAGCCCACGAGGATCTGTCCTTGGATAAGCCTTGTCCTCTGTCCTTTCTCCTAGTGAGTGTATCTGTGTCAGCTTTGTCTTTAAAAAAATGAAATCACGTGAGATACTTTGGTTTGCGTCTGCTTTTTTGTTTGACAGTATCTCCTAGTTGTCTTTCTAGGTAAATATGTGTAGCTTCATCTCATTTTTTTTCATTTTTTTAAACTTTCTATTAATTTTTAGGGTTTTTTTTTTTGCTTGTTTATACTTTTTTATTTACTTTGGGGGGAAGGTAATTAGGCTGTTTGTTTGTTTACTCCATCTCATTATTTCTAACAAGTGCATCACATTTCACTGCATGGTTTGGCATCACTTTTATATCCGTTCTTTTCTTAGACATTCAGCTTGGGAACCAATTCGTGTGTTCGTGTCCCTTGAGAATAACCTCCTCTGGGCCTTGTAAGTGGGTCCTCCCCACTGTTTGCAGCGGGAAGAAACGCAGCAGGGAATGAGCAAGAAAGCTGAGGCCAGACCGTAGCAGACCCTGAGGGCACGTTTTTCAGAATGTGTATTTTTCGGTTTTCATCATTTCTGCACTTTTCAGCTACTTGCTCCTGGAGAACAGTTTTTTCTCCCCAGAGACACAGGTCACACGCCCAGTCCTCTGTGGCTCAGCTATAGATGTGATACGAATGGGCCGTTGCTAGAAAATCGAACCAGAATAAGTCAGATGTGCTTTGCAATTCTGAGTCCATAGCTATTAATTTTGAATGTGACAAAGGAGAGAAAAAGCACATTTTCTTCAAGGCTATTGATAATACATTAGAGGAAAGGCACAGCCCTCTGAAAAGAATGAGGAGAAAAGGGAGTTTGGTGACCGTCTGTTGTGTTAACAGGTGCATGGCAATGGTGACTGCTGTCACTTTGTCACACTGCTACCTTGTCCTTGTGTTGAGAGCGGAGGAGAGTCAGGATAAGCCCAGGACCACTGAAATAGTTGCCGTCTCCTGAGTTGTCTGCAGAGTCACTCCTGAGACCGCCGATGAGCCCCCCTTTCTCACGCACCCCGTGGAATTATTTCTGCAACTGTAAAAAGTAGGGGTGTAACGACTGCCTCCCACGTTGTTACTGTTACTGTGCAGATGCTAAGTGGATCCCCTCTGCTCGGGCGATCCTATCCCCCAGGCAGCGGTCTTGGGTGTGTGTCTGTGTGCCTGTAACAATTACCTTTGTTTTCTTCTCTCTCTTCTCTCCGTATTTTATAATAAAGACACATTAACTTTACATCATTGTGTTTAAGTTATAAGACATCAAGGGGAGGAGTGAATGTTGTCCCCAGGTACTTTACCTCCTCTTCTGAGGAAGGGGTTGGAGCGGTTTAGGTCGTACACAGGACAGTTCTATCGTGTTAGGTGGAAGTATGGCCTGGCTGTTGTCTTTACTCAGCGATGAAGTGTGGTGTAAGGAAGCGTGTATCGGTGCTGAGTTGACACACGGTGAGCTTGCAATGGTTAATCTTATATGTCGACTTGGCTGGGCTGTGGTGCTCAGGTGTGTGGTCAAACACCATTCAGATGATGCTGTGAAGGTGTTTTTTTGGATGAGATTAACATTTGAATCAATAGACTTTGAGAAAAGCAGATTTCCCTCCTTAATGTGGGTGGGCCTTGTCCAATCAGTTAGAAGTTCTTAGAGAAAACAGACTGAGTTGCCCAGAGGGAGAAGGACTTCTGCCTTCCAGCTGCCTTCTCACTGGAGCTGCCAAAGTAACTCTTCCCGGGGTCTCCACCCTGCCAGCCTGCCCTGTGGATTTTGGACTTGCCAGTCCTCATAATCACGTGAGCCTATTCCTTAGCACAAATCTGTTGGTACCTCCACCCTGTCAGTTCTCTTTCTCCAGAGGGTCCTGTAGATATAGACTTTGGTGCTAGCGGCTGGCAGCTCAGGAGGGACCATGTGTCCACACGCACCTTGTAGCGGTGGCTTCCGCAAAGTCGTACGTGTTAACGTGCCATGGAAGTCCCATATTGTTTACGCAGAGTTGGAACTAAAAATATTCTCTACAGGCACTCAGGGTCAGGCTTTTGATTTGGGAATACCCCCAATTTAAAGTTGGAAATATGCATTGGATACCTACTACATTTAGTTTCTCTCGCTGCCGTAACAAATAACCGTCACTTAGTGACTTAAACAAAATAAAACGCTCCCATTCATGATCTCAGACTTTGCAGGTTTAGAAATCTAGTGGGCTCAGCTGGCTTCTCTGCTTTCATCTCACAAAACCAGAATCAAAGTGTCACTGGGGTTGCGTTCCATTCTGAGGCTCTGGGGGAGAATCCACTTCCAGGCTGTTCAGGCTGTTGGCAGAATTTTGCTCCTTGTGGCTGTAGGACTGAGGTCCTTGTTTCTGGGCTGGCTGCCACCCGAGGGAGCGCCCTTCATCCCATGAAGCCTTTCCGTCCCTTGCGTGAGATCACTTGCATGTCAGGAGGCAGCAAGCTCAGGTTGAGTCCTTCTCCCACTTCCGATCCTCTGACTCTCCTCCTGCCCCACCCCTCCCGCCTCTCCTGCTGCTGCACAGACTTATCCGGGTCCTCTGCTGTCCTCTTCCACCTGTAGGTCCAAGGGCCATGTGATGACATTGAACCACCCAGATAATTCAGAACCATCTCCCTATTTTCAGGTCAGCATTAGCAACCTTAATTCCATCTGAGAATTACATTTCGTCGCATAAGGTAACATATTCATATTCCAGAGATCTTGAGGATGCCACTATTCTGCCTCGACACCTGCTAGGAGCCCTTATGGTTCACCAGAGAAAAGAGTCATGGGCCAATGACAGATCTGTCATAATACCATGGCAGACAATGACAGGGAGTTGTAGGGTGGCATCTGGCTTCAGGAATCACATGACAACAGTGGAGCAGGAGCTGTCGGTGCCATTGCCCCCAACCCACAATACCCAGTGCACTGCCACATACACAGTAGGTGCTCAGTGGTTGAATGAATGAGTGAGTAGAAATAAAAGTTGAGCAGAAGACTACAGATAATGAAATTATCCTGCAGGGTGATGTGGCATCCTTTATTCACTTGTTCACTGCATAAGTACATGTTGAAGATACGCTCCAGACTATGTTCGACGCTGGGCCCTGGGGAGTCAGCGGTGAACAGACCGGGGGCCTTTCCCTCATGGCGCCTCCAGTCTGGCACTGACGTGTATCCAGATGAATAAACGATGGTTAAACACACGACTAGTGCTGTGGAAGCAGTACAGCAGGTGCTCTGGCGGCATGTGGTGAAGGCCCCGTGCGGGATGAGTGAGAAGGAGACTCAGAGGTCGCTGACTTAGAGATGGAAAGCTGAAAACAAAGAGGGGTGTCGTGAGCTGGCTTCCAGGGGAGGGAGACTCGGAGGTGGGAATTTGTGTGCAGGAAGCTGACTGTGGGGCACTTGGGGTTGGTGCCTATGAGGGAGGCAGGAGGTACGGACAGAGGGAGACGCTGGGGAGCAGGTGCAAGCGGGGCCCTTGCTGACTCTGCAGAGAGCTGTGGAGCTGACCTGGCCCTGCCGAGGCTGAAGGCCTGGCTCTCACGCCCATCAGCCAGTCACCTTGGCTCTCTGTGTTAAGTTGCAGTGCGCCTCAAATCTCTTGGACTTGGTGTAATGTATGCTTCTAGTGATTAGAAAACCTTGCAACTATAATAATCAAATACATTTAATACTATCCACTGTATATTTTCTACAAAGAGAATTATTGAAAAATGTGGTCTTGATGGGGCCTGGTTGGGGAAGTGTAACGAATCAATTCGTGTTTTCTCGCATGACTGCCTTCAACTGGGTTCTGTTGAATCTCCTGTGACAACTTCCCGGGCAGGTCCTAGAGCTTGCCGCTTGCTTCCTTGCATCATAATGGCCGGTCTGACTTAGACTGTGACACTGCACGCTCCCCCTGGCTGAAGAGTCTGGTCTTTCATTCTGGTCACCTTCTTGTCTTGAGTTGGGTTACAGGAGGAGACGGTGAGGGACAAAGGGGCCCTTATTTATCTCGACTTGTAATTTCTCTGATACTTACCTATCAAAGTTCTCTAAATGGCAAAAGGCCTACACTCCAACCCCGTTCTCTGACACCAGCTGGGTGTCCTCCAGTACAATTCAGATCTGACACTAACTACCTGTGCTTAGTGTCTGACCCCACAAAATTAAAGGACTTGGTCCCACAGAACTGCCCTCACTTCAGAGGCCAGCATTAAGTGGGGTCCCCAGGCCCCCCACAGGTGTGCAAGGCCAGCTACAAATTAGGGGCTTCCTACCATCCCCTCGGGTTTGATATTTTGCTGGAAGGACTCACAGAACTCAGAAGAGTGCTCTGCTTAACAATGAGTGTTCTATTTGAAAGGATCTGAATGAACAGCCGGGTGAACAGGTGTACAGCATAGATCTGGTGCTGGGCACGGGAGTTTCTGTCCCTGTAGGGCGGGGCAGGTCACTCACCCAGTACATCGATAACGTTCAAAACCAGGAAGGTCTCCAAGGCTCTTTGCTCAGAGCTGTTATCTAAGCTTCATTACTGGATGTGACTGATGAGACCGTGATGGAACTCAGTCTCCAGCCCTGCTCCCTTCCCCAGAGGTTGGGAGTGGGAATGATCACTATTCGCTAATCAGATGCTTTGTCTTCTTGGCATGACCAGCCCCTCCCTAGAAACTGCCAGAGGGTCCACCTAGAGTTACCTCATTAACACAAATCCTGCTAGGCAGAAAGGAGTTCATTGTGAATAACAGAAGACGTTCTCAGCATTCAGGGATTTCCAAGAATTTTGAAGCTCTGTGCCAAGACTCAAGGTCAAAGACCAGGTATATTCCTTATTAGAGCACATAGCCAGACACGGGCTCCATTCTGAAAACATGTGTGACTTATTTGGCAGGTGATTTTCAGGGGGATGACAAAGAGATAAATAACTGCCCCCCCCACGATGCTCCCCACTCTCATGCAGAGATACTGGCCTTTGGACCTGCTCCTGGTAACCAGCTGTCCTGGATAAGGCACCAGTCAAGCGCGGACAGTTTCTGCAGTGCTGGTGGAGTCCCATGCTCCCTTGTCCTACCTCTCCCTCCATCTGACATCTCTCTCCCTCTGACTTACTTTTCTCTGCTCAGGTAGGTGTACAGTGGACGAACATGTCACCTCCTACTGAAGCAGCAGTTGCGGAACATGACCTCTGTTCTCCCAACCTCTGTGGGGATTCTCTTGTTGCCCCCTCACTTGAGTTTGAGGGGGACAGGTGACACAAGCCATGGCACTCTCATAACTCAGGACCACTTCCTCTTCATCTTCCATTTATCCCAATTTTGTTTTATGCAGTGGAAAAGGATGGGGACTGGGATGGTGGTTGGAAGTAGCAGAGCTTAGTGGGAATCTGGTCCCAAGATTCTAGAAAGTTTAAGGACATGACAGCGTGTGTCACAGAAACCACATCAGGGACAGTAGTAAAAGTCCTGCTTGGCATCCACTTGCATTTTCTTGGCCACCTAGCCGACCCTTTTTAGGAAAATGCTTTTTTCCTGATTATAATAATTATACACGTTCCCAGGTCTTTTTAAATGGAATAATACGTTAAAAAGCAGAAGAATCTCCCCTGACCCCAGCATTCACAGATGGTGTTTTAAAGGATGCCTCATAGAAGGAACTCTCTTTTCCTGCCCAAGATCTGAAAAATGTGAATGAGACAAAGGAGTCAAATAATAGCATTTCATTTGTCACTGACAGAAGTGACGTGGGACAGTGCTGCTTACATCTACGAGGAAGTGAACTTCCTGACTGGAGCCAAGACTCCAACAGTTGCTCCCAGGCCACCCTAAGGATCCCTCGCATCCTGGCGGCCTCTGCCCACCCAAAGCACAGACCCACCACGCACGCTTCACAGCACCACGGGTACCGACGGCTTTGCAGCGAAGTACCCCGGACTTAGCTGTTTAGAACAACACAAACTTAGCAGCTCCTAGTGTCCAAGGGTCAGGAGACCAGGGACAGTTTCCCGGAGCCTTCTTCAGTGTCTCTTGAGGCCGCAGTCAACTTGTCAGCCTTGCCAAGGTGTCACCTGAAGGCTCCACTGGGGAAGCCTGTGCTTCCAAGTTCCCGTGGTTGGTGTCAGGACTGAGTTCCTTGCGGGCTGTTGGACTGAAGACCTCAGTTCCCACTTGGCTGTTGGCCAGAAGCCGCCCTTAGTTCCTTGCAGGGAGGGTGTCTCCACCGTGGCTGCTCGCTTCACCAAAACGTGTGAGTTGAGGAGGCAGCAGAGAGTCGCAAGATGGAAGTTAGGATCTCTGTCACCTGAGCACGGAAGTGACACTGTATCACGTTTGTCGTGCTGCCCCCACTCAAGAGGAAGGGATTCCTTGAGGTCGTGGGTGCCAGAGGCAGGATCACTGGGGGCCGTTCTAAAGTCTGCCCACCAGAAGGTGCGTGTTTCTGCGAGCCCCCCAACAAGAAGCGGAGGAAAAGGCAGCGCAATGTACTCCTGTTCCTCCCTCCGAACCCACTCCTTCTCCCCAGCCGGGGTGGCAGTAGGGGAGGCGAGGAGTGTTACACCGGAGAGCTGACCCTGTGGAAGGAGGAGCGCGGCAGGGTGCTGGGAAGCATCTCTTCCCTCCAGCACAGCACAAGCAGACGTCTGCTTTCTCTCTGCACGTGCTTATACATTTTTCTAATCCTACAAATATCGGAAATTACTCTTGGATCACCCACCCTTGTTCTGATCTACGTGCTGTCGACAATTTTCTGTCATTCAGTGTGATGCTGCCATGGGCTTTTTAGTGGTCTGCCCTCTCCATCACTTGGCTAGTCCTGTGTGGGTTTAGCCCTGTCCTTGGTGGCCAGTTTTGCCTTTTTTTTTTTTTTTTTTTTTTTTTGCTGTATCAACAGCACAGCTTCTACACCACATTTCATCGATGCACAAAGACATTTCAGGCTACGTGCTCCAGACAAAGGAGGTGGGAGCCCAGAAATCCGCAGAGAGGCCTCCACTGCACATCTCGTGATATCACAGGGTGGAGACTGGAGGTGCTTGGTAGTCCAGCTGTCCCTGACACTGACCTGATTAGCTGGGAAGGATGCCAGGAAGGAGAGGGTCTTGGAGACGCCGGAGGCAGGTAAAGTTTGCTCACAACCCAGCCTCTCACTCATTTATCATTCAAGTCTCAAATGTGCCAATGAAGGCCATCATTGAAGCACTGCTTAATTACTTCCAGCAACCTCCATGGACACCGGCTGTCAGTAATCCTTCAAATGTTCTCATTAGCGGCGAGGCTGGGAACGTCATCATGACCCAGCGCGGCTCAGCAGCCGGCCCCACCACCAGGGCACCTCAGCGCTGTCTTAATGTGCAAGTTGCCCTTTCACTGATGAGCAGCAGAGATAAAAGGAGGCCACAGCGAGGCCATCTGGGGATTCAGAAATTCTGGGCTGATTCTTCCTGAGGAAGTAGGACAGGCCCACATGTTGCCCTGCGTTGGCAGGCCATTCATCACAACGTCCACTGTCAGTGTGGGATGTTGAAACAATTAAAACAAACCACAGAAGATGCATCGGGATAATTTAAAGTGTTTCATCTCCAGCTCTCGAAGCAGCGCCATTTACCTCCTCTCCTCTCTTGATACCTTCCCTTCCTGCCCCCACACATCCTTCAGCCAAGGGTCCTCATCTCCCTGTCCCCATGTTTCTTATCCACGCACCTGACTTTTCCTTAAAATAAAACTGTTCAGCCCTGTAGGAATGTTTCAGAGATCTCAGACCCAGAAAGAATCGTTGGCTTCCCAGAGGCTGCATGGATGAAGCTCAGAACAGAGTCCAAGAATTTCCAGCCTTTCCTGGATCGCTCTGCCTGCCTGAGCCTTGTATTGCAGGGCCCTGCCAGGACATATGCAGTCTCAGATTTAAGTGCAAAGATCATGAAGTCAAGGTCACGGTGAGTGGAATCTGCAAAAACAGCAGGAGGTGACAGCCGAAGTAGATTCTGCAAAAACAGCTGGGCTTAAAAATCAACAAGGAAATGAGACGAATGAACTAATTTACAAAACAGAAATAGACTCACAGACATAGAAAACCAACTTATGGTCACCAGCGGGGAAAGGGGGTGGTGAGGATAAATTAGGAGTTTGGGATTAGCAGATACAAACTATGATATGCAAAAGAGATAAACAACAGGGTCCTTCTGTATAGCACTGGGAACTATATTAAATGCCTTGTAATAGCCTATAATGAAAAAGATTATGTATATATATGTATTTTTAATTGAAGTATAGTCAGTTACAATGTGTCAGTTTCTATATGTATGTGTATGACTGAATCACTATGCTGTGCACCAGAAACTAATACAACATTGTAAATCAACTGTACTTTAATTAAAAAAAATAAATCAACAAGGAGACCACAGTGTTTACTCACAACAGCTCTGCCAGGCCTGAGACCTGTGTCCACGTGGAGGCCTCGTGCCCCTGAAGGACAACAGTGCTGAGTGGCCTGGCTCGGAGGCCCAGCCCTTGATGCAGGTTCTAGCAGTATTAGGATCTTGTGCTCCGGAGCCAGCGCCACCTCTGGGTTCTCTCACCACCAATGGGCAGCATGCCCCTTCCAGGCCAGGGGATCCCCCTTCCTCTCCATCAGGCAGTGGTCGCACAAGATCTCTCTCCTTCCCTGTGAAGTTGTGACCTCAAGTCTGGGCATCCCAGGCTACAAAGAGAGTTTTTGCCTCACTCCTGCCCCTGGAAACCCAGCCCACCCCACACTTCAGAGGAACAGCTGCCGTCACAGACAACCTCCGGAACCTCCTGGGACGTTGGCTCCACGTGTGTCCTTGTTTGCTACACAGCAGATCCTCCATTCCAGAAGTCTGGACTCCCCAGCAGGAAGGGACCTCACCCAGTCCCCTGGTCCTGCTTGAGGCTTCAGCTCCCTCCAGCAACCGGGGAAGAATCTCATCTAGCCTTGGTTTGAATGCATCCATTGGCAGAGAACTCACCACATTTACAGGCATCTTACTCTAACTGAAATATCATGACCGTCATTTTGGACAATACTATTGAATTCCTACACTATTCTAGGAAACATGCTAGATATTTTCAATATATTTATATGCTGATTTCCAACAGCACCGCAGTCATCTGTTTGCCTTGGTTCAGATGATAAACTGATGTTCTTGAAGGTTAAGATGGACTCAAGGTCACATACAGGGTGATCAGCTGTCCTGGTTTGCCTGACATTCTCGGTTTTAGCATTAAAAATTCAGTGTCCCGACACAGCAGGAAGTGAAGGAGCTGAGGTTTAACCTTTGTTCTTCCAGGCCGCTCACCAAGGCTTCCGCCTGTTTTTCCAGTTCTGCTCTTCAGAGTCTTAATCAGTGCTCTGCTTTTCCTCCATGTTAGTTCCATCGCCACCAAGTCCTTAGCGGCGCACACCCACCCACCCCAGGTCCTGTTCGGCTGGGGCCTCTGCTTTGGTTGGCCCTGCTCCTTGTTGGGAGAGGGGAAAGTGGGTAGGGGACCCCTGTTCACTCAGACCCCCTGGAGATGCCTCCTGATGACCCTGTAAGGAGCAGGAACCTGGATCTTGTCCGAACTGGAAGATTGTTCCTTCTCCACTGCCCCCATCCCCCATCCTGGCTAGGTCGTCATGAAAGCTGCAAGCATCATTGAATGATGAGGGATGTGGAGCCCACAGCAGTCCAGAGATTCATTTACCTGCTTGGACAGGCCCAGGTACCATATTTTCCTCACTTCTGGACTCCTGGGATCAAGGGAAAGGAGGAATTATGAGCTCCAATGGCTCAGGCCACCCTCCCTGCCAGCACCCACCTGGAAGGAGAGACACAGAGGGGCAGGCTGTGCTCCAGGACTGTTGCCTGGCAACTGCCCTTCATCCCTCAGGCCTCTGCGGGAGGGGTGGAGGCGGGGAGTTGGGGTCTGCAGAGGTTGTGCTGTGCTGATGCCTGGCGAGCTGTGATGCTCTGGCCGCTCTCCCAGCCCCCTCTTCTCTCAGGCATCCCCGAGGAGCTCAAGGAATTCCTGCAAACAGGAGAAGGTTCTCAGATGGGAGGCTCGCTCTTTTAGGATGACAGGCCCCTTTTTGTCCTCATGAGGTCCTCCTGTTGGAGGGGTGAGCTAGCTCCCAGAGCTGTTTGCTACCTTTCCCAACCATTGGCACAGCTTTGATTTAAGGACGTGCCCTTTAATCACCCATCATGTGTCATTACCCCGACTGGTGGCAACAGCCCCAAGACACACATGCCAGTAAATCGGCTGAAAGTCGCTGGAGCAATCCTTTGCTGATTCTCCCTCCCAGCTATTCTGAGGCAGCTGGGGGCCCTCGGGCAACGGGGCACCCTCTGCCACGGGGTGGAAGGGAGTGAGCTCGAGGAAGCTGGTGGAAAGCAGGCTCGCCCTCTTTGTCCCTCTGGAGGTCCTTCGCATCACCTCCTGGAGCCTTGTTGGACTCTCAGTGAGGTCTGGCCCTCGGCAGTCAGTGGGCTGAGTGCTGTCTTGTTAAATAATTGTCCGGGCAGAATTTCAAACATTTCTGCATGCAAATCACGACAGCCCTGACTGGTCTTGCTTTTTAAAACCCTGCTTTTGTCCACCTCTCCACTGGCTGCTGGAGAAAAGTGAGGCCTGCTCCAGAATGCACATCTGATCACCTCTGTGTTTTTTGGCCTGCCTTGCCCACCCCTGGTGCCCCCTGCCACCCGAGCAGGGCTCCTACCTCCATAGCTACTCCTTCATCGTTTATATTGCTTTTGTTCCTTCAGAGTTTATCTCTGACACCCCTTAGGACTGCATAATGAAAAACGAAACGCAGAACAGGCACAGAGTCTTAAGAAAGTGATTAAATGGGAGATAGCTGACGGCAGCAAAACTGTGAATTTTAATAACTGTTCTGCTGGAGCCTGTAGGATAAAAGAGGTAGGTTGTCAGGCCATGATGAGAGAACGGTCAGTGTCTATAGGGCAGCACACCAGCTGAGAAATCGTCTCCCCCAGGTGTTGTCTAAATGTGAAAATAAGAATTCATGAGGGCACAGAGGGCCATTGATTTCTGCTTTCCCTTGGCCCGGCATTCTGAGGTTGACAGGGCTAAATTGAGCATCACGGATGGGAAATGCCAGGTAGACCCCCGAGAGATCCCTCCCTCTGCTCCTTGTGGGGGTCACTGCCACCGTGGGCCCTCTGTATGACACGGGGGAACTAATGGGGTGATAAGGAGTGGCTGCTGGACAGAGAGTTCCTCTCTGTCTTTGCCTCATCTCTTTCTCCTCCAGAGTTGACGGTCTAATTCAGCTGCCATCGCCCTGTGCTCTCCGTGGTCATGGAATACAGCGCAGGAACAAAATTTGCAAAAGCAAAACATGTTCTAGAATCTTGAAAGGCTACCATGTTACAAGCAGGGCTGGCATGTGCTCCAACCAACGCTCTGCTGTCGTTGTCTGAAAATTCTTAATAGTTTTGAACAAGGGGCTCCACATTTTCATTTTGTGCTGAGGTAGTATCTGTGAAGCTAGCTTTGGTAAAACTCCTCGTTTCTTTCCCTCTCCACTACCTGTCACTAGTTAAAAAAGAAAAATAAGTACATGAAAGAGTAGATTCTGTGCCTTTTTAAAAATTGAAGTATAGTTGATTTACAGTGTTTAACATGTTCAGCAAAGTTACTCAGTTATACATACATTATATATGTACATATGCATTCTTTTTCAGATTCTTTTCCATTGTAGGCTATTACAGGATACTGAATATAGTTCCCTGTGCTGTGCAGCAGGTCCTTGCTGTCCATCTGTTTTATGTATAGTAGTGTGTATCTGTTAATCCCAAAGATTCGGTGCCTTTGGGTCCCAGGTTTCTTTACAAAAGTAAAACAAGCCAACCAGCCCAGTGCTCAACCCCCCATAATCTCCTCCCCTAAAGACTTCATTTTTTTATCTGAAAAAAAAAAAAACACAGGAAAAAATAATAAACAAATATAATAGAATATTATGAATATATGTTGCCTTCTGAGTTGCTGAATATGAAGCAGTCTGGAAGTGATGAAAATCTTCTTCACAACACTTTTAAGAAAGGAGTAAGAGATGTCCTCTTCTTTATTGAAGTGTAGTTGATTTACAATGTTAGTTTCAAGTATACAGCAAAGTGATTCAGTTATACATATACATGCATTTATATATTTTTCAGATTCTTTTCCATTACAGGTTATTACAAGAAATTGAATATAGTTTCCTGTGCTATACAGCAAGTCCTTGTTGTTTATCTATTTTATATATAGTAATGTGTATCTTTTAATCCCGAACTCCTAATTTATCCCCCTCACTTCCCCCTTTGGTAAACATAACTTATTTTCTATGTCTGTGAGTCTGTTTTTGGTTTGTAAGTAGAATTGCATCATTTTTTTCAGATTCCATATATAAGTGATAACATACAATATTTGTTTTTGTCTGACTTACCTCGCTTAATATGATAATCTCTAGGTCCATCCATGTTGCTGCAAATGGCATTATTTCATTCTTTTTTGTGGCTGAGTAATATTCCATTGTATAAATATACCACATAAGAGAGGTTCTTTTTAAGAAAGGATGTGTGAGAGAAATCTATCCACTGGACCCTTTCCCAGCGTAGTGGGGGATCATTGGTTCTGTTCAGTTTTCAGACCCAGTGATCTTTGTTTTCCCCTTATGGAAACTGACTTTGAAAAATAAGGCAAATGATGCTAATTCTCAGCCAGAAAGAGACATTTGTCATCTAGTGCTGCCAAGCTGTCTCGTCTCTGCCGCCACATTCTAACAGGGCAGCAGCTCCAGGCAAGAGGTCCCCACACAGAGCTGCTTCCTCATGCACAGGCTGCCCTGGTCATCTGCATTAGGGGTCCCCCAGCCTCGCTCCTGGGTGCTCCCTGGGCTGTGTTGTAAGCAAAGTGCTGTCTGCTCTCCTGTGATTAACTGTTTGAGTGACTTCACTCACGGTCACGTAAATCTAATTCTAAGCTGTTAATGGACGTCTTTTCACACACACCCCGCTCTCACTGTTGTAACTGATTATAGATTAATAGGAAGTGCTGGTTATGGACAGCCACATATGTGTCTCAGTGATTTCAAACAAGATTCTAGAATCAGCAGAGCTCGCCTCTAGACATCTTTTAAGAGTTTTCAGGAAGCAACTGATTTCATATAAATTTCATTAAAAATGGAATGATGTTGATAGGAGCCCAAACGAAATGATGGCTTTCCTCAGCTCACTTAAGCTTATCACTTATTCTGCAGAACGAGTATTGCAATGAAATGCATTTTAATGGCTGGGTCCATCTGAAGAGAGTCTTGAATACAAACATAGAGGTTTTTTTAAAAAAAGGAGGAAAAAAGGGTCAGCTTTATCTTTTCTGTAAAGCAAACAGACAAATGGTAGTAATTTATTCTTGATTTGGTCTTTTTGCTTAGCCAGCCACGTTTTAATCATCTAATATTCAGTAAACTACTATTGTTCAAATAAGAGATGAGATGGACCCCATCTCATTTCTTTTAAAGAGCTTTGAGATCTTTACTCGGGAATAAAGGAAACAATATTAAACTAACATCGTGTTGTACAGAGACTGTCCTGAGGGTTCACACCAGCTTAAGTGAAATGAGTGCAGATCTCTATTCTGTTTGTATTGCTTGAGCTTTTACGCCAGCTCTGGACCCATGTAAAGCTGGGCAGTTACCCTTTCCTTTGTTAAAGTGGACGCCTTACTTACCCCCAATGTGGGATGACTCCTTCAGGAACCCCATCTGGCAGAAGGCTGAAAGTGCCAAACGAAGTCAGCATCTCCTGGCGGGAAAGACCTTACAGCCACTCGGTCAAGCCCCAGATTGTACAAATGAACTGGCCGGTGAAGGGCTCCCCGCAGGTGCTTCCCACAGCAGGAGAGGCAGCCCCAGCAGAGAGCCAGGTCTCTGGACCCCAAAGCCAACTCTCTGCTCCCAACACAACATCCCCTGGACTCAAGTTCATAGCATCTTTACACGGATCTAAGGGCATCAGTCACTGTGGATTGCCCAGAACTCATGCCCCCACCATGCATTCATTCAGCAGCAGTGTGCCCCGGGTCTGTACCAGATGCTGGGCCACTGCACAGCAAGACTGGGGGAGCCCCTCACCAATGAGGCTGACACTGCTGCCTGTTAGTGGCCAGAAGCGTGAAGGGTTAATGGGGTATGGGGTCCCCTGAGTTGCCTCCATCAGATCAGAATATCTGTATTCCCTGGGTGTTGCTTTGAACTTCAGGAACTCTGCATTCTAAGGCCCTGAAACAGCTCTCAGCAAAAGTCATGGCAACTTTGGTGTCTGGGACAGTGAATTGCAGTTGGCCTGAGCCTTCTCACTCTTGAAAATCATGGTGGAGAAAAAACAGTGCCAAAAAGAGGGTCTGGGGACTGAGTTTCTTGGCAGAATGTTGTGGGTGTGGGAGGGGGTGGCACTGCGCAGTCAGGGCTTCAGAGGTTCTAAGGATGAACACTGAGACTCAAGAGAAGATGGCGCATCCAGGGAAAAATGTTTAAATTCCTCATGGAAACAAACTAGATGTCTTCCTGTGTGAGAAGGATGAGAAGCCAAAGAAGCAGCCTAAACTCTGCAGAGGTGTGTGTCTTCTCGTTCCCGTGGTGATACACATTCTCACGGCCGTAAAGAAATGCAGCAGCAGTTGGCTTGAAAGCATTTCCTGGTGAGGATGGCATCCTGATACTCAACAGAAAGTGTTGGCATGAGGGGCATTTTCAAGCTTTGTTTCCAAGTTCACTGTGTCTTCCCTTCTGGCACTGTGTTGATTGCCTGAGCGATTTAACTTACTAGTTTCATTGGGAAATGAATGGGATTGATTTGCCTTGAGGATATTGTTGGGAAAGAGGGACAAAGGTCTTAAAGTGCATTTAAAGTGGCATCTTTGTTTTGATCTCAAGAAAGTTCATCACTAGTCATTAAAGATCCATATAAGTGTCAAGTCTTCAAACAGTAATAGGTTCTCGTCACTGTGTAGCATCCCTACGCGTCACACAGTCAGGGAAGTTCCTAGGAAAGGTGCTCCCTCCGCAGGAATGCCAAGGGCTATAGATGTCACCTCCTCCTGTCATTCATGCCCTGGTGGGATTGCCACAGCCCGTGCTCCTTGGCTCGGGACTGTTTTTGTGCACTGACATGGATTTGTCCTCAAATCAGCCCCACATCGAAGCCAGAGGACCGCCAGAGAGGGCTGGGCACAATCAGAATCAGAACAGAGGCACTAGAAACAGAAACATAGCATTTAATCGCACTGGTCAGCCTGGCTGCTCTGCATTGCCTGCCGCTGTGGATGTGTTGCCAATCTGACCCTAATGCTTGACGTTTGGGGGTCAGGATTCCTCTGTTCTGGAAGGAACATAGACAGCACCTTCTTTGTGTTCATTTTTCCTCTTTTCTTAGCTGTCAATCTCCTTCATATGGACACTCTCTTTCTCTAGGTTCCTTGATAGGTTTATAGTCAGGTCACAGCCAACTTTGGTTCTCTGGGCCAATCTGTGGCTTTAGAGCAAAAATTTGGAAATTTGGAGGTCATAGACCCCTTTGAGCATGAGAGGGTAACTACAGCTTCTTGCTTTGACCCAAAATCAAACCTTGGAGTTCCATTTGTAATTCCCTAAGGATCGGTGGAACCCTGGCTAAGAATTCCTACTATGCGTACGTATTTCTGCTCTAGGCCAGCGTGGGCTACGTCACAAGTACCTTATCTCTCTGGTTCCTGGGGCCCCTAATTGTTATCACTGTATACTCCCTCGACCAGTACACAAATCTGAAGAAGTCTAAAGATTAGTTCCTCTTTAGATTGATAGATATATAAATTAAGACACATTACATTAAACAAATTTAATGAATTTGTGTAAGGTTCACTTTTGAGTGCAAAAGATAGGAAGAAGAAAGGAAATTTAAACTCTGTTTTGAGGGTACAGTGCAGGAGCTGAGGTAAAACTTAAGGGAAAACCATTCTGGCAAGATGAGAGTTAATAAGGCCTCCCACAGGTTCAAGTACAGACATGCTGTCATACCTGGCAGAGGGTGGTGCGTGGTCACCGCATGTCTGCCTGTGGCTGGCATGTCATGAGCTTTGGGCATGTGCCATGCAGTAGAATCAGTTATCTCCATTCTTACTCACCCTAATTTGTCTCTGCCTGGGCAAATGAGGCTAAATGGACCAATTCCTTGAAAGACTCAATCTGACAAAACTCACAACAGAAGAAATAGATTATATGAGTAGACCTATATCTATTAAATAAATTGAATCAATAATTAATAACCTTCCAAAAAGAAAGCACCAGGCCCAGAGTGGTTCACCAGTGCACGCAATGAAACATTGAATGAAGAAATTATACCAATTCTCCATGTCTCTTTCAGAGAATAAAAGCAGAGGGAATGCCGTACCAGCATTGTCCTAATACTAAAACCAGAAAAAGACATTACAAGAAAATAAAGCTAGTAATCAATATCTCCCATGAACATAGATGCAAAGTCATCAACAAAATGTTAGCAAACTGAATCGAAAAACTATAAAAAGAACTGTACACCATGATCAAGTGGTATTTATTCCTGGTTCAACATTTGAAAATCAATTAATGTAACCTATCACATCAATAGACTAAAAAAGAAAAGTCACATCATATCAATAGATGTAGGAAAAAAATTTGACAAAAATCCAGCATCCAGCTGTGACAAAACTCTCAGTGAATCAGTAAACTAGAAATAGAAAGAACTTTCTCAACTTGATAATCTATAAAACAAAGTTTTAGCCAACATCATACTTAATGGTGAGAAACTCAAAGCTTTCCCACTAAGACCAGGTACAAGATAAGTGTGTCCCCTCTAGCCACTCCTGTATTGAATGTTTTAAATTATGCAATAAAATAAGAAATGGAAATAAAAGGTATCTAGATGAAGAAAAAAGACAAAGTTGCCTTTGTTTGCAGATGACATGTTTGTGAAAATCTGGATGAATGGACAAAAAGAGTCCTGGAACTAATGTTATTAAAACAGGGTTTCAGGATATAAGGTTAATATACAAAAGTCATTTGCTCTCCTATATACGTAACATTAACATTTAGGAATTTAAAATTAAAAACACAGTATCATTTACATTATAATCCAAAGAACAGAAATATTTAGGTATAAATTTCACAAAGTAAATACAAGATCTATATGAGGAAAACTACAAAACTGGGATGCACAAAATCAAAG
Source organism: Camelus bactrianus (assembly GCF_048773025.1). Taxonomy (NCBI): domain Eukaryota; kingdom Metazoa; phylum Chordata; class Mammalia; order Artiodactyla; family Camelidae; genus Camelus; species Camelus bactrianus. Next base: position 4,799,520 of record NC_133539.1, read on the forward strand.
AATTAAATAAATGGAGATATATTCCATGTTCATGGATAGAAAGACCCAATTTTGTTAATGTAAGTTCTTCCCAGGTTGCTCTATAGATTCATTGCAATCCAAATCAAAGTCCCAGCAAGTTATTTTATGGTTATTGACAAGCGGATTATAAAGTTTATATGGAGAGGCAAAGACCCAGAATAACCGATACAATATTGAAGAAGAAGAATGAAGTTGGAGGACTGATGCTGCCTGACTTCAAGACTTACTATAAAGGTACAGTAACCAAAGCAGTGTGGTGCTGGTGAAAGAAAAGACAAATAGATCAATGGAACAGAATAAAGAGCCTAGAAATAGGCCCACGTAAATATAGTCAACTGATCTTTGACAAAGGAGCAAAGGCAGTACAATGGGACAAAGATGGTCTTCTCAACAAATGGCACTGGAACAACTGGGCATTAACCTGCGAAAAACAGGAATCTAGACACAGAATTTACAGTCATCATAAAAATTAACTCAAAGTGGACCACAGACGTTAGTGTAAAATACAAAGCTATTAAACTCCTAAGAGATAACATAAGAGAAAATCTACATGACCTTGGGTATGGTGATGCCGTCTTAGATATAACATCAAAGATATGAACCATGAAAATAGTTAATTGATAAGTTGGATTTTATTAAAATTAAAAAACTTCTGCTCTGTGATAGATGATATCAAAAGAATTAGAAGACAAGCCACAGACTGGCAGAAAATATTTGCAAAAATCACATCTGATAAAGAGTTGTTATCCAAAATATATAAAGAATTTTTAAAAAGTCAACGATAAGAAAACAAACAACCCAATTGAAAAATGGATCCAATATCTTAACAGGTACTTCACCAAAAAAAATATACATATGGTGAAAAGCCTATGAAAAGATTCTCTACATCTTATGTCATCAGGGGAATTCAAATTAAAACAATGATGTGATACCACTACACACCTATTATTATGGACAAAATACGGAACACTGCCAATACCTAAGGCTGACAAGGATATGGAGAAACAGAAACTCTCATGCATTGTATGAGATGTTGATACAAAACTAAACATACCCTTAACCACACTATCCAGCAGTTGCAGCTCCTTGGTATTTACCAAAGGAGTTGAAAACTATGCCCATGCCAAAACCTGCACATGGATGTTTACAGCCATTTTATTCATAATTGCCAAAACTTGGAAGCAATAAAGATGTCCTTCAGTAGGTGGATAGATAAACTGTGGTATATTCAGACAGTGGAATATTATTCAGTGCTAAAAAGAAATGAGCTATCAAAACATAAAGACACAGAGGAACCTTAAATGCATATTTCTAAGTGAAAGAAGCCAATCTGAAAAAGCTAAATACTGTGTGATTCCAACTGTATAGCATTCTAGAAAAGGCAAAACAGTAAAACGTAAAAAGCTCAGTGGTTGCCGGGGTGGGCAGGGGAGAGAGATGAATGGGCAGAACACAGGATGTTTAAGGCAGTGAAAATACTCTGAATGGTACTGTAATGTTGGATACATGTCAGTATACGTTTGTGCAAACTCACAAATGTCCAATACCAAGAGTGAACTCTTAGGTGAACTAAGGACTTTGAGTGAAAATGGTGTGTCAGTGTAGGTTCATTCTACATTTACCGATGTAGGTACATTTGGTAAAAATGTGCCATTCCGATGAGCGATATTGGTAATAAGAGAGACTCTGCAGGTGGAAGCAGGAGGTATGTGGGGCGTCTCTACCTTCCTCGCAATTATAATGTAAACCTGAAACTCTATAAAAAGTCTCCAAAGAAAAAGGAAGTCACATGGGAATATTGCATTGGTAAATAAACATCCTCGTTTCTTCTCACTGCATAGTCCCCACACCACATGGCCTTGAGGGTCAGGAAAGTAAAGATAAGCAGTCATCTAGGGTCACATGATGACAATGTTTATTTGGGCATATGGATATTCATTTATTATTCTCTATTTCTTTTTATAAAAATGGAATATTTTCTAATAAATTATGAGAATACATGTAACAGCATTCAATAGAAGAATATGACAAATTGAGTGCGTGTTCATGCTGTTACAAGGAAAATGTTATCCCCCATATTCCCACCATAGTAATGCCCAGGGAGCCATGGCTGATGTGTAGGGAAGCTGTTGATTCATCCGTGGGCATCTGGTATTCCTGAGCACTCTGCCAACATCATTGACTATCTGAGTAGCAGGAGGCTTAGCTCAACCTGCTGCATCAACTGCTGCAATTCAAGTGCATTGAGGTCTGATAGAGCAAGTCTGTCAGATGAAGTGGATCCTTTATTACCAGAGAGACAGAGGCAGTCTTCTCCTCTTGGTAAAGAGCTCAGAAGAGCTTCGGTACCTGGAAGATTCCAAAGAACAATGTCTCTTCTTTGTACCTCAGAGAATCTGCCACATCAGAAGCAAAAAGCCTTTGAGGAGAAAACAGTGCTTCTCAGAAATGATGGGCAAAGACATGTCAAGGAAATGAATGCACAAAAAGGCAGGCAATGCAATCTTGATTCAAACAAAACAGAATCCCAGGAAGAAAGCATTTATCTAGACAAATAGGATGGTCCTATATTGACCAAATGGAGAGCTGATAATCTGAGGGTGGTAGGAGGGCTTTATACTGACTGTGGTATCCGAACATAAGAAACCCTGCTAGAATACAACAGGAAGTCAAAGAAACAGAATGCAGAGGGGTTTCAGCACATGCCTCTCCACCTCTGACAGATCAAACTGAACAAAAATAAGGAAGGGGCAGGAAGCATATGGTAAATTTCTATACTCCTCCCTCAATTTTGCTATGAAACTTAAACTTCTCTTAAAAAATGGAGAGAGAGAGAGAGAGAAAAGAAATAGAGAAAGAGAAACAAACAAACAAAAAGAGAGAGAGGGAAGATGAGGGAGGGAGGCAGACAAGCAGGCAGGCAAAGAGGTCCTAAACAGTGTGATTAGTGAAGTTAATAGCAGAATATCAAAGATTAAGGAAAAACTCCATTTCAAACAAGAAAAAATAAAATAAAATGCATTATATGGGATATGTTCTTTGACCACAATGTATGAAAAAATTGGATATTTGATTCCTGCTTAGAATTCTTAAATAGATTGTCATGTCCTTCATGTTAAATCTAGACACCTTGGCCTGGCCCAGAAGGTCCTTCATGGTCTGCCCCAAGCCCCAGTCTTGACCTTTCCCAACATTTTCTCTGCAGTCCAGTTGTATGGAGCAACCTTAAGTTGCTCACATGATCCACACTGTATACCTCCGTGCCTTTGAATGTGCTGCCTTCTCTGCCTCAAACACCCTTCCTTGGACAGAAGTTCCAGAATTTTAGTCTCACATGACTACATGTATCAGCTACTACATGCCAACAATTGGGTCTACACAATTGAGACATGATCTTTGACCTCATGGAGTTCACCATCTGGAGGGGAGAGGTAGAGATGGAGTGAGGCATGGATAAAAATGTCCACTTGACAGAGTCTGAACTGAGAGGTGTGGCAGGAGTTGCAGGGAAATGCACTTGGTCCGCAGATGTTAAGGAGCAGTAGGGCTACAAAGCGCATGTAACTGACTTTGGGAGTGCTCAGCCCCCTGCCTGATTTATGAACAGACAGTTCTGCACATTGAACATGTGATGTCTTGCTACACATTTATAAGAGCAGCAGGATATTTTTTTACCTTTTAAGGGTAAAATGTTATTTTTGAGAAACTTCATATTGCACATTTTCAAAGAGAGTCAGGAAAGAAAACAAAATGTTATCCTCCCCTCATCCTAGAAGTAAATAAGAAGGGCATACAATTTATTTTAAAATCACGACATTCGGAAGTTTAGCAACAGCATCCAAAATGAACAAAAAAAAAGGGGGGGGAAGAAAAACATTTAGTATATATTTCAGATTTCTTTCACTGGGGGTCTCCCCATGTGGTGTTAATTTTTATTCTTTCAATTCATATTACCAAAACAGTACAGACCAGGGTTAAAATATAAATCTATTGGTGGTTGAAACTGGGGTGGTTGCTCTCTTGTTCTTGAAGGCATTCCCAGGATCTCAGGTTCCTGGAAAAAATGGCTGATACTTTCCTTGTGTAGTTGTTCATTTTGTAAGGAATAATAGTAAACATTCTAATCTCCGCATCTTGGTTATTAGTCTTCCACTTCACTGCTGGACATTCCTTTGGTGTTGGTAAGGTTGTGGTCTGCTTTTTGCTTTTTTTTTTTTTTTTTTTTTTTTGAGCACCTCCAGAGTCACTTTATTTTTTTTTTTTACATTTTTATTGAGTTATAGTCAGTTTAAATGTTGTGTCAATTTCCAGTGTAGAGCACAATTTTTCAGTTACACATGAACACACATATACTCATTGTCACATTCTTTTTCGTTGTGAGCTACCACAAGATCTTGTATATATTTCCCTGTGCTACACAGTATAATCTTGTTTCTCTATTTTATATATGCCTGACTGTATCTACAAATTTTAAACTCCCAGTCTGTCCTTTCCCACCCCCTGTCCCCTTGGCAACCACAAGTTTGTATTCTATGTCTATGAGTCTGTTTCTGTTTTGTATTTATGTTCTTTTTTTTTTAATTCCACATATGAGCAATCTCATATGGTATTTTTCTTTTTTTAACATTTTTTATTGATTTATAATCATTTTACAATGTTGTGTCAAATTCCAGTGTTCAGCACAATTTTTCAGTCATTCATGGACATATACACACTCATTGTCACATTTTTTTCTCTGTGAGTTATCATAACATTTTGTGTATATTTCCCTGTGCTATACAGTGTAATCTTGTTTATCTATTCTACAATTTTGAAATCCCAGTCTATCCCTTCCCACCCTCCACCCCCCTGGTAACCACAAGTCTGTATTCTCTGTCTGTGAGTCTATTTCTGTCCTGTATTTATGCTTTGTTTTTGTTTGTTTGTTTGTTTTTGTTTTTGTTTTTTAGATTCCACATATGAGCGATCTCATATGGTATTTTTCTTTCTCTTTCTGGCTTACTTCACTTAGAATGACATTCTCCAGGAGCATCCATGATGCTGCTAATGGCATTATGTTGTCGGTTTTTATGGCTGAGTAGTATTCCCTTGTATAAATATACCACCTCTTCTTTATCCAGTCACCTGTTGATGGACATTTAGGCTGTTTCCATGTTTTGGCTATTGTAAATAGTGCTGCTATGAACATTGGGGTGCAGGTGTCATCCTGAAGTAGATTTCCTTCTGGATACAAGCCCAGGAGTGGGATTCCTGGGTCATATGGTAAGTCTATTCCTAGTCTTTTGAGGAATCTCCACACTGTTTTCCATAGTGGCTGCACCAAACTGCATTCCCACCAGCAGTGTAGGAGGGTTCCCCTTTCTCCACAGCCTCTCCAGCATTTGTCATTTGTGGATTTTTGAATGACGGCCATTCTGACTGGTGTGAGGTGATACCTCATTGTAGTTTTGATTTGCATTTCTCTGATAATTAGTGATATTGAGCATTTTTTCATGTGCTTTTTGATCATTTATATGTCTTCCTTAGAGAATTGCTTGTTTAGGTCTTCTGCATATTTTTGGATTGGGTTGTTTATTTTTTTCTTATTGAGTCGTATGAGCTGCTTATATACTTTGGAGATCAAGCCTTTGTCGGTTTCACTTGCAAAAATTTTCTCCCATTCCGTAGGTTTTCTTCTTGTTTTATTTCTGGTTTCCTTTGCTGTGCAGGAGCTTGTAAGTTTCATTAGGTTCCATTTGTTTATTCTTGCTTTTATTTCTTCTAGGAGAAAATTTTTGAGAGGTATGTCAGATAATGTTTTGCCTATATTTTCCTCTAGGAGGTTTATTGTATCTTGTCTTATGTTTAAGTCTTTGATCCATTTTGAGTTTATTTTTGTGTATGGTGTAAGGGAGTGTTCTAGCTTCACTGCTTTACATGCTGCTGTCCAGTTTTCCCAACACCATTTGCTGAAGAGACTGTCTTTATTCCATTGTATATTCTTGCCTCCTTTGTTGAAGATTAGTTGACCAAAAGTTTGTGGGTTCATTTCTGGGCTCTCTGTTCTGTTCCAATGGTCTATATGTCTGTTTTTGTCCCAATACCATGCTGTCTTGATGACTGTAGCTCTGTAGTATTGTCTGAAGTCTGGGAGAGTTATTCCTCCAGACTCTGTTTCTCTTCAGTAATGCTTTGGCAATTCTAGGTCTTTGATGGTTCCATATAAATTTTATTATGCTTTTTTCTAGTTCTGTGAAATATGTCCTGGGTAATTTGACAGGGATTGCATTAAATCTGTAGAATGCCTTGGGCAGTGTACCATTTTAACAGTATTGATTCTTCCAATCCAGGAGCATGGGATATCTTTCCATTTTTTAAAGTCTTCTTTAATTTCCTTCATCAATGGTTTATAGTTTTCTGTGTATAATTCTTTCACCTCCTTGGTGAGATTTATTCCTAAGTATTTTATTACTTTGGGTGCTATTTTAAAGGGGATTGTTTCTTTACTTTCTTTTCCTGTTGATTCATCGTTCGTGTAAAGAAATGCAACTGGTTTTTGATCGTTAATCTTGCAACCTGCTACCTTGCTGAATTCTTCAATCAGCTCTAATAGTTTTTGTGTGGACCTTTTAGGGTTTTCTATATGCAGTATCATGTCATCTGCATACAGTGACACTTTTACCTCTTCTTTTCCAGTTTAGATCCCTTTGATTTCTCTCTCTTGCCTGATTGCTGTGGCTAGGACTTCCAAGACTATGTTGAATAGGGGTGGTGATAGTGGGCATCCTTGTCTTGTCCCAGATTTTAGTGGGAAGCTTTTGAGTTTTTCACTGTTGAGTGCTATGCTGGCTGTAGGTTTGTCATATATAGCTTTTATTAGTTTGAGATGTAGTCCCTCTATACCCACTTTGGTGAGAGTTTTTATCATAAATGGATGTTGAATTTTATCAAGTGCTTTTTCTGCATCGATTGAGATGATCATGTGGTTTTTGTCCTTTCTCTTGTTGATGTGATGTATTATATTGATTGATTTGCATACATTGAACCACTCTTGTGTCCCTGGGATGAACCCCACTTGGTCATGATGTATAATCTTTTTTATGTGCTGTTGGACTCTATTTGCTAATATTTTGGTGAGGATTTTGGCATCTATGTTCATCAGTGATATTGGCCTATAATTCTCTTTTTTGGTAGTGTCTTTGCCTGGTTTTGGTATCAGGGTGATGGTGGCTTCATAGAATGAGTTTGGGAGTATTCCCTCCTTTTCAGTCTTCTGGAAGAGTTTGAGAAGGACTGGTATGAGTTCTTCTTTGTATGTTTGGTATAATTCCCCAGTGAACCGTCCAGTCCTGGACTTTTATTTGTAGGGAGGTTTTTTGTTGCTATTTCTATTTCCTTTCTAGTGATCGGTTTGTTCAAGTGTTCAGATTCTTCTTGATTCAGTCTTGGTGGACAGTATGTTTCCAGAAACTTGTCCATCTCCTCTAGGTTATCCAGTTTGGTTCCATATAGTTTTTTGTAATATTCTCATATGATATTCTGTGTTTCCATTTAAATGCTTTTCCTGCATCTATTGAGATGATCATGTGGTTTTTGTCTTTTCTTTTGTTGATGTAGTATATCACATTAATTGATTTGCATATGTTGAACCAACTTTATAATCCTGGGATGAATTCAACCTGATCATGGTGTATGATTTTTTCTATGTGTTGTTGGATTCCTTTTTTAAAATCAGTTATAATATCACATGTTGGCAAAGCTGTGGAGAAACTGGGTCTCTCATACATTGCTGTAAAATGGTGCAACCACTCTGGCAAATAGTTTGGCAGTTTCTTATAAAACTAAGCATGCACTTATCACACAACCCAGCAATCACACTCCTGGGCATTTACCCCAGAGACATGAAAAAAATATGTTCCCCCAAAGACCTGTACATGAATGTTCATAGCAGCTTTATGTATTATAGCCAGATTCTGGGGAGAAGCCAAATGTCCTTCAAAAGGTGAATGGTTGAAAAGTCTCTGGTTCATCCACACAACGAAATACTGTTACTTAGCAGTGAAAAGAAATGAACTGTTGATACATGTAACAACCTGGATGGGCCTGAAAGACATGCTTAGTGAAAACAGTTGATCTCAAAAAGTTATGTTTAATCTCAAAATGACAAAACTGCAGAGATGAAGAATCATTTAACGGTTACCAGGGGACAGGGAGGGCTGGTGTGGGCCAGGTGCAGATATGAAGAGGTAGCAACAGGTGCTGCTTTCGTGGTGATGGGGTGGTTGTGTGCATTGCCTGTGGTGATGAGTTACTATCAGATAGTTACTTAGAGACACACACACACACACACACACACACACACACAGAGAAATGAATGCAGGTTCATTTCAAAATGGTGAAAACTGACTACTAGTTAATAGTAACGTTCCAAAGTCAGTTTCCTGGTTCGCAGACTGACCATGGCTACACAGAATCTCAGTATTGGGAGAGGCTGGGTGAGAGGCACACGGGACCTGATACTATTTTGCAGCTCTCTGAGAGTCTGTATTTCTATAGTTCAGACTTCCTGTGGGTCTATGAAAATTAAATAATATTAATAAGTAATGTCCCAAATTTCCAAAATACAAAAATATATGTAAAATATGCATCACATAGACATGCCAGTGTTGTGGGAGATCAGAGAGGAGAGGTCACCTTGGAGAGGTGAGGTCAGGGGAGGCTATGGGAAGAAGGAATTGAGCGTAACACCGAAGGACGAGTGGAAATCAAACTGGAGAACTGGAGACAAGCAAGGCCGCACAGTGCCCCCCAGCGATGCGTGGAGAAGGGGACACGTGTTCCCAGACCACACATGTGGGATGAGAGCGGTGGAGCCACACACACAGTGGGTCTGAGTGCAGAAGATTGTTCAGTTGAAGGAAGAGTTTGTTACTGACCGGAAACATCGGCTGCAGATTTTAAGCTGTGGAGACACAGAGTGGATAGTGAGAAGCCATTGTAAACTGCAAGTGAGAGACTGTCGTACGAAAAGCGGCCTCTTCAGAAGCTGAGCCTGGCAGGAATTTAGAATAAACTGGAGTGGGGAGAGAAAGGCAGGGGCAGACCAATCGATTAGAACACCGCTGCAACAGCCCAGCGCGGGCGTCCTGATTAGGGCTCGAACTACGGTGACGGTCGTGGGACGAAAAAGGACACATCTGATTTGAAAGATGATGTCATTGGGGAAGGGAAAGAACCAGGTCACTGATGGGATGTGGACGCCTGGAATCCACGCAGGACTGAGCCTGGGGTGCGAGGACGGGGAGGGGAGTTTTGAGGAGAAGGTGCCACATCTCATTTCACCCACGTTGAGGTGGAGGCGTGCCATCCAGTGGGAAATATCGAGCTGACTTCCAGAGATGTGAGCCCGCAGCTGGAAACAGGGTGGGTCAGGGCTTTATAATGAATTGTCAGAACAGCCCAGGCAAGTGAGATCTACAAGGGAAAGACAAGAGTGGAGGAAGAAGGAAAGAAGTGGAAGCACTTACCTGTGTGAACACTCCTGATACGGGGTCTAGAAAGTAAGAAACAGTCTTCGATTTGCCCTTCCTCCCCTCCTCCTTTTGTTCAAAGCCTGACAGCATCCTCGACAGGTCCAGGCTTGGCTGCGTACCCTGCAAAACCCTCACTCGCCCTCCCCACTGATTCCTTAACAAGCTCCTGCCACAGGCTGGTGTCAAGGCGGAAGCAGGTGCACTTCATCAGCCATAGCAACAGCTCCGAGCGTCCCAAATGCAGGAAGATGAGGGGAGAGCCATTCATTGTCCAAGTGGCTACAGGCAGCCTCTCCAAGCCCGCAGAGCTTTGTCTCCACAATTAATCCTGATTGCAAGTTCTCAAACGTGGGCCCCCTCATTTGGCTGTCAGCTTCCTTGCAATTAGAGCTTCCAGAATGAGACCACAATAGCTCAGACCTTGTCTTTGGGGCTGTTTACTAAGAGGCCTTCTCCCTTAGCTGGAGGTGGAGGCATGCGTGTCCTCACCAGCAAACATTTCTTAGAGCTCCCTGGAGGATTAGAGCGGCCTGTTTCCTGTTGCTGTTTGGTTCATAATAAGAGGGTGAGAAGAGGAGGGGGAGTGGGCCAGATGGGAGGTTTTCTAAGCAGGAGTCCGCAGCTGCCTCTCCATAGCTGCACGGTGCGCCCCAAGGGAATTCCGCTTGGCGCTGAATCAGACCGTCCTGTTGAGAGCATTTGCTCGGGAGAGCTTTCTGCGTGTCCTCACCATGCGCACGTGCCCCTTCACGTGCAAGAGGGAGAGAAAACGCTGCTGCTTTTCCTGGCTTTTCCCAACTGGATGAGAACCCTGACCGTTTAGCAATATGGGAACATACAGCAGTTTGAGCTCCTTGGAAAAAATGTGCAACGTCTGTGAAGCACTGTCTGAATGGGAGAGACTGTGCGACCAACCGAAAACCTTTGAGATTTGCTGCCCTTTGCACAGACCATAGAACTATGGCCTGATTTAACCCACAGTGTAGCCTCCGGGAGAGTCTTCAGCCAGGGCTGAAAGGCATGGGGATGCATCTTTTCTCAGGGGGCCACTGTGCTGCTCAGCTATGAATCTGGGCTATTTTAATGGGACCTTAAAAGCCAGCCACTAAGCTCATATTATTATATCGAAACCAAAGAACGTGTATGTTTTTTGTTTATAAAAGCAAATGTGTTTATTCTAACAGATGCAGACAAATCAGAAAAAATAGAATAGAAAGTGAATGTTATTCACTACTGTTAACATATTTACTATATATTTTAAGATATTTTAATTTTTTTCCTACATATAGATGTTTAGATTTGTTTATATACAGAGAGATAGAGAGAGAGGTGAGGGGAGAGATAGGACTTTATAAATACACTTTTTTAAAACAAAAAAGATTGTGTCTTATAGACCTTTTCAGTCAATTGATGATATATTATTGGTATTGTTATGGACTGAATTGTGTCCCCCAGAATTCATGTGTTAAAGCCCTGGCCCCTCATGTGACTGCATGTGGAGTCAGGAACTTTAATGAGGTAATTAAGATTCAATGAGGTCATGAGGGTGAAGCCCTGATCCAGTAGAACTGATGTCCTTGTAGAAGAGGAAGAGACACCAGGAATTCACGTGCAGAGAAGAGACATGTGAGGACACGGGGAAGACAGCTGTCTGCAAGCCAAGGGAAGACCAAACCTGCAAACGCCTTGATCTCAAAATTCCAGCATCCAGAACTGTGAGAAAATCAGTTTTCTGGTTTAAGCCACACAATCTGTGGTGTATTGTTATGGTAGCCCAGCAAACAATACCTGTATTATGGGACTTTATATATATATATATATATATATATATATAGTTTTCGGTGTTTAATGGCCAAATAATGTTCCATTCTGTGGCTATGCAATTACTTATTTAAATGATCATGAACCTCTAAGTTGTGCCTAAAGGTTTTTATTATAAACAAGGTGGCAATGAGCATCCTTATCCATAAACTGTGCACATATGTGAGATCAATTCTTAGGGTAAAATACTCGAATGGAATTGCAGGGTCAGAAGATGTGCTGGTGCCAAACTGTGTCACAGGTGGCCCAGCCAGCTTCCCAAATGGCTATACCAACTGCCATTTCCATGTGCAGGAGTTAAGAGCCAGCATCTCCACCTCCTCCCAAACTGGAAGTGCTCAGTCTTTAGCTTGCTCTGCATTTGTAGGCAAAAATGGCCATTTAATTTCATCACAGAAGGAGTTAAGTATCTTGATATTTGATTATTGAAATTTCCATTTCTTCTTTTTAAATAGCCTCTCTGTATCCTTTGTTATATTTTTCTGAGATGTTTTGTTTTTCTTAATATTTAAAAATTCCTGTTATCAGATGATAATCCTTTCTCTTTTTTTAAATTTTAATTAATTAATTAATTAATTTTAATGGAGGTGCTGGGGATTCAACCCAGGACTCCAGCATGCTAAGCATGTGTTCTACCACTAAGCTCTACCCACCCCTCTTTCTCTGTTATATTATGTTACAGTATCTTTTCCAATTTGCCATTTTCCTTTTCATGTTGTCTTGCTTAACTGCTTGCTTGCTTATTGCCATACGGAATTCCTAAATTGTTATATAATCAGATCCATCAAGATTTTACTTCCTAGTTTCTGGCTTGCATTCCATGCATAATGCTTTTTCTTTTCCCCAGAGTATGCACCTAAATTTCTTTTGAAAATTTTCTAAGTATCATTGGGAAAGCAAGGGTGAGGGATGTTTTCTACACACAATATTTGGAATTAAAAGAAATGGTGTTTATGCTTTTTGATAACACATCTAAATAGCTGCATCAGAACAGGTCAGGAGATGTTTGGTGCTGGAGTCACCCATTCCTCTGGCTGGTGGGTCCCTATGTGTGGTCAGCAGCACCACCGTCTCATGGGAACTGTTAGACGTGCAGATCCTGGGGCCCCTCCCTGCACCTGCTGAATCAAATACAGCAGAGCCCAGTCATCACTGCTTCAACCCGGCTGCTGGGTGATGCTGAAGCAGCTCCAGCCCAATGTGCCGCTGCTCTGGCTGCGGCAGACGGAGCTACCCCCAGACCTCCCCTGTGTTTCCCCAGAGCAGCTTCCAGGGGTTAAACCTGACATTCTGTCCCTGTCACTGGGGACACACCCACTTAGAAGAGGACATTTTACTTACAGCTCATTTGCTGTTCACAAGCATGCACACAAACACACGTTTAAAGCCCTAGCTACACGCGTGCATTGACACGACTTACTCTTAGAACCTGGTGGATTTTAGAAAGAGCGCCACTGTTAACACACAGATTGAATGTTGAGTCAGAACTCACAATTCCCTCCCCATCAGGCCCCAAGGCTCTCTGGCAAGGAAGCCAGTGCTGGTGCAAGCGCCTGGAAGCCTCTGCAGGCGTGCTGTTTCCACGTTTAATACAGAAGGTCAGATGAGGCAAAACTCCAGCGCCTGTTGCATGAATGCTGCCCACGGGGGTGGGAAGAATAATGCTACAATCTTTCTTCACGGGGAACTGAAGTGATGCTGTTAAGCGTTCTTTCTTTCCTCTGCCTACTTTGAGGCATGCTTAAATGCATCCTACGCCTGTCTTGCACATGCGAACGGGGAAATGCACGATATAAATGTACATCCCCAAAGACTGTGAATTTAGGAAATCAGAAAGGAGGTGTTTTTAATTCTTGAGCATCATTTTGGCGGCTGTTCTGCTCCAATCTTGTGCTGTCAGAGCCCGAGTCACTGTGCTGACGCGTGCGCTTCCTGGCGTGAACGAGCCATGAATGAAAACCACCAACAACCCGGCATGCACTGCCCGCAGCACTCATTTCCATAGGAGCTGAGTCTTCCTGGCGGGTTTCTGCTTCATTTAGAGCCGTCAATGCCTCAATTAGTGCCTGCTCGCCTCCCCTGGGAGGGACAGTGACACATGTCCCTTCTCAAGCCTCTGAAATCTTAAAACCCCCAGAGAGCCGCTGGGTCATAAAGTATCTTCTGAGTAACAGCGCTGTTTGCCAAGAACACCTTGCTCCTTTCTGTTTCTTCCTTTGTTTAGATTTATTAGCTGCCATAAACAGGAGACACTGAGGGATGCCACCTGCCAGCAGTTATGCTGAAAATATCCCTGCAAATGTGCCAAGCGGGGGTTTACTGATGCTATGCCTGGATCTGAAGCTCATAAGCCCACAGCACAGAGCACGGGAAAGCATTGATTTTAGGTGCCTGTGTGCGAGGTGTGCGTGTGCATTTACTTATCCTGGCGTCTGGTCCTGAGCTGGGACACGATCTCCACCCCTTAGCATCATTAATCCTACAATTCAGTACGTGAGGGGAATTCTCTCCACTTTGAATTAAGAAAGAAAAGGCAGGTAGTTTGGGCTCCCACCAGGATGGGTTTAGCTGTGTTGCTGGTTCCTTCAGAAGAGGTGTTTCCCTGTCGGCAAAATTGTTGGTGATATTTTGCACCTCCATATGGCATTCGTATAAAATTTTGCAGAAAGAATTTCAGATAATTTAAATTCTCCAAGGGCTCAGGCACTGTCCTCTGTGCCTCCAGCACACACACGTACAGGTGTGCTCACATCCATGCACGTGTGTGACATGTGCATGCACGTATGTGCACCCTGTGCACTTACAGAAGAATACAGGCACTTGTGCACAATTACAGGCACACGTGCACACACATGCGCCACCTGTCTGTTGATCTGCGGCAATGATCCCTTTGAAAACGCCCCTGGAAACCCTCTTCTTGGAGAGTATGCAGACCGTCAGTCTGTTCTTTTCATACTGAGTTACCAGAATTTAGCTCTTTAAAAAAAAACAGACCTGCTTTTCCTTTTAACCTATGCTGTCAGTTTTCTAGGTGATACGAAGGATACAGCCATTATATTATTTGCCAAATTTATAAAGACTTCATTTAGAACCTGCAAAAGTGAAATTTACTTTTAAACATTTTTTTATCACTCAAGCTTTATAAAAACCATACAACATGGTTTTTTTAAACTTTTTTTTTGAGTTATAGTCATTTTACAATGTTGTGTCAAATTCCAGTGTAGAGCACAATTTTTCAGTTATACATGAACATATATATATTCATTGTCACATTTTTTTCTCTATGAGCTATACACAATATCTTATGGTAGCATACAACATTGTTAAATCTTTAAAATCTCTAAGATCCCCTCATCGTAACACTGGTTTTGTTTTTCCCTCTGGCCCTTGCCTATAGGCATGTATGTGAAAAGCCCTTTAGCCTTGGTGGAATGTAAGTCCAGTTGGGGAGACAAGTCATGGATGCAGATATTAGCTAAAGAAAAAGGACTAATACTACAAACCCTGCACAGCCTACAGAGGGCTTTTCACGTGTTTGATCCTTGCAGCTGTTCTGTGCTGAGGGAGGCATCACCATGGTACCCACGGAGCAGCCAGGCTCAGAGTGTAGACACTCACCTAAGTGTGTAGCTCGAGAACCAGCAGAGCCAAAACTCAGAGGCAGCTCTTCTGATTTCAGATATTGCTCTGTTTCCACAGCACCCTCACAGGATGCTCGGGGAAGGCTCTGGGTGCTTTGCCGGGGAAGGGAGAGATGACGCAGAGGGCAGTTCTGAGGAAGGGGTCCTCAGCCGTAAGCATGCCCCAAGTCACCTGGAGTGCTGGTTCAAACAGATTGCCAGCCCGGAAACTGGCGTTTTGAGCAAGTTCCCAGGTGACGCTTCTGCTGATCATTCAGGGACCGCCCTTGAAGAACCACTGTTTCGAACAAATTAGTAACAAAAATAGCTTGTAAGAATGCATATCTGTCCAACTATTTTTGAAGGCTGTTTGGCACTGTCTCATAAATTTAAAGATACACATATACCTTGACTAGAAATTTCATTCCTCTCTGTGTTCCCTAGAGAAATTCACGTACAAGGGACCAGGTTCATGTACAAAAATGTTTATGGTCGCATTGTTTGCAATGGCCAAATTCTGAAATGTTACTAATAAGTAAACCATAAATATTCATGCGAAGAAATAGCACACAGCAATGCAAATGCCTGCAGGCACCACATGTATATGTGACAGATATAACAGATACGCGCACAAAACTCAAGCATGACGCGAAGTGAAAGCTGGAGGACACAAGACAGTGCAGCGTGATGCCACTGTAAACATAACTCAAAACCAGGCAGGACGAAACTCAGCTATTTACGGACACATTCCCTGTATGACTGTGTTAAAATTTAGGCTCCACCACTTACTGTGGGGCCCAGAATGACTCATTCAGTCTGTCTAGGCCTCAATTTCTGTGCTCATAAAATCAGGATAATAATAGCACCTACCTCCTAGAGTTGCTGTAAAGATTAAAAGCTAATAAAATGACCAGCATAGGGCTTAGTGCAGGCCAGCTATAATTATCATCATTATTACACCAGGACTTTCTGTATCCCTGATACTAGCATAGTCAAATGATAAATGCAGGAAAAAATGATAATCAGAGTAAATAAGCCAGATGTTATAACCAAATCCAGATAAGCAAATTAACAAAAGCACATGGTGTATTTTTTGCAAGCTAATGGGAACATCTCACTCGTGGCCAAATACGGAAGTGCTGTGGGGAGTGAATACTGATACAGATGAAGACCAAGTGGTCAAATTGGCTTCAGGCAAAAGGCAAAACGTCAGAAATTTTAAAATATGGTGGGGATGGCAGGGTCCACGGCAGGATCAAAGTCGTGGTCATTTGACAAGAAACTTCAAGTAGAGGAAGACCCTGGATACCCTGAAGACGGGGCTGGCATGAGCAGAACTGCCAGAAGACACGGCCCTGAACTCCAGGGAGCCCCAGGCGATGTGCCGTTGCAGCCGATACCTACAGGGTGAGGCGCAGGCCACCACCAGGAGCGTTAGTGGGATTATGGTTTATCTTCCTTCTCTTTGCTTCTCCCTGAGAAACAGTTGTGTATCAAGCACCTGCCTGTACATTAGAACATGGCTTTGGACCGAACTCTTCTGTGTATCCATCCCTAAGCCATGGGAAACCACTGGTCCTGTTTCCATGGAAACTTCTTGCCTTTCAGGAATCATATCCAAATACTTTAGAAGGGGAGGCTTGGCTGGAGAGAATCCACTTCAACAATCCTGCACCGGGTTGTTGGCTGGCGTTGGGTCCTTGCAGGTGGTTGGCCAGACACTTGCATCCCTCATGGTCCACTCTGTGGGCCTCTGGGTGTCCTGGTGACAGGTTGGCAGGCTGTCCTCAAGTGAGTGATGGGAGAGAGAGGAAGAGAGAGGGGACTCCAGTGCCCAAGATGGAAGCTCAGTCTTTTATGATCAAATCGCAGAGTGACACACCGCCATTTCTGCTGTTTTCTATTGGCACGGAGACCGACAACTCTGCGGAAATGTGGGAGGGGGCCGTAGGAGGGTTTGCATACCAGAAGGGTGGGGATCACTGGGGACCCTCTCGGGGGCTGTCTGACACTTGGCTGATTGTTACTTTTTTTCTGATAAATTTTCTGGACCTCACTTAATTCATGATGACTTGATGGTCTGTTTTCTCACAATTTTTTATTTATTTTTTACTATCACTGTTGGCAGAAAATCAAAGTCTACTCAATATTTGGTTTCTATCTAATTATTAGAAAGTTTTCTTTTTGGGCAAAACGTAGCATCTCTCCACATGACCAGACGGGACAAAAAAAAAAAAAAAAAGAACCCTAAGTGTCCTCTGTCTTTCCCCTGACACATTTAATCATATCACGAGGCCCCAGCAAAGCGGCCAGGAAGTGGAGACATTGTCACTCTGGTTAAAGTTTAGCATCAAGTACAGCCCACTGTCGCTTGTGCTTGATTAATGGTTATAATCAAATGCAAGCATAATAACCCAGCCGAGGAGATATTTTAGGATGCGCTAAGAACTTATTAATTCCTGGCTGGAGAAATCATTTTCTTTATGGGGATTAGAGCTGCCCAGTAGGCAGCCTCACTTGCTGAAACTTTTATGAACAACGTGGATTTGGACAGGAGGGATTTCTGATTCTGCGGCAGCGATAATGGCACTTTGTGTTTCTGCGGGGCCTTTCTTGGCGACGCACTCAGTGGGGTCCACGAACACAATCTCATTAATCCTCCTCACAGCCTCGGGAGGCTGGAGGCCCCATTGTTCTTACAGATGAGGAAACGGAGGTGCAGCTGAGAGGCAGGGACCCCAAACCGCGAAAAAGCCACTCAGCCTTTGAACGTTGAGAAGAAGCAGGCACAGAATTGCAAACTGTTTTCTCTAGCAAATGGCTACTGACATTTTCAAGAATAATGCTTTGTACCCCAGTGACCATCGCAGCATCATTCACGGTAGCAAAAGGTGGAAAGCAACCCAAGAGTCCATCAGCGGAAGAATGGATAAACAAAATATTGTACCTACACACAACAGAGTGTTATTCAGGCTTAAAAAGGAAGGCAATTCTGACACATACGACAACACGGATGAACCTTGAGCACATTATGCTAAGCAAAATAAGCCCGTCACAGAAGGACAAGTGCTGCGTGAGTCCACCGACATGAGGAGCTGGGGGCAGTCACATTCACAGGGAGAGTCCTGTAGAAGGGAGCACCAGGGCCGAGGGGGCAGCGGCTGGTGCTGGTGAAGGCTGCGCAGCGGTGTGGATGCACCCGACGCCACTGAGCTGTGGCTAAAATGATCCATTTTATGTTATGTACATTTCACTCCAATTTTTTGAAAAGGAGAGGAATGCTAAGGAGAACATGTGTTTGCTGTGACTGGGAAACATGGCTGGAGGTCCTCAATGGTCCCCAGGTGATGTAAGTCTGGGAACCACAGTCACAGGGACGATCACATTGGTATGTTGCACCGTATTTGAAAGGGGTCTAACCCCTTCCCTCATTCAGGTTGCATCTGTCTGCACCACCTTTGTGATTAGAATAGAGGGGGTAGAATCATGTAGCCAGTGCTGCCGGCATCATCACTCAAATACACCAGAGGCTTGCAGGAGAGATGCTGGAACCTTCATTCCGCAGCTGAGGACAGGGAGCCGTCAAGGATATCATGGGAAGTCTCCCCTGAGTGGGCCCAGCGCCCGATGGAGGATCTTCCAAGGAAACTCTGGCCACCCCTCGCCCCAGCAGGCAGGGTTCTGTGCGCCGAGGACCAGCCGCCTTGGGGCCTCTGCTGCAGTTTGGCAGAGGCTTTGGACGTGGGTTCAGAAGGCCCGGGTGTCCTCCTAGGTCTCCCGCTGACTGGTTGCACGGCTTCAGGCTCACTGCCTACCTCGCCTGACTCCGCGTCAGTGTGGGTGAGTGGAATGAGGCGTTCCTGCTCTGCTGAGAACACCTGTGTCTCTGTGAGATCACGCGTGTAGAAGTGATCTGAAACTTGATGGACACAGAGGTCCAGGTGTGTGCTTTACTCTGTGTGGCTTAGCTTAGACCTGCTCTACTTCTGCAGACCCTGGAGACAGAAAGGAAGGGAGGGAAAGGGTCATCCTCTCAGGGAGTAAAGATCATTTTACTACATTACTTTTATGGCGACACTGATTTTTCTTCAGTCTTACTAGATGAAATAGCGCTTTGCGTTAGGGGAGGAGAGGGGCATAAAGGAGCAGGTGCCAGTTTAGCCAGCCTTCAACCCTCCAGTTCTCTGCTTCCTCACGTGTAAACAAAGAGGAAGGGGGCAGGATGTCAAGCAGGGAATGAATCCTAAAATTCTTTTATATTTTCATCTCAAATTTTTTTCCCTTCAAAATAGGTATTTGGAGTCTGGTTCTCTTTGATCATTTGCATATAAATTTAAATCCTATGATTCTGCTAGAAATGTTTTTTCTCCATCTCTCACACATGTTTGTAGTGTAATTTGGAACCCACTTAAAATGGCAGCTGTAAATATGTCTTGGGTCACTTCTAGGACCGGAGTTTCTATCCCATCGGGCTGTTGTGCAGAGTATATGAAAAATTTTCTAGCACGTGGCATACATCAAAGATAAGTATTGTTATTATGGAGTGATGATCAAGAGAGAGAGGGAAGGAGAAAGAGGAAGAGGGATAAAATGAAAAGAAGGAAGGAAGGTGGACAGGAGGGAGGGGGAGTGAAGGGAAAATTAGAAAGAGAAAGGGAAGGAGAGGACGGTCAGAGCTGGAAGCACTTGGAGCTCATCCAGTCGAGTTGTTCCAGTCCAGGCTGTGTATTATATTAGGGTGCCTGGAGAGCTTTGAAGAAACCCATTTCTGAGCCCCGCCCCAAGAGACTCTGAGCAGTTGGTCTGGGCCGGGGCCTGGCATTGGTATATTTTCAAAGCTCCTCAGCTGATTCCCACCACTGCGATGCAGCCCGGGTTGAAGCACCTGGTCCCATTCAGCCCTCCTGTGACTCAGATGAGAAAACAGGGCCCCAGGGCAGCCCATGGTCTTGCCCACTCACAGCAGCGTGTCTGTGGATGGTGTGATGTTGGAGCCCAGCCTCCCAGCCCTCTTTCTCTCCTCCTCCCCTGATCGGACATGGGTGAGAGGACCAGAGCTCTAACCCAAAGCCACTAGATCCCAAGCTACACCTGCAGAGTCCAGAGCAAGGCACTTCCACGGCTCTCCACCCTGAGCAGCAGAACTCAAGAAGACAGTGCCTGATCTTTGTGACGCTCACTGCTTCACGGTTTCACCTAAGTCTCTTTTATGTATTCAGAATAATGAAAATTATGTATCTAGCAAATTTTGATTGATGAAATAATAGCAAAAATAACTTTTGATTCAAATCTCTGTTCATTGTGGACACAAGGAGTGAGCGTAGGGCTGTTCAACTTTCTATGTGTTTGAAAATTTTTATAGTCAACTGTCGGGAAGACATAAAAAAAGAGGAAGAAGAAGTAGCTTGTAAAATGTGCCCATGTCTCAGAGCACCTCCCTTCCTGGCCCTCCCAATAGAAACCCGAGTGTCCCTGCCTCTAGTTTCCATCTTGGGTGTTGGGGCAACCTTGCGGCCTTGTTCTTGGCCTCACACCCGCCTCTGCCACCTCTGTTCTGACCACGTGGAAGGACTGAGGGGCTTCGCAGGATGCAGGTCTTGCCTGCTCAAGCATGGGAAGTCCGGGGCGCTCGGGGAGGCTGGCGGTCACCACTGGTGACGGCAAGGACAGTTTTCAGACAGGGCCCATTAAAGTCCGAACCTGCTTGACTCTGGTATCTGGGCCTGTGACCCTCCTTCCTCTTCTCTGGTTTTCTCTTTTTCTGCAGGATAAAGGGATTAAACAGACGATCTGGACAGGCGTAGTGCCCAGTTTATCCAAGACATTTAGTATTTCCTGTTGTTTCTTTTCAAGTGGTCTTTTAAGCAGAGCTAGGGAGGGAGAAAAGAAACAAAACTGTATTAGGCTCAGTTTTGTATCATTGGTAGAGGCATTAAAACAGGAGAGTAAAGTTTAGAAATTATCCATAATATCAGTGATTTATTAATATATGTTTTATTTTCTCTATATCCATATGTTGAAAAATTAATGTGCATCAATTTATTGCTGAATTTCCTGTCGAAATGTACAGTGATGTGCTGTTCCTATTTGCAGGATGTATGGTTATGAATAAGGTTGGTTATGGCTCTTAGGTAAACTCACCATCTTCTCAGTGCCTCTGGCTTGATGGAAACATCTGTTAAAATCATTTTTGTAGCGACATACCCTCCTACATAATGTTCTGGGAAATTCTGGGAAATGTTAAACAACTAGCTGATGGGGGTGGAGGGAGGAAAGAAAGCCCTAATTTCTCGCACTGGCCAGTTCCAGTGCTGTAACTCCTCCCACCATTGCCAGTTTCAAAATAGATGGCGTCACTGGTCTGCAGAGTTGAACTCCGCGTGCGGAACCGGCTTTCCCTGGTGGGTGGCGCGGCTCCCCTGTGCCACTGCGTCTTTACGCTGCAAGCAGGTAGGTCGGAGGAGCCTCTATACTGCAAGAACGCAGATTTGCTGAACATTAAGGTGCTGTTAGGCGATACCTGGTTTATGAAGGAAATTTATGAACTGAAATGTACCAAAGTAAAACAGCACTCTCCAAAATGGGCAGTTTTCCAGGAAAAACATGTGGCACGCAGTCTGTGAGCAAAGCCCTCTTGGTCTGGATTTCCTTCCCTCCCCGGCCTCCCCTTGGTGCCCGTTCCCATTACACCCCCACAGCCATTCGCTCTGCATCCGGGACCCTGGCAGAAAGCACTGCTCTGCTGATGTTGTCATCTCTCAGCACCTGTGGCTGTGACGGGTGAGAAGGTCATGCCTTCAAACATGAGCGCTGCAAAGAGCAAGGGTAACAGTCACTTTCTAAAAAAAATCCTTTTGACCATTTCTTCAAAGAGCTGAAAAGACTTGGGTGGGACAGAACATGGGTTTGTCAGACCATTTCTGATGATTCACCAGAACTAAAATACCCATTTTAGTGGGGCATTTTTCCAAAGGAGAAATAGGAGTAAAAGAGAAGCTTTTTTTTTTTTTTTTTAGCAGAGTAAGTCAGTCAAAACATAAACCAGGGGCCCATGATTTAGTCAAGGTTATTCTCCCACGTAGAGTGCGATAAAGCTTTTCGTTGGTAAGAAAAGGAAAAAGCAAAAACAACCAAGGCTCAAAGCATTGCTGCGTTTACTTGGAGACCAGTCATGTGTTCTTCTAGCAGGACGTCTGCACACTCGGGATGAGCGCCGGCCTCCACGGTGCGTTTGCTCCCGCGCGTAGCGGCTCACGGGGTAGGGCAGCAACGCGTCCGGGCTGAGAGTGACAGAGTGCCGCGGACTAGGAAGGGTCACACTTCCAGCTCCTCACAAGAAATCTGTGTTTTTTTCATACTCTGCCATTTTACAAATTTCTTGTCTTTTAGCAAATACCGCACAGTGAGAAATCCTCTCTGAGGCCTTTAGACGCTCACGGCCCGGGAGGCATTAGCGCGGACTGATTTCTAGAACACAGCTTCGCAGCCAGAGTGTCTCCCTTCTGGGCTCAGCCCCAGGGCTTCCGGGAATCGGGCTCTTGACAGGAGGCACCAGGGGGCCACGTGCCAAAGCTAAATTGTACGTGGGTTTCATGTTTCCTGGCTTTGAAAGGAGACATGAGAAGTAGCTGTTTTCTTCTTCTTAGGCCTACAACAGGCTTATTGACACTTTTGCAATTTAGGTCACTTTTGGTGGCCTTGGGGTCCTTAATGATCATGACCTAGTCCTCTGGCATTATGAGAAAAAAAATCTTGGTTTGTGGATTTGGTGCAAAAATGAAAATGTCTTCAGTAAAGAAGTCTCGTGAAGAAGATGTGGCCAAAGGCCTGAGCAGACCACAGCCCCCAAATCAAAGCCCAAAGCCCACTCCGTCCCCCATCTGAAGACCCCACCTCCCCTGGGGCGTGAGGAATCCCCCACTATCAGACACATGGAGATGCTTGTTGTTGCTCAGGTAATGCTGACTGTGTGCTGTAGGCTGGCTTCTTTTATCCTCTCAATAATTACTTCCATTTCCGTTTGACAAAAAATGAAACTGAGGCACAGAGTAGTTAAGTGACTGTCTAGGGCCACACAGTGAGCCAATGTCACACCTGAGGATTCAGATTCAGGCAACTACTGCGTCGTACAGGCTGATGACAACCCAACCCATCAACACTGAGCATTCAGCGGGGGCTTGTTTTGGAAACAATATGCATTGTGTACTACATCCTTCTCTGCAGAGTCATGCAATAGAAATTGTTTTCCAATGTAGAACATATGCTATATTTTCCCAAAGAGTCTAGACCTATGATTAAGGTCAGCTCAGAACGATTCCCAGTCTCCTGTTATAGAAAAATACAAAGTAATAATGGATAAACATAATAGTTTAATTCTGTGTCATGTAAACTTTCTTTTTCTGGAGTGAGGCAGGCCAAGTTTGGGATCACAGCTTCAGAGTGTCATCAAAGACCCCAGCTCCCATCTTCAGAGTCACCTCCTGATCCAAGATAGTAGCTGCTGCTCCAGCTATCCTGATTGCAGGTTGGCACAGGAGAAAATAGAAGAAGGAGATGTATCAGAAAAACCTCACAGATTGACCTGGCCTCTCCCCGTGACCATGTTCAGAAGAGTGATCCCAGCCATCATAGTGCACTGGGCAGGCTGGGCTCCCAGGTGGGGCTCCATGCAACAGGCGGGTGTGGCCCACTGCCCCAGGCACAGGTGTCCTTCAAACATAGAATAAGAATTTTCCTTACAGTGGCATCATTTCACTAAACCTCAACCATAGGGAATATATTAATGACAAAAATGAAGCAAAATGTAGTCTATCCATGCAGTGAAATAGTATTCAGCAACAAAAAGGGCAAAAAAAGTACTGGTATACACTATAATCTGGATGAACCTTGAAAACATGCACAGTGGGAAAAAATCCAGAAAGCTAGACACACACACAACATTTGTCATAAGATCCTGTTTATAGGAAATGTCTAGAAAAGGCAAATCTAGATGGTTGTGTAGGACCCAGAGTGGGGAAGGAAAGTAATCCTAAATGGACAAGAGGAGTCTTTAGGGGGGGTGTAAATGCTCTGAAATTTGGTGTAGCGATGATTGTGCAGCTCTGTATTCTTGTGTTGGGTTGTAATGGTGTGTGCGTGTGTTGGATGCTGTGAATATCCTTGCTTGTGGTTGAACAGTGCTCCCTCAAAACCCATGTCCATCTCAGAATATGACTTTATGTAGAAAGAGGGCGTTGGCAGGTGGACTTAGTTAAATGAAGTCACACTGCACTAAGATGGGTCTCAAATCCAGTGACTGGTGCCCTGTAAGAAACCCATATGAAAACACAAAGAAACGTTGGAGGAGGAGCTCCTGGTGAGGATGGGGCAGAGATGGGAACAGTGCTGCCACAAGCCACACAGTGCCAAGGCCCCAGGCACTGGAAGAGGTGAGCATAGTTCTTCCCAGCATCCTCAGGGAAGCGGGGTTCTGCTGTCACCTCAGTTCTGGACTGACCCCCAGAACCTCCAGAACCATGAGGAGATGCAGGTCTGTGGGGGGCTGCTCAGCTCATGGTAGTTGGTCACAGCCACGCCGGGAGGCAAAGACAGTCCTCAAACCCATGACTTTACACTTAAAGCAGGTGCACTTCATAGTAAGTAAATCAGACCTCAGCGAAGCTGTTCATAAGATTAAAGTTTTCCTTAAACAAGCGAGAGGAAAAGAAGGGCCAGGGGAAGGTCGGAGATGGTAGGCTCGGCTCTGCTGCATCTCGGATACGCCCACCGTGGTCAGAGGCAGCTTTCTTTAAAATGTGGGATGCACGATGCTGCTTTTCCTCGGCTCCCTGTCTGTCTGCCCCACGTGCTATTCTCTCTGCCGCATGCTGCTGACTATGGAGAAATTGCAAGGTGCAGGCTCTTCCAGGGGTGTCCCGGCTACACAACTGGTAGGTCTCTGGCTGGTTGTGGTGTGTCTCCAGCCATTCGGGCCTGCCTGGGGGAGATGTGACCAGGATGTGCCAGTCTCAGGAGAAGACAATGTTTCTATGGTCAAGAGCCCAGAGGACATTGGAGGGCTCTGAGGTGGGCAAGAAAGAGCAACATGTGAGCTTGACCTTGGAAATGAGGGAGGGTCTTTGGAAAGATGAGGTTGATTGGGAAAATGAGGTAAAAAGCAGGAGGAGCTATAGATTTGTTTTAGTTCTTTTTCAAATCTTTCTCATCATTTTTGAGCATCTTGCCTTTTTATGTATAATTTAGGGTCTGTATCTGGTGATTCTAAAATCCTTGGGGCTTTGATTCTCAATGAGGGTAGATTGTTTTCTCCTGTGTTTTAGAGTTTTGGTTTGTGAGCTCATGTTTAGCAGAGCTTCATCTAGGAGAATCACGAAGGGCCTGGACGGAGGGCCCATCCCGCTACAGTGTGTTTTTGTTTGCTTTCGCTGAGTTCCTCAGGCCCTTTACCAAACTAGGTTCACCATCATATTAATCCTTTACTATGAATTTGACTCCAAACCTATGTGGAGTCAGACCAGCTACAGATTCTCAGGGGACACATTTTTCCCTTCATTCACAGCACAAGCCAAGGCAGTTTGCTTCTCCCTTTGCCGTTGTGGGTTTTACTTATTTACTTATTTTGGGGGATAGGCTCGCTCTGAAGTAAGAGCCCTTTGAGAAGCTTGGTCTGCAGGTTTCACTTTAATGCCCGGCCTCTCAGGTAGTCAGAGCACCAGCATCGTGATACCCTGGGCCTTTCAGCGTCCACT
This sequence comes from Camelus bactrianus, assembly GCF_048773025.1. Lineage (NCBI taxonomy): Eukaryota > Metazoa > Chordata > Mammalia > Artiodactyla > Camelidae > Camelus > Camelus bactrianus. The sequence goes on from NC_133539.1 coordinate 4,825,242, forward strand.
TCTGTTTCTGGCTCCTGCATTTCCTCTCATTTCCGTATAAGATTAGCAGGTATTTTTAAGATATTTGTTATACGCTGTCCAGCATTTCTTGGTGGCTGGTGGAATAGGGGTGTGGCCTCCAGCATAGCACCCAGGAGTCTAAAGATGCATTTTGAGATGGAGAGAGAGAACTGAGAAGTTTTCCAAATAAAGCTTCCTGCTCCCTCAGTGCACTGGGATGAGATCCCCCGCCTGCCATAAGCTTTGGGAGGACGGTAGGTCTGAGGTCTCCACGTGACTGCCAGAGCTTGGGCCAGCTGTGGGAGGTGGGGACGCGCAGCAGTCACTTCAGGGATTGGTTGGCGGCCGCCAGGCGCCACCCCAGTTGACTAGCAAGGTTCCTTCCCTGCTTGAAGTGGAGTTAGAAGAGTCAGAAGTGCGGGCGATCGCAGAAGGAGGAGCGGGGTTCTTCTCTTTAACTGCAGTGTGGTTGGTTTGCAATGTCTGTTAGTTTCTGGTGAACAGCAAAAGTGATTCAGTCATACATGTGTAAGTTCTTTTTCATATTCTTTTCCATTATAGGCTGTTGCAAGCTATTGAATATAGCTCCCTGTGCTACACAGTAGGACACAGTAGGACTTTGCCTCTTTGCAGTTCTTAAGGAAGCCCCCCTTTCCAGTCCAATGAGCAAATCAAATCGCTTTCCTGTGTGTTCAGGAGCCACCGTGGGCTGTGCCCTGTGACCCACGTGTCCCCTCCTCGGGGACTGGAAGAGAGCAGCACCCCTCCAGCAGGACAGCACACGGCAGCCCCGCTGAGGGCTCATGGAGTCCAGTTTCATTTTTCTGCCACCTTCCAATTATTTTGATCATGATTCTTGCTCAGCAGTTTCTTGACTACATTTTGTTTCAAAGAACCACCCCCCACCCCACCCCGAAGTGTGACTGAGCTGCGTGTTCCGGTGGGGAAAACGGAGACGCCTGCTTCACCGAGTAAGCTGTGTCACTTTTGGGCTTTCAGTTCCCGCGATGATTACGTCCTATCCGAACACCACGCTGGCCACTCAGGGTCAGAAGAAGGAAATGAGCTGCACGGCCCACGGCGAGAAGCCCATCATCGTCCGCTGGGAGAAGGAGGACCGAATCATCAACCCCGAGATGGCCCGTTACCTTGTGTCCACCAAGGAGGTGGGGGAGGAGGTGATCTCCACCCTGCAGGTAAAGGCATGGCAAACACGGCAGAGTCACAGGCAGACTCGCGGGCAGAACGAGCCTGTCCTTCCACCTCAGTGGGTACGTGCGGGTGGCAATCAATGAACCATCTTTCGAAACTTATTTAAGAAGCACTCTCTCTCACCCTTCATCCAACAGGATTTCTGAGTGGCCTGCAAGACTAGTGCTTTATCGAATGTGTTATGAAGAGTAAAATTATTACAAACGTAGCAGGGAGTCCAACTGTAACCAGAACAGACGGGAGAAATAGCGTCTTTTAATGACAGTTAATCCTGGAGGAATGACAGCCTATGCTGGGCACCTGCTTTAACTTCCTGTAGAAGGAAAAATTAGATGGGCTGTGGGATAAAAAATATGATAAGGAAAATATTTTGCTTCTTTAGAAAAACTCAACGACAAAAATATTGCAGTCTCTTATAGTGGTAGTTAGCTGAGTGACTCCTTTAACGTGGGGGAGAAATGGTGCTGTAACACACATGGGGAAAAAAACCTTGTGTTTGAAATGCTTCTATTGATTCGCTCCCAGGGTCCAATCCCAGAGTCCTGGGAGATCAGACCTCAGTTGCAGTATTTAAAGATCTGTGCTTTTTAACAAGGGTTGGTTTGGATGCTTTAAAAATTCACTATGAGAAAAAAAATATGCGTGCAATATATATCAACCTGACCATGAGACTCTGCAGAAACTGCACACCTAATTTAACGAGCTGGCAACAGACATGGATGATGTACACTGAACCCATCCACCTGCACATTTACAGTGATGCTGAAATCATTTGCTCTTAGAACTGTGTGTCCGTGTACGTCCGTGTGTGTGTGTGCGTGCGTGTGTGCAATTATGGGTGGGAGGAGGGTGAAAGCAGACAGAAGATTTTTACAGCCCAAAGCCTGTTGAGTTGTTCCGTCACCCCGTTCTACTGGATAAGACGGATTTCTTTCTGCTTTACATGTAGATCTTGCCAACGGTAAGAGAAGACTCTGGCTTCTTCTCCTGCCACGCCATCAATTCTTACGGGGAGGACCGTGGAATAATTCAGCTCACAGTGCAAGGTAGGAAGGGCACAGCCTAGGGGACAGACAGCTATTTTCGGGCAGTAAGTGTGTGCCCAGGCTCGGGCGCCTCCCAAGCCCTCAGGAAAGCCTGAAAGCCACAGAGTTGGCACTGCTGCAGTGTTGCGCTCGCCTTGGGGCCGTGTCGAGGTGCAGCCCCAGAGCAAAGCCCACGAAGGGGCCAGGCTGGACCGCGGGGCTTTCTTGCCACCTTCCTTGCTCAGTTTTGGGGATCCTTACACTAGGTGATCCAAGTTGGGAGTTTAACATTTGGGGCCAAAATAATCTTTGGGTTAACAGATTCCAAGTCAGAAGAGTGGCATTTAAACCCTCCAGGTTTGGTCCAGCTTTATAAATGCTGTGAAAATTGGCAGATTTGGAAAAGTGAAATTTTTCTGTCTTAAAATGGGATTAGGAAAAAATTACTTCAGGGTCAAAAGCCATCTGCCAGTGCCGAGTGCTGACAAAGCTCTGGGGACTCGCACTCCGCATTTCCACCGGCGTCTCATGTCTGAGCCGCATCAGAGCTAACCCCAGGTTTCCTGTTGCCTGCACAGAGCCCCCAGACCCTCCCGAAATTGAGATCAAGGACGTGAAGGCCCGCACAATTACCCTCCGGTGGACCATGGGATTCGATGGAAACAGCCCCATCACAGGCTATGACATCGAATGCAAAAATAAATCAGGTAAGTCCTTGATTTCCTCCGGCTTTATTTCCACTTTAAACAGCCCTTTTATTGGTCTCCTTTTTAATGTGTTTTTACCTGTAAGAATAAACCTGGCCTCCAGGAAGCTCAGAGGGCTCCTTTGACCAGCGCCCCTCCTTCCTTGCACGAAGAACACCCACGCTCCCTTTGCTGTGCCGAGATGGCCCCGCCGGCTCAGCTCTGCCTCCTTTCTCTTCGAGCCAGCAGGACCTCAGTCTTGCTCCCCGTGGGCCACTTTTGCATTCTTGCCTCTGATTGGCACGTGGGCTGCTGTGACCAGCCCTGGCCACCGTCACTATTTTTTCTGCCTCCCCTGCTTCTCTTTGCTTCCTTTGGGTCCGAACCCCTGAGCGCCAGCTGTGTTCAGTGCCAAGCTGTGCCGTGGCTCTGGCGCCGAGAAAGGAGGGCCATGTCTTGCAAGGCCAGCACCGACTCTGCAGGGCCCTCCCGGACGTCCAGGGACTGGCCCATGGCACGAATGGCACCTCGAGCCCTCGTGTACCGCCTCAGGGCCGGCAAGTGGCCAGCCCCATAAATGAAGCAGACCCAGCTGTCAGGCCCATGACAGGCCTGTCTATTTATCGTCTTAAAGTGACAGTGATAAGGCCACCTTGAACGTTGTGACCCTGCAGGCCGAGGGTAGGATACCACTGCCGCTGTGGCTTCTAGTCTGGACTTTTACACAAAAGAGACAAGGAAGTCGAGCGCCGTCAGCACGTGAAGGGTTAACAAACATCTCAGAGGCCATGGAAGTCAAGTGACCGCTTTCTGGGTACCAAGCGAACTTAGCTTCAGGTCCTACTGTCCTGACTCACATAGTATCTTTTGAGGTGAAGCTGGAGTGAAAAATGAAGCAGAAGGTGGCTGGGAAGGCGGGTCGGGAGGGAGGAAATATTTCAGTGAGAGCCTGCAAGGGGCAGAGAAGGCAAACGGTGCGAGACGGGCCGAGGGCGGCCCCTGGGGAGAGCGGGTGGTGGTAAGGAACGCAGCACAGGACGGTGAAATCAGCCGCTATCAAACCGGGAACAGAGGTTTCGCAGCAGTGCCCAAGACTTGCAATAAGCAGTGGATTGGAAATGGGTAAGAAAAGACAAATGGGACGGCTCAGCTGCATCCCTTGAGTCGCAACCAGAGACCCAGAAGGGAGGTGACGCTTACACAGAACCTGAGGAAGCTCCCAGAGAGGGGCCCGGTGGCTGTGGTCACAGGGTCCCTGGAAACGTGGCATGTGGTGCAGGTGAAGGGGAGGGACCCGGGGCCCGGTGAGCAAGCTCAGGGCAGACCCCATGAGGCTCTTCCAGGAACCAGGACCAGCGGGCTCGCCCAGGGCCAAGGGAAGAGAGGAGGCCCTGCCTTTGCCCTGAAGAAATAAGGTCAGGAGGGAACCAAAGAGCTACAGGTTCTGAGATCTGGGTCTTGAAGTAAAGGAAGCAGTTCTTAGGTGAGGCAGGCACGTTCCTGCAGAGAACGACCCGGAAACTGATAGTAGCGATGAAAATGCGGCGTGAACTTGGAGTCCCCAGAGTGGGGCAGGCCCCGCCAGTCTCTCTGGCCCAGCGCTGACCAGAGGACTTTGGGTCTTGGAGCCCAGGGACCTCTCAGGGGAGCAACTTGGTGCCTCCCTGTCTTAGGGCATCGCTCATTTCTAGGTACTAGTGACGACACGGTGGTTCCCCAAGGAGGGCTGGGGTCCAGCCCGTCCTGGCTCAGCAGCTGCCCTGTCTCTTGCCTCCCTTCGCCTTCCTCCTCTGGGAAATGGGATAGCACAGTGTCTCCCTGTGACAAGGGCCTCTCAAAGGCTGCCTCCCTTACCTGGGCCACATGGTTACTGTGATCACATCTACCTGTTCCTCAGCCCTACTTCCCATGTCACCTCCTCAGGGACACATCCCTGGTCCAAGTTTGAAGCCAGGGCTGTTGGGGTTTTTGTTTGTTTTTGTTTGTTTGTTTTTTCAAATTTATCACTATTTTCTTTTACTATATCTGGGTTTTGAGTCAAGTTAGAAAAGGAGTCTGTACACTCTGGCCATAAAGTAATTCAGCCTTTTGTGTTGTTTCTCTTTCTCTCTCTTTTCACAATTTAGATTTCCAGTCCGTTTGGAATTTATTCTTGTGTATGCTGGGAGAGATAGATCTAGTGTCATCTTCCCCAGATGGGACCCCGCTGCCCCAGCATTGCTTATTATAAACCACCTTTGTTCGGTGACTTCCGTCGCCGCCTTTGTTGCGCACTGACTTCCCCTGTGTGTCAGCCTGTGTCTGGGTTTGCGGTTCCAGTCCGTCCATTGGTCTGTCAGTGCTCCAGTACCACAGTGTTTTAACCATGCAGGCTTTGTGTTTTCGTATCTGACAGGCCTAGTTTCACCCTCGCAGCTTTTCCTTCTCCATGTTTCCTTAGTTTTCCACACATAACTGAAGGATCAACCTGTTTAGCTCCATAAAATCATTTTCTGTTCTTGTTAATGGGACCACATTAAATGTGTTCATTGACTTCAGAGAAAACTGACATTTTTGTGATGTTGCCTTGGGCTGATTCGGTCCATCAAAAATGCACATTGAAGTTCTAGCCCCTGGTACCAAAGAATGTGACCTCGCCGGGGAACAGTGTCACAAAGCTGTGACTGTTGAGGAGCGTGTCCCCTGCACAGACTGGGAGCTTCTTGGGCCCCTGGGCCCAGCCCGCCCCCCGGCACCTGGAGCGGGACCAGCGCAGGGTCCACGCCCAGTGGATATTTGGCGAGCTCTCCTTAAGGAGGGTGTGCTTCCACCACACTTGACCCCGTGTCACCCCAGGGCACACATCTAACAGGCGTGGCTCTTAGTCTTACTCCAGCACGCTCACATGGCAAAGGCCTCTAGAACTGTCTGTGTTTCTTAAATGATTTGCCCCGTTCAGAGTCCTCAGAAACTCCCAGCTTTCCCAGGAGTTTCCCAAAGACAGGACCTCTACTGCTGAGCGTCCCCAGCACCTGGCGTAGCACCTGCGTGAAGGAAGCGCTCTGTCGTGTTTGTGGCATTCAGTCGACACGCGGTCCAAATCAAAGAATTATCCTTATTGCCAACCGTGTTTTCAGATGTGTAAACTGATTGGACTCTACGCAGCCAAATCAGGAAAGCTCCTCATCTGTGAAGCTGGGCACAGCCAGAATCAAGGGGTGTATTTCCATCCTTCCTACTCCTCTTCAGCCATACGCAGGGCCCCCTGCATTCTTGCAACCCTGGGGCCCAGCCGTCTGAGGGGTAGAATGAGTGCCAGGAGGCTCGCTGGGGAAAACCCATGGCCAGGCCAGGCCCAGCTCCACGGCCTGTGGTCTCCACCAGGGCCCTCCAGGGCCTCCATCGCTTTCATTCTGAGTCTGAAAGTCCAGGGAGGCGATGCTGGTGGCAGGAATCCTGGTCACTGCTGTAGGAAATGTGTTAGTCAGCATTTGCATGTGTTCGTTGCTCTCTCAGTAAGTTTTGAATGTATAAACAGTCCAGCCATGATTTAAGTGAGTGCAGTTCATAGGCAGAGTCCATAGAGAACTGATCCTTCAAGTCACAGCTTTAATGTCACCTCCTCCAGGAAGCCTTCCCCGACCACCCATTTTTTTTATGACATGGCCCTCCTCTACTCATATAATGCCCTGTATGCCTTGGAACATGTGGTGGGCTTGGGACTGTTTATTTAATATCTGTCTCCACTGCTGGGTACTTGTCCTTCTGAAGGATCTAGTGACCGCTCAGGGCAGCTACTACGTCTGAGGAACCCTGTGCCATGTCCCTGCGTCCCCTGCAGCACCAGCACACATACTAGACTCGTAAGACACGTCTGTTGACTGATTGACTCTCAACCTGTGTTTTAGGCAATGAAATCATCCCCCCAAAGGTGCCGCCTTCTACTTTGTTGTCAATTGTTAAGAATACAATGTATTACCATACGTCACATTCCTAATGAAGAGGGTCCCTGCAAGCAATCGTTCAGTCTATGTTTGAACCGGCGGGCAGCAAAAACTCATCAGCCCCAAGAAAGGACGAGTCTGTCTTGAGCCAGCCTTGACTGTTAGAAGTTCTTACATTTCTTGCACCAAAAGAGACCTTCCTATATCCAGCAGCCCTCTTCCCACCCCTGTGGTCAAATTACATCCCTCCCAGGATCTGAAAACAGATGACACTCCTTGGCTTTCTATTTACCAAGAAAAAGAAAATATCCCAAGTTTCTTTGCTAGTATCTCCTATGACGTCTCCTGGCCATCTCTCTCTGATCACGCCCAGTGGCAAGACCCCACGTGCCATCTGACCAGGCACAGGTGCAAGGGAGCCATTGCCCCCTCATCTGGAATGTTCGACCTTCTTCGTGCAGCCCGCATCCCGCTGACTGCCTCGGCTGCCAGACTTGGATCCTAGCAACCCCTGCTTCTCCTCCAGGTGACGCCAAGAACCCCCACGACAGCCCCTGCCAGCATCCTGCCCCGTGCGCACTGCTGGCCATCAGCCTGCAGTCTGCTGCGTTCACGTCCTTCCCCCCGAGGGCAGCCTGCCATGTCCCCCGTCCCCTCTGGGGGGCCTCTTCCCTTCTCCGCCAGGCCTCTCAGGTCACCTCAGCACCCTGACACAAGCCCCTTCTCCTCTCTCGGGACCCCGTCCCCACTTCACCCGAAGGCTCTTCTCCGAGGGGAAGACAGAGCCGAAGCGCTTTCCCTGCGTCCTGATGCCTCCTTCATGTTTGTCAGCCAGTAAGTCTTGTCCATCTTGGAGCCGCCTCCTCTCTTTCTGCCTATTGTGTAGCTTTGTCCCTGGAGCGCTGGGTGCCCCGCACCCACTCTAGCCTATGTCAGCCCTTCTTCAGATCAGCGTCCCTCTATTCCATCTGTCCCTGGTGATCTGCCATCTGTCTGACTTGAGGTGTCTGACCCCCAAGCTGGGCTCGCCAGTGAGCACCCAGTGTGACCACACTGCTCCTATAGGCTCCCCAGTCCTTTCCCACAGGGGACCATTGGAATTTCAGAGGCAGGAATGCGGTTCTGAACTGCTCTGTTCTCTTCTATGTCTCTCTGGGGCGGGACATGGAGTCCTACCTACTTTTTCAACAAATGCTTCTGACAGCTTCTTTCTAAACCAAGAGACAAATCTGACTGTTCACCTACCCTTGGTTCCTACAAACCCAGAGTATTTACCATAACTCTTGGCCAACATTTCCCTCTCTTGCCTCCTCCTCGTCAATCGGCCAAGTCAAAATCCGGCACCAGTCTTCCTCTAAGGATGTGAGCCTCTCAGCAGGTGCCTGGAGGCTGAAACCCGGTCTCCGTGGGCATCCTGCAAAGACTGTGGGGAAGTCACGTGCTGCAGGAAGATGGCCCCAGGCATGCAGAGAACGCAGGTGAGGTCAACTCCCAGCCCTGCTTCTGATCAGCTCTGTAACAGGGTCTGAGTTTCTTGACCTTCACAATGAAAATAAAAATCCCCACCTCACCAGGATGTTGTAAGAATCCAATCGAACAAAGCAATCTGTCCAAATCTCGCTGTGCATCAGAACGACAGAGAGAGAGAGCTTCATCAAAGCACGGATGTGGGGGTACCATTCCCCAAGGAGATTCTGATTGCGTTGCTCTGAAAGTGCAGTTGTCAGAAAGCTCGGAGGTGTTGGCCATGTGCCCACAGGTTTGGGGGCTGCCGGAGTCACATTTGTGAAGTGCCCAGCATGGCGCCAGCAAGCAGATGCCCCTGCAAAGCCTGAGTTCCCTTTGCTGCTGGTATTTCTCTGACCACCGCCTTGACTTCCACCACAGACCCACCGTCTCCTCCTCCCACGGCTCGCACCACTCAGGCTGTCTTGCCCTCTGACTTCTAGCTGGGTTCCCCCGAGGGCAGACTCAGAGTGATTCAGACAAGGGCCCTGAAGAGGCTGGGTTCTGTGTGCCTAGCTTCTGTCGGGCTCCTGCTCCGAGGTTCCAGCCCCATCAACACCCCAGAAGCACCGTCCCTTCCCTTTGGCCCTTCCGGCCCCGAGAAGGAGAAGCCCCCACTCTTGCTCAGCGTCTGCTGCAGGCTCCCTTCGCCCAGCCCGCGCCTCGGTGGGTGGAGCCCTTGGAAACCGTCTTCCAGCATGGCTTAGAATCCCCCCCTTGGTGCTGCATGGACTCTCCACATCCAGAAACCACCAGCGCCTTCCTCCACTGGGCAGAGAGACCGGCGATCAGCCCTCACAGCCATATCGTTCCTCCCCTGGCCCTTCCTTTCACCCAAAGCCTCCCCATTCACGCTCGCATCCGCTAGCTCTTGGATTTCCAGGCACACCTCTCTGTGCCTCACTCCTCCTGAGGAGCTTCTGTATCTTGTCTATGGCTTATTCTTGCTAGTTATATTGGTATTTCAATTTGCAGGTTCACCCCCACCCCCGCGCCAAGTGTCAGGGTCTCTCTGTGATTGTTTCTCACTCCCAGTGTTATATTCTCAAGCACACTTTGTGATCCACGATCTGCCCGTTTGCATGTCAGCATCTGAGATCAGAAGTAGCATTTTCAGTGCCTGTCTCACTCTCCTCCTGGGTCACCACTCACTGCCCCGTTGGTATTCTTCCTCTGATGCCTTACCACTTGGGAGACTGCATTTGGGGATTAACTAGACTTTTCCAATCAGTTTCTTTAAAATCCTTCCAGGGAGGAGGGTATAGCTCAAGTGCTTAGCATGCACAAGGTCCTGGGTTCAGTCCCCAGCACCTCCTCTAAAAATAAATAAACAAACCAAACTACCTCCCTCCTAAAAAATAAAAATAAAAATCCTTCTAAATAGCACATTCTTTCTCTCTCCTCCTCTTGACCTCTGGCTGAGGAATCCACCCTCCAGCGTTTTGAACCCTATTCTAATAGTCTTGATCACTGGCATCATCTCTTTCTTTCAAAACATAATCAGTAAAGGATTTGAGACTAAATGATTTCAAAAAGTAGAACTGAGAAGTCCATCTGATGAGCAGTGTTGATGCTGGAGACTGAGACTAGAGTTTCTGTAAGTGTTTCATTGTCAACGCTCTCCTTTTGGAGAAGAAGGGATCTGACCTGCTCCAGGTGTCGCTGGTTTTCAAATACCTTTTAGAACAAGGGTTTTGTTTTTTTCTTTGTTTTTTTTTTTCTTCCTTTTGGGTGAAGGGCTGTTCAAATGGTAATTTCTTTTATTATCTTGTACAATGAGTGCTCAAAAGTGGCTGTTCTTCAGTTTCCTGGCCTGAGATCCCCTGCTTGTATTCTCCTCTGAGATCTCTGCCAGGAGGTCTGTAGTGTTGCCTCAGATGTCCCTCCCTGAACTCAGCTGCCCCCAGCACTTGTCCCCCTCCGCATGGATAATGAGTGTGTGGTGTCCTGCCCCCTCTGATGGCCAGCCCACCTGAACACTGGGAGCATTGCTTTGAGAATTCGCTTTGAGTTGTAACTTTTTTTCTTTCCTTCTTTCTTTCTTTCTTTTTTTTAAATTCCTACTTGTGAACTTTCAAAGGCAGAGGGAAAAAACTCATGTCTCTATCTCTTCTTTTTTGAAAAACAAAACCCAAAAGACTCCTGGGATTCCGCTCAGAGAACCAAAGATGTTTCCCCTCAGCTGAACTCGGCCACCATCATTGATATCCACCCTTCCTCCACCTACAGCATCCGCATGTACGCCAAGAACCGGATCGGCAAGAGCGAGCCCAGCAACGAGCTGTCCATCACTGCGGACGAGGCAGGTGGGTCTGCCGGCCAGGCAGGGCCCAGGCGCCGGGAGCTGGCTCGCGGGGCTCAGGCGGTCAGTGCGGGACCCCACCTTTGATGGCTGCTCCCCACGGCTCCATGCCCAATCAGAAACATAGACGGCGCTCTGCCTCCTACTGGGAAGGCTCTGCTCGTCAAACAGGACTTAGGCCAAGGTTCTCATAGCTAAGACTTAAAAGAAAGACATACGAGGCTAATAGTCTGGTGAGATTTAAGAACCGTGCTGTTCTCATGGTGCCTGGTCTGGATGCATGGAGAACCATGACCGTATGTCTTGTCCGAGTCCCTGTGCAGCCTGCTGAGGGAGTGTCGCATAACTAGGGAGCAGCAAGAACATTCTCTGTGTGGGGAGTTGGGGACGGTAGCACTGGTTATTTTGTTGACTGGAAATGTCAGTATTCCTAGAATAAACTGTATTGCTCTTTTTCATGTTACAAAGTATTTCGTATTCAGTGTCGAAAACTTAGAAGATTTTGAAGACAAAACAGCTTACAGTCCTACCACCAGGAGTTACCCTGAGCATGTCGATGTCACTAACTTGTTCAGCACACACGCATGCGTGCACGCTCACCCGCGCAGACACACAGACAGGCGCGCGCACACACACACACGCCCTTCAACACGGGGGTCCGCTCATGATTACGCGGTGACAATAGCCTGTTTGTGGAGGACTGAGCGGTTAGGCAGAGGCAGTGACTGCTGACTGTCAGCCCTCCTCCCGGCAGGAGAGGAAGAAGCAGGTTGCCCTTGGGCTTCTCTGGGGCAGAAAAGGTCAGGAACCAAGGCCTGGCTCATCTCTAGGGGCAGAAGAGTGTCCAGCCCCAAACCTAGCTTTTCTTCTCCTGCCCCTAATCAGGGCTTCGTCAGCCAGTCCCTGCTGTGGAGGGGAAGCTGGAAGCCTAGTCTCAGATCCATAGCTGCCCATCTCCAAGACTAACGTGATCGCGCCTAAATGACGGAGCTTCCGCAAGAGGCCAGATGCCTCCTTCACCTGGGGTCGTCCTTGGTGCTCCCCCACCAACTTCTCAGTTACTCTCATCAATGGACTTGGAATAGGTGTCACTCTTCCGTATCTCTTAAGTGCTTCCTACAACTTGTGTTCATACCTTCCAGCATTTCTTCAAACAAATCCCATATCGTTAAGTAAGTCGGTTATCTTCTATTTTTCATAATCATCAGCACTACTGCAGTGAACACCCTTGTGATATATCTCTTACCATTTCCGGCATGATTTTTCATGTAAATTCCAAGACGTATGATGGCTGGATCAAAGCAAATGCAAAAATGACTCTTTTGATAGGCATAGTCAACATGGTCTTCAAGGATGTAGGTTAAAATTTACTGTTTTTCCTGTATCCATTTCTCAACTCTGGAACTTGTCGGTTCTTGAAAATTGTTTCCACGGGCAGTTGGCAGGGTAGCTGCGCCCTCCTGTGTCCGAGGGTGAGCCGCTTCCAGCACTTGGCAAGCCTGCGTGGCTTCTCATCTGCAGAATGAGCGTAATGATGCCTCTCTCCTCCTCACCGCACGCAAGTTGGAGAACTGAAAAAAACTCCAGTCTCCGAAAGTCCTTTGCATGCTCAGAAACAAGTAGGAAATGAGTGTTCATAGGCTTCTGCAAAAACAGAGTATTATTTAAATATTTATGTAAACAATGCACTCACGTCCTGGAATTTCATCATGCTGGAGATTTAGGGAGAATAAGCCGCCTCCGAAAGGAAAACGCTGGCTCAGAGCTGAACCTTCTTCCTTTACCCACTTTTCCACTCTTCCCATCTCGACAACCTTCTCAAGGTAGCCCTGTTTTCCCGGCAATGCCTTTCGAGCTGCTTTCCCAGTCGCCATGACAAAGGCAGCTGTGGTTGCTTTTCCTGCTGTCTCTTCGGTGACCTCCCTGCAGCCAGCCGTTGCCATGGTAACGTGCTTTTCTTCAGCCAGGAGGCAGGTGAACAGCCGCGCCTGGTCGCTGGGCACCAGCATGCAGTCCACTCCCAGCATCTCCGCAGACACACAGATGCAGAGCCACTTCCTTGGCTCCGGGGCCGGCCTTCTGGGTTTTCCCCAGGTGCTGGCTGCTGGCGGCCGCACAGCCCCTCTCATTTACTACTCAGATGAGCTAAGGGAACATGCAAGGAAAGGAAAGGCTTGAGCAAAGGAAAGCTACAAAGCAGAATTTGGCTTTGTCTGGGTGTGTAGCTTTGTGTGATAGAAATGAAAAAGTTTCCTCTGACTCATAGAACAGAGGGGAGCTCTCCTGACCAAAGACACCCTCTCCAGAACTTCCCACAGGTGTTGACCACACATTGCTCCTGCCCTCTCCCGGTGTTATCGAACTTAGGCTCCACTGCTTGCTGCTCAAAAACCACTAATCAAGAGGCAAGTGTCGGTAGAAAGAAAAGGTGCTTTAATCAGAAAAGCGAGCAGTGTGGGGAGAAAGTGGACTCATGTCGTAAGATCACCTCCAAAGATTCTGCTCAGTCATGACAATTTTTAAAGGAAAAAAAGGGAAACAATCTCAGTTAATCATTGAGGTAGGAGGTCAAATTCCTCGTCACTGTTCCACTGCGTGCAGACCCATGGGCTCCTCCTGAGCTTCCTTTGGATGCTGTCTGGCCCACGTGGTCCACCTGCAGATTTGCTAAGGGAGAAGCTGGGAGTAGAGAATCGGTTACTCTTAACTACTTAATTCTTCATTCTTACACCTTTTAATCCAGGAAAAGAATCAGCAAGTTAGGCCAGGCATGGTGTACATTCGGTAAAGCAGAACTCAGAAGTTAGGTGCAGTGTTACCTAGTGATCTCATTTTTCTGATTAAGGTCTGAGGAAAACAGAGCCAAAAAAACAGAAAAGGGGTCAAAGAGCTGCTTACACCAGCCAGGATCCCCAAAGGCACACCTTTAGGGAGCCGTAGGCATCTCGAGATAACCGTTCCTGCTCTTACTGCCCCCTTTCCCTAAAGAAATGAGGCCGTCTTTTAAGCAGTGAGAATCCTCAGAGGGAAGCTCCTGGAAGCTGTAGACCCACTCATTTTTATGGTAATGGCATCCTCAAGTCCCCAGCACCTGAGGGTGCCTCTCCCTCCCTGTGGCCCAATGAGAGATGAGCTGCCCCTTCCTGCCCACTCCTATGCCTGCACACTGTGCCGACCGCTGTCTGGAGGGCCCTCCGAGGTCCGCATCTCCTTCTGTGCAGATCAGCCATGCCCCCCAGTGCCGGACCTTCTCCAGTCTCCCTGGATGACATTGTGCCTTGTCCCCCAGCACCAAGGAGAAACCTTTCTGACAACAGCCTTTAAGCCATATCGTTACTTCTCCCCAGGGCCACATGCTCCTCGCGTCTCTACCCCTCGTGTGTGTCTGGTACAGGGAGAGGGCTCAGTACACATGGGAGAATTGTTCATAAACATACCTGGTAGGATTGTCTTAGGACACAGACAAATAGCAGTGTGTGTGTGCATGTGTGTGTGTGTGTGGTGAGGAAAATCTATGGAGGGTTAAAACCACACTGACGTGAGTGGCATCATAAAGAGAGAAAGGTAGGGAAAGGCAAAAGGGTAGATCTAGAAGGTGGGGGGAGGAAGGAGGCAAGAGAAGGAAGAAGGTCCACCCATCAGAACTCTAGCTGGGACCAAAGGAGGCATCCGAGCTGGCAGCCGGAGCCACGCGGATGCTGGTTACCCTTTAGGCTGGCCATGCACCCCGATTAACTGTCATCCCCACCCCTCTTTCATGTAAGGGTTCAGTAAACCACAACCCATGGACCAAATTCCACTTACAACTCTCGAGCTAAGAACAGTTTTTACATTTTAAAAAGAAGAAAAAGAAGAATAGGCCACAGAGACTGCACATAGCTCGCAGAGCCTAAATCTTTACAATTTGGTCCCTTACAGGAAACGTTTCCAGATTCTTAACTCAGGTCTTGCCACAGAGGGGATTTGGGTTTCGGATTCCCATTGTATCATCCACTGCAAAGCTGAGGGAAGAAGGAATCTCTGCCATTCACAGAGCATCCCCACCTAATGCTGGAAAAAGCATTGTTCCAGCTGCACAGCAGTGCAGTTAATTTCACGTTAGAGTCACAAGGGCATCATCAGACCCTCTGATGCACTTGACCTCAGGAAATAGCCATGAAGCACAGATCACACTGCCCAGCACACCTTCTGACTCCCCTCAGCAATCCTTAGTCCGCTGGAGAGGAGAAATCAAGAGAGAAAGTGGAGACACGGTCAGGAGTTAAGGAGATTAGCTCCTAGAGGACTAGAAGAGCCCTGAGACGCCCGGTTTCTTTGACACCAAGCAGCAGGTCATGTCCACAGCTGACCCTCACCCAAGACCAGCCTCCCCGTCAGCAGCGGCGCCCTGAAGGTCAAGTGTCACTTAGTGTGGTGACCGAGTTGGGGTGGCTGATCTCTTCATCACTTTTATGAACCTGCCCCGAGACCGTGAATGTTCAGTGATGCCGAAGCTCATTGAATAACCAGTGAGTTTTCAAACTCATCAGAGAATGGAAGATCAGGACTATGGAAGGGTCACCACATGGAGGGGATGGGTTTGCATTGGATCCCGCACTGAGTGGACGAGTCTTGCATCATCTTGCATCACATTCCAGAATAGCTGGTCTGATCTATAAGGAGAGTGTCCTGTGTGCTGAGCTGGAGGCAGAGGGGGAGGGAGTGTGACGATGGCTTAGTGAATAAAAGGCATCAACATGTAACAGCAGACGCGAGGGCCCAGTGTGGTGCCATCTGTGTTCAAGGAGAGGGTCAGACACACAGGGGGTGCCCGCCGAGAAGCAGGAGTCCCTGTGCCTTCAGCATCCTGCTTCCGTAGGTGTTGCTGTGCTCCAGCCTCTATTTAGAGATGCTGGAAATTAAGCCAAAATAATCACTGCCCTCCTCGCTGCTCCTCATCCATGCCCAGTGCACTCCTGTCAGCCGTCGTTCTGGGATACTCTGGCATTATTCAGGAATGCTTTGGAGCGTCCTTTCCCTCCTCCCCTATTTCCTTCACACCTTTGCTCCAGGATCACCTTCTCAGTGAGTGCTACCCTGACCACCCTATTTCATGTCAACCCACCGCCCACTCAGGTCCCCTCCCTCCCTCAACACCTTCCTTGCAAAAAATGGAATCCATCTCCGTCAGCATACCATACGGTTTGCTGATGTATATTGTTTACGACCTGTTCTTGGTCCCTCCGTCCCTCAAAGGCAGGCAGAGCTGCCTGTTTTGTGCACTGCTATTCCCAGACACGTAGAGCAGTGTCTGGCACATGGCAGGGCCTAAATAAAGAAGAGTTTAAATGAATACACTCTTTATTTGAGAAATCATTATTAAATGAATTCATCTTTTCCCAGTTGAGGCGTCAACTGTTCTTGGTTTTATTTTAATTTTTACTGAATGGCATCTTGGTCTCCTTGCCCAGCAAAGAACATTCTGCTCACCCAGGCTATCAGAGATGAGCGGGAGGTCGGAGGTCATGCAGGGGCCCCGCAGGCTTTTTTTTTTTTTTTTTTTTGCCCACTTTTACACCCCAGTCTTTGCCCAGTTTTGGATCTGGCGCACGAGAGGCCCTCAGTAAATTCCTCAGAAAGGAACCAGAGAGAGAAGTTTGGGAGAGCTTCCTGCTGGGGTGGCTCAGCCCAGCTCCCTGAGCAGTTACGCCCCAAGCCTCTGGGTGGAGCCAGGAGACAGATATGTGGAGGAGAGGGTATCTGCGGGCTGAGGGGAGTGCTGAGGCTTGAGTCTTGGCGTTTGTTCCCTGGTTAGAAACGAGAGAGGACCATCGTGGGTTTGGCAGTTAGAATCTGTCATCGCTGTGTTTTTAGCCAAAAGGAATTCGTGAAAGTTGCCTTGCCCAGAAAAAAACATTCAGGAACTGTAAATATAGTCTTCACTTACTACTCTTTTACAGATTGAGTAGTTTTGGCTTCTGTAGAAATGCAGAGATTATTTATTTTGGAAAATCACATTCATTGTTAATTCTTACCTCTAGCCATCTCCTTTTTCCCGCCAGAAAAAGCTAAACATTCTGATTTTAAAAAAGGAGAAGAAACTAAGCTTTCTATTTATAGCGCAGCTTCAATTCAAGAGCATGTAAATAAATTCTGAAATGTCAAATGTCAACACAATTTTCAAATTTAGTTAAATAAATGGATGCCTAATGGTTGATCTTCAGCCATTTTAGCGTTGGGAATTCAGTCTGCCTTGGATTATAATTTTACAGAAATTGTCCTTCCGCAATGAAATGAGGACTCATGAAAAAATTATAGCTAAGGAGTTGGAAGAAAAGCACTACAATTCTGAAGCCGACTCATTTTTCATATCATTTAAAAGGTTTTCCTTATAATGTTTTAGAAATTTAGAGTGGAAAATTCAGTGCCCAAACTGACAAAGACTCTACCCAGTTATATTGGGCACAGCCCTAATGTGTGTTTATGGGCTATAATATTTTAGCCTCTGCCATTTTTTTTTAATTAAAAAATTTTAACACCTTTATTGTAGTATGATTCCTATACAGTAAACTACACATATTTCAGATGTACAATTTGATGGGTTTTGATGGATGCATATAGTTTCTGTCACTTCATTTTTAAGCGAGGAAAGATCTGAATGCGCTCACTTCAGAGACGAGGCCGACTAATAAAAGAATTACTGACAAACCACTGAAGTATTGCTAGTCTAAGTGGAAAAGGTCTTGGGTTCTTAAAAGTGGTCTTGGAGACAGGGACTGTTCCCCCCATTTCATAGGGGGCTTTCATAAAATGCCAGCCGAGAAACAAATTGTCCCCAAGTCGTAATTGCATCGTTGACTTTGTGTTTTCTCATAGAATTGAAAGCGCTTTTTAGAAACACTCTTCTAGTGCCTTGTCTGTGATTATGAATGTATCTCAACAAGAAAATAAAGGCTGTGCCGGTGGCTCCGCTCCCCCAGAGGGTGCCCCAGCCTTGCCCCCGCTTCTGAGCAAGCAGGCTCCTTGTTCAACTGGATTTAGCAAAATTAAGTTAAAATAATCTGGCATCGGTATAGCTGTCAGACCCTCAAAATAATTCTCCCAAGGGTTCTGTGGATGAACTGCATGCTTCTCCGCGACCGCAGGATTATCTGTGCGTGAGGGAAATCTGTCCCACGTGTTTTCACTGGATCTGATAAGGGGCTTGACCATGTGAGCAGAAATTTGGTGCAGGGCCGTAACAATGATCACAGTTAGCTGAATGCCAGCCTCTCCCTTGGTTACTGTTTAGAAATTAGCTTCAGTGCCTAGCACAGCCTTTTAGCCTGGAGAATCAATAAACCTGAGAGGCTGTGGATCCCCCAGAAAACTGTCCTCGTGACCTGCTGGGGGGACAAGCTCTGAGTTTCAGCTGCATGGCCATGCTACTCAAAACTTCTTTGTCTGAGAAGAGGAAAACGTGTTTCCCTTGCTCTCGCCTCTCCCCTAAAATGACGTTTCTCTCTTCCCTTCCTCTCTCGCTGCCAAGCCCCTCAGGCTGGTTTCCCTCCATCATTCTTGCTTTTTTGTCGCCCACATGCTCCTGACCCTCGTGCAAACTGGCATCCAGAGAAGTGGCCCTTTGTGCAGCTCAGCAGTGACTGAAAACGTTGTCATCCAAAGGGGTCTCTCCCTGCTGGCCCCTGGGTGACCACTGCCTTCAGCTCCCAGAGACACTTGGGCATATGCTGTGTTGTGTCTTCATCCAGTTGTTCAGATGAGATTGCTGGCCAGGGATGTCTCCTCTCTCTAAGCTCTGCGTTGCGTGCGCAGACACGGTCTGCCCCTAGTCCCGAGGGCCTGGCTGTGCCTGGGGCGTCATCGGCACCTGCGCAAGCACTGGGAGCGGGTGTGTGAGAGTCTCTACTTTGCTTTACCCTTCACCTCTGCTTCTGCCTCTGGCTGCAGCCCCGGGTCAACAGGAGTTTTTAATTGAAAAGAGTGGAGAACTAAAGCAACCAGAGAGACTCAAAGACAGAGAAATCTTTTTTTTTCCCCTCCCCAAGTAGTTGTGAGCAACCCAAGGACCTCAGCATGTCCCTACACAAGGCTTCAAAGGAGCGAGAAGGGCCTCCTATAAGCACTGCATAGTGATCCCAGAGACAGGTTGTGTGACAGCCTCCTGGCCCACCGGTTAACGTGCTCAAACTTGGGGTTTATTCATCAAGGTGTCAGAGACAAGGGGAGGAAAGCACGAGGACAGGTCCTGAAACTTCATTTTCTCTCGGCATGAGTGAGCCCAGGGCGAAGTGTGTACACGGGACTCTGCAAAGTGGCCTTTCCTGCCAGAGCGGAAAGCTCGCCTGTGCTGCCGGGGCCTGTCCCCGGGGCCCGCGTGTGGTTGTGGGGTGTCTGCGCCCAGACGCGTCTCTAACCGGCCCGTGGCTCTTGGTCTTTCAGCTCCCGACGGCCCGCCCCAGGAAGTTCACCTGGAGCCCGTATCTTCTCAGAGCATCAGGGTCACCTGGAAGGTAAACCCAGCAAACACTTGTCTCGGGCTCTCTTCCACGGGAGTGCGGGGCGGGGGGCGGGGAGCACCTCACTCATGTTAAGTGTTCTGATGCCCCGACAGGAACATTCTATGAAGCTTTCATTTTGCAAAGCTAGATGAAAAGCCCTCTTACTGAAATCCGACATGTGTATGCACACAGGAATACTTCCACAGCAGTTCTGTTATCTGCAGAGCGTGGAGTTGTCATTGGTGTCTGGTTTTTTGTCTTTCAGTCATGATTGGGTCCTAAGTGTCGGTCTCCACAGGAGTAGTGCAGGGGATGTGCATGACTCTGTGGGTTCATTTCAGCCCAGCGGAAACTTTCTAACGGCTTTTTCTAAATGGCAAATCCTGGCATGGTAGCCAGTCCACCAAGTGGCAGAAAGGAGAGAAGTGCTGGCTGAGCCCCAGCTAGCTCTGCCCTCGCACATGCCCGGGGGCGGGGGCGGGGGTGCTGACGGGCCGGCTGCCGTCGGAGGCCGTGGTGCCCCCAGCATGGCCAGCAGATGCAGACAGGCTGCTGGTGAGCGGAAAGCTTGTCACCCGCTGCGGGGAGAAAACCTGCCGCAGTGCAAAGGACCACACCACTCAGCACGCGGCTCTGAGTCCGGCCGACGGGTTTTCCGTGGTGTGACTGAATCCACACGCTGTACACCGGAGACTAACGTGGGACCGTCCACCAACTGTACTTCAGTACAAAAGAGATCATAGAATGAATAGACTTTCTCAAGGAAGGAAGCGACGCTGATTTATATTCTGGCCCAAGTTCATTGCAAACCAGCACACTCGGCGCCACTGCCCCAGGGGTCTTGAAGTCCCTCGGCTGGCGGCGAAGCTGCCTGGGGAGCCGGCCACCTCCTTCCTGTGCTCCCGCGCAGGTTCCACGTCATCTGGAGTGCCGTGGCTGGGTCGGGACTTCTGCAGAGGTGCGCTTGCTTTTCCGGTTCTGGGTTTCTCTCACTGCACGTTTTCTTCTTACCTCCTTCCTCACCCTTTTCCGCTGCGCTCTCCCCGAAGAAGAAGGTGGCAGCCGGAGTGAGGTCTTCAAACCACACTCCTCTTGTCCCCCGGAAAACCCTCGCCCGTTGCGCCTGTTGTTGGTTGAGCCTCAGCTCTTTCATAAAACCACCAGCCTCTGTAACAACAAAAAGGGGGTTTTCCTGCTTGGGGTGGACACCACCTTTGGTGCTAACACACACTACTGCAGCAAGCCGCTTTGTGCAGTCTCACAGCCCAGCCAAGGAGCTGTGATGCCAGCGGGTGGCAGTCTGTGTCTGTTCAGGGCTCAGACAGGGCAGGCTGAGCCGTGTGGGGAGGGGCGCCGTCCGTCTTTGTGAGCGCGTCCGCCAGCTGCGAGCATCACATACCCTGAGAGAAACGCACTCAGCGAGCCGCGGCCCCGCACGCGTCTCGGCCGCTCTGCCCGGGGAATGCTGACTCACTCCGCCTGGAGTTAGACGGGGAGTTTCGCCCACATTCCGTTGCACTGTCTTTTCATGCACTTTCTCGCACGACAAGACCAGCTATTATGGTGGCCCCTGGAGCTTTCTGTGTCCTGCACCAGAGACGTGTCTGTCCACAGAGCTCTTATATCTAAAAAGTGGAAACTCTGGAGGCTTTAAAAGGCAGGGAATCCTTTCTGTCTCCATAGAAAAGCAGCAGGAAGTCAGTAGGTTGCAGTTAAATTTCTTCTTAGAGTCAAAGGGAGGAACAAGTGGTGGGCTGTCAAAAAAGAGGCCTTGTCTCCTTTAGACGGTGAGCGGATTGTAACGTCCTGTTTGTGGACAGTGAGTTACCTCGGGGTGGCGGGCTGCCGGCGTTGCCCGGCCTGTCAGAACGCAGGCAGGTGTGTGGGTGATTGAACCACTGAGTGACATAGGGCTGCCGTTGACGGGCTGTCGTTTCACACTGGCCTGATCGTGTAATGACAGCGCGTCGCTGATTCAACCAACCTGCATACAATTCTAGGTAATCCAAGTACAATATGTTGCCTAAACCATGCTTTTATTTTATGGTGTAAAAATTCCAGATTTATGCTTTGTGTAATTAGCCTCTTTAGGCTGATAGGAAAGGAGGAAAAAGAAGAAAGTAAAGAAAGACAGAAATGGCATTAGTCCAAGGAAGAGGCCGCACATCCATCAGCCAGGATGGAAATATCGGGGAGAAGGAGGCGGAAACTCATTTAGGGTCACGAGACAACCCATCAGAAGTAAAAGATGCGCCCAGTGGAGAGGCAGGACGTAGAGGGCAGAACAGCTCCGGGCTTTGGGTGGGAATCCAGCCCTTTAAGAAACTAACCCTCTTAAAGGTCAGGGGCACGTTCTTGGCCGTTTCCTGCCACCAGTGAGCCATGTTCCATGAGTTTAATTCTCACTGACCCAGCAACACTTCTGTAACGCACACCTTCCAGTGAACAAAATAACAGCTTTCCCTGGTTATCTTGGTTATTTCTTTCACCAAAGAAAAGTGTCAAATGTTTCCATTTTCATGTTCGGCAGAGGTTCCCCGCGGCTTGCTGGCTACAGGCCAAGCCCCAGAGGACAGCCTAGCCACCAGCACCAGGTCACAGCCCCTGTTTCAGGTTTGCTGCCCTCTCCTTCCCCAGGTATATGGGACCCCCTGGTCTGTCATCTCCTCTCCTCCACTGACATTGCTGCTCACCCTGTTTGTAGCACCCCACCCTCCTACCCGTGCGGTCCCACCCATCTGGTCCCACCCATCCGGTCCCACCTGACCCCTCTATGAAGATGTGAAGACGCGTGAATCTCCAAAGTGGAATTAACTCTTCCATCTTTAGCTACCCTGACCCCGGCGATGGCTCCACGAAGTCCCCAGCTCACGCGTTCTGTGGTCCCGTCAGTCGCATCTCCTCTGCTGTTCTGTGAGCTCCTTAGGGACAGGGAGTGTCTCAGTTGTCTTTGGTCCCCACGCCTGGCGGTTCTGCGTGAATGAATGAGTGCATATGTGAGTTGGAAATGACAAGTGTTCTTGTCACACTAGCCTCTGCAGCACATGTCTTTCAGAAGCTGCTGTGAGGAAGGCACCCTAGCTTTCAGGCTCTCCAAACACCAGGCTGTAACACGGCGAGGGTCTAGTTCACACTGCAGGAAACAGAGTGGGGCGTCCAGTGGTGGACGCCCAGCGGCGCGACCCACGCTCCGTGCACCAGGCAGACCGGCCGTTTACATGTGGGTTTCTACTATAATTTATTGGGGAAAAAATGGCAATAATTATCTAATAAGTGTGTGATAAATTGTAGGGAAAATGGGCATCAGCAGCATATCGCTTAAGTGTGAGCCCCCAGGAAGATGGCCAGGAACCAGGAATTAAATTGTCTGTATTTTATAAGCTCAGAAACCTCCTCAATACTGTTACATATTTTGAGTCAAAAATGCTAAGCCATTTCTTAACAAAAGCTCAAGATATAAAGCAAAGGGTTCTAAGTAAAACAAAGATAAAGCAAATGAAAATAAAGTTTCCCTTTGTAACTGTTGCTCCACACCCCGTGAAAAACAGAAGGGTTCGCATAAGCAGATACAGTTTACTGTATGTTTCTGCTGGGGTTATTCAAAATCAGAGAGAATATTTAAAGCTACAGATTATTGATAACAATATATTTGATTAAGTCCCTGAAAATTGTAAAACTAAAGGGGAATTCTCTGTTCTTTTCAGAAAATTCTGATTTTAGTCCCTCTCCTAAGTGTAAAAACACTGACAGAACGTGTTTCTTTTGACAGTTCCTGTCACCTAATCTGGTCACTCTCAGAATCAACTGATCCTGTTTTATGCAGATTAAGGATGGTTTGATAACTATTCACATAAGCTCATGGGACATTCAGAGTTTAGACTGTTCAATTACTCTAGATATCGCAAAACATTTACCAGAGAACGCAATTTTAAGGCAGAGACATTCTTTCCTGTAGACCTCAATGTTGTGTTGTGTTTTGTTTTGAGTGAGAACTCTTTTTAAAGCCATGGGCTATCCCGAAAATATGAACCTTTCAATTGTTCAAATAAAACTGAGAATTATGGAAATTTTCCATTGCTTTGCTGAAAACAATTGTCAAACTGACGACTCAGGGTAAAAATCCTGATAATGAGGTGGCCACTTTCTTATTCTTCTGTATCCTAGTCTCTGACTGGGATTTTATTTAGAATAAACAGTGTTGCAGAAAAGACACATGCTGTCCATAAAATATTAACTTTGAATATTTGGGGATTTAGTTCAATTTTAGTAATCTGAAGAGTACTTTTAACTGGAGTGCCGCATCTCCACAAGGCACAATAATTCCAACTATTTGAGGACTCATTTCAATGTTTCAGAGACGAGCTCTTACGATGGGAAAACAGCCTAGTTTATCATTTAAAAATAAAGCCGCTTATTACCTGTGACCTTCATAGTAGTGATGTAATAAACTTCCACCTGCCTTAGACACCCGCGTCCCTCCACCCGCAGGGTAAGACGTGCCGCGCGGGAAGGGTGACTTACAGGCAGCGCTGCTCGTTTCTGGCTGGGGTTCCTGGGAGACCTGTCCTCCTGAGTCCTCGCTCACTGGCCGGCTCGCTGCTCAGCCCTGACATGCTTTTTACCCTGAGGTCTGTGCGCTAGGTAGACCTAGTTGTGTACAACCTCCAAAGTTGGAGGGACTTGCCCAAGATCTGAGGGCTTGTGACTATCAGATGGAGAAGCCCTGCCTACCCTGGCTGCCTGGCTGCCTGCCTGCCTGCTCTTCCAAGCAGTTGCTAAGCTAATGCGCGTGAAGTGAGCTTGTGCGCGGAAAGGTCAACAAATATTATTTCCGTTTCCTTTTCCTTCCAACCTCATGCTATAAATTTTACCCATCCCCATTAAAGTTAAAGAAAATAGGTAACATGCACATTTCTACCTACTGCCACTTTCTTTCCAAATTGTAGACTTCACCTGAGCATAACTTGAGCAGTCAGCCCACACCCTTCTTTCCTAAGTCAGTTGAAATTCAGAAGTGTTGCCTTGGAGTTAATTTTACTTAATTTTTGACCTCTCGCTTTCATCCTTAGGCTGTGCAAAATTACAAAATTTACATTTCTTTTATGAGCTAATCAATTGGTTCTAGAGTTGGATTTTCAACAGTTTTATTAAAAATCCTGACAACCAACATGCCTTACAAATATTTAAGGAATTGTCAGCCCTTCTCATGTTAGCAAGTCTAAGCTCTTCCCCTTATAATGAGAGAAGGAAAATCCAAACTGATTTCAGAACTTCTTGGTCGTCCACATGGAGGACTGCCCTCCCTCAGCTTCTTTCAGTTGACGAGACCGTGAGCTCAGGGAGGGTAGAGGGCCTATGTTGTTCGTTCGCAATATCCCAGTAGAAGAGCAGTAGATACCTGTTAAATAAATACAGGAGCCACTTCTCCCATTGTTCACGTTCAGATATGCGTATCTAGAAGGGGCGCCTTTCCTTTGGAGACCTCGGGGCTCCATAAAAAGCCCTACATGACTATATTAGCATCCTACTTTCTGGCACATACGTAAAACGTACAGATCCTTTTCATAAAACCGTTCATCACTTTTTTGCTTCATTTAGAATACAGTCTACATCTCTCCCCATGTATCCACTGGATTAGCCCTCTTGGTTTAACCCTGTGATCGGTCGGTCTTTTCCTGGGGTCCTCGGAGTTGGGACCCCATTTCTCTGTCCCAGAGCAGAACTGCCAGCCTGCCTGCCCAGAGGGTCCCGGCTGGCCCCCCACCCTAAGCAGGCTGTCTTTCTGGCTCCCAGCCTTCAAGTGCAGGGAAAAGATGCTGGCCACCTTTCCAAAGGCTGCTTGGCGCCAAGAGTGTGGGACCCAGGTCTACGCCTGGGCGTGCTGGGAAGACAGGCTGGCTGGGACCCAGCCTAGGAGGGGTGGCTCCATTCAGCCCCAGAGCAAAGGCTGTGCCTCTCAGCTGACTCACCCTGACAGGGTGTAAACTGAACTTGAATGAAGGGCTAAGATCACGGCCAACTCCGTTCATCAGCTGGCAGTCCTTTCGGATGGTTTCCTCTGAAAGCTTCACATTGAGCCTGGATGAACCTGGCATAATGCAAGGTATCTGAGGACAGACACTTGCATTGTTCTGATTATAAACAAGTTATGAACTGTTAGGTTACAACAGGTTAGAAGGTTAGCATCGTTATTTTTGCCTTGACTGACGGAACGTATTATCAGAAATGCAAATAGGGGTAATGAGTAGAAACCATGAGGCTGGAACTGAAGCAGCATTTTGGACATTTGCTAGTGACCAGCCGTGGGTCTCTGTTTAGTACACCAACCTCAGGTTTTGTAAGTGGATTGGCTTCTAAAGTTGGGACATTAGGCTAAAAATTGCTTATAGTCAGGATCAAGTTAAATATATTCAATTGTGTATCTAGTACACGGCATAATTTAGTGATGAAAACCTACAGTGTCATATATTTATGAATATATGATATTTGCATTGAAAATAAAGTGTGCATGTAAAAGTATAGCTCGACAGCATTCCATGGCATTATGGGTAAAGTAGGAGCCACGTAAGTTAAATGCATCTACAGCAGGTAAATTACAGATAATAAGAATACTTTGGTACAGTATGAAAAGTACTGGATTAGACTTCAGCATAATTCAGTATTGCTCCTGTCTCTGCATTTAATAAAAACAATCTTTGTCATGCAGACAAGTAACTTTCTTTGTCATGCAGACAAGAGACTCTCCTTAAACAGTTTGCAGGCGCAGTGCCGCCGTGCAGTGACGTCGTCACTAGTGTGCACCTGGCAGACACCAGTCCATGACCAGAGGCCAGCTGGTGCTCGCACCCCTTGTCCTCCAGTTGAACGGATGCTCGGGTTTTGCCATCCTGGCAAGGAGGGGAGCTGACTCTCATTTCACCCAAACCCTGGCCTCTCTCGGCCCCTCCTCTCTCAGGCCTTTCTCTGCCCCTCCTCTCCTCGCCCTCCTCCTCCCCCTTCCCTCCCCGCCCTCGGCCTCCAGCCAGCCAGTGAATCCCACCTGCAGGGGCCAGTCCACAGCGCTGTGTCCTCCAGGGGTCTGCACCCTGGCTCTGTCAGGGGCCAGAGGGCAAATACTCCAGACTTCGGGGCCCAAAGGTCTCTGTCACAGCCATGCTCCTGTGCCGCTGTAGCCCCGAAGCAGACATGGCATGTGCGTGCTTAAGTGGGAGCGTCTGGGCTCCAGTACAGCATACTCAGGTCCAGGGAAATTTGAAGCTCAGATAATTTTCATGTGTCACAAACTATTCTTCTTTTGATTTTTTGCAATTGTTTAAAAATGTAAAAAAAAAAAAGTACAGTTTTAATTAAGAGCCATAGAAAAACAAGGACTATCTGACTTGGCCCCAGGACCGTAGTTTGTCAGCTGTGTTTACTAAACCATGATGATACCTGGAGAAGCAGCCACAGACAACTGAAACTCATCACAGTAGCTTCCTCTTCACTGGTCCCCTGGGCAGAGATTCAAAGCACCAGCGACCTCTTCCTTGCCTTCTGCACAAGCTTAGCAGATCTGGGTCAGCTGTGCCCCCGCCCAGATCTCTGTGTCTTTCTGGTGGGTCCCTCTGGCCCTCCGTGGCCACTCTGCCATCCACAGGGACCCCTGTTCCTTGCAGGGGAGCTACTCCAGGTTGGATGCCCGTTGCACGGGGGGAGCCAGCTCCTTTGGGATCACTCAGCTGCTACTAAATGGCGGCCCCAGCCTAATGCTCACAGTCTAGTACACACTGTCTCTTGGCGTCAAAATCAAAACCGCTTTTCCTCTAAACCCTATTACCTGCAGGCTTGGCGGTGCAGGCTGGACCAGTCTCCCAAACCTCACAGTCTCCAGGTGGATTCTTTCCTGCCTGGGCCTTGGCTGCCTGCCTTGTTGGCCACGGAAACTTCCATAGCCCCCCTCCTCACTCTCTCCTGCTCTTTCCCTGGTCTGAACCCAGGGCAGAGTCCCTCTCCCTGCCATGTCTCTCTGACTGACCCCACTCCCAGGCTCTGAGACACTGAGCCACCACCCTTCTGGCCAAGTCTACTTGGACGTCTCCCCTGGCTTCGCTGGGTTGCAGCAGCCACCCCCCTCTCCTCGCCAGCTCCCTGAGTCAGGACATCTAGAGGTCTGATGTTAGTGGGGGAAACTCCCGGAGGCCTCGGAGCTGATATGTACGAAGCCAGTCCCGGTCTGCATGTGTGCTGGGAATCCCTCTGTCAGGCCGTTGGCAGAAGTCATGGGCGAGCCGGCGTGGCTGGCGCGAAGTGCTCTAGGTGGTTACCAGAGAGTGTGATTTGCAAAAGGCAGCAAGATTCAGAACAAGGAAGGGCCCAGAGTAGCTGTTTGACTAAAGTCTGCTGGTGGGATGGATGAATGAATGAGGGAGTGAATGAAATGGGAGCCACCCTATGGTTTGGAAATTGAATAAACGGAGCCCTGTTTTGCAATCATTAACCTCAAGTTCATCCTACAACATTCTCTGAGCCTGTTTCTGAAAGTCCTCGTTTGTGTTCCAAGCCGGTGGAACACCCTTGGCTGCCATCTCCTCCTCGGCCGCCAAGTTTGCCTAGAACATGGTGACTGTCAGCTCCAAGTCCACGTTCTTGGCCCCTCGGGACACTGCAGACCTTCCAACACTTGGTTACTCATGACTTCTCAGGCTCCTTCGTTCTAAACATGTCTCATTATCGGATCATGTGTCCACTTTTGATTTCCTAACATGTGGCCTCCTCATTCTTCATGCGTCCCTCAGTGGACACTAACATTGACGGGGAGCCATATGGTGACACATATTGCTTGCACAAGAGCTGCAAGGTTGACAACGTGCATAGTGCGATGCAACTCAAAGGAGAGAGACCGAAGGAAAATGTGCTTTGAGGCAAGGATGTCAGACGCCTCTCTGTGACCTCTCTCCCTCAAAACCCACTGTCCGTTCATCCAGAGAGGCTGCCCGTGGTGGCTGTGGGGCACAGCAGTATTCTGTCCAGCGAGGCAGCTGTCCCCTCCTCCACCCCAGCCCCTCTGTGCAGCTGTCCCTCTGCTGCTGTGTGACTCCTGGGACCACAGAGGGCCTCCAGCCCTGTCCGCACTCATTCCCTCTGTTCTGCAAAGACACCAGGAAAATACATGGGTTATCGGTGACCTAAAAAATCAGGGAATGTGCAGACATTGCTTTTTGGCTAAAGTCCATCCCAGGTGAGGCCAATTCTAAACCTTTTAACGACTTCCCAGTGATAACAGCGGTCCTTGGACTTGAGCGTGTACCAGAATCCCAGGGGGCTTGTTGAAACACGAGCCCCCAGCCCGCCCCCCCCCCCCCCCTGCAGCCAGCCTGTATTCCCGCTTCAGGAGGTCTGGGCAGGGCCCAGCTTTTCCCCAGTTTCCCTACACCCTTGCCTTCCCCCCGCCCCCGATGATCCCCACACACACCTCCCCAAAGTGTCACTGCGGGCTGCTCTGCATTCCCAGGTCATCTCTCAGCGCAGCTGTGGACACTGACTGGTTTCCTATAGTGCTGCCCCCACTTGGAAAAGGAAGCCGTCCCTTTTCCCTTCCATCGTCCCCTGGGCAAACCTTCCGCCCTGCAAGCACCAGACTCTAATCATGGATTCACCGTAGGTCTCCCCTACACACGATGCCTTGGATAGAACAGGCACCAGCTCCTGGCTGTTCACTTTAATGCATCCGTTCCCTGAGCAAGTTATTGAGTTTATGCTCTTTATATTGGGGAGCATGGAAGGGGGTGCTGGAGGAAGCACACAGAGATGAAAAAGACAGCCCCCCACCTCTGTAATAAAAGGGAAATGAGAACAGGTTACATTTGCAGTGAATCTGGAGAAATCTAAAAGGAAATGTTTCAAATCATCGTTCAACCAAGTCAGTCAACGTGCCGGAGTGAAGCAGTGTTCTTGGAGTGCAGAGTCCTGCCGGGGAGGCGTGGGCTCCCCGGGTCAGCAGACGGAGCCTGACACTGAGCAAAGTCCATTCGCCAGCAGTGGGAAGGGGGAGGGGAGCGTGCCGGAAACAAGGCCTGGCTGGTGGTTTTCTGCAGAAGAGATGCCTGTTCTAATCACTCACATCCACACGGGTGCTGTGAGCATTTGCTCACCCCTGCTTTTACCATCTCTGTAAAGAGCGAAGAATCTGCCATGGGCAGCTTGCAGGCTGATTTGGGTGGACACAAAAAATACAGGCACTTGCAAACCGCACAAATAAATTGACACGGGGTTCCTGTTGTCATGGAGACCAAAAGAGACAGTGGCTTAAAGGAAGCAGGGGGTGGGGAGGGATTTGGAGGCTGGAGAAAGGGCTCCTGGAAGGATGAAAGAAGGCTGTTTAGGGAGACCACAGGAGAAAAAAAATGTCAGGACTGGAAGCGGGGAGAGAGAGTCACAGATGGCAGATAATGAGACAGATGAAAAGGAGTCAGGATCATCACTGGATGCAAAGGCGAAGGGAAGCAAGAGTAAAATTCAACATGGAAAACAGTGACTCCTTCCATGAGAAACACAACAGTGAATAGGGAAGGCCTTCTCTTCGAACTGTAGTGCATTTGAAGGAATTTGAGAAAAGGTAAAAACAGAGCACTCACATATCAAAGCGATCTGTCAATAAGGACGTCTTCCTGCATGGGAAGGGACTCAGATGGCTGAATTCTTGACTGTGGAGTGAAGGGAGCCCTCCTTCACTTTAGTTTCTTTCTTTCTTTTTCTAATCACTATTTTCCCAGTCTTCCTTTAACATGTATGAAGAGGTCTGGTTGCCAGGTGAGATTTGCTGTAAGTCTTTAGGTCTGAGACAGGAGGGAAGGGGCAGGGCACAGGCATTAAACGAATGACACAGCAATTGAGGACAAGACATAAACTGGTTAGAACCAGCTCAGCCTGAGACGGTGGAGGATCTGACTTCCAGAGGAACTTGAGTCGCATTTTAGGTTCATTGTAAGGTATTAGCTGCTACATGACACACCCACAGGCACCATGACATTTCCAAACCTGGCCATGAAAGGCCAAAAAGTAGGTGGCAGCCCAAATCCTGGCGATCCCCACCCCTTCCCCAAAACAGTTGGAATAATCCTCCTGCTTGTCAGCATATGAAGTCATGCAGCCCATACGAGCCGTCCCCATGCTCTGGGGCTGATCTCCACTTCCTAGCTGACCCCATGCGCTGGGGCCACCTCTTGCCTGTTGAGACAGCCCACGCTCTGTCTGTGGAGTGCGTGTCTCCTTGAATAAACTTACCTTCCTTTTACTGTGCCTCGCTCTTAAATGCTTCCCTGTGTAAGACAGGGACTTATTCTCCAGCAAAAGGTTCACCTTCCGCGGTCCTTACTGTAAACACATGTACCCCCCTGGCTGGCTGCGCAAGTGAAACGACTCTCTGGAACCCTTGTTTTAAACAGGAAACAAAGGTGGACGACAGTGTCCAAACCAATTGGCCCTTCAAAGCTAGTTTCTTCCCTGACGGGGCCTGGGAGATGAAACCGACCCTCCAAACCCTGCCTGGGTCTCGTCCTCATGGGCAGGCCACCACGCTTATGAGAGCAGAGGAGCCAGCTCTCAACTTGAATCCACATGCACAAAATATGGCAGAAAACTTAATAAACAAAAATCACCTTCGTGTCACTCTAGAATTAGTAGGACTAACATTTAGTTCTAAGAAAAATGTAAAAGATGTTCTATTTATTTTGTACAAAATATCTAAACTGAGCAGAACGAAACCCCCTGTGGTTTCTAAACTATGTAACCTAGTCAAAGTGTGTGTTCACCCGGGGAGAAGAAGGGCCAAAAGAAGATTCCTCCACCTACCTGCGCAGTCAGATCCCAGGCGCGATTAATCCCCCCAAGCCCCGGAAGGTGGGAGTCAGCAAGCAGGTCCCACTGCTTGTAGAAGATTCAGCTAAAGTGGGTGCCGTGTGTAAACAGTTTCTTGTGGGCTTTTGCCTTCACCCCGTCCACCTCCTTCCTGACCTGGCTCCGTGGCCCTGTTCTGTGATCCTGACTTGGTATCTTATAAGGGGAGGCTTAAATTGTCACAGGGAGCCCACTGAAAAATGAGAGTAATTTTCAAAATTAAAAAAATCCGTTATGTTTGGATGATGGTATTTAACAGTAAAAAACTATAGATTCAGAGCAGTAGATTAGGAGTTTGGTATTAACAGGTTCACATTACTATATATAAAACAGATAAACAACAGGGACCTACTGTATCGCACAGGGAGCTGTATTCAATCTCTTGTAAAGAGCCGTAATGGAAAAGAGACTGAAAAAAATATACATGTATATGTGTATATGTATAATTGAATCACTGCTGTACACTTGAAACTAACGTTGTACACTGACTACACTT
This sequence comes from Camelus bactrianus, assembly GCF_048773025.1. Taxonomy (NCBI): domain Eukaryota; kingdom Metazoa; phylum Chordata; class Mammalia; order Artiodactyla; family Camelidae; genus Camelus; species Camelus bactrianus. The sequence goes on from NC_133539.1 coordinate 4,856,743, forward strand.
CATTTAAAAAAAACTATGCAAACTGGTAGAAATATCTTTGTTTTCTATTTGTCTTATCTGTGACTTTGGGAAGGAAATTAATTTTGTTAATTAATTAAATGATACAAATGCAATTCAGTGGTTGAGATAAATCAAATTCCAGGTAATGGAATTCTCAAAATCTGAACTCTTTCAATCTAATTTGAAAGCAAAGTGAAAAGTTACAGTTCATCGATGCAGAAACAGGTGCAGAGACGTTAGCTCATCATAAGGTATGAGCTCTTCCGTCAAGGTCTGACTGCGCCAACCTGACTTCGGAAGTGACGGTTTATAGGACGACCTCCCTGGCATCTATTAGCATCGTGTGAGTGCATGGATTAGATGGGTTGCTGAGAAGAGCAAGTGGGATCCAAGACGGCCAGAAGTGAGGGAACATGCTTGAAAAAACAGAAATGTAATTTGGCTGCTCTTGTATAACGCGGACAACGCCTAAAGACAGCTGGAGACATCTCATTCCCTTGGGAGGCTGGCGTAGTGAGCAGTCCACAAATGACTGCTGGACTCATTCATGCTGCTGTCCGCTCACAGAGTTCTTCTGGCCGGGCATCCAGGACCAGCCCCCAACAGTCCGCCTTGTCTGTTCTCTGCCAGTCCCCACTGCTGTTGGTCCAGCACACTCAGTCCATTCTGGCCACTCTGTGTCTCCCACCCAGCAGCCTCGCCTCCCCTCGCCTCCCCTGGAGCCCTGGCCACCCTTCCAGGGTCCCTCGACCGGCCTCTCTGCCTGCGCCAGGCCACTCCCATTTCACCAGTTTTTGGAAGCCTGCTGGTCTTCACCGTCTAGTCACACACACTTGGATGCACTTGGATGCTTCAGATTTCTCTACAGTTTCCCACGTGTTTATTTCCTCTTTCCAACTGGATTGTAAGCATTTTCAGGGCTGAGAAAGCTTTTCAGAGCCCTAAGAGACCTTAATCCACGGTTTGCACTGAAATACACACACGCACGTGCACATGTATACACATATATGCTCACATGCATGTACACAGACATAATACACATACACATACACATACACCTGCTGATTTCCTGAAAGTCTACAACACCTTTATTATTTTAGAGCATCGCTTCGATGTTGCTCTCATAACAGACTTGAAAAATTCTGGATTCTTAAAAAAGTCCAACCTATCAGTGAAAACGGTTCTGCCTTCCACTCAGCGACCCCTTACCCTCGGCAGAGAGACGCTAAATACAGCCTCAGCTCGCTCAGCTAAAGTCGACCTAAAATTATTCCAGAATGACTCACCTGAATCAAAGAGGTTTGCCTTCCTGGGGACTCCCTTCACAGCCGGCTTTCAACCTGGAAACACCTTTATTCTGGGATATTCCACTAGAGTGTAAGCTCTGCGAGGGCAGGGACCTTAAAGCAAAAGATCCCTTCAGTCCCCCAGTGCCTGGGACAGGCCGGCGGAGCAGAGCTCAGCAGACGCTGTGGGCGGAGGCGTGGAGCCGGGCCCCCGCGAGGATGGCTGGCGGCCGCAGAGGCGCTGCGAGCTCGGCCTGTTTTTGGAAACCTCCGCGCCGCGTGGGGAGGCGGCCACCCCAGCAGCAGGACGGAGGGGCTGAGCGCGCAGGCTCTGGGGCCAGATTCCCCTCCTGTCCCTCAGGTGTGTGGCCCCCTGCGTCAGTGAGGGTCTTGGTCGCGCTGTCACAGGATGTGGGACGGGGTTGGAGGGGTGCTGGGCGCGTCCACGCAGGTACAGGGAGGGCGTCCGGCCAGGAGCCGGCTCTGGGAGACACCTCGCTGCTCCTGCTTCATTTGTGTTTCATTTGTGTTTCTCTACGAGGTGGGCGGGCCCTGGCTTCCCCACTGGCGTCCGTTTAGTGTTCTTTAGTGATTCTCTTCTTTCCTGTTCAGGCTCCCAAGAAACATTTACAAAATGGGATTATCCGTGGCTACCAGATAGGTTACCGGGAGTACAGCACCGGGGGCAACTTCCAGTTCAACATTATCAGTATTGACACCACCGGGGACAGTGAGATTTACACCCTGGACAACCTGAATAAGTTCACGCAGTATGGCCTGGTGGTGCAGGCCTGCAACCGTGCCGGGACCGGGCCTTCTTCTCAGGAAATCATCACCACCACCCTCGAGGACGGTAGGTTCGCAGGGAAGGGGTGCCGAGCCTTTCCTTCTCCAGGGTTTGTTCTGGTCGCCTCCCAGGTCCCCACAGCCTGGCCCCCAGTGACAACGGAAGCTGGAGGTCCCCGAGGGGAAGCTGCTTTCATTATCCCGCCCTGGACACATCTTTTTTTTTTTTTTTTTTCTTTTTCCTTTTTTCCCCTTATAAAATAACAAAATTTAACAAGATACAGGAGTAGGTTAGTATCCTAAAATTCCTCTTTTAAGGGCAGTTTTTGCTTGTTCTAGTACAGATGCACCTTAACTGCTTGTCAAAATTGAGATTTGCAAATGTTAACCACCATACACAAACATAGATAAAAAACAAATATCTTCTGTGTAGCACAGGGAGCCACGTTCGACATTCTGCAACAACTTTAATGAAAAAGAACGTGGGAGCGAATGCCTGCATATACATATGCACGCCTGGAACACCATGCTGTATACCGGAAACTGGCACATTGTAACTGACTATACTTCAATCAAAAAAAAAAAAGATTTCCAGGTTTTGATTCTGATGAGCTGAAGCAGAAGCCCCAGGGGAGGGACCTGAAGTCTCATCTTTCAAAAAAGTACCCCAGGCAGTTTCATCCTGGACACATCTTGATTGCAAAGCCAAATCCGCCCCCTTTTCAGCATCTTTCTCTGTCATTTCCTGCACGAGGGCTGGGCTTTTCCCAAGTGAAACCAAGGCTCTCCCTGTGACTGCAGCAGTCCGGCCAGAATGTAGAAATCTGATTTTCTAAGAACTTTTTGAATTTCTCACAAATTTATGTTAAGGAGGATTCTTTCTTTCTCCCTCCCTCCTTTTTTTCTCTTCCTTTCCCTCCCCTCCCCCTCCTCCTTCCCTCTCCTCTCCTCTCCTGTTGCTTTCTACTTTCAAGTGTTCTAAGACCAGAGAGCAGGCATGAGTAGGCTTCCTGGAGCAAATCTCACGGTGACCGAGCGCCCCCTAGTGGCCCAGTCATTAACGTATCCTTCCACCGTGACACGCAACCTGAAAGCTCATATTCCCAAGGGTGCTTGAAAAGAGCCCAGAAGCACAGTCCTTCAGGTGCAGAGGTCAGATACTGGGTCAGATGCAGCCGTAAGTGGTAGGTTTTCTGGCAGCAAGCTTGCAGGTCAACCAGTTGCCTCTTGTGCAACTAGTCACTTGGTCCTGAGCTTGAGAACACATGCGGTGATTTGCATCTATAATTTCTGACCATTTTTACAGGGAAAGACGTCCTAGATAACCAGAAACCTGAAGTCCAGGGTTTTCTTTCCATCTTGACGATCTTGGCAGCTGTGGTTAAATACGCCACTCGGTTTTAGCTTTGATGCCAGTTTTCCATTGATGTTTGTGCCTCAGTCACTGTTTCGCCCCCTCTCCCAGCCAGAGTTTACGGTTTACATAAACTCGACGTGAAGAATATCTCAGATATTCTCTAGCCTCTCTCCTGGTCCGTTTTCTCTCTCTCCTCTGATGAACGCTGTAGTATTGAGAGGGGGCCAGCTGGAGAGGTGGCGGCAGGTGCGGCTGCCTGTCTGCTTTGTAGTGCTTTCAGTAGCTGGATTTTCAGTTTACCTGCCAAAGGGGGGGCGCTGTGTAAAGGACATGTAACTTAAAACAGAAGTTTGCGAGAGTCATGGGGCATAAACCAGGCCAGCAGTGCCCTTTCCTCACGCAGTAAGATCAGAAATGTTCGCAGCTCCTTAAGGCCAGCTCGACCTCCTTAAAAGTGAAGCAGTTTTTCTGGAAGGAGAGACAGGAGGTCTGTGCGGACAGAAGCACAGATTCCTCGCACTTTACCGAATGACCATAATACTTACATAGGGAAACGGTGCTCTTTTTTTTTTTTTTCTCACTTACTTTTGAGAATTGAGTGCAAGTTTTTTCTTTTGCTTACACACTGAAATATGAGACTAACGTTGCTTATTTGGTATTGCTTTGCTAATTAAACCACCCGCGGTTATTGCAGATTCTAATTATCTAATTTCAGTGCCCAGCTACCCCCCTGAAAATGTCCAAGCCATAGCAACATCACCAGAGAGCATATCAATATCCTGGTCCACACTTTCCAAGGAAGCCTTGAATGGGATTCTCCAGGGCTTCAGAGTCATTTACTGGGCCAACCTCATGGACGGAGGTAAGAGCATTAAACTGGGGCTTTGAGTTTGCCCCGAAGGATGAGCAATAGAATTTGCAGAGCCCCCCTCCCAGCCCCCCACCGTGGGATTCAGCACAGGATGGGCACGTCTTTATCCGTGGATGCTTTCCTTCTCCCCCTCATCACTCTGTTCTTACCTCTCATCTGACATTTAAACAAGTGTGTACAGCTCTTGAAACCATCATCTACCTTCAAAGCAATTTGAAGGATGGGAGGGGCTGGCACTGGGGAATCCAGGAATAGATGTGTTTTCGTAATTATGGGTATCTATGTCAAGCCTCTGCAGGCAGCACCAAAACCTTGATCTGTATCTAGAAGGTTCTACGTGATGCGTATCCTAAAAGGCTGACCTCTTCCTGCTCCCCGGGAGGACTCAGCAGGGAAACGCCTTAAGCTCCTGCAGTTGAGCCACGACAGAGTGGGGAGGAGGAAGCCAGGACCGTGAGAGGAGTATTATGACTCCCCGTGAGGAGCCGTTTCCCCCCAGACCTGCCATGTCTGTCTCCTCCTTTTTCTTTTTGTCTTTCCTCTCTCCCTTCATTCTTCCTGTTTCTTTGTGTTCAGTTTTTCTTTTCAAGCTGTAGGACAAAACTCTCCTGTTTGGGGACAAGACTTTGCATGAGAGAGTGTCAGCTCAAGGGGCAGAGACTGGGGCTCGAAGCATCTTGGGGAGAACACATCTCCGTGTCTCTGCTTTTGGGGGGTGGACGTTGCTGAGCCAGGTGGAGCCCCCCTCCGGGAGCACCCTGGGCCCACCTGCACTACAGCCCCAGTAAGGTAGGGCCGCCAAGGGCTGCTCTCTGCTGGTGGCCCAAGACTCTCAGGCAGCCGGCACCTTCCCCTGGCCCCCTTCAAGCTCCTCCCGCCCCCCCCCACATCCCCCGTCTGGGGCTTCTCCCAGGCCTCCCGACTGCACGTCCCTCCTGGGGCAGCTGCCCTCTGAGTCCGAGCCAGCACAGCCCAGGCCCCAAGGGCACTGCCACCCCTGCCTAGGCCCACGTGGGCCTGCTCTGCCAGTCAGGTGGCTGTCTCCATCCAGGTAGACAGAGCACAGCGGACCTCGGAGGCTGCAGGGGTGCCACTCTTGGTGCCAGGATACAGGCAGGAAGACACGTTGGCAAATTCAGCTCAATTTCTAGGTCAGTAGCAGAGTCCGAGGCTTAGCTGTCTGTGCCTGTAACCAGACGTGCTTCTCCGCACGGAGGACCTGACCTCTTGCATGCAGCACTTTGCACGGCACCGCCAGTGGGAGACGTTCTAATTCGTCTGCTGGACCCGGAGCAGACATGTTATCTGAGCATCTTCTCCATGCTAAGTGCATGCTGGATGCTGAGGACGCAGTGTCCGCCCCGTTGGATGTGCGGAAGGATGTAGGGAAAACAGAACCGCGAGCCACGCAGCGCACCGCCCGCCCACGGTGGGACGGAGTCAGGCGGGTGACTCACTGCCCCTCCTCCTCCCAAAAGAGAGATTTAAAAATCCCCACTGATGTAAAATATAAAGCAATGAAAATGTGCAAATTATCTGTTTTACTGACACAGTACCATGAGATACCATGCAGACTTGTTCTGGTTTCTAATCCTCCTTTTGAACGAGATGAAATGTACTCACCTAAAGGTCACGTTACACTACAGTCACTCCTTTTTTCTTCTTGTTGGAAATATTCCCACAATCCAGTGGTGACTTCATCTTATTTTCACGTTTCACTCGTAGCTCCTTAGTTCTTCGATGGAGGATGTGTTAACGTGGTTCAGTCAACTTTACACTTTTAAAGCTTTAAAAACTTGAATATTTAAAAATATAAAAGTCTTTAAGTAAAGAATGCTGGGAAAGGCAAACAGTTCCTAAAGACACTTGTACTCACTGTATTCAGGTCAAAGTGATGAGCTTAAGGCCTAAAGTAGAAGTTCTATGCTCCGTCTCCGAAAGATAAGAAAAAACCCTCAGAAACATAAAAAAACATAAACCTGCTTACGAACAATCACTCCCTGTCTGCTGCTTCCTCTGAGAGGTGACATGACACGAGCAGGCAATTTCATGGCATGACTGGATGCTTTGCACAAACTCCTCAGGCTGTGGCCCCAAGATTCCCACAGACACAGACTACAGAGTGATTGTGTAAGGAACTATCTCCACTAGCCTTGAGAACATCACACACACACACACACACACGCACGCACACACGCACAGACACACACACGTAGGCTGGGAAGGAAAGATTATTCTACCTCTGTGATTAGCAGTTGCCTGAAATACTTTGTTAATGTGATCAGATAAAACAAAATCGGTTAGGATATCTGACAGGGCAGGTTACATACACAAGATGTTGGTGAAATTTCTGAGTATCTTAGCATCATCTGTAAATTAAATAATTTTTAAGTCCTGACAGAAGCAGTGAGTCAGAGATGGCTAGGAAGAGGGCACACTGTAGAAACTCACCATTTCCATCGCAATTGGAGGTACTTTTCATCCTCTCTGTCTTTCTTCAAGACAAAAATGACAGATTCTGAATCAAAGCAACATTTAGGTGCCAACCGGGGATTCTGCTGCCGTGGCGGCAGGCTTTGGAAAAAAGTTATTTCTACCCCTATTCTGATTTCTTCCTTAAACCCATTTAAGAGTAAGAGAGGGTATAAATAAACACATAAAATTATATTGTTTTAAAATACAAAGTTAAAAAAACTTTTTGTAATTTAAATAGTATGATTTCTAAATTTATTCATTCTTCTTATTTTTATAAACCATCTGCTGTGGCTTCCAAATGGTGGCCCCTAAAGGTCTGCCACCTGCTGGCCTCCCCCAGAAGACACTAGGCCACAGACATCTTTGGGGGGCTGCCCCCTTGCCCTGCTCTCTTCCCCCAGCGAAGCATCTTGCCCCCAGAACTTGCCCCCTGTCTGCTCCAGGTGGGAACCTTTGGCTGGTGCCGGGGTCTGGGGCTGAGTCTGTGGCTCACTCATCTCTCTTGGACCCATTTCTTCACTCCTCTCCCAACCCTCGTCACACACAGGGGTCCCTGACTTCACAGGACAAGCCTTGGCTACCCACTGCGTTAAATTCGACTTTTCTGCTGTGTCCACGTCAACCCTGATCCTTTTGATGACTAAAAGCCGAAACAGACACAGTCGTCATAATCACAACACAGGGGGCCGTTCATCTCTGAGCTTATGTGCCCTGTGCTATAAGGACCAGGGAATCGAAAAACAGCAGGAGGAGAAAGCCAGACCAGCAGAAGCCTGTTTCATCTGGCCCCGGTGGCAGTTCCACCGGGCGACAACAGCGCATGGCTGAGATCGTGGACTGGGGACACGTGGCCAGCCCTGTGGCTCCATGGCCCGTGCTGGGATCCGTGACCTCGGGCAAGATAATGGAGCCTCTCTCTGCCTCAGTTTCCTCACCTATAAGAGGAATGGGTTGTGGAGAGCAGAGGATGGTTGAGCGGGATAAATGAGTTAAGGTGTGTGCCCAGAACAGGGCTGGCACCTCAGTCACATGCCGGCTCGAGGTGGCTTCACTGAAGCCAGGGAGAGTGAGAGACGCCGTCAGGCAGCCTTGTCACTGTCCAGATGTGCACAGAGGTGGCTCTCACCACAGCCAACCATAGAGGAGGACGGTCTCCTGAACCCCATCTCCCACACCGGTTCTTAGTGACTGGACACACCAGGCCAGGCTGCCCCCTCAGACATTCCACAACGGCCACTTGACCCGGGGGGTGGGGGGCAGTTCCCCGGGCCCCCCTCTCCTCTGCCTCCCCTGCAGGCGGCTCATTTCAAAGCCCAGGGCGCCCGCGGAGGTGTTTCACACGTGGTTGGGAGTTTTCTCAAATTGCCGTGTGTCCTGGGCCTCAGAAGGGAGAGCAGATCGTCCCGTCTTTGCACAGTACGAGTGGATCCCACCCCAGATCATGCAGCATTTTTAGCTGTCGCCGAGTTTCTGACACTCCAGCATGTCACTGCGGCGAGGACGCGGGGGGAGTTCACTCCAGGTGACAGGAGGAGCTCGCCGAGCCTCCTCAGCTCCGCTCAGATGTCTGAGAAGTGAGGCCCTGAAAGTCACATGCACATGGAAGGCCAGTTTGGCTTCTTAACCCTCTTGATGAGCAGTTAGAAGAGTCCCTACGGAGGGAGCACACGTGGTCCCAGTCCCTGGCTTCAGGGTGTGGGGTCAGCTCCTGCGGGGACCCTTCTGGAGCCACAGCGCTGGCGGGGGATGTATAACACTTAACTTGGGGTGAATTGCTGTTTTTCGGCCCGATTTCTGCCTGGTGCTCTGTGGCAGTTTGGTGCAAAGAACCTTTTCCAAAGGGCCACAGAGTGTCGGCGCCGCATGAAGGCTGTGTCCCTCTGAGTAATTTCAGGGCGTGACTGGTGGAGGCCGGGGGCAGCGCTGGCAGCAAGGACAGGGCGGGGAAGGCGCGTGCCCGCCACTGCGATAACGGGGTCTGTTTTCCCGTCCTCCAGAGCTGGGCGAGATTAAAAACGTCACCACCACGCAGCCCTCTCTGGAGCTGGACGGGCTGGAGAAATACACCAACTATAGCATCCAGGTGCTGGCCTTCACCCGGGCTGGGGACGGCGTCCGAAGTGAGCAGATCTTCACCCGGACCAAAGAGGATGGTGAGAGACGGGGTTGTGGGCAGAAAGCTCAGTTCCCATCTGAACCTCTGGGGGACACACAGGAGGCTCCTGCCAGAAGGCGGTACCCCAGGGGCCGGAGCCATGATCAGGAAGGCTGGGTCAGAGAGCCTGCCATGAACTCACCCACCAATTCTGGTCTTTGCTCCACGAGAGCTTTTTGCTGCCTCTCAAATCCTCCAGCACGAGTCAGGCCGTCACTCCCTGTGCAGTCTTTGATTTACCGATTGTTTCTCTCTTCCCTTATAATTTTTCTTGTTTTTTTTGGGGGGGGGTGTCACATATTATTTTAAACAAAAATGCCTTTTACCCCAGGGCTATATAATACACGCCATCCCTGTCTTCTATCCATTAGAATAATTTTAGACTCTTTAGCTGTTAGTGGAAGCTCTGATTAGTTCCGTCTCCCCACTTAAACATTACATAATGGTCTAAGTCATCATGTTCCATGCCAGCTTGAGAATAACATGAGAGTAAGCCCTCAATTTGAGAGCTTCATGTTTGATTTTTTAATTACAAGAATTTATGATGATTCAGTAAAATTTTAAACCATAGCATGTTTTTCAGATCATTAATTCTTGCTGTTCCACACAATTTGGACTTGATTATAGGGCTATGTCCCAAACCCACAAAAACTGGATGCAAAGTAGTTTTTTGTATTATTTTAAGGGAAACCCTGAGGGGTCTCATCCAAGGCTTTCTGAAGAATAACTCAAGTTCCAATACGCACAATAGCAATAGTGAGAAAAGGAAGGAGCGACTGATGGCAAATTGATACCCGTGTGAAATAATTCCAAATCAGAGCTTAGAATGATTCCAGAGCCAGGACTGGGGGGAACTGCTGTCCCTAAATTCTGTGCTGATTTGGCTCTGCAATTTTTTCCACTCTGTTCCCCAGGAAGTGGGGTAGGATTGGGGTGGGGCTGCTGTCCATTGCCTGTGACTGACCACATAGTGGTAGGTTTGGTGTCCTTTACTATGTAGATTATCAACATGCTGTTGCTTCGCTTCTTGTCTGTCCTGTGGGAGCAAAGCGAGGGACATGCACTCAGAGGCCTGGAGAGACTCTTCCCTTCAGCTTTTGTGACTCCTTTCAACACTTTGCTGACATTGTCAGCCACTCTCTGCTCAGCCCTGCACCCCCAAGCAGCCCCGTCCATCTCCCCTCAGACAGTATCTTCACTGTCTCTCTAGCCCTTCTTGCATTCTAGTTCCTGCACCCAAATGAAACCTCATTACTTTCAGTTTTGGGGGGTTTTGTAGAACACATAAGTAATCATGCCCAGTTATGTGCAGGTGTCAGCCAATTCTGCTCAAAGAAATTGGATTATTTAGGGAAATCTAAGGTCAGAATGCAATGCCATTAGGAAGTCCCACATACATAGAGAAGTCTACAAAGCTATGTCCCGAGTGAAGACAGTTAGCTTTTAAAATGTGATAGACTCAGAGCTGCTCTGGAGGCTGGCTCTGCCAGCTGCTGGCTCTGGGACTGTGGCACCTTGCCCCTCCTCTGAACCGGACTGTCCCCGTGTGCAAAGTCTCCGTAACAATCAGGCTGCTCAGAAGGAAGATATAAAAAGTGAAGTGATGTGTGCAAACACCTGGATTGACATGTGGTGGGATGGCTCCTGACACGAGATACCTGATTATTTGATCTCCACGCCTGCAGAGCGAGGGTGGAACGTTCTTTTGCATTGCTAAGCAATAACACAGATGTCACTGGAATTATTATTTAAAGGGCAAATTGATCAGCAACATACATTTTGACACCTGCATTTTTCAGAAGAATGTACAGAAATCCAATAAGGAGGAAAGGCTCCCCACATCTCCTTACTGACTGGTAATTTGGGGCCAATTTTTAATTGATCTTCCAGTTTTAGAAGTTGTAGAGTTCTGTCTCAAGACCTACCCTGGGACCCAAAGTCTAATTTGTCAATCAAGAAGTCTGTGCATTCATATCCAGTGCTGACGGTGCGTGGCGATGCCGTTGACTCTGGAAGGCCCTGCCTTTGGTATACCAGTTGCCCCAGGGAGGAGGCGAAGAATTCCACTTGTGCTTAGTGTGTGGAACAAAGCGTGTTATAAAACTGAATGTCGGTATTTACTTGGGATAAATCATCACATCTTCAAAAAAAAGGCAGAGCAGAGATTAGGTAAAAGGAGAGAAAAACTAGTGTAATAATAAGCTGATCTCCCAGATTCACGTGAAAAATTCACTAATTTAGGAATGGTGAAGAACTGTGCCAGCCACCTTTATAGACTCCAAATCTAATCTAAATAGGCACTGAAGCAGTTTACAGAACCGAGTGCCACTTGCGTCTGCTTGAAAGATGCTTCGTCAGATGCAGAGTACAGATCCTGCTTACGCGTCTATGAAGTCTTACAGTTTTGCAATTTGGATTACACTGCCAACTCCAGTTAAATGATGTAAACATGTGGATAGAATTCCAGTAAAACAAAAATTGTCAACATCTGTTAAGTTTTTCCTCAGTAGAGGCACAAGTTGAAGTTTCCTTGTTTATTGATGTTCTTGGAACTGAAGAAATACTAACACATTAATGACAATATTCAATTCCATCCTCTGCGTCCAGCACTGTTCTTAAACCTCTCAGTATCAAGGGGCCTGGAGTTTTAAATTGTGTTGCTAGTTCACTGATCACCTTAAAAAAGGAAAAATGTTTCACTTACTCATGAAAGAGACAAAAACAGAATCAAATAATAAATTAGTTAATTAAAATAGATTAAATAAATACATAAAATTGAAAAATAAAGCAGACAGGAAGTTTACTTTCACAGAGGGCCGTTAGCAGTGGAAATTTTGTTTAGAGAACGAGTCTTCTTGCCGTAAGTCGTTTCTTAGCCTCTGTAAGGATGCTTGAGCCAGTGGACCCTTGGACATGCTCCTGAGTCCATAGACACAGTCTCAGATCTGTAAGTACAGCCCTGGGTCCGCGGGCACGTTCTCAGGGCCTGTGAGAACTGCTCAGGATTCAGGTTCTCCTCCCAGGACGGCTCAGTCAGTGAGAGCGCACACCTTTATCACTGCTGCAAGGCCACAGAAGGCTGCTTGCCTATCGAGCTTTCTGTTTGTGAACACAAGACAACTAACTCTGAGTTATGTAACGTTTGTGAGGTCCTAAGACCACTCTGCTTGCTCAGAGTGTAATCTGAGCAAAGCCACTGGGAAAGAGAACACAGACCAGCAGTCTGTTAACTGTCTAGTTGTCGGCTTCACTCCGCAGGCAGAAGGTGGTTTCAGCCCTGATGCTTTTCTGCCAGAGTAAACGTTGTGTCTGTGTAAAAGCGGTGGCCGGCTGGGTCTTACTGCAGTTGTTTATGGAGCGCGTCGCTGACGCACAGAGCCCTGTAAGGTGGTGTGTGGGACGAAGACCCGCAGGAGGGGGGCACGTGATCGTTGGTCCCTCCAGCCACGTTAACCGTCTCTGGTAGGACTGAAAGTGGAGCTACGAGTAAGGGAAAGATAGACGGGTATCGGGATGTTTCTGAGCCCTCTGGGCCCCGGGTCTTGAGCCACACATTCTCTTGAAGGCAGGGATGGTGTGTCCTCAGGTGGTGATGAAGCTGCATCTTGATACCTTAGAAGTGAGGGATCCTGTGTGTGGCGTGTGTGTGTGTGTGTGTGTGTGTTTGCCTAACCACCAGCGGTGCTGCCCCTCAGTAGGCACTGAAGGTGTGTGTCCTGGGATGACCTGCCAATCAACTAGTCAGTATCAATACTGCTTAGGATTCCACAGCCCGAGAGCATCTGGCAGTGCTGTGATGTGCTCTGTGCAGTGGCAGGCACACCAGCCGCACAGCAGACCAGGATGTCCTGGGAGGTCACAGCTGCCTGCATTGCGGTGATCCCATATGGGTTCCTGTGAAGCCTCAGTGCTCCTGGGGGGCCTCAGAGGCGCCCAGCAGTGATGGAGAGGCCCCCTGGGCCCCCTGCTCCCTGCTCTGCTTCAGAAAGAGCCATCCCACTTCCCTTGTTAGACACTGCTTTCCCACGTGACACACTGAAGGAATCGTCTGCTTTAAAGGATGTTTGAAAACCACTGCTCTCCTGAGAGCAAAGGCCAGAAATGGTGGAGTCTTCTGGAAATGGGAAGAGAAAAGGGACAAGTGTGCCTTGCTTGGCCGTGATGACACCTGCTGTTCTGGGCACGTCTGTGTGTGTCACGTCATCTGCTCGTGGCTCAGAGAAGCCACTGTGGACTCTGGGGTTTGGGTGGATCTGGTTTTCATGGTGGGTTACACGGGCACACACACACACACACACACACGGGTGTACACACACATCACACTCACCAGTTACAGACACACTGCACACACAGATTACATACACACACCACACATACATGCACAAACACGGATGTACACACACCACACACATCACATATACACACATTATACACACGGATATCACACACACCACATGCATCACTTACACACACTACACATAAGATCACATACCCACACCCCACACCATACACAATACACACACACCACAGACACACACACCACACACACCACAGGCGTCACATACACGCACACCGCACACATCACAGACACACACCACACAAACCACAGCCACACACATACACACACACACCTGCCTGCGGCTGATCACCAAGACCAGAAAAACGATGATGCCTAAATGAAGCTGTCAGAAGTGTCTGTCGGGACTTGGACTTTTGTCCTACTTCAGATCAAGGCAATGTTCTTACAGAAAATGGCGTTGATGTTTCACATTAAGATATGAGATGGCCTGACTGCATGGCTCCCTCTTCTGTGCTGCGGAACAAATCATCACAGATTTAGCACCTTAAAACAACACGTTATTATCTCACCGTGTCCTGGGTCAGGAGTCAGGTGTGAGTCAGCAGGGCCCCTGGATCAGGATCTCAGAGGCTGAAGTCACAGTGCCAGCTGGGCCTGGAGTCCCCTCTGAGGTCCATCCTCTCCCGAGCTCACTGGTGATCGGCAGGACCCCGTCCACGTGTCTGGAGGGCTGAGACCAGCTCCTCAGTTCCCAGAGGCCACCAACAACCCCTGTCATCTGGCCCCAGTGGGTCACATTGTCATGTGGTCGGAGCAGGGCCGTTTGTCTCTCCCTCACCAGCAGAAGCGTGTCTCTACTGCTTCAAACTGCTGTCACTTCTTCCCTCTCTGACTTCTAGGCTCTCTAGAGGCTCGTCTCATTAAGCCAGGCCCACCCAAGATACTCTCCTTTTGATTAACTTAAAGTCAGCTGAGTAGAGCCTTGATTGTATCTGCAAGCTCCCTTCACCTTTGCCACAGAATGTCACCTGAGTTTGAGAGTTACCCATCCATCATAGTGACAGGGACCGCCCACATTCTCAGGAAGTAATTACACAGGCAGGTACATCAGGGGTGAGAATTCTGCCTACCACACTGAGCTCGTGGAGAAAATCTGTTTGGAGGACCTAGGATTTCCAGATCCTGGCCCAGGCCCTGGAGACACAGCAGAGAACACAGGCGAGGTGGGGCCTGCAGGCTGGTGGGGGCACAGGTTTACTACTCACTCCGGAGCGAGCTGTGATAAGTGCTGGGAGGAGGGGTCTTCAGAGAGAATATGGGAGCCCTGATCTAGTCCAGGCTAGTGACCGAGAGCTTTCTTGAGAAAGTGAACCTGAGAGATGAGTAAGAGTTGCCGAGGCGAGGTGGGGTGGGGACGGTTCCAGGCGGGAGCCCAAGGCTCTCGGCCGTCACGTGCCAAGGACCTGACGTGGGCGACGCATGCCACATCCCACATCTGGGGACCTGAAAAGGGGTCCAGGGCTGTGGAAGAGAGCCTGGCCACTGACCTGACACGTCCACACGGAGGTCTGAAGGGCACACCGACCTTACACATCCACTGAGAGCGAGGAGGGGGACGGGAGAAGAATTCTAGGTCCTGGCTTTTGCAGCCGAGGAGATGGCTGTGCCATTTCTGGCGATAGAGGAGGAGAGGAGGGAGCTTGGGAGAGAGGATGCTGAGCCCTGGTTGGAGCAGGACGGGTGTAAGATGCCATGCGTCCAAGTGCAAGTGCCATTGGCAGTCAAGACACATGATTCTAAAAGCACCTGCGGAGCGGAGAGAGGTCTAGGCAGACTGGGAGACTGGAGAGAGATGGTTCTTGGCAGCTGCATGCTTTACTTCAACCAATCAACTTTGGAGTCAGAAATTCACCAAATGGCGGCCGGAAAGTTGTGAAAGCTGCCTAAGCATGCCTTTTTCATAAGAAAAAGGATTACCAAAATGTGACCTGATGGCTAGGTGCGTTTTCACAAACTCTGTCCCAGACACACCGTCCTACGCGCTCAGCATCTGGTGTTTGTAATTCAACCCTGAGTCAAAAGTAGAGGCCAGGTTCCTTCAACGACATGCGATATAAAGAAATGACAGTGGGTGTTACAAGCAATAGCTAGACTCTATCTAGTGCATATTGTGTTCAGGACTCTGTTAATTCTTTAGCCCTCATAATGCTAGCAGTAAAATGGTAAATAGGTGTTGTTGCGGCTTCATAGACGAGGAAACTGAAACTCACACAGGCAGCTTAGTGAACACGCCCAGGACGTAGGCCCGAGTGGTGGAGCTGGGCCAGCCGCGGGGGCCGCAAGGCCCAGACCTTTAACCATTATGGTATAACCCAAACCAGAAGTAAAAATTTATTTCTGGTTCTTAAAGGGTTGGCTCAGCAATCCTGAAAATTCTTCCAGAACGTCTCGTTCCTCAGTTTCAACAGAGTTACCATTTTCTTGTGCCAAATTCTAATAACCCTCCAAGGAGAGATTGTACGAGATAAACCACAAGTCAGCGTCTGAGAAGCCAGATGGGGTTTAGACAGTAAGTGCAATGGAAGTGCTTTGATCTGATGTGATCAAGGCAAGTTAATGGAAATAATCAACTAAAGAAAGATTCACTGCATCGTACAGCGACCAAGAGACGTAACCATTCTATTTTAACTTAAAACATATAAATATATGTCTATTATGTAATCATTGGCTAATCGAATGCCCCAGGCTGTTTCGGGTGAAGCGATTAGAGTTCTGTGTTCTTTCATTCCTTGAACTGTATTCATCCTGGACCATCTGCAACTTCCGCTTTAATTACTTGACAGTGGAGTAAAAGCATATAGTTGCCGGCCAATAACCTGTCTTTTTAACTTGCCTGTTTGCCTTGGTTTTTTGCCACGTGTCCTGTTCTTCTCACTGGTCCTGAAGTTTCTTTTATTCTAACTAAGCTTTAGAAAGCTTTTCCAAAAAGTCCCATCAATTGTCATAAAAACAGCTCTCTTTTGTACTCATATTTTATTGGTTCCAGTAAATTACGATTGTCGTAAACAGGGTGCAACCGACCAGACTGAGTCTTGTTGAGCAACTAGCCAAGGGATTGCTGCCAAGTCCTTGGGGGTCCCAGGCCGAGGGAGTGCCCGGCCTGGTGGACTGCAGCTGGGTGCTTGCATTACAGAAGAGACTGATTGTGTGGCCAAGCTGGGGCATCCATTAGAGTGGAAATAGGAAGCAAATGTCTGATCTACAACGACTTCAGGGGGCGCCCGTGTGGCTCTGAACCAGGGTGTGGACATCTTGGCAGCTGCCCTCACCTGTAGGAAACTTGGCATAAATGCCCAGCATATTCGGGACACTGGTACCTTGTTCCCAAGGACCTTTTTGTCCATCCTTCACCTCTCATGTGTGTTCCCTTTTCTTGAGCTTCTGCTGTTGGTGGGTGGGACTGGCCAAAAACTGATCCCAAGATTCTAGCTGTTCAAAGGATGACTGTGTCCAGCCCGAGTTAGCTCTCACCAGAGCTGTCAGTCTTGTCGCTTTGACCTAGAAGAGTCAAGGGCACGATTATAAGACACACCTTCAACTCCAAAAATATTTACTGTGAAGTTATGTTGTTGTTGGAGCAGGAGGAGACTCAAAGCTTCCTCCAGGGCTCACAAGGGACTCGTACTGGTTTGAATTTGAAGGTCTCCGTCAAGCGGAGAGCCTCTCTTCGCGTGCAGTTAGAGCAGTGAGGGACCAAGCAAGGACCTCGGCGCTCCCCTCATGGCAGGTTCAACACTCTTCCCCTTTATCCTGCCTTCTCACCCCCCACCCCATCCTGCCTCTTCTTTCTTGTGGGAAAACAAAAGGATGGGGCGAGGGGCGCTTCAGTTCAGTCTCACTTCCCAAATTATGCTTAGTATTGTTCACACCCTCTTCTGTATTCTTAGATGATTTAAAGAGGGGACTTTCTGCAAACCTTTCACGTAAAACCTATTCTCATAACAAGTGGTTCCGTACCGCTCCTGGGCCACACGGTGCTGGGCACGGAAGGGTGGTCCCTGAAGACAGGTAACTGCCCCCGTTCCTCTCTGACTCAGGAGGCAAGATGTGCCACCCCAGCCCGTCCAAAGCCAAACACTGCAGCACAATCCAGAATGACCCAGAAGCTAAATTCCCTCTTCAGAGGCAGGAAGTCACCAGGGACCGAAAAGGGCAGAGGAGGCTCCCAGGAAGACGGGGACTTGAACTGACTGTATTAGTTCTGTTAAAGAAACCGTTATTCCTGACGCTTGTCAAAGGACAGAAAGGCAGGCTGTTTTCAGGGGAACCGTTGTGGCCGGTGTGGACACAGCCACGGTGGGGTTTTGAACAGGGGCGAGAAAGGGGGCTCAGCTCTGAATACAGCAGGTGAAGGTGGGGATTTATAGCCAAGGAGCGAAGGGGAGGGAGTGGGGTCATGGGGTGAGCAGCGACTAAGAGGAAACTCAGGGATGAGCGCAATTCTGGCTGCGTAGACCTAACAGGGCTTTTGCAGAAGGCAGGCGAGGACGATCAGCTATTACCTGGCGGTGGGGGAGAATGAAGACTTTAGTCAGGTAACGAAGGTGATCCGATACCTTGGGGGTTCTGGCTAAACTGATTTAGCAGGATTCTTGCTAAGATGAGCTCTTACAGGACAGGCCCGAGGAGAGGGGTCAGTGGAGCTCTTGGGTCACTGGTCCAAGAGACACTGTGTCAGGTCCCAGGGAGGCTGTAGCAAAGGAGGGCAGACTGGGGGACTTCAAGGACAGGAATGTATTGTCTCACGGTTCTGGAGGTGAGAAGTCCAAGATCGAGGTGTCAGCAGGGTTACTGCCTGTTGAGGGCCGTGAGGGAGGCTCCGTCCCCAGGCCTCTCTCTTTGGCTTGTAGACCGTCATCTTCTCCCTGGGTCTTCATGTGGTCTTCCCTTTACACGTGGCTTTGTGTCCACCTTTCCCTTTTGGACAGGACACCAGCCATCCTGGGCCAGGGCTCACCCTAGTGACCACAGGCTAGCTTGGTTAATCATCTCTGCAAAGATTCTGTCTCCAAATAAGACCACATTCCGAGGCCGTAGGGTTAGGGCTTCAACACGTGGGTTTTGAGGGGACACAGTTCAGCCCGCCCCACCGACTCCTGAAGAGCTGAGCAGGAGGAGTGGGGGTGCAGGGGGTGCAGGGGTGCTGCTGGGGGGTGCCCCCCGGGGGGGGGCACTCCATTTTGGGGACTAAACGCACGGCCCTTCCAGTTCCAGGTCCTCCCGCGGGAGTCAAGGCGGCCGCGGCCTCGGCCTCCATGGTCTTCGTGTCCTGGCTCCCCCCGCTCAAGCTGAACGGCGTCATCCGGAAGTACACGGTGTTCTGCTCCCACCCCTATCCCACAGTAAGTCCGCAAAGCCAGGGGCCTCTCGAGCATCTCCCAGAAACCAGCTGGGGGGCCCATGTGGGGCATTCTCCCTCCTCTTTCCTGCCCACTTGGGTCTTTCCTGGGGTTTTATTTCCCCCTCTGTCGTCTCCCCATACAAATCAATGTCCTCCTTTGAAAATACGCGTCTGAATCCTTCTAAGGGGCACAGTCGTCTGAAATTATTGTTTATCTGGTGAGTTCCCACAAAACTGCCAGCCGGCTTATCAAAATCAAAGCCCAGAGGCCTTGATAGTGGACAACACCTACTGATGTGGCTCTTGGAATTGTCATTAAGGGGCTTCAGGCTTCCCCCGCCGCCCTCCCTCTGCTCCCCCCGCCCCCCAGCCCCCCAGCTTCCCTCCCTGCCCACCCCCGACTGGGCCAGCGCACAGGCCCGCCCCTGCTGTGGGACAAATGGGGGACTTTAAGAAGAATCTGTGGCCCTGAATTCACTGTGAAGGAATTAAAAGTCAGAGCACTCCATATTTCACATTATGGTATTGATTACCATGAATTTTATTCCCGCTGAAGAATGCTTACAGAATTTAACTGTTTCTTAAACAAAACAAAACAAAAAAGCAGAGGGGGAGCAGGTGTGTGACTCCCAGGGGTCCTCATCTGCTCAGAAAGATCACGTTGTAAGTTCTGCTGCTTTAGGTCAACAGCAGCACCGCCGGCACTGAAGGAGAGCCTTCGGTGTAGCGTGCTCAGTGTCGGCTGGGCGTCAGAACTTCCATGTGAGTTCCTTATTTGGTTTCAAACATGCTATTAAGAGCCTTCCAGAAACAAAGTGATGCGAGCAGGCCAACCAGAAAAGGTGGGAAATAACTCCATTTCTCCCTCACTGACGTCTTACAACCACTGGCAGGTGTGTCTGTGCTGCCTTTGGACCGTATTGAGAAAAAAAAAAAAAGCCAAAAACCCACTGTGAGCTGGAAATGTGATTATCACAAGGTGCCCGGATCTTCTGGGTTAAGCTTTGCACGGAGGGTCCAGAACCCTGGAGCTGCCCCAGTAACGTGAAGTGAACCAGAGCCAGGGCTACGCCATCCCCAGAGCTACGCTGCTATCCACCTACTTCAAACAGCGTTCAAGAGTACGAGGCCTGTTTTTAAATAGAGCTCATTTTTCAGGGCAGTTTTAGGCTGACAGCAAAACTGAGTGTGAGGCACAGAGGTTTCTCATACGAGACCTGTTTTTAAAATAAAACACCACCATTCCAGGTGAAGATCAGAGAGAACTGACACGCTTCTCTTCAGAGGCGAATCCTTGAAAAATCCCACCTACTATTCTGTGTTTTCACATGGAATGAATAATAAACTATAACTTGCTGGAAAAGGTTTTTTTTCCCCCATCTTTAGTTTTTGTAATTTAATTTTAAGTCAGAAAACCGGATGCCAACAAGTTTTCAGAGGCTCCGACCTGGTTGCCTGTGTATCACAAGGAACACCAGAGGGCAGCCCTAGCTCTGTGCATTTTCCTTGCTCATATATCTGATTTTTTCCCTCTGAAATGACTTCATAGCTGAATGTAGAACATGGGCCAATAAATTAGGACACAGCACACTCTGTAATTTAATCTTCTTTATCAGAGTCCCTCAGCTAAAGTCGTTGCTGATGTAAATTTTCTCTCAAGAGCCTCCGTCCATCCTCCTCCTTGTTAAAAGACACAGGTTCTTTTCTCTACCATGTAAATGCATTATCTGATTATAAGCATTGGTTTCATGGTGTTCCCTCAGTTCAGCTTAGGAAATAAAAGTCTTTAGAGTTGGAAACTGTGTTGATAGACATCGACTGAAATGAAATGCACAACCTAAAAGCTGAGCGTTGTGTTTTATTCGGTGGACTTTCTGAGGACTTGAGCCCTGGAGGTGGCCTCTCAGATGGCGCAGCTCCAAAGAGGCAGAGGAGGAGCCAGGATATATAGGAGTTTTTGCAACAAAGACCAGGTAGTCAAAAGATTACTGGTTAAAGAAAACCAGACCTCTCAACTTAAGGCATTTTCTGCTTTTCTCTGTATGGGAAGGCGCAAAGGTCTGGGCTCACTGAAATCACTCCTTTGATGTGCATCTTAGCTGTCCAGGGCCAGTGTCCTGTTCTCTCGCATCCTGAGTCCCCTCAGGGGCACCGCTGGGGGCGGCTGCAGGGGCCGGGCTGCCTGCCTGTCTCCATCCTGAGTTCCCTCCGCTCACTGTCGGGGGCGGCGGTAGCAGCTGATGACTTGGTGGCCACAGCATCCTTTGTTTACTGATATGACTGCAATATTTTTCATTCACACAACAAGAAACTATCAATTTATCTCAAGACTGGCTGTCTAAAAGTCATGCTTGGTAAACATTAATCTCATTGTGAGGGACCAGTAAATGCAACAAAACATCAACCCCCACCCAATCAGAGCAAAATCTCAAAATATGTTTGATTCAGGAACTCATCCACGTAATTTTTGGACCGTGGCTATTAATTAATATACAGTGGTTTGAATGATCAATTCATACTGTATGATAAGCAGTGGAAATCCAAATAAGTGAGCTAACCTTGTGAGGACCCAGATAA
Source organism: Camelus bactrianus (assembly GCF_048773025.1). Taxonomy (NCBI): domain Eukaryota; kingdom Metazoa; phylum Chordata; class Mammalia; order Artiodactyla; family Camelidae; genus Camelus; species Camelus bactrianus. The sequence continues at coordinate 4,877,951 of NC_133539.1, forward strand.
AAAGTATAGCCAATCTGGATTTCCTCTTTAATGACCCTCCCCGCATAGTAGCAGCAGACTGAAAAATGCTACATAGCACATAAGCAGTAGGTTATAGAAACTGTCTATTTCCCACTGCTAAGCTGGTGTGCATAGGATTGAGAAATGAGAAATTAGATAGAACAAACTTCTCATTAATGAAGACTAAAAATCAGAAGGCCTTTAAATTGTACCAACAAGCTGTGAACCACACCAGGGATTCTAGTTTCAGATGAAAAGGTCATCCAGTTTCTGCACAGAGTAGGGCTCAGGAGATGTTGCTGAATGAGCTAGTGAGACTTGTGGCAACTAACTCTCCACAGAGCAGCCACAACTTAGAACTCAGCAAGGCTTCTGGGAAGCCAGAAAAGGAACGTTCACCAGGTCCAGACAACATTCAGGCCAAGGTAGCAGGTGTGGGTCTCCCTCCCGGGCCTCCCAAGACTGCATTTCATAGTGCCACAGGGAGGCTGAGGAGGAGAGAGGGTGGCTGCAGAGAACCAGAAATGGTCAGGAATCTCCAGTCAAAAAACAGTGCCGTAACAGAACCAGGCAAGGAGCTCTAACCTGACCATCTATAGCTATAATGATGGCATCGTGATGGTTGTCTCTCAGCAGTCATCAGGGACCTTCGGGTTGTGAAACTGCATTACCTCTTAAGAATGTTCTTCCTATTTCAAGTTTTAGCACAGCATGTTTAGTGTTATATAGTTATTTGTTTTTAAATGTTTTTCTTAGCTTCCATTATCTTTTTATTCTTTCTCTTTTGTTGCTCCCTCTCCCTCAATATCTCACTCTTAAATGTAGGCATTTTTCAATACTCTTCATTTAACCTCTTTTCATATTCTTTAGTATCAACATGAGTAACTGAATCTATTCTCATAATTTAACTCTCACCTGAAATTAGTGGGTTCAAAATGTTTCTCTGTAACCCTGACAAGCTTAGAGAACCAATCAGTTCTCTATTTCCAACTTCCTACCATCCATGTCTTCTTGGAGATCCCACCACATCCAGCATGTCCAGAACCAAATTCATTCTTGCCCCTCTTCTCTTTCTGTTTCCCAGTTAAGCTAATGATCTAACAAGATCCTTTGCCCTCTGACCAAAAGCCTTAGATTACCTTTGATTCCTCTTCTCTCTTTCCACTTGTTGTCTGATTGGTTACCAGATCATTTCTTCATTTACACACAAATCTATGTAGAGCACTACTCTGTGCCAAGGGCTGAGCCAGATTCTGAGGTGTATTAGTTAGGAGAAGCTGAGTTATGCTGCATAACAAACATACAAAAAAAAAATCTCTGTGATTTACACCAACATACAGCTTTCTTTTTCTTTCACATTTATGTCCATTGTGAGTTGGTGGTTGCTCTGTCCCATGTTATTCTCACTCCAGGAAAAAAAAACCATGCAAGTTTTATGGCAGAGAGAAAGAAATCTCTGGAGGGTCTGACATAGGCATTAAATACTCTAGCACAAATCACTGGCCAGAATTCATTGCACAGCCTCACCCAACCACAAGGGAACCAGGAAGGACAGTCTAATACGTACCAAGAAGACAGGCAAACCAGAATTTTTGGAAAATAGCTATAACAACAACCACAGAACTGCAATGACAAAGGATAGAGTGTCTTTCTTTGAAGAGTTCTTGGTTCTAAGGAGGGCAGAAAATACCAGAGAGTGTCACCATTCTGTGTGATGTGGTAGGTGCAGTAGTACAGGATGACACAGGAGCCAGGCAAGGGAAGTGTGACTCAGTCAGGTCAGAGGCTGTTACTGAGGACATGTACACAGCCCTGGCTTGTAGGAGGGGAAGAATTTTATCTGATGAAAGGGTTTTATGACCAGAGGAAATAACATCTGCAAAGTGACATTGTGTTATGTAGATGCTCTCTCTGCAACGTCTTTTTAATCCTCTCCCTTCCTTTCACTCCCACCGCCATTGCCTTGGTTCAAGTCCTCACCTGGGAAACCGAAACTAGGGCAGAAGCCTTTCCACTATGATCCCAACTCCTGTCTGCAGTCTCCATCACTGTCATGATTACTCTTCCAGATTCTGTATCCAATCATGTCATTCCTCTGTGCAGACTTCTTGGATGATTTCTCCGTTTTTACCTAAAAATGATCAAAATTCTCAAGATGAGTTGTACCCATTTCCACAACTCAGCTCCGACTCCTGTCCAGTCTCATATTCTACTAACCTTCCTCTCTCCAAAATCTGAGCCATGCATGTCTCGTGTGTGTGTGTGTGTGTGTGTGTGTGTGTGTGTGTGTGTGTGTGTGTGAGTGTGATGTGGGGTGTGTGTGTTGAGGGGGTGCCTGGGTATCGGGTCCTCCTCATCTTTTCCCTCTCATCTTCCCACGTAGAAATGTTTATTCTTAAGGCCCAACTTAAATGCTACATCATTTACTCCAGCATTTCTGAGCACCTGCCATATTCTAGGCACTGTGTGCTAAACGCTTTCTGCCTGTGGTTTCCAAACTTGCCTTTCCATGACTCACAACAGGATCACACCCCAGGACACCCATACAACAAAAGCTTTGTAAACAAATCTTACACTTACCATACATGATGCACTCTGATGTTTCTGTTCTATTGGATATTTTTTTCTCTTCTTGTATTTTTTAAATGATTGTCAGGCCCACTCAACTGCTTCTAGGGCCCACATGTATAAAAATACTGCTTCTCATCAGTGAGTCTGATGGTTAATTGTGCAGGCAGAGTTGTTAATATTCTCTTCACTGCACTGGTACTGAAATGGAGATCGTGCAGTCTGGCCAGGGCCACACAGCTCAGCGAGGTAAAGACAGTCTGCAGCCCACAGGGGTCTGAGCTCAGGATCCAGGCCCCCATCCCGACAGCCTACCGCCTTCCCCGGGGAAGCTGGCTCCGTCTCGCCTCGGGGATCCCCAGCAACCTCTCTTTGATGCAACCATTACATCCTGCATTACTGTTAGGTGGGGATATTGGTTTCCTGTAGTGGCTTGCCAGTTTCCTAAGTACAGGAACCACAGTTCGTTGCTGCTATACCCTGGGGAATCCTGGTATTCTGCTGAAAGAGGGGATGTTCAGCAAATGCTATGTTGAGTCAGATTTTATGGATGATGGCTGTGAGTCATCCAGTAGAGGTTAAGTTGTCTAATGAAGTGGCTGCTTAATAAGGCAGGAAAAGTGTGTTATTTACTTTGGGAGACTTCCCATCCCAGAAGGATTTCACTAAAATGCTTTTGAGTCACTGACATGGACCTTCTTCCATGGTTCCAGCTCAATGACCTATTGCTGGACCTCTTTTTTTTTCTGTAACAGCAAAGCAGAAAATATAGAAATGCCAAAAGTCACCCAAAGAATGCCCAGTCATATTCCACTTACATGTATGCAATTAATTACGTGTCAGCACATCTTAGCTGAGCACCTCGAGGTGGCTGGCATATCTCAGGCCCTCTCTGCTCTTGTGATTAACCAGATTTTACCCTAGCATTTATCATCATATGGCTGGGAAAAAACTAGACAAGTGTCCTTCAGACATACCTGCTCCTAAGCCTATGAACGCTAACTCTGGTTTTATAAAAATTCCAGGGAAGTATATTCTTGAAGCTTCCCTTGAAATACTACAGTTTATCACGGCCAGTTCTGATGCAATATGTTCTAAATCTGCTTTAAATTTTTTTATGTTGCTGTTTACATCCACTTAGATTCCAACTTTTTCGGAGAGTCAGGGGAAGTACATCTTATCTTTTATAATCTGGTTCTTTAAAAGTGGCCCTCCTTCCCCCCTTACCTATCCTCAGTGACCTGGCCAATAACTGACTGCTCAGTATTTCTGTGAAGTCCGTATTTTAATTTTGTGAAAATCATTCATCAGGGGTCATTCTGTTTCACTGGGCATCAGGTGAAGCTATCCAGTTGCTATAGTTGGTCAAAATCAGGTGGCTCATGCTAAGGTTGGGAGAAAGCTTAGCCGTTAAAATCCTGAGCCCAGTTTTGCATTTTATTGAACAAAGGGAAGCAGAAGCATGTCCTCAGATGGAATTTCTGTACAGAAACAAGCCCTGATACTCTTTTCAGGCCCAGTCTCACAAGATCGTCTGCCCAATTTTGTACTGCAAATTGCCAGTACGTATTCTGGCTTTGCGCCGCCATCCATTCGGACTGGACGACCAGTGTGGCTTCTCCACTGCTGCTGACTGCCTCCCAAGTAGCCGCAGATTAAAATGTCCTTTTGATCAACTAGCTTTTGGAGCTTTTGAAAGATTCCAGCTTTGAAAACATCTTATCTTTTTGACTTGGCCTGATACAGACATGCAGTACTAGTTAAGGAAATAAATGGCTTCAAATCTTTTTAAATTAAGACTTAATGGAATGGCTGTTTTTTCCCCAAAGCTGTATATTATACCTATGTTATGTTTGTTACTGAGAATAGCCTATCTCACAATTTTTCTTCCACGTGAGAAGTTACATAATGCTACACTGGTCCTTTTGTGCAAAATTTGTTGAATAGGTGACAGCAGCCAAGTTAGTTAATACAGCACTTTTACAGAGAGAGGATTTGTATGGCAGATGGCATGACAAGGCAGAAGGGATGAGCCAAACTGTAGTAAATGGAGGTAATTTTGTTAGAAAGAGACTGGAAATGTAAGCAGCCTATGACTTGAGTCTGGCTAATTGGACGATGCCTGATTGTAAACAGTAACACAGAGAAGCTAGTTTCTTTCATATCTTTGCTGGAGATCAACTTTAATTCACTTGCAAAACATTATAGCAATAGTTTTTATATTTGGAAGGCCAAAAAATAAAATATTTTATGTTTGGAAGTCTTCTTTAAAAGTAGCCCATAGCATGACCGCTGCAGTGATCTCGGTGCAGTACAGAGGAAACTACCAAAAGGAGAAAACAAGCAGTTTTAATGCTCTCTCTGTGAGAGCTGGCACCTTGCTCTGTCCCGTTAGGAAGACCCTTGTGCTACACTGTCTTCTTCTAGAGGCGAAAGTAGTGAAATCAAATGGAAATCAGATCAAAATGTATTTATACACGGAAATTTTAAAAAGAAGCAAATCTTAAACTGATCCAGCTAACTGCTTATTTGCAACCCAGGCTGTTTCTCCGCCGCTAATCGGGAAGATTGATGTGCTCTGAAAGTGTCGTTGCCCTGTGATGAAGGGAGCTAGCATTTTGTTTATTCTGCTTTAGGGGAGTTTTTTTTTTGTTTTTTTTTTAATCACTGCTGCTAACGTTCCATCCTCAAACTCAGAGCATTCAATTTTTTTTTTAAATTGGAGGTTAATAATTAGATTTTAAAGCTTTTTAAAGCACCATATTTCTTTAATAGAATCAGTTTTTCATTAAAAAGTTAATTGAAATGTTTTTAAAGTGAAATTCCTTTTATATCTGTCAGAAGCGTTGGATAATTTGATCTGAGCAGGCTGTGACTCCACAGTCATTCTCTATGCACTTTTCTCTGTTGCATTCAAATAATTTCTAGGTCCTTATTAAACTCACTAACACAACAGACATTTCCTCAGTCCACTCCAGTGGGTTAGTGGGTCCCAACCCTGTAATGGTCTGACCTGGGATCCCTGGGGGGTAAGTGGAGGAAAGGGTGAGGCAAAGCCCACTCAGACAGCCTGGACCGTCCATCAGGGGAGAGATGGCAAGAACAGGCAGAACCATCATCCAAAGTGGAGTAAAGATAAGGACCACAAAGGATGGATGAACAAAGGCCAAATATGATACCTGACTGAGGGAATTAAATCCAAGGCTTTCCAAGTTCGTGCACTGAACTGCATAGTGTAAGGGATTTGGAGAAGGATTCAGCCATTATTGGGTACACATCCAGTTTTGGAGAAATTACTAAAGAGCATTTCAAGGAGCTCATTGTGGCCAACTTTATTTTATTTACTAGTTAAAAAGTGTCTTAGATGAAAGGAAAAATGATACATCAGCACCACAAGACAAGAATAATTCTGGAGTCAAAGTAGGTCTGGAAGACACTGTTCCCAGGCTTTTCATGGGGTGACATTGAAGCACGAGGATGAGACAAACCTTCTAGGCAACCTTAAATTCTTTTGAGGAGGATTCTGTCGAGTTCCTTAGAAATGCACGACTCCACCCACCAGACCTAAAGCGGTAACGCGGAAAGGCAGAGCCCTGGGAACGCGTGTGTCTGGCTTGGGTGTCACAGGTGTATGCCATTAGCTGCAGTGTCCACTCCGGGTCCACTTTCAGGGAGGAAAACATGTCAGAAACTTTGTTAAAACTTGCTGGAATATTTTAAAAAAATCAAATGCCTGAAGTTTCCGTTTATTTTCCTATGAATTTTACAAATATGAGTCCATGTCCTTGACTATGACAGGGAAGGGAATTGAAATAATTTTATTTCTAGATTTTAGTAGGAGTTTGTCAGCTGCTGTATTTTAATTAACCCTCCATTTGTCAGCCATGATCATATCTTGTTCCTTGTGGGGGAGAAACTTACCTTATAATCTATACACTGAAATTAAACTCAATAAATGTCTGTGAATTCAAACGCAGCAACTACTCGTGAGCTTTTGCTATCACTAGGCATGGTGGCAAGAGCTTTAGCATGGAGAGGGCACAGCTCAGTGGTGGAGCGCAGGCTTGGCATGCCTGAGGTCCTGGGTTCAATCCCCAGTGCCTCCATTAATGAACAAACGAACAAAACAAACCTAATTGCCTCCTGCAACAATAGCAAAAAGAGCAAAACAGAATGCATATATGAACTAGAAAGTCAGCTTAAACATGATCCAATCCTTGTGTTAGAAAACCTGTTATCCAATAAAAAGAAAATTAGGGAAACATATAACCAATGCTATTATACATCATATAAAATTGAGGAAAATGTTTCAAAGGAAACAGTCTTCACCTTTCCTCTTTCTCAGAACAAGCAGTTTTGGCTGAGCATTAAGGAGAAGGACTTAAACCGATTCGCTCCACTACCCTGAATGAGCTTCTGACTAATCTTTTTCCCATTTCCTATTGCCACCTCTTGGACTTGTTGACGATGGTTGAATTATGCACCATCTATAGTTAAGTAATGCTGTTTAAAACAAACACTATATAATTTCCAGCACCCCCTCTATTGGAGACATCTCATTCCCTCGCATCTCTCAGCATCCCTCTGAAGACAGCCTGTCCTGCTCTCTCCTGCAGGGTCCGCGCATGCGCCTCCTTCGCCAGCCACCCGCAGTGACAGCCAGTCCCGGCACAGCCTTCTCTCCTGCTGTGAGCAGGGCTGGCCTTTGCCTTTAATCTTGTCACATATGACCCACCAGTCCCTATGGTGAGCTCAAAGGCCCCGACCACCCACAGGTGGGCGTGAACACAGACATCACTCAACAAAAATATCCTATTTCTGACTCAGCCTCTTACGAGGCCCAGACATAGATGACAGCCAAAACATTAGACTCAGAAAGGCCTGCAGAGGTGGTCTCACATTTCCTGTAAGGAAAGAAAGTATTGGCATTTGGGGGACGACTCTCACCTCTCAAGGCCATTGCTAAAATTTCAAGAAAACAGACTCACAGAAACATCCAGTTACATATATAATGAAGGAAATGAATCAATTCTTCAATTATTTAAATTGTTCAGTCAGTTTTCTGCTTGCCCTTCTGCTGAGGACAGGAAAATGGTGCCCAGTTATGGCAGTCATCGGGGGTGTCCTGGCATCGAAGGAGAGCGGCACCTGTGCAGCTGACGTTCCCAGATACCCATGGGAACCCTGAACAGCTTGACTTTTACTTTCCAGTCTAATCTATAGAGAAAGGTCATTCCACCTGGAGGAAGCTTCTATAAATAAACCTTCCTTTGCTTAAGCTTTTGGTTTATCTTCTATATAAAGCGTGGAAGAAGTACCACTGCATAAGACATCGTATTTGTACCATCAGTTTTAGCTAGTCGTTGTGTTTCAGGTAGAAGTTGAACAAGGACCAGTTACACCTTATAGACGGGACAGTGATTGAGTTTTAACGAAGAGCTATGCACCCTTCACGGAAAATCCTTATTTTGTGACTATATTTTAATGCTCTGTTGATGCTGACTGTTCAATCAGAGCAGTTGTTATAATTCACACATCGTTAAGCTTCGTAAAATTAATTTGGCAGCAACGCAGCCTTGGAACGTTGCAGAACACAAGCACACACAGTCATGGGATTGTCTCCTCGGTTTTCCAGGAAACAAGCCAAATTCCCTGTGGACTTTTAGAGGAATTAACTTTGCCCATGATTTCCTAAGGAGGAGACAGGCTGGTGTGCGGGGGGCGGGGTGGGTGAAGGCGGCCCGGGAAGCACGGGTGCCCGCACGGGCGCACACGCCCCTGGTGTGCCCGTACCTCTGAGCAGCCCGTGCCGGAGCCCCGTGGCCCCCCTTCAGCCACCCGACACTGGGTTCCTGTAAGTTAGATATTTGATAGTGGGAAATTCTTTGATGTTATTTTTTGTTGTGGGAACATAGATTTTATGACAATGTAGAGGCCTAGTTGACATTTGTGTCCTCTGTTTAATTGCAGAGCTGGGGCTGCGGCTTTTGTAGCCTCCTGCCTACATAAGGTTTACTTAGCAGTTCACATGGGTAAACGTGTAGTCCTTCCTGTGTTTGGTGGCTTGTAATTGGCAGTGCGGAGCGTGACTAGAAGCAGAGCTTGAGCCTCTGCTCGCCCTGGGCTGGCACTGTGACCTCAGAGAGTCGCTTACTCTGTGCCTTAGTTTCCTTGCGATACGGAGAGGCTGAGGATTTTCCAAATCTTTAAGTTCTAGTTCCTTTTTGCTTATCAATTCCTGCTTCAATGTATGTCTCTCTTCTCAACTTTTACTACCACTGTCAGTAGAAACCAAGCCCCTTTTTCGACACTTTGTTTAGAAATCTCCTTGGCTAAATAGCCAGTTTCATCACTTGGAGCTTTTACCTTCCACAAAATACTAGAACATGACCGCAGTTCAGCCAGGTTCTTTGCCGCTTTGCAACAAGGACCGCCTTCTCCACTGTCCAATAACACGTTCCTGATTTCTGTCCGAGACATCCAAAAATGGCCCGTACCACCCACATGTCAGCCAGCGGTCTGTTCATGGTAATCTGCATATTCTCTAGGAAGATAGAGGCTCTCTCTCCACCTCCCCTCTTTCTTTCTGAGCTCTCACCAGAATCACCTTTAGCAGTCCCTTCATGGCAATGTCAGCTTTTTCCAGCATCAATCTCAAAATCTTCCAGCCCCAACCCACTTTCACAAGTGCCCTTATGAGAGAGGCACTGATCCCACGACCTAATCAGCTCCCAAAGACCCCACCTTGAGAATGTGGTCTCGATATATGAATTTAGAGGGGACACTCAGACTACCGCACTTGGACTGCTTTTGACAAGAAGTCTGCTGACATCTTTGTTTTTGTTCCTCCATATATAACTTGTCCTTTCTCTGGCTACTTTTAAGATTCCTCTCTATCACTGGTTTTGAGTAATTTGTTTATGATGTGCCTTGGTGTGGTTTTCTTCATATTTTTGTGGCTGGGATTTCTTGAGATTTTTGACTCTCCATTTTTAGGTTTCATCAAATTTGGAAAATGTTTAGCCACTAATTCTGTCCTGCTTCTCTGCTTCTCTCCCCGTTTAGTGATTTCAGTTACACGTGTGTTAGGCTGCTTGCTGTTGCCCCAGAGCTCACTAATGCTGTGTTAAATATTGTATTCTGTTTTATCTCTGTGCTTCATCTATTAATATGTCTTCAAGTTCATTTAACGCTTTTTTTCCAGCAAGATCTAATCTGCTGTTAATCTAATCCAGTGTATTTTTCATCTCACATGTTGTAATTTCGTCTCCCAAGTTTGACTTGGGTCTTTTTATATCATTCATGTATCTATTTAGGTTTCTTAACATCTATAGTTATAATGCAGCTAAAATACATTATCATAGCAGTTTCAACGCCCTTGTCTGCTAAATCTAATATCTATGTCAATTATGGGTCGAGTTTGTTGAATTATGTTTTCTTTATGATTCATTTTTATTTCTTTGCATTTCTAGAATTTTTAACAGCTTTTGTAAGTTATAATTCACACACCATGAAATTCATACTTTGAAGTGTACAGTTTAGTGGCTTTTGGCTCAGAGAGCTGTACAGCCCCATCTTTGTCTAATTTTAGAACATCCACCCTCCTCCCCAAACAACCCGCACCCACTAACAGTCTCCTCCCATCTTCTGCCCCGCCCCACCCCTGGCAGCCACTAATCTACTTCCTGTCTCTGTAGATTTGCCTATTCTAGACATTTCATACAAGGTAATCATAGACCTACAGCTTCTCGTGCTGGGCTTCTTTCCCTTAGTATAATGCTACCAAGACGTCTCCAAGTTAAGCATGTGTCAGTGCTTCTCTTCCTTCTAATGCTGAATAATACTCCATTGTATAGATGCAGCACGCTTGTTTATCCATCCATTAGTTGCTAGATATTTGGGTTATTCACATCTAGAAAATTTGTGTTGAATGTCAGACATTATGGATTTCACCTCGTTGGGTACTGGGTATTTTTATTTCTATAAATATTTTTGACTTTCATTCTTGGTTGCGGCTACTTGGTGACAGTTTGATCCTTATGGATCTTGCTTTTACTATTTGTTAGGCAGTGCCAGTGCGGTGTTCAGTCTAGGACTAATATCCCCCACCACCCAGGTGAGACCCTGATGCACTGTAACCACCGGCCCGTGAATCTTGAGGGCTTCCAGCGTGGCTGGTGGGCACGGGCACTCTGCCCCGCCTTGTGTGAGTGCTGGGCACTGGGACCTCCCGTCCCTTCAGGTGGCTCTTCCCCTGGCCTCAGATGGGTTCCTCACATGCACAGATCCGCTCAGCTGAATACCCAAGTGGGACCCTCTTTAGATCTCCAGGGATATTACTCTGTATGGCGCTCTCTTCCTGTTCCCTGTCCTGTGGACTCCAGGTCCCTCCCAGTCTCCCAGGACTGTCTTCTCAACCCAGGGAGGCTGCTGGACCCCTCCTGGGTTCCCTGGAAACTCTCACAAAAACGTACAAACCTTGCAACTGTAGGCCTCCCCTCATGTATTTCCCGTGTTTCAGGCAGGTGATCACTGTCCTCGCTGGCTGGCGTGCAGTGCCTTTGAAACTGATTGCGTGTATTTCATGTGTCCCTTGGTTGTTTCCGGTAGGATGAGGCGTCTGTCCTTGTTACTCCATCCCTGCTGAAAACAGACGTGCCCCGTAATCTAAAGGGTTAAATTACTCATTGCTGGTTGTCAAAGCTGCTGCACAAAGAAGGGCAGACTCTGTAGACGCTGCAGAGCCAGCCCTTTAAGAGGAGGATTCGTGGTGGCTTTTGTTTCTTAAAAGAGATAATACGTTCATAACTGTTCCTTTAGGAAACCCATTTGTGCCATTTGCCTCCTTGAATGTGGGAACATTTATGTCTCCTCTCACAGGTGATCAGCGAATTTGAAGCCTCTCCTGACTCATTTTCCTACAGAATTCCTAACCTGAGCCGGAATCGTCAGTACAGCGTCTGGGTGGTAGCCGTGACCTCGGCGGGGAGAGGCAACAGCAGTGAAATCATCACGGTGGAGCCGTTAGCTAAAGGTGTGCAGTGAGGACCTCAGTCCCCACGATCATTTACCATTTTAAGTCCCTATTCTCTCTGCAATAAAGCTGACAATGCCCTAAAAATCAAGTAAACCAGAACATCACGTTATCACATCTCAGCCCAGGGGAGAGGGTTGCTGCTCGCCGGCACTGAGCGTTTGTGCAAACCAGAGAGGAGCCCTCCTAGGAATGGGCCTTGGGCAAAGTTGGCAAAAGGAGCCCCATTCACCCCTTTCCGTGGGTGAAAGTCACTACGTGGCGGCTTCCTGAGCAGGTTCTGCTCTCTTCATAATCAGGTATCATGCTTCTTAAAGAAAAATGTCGGGCTTTTGGTCTATGGAATTAGAAATCTTACAAATATAAGGAGATCATAACCTCTTCTTCTACTGATACGAAGCTGAAAACAGACTTTAAATAATAATAGAAAGTTGCGTTCACCAAAAAACAAAATGTTCCTAAAAATGAATACAGTATCTTCGCATTGAGATGTGACGCTGGGCCTCCAAAGCCCGTATAGGCAGAGAATGTTCTTACTCAGTTTCTGGTGATCGCTACCACGCAGTGTTTAGTGGCCCCCTAAATTAGCACCTGTCACCAGTCACTGTACTTAAAATTCATAATTCCACACCAACAGGAGGTGCCCCTGATTCTGGAATACCCCACATGGCCATTTATCACTAATAAAGCTTCTAGGCGCCTGACAGAGAAAATCAACGTTCTGAGGTTCCAGCTTTCCCTCTAAGAGCTCTTGAGAACTCGCTCGTTGACGTGGTGGCTGCGCAAGGGGCTGCGGCACAGAGTGAGGGGTAGAAAGAGAGCGGCGTCACGTTCTGAGCATAAATACAGACAATCAGCACATTGCTGGTGAGGAATGTAAACGGTGGAATTTGGGGTCTGTTTTACTCTTGATATCATGATATCCAGCCACCCCTAGGATACACGCTTTAACAGTTAGAAAACAATGATTATCAAAGGGCATAAAGACTGTCGGGTTAAAAAAAAAAAGGAACTGCACTGTGAGATGTAGGGTTGGCAATAGCTGTACCTCTTCTCTACGTTTGTGTGTTCAATGTTCTCTCACCAGACACAGCCGGGACGGCCCAGCTAATGTAGAAGGTGACAGGCTCAGAGGGGCGCAACTGGCACGTGGCTACTTCTGCAGGAACAGGACTTGTCTGGGGAGGTTAACTGCCATGTGGTCATTTAATAAATCATTTTGAGAGCTCACCGTGTGGCAGGCATTATGCGGGGGGTGGGGGCATTCAGGGGTGATTTCACCAAGGGAACCTTATGGCTGCAGCAGATATCCTGTACATTTCAGTGGCTTCACCGAATAACATGGGCCAACACAGGTGTTTCCAGACTGGTGGCTTTCCTGGGTGGCTCAGTCCACACAGTGACTCAGGGATCCAGGCTGCTTCCACCTTGTGATTTGTAGTCCTGGGGTCCTTTATGTCCAGCCTTGTAGATGGAGAAAGACAGCGTGGAGGCTGGTCAAGGAGGTTTTCACAGGCCGGACATGGACATGTTTACTTCATTTTTACCCACATCCCACTGCATAGAGTGAAGCATTGTTGTACCTGTTTTCAAAGCGGAGGGAGCGGGAACGTGAAACTAAGCTGGATGTCCAGAAGCAAAAGGAAACAGGGCTTGGTGAGCACACAGGAGTCTCTTGGAAAGATTACATAAAGCACAGTTGTTTACTGTCTGCCCTCCTGGGGCTCAAACTTGGGTGGGGAGATAGTCAGTGAACAAAGCACCACAAAAATGCAGACAGCATTCAATGCTTTAAAGAAGGCAGTGTAGAACAGACTCCCCTGAGAGCCTTAGAGGCGGTGGATGGACTTGGCCACACAAGGATGAGTAAATGCAGTTACATGACGAGGGAAGAAAAAGCACCCCAGTGTTAGAAGGCCTCCAGCCTAGAAAGGGTTTAGCGTGTTGGAGGCGGGGGTACTGGACCCCACGGGCCTGGGGAGGGGAGAGTGGTCTCAGTGAGGCTGGGGAGGAAGGCAGGGGCCTGGCCAGGCTGGACCCTCAAGGCTGTGGTAGGAATTTCAGGTTCTATTCGAAGTGAAACGGAAAGACAGTGTGGGGCGCCACCCAGTTTGTGTGCACAGGCAATACACTATTTTTCGGAACAGCTTTAGGCTTACGGAGAAGTTGTGAAGCCAGTAAGCAGAGCTGCCGTGCACTTCGCACCTGCTTTCCCATCTCTGACATCTGGTCGGTCTGGTGCGTTTGTGCCGTCTCACAGCAGGGGTGGTTTTGAAGACCACGCTGAAGTTCCGGGAATCAGTGGAAGATACGCGGCGGGTGGACAGGGAGGGAGCGGGAATGAACACCCGGATTCTAGCCCAACTTACCGTAGGTGGAGGCATCATGTATGGAAGAGGATGACCGCAGAGGAAGTGGGCTGTGAGGCAGGTGACAGGAGCTGGGGACATCTGGACACGTTGAGGTGACAGAGCTGTTCTCTTGGAGCAGTCTGTGTGGTGGGGGCAAGTCCTGGCTCTTAAGGGACATCTGGCAGGAGGCAGAGATGGAGAGGGGTCGGCACCCAGACGGGGAGGGGAGAGCCCACCTGTAGGAAGAGGGGGTGCAGAGGATCAGGTCAGGGACAGCTGGAGGGGCGTCCTGGGGAGGCAGAGGCCCAGGGGCCGGCAGAGGAAAGGGGTCGGGCCAGAGAGGAGGAGGAGGGCCAGGAGGGCAGTGTCAGGCATTCGCCAGAGATGCTTGGAATGAGAGGGAGTGCTCAGCTAGAGAAGAGTCTGCATTTCTCACAAAGATTCCGGATGCTTCCGTTCCCTGCTCCAGCTTGAAAACCAGCTCTGGTGTGCTCTGTTGCTCAGTCTTAAAATCTCAGAGGAGGAGCCTGTAAATTCCAGCCACCATAAACGAGCCTTCGTTCCAGAAACCGGGTGTGTGGGGATTAAAGATAAACTGGTTTTAGCCAGTGTTTTTCAAAATGCTAGTGGAAAATCATCCGTAAGTCCTGGAATTAATTTCAGGCATTCTGGCCGGCATGTTAAAGCACTTAAATGGGGTAGAACGGAGCAGAGCCCAACAGTCTAGACTAGATTTGGGGAGAAAGGCAGAAAACAGCAGAACGCATCACACACAGTAAGAGTCCGACGTGCAGAGCTTTGCTCCCATCCCCCCCGACACATTGTGTGTGTAGCTTCTGGGAGTCACTGTCAAATGTGTTTCTTATGAGGGGAGGCGGCTGTTAAAAAGATAAAAGCCCCCAACTCTAGTTGGGTTTCCCTGATCACCCCGTTTTTCTGCAAGAACATTCTTCGTCATATGAAAGGGGTCTGAAGGGCTTGAAAGGGGAGCTGCCATCCTTCCATGCCAGAAGTCCAGTGCTGCCGGACCAGGATGTTTTTGTCATTGTGACAGAAAGTCAGAGATGTCACTGACTGATAAAGAGGCCTCTGGAATCCAGGGGGGCACCTGTGAGCCATCTCTGCCGAACGGGGAGAGCGTCGCCTGCCCCTGCAGTCAGGGGACCTCGCTTCTGACACTCGGGCCTGTTCTGTGGTAACAGTTGCTGCACAAAACAGGCCCAGCGTCTGAGCCCCTGGCCCTTCCTCTTTCTCTCTATTCTAGCCTCCGGTGCTCAGATCAACAAAAGCAGGCGTTGTCTGGCAGATTCAATGATGAAGGAGACTTGTGTTCTAGAGCAGGATGACTTCCTGATGAGCTGGCTCTGGGAACCCCACCTCTCCTGGAGTTCCGGGGCTTTCCTGAGGAGTCTGTTCCTCATGCCCACTGGCCGACCTAAACCCTCAAGCCCCGCGTGGTGCAGGTGTCCCAGCGGGGGTCCCATCTTTGTGGGTCCAGAATCAGCCTGGAGCCACCGTCCACCTGTGGTCTCCTTGTCTCTGCATCTTTGGGGGCTGCGCTGCTGGAGGGAGAGTCCCTGAAAGCAGCATCCCGGTGGGTGGCCAAGACCAGGCAGGTCGTCGCCTCTGGAGGGCTGTGTCTTCATGTCTCTGTCGGTTTCTGTGTCTCACTCAAGAAGCTGGCGCTAGGAATCTGTCAGTACGGGGTCCCCCAGTCCTCAAGGAGGTCCTGCTGACATGGGTCCATCCTGGGCTCTTTCCTCTCGCCTCCTGGGCCATCCTGCTGTCTAGGGACTGGGCCAGTGCCAGATGTCCCCAGCCAGTGCTCCCACTTGAGCATTCGAATCACTGTCCTAGGCCAACAGTGGTTCTCCAAGAGACACAGCTCTGGAAACGTTTGTTTTTCTTGGCGTCTGTGCCGAAGATCAAGTTGCTATATTAGTTGGGAAAGTCCCACAAAATTGATAAATAGAAGTTGTTCCAGTTTTACTTCTTCCTGTCTTGGGGCGTTATGCTTTGTTTCATCTATTCTCTCCAATATTAAAAATACATTGTAATGTGCAGTTCGGGGGTGTTGAGATAAATTGCTTAATAAAGTGCTTTGAAAAATCATCGGGCTCATAGAGAGCACGGTGTGGAGCTGCCGGGCTCGTGAAGTCCCATATATTTAATCTGGGCTCCTCGTGTTTCGTCAATACTGGGGAGAAAATGGGGCAATCGGGGATTTTCAGGTCGTTGTGTTTTCCTGCGGGAACAATCCCTTGCGCGCCCCGACACTGGGGGCAGTGTGGACGGCTGTGACGAGAACCGGCTGTGCTGCGCTCGCCTTTCTGGGCCATTGCTGTGCCGGGGAGGGTCCGCGGGGCCTCTGTGTAGATGAGCCTGTGGGGCCACTGAGCTCTCTGTCTGGGGTTCCAGCTCCTGCACGAATCCTGACCTTCAGTGGCACGGTGACTACTCCGTGGATGAAGGACATCGCCTTGCCCTGCAAAGCTGTTGGAGACCCTGCTCCTGCGGTAAAATGGATGAAAGACAGGTAACCAGTAACCCAATGTGCGCCCTCGGTGAAGCTCTAAGAGCGGGTGGCAGGCCTGCTGTGCTGGGCCCCGTGGTCTCCTTCACGTTTGCACTGGCGAAAAGCTCCAGGAACACAGCCCACTCTTCTGAGATGGAGCGAGGTGGGGAGGCGACAGTGGGGGAGAAGTCTTGACTTTAGCACTAAAGGGATCCATCTATTCTGTCAGTTCTCTAAAAATTCAGAGCTTTAAATTCATAGCAGAGCGCCCCCGAGGAACATAGTCTAACCAGCCCAGTAATGTCCGGGGAGGTTTGCTGTGCTTATCACGAAAATCCCCAAACATCTGAGATGGACATACCCAAGGTTACACACAACTTAGCTGTTATCTGCCTCTCTGAGATAATGGGCCAACTAACCTAACTCAGATGCTCTTGAGAAACGGCTTTAGGAATGGAATACATTAGGACTTAGTGGAAGTAAAATCTGGTCTTCATGCTCGTAGAAATTACTAAAATAATAGCAATCGTGATGGAAGGGAGACAGTGGGTGAGATGTACCCTGCCTGGGTGACTTTTTAAATAAAGTTCTTTATCTCTATTCAGAAGATGAAATTAAGATATAAACAAAAGGCTGAGAAGTCACTGATGGGCATAGAGATTCAATAGCAAATGGATTCAGAAGTTCCTAGTTTCAAACAAGAGTGCTTAAAAGGCATAAACTCCTGAAATAATGGTCTTGGTCCAGGGACCACTTTCTCATCTCTCTTCAAGTTAGTTAATCCAGAGGAAATAAGCAAGCTCTCAAGGTCAAGTGGCCTTCCGTGGGACGTGGGGGTGGCCCCAGGTGACTGGACCGTCCCCACCACTGCCAAGGCTGTGATGTCACCAAGGGGACTCTTTATAGGAGGGTCAACTCATCACCCTCTCAACACAGCCGGCTCGCTTCTTATACCAGAATCATTAGCAACTATAACTCTAAGTGACTCTACAAGCGATCCCCAGATTTAGTTGTCCCCAGGTGATTTGGTCAAAATGGCACTTCTGCTCACAGAAGGAATTCCCAAAGAGCGGACACCCCCGGTGCCTACCTGGGGGAGGAGAGAGGGGCCCACTGGGATTTGACAAGCACTGACCCATGTCCGGGGCTGAAATCCAGGCCCCACCACACAGACCTCACCTCGACACAGCGTTTATTGCGTTTATTTCAAAGACCAGAACTCAGCTCTGTGACTGTTTCCTTCGTATAATCAGAGTTTAGCTCTCACTCAGCGTAACCCTCCAAACATGTTGCTTGCTTCCGAGACAGTGTTGGTGCTTGTCCCCAGCCTTAGCCAACTTGGATTGTAATTTCTTTAATCTGCGCCTTCTTCTTCCTGTGAGGCAGTAACGGGACACCCAGCCTGGTGACAATTGATGGGCGGAGAAGCATCTTTAGCAACGGGAGCTTCGTCATCCGCACGGTGAAGGCGGAAGATTCCGGCTACTACAGCTGCATCGTCAATAACAACTGGGGGTCGGACGAAATTATTTTAAATTTACAAGTACAAGGTATTGCACTTTGGAACCCTTTTTAATACTTTTGGTGGGCACGCCTGTGTGTGGAGAGTGCATGTGAGCGAACTGCAGAATCAGCCTTTGTGAAGGGCTAGCCGGCGCCTTTACGTCACAAGACCGTAGATGTTCACTTGGGGGGGGTGGTGTGAGTCACCAAATCAGAGTAAATTAAAAGCATTCATATTCCCAGAGATGACACAGTTTACATCTTTTCCTGTTGACAGCCTACTCTCAGTTTTCTTTATGTGTGCGTTGCTGAAAAAGTCCTCCTTAGTAACATCTGCTGATTGCAGTTTTACTCCATGTGTGTCCAAGTGTAATCCAGGAAAACACCAACAGGAAATAAGGCTGCCCTGCGGTGGTTTGTCTGCTAATCAACTGAATTATTATATACAATACATGCAAAAAGGACACCAGCCGAAACTCTCTGTTGCATTAACATGTAACTGTGTGTTGAATACAGTGTAGGCTGCTTGATATCACACACCAGAAGTGCATGACAAGTTGAAGATCATCAGATTAAGATCGTGTCTAAAATCCCACGTGGCCACTGATTGGGTTCAGATTTGCCTGCACAGTGATATTTTATCAGTAGAAAAAAATCGAAGTGTGTACTTCTTTGGATTTCAGTGTCATCACATTAATAAATCACAGAAAGTAAAAATAAAATCATCGCAGTCAGTGGGAGGGGAGGGCAGGAGAAGAATTACATTTTTTAAATAATGTGAAATTGATCTGGAATTTCAAGTACCTTCAAGTCAGGAGAATTCCAGGGCATTTTAGAAGACAGACACTATATTAAGAGATGGATCCATTTTTCATGGCTTTTGGTTAATATATCAAGCTTCTCTTGGAGAAAAAGAGAAGGACATTTTATGGGAAACTTTCTACATAATTTGGATAACCTAGTCCTAAAATTCTTCAGTGTTTCTGTCCACAGACCTAATCCAAAATATTACTGAGCCCATTGATTAGAAGTGTGTGTTCTTCAGACCTTGCTTGGCAGTTCAAGTTCACATGCTGCCACTCAGTGACGTGCGCGCCTTTGATTTCAGAGCTGTGTGTGTGAGTGTGTGTGAGTGTGTGTTGCATCTTGGGGAGCAGCTAAAATAGTGGGGGTTTTTGCAGTTTTCTTCCCACTAGCCACACTTCCCTCCCCCGCTCATACCGCTGAGAACAGAACAGCTCAGTGGAAGCCACTGGTCTTTCTCACTTGAATCATGGCTGAAATTCAGACTAAAATACTGCATGGATCCTTAGTAAGTTCACAGAAGATTTCAATTCGTGATGAGGCACTCAGAAATTCAAGGAGTCGGTGAGGAAAATGAGGAAATAACTCCAAGTGGAAATGTGGCTGAGTTCTCTTTAAGTGATAGATTCAGTCTGTTCTGTCTCTTTAGCCCAGAATATCAGTGAAACAGACATTTTGACAGAAGTGAATTGCGTATTTTGTCAACCCGAAACACTTACTTAATAAATGGCTGTTAAAAATCATTGAGTAAACGACTGTGAGAGAAGACTGAAGATGTGAACAACTAACTCTTGTTTTCTAAAAACTGTTTCCGATCTAGTTCCACCAGATCAGCCTCGCCTTACCGTTTCCAAAACCACGTCGTCCTCCATCACCCTCTCGTGGCTCCCTGGGGACAACGGGGGCAGCTCTATCAGAGGTAAGAAGCCGTAGTTGCCCACAGTGGTTGATTAATTGTCATTATCCACAGGCTGATTAGTGTCACATCTTTATCAAATAATTGTTATGTGTCAATTTATCTCTCCCTCCAAAAAAACGCATCATACAATTCATTCTTCCATTACCTAGACAAAAAAAATCTGTTTTTCTAGTATTTGTTGAAACTCATCATTCATCCAAGGAAGTCCATCCACAGAATGAGTATCAAACATCCAAACTAAGTGAAATATTAACAAATATGAAAAAGAAAGAAAAAACAAATGTGGTGCTCTCTCCCCACCGAGATCTACGTTGTGTGTCTTCCTCGTGTTGTCAGCGCTGTATCCTCCGTTCATGTCCGCAACCTTTCCCTCCAGCGACCACAGCTACTGTTCTGACCACAGAGTCCCAAAAGATGGGAAATGGTCTGTTTGCACAAATCTTTCTCAGTTAGTGCAGGGCGGAAAAGAATAAAGGAAGTTTGTACTGAAGGGCCGAGATGGCGTGATGACCCCGGCCTCAGCGGCGTCGGGAGGGTGTTCTGAGCAGGTTGTAGACCACGGCGGGGGAGAGGCTCCAGAGGAGACTGAGGGGGCCCAGGATGAAGGAGCTGAGTGACGGAAGAGGTCCGAGAGCAGGTGGGGGGAGGACGGCGGCTTGGATTTCCACAGGACATCCTTTCTTCTGACAGAGGAAGGCGAGAGGACAGCTGGAGATACAGGAGCGTTCCTGGGTGAGGCCAGCGGTGTCTGGAGCAGCCCCTCCCAGCTCGTGGGGACAAAGCTGCCCCTCTTCCCAGCTTTGCTCTCAGTGACCTCGGCCTGGCTGGGGGTGTTTCCACACCGCCGGAAATCAGAAATGCTCGCCATTGGGGCTCTTTTTTTTTTCCCTCAAGAGCCAGTTGTTAAACACTGATTAGCATTCCACTGGGCAAAGGGGAGGATCTTTCCTTTTCTTAGGAAAATAAAAGGTGAGATTTTTTTTTTTTTAAATAGTAGATTGACTAGGGGTGAGGGTGTGCTGGTGGGTTTGGGGAGCGTGGGGAAGATTTACAACAGCTGCTGTGGGAAATGCACGGGGAGTCGTTAGTAGATGAACAAAGCTTTGCCAGGCGGGAGCCGGGCCCCAGCTGCAGATAAACAGCAAGTTGTAGTGGCCCCAGTTATCACCGTTTAATGACATTCTCCAGTGATGCTGGATGGCTGGGCAGACAGGTGGACTGCAGGTGACCAAAGCTGGTGACTGGCAGGGTGAGTGCGGCAGGCTCAAGAGTGAGTGAAAGCAGGCTCCTTATTGAGGTGGCCTGCCAAGGGCTCTAGGCTGGCTGGAGGACCTTCTTCTGAAAGAAGCAAAGTGGGGCACCGAGGGGACAGTTCAAGGGGCCCTCACACTCGAGGCCCCGGTGAAGTGAAGGCTGGTTCTGTAAGTGGGAGGTGACAGGGGAGGTCGTACTGGAACGGCTGGGAGTGGACGGGCTTAGAGATGAAGCCAGCTTTAGTAACAGTCTCCAGGCAACATCAACCAGCAATCCTTGGAACCCAGTGATGGCGAAAGCCGTTGGCATAGAAGTTCCCATCGCCAAGGGTTAGAAAAGCTTCCTAGACGTGGTTTAGATGGAGGAAGTTAGAAGGAAAGCCCAGTCCCCACGAAGCGTAGGGCACCGAGGAGGTGGCGAAGTCCGGCTGTGTCCGTGGGAGCTGGGCCCTGATCCATCACTCACCTGTCCGGGGCTGAAGGAGCTGCCAGGAGTGCAGATCGGGGACGGGAAAGGGGAGACGAGGCCCAGGCAGGCAGGGGGACCACCCCTACCCCGGCCCAGGCTGCAGAGGGCCGGAAAGAGAAGGAGGAAGCCCGGGGGAGGGTGCTGAGGGAGAAGGAGCCAGAGGTGGGTGAGCTCCATGTGAGAGGCGTGGAAGCCACTCAGTGCTGCCCACTGGCGCGAGGAGCCTCTGGAGCGCAGAGGTGAGAAGCGCTTTCTTCGCTGTGTTAGCCGTGGAACTCGTGGGCAGGATGGAAGACACTTGTCCGTTGGTGTGGGGGCATCGTGCATCAGGCTGGCTAGGCCTGGGCTGCTGGGTGTGAACCTTTAGGAGACAGGGACAGAGCCGACAGCGTATGTTTGCCCCCAGGAAGGTGGTTAGGATGGCAGGGACGAAGGCTGTAACAAGGAGAGATGTCAGCCGTCACAGCGTTCAGGAGGGCAGGCTTCAGATTCTCGTGGTGGGATTCGAATCTTGCTTATAAGACTCTAGAGGTCGCCTAAACTCTTTGGACCTCAGTGTCTTTATCAGCACAGGGGAGGTAAAAATTCCTATGTCACAGGGTCACGTCAGGTAATATGAGTAACAGACTGCAGACATACTTGATGCTTCATGGTTGCAGACGGGGTGGGGTGGTTGAGGATATCCCTGCCCCCGTTGATAACTTACTCGTTTTCCAGAGTGTTGGTTCTCTTAAAAATAACTCAGCTTCAAGGGGGGAGGGTACAGCTCAGGGGTAGAGCTCGTGCTTGGCACGCACGAGGTCCTGGGTTCCATCCCCAGTGCCTCCATTAAATAATAAATAAATAAATAAATAAACCTGATTATCTCCCCACTCCAGAATAAAAACAAAACACAAAGGAAAAAATTAACTCAGCTTCAGAGCACGCCCACGCCCCAGGATTCGGGCACACGTTTTCTGAAGGTCAGATGTTTGGAGATGGAGTCTCCACTCCCCACTGCCCACTTACACCTTTAAAGGGGAAGGGGCAGGAAGGGGCTTTGTCCTCGTGGCACTGTCCAGCAGCACCGCCCCCGTCTGGTGAGGTCTCAGTACCTCACCCTCGGTACAGCGTCACAGTGCTTCTCCCGGCCTAGGGGGAGCTTCCTGGAATCGCGAAGAGCAGGGACGTTCTCTCCCAAAGACGGGAGGTGCTGGGAACTCATCCCGGACGGAAACCTAATCGTGCTCTTCCAAACGTGTCTTGTCTTCTGAAGGATACATACTGCAGTATTCTGAAGACAACAGTGAGCAGTGGGGGAGCTTTCCAATCAGCCCAAGCGAACGCTCTTACCGCCTGGAAAACCTGAAATGTGGTACTTGGTACAAGTTCACTCTGACTGCGCAAAATGGAGTGGGCCCCGGCCGCATCAGTGAGATCATCGAAGCGAAGACATTAGGAAAAGGTGGGTCGGCCTTCTTTTGTTTCTATATTCCCTCCATTTTCCAAACCAAAGAGGAGATTGAAATCACAAGAGATGCATCATGTATTTGCATGTTTGTGAGTTTTGCACTTTTTTTTTCTCCAAATGGGTTTGGCAGTGTTACAGCGCACTGAGAGAGATGGACGGTCCCTACAGAATATTCTGGTTCTCCTTTTTCATTTGAAAAGCGAGGGCTTTGGTGTCAACATTAAAGGTCCCAGGCTGAGCAGCCATGAAATGTGACCTTTGCCCTCTCACTGTGTTCTGGTGTGACCTTCTCCCTTGGTAACCCCATGCCCCCATCTATAATATTCACATTGCCCCCTAGGCTCCGCTTTCCAGATGGGAAGTCACTGTGGTAGGTTGTTAACCTTTAACATGAGTTGGTTTTCTTCCCTGAAACGTGCACCTTCAGGGAGGTGACCATTGCCCTTTCGGGGGGCAGTGATGTTTGGCAGTGAAATTTGCAGCCCGGAAACCCCAGGAGGGAGGGAGGCAGCTGCACGTGAGTGTCAGTGAGGAGGCCAAGGGCGTCTTTGTAGGTTTCCTCTCCTCTGAACTTACCCACCACCGAGTGGCCCGGACGGCAGGAGAGCGGGAGATGAGGGTGTTATTTTAGTTATAAACTAGCACCTGAGTTTTGGATAACACGTAACAGGGTTCAGGTGATGAGGGACAGATGTAGCGGAAATACACCCACTGGATCCTCGGGCTCCAGCGTGAAGCTCTGGGATGGGAAGGAGGCCTGCGGGTACTTCCCAAGTCCCACTCCGTCTTCTCTGAAGCCAGGTCCACGGCAGGACATGGGGCTGCCCAGCACACCGCAGTGCTTCCTCTGAAACCACTCGAGGAAACGCACACGTGGGAATAGCGCTGTTCTTCAGGGAACTCTCAGATTCACAAGAATCTCCTCCACCCATCCAGCGCTCCCTTTCACACCCAGGTTATTATGGTTGGAGACAGCCCAGCCCTTTGGTCCACAACATCCCTAGAAATAGTGGACAAGTAGCAGGTGATCTGTGAGCCCCCCGCCTGGCAGACAGCTGCCCCAGGGAGACGTGGGGTGACCTTGACGCCCTTCCCTTGGGTATCCTGACCACCGTGTGCCTTCTCCCGCAGAGCCCCAGTTCTCCAAGGAGCAAGACCTCTTTGCCACCATCAACACCACACGCGTGAGGCTGAACCTCATCGGCTGGAACGACGGCGGCTGCCCCATCACCTCCTTCACGCTCGAGTACAGGCCCTTCGGGACCACAGTCTGGACCACAGCCCAGCGGACCTCTCTCTCCAAGTCCTACATCCTGTACGACCTGCAGGAGGCCACCTGGTACGAGCTGCAGATGCGGGTGTGCAACAGCGCTGGCTGCGCCGAGAAGCAGGCCAACTTCGCCACGCTCAACTACGACGGCAGTAAGTCCGCGCGGGGCCGCTCCCGCCCCGCCGCCATCCCCGCACAGTGTGACACTGCCCGCCCAGCCCCTTAGGCTTCGGGCCATTCAGCTGGCCCCTCCAGGGCTCCCCAGCCCCTGCTCCCACGTGACCCCAGCTGCGTCCCAGGAAGGGGGCTGAGGGCCTGCGGGAATCTCCTTAGGGAGTCTTGGTGCAGGAGTGACTTCTCTCCGGGCTGAAGGCTTCTCTACCATGTGGTTGCGCGCCGGGTCCACGACCCTGAGCTAACCTTACTTTTGTTGTCTCCCTCCCCTCCCCCCACCCCATCCCAACCCACATAACAACTTTCTTTTCTGCGCTCATTTAGCCCTTAAACTGCATGTGCAAAACCAGTTTTCCATGGTAAAGGGGCTTGTGTTAGTCTCCGAGCAGAAATAGAGGCCCTGTTGGAAATAGGGTAAAGTCATAGGGTGGCAGTGGGCACACGCACACACACGCACGCACACGTGCAAACATGCACACGCGAGCACACATATACACGCACACTCGCGTGCACACAGGCGGTTTGCATGGGCCTTCTGAAAATCAGGTGAGGTGTCTCGTGACATTTAGTTAACTGAAAATAAGTGACACAGATTTTTAGCCTTTTTTTCCTACGGCTGCTATCAAGGACCATTTATTAATGTCTGAAAAATGCCAAGCCCAGTGAAGCTAAAAGGTGGGGTGCCCTTGACCACCACGTGGTGGGGAACGTGAGAAAGTCCTGCCCAGCAGCACCTCGCTGCAGATCTCTGCAGCCTCGCCATGATCCTCACTCAGGAAAGGCAGAGGCTGACTAGGTGCTGTGACCACAGGGTACAACCGGCCTCAGTTCATCAGATTGGAGGTCCCCTCGGAGCCTCTGTCCCGTCCCCTCTGATCAGGTCGGACCAGGTGTTGGAAGACTTCCCCAGAAAGCCAGAACCTGAGCAAACTCCCCCATATCTGCTCACCGCTACACCTTCTCTGCTTATGTGCACTTGGGATTTAATTAAAGCTCCGGCAGGAACTTCCTTGAAATGCAGGTTATACTGTCCTAAGAAAAGAGTGTCCATAAAGCCAAGGACTCTCAGACACGACCCGAGGAAGCTCACGAGGTGGTGTGGACTCAGCTCCTCACTTGGCCGTTTTCTCCTGGCCTGGCCTGTTCTTCCCACCTGCACCCTGTGCAAACCCACCCCTGAATCTCTGCCCAAGGTTATCCCCTGACAAAGCCCGTCTCAGCCAGAGCCCAGGGTTGCCTCCAGCATCTCAGGCCAGGCCCCATGAATGCAGGAAGGTTCTGAGGACGGAGCCCCCTCGTGCTGGTGACACCAGCCCCCCGCCCTGGCCCCTAAGGCGCGTCTGTCCCACAGTCCTGGGGCGGCCGGCCCAGCCCCTCCTCAGGAGTTTGCTCCCTGAGGGCCGCCCTCCCTAACCTTCCAGCCTCAGTCGCAAGTGACTTCATTCAGAGATGTCTCATAGCAGAGCGTCACCCACTGCAGAGCAGCGCAGCTAAATTACTTTCCACCCCAACGCAGTTTCATTCTTTGATCTTCCAACATAAAGGACTTTGACACAGACCGAACATTTTATCTAGCATTGAAGGGCTCCCCAAAGTCCTTTGCTAACAGGGTCCACGTCTGGGCAGTAAGTACATTGCTCACTGCAGGCTATTGACTTCTGTTAACTGCCTCCGGAGCGTCGCACCCTGGCGCTCAGCTTCTCCGTAATCTGTGTGGTGCTGGTGCGTTCAGCTTCAAGGTGCATGTCAGTGATATGTTCACGGCTAACTGTTTAATTAGAAACCGCTCATGTGCAAAATTTGAAACTGTCGTTCTGACTTACAAAGTGCGCTGCAGGGTTTAAATATTTGTCTTCTAGAAAAAATGCTCTCACTTTACCCAAGATCATAGATTATAATCAGGAAAAAGTCCTGGGAGCTACACTGAAAATGTCCTGAAATCTGAAATGATTTTATTACCCTAAACATTAGAATACTTGGTTCTGTTTCCTTGAAAAATATTAGATATTTCTTTGAACTAATTTTGTGGATGATATAGCTTTAATATCCCTTTTGTTACATCTGCCTGAAGAATTTTTTTTTTCCATTTTGGGAAAAACAAACATTGAGAATGAGCCTTGTACCTCTACCAGTCACATTTCAGATTCTTCCATGTCTTTGACTCTTTCTTGCCCCATTTCCTTAGCCAAACGCTTCCACTTGTCCTGTGTAGGTCTTGGATTTGCAGACCCCCCCTCGCCTGCGTCCCCTTACGTGCCTCTCACCTGGGTTCTGAGCATTTGCGGACTTGGGTTTCTAGTGAAAAACACTATGTGTAAAGTTGGAAGAATGTTCTTCTTGGCCTTAGCAGATGGCAGAGGGGCCTGGTGGTCTGTTGTCCCTGCTCTAGTCAGTAAATGAAGGGTACTAACCATTTTCCTCTGAAGGAAATTGCATTATTTTCCCTAAATCATGGAGAATACAGTGGGCGGGACCATCTTACATAATAGTGGGCCCCACACAAGCCCCGTGAAGAAAAGGATGCCTGTGTTTGTCTCTCCTCCAGCCTCTGTGCAGAAGGCAACTTAAAACAGCTTAGAGTTCAGTCTGCTTAGGTGTTTCCTTGTGATTCTGAATAATCTGAATTTCATGGCATTATATGGTCATAAGTAGCTTGCTTTAGAGACCTGGATGGCTCCCCTTTGAAAAGTTGGCTTTGCTTTTATACCCTGAAATGAGAGTTTTAAAAGTAGATTTGGTGTCACACCTGTGATGAAAAAGCCAGGATTTTAAGCTCCTTTAAGCCAGCGTATCTGGTACAGCCTCCCCGCAGACTCCCTTCTGTCCACTTGCCAAACCTTTTGTCCCTGCTCTGATGTGCAGTTTTTCAAACTGCCTCTCCCAATTGTGCTCTGGGTGACACTCAATTCCAGGCAAATGCGTGTGGCTTTTTTAAGCGCCCGGCCTGGACATCATGTTTTCCAGTGTCTGCACCCAGCAGTACGTTGCACAGTGAGGTCCCTTTCAAAGAAGTGGGCTTTGCCCTTGGTGTAGATCCTGGTCTTATGTTCCAGAGAGCAAGTCTGAAGTAGGACAGACAGGAGACGAGTGAGCAAGGCAAGAAATTAGGGAGGACCCAGAGGAAGAGTCCCTCTCATCGCTCATCACCGCGGACGCCCTCGGATCACACGGGCGTTCTTGTAACCCGCCATCCTGACGTCATTAACGGCCACCTAACATCATGACCCTGCTTTCAGGTACAATCCCCCCACTCATTAAGTCAGTTGTCCAAAGCGATGAAGGGCTGACGACCAACGAGGGGCTCAAGATGCTGGTGACCATCTCCTGTATCTTGGTGGGGGCCCTGCTGCTGTCCGTGCTTCTGCTGGTAGTTCGGAGAAGGAGGCGGGAGCAGAGGCTAAAGAGACTGAGAGGTGAGTCCAGGCTCGCGCTGCCAGCTGGGAGGGTCCTAACCCCCAGCGGAATGACCTTCCTTCTCCAGGCCAGGCCCCCCCACTGCCTGCCCATGTGATGTGCCTTCAGCAGGACCGCAGAGGCTCATGGGCAATTCAGATCAATGCAGCTACTCAGAAACCGAGCGATAGTCCCCCTCTTTCAAGTCTTCTGCGTCCTAGCCGTCAGCAGGGCAGGCAGAGAGAATTTTGCTTTGCTTTGTTTTGTTGGGGGGGGAGGTAATTGGTTTTACTTATTTATTAGTTTTTTTGTTTGTTTTTTGTTTAACGGAGGTACTGGGTATTGAACCTATGACCTTGTGCATGCTAAGCATGTGCTCTACCACTGAGTGCTCTACCTGCCCCCCAAAGAGGATTGTCTCCACATGGTTTACCAGTCCCACTGTCACTTCCAGCTGCTGCCGCAGGGCCGCCCGTGACGGCCTCCTGTAAAGAGACCCGTCAGACTGGCCCTGGAAATGAGCCGGAATGAGAATGCTTTTATGACTGGGAAGCGGAAATTGAGGGCTTAAGGTACTGGGAAAGCACTGGGAAGCAGAAAGCACACACTGCTGAGCTAGACATTTGAGCCGAAGCCCACTGTAAAAGTTTTGCTTTAACTAAGATGAGAAATGATGGGAGCTGAGCCCTTAGGCTGGATGAGAGCCGTTGTCAGCGGCACCATCATTACTGCAGATTCTGCGCATCGGGGCGACTTCCAGCTTCTGGCCAACAGCCCTGCTTGCCCTTGGGCTGCAATGTCAGGACTGTGAGTTCCTTCACATACAACACCCTGCACAAGACAGTGTTCTGAGTTCTCCTCTTTACCTGTCAGAGTATTTAACCAAGCCACTTCTTGGTAACATGCATGTCTGAGCTGTTTGCATGTTTATATCCATGCAGCCTGGAGTATGAGACGTCCCGTGTAGCCTTCAAAGTGGCATTTGCGGAGCAAGTCTGGAAGCGCTCTCTTTAAAGGCCCCCTGCGATGGCCCGAAGGCTGGCTGGTGGATTTGGGAACCACTAGCCTCTGGTGTAGATGTAAATACCGGATGGGACCCTGGTCCAGGTAGTGCAGCGGAGCACGGGGCTGCTCTCACCCGCCTCGCGCCTCCCGAGCTCTCCGCTTGATGGGACTCTAACACGTTTTATTGTCAATTGGCTTCCACTTTGCCAACAAATTAAAACAATTGAAGTGCGTCGCACTCCACCTGCACACTTCAGTAGTCCTTTCGTTTAAATCTTCTGCGGCCCAGTCATTCAGATGAGCTATCGGTCTTACTGAAATATCCTTTCTCGATCATGTTATCCACTTACCTTTTAATTTAGCAGATTCACTTGAGTGAATCCGATGCCCTAAGCACTGTGCTGGGTGCTCCATGCACAAGATGAAAAGACAGAGCCTTCTACACTTGAGGTTTAGTGTAGGAGGCAGACACACAAGCATGGACCAGAAAAAGAGCCAAAATGCCACAAAGGCTAACATGGGCTCCAAACAATCCTCCGTCAGCACCACAGAGGAGGTGGTGAACCCCAGCTGGGGAAAGCAGGGGCGGCCACTCAAGAGCTACAGAAAACAGCACTACAAAAACATAATGTTGCCTAACCTATTGAGAAATTCAGTATCAGGTGAGCTGTGCTGGATTCCATTCACAAGGCTTCATCATTAAAATACTAAAAGGACCTTTTTGTAACCCCTCTTTCACCAAAAACAGAATCCCGTAGTCGGGCTTTGGGGACACTGTCATTGAGGTACCAAGGCCGTCTGTTCTGGTAGCATTTATATTGTTTTGTGTTTCTAGTCTACTTATGACTTAAGCACGCCAACCTCACTCTTCTTTGCCAAGAGTTGAGGAAAAGATGCTAAAGATGTTGCTGACTCTTCCAGGTGCATTCGAGTTAGGCTGATGGTGGCTGGGAGTCCTTTCTTTTGGTTCTTAAAGGTCCCTTGTAATTTAGTTATTGCTTTGCAAAGGCTCTGTCCAGAAAACATCCTAGACCTGGCATTTTTGTTGTTGGCATCTCTTCTGTTAGACACTAGTATTTTGTGACTGGTCTTGGTAAAGAAAGCCCTTCATCACATCACAGGGAACAGCCTTTCATTCCCCAGAAATGGTTTTGTTTTCTTTGTGCTGGAAAAGAGAGCCAACACAAAGGTTTCAGTGGGAAGGAAATCAGTGCTGAGGCAAAGAAGATGTATTCCTGGGAGGTGCTGAGGAGCAGAGAATTCCAGAGAAGCAGCTCACATGCACAGAGGTATCTGCAGTCTGGCATGCTGTACGGGCTGAAGAAAAGCTTGAATCTGATGAGAGGGCAGCACGAATGCAAAGGACTGGGTGCCTAATCCCGTCCTCTCCTGATGGCAGGTTTTATTGTGGAGGCACTGAAATATTCAACTCAGCAAACCGTTGTTGATTCTCTCCCAGGTACCAGGCAGAACATTTCTTAAAACCAACAGTAAAGTTTTCTTATTAACATTTCTATTTGGTCACTAGAGTTTGGCTAGGTCCTGGAGAGAAAAAAGCTTCCTAAGGCCCTGTCCCAGAGCTATGGAAACGGACGTCCTAGTGGCAGCCAGCAGGGGCTTACAAGGGGCAGGCTCATCTTTTTATAACGCTGAAAATTGTGTCGTAAAAGGGCAGAGCACGTGACCAGGGTTATGAAGAGGGAATCTGAGAGGCCAGGCCTTGCCCCCAAAAGATCTTTGTCTTTTGGGCCTGCAGGGCCCTTGAAATGTGATGTTAATTAGTGACACAAGATATTTCCCATTTGCTTGTGGAAAGATCCAGCCACAGAGGTTAAGGTGGTAAGTGCCTACCTATTAGACAGAATTCGCTAGTACGGTCACCCAGTTACTGCCTGACCCACGTAAGGTGCAGATCCTCTCCCTGGGTTAGAATGAGTTCAAGTATATTTACACATTCCACGGAAAGAGTTGCTTCCTACGGTATTTTACTGTGCAAAATAAGGACATTTCTAATAATCTGTCAGTGTTGCCTGAGCAACCACGGATCAGGATCAAAACTGGAAATAAGAAAATTTGAGTAATACTGCAGGGGTCTCTAATAAACACCGTAAGGTCAGCTTCACATTGTTGACCTTGTTTGATTGCTAGTCAGTACTCGGTGCTTATAAGCAGCGTTTGTTTCACTGTATAGACGAGCAGCCTAGTTAGATGAATGCACCAGAACGTTCTTTTATGTAAAAAAAAAATTTTTTTAAGGAAAGAAAGAAAAATGGGACTGAAGCAATTTAGTCAACCTATATTCTTCCTTCCTGAGCGCTTTACTAATTTTAGAGCATAGCGACCTCCTAAGGTCTAAATTGTCTTCAAGTGCTACATTTAAAAAAAAAAAAAAAAAAAAAAACCTGTAACCTTACCCGGGAGTTCAGAAGCCACATTGTGCTTTTAATGATGCCCTGATTTTTCCCCACCTCTAGGTCCCTCAAAGCGCATGGTTGCAGAATGAGTCACTGACTGGGCCCACCATCCCAGCAGCCTCAAGCTTATAAAAATGTGATTCCCGTGTCAGTAGTCAATTCCAGGATCACAAAAAGCTTCTTCCTTTAGTGTGAGTTTACCCAAGAGGTAAAATTTTATGTTGGCACCAACCGGTATGGGTAACTGTCAAAGCCAAACCGAAAAGCTGCTCCCAGGGTATCAAATAAGCTAAAGACAAAAATCAGTAGAGGACATGAAATTTGAGCATGTTTCAGAGGCAAAATGCTCTTCTCCCCTTAGACAGAAACATACGGATTATTTTAAAGAGGCTCTGAAATGGATGCAAGTTATGCCGCTGATCAGTCCCAGAAGGCCGTTCCCAGAGAGAATCTGGCCTTACGGTCCTACGTGGGCACCGTTTAAGGGGTGGGTCACGAGGGGTCGTCTTCACTTTCCAAGTTCTCATATTCCATTTATCTGCTCTGCAAATGCACTAGATCTCTCCTCATCCGTAAGACCAAACGTTAGCTTGAACTTGAATAATCCAAAGGAAGAGGGGTGTGCATCTTGGAGCCCCAAGGCGCTTGGACTCAAGGTAGACAAATAAAAGTGGCCTTGGCACTGATGCTTTGATCTCCTGTGTGTGCAGAGGGTCCCCAGTGTTCCTGAGTGACGAGGAGGGAGTGAGCACCCGAGAGCCTCCATGCCGGGCTGATTAATGTCCAAATTGTGGCTTAGGTGGGCTTGGAAGCCTGGACTCTGAAACTTTAGTTCTCAGCTGTTTCCTTCCTTCCTCCCTCCCTTTCTTTCTTCCTTCCTTCCTTCCTTCCTTTTTTTTTTTTTTTCTTTTGACCTTAATTTCTTAATAAAATTATCCTTTCAGTACTCCAAATGTGTTAGGGCAGAACTAACTGGGGAAAGAGTTTCTGTTTCTGAGACGCGGACGCAGAGAAGCAGTGGGACTTCGGCTGGGCCAAGCCACGGAGCTAGGACAGCCAGTGGGCCGGCAGGAGGGAGGGAGCTGACGTTGGCCCTGGCGCTCGGCCCCGCCCAGGGGTTCTGTTTTATCCGTGTTTGTGCACGCAGGTTTCTGAGGTTGCAAGTCCACGTGGTGGTCTCTGGGGCACGTATGGTTTGCTGTGGTTTTGGAGTCAGCTCTCACTTGAGCATGCTGATGGCCGGAAGTCCTGTGTGTGGTCCCGTAGAAGTGTGAGTGTGTGTTTTTAGCCCTCGTGAAATAGTGACTTTAAGAGACCCTTTCAGTTCCACGGGAAGGCAGGGAATATTGCGAGGCACCTTGCTAATAAGCGCGTTCAAGAGATGGTAAAGCAGGGTGGAACCTGCTGTCCCCAGATTGATGCTGCGTTTTTGTGAGTGTGCACCGGTGACTTCCCGCTACAGGTGCGCACCTCCGCAGCTTCCGTTTTACGTACGTAGAACTTGGGAGACGGAAGTGTAGTGGCTATGAGTGAGAGTCTCTTTTTTAAAGAAATGTGTGGGCTTGTGAAATAGGGGGCAGCTCAGACTCTCAGGACTGGCACAAGCGCAGTGCCTTGTTAGTAAGAACCTCCGCGCCACGTGCAGACCCCAGAGGAGTGGTGGCCCACCCGCAGAGCACACGGGCCGGACCAGGGGCGCTCCTCGCCCCACTCGGGCGCCTCGTCCCCAGAACTGGCCGAGCCACGTTTTAATCGACAGAGAGCTGCCATCTTCCATGCTTTCTCTCTTCTTCCTGTTCCGTAACTCTTTGCCATACGCGATCCTGTTTTAGTCTCTAAGTAGCTATGTGAATAGGTGCAAATGAACTTAATATTATTATGCTCTACTTTTCTGACAAGAAGACTGAAGGGAACGTATCCAAAAATCACTGCTCAGTCAGGGAAGAGCCAGCAGAACTGAGAACACTGTTGTCCACCCCTGTTCTCTCTCCATGAAACTTCTTCAGCTTTGGAACATTCAAGAAAGAACTAGTCTGTCCCATCCACACTAAGCTAGCTTAAAAAGATCTATCAATGGAACATGGAATCAGAAGCTGTATTGACACAGAATCAATAGTTACTTTATAATTTTATTCTTGCCCACCAAAAATATTTGGTTTATTTATCTTTTATCTTTATATTAACTACATCTCAGGCTCCCCTATATTAAAATAAAATTAGGATTCCTTCTTGTTTGCATATCTTCAACCTACTGCCTCTCTTCACTTCTTTTCCCCGCTGGATTCTTCAAAGGGTCTTCGATGCTCAGCTGCATTGCCTCTCACCAGCTCCCACATCCTCACGGTCTCACTCTCCTCCTCCTACCCCAACGAAAGTGCTCTCCTAAAGGCAGATGACCAATTACTTTCTGATCCCCAAATTCTCCTTTCAGTTACCGTTTTCTAGCCCTCTTTTGCACAGAGTGTTAGCACGTGTTATTTTTTTGAAACTGCTCCCTTCCACATTTCAGTATCACTAGACTTCCTGGTAGTGGTTCTCCACCATTTCTCATCCCAAAAGATGCAGGGAAGAACACAAATCCAAGGGTGGAGACGCAGAAGTAGTGGGGGCTTTAGAAAAGGTGTCACAAAGTCTAAATCTCAGGCTGAGCCGAAATTTATGGGGGAAAATGTGACAGGCAACACAAGAGGCCATTTAGCTGTGCTGGGCAAGAAGATGGGGGCTTGGGGTGATGTTCTCACGTTAGCAGACGGCAGGTGGAGGAAGAGAGACTCCACGTCTGCTTTGCTTTGATGTGCACGGAGAGGTGCTCTTCAAGCCGGAAACGTGGAACAAGAAGCATAAAAAAAGAAAGGAAGAGCGAGAGGAAGAGTGGAGGGGGACCTAGAAGCAGGGAAGGAAGGGAGGAAAGAAGGGAAGAAAGAAGGAAGGGAAGGAGGGAGGAAAGAAAGAAAAAGAAAGAGAGAGAGAGAGAGAGAGAGAGAGAAAGAAAGGAAAAGAAAGAAAGAGAAAGAAAGAAAGAGAGGAAGGGAAGGAAGGAAGGGGAGGGAAAAAGGAAAACTTAGGTTGGTTGCTTGAGAAAATAATGAGAACCCCTGATTTTTTTTTTTTTTTGGCACCAAAATTTTTATTAACCCACCTTCTTGCTCTCGTTAAACATTCTAAACAATATATAAACATTATAAACCAAATTAATCCCTTCCTGACCCAGGGTTGTGATAGGAACCCTCAAGGTACAAGGTGAAGTGAAGGCAGATCTAAGCTACTTTCACGGGTCTCCGGCCCCTCCCGACCTCCGGCTGTTGCGTCTCTTGCCCTGTCTTGGCCATCCCTTAACAGTACATTCCAACCTCTGTAAAATGGGGGCTGAAAGTACCAATCTCATTGTTCTGAGGTTTAAGAGAATGCCAAGCACTAAGCCAGGCCCTCAGGAGCATTCCAACTCCAACAGTTCCTCCACACCCTTGACATGGCTCCTCAGCTGTCACGGGCTGAGGAACCAATGAACCTGCAAACCAGGAACATGGGTAAGAAGTCCGTAGGCCAAGTGAGGGCCTGGATGGGACAGTGCGTGAGAGCCCCTGATGATTTAAATTGACTTATTCTTTCAAAACCTACTATATCCTGGGCATTATCAGGGGAGGAGAGAGGATGTTGCATAAAGTAGTATTTGTAATCCTTTGCTATGAGGGGAGGCAAACCATATTTACAGCAAACTATTACAAAGGCTCTGAATGATACGTAGAAACTCTGGGCACCAGGCTACGCCATGATAATCCACCGAAGGGGAAGATTTTTTTTCTGACTGGAATGATTGGGGAAGGGGTCACATGGCTCCCATCCCTAGACCCAAAAAGATAACGTTTTAAGATTCTGAACAAAATGTTCCCAGACATAATCCCAAAGACCTTTGTAGATTATCTTTGAACAATCACATCAGAGCTGTTAAGAGAACAGTTGTACTCCATACCACTTTTGAAAACAATAAATTCTAGAACTTACGGGTTGAAATAAATTAGTTTAGGTTATAGAAAGGATAGTTTGTGAGCAGTCAGAGAAGTAAAGGGGCACACCAGAAGCTGGGCCGGCACCCAGTTTGACAGGGCTGGCTGAGGACAGTACCTGGCCGCAGTGCCGGGCTGAAACACGGGCGGGCTAAACCTATTTTTGAAATGGCGCCAATCCACGTGGGAAGGCTAACGTGTTAGAGGATGAAGCCCAGACCCAAGGAGATAAAATTCAATATGGATAATCGTGAAGTCTTCTGTGTAAGTTGCGAAAATTCATTTACAAAACATACAGTGAGCATTGTGTTCTCACTGGTGCGGGGGAAAGAGACCATCAAAAAATTTCTGGTTTCTGCACTTGGCCTCGTTTAATAAAGGACAATAAGAAATCACAGGTCTTTCACAGAAGAGAGTCCCAAGTTGAGAGTTACCTGGAAATCATGCATCTGAGGAATGGTTGAGAAAATTAAAGAATTCAACCTGGAAAAGAGAATGCTGAAGCCAAACAGTGGACATGATAGCTGCTGGGAAATATTCGAGCGGCTTTTCAGTCATTCCAGAGGTGCTGCCACTTCCTCCAGGTAGATATTACATTACAGGATTTCAACACCAGAGAAGGCAAGTGTCTCTCACAATGAATTGTATCCTCAGGAAAAACTTCGTGTGGCTTTGCTGTACCAGGGACTGGGCTGAGCCTGGAGACAGAGAGAAAAGGGCCAAGGGGAGACAGCATGAAAACAGGGAGTCCCCACGCGAGCCGGGAAGGCTGTCCTCGCTGCGGCGCAGGGGTCCTCAGGAGCCCAGGGAACCAGACCACCCCCGTCCCCTGCTGGGCTTGGGGAGGTGTGCGGAGCAAGTCGTGTCTGCACAGAGCGGTGTGGGCGGAGGACGGCCTTGGAGGAGCAGAGCCACGGGCATCTCGGCAGGGAACGCAAGCGCAGGAAACTCAGAGAGACGGCTGGAGGTCGGAAGCAGGAGGCCGCCGAGCTGGAAAGGCAGCCTGGGCCCAGCACAGAAGGCTGGTCGTCTGCACTGAGGAGTCCTGTTGGCAGGGAGGTTTAAAGCACAGATGGTGTGTTTCGGATCCATCACCCCTCCTGCTGTGTGGGTGTCTCTCAGAGGGCTGGGCGTCTGGAGCTGGGGAGGCCAGGGAAGGTCCTGACTAGTCCGTGAGAACTGAACTGAGAGAGGAAACAGCAGAAGGCCCTGCTCCCTGTGCAGCTGGGAGCCGTCAACAGACGTGGTAGGCAGGTCGGTGCTGGGAGTGAGAGGGGGCGCTGTGCCTGCAGGAAGGGTGTCGGCCCCTTCCCTGGAGTGTCCACAGCCCCAGCTCATCTTAACATCTGTCCAAGATGCTGTGAAGGGGATTCGGACATTTACTAAGAGGCTGATTTCAAAAGCCTTTCATGCTCTTAAGATACTATGATTCCATGACTGAAAATATCGTCTTAACTTGTCCTAGATCTTCTCGCCCCTAAGCAGAAGCAAGTCCGAAATTCCATCTTCTCCTTCCCCTCTCCCTGTGTGAGAAAGACCCTAAGCCCCACCTCAGCCCTGACTTCGCTCCCAAACTTGATTTCAAATCTGCCTTGAGCAGCTCCACCTAACGTTGCCGTTTTATATTAATATGTTAGAGGACTCACGGTGCTTGAAGCCAGTCACCTCCGCCTTCACCCAAATCACCGCTTCCATGTCTTTGACTCCTGTGTCTGCCCCTCGCGCTACCATACAGCCAGCCGCACACGTCCCAAATCTCACCACTCCCCTGGACTCCCCGCGGCCCCTCTGTCTGTCCCCTCCACGCCTGTGGGTCCCTGATTCTTGCAGATGCCCTCTGTCTACCATCATGTCGTCCGCTCCCTGCCCCCTGCCAACAAGTCCCTGCCCGCCCCCCATTCAGGCGCTTGGACCGTCTGATTAATGCTGGTTTTACACCCACTCATCACTGCCCACTCTGCCCTCCTTCCTCGACTTCCCCGCTTGGCCCTGGTAAAAGCTTCTGGATTATGACCGGTGGTGCCAAGTTGCATCCCCTTGGCTCCTTAAAGACTTGACCATCCCCAATTCACCACCACCCCTGTAGTCAACCTGACCCTCTCCTTGCTTCCTGAAGGAGGGCCAAATCCCAGCACACATTCATTCTGTGCCGTGGCGCACTCTTCCCAGGAGAGTTTATGCTCCCTTGAAGGTGGGGGCAGGCTTCCATCCTTTCAGACTGACCCCACCTGAGACAGTGCCCTCCCGGGATGTGTCCCTCAGTCACCTGGCACGAGGCGCCTGCTCCTCTGGGTGTCCCTGCGGATACGATGTGTATCGCACTCAATCCACAAAGGACTTTGAGATAGTGATTAAAAAAGAGATTGAACCAACAGACATGCGCTATGACTTCCCACTCAGCTGCAGCAAATGACTGAACGTCTCTGGGCCCCAGTTTCCTGGTTTCCAAAGGCGAGCATAACAGCCCCCAGGCAGAGACAGATACCAAGCAGACGTGAGCCGGCCGTCCAGAAGGAACTGGCGTGAGCTGCACTGTGACCCCAGTCCACTCCGTCCCCCACTCCCCAGAAGCCATTCACTGCTGGCCCATGGTGCCACCTGTGCCGTCCAGACCCCATCACTGTGCTTTCAACCCCACCAGCTCTCAGCTTTCTTAAAGGTGAACTCACAGAAGTGAGTTTCCCTGACTATAATGTGTCTCACAACTTCAGATGAATCCGAAGGAGAAGGTAGGAGCTAAGATAAAAGAGGAAGGGATGTGAGATGACAAGCGTGGCGAGGGTGGACCAGGATGGCTTGGGCCCTAAGCGCGGGGATGGAGGCGCCTGCTAGATGCAGACACGGAAGATCTGCAGTTGGAGCATGTCGGTCCCCGAGGGACCTCTGTGCTCACTCGGACGCCACCATTCCTTACACACTGAGATAAACAGGAGAGAAAACTCTGATGACTGACGTCAGGCGTAGAACAAGAACAGCGGTGCCGGCAAAACGAGGAGAGCGGGTCCCTTCTGGAGACGTTTGAGTCCGAGTTCCCCTCACACCGTGAGCTGCTGTGCAGCGTTCTGCTCCACAGAGTTCCCCTCTCTTACTCAGAGAATTGAACCAGCCAGGGCCCGGCTGCGACACAGAGCTAATTAATCCCAGGCTGCTGGCACTGTGTGTGTGTGTGTATGTGTGTGTTTACTTTGCAAGTGTGAAATCATTCCGGAAGTGGAGAAGCTCCTCATACTTACTGTGTCTTTGCAGATAAATATAGCAGCATGAGCTGGGAGACTGGACGCGACTTTGCTGTCTTTGCTTTGCTATGTGGGTGGGGTAAAGCGAGCTGTTTCGTTTCCCAGACTGAGCCCATCTGTGCACAGACTCGGGGCCTCGTTGTGAGGTCACCAGTGGCAACAGGCCTGGCAGGTCATGGGGTGCCGGGCCACGTGTGCTTGGCCCTGTCACTGCCCACACCTCTCAGTTACAGCTTCCTGCTCCCTGATGTGAAAGCGACTGCATTCAAAAGTCAGGCGCCCAGAGATGGAAATGCTCCAGCATGCGCATGTCTTCATTCTAGAGCCAGTCACACAGTCAGCTGAATCCATTTCCAGAAAGTTCTGTCCATTGAACACTGCAGGTAGTAACATCGAGACTTTTAGAGAGCCACAACAACAACAAAAAAAAACAGAAAGAAGGCCTTTGTGTTCTAAGGAAGGAAACATTCATTTTTGCTGGGACAAAATGTGTAAAAAGAAGAAATTATATTTTAAGGGAAATGAGAATTTCAAAACAATGCCATTAAAATGTAAAAAAAAAGAAAAAAAAAGATTTGCATCATGTTTAGGAAGGATTTCTTTTTGTCAGGAGTGATAACCAGGTCTTGGTAAACAGTGTCCTCAGAGAAAAGGAATAAAGAAGGGTTTTATCTCTGATTTGAAATAAACATCTAAGTTTCCAGACACAGTGATGTTCCATTTATACAATTCCTTGATCAGCCAAAGGGACTCATAACTCTATAACATGCCTTGTTAAGTGATCATAATCTTTTTAATTTTGGTATTTTGATAACAAAGAGAGTAGAATTTGTATTACATAATGAATTACTTCCAAAATGTTGATTTCTGCCTTCTGAAAGTAAAATTGGGTTTTTGAAAAGTGACAAATGAATAGATTGTAATAAAACCTTTAGCAAGCATCTGAGAGATCTGTGGCTATCTCTTTATGCTGTCAGATAGATAGATAGGTGCCTCATTTAGAAGAAATAAGGAATCCATAAAACTTTTGGTCATTAGTAGTAATTTGGATATACAGTCACATTTAAAAATGGCCATTGTCATCTGAATCTGTAGAGTATTTGTCACAAATGCTTAAGCGAATGTTAATGAGTTGTTTATCATGTACTAATATCAACTTTCTTTCCCCAGATGCGAAGAGTTTGGCTGAGATGCTCATGAGGTAAGAACAAGACCTAGCATCCCAAATGTCATGTTTAAAAGAACAATCTCCAACTTGCTTTGATGGTTTCTTTCCTTTTAATGACAGTCTGAAGTTGATAACCCATTTTGTGGTTAACATACAGCTTTCATTCTATGGACCGGAATATCCATGTCATGCAGAGTTGGATACATAGATCCCAGATACTACGCTCTTCTGCACAGCCTAGGTAGTTTTCTTGTAGCCTGGACTCAACCAATAGAGTGTTTCCCATAAACCTGAGAATAGAGAGGCGTGTTACGAATAAGCAGCTTTGGTGTTGCTTCCACTCAGATACGCCGCCTTGAGGCCAAGCCTTCTTGCTAGCAGTCAGCCAGGCGAGAAGAAACCCACCTCGTGAAATGGGTTGTCTGTTGTGCTCCCCAGAATCAATGGGCTGATCAAGAAGGACCTTCCGTGTCCCCAGCTCCCACAGCTCCTTCAGCATCCCTCCACCAGGCACTCACCAACTCCTGCTGCAAATGTCTGCTCCCTGTCTGGTCTTGGAGGGCACGGCCTCCTATTTCATCACCGTTTTAGGAGTACCCAGCACTGGAGTTGCCCCATTTTTAACCATTGAGTAGATGGCTGACTAGGGGTAGTTGAATGTTCACAGCTATAGAAGGCACTCCAGTATTTGTATTTTATATTGTAATGATTAAACCAAAAGTGAAAGGGAGATAATCAGAGTCTAGGAACCAGGTAAGAAAAATGTCAAGGACTGTGATGGTGAACTTGACATTGTCATTTTAGGATGACTAATGTAGGAGATAAAGTGGATGGGATGTAGGTCCCTTCCCATCCCCTACCTCACCGCAGTTGGCTCTAACTTCCTGCCCCAGCTTTGCATATAAAATTAGGACTTTGTGTTATTCACAGAGAGTCATGTCCCGTATCACCAGTGTCATTGAAGATCCAAGTCAGAGGCTGAATACCATTGGCTCACAGGTTACATTTCCCACGGGCGTCTTTATTGGTTTTAAAACAGTATGAATTGTTGGTAACAGATGTGCAGGAATCAAGGATGACTCTGAAATAGTTGGTGTGCGTGATTAGATTTGACACAAATTGTAAAATGATTATAAATCAATAAAAAATGTTAAAAAAAAAAAAACAAAAAACACTGATGCCCTTTGCCAGGATTAGGGAGATAGATGCTGGGGTGGACTTTTTTGTAGGGTGGAGGAAAGACATGTTGATCAGATCAAAAAGACTTGCATGGATTGTGTTGAATTCGGGATATTTTTTAAACGTCCAGTGAAGGTGTCAAGTAGCTGGTAGCAGGAAGCTGGAGTTCAGAGTAGTGCTCAGAGAGACAAATGGTCTGTAAAATACATCCTTCGTCTATCTAACCACATCACGCTAGATCAAACTTGCATGATTATGAAAATCTATATAAAACGCCTTCAGTCCGTGCTCTTGTGCATATCTGTACTTGTTTGCTAGTGGTCACGTGGAAGGCAGCCAGACGTGTGCACTTGTGTTGAGCAAATCTGATAGAACATCTGGAAAACAAATAAATAAACTAGAGTCATTCGATTTATAATAGTTCTCTACCCAATAAAATAGATTTTCTAATGTAGACTTAAAAATACGAAATTGTTGATGGCGTCTAAGAATCAAGAAATTTCACATAAAACGGTGGCTTTCTGACTTCTCCTGAAAATGCCCTTGGTCGCACTGGGCACAGCCCAGGTGATAACGGATGTCTGGACCTGCTACCAGCACCCCCTTTAGATTGGGTGAGGCTTCCGCTCAGCACAGTGGCCCCGTCCCTGACTCCACCCCAGGCCTCCTCACCGATGTGTTCCCCAGCCTGGTTCCTGCGCTGCGCGTTCCCCCAGAGAGCTCCTGGCCACCTCCTTCATCCATCCCAGACCATCAGCCCTGCCTCCGCCCAAGCCCGTGACCCCGGGGTCCGTGTTTTCTAACATGGTCAGTATTTGCTTTGTTAGGGTGACTTGGCGCTGGCTTCTCTGACGTCCCCGCACCCGCGCTCGTCAGCCCAGGTTAGATGCTAGAGAGCGTCCCCGTCCTTCTCTGTTAGCAGGCAGGCAGCGTGGCTGGAAGACCGCCCACTGACAAGAGCGAGAACTAATGACGATGTTTGCGGTTTGCAGCTGCCGGCATGAAGTTAGGAACATGGACACCAGTGATTACGGCCGCTCCAGGTGTGCGAGGCGGTTCTCTCCCAAAGGATGCATGTGGTTGAAAATGAAGGGAATTTCCGGGTTCCTCAAATAGATGGATTTTTCTGGGATTAATTTAGAAGTGAAAGCGATGCTTTTATTCACGAAGGGCCAGCTCGATGTACGTTTGGCAGGTCAGCAGGCCAAGCAACCGAAGGCCTCAGCCCCAGCCTGACCGGGTCAGGAAAGCCACGTTCCAGACGTGGCCCGGGAGGTGTAGGCGAGTCAGGGCCACTGGTACAGAGTTGCACTGCC
This sequence comes from Camelus bactrianus, assembly GCF_048773025.1. Lineage (NCBI taxonomy): Eukaryota > Metazoa > Chordata > Mammalia > Artiodactyla > Camelidae > Camelus > Camelus bactrianus. Next base: position 4,919,976 of record NC_133539.1, read on the forward strand.
TCGCTGTCCCCGCTCCGTGTTCTCTCTGGGAAGGCGAGGACTTGAGGACTTAGCAGGCTGGGGCCGTGAGGACACAGAGTCACAAGCTTAGGTTTAGGCCTAGTGCTGCCACGAGATGGTTTTGGGATGGGGGGTGCATCCTTTTGCATCTCTGAGTCCTGCTTTCCTCATCTGAAAACAAGAATTTGAGATTGTTTCTAGCTTTGTCATTCTGTGTGACATGCAGGTGAATGTGACATTTACTATCCGTCCGTGTCCCACAAGGAAGCATCCGAGTATTTCGGCGAGCTTAGTTCCCCCAGGGCCAGACAGACAGAGGCAACTGCAGGGCAAACACCAACATCCTAGAGCCTTCGGGGGGGCCCCTGCTTGGTGCCACCCCCACCGTGCTCAGAGAGGAAGGATTTTCCTTTTATACGATTAGGCAAGAATAAGGTTTTTAAACACACTAGGCTTCTAAGAGGTCAGACTGGCTTGCCCTGAGGCACTAACCAACGCGTCGTTAATGTCCGAGGACCAGTATTCCTAAGAAAGCTAGTTGTAGACAGTGAAGGGTTCTGGTTGAGAGTTTAAATTAGTTTAGTTTTTGATGTTTATATTTTTATACGCGTGGTGATAAAAACGCCCACCTGACTATTACAATGAGCGATGATGCCGATACCCTCGCAGTTATTTTATGCTTGTGGGATGTTCCATATCATATTTTGAAGAAGGGAATGCTATGCAAACACCATGATTACTTTTTTTCCCACAAAACTTAAAGAAATAGTAAGACTTCAAAGAGCTGTAGCAAGTGCGTGTAATTTATTGGCTGAGCCCAGAAATACCATCCTCTGCAAACCATCGTCAGCTCTCTGTCATTTTAATCAGACAACCAGATGGCAAATGGATGGTGGACGATTGTATTTCAATAATAACTAATACATTAAGCATGATCCCATAGCATATGAAGATGCACTTTTGCTTCCACAGTGAAAACACCCAGAATCTTTTTCCAGGTCACAAATGAGGTTTTTTTTTTTTTTTCCCAAATTGCTTTTTTTTTTTTTTTTGAAGGTTTGCTGCTGTCCTAATGATCAATTGTTACAATTTTGGGAATCAACCATCACATAACAATAGATTGTAAACTATGGCAGTGCAGGTGAAGATAAAGAAACAGCTTCCTTGGGACCCTTTTAGATGAAAAGGCTCTTATTGCCCCCAAAACAAGGGCTCTGGGACCGTCACTCAGCCCCCAAACAGTGCAATTCATTCAAGACTTTCCGCAAATACTTGTTCAGTGTCTACTTTGGTCACATGCTGTTCCAAATTCCAGGGATACACAGGGACAGAAGGGATGAAAATATCCCTTAAGGAGCTGATAGTCCGTTGGGAGAGGGGGGTAATAAAGGAGATGGATCCATTAAACACCTGCTGGGGAGTATTAAGTGCCCAACAAGGGGAGAAGACTGAGTGGAGACGGGGGAGGAAGCACAGAGTGTCCCCGCCGCAGGGCCAGCCCGGCTCCCCTGAAGAGATGGAGGAGGGGACCCGGCCACGTGGGCTCCAGCTGGGGGAGTGTGTCCTAGGCAAAGGGACCAGCAAGTTCAAAGAGAGAGAGGAACAGTTAGCCCTGCATCTCAAGGTTTATTGGGCCATTTCCTCGCCTTCCGGCAGCGGGGCTTGGCAGCTTAGTCCTTGGGGGAGCGGGAATTTCCCTCCAGCTTTGACTGTCCTTGTTCCTGAAGTTAAATCATGTGCTGAGTCTGGGCGCCGGCCGCGGTGGAGCACGGCTGCGGGTAGTTTGCTGCCCGTGCCGAGGGGCAGCAGACCCTGAGGCTGAGGAAGGCCGGCGGGGCTCCGAGCCGCTGAGCAGAGCCGCCTCATCCCTACTCGAGCAGGAGGTGAGCAGGAGGAACGAGCTCGCGCTGCTGTTTTTGGTGCGAGGACAAGCGCCCGTCCCTAGTGAGGTTCCGAAACAGACTCCGAGAGACTCACCGAGGAGCAGTTCCCCGTGTGTTTCCTGGAAAGAGCGCTTGTTTCCGCATGACATAACTGCGGTCACCAGTGCTTTCTGTTTTGTGTAAATATCTGAATCTTTGCTTTAAAACACACGCACAAATAAAATGAGGCCTTGGTTAAGCAAATAATTGAAAAGAGTCGGTAGACCATGCAAGAAATTCAGGCCAAGGCACTTGAATTTGGGCTCTGCGTAATTAGCATGATCTAGCTACGTAACCCAGTTACTCGTCTGCAGAGCAAGAAATCTGGTTCAAGAGCGAGTCCTACCTTGGGCCCCTGTGCCTTTCAAAAGCTGTCATTTTCATGGGCTATTTTGTTGACACTCAGGTGAGGAAAGAGCCATTAAAAAAAATTTAGAATATTAACATAGACCCCTGACTGCAAACATTAAACTTCTCGAGTGAACTTGACCTTCAGGTTATTAACATTCTTCAGCCACGTAGTTCAAGAGTGGATGAGTGCTCATGGACGAGGAAGGATCTGGGCCTCCTGGTGAAGGCTTGGTTGTAGCAAAAAGCATCTGAGATACAGTACAGCTTCCCATTGACTGCTCTCCACTCAGTGTGGCCAACACGGCGATGAGTCGTCACTGAGTGTACGAGGCTCTACAGACCATTTCAAAACAGATTTTGGCAATTTTTGAGCTGAATTTATGGATGCCATAGATCACCACATTGATTAAATTATCCGAATGGCTGCTGCTTCTGGAGGATGTTTTTTTAAATCTACTCAATTCTTAAAATTCTGCAAAGACTGAGCAACCATTCTTCTAATTGGATTGTTAATTAAGGTCTTCATCGACTTCTGCGGGTTTTTGTCCAACATGCAGACTTGTTGTTACTTCGCGCTGTGGCTGCCTTTGATTCTGCCATGCAGTTTTACTACTTGTTTTCATTTACTTTTAGAAGACAGCTCACTCTGAGAGTAATTTTCTGGTACACAAATTTTGAGGTAAAATTCTTGTAGTAATTGCTTTTTTTCTATTCTAAAGTGTAATTTGGGCTAGGAAAACTAAACTAATGCAAGGGGAGTTAACAAGGTTTATGATTTGTTACTAGAACAAAAATAAAATGACTCCAGATATAAATACAAACCTAGTCAGTGAACAGCCAGTACCCAGGCTCCGTCTCTTGCTGTCACTGGAATAACTCATATCTGACAAATGAAAATGTGTTGGTTTATGAGTGGTTTCTCATGTGTGTGTTTCATTTGGCTTTTACACAAGGAACGGGAAACTCCAAATTTCCGTCGACCGATGTAGAATCGATCCCTACTGATGATTATATTTTCTAAACCTCACAATGGGCTGTCGAAATTTAATATTAATAAATATCAATTGAATGAAGGAAGAAAAATCTATCATGTGCCTCTTTCCCTCCCCTCCGCACCCCACAGGCATTCACATAATTAGATAATAAGCCGAGTTAGTGGACAAGCACGTGTTGGCCTAATGTACCCCTGAACTGAGTTTGTTGATGCCTCCCCCTGTTTTATCCCCAGTAAGAACACCCGGACTTCGGACACCTTGAGCAAGCAACAGCAGACCCTGAGGATGCACATTGACATACCCAGGGCTCAGCTTTTGATCGAGGAGAGAGACACCATGGAGACCATCGGTAAGGTGCCCTGTTTGCCTGTTTACACAACGTGGCTGCTATAGCCATGCCCTCTCAGCCCAAACCCTGGGCCATGGGAAGTATGAGACATGAGACCATCTTGAATGCTACATGAGCAGAGAAGTTAGGAGGTAGACAGCTTTTACTGAGGAGACGAATAAGTACCAGCAAATATGGGAGGAAATGAACTTAGAGACTCCACAGAGGTCAGCTGAGCAGAGTCCCCCAGCTCTGACCCAAGTTGGGTCTTTCCTGGAGAGGCTATTGTGCTGCTCCAAAGAACCAACGTCTGTAATCTAACAAACTGAGGAAGGCTTCACACTAAGATCCGGCTTGGAAGTTCACTTCATGTAATCTCCACAGCTCCAGTAGGGCCTTTATTCAAGAAACATTTGAAATCCCCTCACACTCAGCAAACAGGGGTCTTTGCACAGGCATCTTTTCTCCACCCCCAGTGCCCCTTCAACATCCTGGAATAGCTTCCGCCCTGGTACTTTGGGAAAGACCCGGCCGCCTTGTTTCACGACGGCAGAACAGACGCTTGGCGAGCTTTAGCGGCCTTTCCACCCAGAACGCGGTGTCTTGACTCCTTCTGGCTTCTTTCCACTCGAAGTTTGCTGTCCTGCACTGCTTACCTAGATGGTTCTATTTGTTCTAGAATCAGAGACTTTCTATTTCCACCGCAGAAACGATCAGAAGAAGAGCTAACATTTAGAGGAGCTCTACACACTTCTGTAAGCACTTTGTGTGTGTTAACTTACTCCTCCTGAGCAGTCTAGGGAAAAGGCACCACTTTGGAGCTGGGATGCGGACAGGGGACGCAGCTGGCAGGTCACTCGGACAGTTAGGAGCGGAACCGGGCAGGGCCCCCGCCTGGCCCTTGCCTTGCCTTTGGTGACTGTTAACACCTGTGTCCAAATAATTCTACCTGTGGCTGTTTAAAGAAAATAATGTCATTTGCAGCAATGTGGATGGACCTGGAGATTGTCATTCTAAGTGAACTAAGCCAGAAAGAGAAAGGAAAATACCATATGAGATCTCTCATATGTGGAATCTTTAAAAAATGACACAAATGAACTTATTTACAAAACAGAAACAGACGTAGGCATAGAAAACACTCTTAAATGGTTACCAGGGGGAAAGGAGGTGGGAAGGGATTCATTGGGAATTCAAGATTTGCAGATACTAACTACTATATATATAAAATAGATAAACAAGCTTCCGCTGTAGAGCACAAGGAACTATATTCAGTATCTTGTAGTAACCTATAATGAAATAGAATATGGAAACAAATAGGTGTGTGTATATGTGTGGTTGAAACATAATGCTGTGCACCAGAAATTGACACCGCACTGTAAACTGACTACACTTCAATAAAAAGAAAAAGAAAAAAACAGATGGCTAGGCAGATCCAGGGAGCAGTGCATCGCCTCCTAAAAGCCAGTCACCACTGACCGCACGCCGGAGGGAGGCCTGCCCGTCATTTCTGTACACAGTAACGACCCCTGGCCAGGGATGCAGCCCATTCCTTGCAGGATCATCCATCACCAAGAGTCGTTGACCTCCCGGTGCTGCCTGACAGCTTGGTCGATGGCATTTTCTAATTATTGGGGAAGTAGAAACTGGATGCTTTAAAGAGCTCTGGGCTCTGCCAACAAGAATCCAATAGGAAAATGCCATCAATTTTCTAGCCAGAATGAACGGTTAACTTCACAAACTGACAGCGCTTGAAATGACCCATTAAAATTGGAAGCCCAGCCCCACAGGTGCCCTGGGCGCTCCTGGCCGGGCTGCGCGGTAGAAGCCGCAGCACGGTGTTCTGGATGAAGAACGGGCGTGGGTGTTGGGCCTCTGACACCAGGTCCAATCGTAAGAACCTGTCTCGGTGGAAAGGCCACCCTATCTGCGGGGGGGGGGGGAGGGCTGCGGGCCAGGACCCCCAAGCTGAGCCCCGGCTCCCCACGCTGCAGTACCAGCCTGGGCTGCACCACGCGCGGAGTTCCTGCAGACTTCCTGGCAGGGCTGCCTCTTTTTCTCTGCCAAGAAATTTTATTCTAACTTCAAGAGGTTTTCCTTTCCTGCCAGAGCCCTGAGTAATTGGATTTTGTAAGGTTCATTCTGTTCAGGGCCTTTTTTGGGCACAGAAGTCTAGCTGTGTTGTTTATGACTTTCCCATCACCGTCGCGTGTCAGGGCAGGCTGCAGCGTGGTCCCGGCTGACTGGTAAACTCACAAGAGCATCATCCCAGGCTGCAGTGCCTGAAAATGTATGAAAAATTTGTACATTCTAACCCACTTTCCCTTGGAGTCAAAAAGCTCCTAAGGAAGTGTGAAAAGTATCATAACAAAGTAAGGAAAATCTTGAGACGATCCAATAGTGACACAAAGCCCAACCAACCACTCCTTCTCCAAGCACCAAAGTCCTCCACATCACCTGCACCCAGGCTCCAGCTCCCTACCTTCAAGTGCCTATGCTGATGGGACCTGGGGAATCTGACAAGGGAGTCATTTTGAGAAGTCTGTTAAAGGGTGTTCTAGCGTCGTTAAAGCTCAGGAGACGAGGGGAGAAAAGTAACACACTGCAGAGCCATTTCAGTCCAGGAATCAAGACACCCTGAAGACAGGTCTGTCTGCTCCTCCCCCACCTCCCGTCTCAGACACCTGCCAGGGTCAGAATGAGAGGTGACCCCGGGATAGACCACCGCCGTGTAGTTTTTCTAGGACTGCAAACAGAGCTTATTTTAAATGGCAGTCCCGTCCCCGGGTGGTGGTGACATGGCAGTTGATGTCTCAGTAGAGCTCTTGACAAACACATAAATCCCAAACTCTTTTAAATGGACAGCCGCCCAGCAGGCTCCCCAAGTCAATGTTTGCTTGATGAGGAGAAACCGAGTCCCAGGAGAGAGGAGGGACCCTGCTGTGGTCGTTCTCTTTCATTCATGCTCCAAAGCCAAGCCCTGAGGGTGATCGTCTATTTTAGCATTCCCGAGTAATTCTAATGCAGCGCTTGACTGTTTTGTTGTTTCATCGTTGTTATTAACAATAACGCAAGCACCAGGAGAGAGAGGCCGGGAGTCCCTGAGCAGTGGGTAACGGTGTCTGGCTTCCTGGGTTCCCGCTGTTCTGTAGATGATCGCTCCACGGTCCTGTTGACGGATGCTGACTTTGGAGAGGCAGCTAAACAGAAGTCCCTGACGGTGACGCACACAGTCCACTACCAATCGGTGTCGCAGGCCACCGGGCCCTTGGTGGACGTTTCGGACGCTCGGCCGGGAACCAGTGAGTAGTCAAGCATCAGTTAACCTGTGTGAGTGTTGTCCGTGCTGAGCGTGCGTTAACGCTGCGTGCCTGTCCAGTACAAGGCGGGGGAGCTTCTCAGCCCTGCGCCTAAGAAACGAATAGGGATGGTAACGTCGTTGGCTGGGACGTTGAGCTCTTACTGTCTGATTTTAGCTATTAGTAAAATTGTGTCAGTTGAAGCCAGTAACTCTTGGCATTGGTTTATTCTGAAAGTGTTAGCAATTTCAGGTCAAGTTGTTACTTGTTTTTATTTAGACTGCACGGGAGAAGAGTTAGCGTTAGTGGGTATCTGCTCTGTGCCAGGACTGGGACAGAAGGGTGAGGTCATGTCTGTTACCTTTGCAACAGCCCCGCAAGCCACCTGCTTGCACAGTGGATATTAGAGCCCCTGTTTTATGGATGGGAGAACTGAATCTCACAGAGGTTAGGGAACCAGCCCAAAGCTGTACACATACTACATCGTAAAACCAGGATTCAGCTGCAGGTCTGTCTGTCCTCCAAGCTCATGCTTTTTCTCCAGAACCATTGTTTGAGAAAAATACACTTCTGGCTAATCTGGGATTATGTTTGGTTTAGTTATTAATATTTGCATCCATGTTATATGGAAATTAATTACTGCCATGAAATTAAATCCCCTAATACGTATCTAGAGTTATTAATTAGATTCTTGTTCCTTCATCATTGAAATTGTTCCTAAATCTCCTTAAAGACCGAGAAATTTAGGTCCCGATGATTATCTTTTGGGAAGCTTTGATGTCTAGCTTTTAAATCATTAATCACTCTCTTTGCAAAAACTTACATTCTTAGAGCACTATAATTAGAAAAGTAAATATTATACCATTGACGGCTGTTCTTTACAATGTCTGACTTAGGAAGCGTTTGTAAAGTGCACTGAGGTTTATGCAACAAATGGGTTGGTTCCTGAATACCACCACGCTCTGTAGAAAAACAGTTCTGCAGTCACTGAAATTCACTTGAAAACTGTTTTCAAGAACTCTCTAAAGGCGTCTCTCAGTCCTCCCCTCTGTGTAACCTCACCTCCTCCCTTCTTTGGTGACATGAGTCCATTCTGAAGACATAAATGTGGTGTCAGTGAGGATTTGCTTGCGAAGAGGCGTGTAGGACCGAGAGCCTTGCTCTTAAACACTGCTCCGAGGTCCCTGGCATTCTCCGGCAGCTGTCTTTTCCATCCCGAGCTGCCTGGGCTGCTTCTGGCTGCTTCAGGACGCTGCGCTGCTGGGTTTCTGAGCCACTTACTGCCGTAAAGCCAGGGAAAGATTCGAGACCCCAGGGGACTTGGATGGATGGATGGATCGTTGACCTCGGCCTTCCTTTGTCCCAGTCAGAGCGGAAGTTAATGGAGACATTAGCAGGAGAAGAAAAAAGAGGCAGAGAAAACAGGACAGATGCGCCAGGTAGCTGGCTCCCAGTCTTCTGTGTGCAGCGGAATTACCCCGGTGCGTGTTTAAAACATTCATTCCAGGCCTCCACCCCTAGAGAGTCTGATCCTCTTGGTCTAGAGTGGGTGCCGGGAATCTGCACTGTAACAGCCACCCTGGGTGATTCTGTGCTGGTGGCCTGGACCCCTCGCTGAGAAACGCTTCCCCAGGGGTTAGACGTGTGTCACACAGAACCCCAGGAACCGTGTCTGCTCCCCTTCAGGGCTGCCACATGGAAGCCCTCCAGCTTGCCGGGCTCCCGTCACATCAGTCCTTCCCGCCAGGTGAAAGGAAGTGCCTTTCCACATCCCTGTCCACGCTGAGTGAGCGGAGAAACACACAGAGGCTGGTCATAAGTAGTGAAGGCCAGAGAGGGGCCGCGACGCCCCAGCCCGGGGAGCCTTCCGGCCGCGCCGTCGGCCCCAGAGCAGAGGGAAGGCCGACGTGACGGCCGTTCAGAAAACCCGCAGAGACCGGCGTCCGAGCCACAGGCAGAAGTCCAGCCAGGGGGAGGTGTGTGGCAGGCCCGAGGCCGACGGAAGGGGCGTGGAGGTGTCTCTCTCATGGCTCCAGGGGTGTGAGCGTGCTTGGGGCACGTTAAGAATTCCTTCATTCAAACTCAGAAGTGTTTATTAAGGAATGACTTTCCATGTGGCTCCGGTGCTCAGTCGATGGGGGTACCTCACAAGGCGCAGAGAGACATTCACTGCATCTCAGTGGAGGAAGCCAAACCTTAAATAAGAAACGGAAGCATTTATCGGTTATCAGTTCGTACTAGGGAAAAATAGAACAGACTGATGTGACGGAGAGTCCGCGGGGCGGGGGGACCGTGGGCGGCGCTGCTTCAGTCTGAGGCTCTGGGAAGACCTGCACGGCGGAGAAGGTGTGAGCCACGGCCTGCGTCACCAGCGGAAGCCGGCCTGCCAGGCAGAAGGATTGGGAGGGAGACCTAAGGCATTTTGGGGACAGAAGTGGGATGAGAGTGCAGGGATCGAGGGGGAAGGGGGTGAGGATGGGCCAGAGACCCGGCCGCCCTGGGCTGGTAGGACCTCGCCCTGGACCTTGCAGGCAGAAGTGACACGTTTCCATTCCATCTGAGCAGGTTGGGGCGCTCGCCCGGGGTTTGCGACGGTCACATCCCATGGAAACAGCTACAGCCTGTAGAATGGTGCTGCTTTCATTTGTGATGAACTGAAATAATGTTTACAAACACAAGGCGAATCTACTCAAATTTGAGCTTCAGTCTCTAGTTCCAAAAAAAAATAGAGTTATTCATTTAGCATCTGCAGAACTTTCTCCGTTAGGAAAAGATCTCTGGGATCATTTGTTCATCAGCAATTCCTTGAAAACCGCATTGTGAGGGTCTAAGAGCACTGCGTTTTTTATTTGGAAGCAGAAACGGTGCGTGTCTCGCCCCCAGCAGGTTATCCCGGAGGCTGAAGCCTTGCGCTTTCGGAAGCCCAGTCCGCTGCTTGCTTCTGGTGCCCCAGAGCTTGTCACCTGTGCCCAGGTGTTGCCCCGGTGTCACCTCTGTCCCCTGGAACAGGTCCCTCTCACTGCGATCTGGCGCATTTGCAGAGATCCGTGCATGGTCTGTTTCCTCAGCTACAGAAGACATTCTTCTGTTGTAATATGTGGTTATTGTAGGAGTTTTTTCCCTCTGGTCTTGTATTTTCCTCTGTATATACTGGTGGTTCTCGGTGCCAACAGTACATCAGAACAACCCGGGAAGCTTTTCAAAGTACAGACACTTGGGCTCCAAACCAGGGCTAATAAATTAACTTTTTATTATTAAAATTTTTTATTTTTAAGGAGAACACTTAAAATATGTTGTTTGCACACTGGAATGATTGCATCGTAGAAGTTACGTTTCTAAGCATTTCATTACTTTGCCAAAGAGTTGCAAAAATTCTAAGCACGAGGATGGGAGAAGTAACAGTGATGTGCTGCTCCTCTCCTTCAGCCTGTGGGAGCTCCCGCCTCGGCTGTGTCCTTGGCTCTAGCCACTTCTCGTCCCTCCTGTGGGTTAGGGCGCACTCGGAAGCTGGGTTTCTACTCACGCCAGTGTCCCCAGCTCCTGCCACAGGGTCCAACACACAGTGGACCTTCAGTAAATACATTTAAGTACTGCCTGACTTCAGCTTCTGAAGTAAGAGTAAGATGTTACAGGAAAACGAGGCGTGAGAGGATAGCCATGTCCCAGGTCTCAGGCGTGTCCCTGGGATGTGCCCTGACCAGAGGGTCCTTGGCTTTGAGCAGGAAAGAATTCGAGAGCGAGCCACAGTAAAGTGAAGGCCAAGTTTATTAGAGAAATGCACACTCCGTGGGCAGAATGTGGTCCGTCTCAGAAGGGAGGGCAGTCCCGGGGGCAGGGTGCCTAGTTTCCATGCTCTGGGGGATGTCATAGGCTAACAGGTGGGGGACTGTTCCAGCTGTTTTGGGGAAGGGGCAAGGGTTTCCGGGAGTGGGGCCCTGCCCACTTTTTGGCCTTTCGTCGGTCCGCCCAGGAGCTGTCAGGGTGCCTGGAGGAGTGTCGTTTAGCAGCTAATTATTACAATGAGCTCGAGGTCCACTGGAAGTAGAATCTTCCGCCGTCTTGGGCCCAGTAGGTTCTATCTGGTTTTGGTCGTATCCTCAACGGCTGTGTCATTCTTTTAAAGGTTTTTCCCTGCCCCCTTCCCTCCTGTCTCAAAGGGAATGGAAGAGAAAGGATATTTAGAATTTTCAATAGGAGTTGGGCAATCCCTTTCTTCCCCCTTTGCTCTCTGTTTCCTGAGACGTCTGACCGCCTGGGTGTCTGTATCTCCTTACCCAGTTAGACGTGTCTCTTTTCATATGTACTCAGCTCCTCCCAGGACACTTTGCAGAAACTTATCAGTGATATCATTGCTTTGGAGAAACTGAATCCACTTTTTTACTCACAAATTATGCAAGAGTACAAGACATGTGAAGCGGTCAGTATTAGATTTGACCCAGGCTTGTTTTGTCATATTTTCCTGGAAGTCATCCATTCACTCATCATTCGTACATTCGTGCAAAGAGCATTTACCAAGCACCCCTGGTTTACACAGGGCTGGACTGGAGAGTGAGCAGGACATGGCTTCCATCCTCCCCAGCTCTCCTAGTTAAGACCTTTCAGCATCGCAGGTGTCCCTTAGTATCTAGTTTTGTGGGCTTTAATGGGTATCTTTCTGTCTATCTCTCCAAGTTGAGTTTCTGGCCTTCCTGATCAACCTACCAAATCTCCCGTCACCATCTTCCCATTAAACAGGACATGTCCCATCCCTTGTCAAGTGCTTGTCACTCAGGAATCCTGGGCGAAGCCCCAGACTGACTGCGCCCCCAACACCTGCAGGCCCCAGCCCGCCAGCCTCACCCATGTCTGCCTCCCAGCAGCACTGGTGGTGGGTGATGTCCTCACCCCAGTCTCAGAGATGAAGGAAGTGGGCACATCGATGAGGTCACAGCCAGCGAGCAGTGAAACCGAATCAAACTCAGCTCGCTCCCAGGCCCTGCTCTCAGCCCCTCCAAGCTGCCTCTAAACGGGGCTGACGCTTCTTAAAGGACATCTAGGGACATAATAGACTTTACATACATATTAAATAAGGAAAGCTGACGACATGGATTAAATCTTTTTTGTTGAAACTTTTAAAACAATGCATATTCTGTCCCCTCAGATGGTACCAGACATACTGCAGGAAAATACCTGATGGGGTGAAGACAGTCTGGTGTACAATAAGCCCTTGATGAATATTTGCTCATTAAATAATAGGAATGTTCAGGCCTGCCGGCTTCATCTTCTCTGCGAGACAACTGGTAATTCATCACGCAAATCCGAGGGCTCGGCGTCTGTAAGACATGAAAAGCAACAGCAGAGACTGAAAGCAGATTAATACCATCGTCACAGTACACGTGGCATGTTTTATAACCCTATTATCCACAAAATCCTCTCTTATCCCAAGTTCAGGATAATTAAAATAATTTGATTCAATGAGCAGAAGCTTCATTCAGGTTCAGACCCAGGGCTGAAAGGCCAAGAGTTATTTATATCACTCACCCTCTGTTCGTTGGCTGTTTAGCAAGCATGATGCCTCATCACTAAATTTTATTTATATTAGAATGTTGGGGACCCAAATAATACTTTCCCCCCGGGGGCAGTAAACCCCAGCATTTATTTGGTTAATGGATTTACCTGTAAGGTCCAAAAAGGAGGCTGCCGATGCCGTCCAAGTAACAGTTTTATTTGAGCTGCTGTCCCAGAAAAGTTCAGTTCAGGTACAAAACAGCTCCAAAAAATCTGATTATTAAAAAAACAAATGTGTCAACTCCTCAAATATTCTACCCACTGAGACAGCTTTGCGCCTACGATGCTTGCTTAGAGCAGAACGAACAGCAGGTAATACCGTGGCCTCCTTTCCCAGCGCTATCAGGCTGCTGGTAAAACTGTCCTCATCGAGGAAAAACAGGGGTCATGAACAAAATTAATGAGAAGGTTTCCGGCCTGAGTAGAGGCTGAAACTTGCAACTTGATCATGAAACTTTCCAAACAGGGTGATCTCGGCGGGACAGGGCCGTCCGCGTGAAAGCCGCGGCCGCACCACTGGTGGGCGAGCGGGGCAGGAGGGACACAGTCCTGAGGGTTTGGCGAGTTTGAGGAAATTGTGTCCCTGAAGTGGGACTATCAGTCTGACCCCCTCTTTCACAAGCATCCACGCCGGGAGCAAACCTGATTCACAGCTGTAGTTATAAGAAACTTAAAGAAGAATAAAAATGAGAACCCTGAAAACTTATGTAAGGGACTGGGTGGTTTTCTGGAAAAGATTCATTAGCATGTAAATAACAAGCTCCCCTGTTTAAGCTCCACTTACCGGGCGGGCGGCAGCGCCTGGAGGGCACTTAGCCTCCACCCAGGCGAATGTTTTTCTATCTCTTTGAGGATCTCTCTCTCTCAGCATTTCAGCAGAGAAACCCAATTATCATTCATACCTTGCTGTCCAGAGAGCTTGGCGTTCTAGCATAACTCATTTACATTCTAATCAAGGCAAAAAAAAAGTCTTCCAATAAAGTCTTCCGTGGAATTTTGCAAGTAACGGATGAAATATGTCTTAAAAATCAATGCCCCGGAGAATTATGCACCAAGGCGGTGCATTTTGATGAACCAGGAAATCTTAAAATATATTGATTTGGCTGCCATGTGAATGCCTCTCTCCAGGATTGTCGAATGATGGATTAGGTTCAAAGTCCAATAACTAGAAACTTGCAAAAAGGAAAATCCTCCATTTAAAAAGAAAGTCACTCCATGATGTTCAAGCGTCTGCCTCCCATGACCCAACATGGAATTATAAACGAGTGAGGGTCTGCAGACCCTGTACTAGGACACTTAGATGTCAGGCGTGAGGATGCTTACAGCCAAGTAATGGGTAATCTCTGAACCGACAGGTGGAGTCCTGAGCTCCATTTTTATCACTTAACAGCTGTGTCATTTCTCCTCTCTGAGCTTCCATTGCCTCATCTGTGAGTGACCCTGAGCTGTTCACCCAGGGGGCTCTGTGCCGGGGGTTGCAGCAGGCTCTGCGGGATGATCCAAGGATGTAACCCTTGCCCCCGTCCCCGGAGAGACTTTCAGGCTCATAAACACACATAATTGAGTCTGGGTAATAAGGCTATGGGCCGGCCCTCTCGGTTTTGTTCTTTTGAAATCCAATTATTAGTAAGCAGTCAGTAGAGGCTGCTGTGTTCAGAAGTGGCCCAATCATACTGAAATATTGTTGCATAAAATTCCTCTATGAAAAGCAGCAAATTCCAAAGTGGAAGAGAAGTATCTAGGACCTTATGTGGCCTTTGGGCTGGATCCCCAGAAAAATCATTCCAGGTAACTGAGCCTCTCCCCTTCTCTACAGAGTTCCAGAAAAGGCAAGATCGTCCACTCCAGTGTCCAACATTCTGTGCTGTTGGAACATCTTTTTTCTTAGCTCAGCAAGGAGTTGAGCTAAGAACCCAATCCACGCCATTGACCTGTTGTCTCTGGTTCCAGGTTTAGAGACCGTGAAACCCATCTGGCTCCCGCCTCTGTTTCCAGAAACCTGTGTGTTTCTGAAGATGGTGGACCTGTGAGAGCCAGAGACGCATTAACCCTTTGCTCCCCACACTGAATAACCCAAGTCTTTGTCCAGGTTCGGACAAGTCCATTGAAGAGATGCTACCATATGCAGAGAGATTAGAGATCTCTCTTCCTCCTGCTCCAGGAACTTGCAGTTTAATTGCTGAATAAAAGGCAATGAGTAAATACAAGACAATACATTCAGGAGACACCTGCTTACTTTCCTGTAGCTGCTATAGCAAAATCCTACAAACTGGGTGGCTTAAAAGAACAGAAATTTGTTTTTGCACAGTTCTGCTAGCCAGAAGTCCAAAGTCAAGGTGTCAACAGGGCCATGCCCCCTCCGAAACCTGCAGGGGCGGGCCCATCTCTGCCTCTTCCTAGTCTGCGGCAGTGGCCCGCAGTCTTGCAGGTGCATCGGCCTGCAGCTGCCGCACTCCAGCCTCTGCCTCCATCACCCCACGGCTCCCTCCTCCCTGGTCTATCTCCTTGTCTTGTGAGGACACCAGGCATGCTCGCTCCAGGACCCACCTGACCCCAGTCTGACCTCATCTGAACTAATTACATCTGCAATGACCCTATTTGCAAGCGAGATTGCAAGTCTGAGGTACTGGGGATAGGATGTGCGCATCTCATCTGGGGGACACAGTTCAACCCCTTCAAGGCAAAACCGTAGAAAGGAAACCACCTGAGAGCGTATTTGGCCTAACTCCCTCCTTGGACAGAAGGTGGTGATTCTCAGGAAGTGATATGAGGGGGTCATGAAACTATTCAAAGCCAAGAGCAAGACTCAAATCTGTAACTCCTGAGTCCAAATGGAACATTCTTTCCCTACAGGGCTGGGTTAAGTGTTTAGGTATCACGTGAATGTTTCAGGCCGACCATAAGAGAAAGGGGCAGTCATGGAGGGCTTCCTGGAGGAAGCCACCTGCTGGGTGGGTCACAGGGCTGGGTTGGGAGCACCCCACTCAGCACCTTGATCACGGCTCACCACCTGCCTAGAGACAAAGACAGACCCTGTTCTGGTTCCTTCCAGATCCCACCACTAGGAGGAACGCAAAGGCTGGGCCCACGGCGAGAAACCGATACGCCAGCCAGTGGACTCTCAACAGACCCCACCCCACCGTGTCGACACACACCCTCACCACTGACTGGAGGCTGCCAACGCCCAGGGCTGCGGGGTCGATGGACAAGGAGAGTGACAGTTACAGCGTCAGCCCCTCACAAGACACAGGTAGGGTCTGCATGCCTCCTCCTCTCCTGGGACGAGCAAGGCCCACCCTGGGCCTCAGGGCCCCCCACCTATTCCCTTTCAAGGCCACTTTCAAATTGTTAGGTGCTTAACAGTTACCAATGCCACTGTACAGCAGTGGTGACGTCCAGGGCCTGGTGAATTCTGCAGACAGAACCAAGGGAATCTATTCTGCAGGCGTCCCGAATCTCAGACCCATGTGCTCTCCCCCCTTTTAGTTCCTGCCCTGCTGAGAAAAACACAGAAATGTCTTAATGTTCTCCCACATGGTTACAATCATTCTGATTATACCCTGAGGGCGTCTGCCCCGCTGCCACCTCCAGAATGAAGACGCTGCACTTGAAGTTACATGACAAGGTCACGGCCCCCTCTCTAGGGGATGTGGCTGAGCCATTTGACTGTTAAACAAGGGCTGATGACAAGGTAAGTCACCTCGTCTCTGCCAGCCACCAGCCAGATTTCACTCTGGAGAGGAGACAGCCCGAGTGTAGCACTGGGTGACCCTCCCTCCCCAACCAAACTTTAAATTTTGAAAAGAAATTATATCTCAACTTAATAGCTGTAGGGAGCTTGAATACTCGTTTTCTTTTGTTCTGGAGGATATACTTCAAAAATAGTCTTCCAGAGGTGGGGTGTCACCACGTACGTTTATTTTTATGCCAGTTACTTCTGTTACAAGAAGCTCAGAGTTCCACAGAGGTGACTTGAGAACTTTTTAGTGAGCTTACAAGGCAGAGATTCATCTCCCGGGCTGTTTTCTGGGCCCCAGAAACGGTGGCAGACACAAAGGAGGAGCCGGGGTCTGGGGACTTCTGCCCAGGGGCCAGTTTCCCTGCAGTTCACAGCTTCACGTCTGACCATCACTGCGTCTTCCCGCCACGCGGAGGCCTGAGCAGCTGAGCGCAGAGCTCGCGGCCTCCCCGCCAATGAATGATGCTCTGGGGTCCGAGTGGACTCGCGAGACAGAGCAGGGGGTGGAGGGGGCACTGCAGTTCATTTACGCTGGCTCCCCGTTGTCTTATCTAGAGGCAGAACTTTGCCAGGGGAGTGTCTTCCTGATCCCAGGGTATGTCCCCGGCTGGGGACCTCTGACTCCAGGGATTCAGTTGACACCCTGAGGCCACTTTGCTGAGTCTCAAGAAGCTTGCCTCACGGTGACAAAGGCAGTCCTCAGACAAAGACCCGGGAGTCCTGCAGGGTCGCACGGTGTCCGGGGACAGAGCGCCCCAAGCCCCAGAGAGCCACCGGTCAGTGCAGACCTGGGCTGACAAACCCCCTGCCTTGTTTTCTCTCCCCCCACCGCCGCCCGCACAGATCGGGCACGAAGCAGCATGGTCTCCACAGAGAGTGCCTCCTCCACGTACGAGGAGCTGGCCAGGGCCTACGAGCACGCCAAGATGGAGGAACAGCTGCGGCACGCCAAGTTCACCATCACGGAGTGCTTCATATCAGACACATCCTCCGAGCAGTTGACGGCAGGGACAAACGAGTACACAGACAGCCTGACCTCCAGCACCCCTTCAGAGTCGGGGATCTGCAGGTTCACTGCATCTCCCCCCAAACCTCAGGATGCAGGACGAGTGATGAACATGGCGGTTCCAAAGGCGCATCGGCCAGGTGAGACGAGGCTGCGCAGACCACTGTCAAGGGAAGCGCGTCTTCCCAACTCCCACCGGTCCTCTGTGAGAGCCCTTGGTGTTCTGTTTGCCCCATGCTGCGTAAAGAACCGTGCCCCCAAAGCACACGGCAACAGCAATCACTGATTTTGTTTATGAATCAGAAATTCAGCCTGGGCATCGTGGGGATGCTCATCTCGGTTCCAGCAGTGTCACAGCGGGGTTCAGTTAGGGCTGCAGGAGCCACTTTCAAAATAGCTCACTCACATAGAGAGTCGGTGCTGGGCACAGCGTCCCTAGAGGGGCTTCTCTGCGAGGTGGCTCATGCTTCCTCACGTCATGGTGACTCAGTTCTAGGAGCCAACGTCCCAAGAGACAGTGGAAACTGCCAGTTTCTTCAGGCAGGGCCTGGACACTGACCCATCACTTCTGCCCCAGGCAGCCCAGATTCTAGAGAGGGAGCTCTCCACCGCTCAGTGAGAGAAGCGTCAACAATGTGGGGGCCTGAGGGTTTCAGAAGGAGAGCAGTCTCGCCAGTGAGCCAGCCTTTGGGACTTGGCTTCGCAGAGTGACCCCAAGTGACCGTAAATGGCTAATGTTGGGAAAAGCAGTAGTTTGGTCTCTGCCTTGAGTATTCTGGGTGTGTGGGTGGGAGCTGCCAACTCTAAGACCTGCAGGGCCTGGCAGATCATGTAAATGAGCGAAGAGGAAGGGGAGGGAGGTGGAGGGAGGGGTGGAGACAGGGACAATTCAAGAGTCAGTGACCATCTAGAGGAAGAGGACTCTAGCAGCTCCGCTGGCTGATCCCAAGTGGGGCCGAGGACGAGCGAGTTTCTCCAGAGAAGCAGAAATTTGGGTTTTAGATGGAGACTCGTAGTTTTTGAGTGTTTGCTCGGATATTTGCAAACCATCGCGCGGGGCAAATAAAGCACATCTTTAGGTCGGGTCCACCCCGCTGCAGCCTGGGCTGTGGGTCTCGTCTGAAGGATCGCTTTTTCTTCGTAGCCCTGAAATACCCGCCTGTAGGCTTGGCTTCGTGCACCGGCCTATCCGTTCTTGTTGACTCCAGTTTTATTTCTCTCTTTGTCCCCATTTTCTGAACCACCATACAGGTTCCATTTAAAAAATTTATCTTCTTTTTAAATTACCAAGGTCCCTTTGGGGTTTATGGCATACGGCCAAGCGGCAATGAGCTTTATAAATGCATAAAAATACATAAAATAAGAATTGTCTATCTGGCAACTAATCTTCCAAACCAAGCCAAGATCCCTGCCCACAGACAATAAAGAATGATGGCTTCATTTATTTCCATGCTGTCCCTCTCCTCGGGAAGGGGACGAGTCGTTACTTGTGGGGTGTTTGCATTCAAGTACTGTTGGTTGTTGGCGTTTATTTGCAAGGCAGATGCAGAAAACGGAGGATAAATGCCATGGCTTTTTGTGGCTATGCAGCTTGAGGGCGAGGAAGGCCAGAGAGGAGAAAGGGTGCCCGCGAGCATGTTGTTTAGTCTCGCTGGGCTGCAGTTGCCCCATCTGTGAAATGGGCGTCCCATCAGCGCCCGCCATCGGGGTCTTGTGTGAGCTGTAGGTCGCCGGGTGCGGGCATCCCCAGCCTTAGTCGCTGCCTCCTTTACCTGTTGTCAGAGCTCCCACGGTGACTCCCATGATGCTTGGCAGACGTGCTGCCGGCCCCCCCGTCTCCTTCCTTCTTTGGTTTATTTACCTTCCGTGGCCACGGATTGCTGGAGAGCATCCACCTCATTTGTGGGCCTCCCAGTCTGTCCTTCACGCTACCATCGGAGGCACGGGCCACACCCCCGCTGGCAGAGCATGATCCCCTGGGCCAAACGTCCGTCCTGCGCGCAGACCTTGACGTCATTAAAGTCTGCTTCCTTTGGATGGCGTGTCGTTCAACTCATATTGAAAAAAATGTGTGAGCGAGTCCCATGACATTGTTGCCTGGATCCGTGGGAACAGAAAGATCACAGCTAAGTGAGATACAAAAGACTGTCTTAAGATTCTATTTAGACTAAAATGGTTTTCATCTTTAGGTCTGAGTAAGATTTTAAATCCGTGTGACTTCCAATGCCGACAGCCTTTGTTTTGTCCGCTCTAGAGGGCTGTATTATTATTGGACGTTTGATATGCTTTTAGAAAACTAGTTCGTCCTTCTGGAAGCCTTTGTTTTGCTCCTTTACAACAGAACGGAGTTTAGCACGAGACCCCAAGTCACAGTTTCCCGTCCTGCTGGCTGGAGGCTGTGCCCCGGCCAGCGGTCCCCTGAGCGGGGCTCTCACGCCAGTCTTACCTGCAGCTCCTTGTGTTCTGAGTGCTGTCAGCCGTCCAGATCTCTGGACTCCTTCTCCTCGCCATCAATTCTCCGTCTTCTGTGATCTTTTTTTTTTTCCTTCACAGTCTCACACTTTTAAATTCTCTGTGAATGGGGTTAAGTTAAATGAACTTGGCCAGTTTGTGACTTTGAAAAAATAGGAAATGTATCTTAGTTACCTCCGTATTTCTCTCCCGGAGTCTAGCAGACACCTGTCAGCAGGGTGAGTGCTCAAGAAATATTTTTAACTGACATAATGGTGCTGAACATAGACTCCTAACACTGTGTCTGATACATACTTGGTGCTTCATAAACGCTATTGAATAAATGAATGTATCATGATTGTGATGGCAAGATTGGCCAATCGGTTCACATACTGCAATGGTTAGAAATTTTGAGGAAAATGCAAGAGTATCTTTAGGTCTATGCCCTCTTCCAGCCTAACTTGAAACAAAGGGATTTATTTTCTATTCTTGCTCTGAAGTTGAAAGGAAATCTCTTCCACAGATGGGGAAGAGCTCGCCATGAAATGTGGACAGCTCGTACCAAGGCAGGCGTCAGAATCCAGCTTTAGATTTTTAACAACACCTGAATTTTGAATCAGCTGCCTTTCTAGGACTAGTGGATTTTAAATACAATACCAGTCATGTGATTTGTTTTCTTCCCTAAGGCGAGACTCTTTCCGTCTTTAAAAACAAAAAACATAGTAAACAAACAAACAAAACTGTTCCCCTGAGAAATAGCTGGAAGGTTTAGCAGCTTCTTTTCCTCTTGGTCAAGGTGGCTCTGATGCTCTGATTCTCTGACGCCCGTCCCTCTCTCGGTTTCGGGGAGCACCTGGAGCCAGTGTCTCACGTTCTTGGGTTACTGCTCCTTCTTTATTCATGACGCTTATCCTGTGCAGCCAAGCTGCCACTGCAGGGAGCTGCTTAAATCAATTTAAAGCTTCAAATACGCAACCTAATACAGCCTGGCCCCGCCAGCAACAGGAGAAGCACCTGCCCATGAGATCTCTGCACTTAGACCCTGGGACCCCAGCCTTAAACACCTGCACCTCAGCCCGCAGCCCCACCACCATGAACGTGGCTGAGGTGTTCCAGCTGGAAGTGGCCACCGCCTGCCGCCAACTTGCTGCTTCTCTGAACAACCAGTTATGCAAAGCAGTTTGGAATTTTAATTTTAGGATCCAGTCGTCCCATGCCTCATGCTCTTCTGGGTGTGTGTGTTTAACAGAAGAGAAGAGAGAGGAGTGAGAGGCAGCCCCCCCCCCCCACCGAAGGCCCAGCGGACCTCTGCTCAGGTCACACCCCAACAAAGGCTGGCCTTGCTCTCAGCTGTCCTCGTGACGTGCTCTTCTCCCCTCGAAGCCTGCGTGGCTCTCCTGTTGGCTCATGAATCAGAATGATCCACAGAGCTTCACTGCCAAGCGACCCCCTCCCCTACCTGCATCTCCCTCACCACCTGAGGACTTGAGCTCCGCTCCTGGCAGGTAAACGGGTGCAGGGCTCCCACCTCAGGACCCAAGTGTCACACCCCTTCCCTTCAAGCAAGAATATTTCTTCTTTCTTTTTCTCCTTGGGTCGGGGGCTGCCCCCACCCCCATGAGGGGCTTACATCCTCCTTCTCTTCTTGGCACATCGTTAAAATTCAATTTTGAAATTTCTGTCATGAATGTGATTCCAAGAGCTACGGCAAGGGTCTTATGTGCAACTATCTTGGATGCCTGCACACACAGTCACGCACACACACGCATGCGCGCACACCGCACGCTGCTGTGTTCCCCTGGCCTCCGCCTTCTAGACACGGCCCTGCTCCTCCCCCCACACCGTCCCTGCTCCCCTCGCCCTCAGTGTGCGCTTCCTGGCGCCCATTCCAGGACTGGCCCTGCTGTCAGAGCCGGGGAGTCAACAGTAGGCAAAATTCACAAAGACCCCACTTGGAAGGAGCTTATATTCCTGGGGGGTGCCAGACACTAACCCAGTAAACAGGTAATATTGTTTCAGATCATGGTCGGTGCTGGGAAGAGAAGTAAACCGAGGAGGGGGATGAAGTCTGGCAGGAGGTGTTTTGGAGACGGGAGTGGAGACAGGAGTGATCGGCAGTCAGTCGCAGGGGGCGGGGGGAGGGGAGCCCCTGAGGGCCAGTGGTCCAGGCCAAGGGAGGAGCGGAGAGAAAGGCGGATAGTAATGAACTTGGCATCCCCATCACAGAAGGGGAGTTCCCTCTGAGCTGCCAAAAGTGAAACTTTCTAACAGTCCCACCTAAAGTTAGAAGTTAAACTTAGAAGGACCTGGGGCCATGAAGCGCCTTTGAATATTGCTATTCACGCAGCTCTAGGTCGACCTAAACATTTGAATGTGCCCATTCCAGCTGGCTTCCTGCTAGAAAACCAAGCCTCCCCGATGCGCGTTGGCAATTTTGTCTTCTTAAGGACCCGTCTGTAATTTTAGTCTGTTCTTTGTCGATGTCCCTCAGACACATAAAGCGATGGCAGGACTTGTTCCGAGGGTCCCAGGCTTGGAACTGTCAGCCCGCCTGCCTGTCGCCCCCGCCTGCTTACAGCCCCGAAGCCCCGAGCCGACTTCGTGCTCCCGCTGTTTTATTGCTGCAGCCCCGGCTACACAGAGATTTGCTCTCTCATTCTCTTTTTTAAAAATATTTTTATTGAAGTATAGTCAGTTTACAATGTTGTATCAGTTTCTGGTGTACAGCACAGTACTTCAGTCATATAGGGACGTACATTTATTCGTTTTCGTGTGCTTTTTAACCATAAGTTACTATAAGATATTGAATATAGCTCCCTGTGCTACACCGTATAAACTCATTGTTTATCTAGTTTATACGTAGTAGTTAGTGTCTGCAAACCTCAAACCCCCAGTTCCTCCCTTCCCACCCCCACCTTTCATTCCGACCGCCTTGGCTCTGGCTTCTGAGCCTGTAGGTGGCTTGCTGTTTCCCTCGGTTGATGTATCGAGGTTCAGCTCCCATTGCTGCAGAAGGTGGTGGAAGGTGAGGAGGGGGCCTGGGCCGTGACGAAGGGCAGGATGGCCACCTGTGTCCTGCTGTGTGACCAGAAGGCAGCTCTGCACTCCAGGGCGGCGTACGGATGCCCAGCAGAGGCTCACCGCCTGCCTGCAAGTGCGCTGCGTCTCCAGATGCCCCGTCCAAACACGAGTGTAATACACCCACTTACTCAACCCACCTCTAGCGAGTATCTTCTCTGTAAAAGATGCCACTCCAGGTATCACCCTAAGACATCAGAGGCATTAAGCCACCCCCTCTAGCAGGCTCCTTATTTTAACCAGAATAGCATGTAGTGCCATAGACAGAAGACAAAGGGTCCCAAAGACACAAGACAGAAAACCGAGGAGGTCCGAGAAACAAGACAAAGCCCAGCTTATGGAAGACAGGGGCTCCTCCCCCCCCCCCCCGCCACAGCCTGGTGGGATGTCACGGTAAGCCGGAGCAACCTGAAGGTCCTGAGAAGGTACAGAAGGAAGGAAGTAGAGCGCAGAGGGCAGTCTCTCACCGCGGTCCCGTGTGGGTGCGGCTGGCGCCAAGCTCCAGCGCGTCCTGCTCCCAGGCGGGGACGCAGCAAACCGGGATTCAAGCAATGTAGTCCAGCCCCTCGTGTTGAAGTCCCTTCTGTGGGGTGCAGCTCAGTGGCAGAGCGCATGCTTGGCACGCACAAGGTCCTGGGTTCAATCCCCAGTCCCTTCATTAAAAAAAGTTTTTTAAAATTCCTTCCTTGCCTACCCACTGCTTTCTGGGTAGAGACCTCGGGGGCTCTTGGTAGGCCAGCTTCGTCCTCCTCGACATCTGATCCCTGCTCTCCGAGCTCCGACTCTCTGGCCTCCTAAACATTGATTTCCCCTGCCTGGAATCCTCTCTCCAGCTCCCTCAGGCCTCCTGTGGGGTGACACGCAGGGTGATCGAGATGGGGCTGCCAGCCTCGTGGCTGAGCAGGTACAAGTCCCCCCAGGGGTCCTCCTCGGGGGCACCCAGTGTGTGGGTCCCGGGGCATCTCACGTGGGAGCTGGAGCTGGCTTTGAACCTCATGGACCCTTACCCACGAGGAGCTCCGAAATCCCCGCCGGCGAGTTCTCCACTTGCCCACGTTCTGAGCAGATTTTCCAATCCCGCTTTTTATTCAGAAAGACTCAATTTCAGAAGAATGGGGAGCACACCAAGCACAAAGGCCTGCTGCATACCTCAGTGTAGTTTTCAAAGTTCACCAGCGAGGGAGGGGGAGGATCACACCAACGAGCTCTTAAAATGCACGCAGTCTCCCTGGGACGAGCCAAGAGCCGTAACAGAGCCCGCAGACACGGACCTCGATATCCATCTCACATCACTTATTTAGAGTTTTTCCTGGGGGCCATTTGGGAGTGAAGATGCATTTACCGAGAGAGTTCTGTTTACAGGTTTTCATTACCAAGCTGCAACATTAATATTAAACTGGGAAAGTGTTAGATCCTGTCAGCCTCCGGCGTGGGCGGACGCCACGCTCCCCTCTGTGACGGGCTCTTTGATACTGTAGTGTCTTTGCCAGTCTGATCTCTGTGGTTTTTATGGAAATTGCTAGAACTCGAGGAAGCATCCTTGGCTTCTCACTTTTGCATCAGTATCCAGCTCCATCCAAGCAGAGATCGCAGACCTTGTTAGAAGTTGATGAAAGTTCTTTTTGATGTGTCCCCGGAGGAGACGGAAGCCCATGGGGACGCTGCTGCATTTCCACTCTGCACGACGTTTTGTGAACGCATGCACCTGTCTGCACGGTTGCTGACTAACCAGGAATTGCACCGCAGGGGGGAGGCTGCTGCCATGCCCCCTGGGACTTTAGGCTCCCAGAAATGCATTTGTTCATTCTTTACTTAACCCCATTCCGAACGCAGAGGTGCCTGACCTGTTCTCACAAACCAGATAGTTCAGTGCCTAACAAAAATTCTTTTAGGCTTAAAGGCTTTCGCTGGAAATCATCATGCCTGTTTCCCTTGACTAGAGATGAGAACTGAAACGCGAAGGGGTCACGGAACTCCTGGAGGCAGAGGGAGGCAAAGCTCAGCCGTCTCCCACCCGTGCCCCTCCCGTTGCTCTAAGCTCCCACCTCGTCAGGTAAGGCCAGGCTCGGACCTTCTAACTGCTGCTCCATCGGGCCGGTCCCTTACTTTCTCCCCTAAAGAACTGGGGCCGTAATTCCTTGTGGTCTAGAAGAGGCAGAGGGGTACTGTTCCTTCTTCTAATTGAACCTGACACTTTTCAAGGAAAATTAAAGTGAAATAAAGATCCACTTGGAGTTAGGAACTTGGATCATCTAAACCAGGTTTTCTCAACAGGAGCGCCATTAATATTCAGGATGGGGTGATTCTTTTGGGCAATGGTGGTGCGGGGCTGGCCTGTGCCTTGTGTGATGTTGACCAGTGGACCCCTGGCCTCTGTCTAGAAGACAGTAGCAGCCGTCTCACCAACCCTGACATCCAAAGAAGCCTTCAGACATGGCCACGTGCCCCCTGGGGGGCAAAATTGCTCTCAGCTGAGACTATTCTAGACCGAAGACTTTCTTTCCCCAGTGGCAGGTGGCAGAGCCTGAGCCAGACTCAGGGAATGTGCATCTACGACAGGCTTTCTGAACTGACCCATTCTCATTCTGTCTCAGTGTTGACTTTGCCAGTCTTCTTCCGAAGCTAAAACTCATTCAAGCCTTGCATGTGGGTCTGAATAGACTGAGAAAGTTCAGGACATTTTGCTTTCCTGATAGGAAGGAGGAGCCTCCTGGTTTTCAGCTAAAAAGAGGCATGTTTGATACAGCAGTTTTCACATAAGCAGGCTGAGCAGGGCTGGAAGGCCCCCTGCCGGAGAGCGGCTAGCTCTGAGCGTGGACGTGGGATGGCCGGGGTATCCGTGCTGGTTCAGGGCCGGAGGCCAGGCACCAGTGAGCAAAGCGGTTAGGGACAAAGGGAGAAATCGATGCTGACTTCAGTCTGAATTTTGGGGGATATTAATGGCACCGAAAGTTCCCAGAAGGCAGTGACAGGAGGATGAGAAATGGACCATTACGTCAAATAATAAGGCATAACATGGAAATAATAGCTAAATCACCTGTCACCCTTCCAGGCATGAGTCAGAGCGGGGCCTGGGCTCTGGCAGGCTGTGGCGAAGGGTGCGACTTGCGGGCTGGGGAGGCACGCTCTCCAGAAATTCTAGGAAGAACCCCTTCCTGGTCTCTCCCGTCTTCTGCTGGCTCTGATGGGCCTTGGCTCGTGGCCACATCCCTCCAACCTCTGCCTCCACCCCACGTGGCCTCCTCCCCTCTTTGTGTCTCAAATCTCCCTCTGCTTTTTAAAGAATAGGGGCACTTGCCATTGGACTCAGAGCCCACCTTCAATTCAGGTGATCTCATCTCAAGATCCTTCACTTAATTACATCTACAAAGACCCTTTCTCCAAATAAGGTCACGTTCACAGATTCTGAGGGTCAGGATATGGACCTATTTTGGTGGGGGGCACTAATCAACCCATAAAAGACAGAAATTAAGGTCAAAAGAAAAGTTCCCAGCTCATTCCCATAACTGCAGACCCACTGACATGCTAGACGTCCGCCGGTGAGACTTCCACGTGCGTCTGATAACTAAGGCCTCACCTCCGCCCTCCGCGGTGGGCTCCGGTCTTAGTCCCACTTTATGAATAAGGAAACCGAGCCCAGACTTACACCAGTCAGATGCAGTGCGGCGGTGTCGTCCGGACTCCTCTTAGTCATCACTGTCAGAAGCATTGTTCAGCCTCTCCCGTGAAAAATAGGCAGATGCGGGGCAGGGAGGGTGAGAAAAGCCCGTGCGCCCTGTGTCTGCCTGTTCAGGCGGGAGAGATTGTCACCGCAGTGTCTCACTTCAGTTCTCTGTCCGGCGTCACCCGGGCACGGCTGTCTCGGCGTCTGTAGACGTCAAAGAACACACGATAGACAGACGATTTGAGAATCCAGCCTCCGCACTGGCACTGGGAGTAGCACAAAGGATCGGGGTTTAATGGCCATAAAATGCCTCTACTGAACAGCACTCCCCACCGACTGTTCCGGCGCTTTCTCCCGCCTGAGTGCGTGAATTATTAAGGGAGCTCGCTTGCAGAATTCACACACTTGAAAGGGCTACTTTGGGCGCTAATCAAAAAACATACACTGTTGAAAGGAGCTAATTAGAGCCTCATACGACTTAATAAAGCTTTGCGTGAAAAAGCGGATCTCTCAGAGACACTGAGTATTCGGGGTGCTGGGCAGACGTGCCACAAGCAAACGTGGACGCCCTTGGGTGTAAAGACGTGGTGCCGAGCTTCTCTCCATGATTAAGGATTTCCAGCTCTCACCGAGCTTTCCCAGCTGCCGGCACCACCTCGATCACTCGGTGTGAAGTGAGAGCCCCTGCAGGCAGCGGGCAGCCCGCGTGGGCTCCAGTGGTGCAGGAGAACCACAAACACCTTTGTTCCATCCAGTCTAACACCTGAGCATCCTGCAAGGCAGCTGAGGCCAAGATGCTGTTGCCTTTTCGGGGCTTAATAAGCCCTGTTCGTTCAGTGGGGAGTTGCTGGGCTAGACTCCTTCCTAAATCTGTGGATTACAGACAGGTCAAGTGCTCGGGGTTCAGCTGAGTCTCAGAAGCAGCATATGGCTCTCCGGGCTCTCTTGACCTATATTTTAAAATAACCCTGGAGATAAATGCCTTCCACATTTTCTCAATCATTTGGACAAAATGATTTAAAAAATAATATTAGTTATGTAAATAAATAAAGAGCAAATTAATTTGTTTATTGGACTTAGACTAAAGACAGATCATCGCTTTTAGGAAATTGGATTTATAAAAATCCACAAATTTCAAAATCAGTAAGTTAGGATGTAATAGATTCATATACAAAAAATATTCTTCACACTATGAAAGAATTTTTCAGTTTATTTTTAATGACATCTCTGTTAATGCTTTCATGATATTTGTTTGTAAACAATTACCCCTCGAGAGGGAAGGTTGAAGAATGTACATCACTCCCATAAACAAAGACACGTAATTTTCAATGCCGTCATGAAGTGCTTTAGGGACATAAGGTTTTGCTTTTAAATATTAAATACTTTTACTTCTCAAGACTAAAGCTAATACACAAAGCAAGCATACGCAGACCTTCAACCCTGGAGTCTGTAATGATAACCTTAATGCCACCATCCTTCCTAAGCCGAAGTCCAGCTATATCACATTGCCAAAACCCATTTCACAGTAATGCCAAGTCACATCATTTCTTTCTCTAAGAGTGTTACAGCCAAATTATTGCCAAGGAATTTGTTACTGGGTTTTCCTTTGATCCAGTTCACTGTATGAAGCCACCGTTGAGTCAGAGTATCTGTGATTTCAGTGAGCCAAATCCCAGACGTTGCTGGGGCCCTTTTAGTGAAATAACATGCAAAAAAAATTAATAAAATCCTATAATTACTCACTATCGCTTGGTGGGTTACAGACATTCTGAGAAAGCCAACAGGAAAATGCTAAGTGGATTCTTGCATCGTAAATCCCCAGTGACATCGCAGTGGGATGCAAGGACGCAGACGTCAGCTTGGTAAATTTCCCCAAAATGAAGTCATCGTTCCTCGTACCCTGGGAGGAGAATAAATCTGAAGAGAAGTCAAGCATTTTGAAGATTCTTGTGCTCATTCAAACTGTGCGTGTGCATTTTTTCAGTAGTTTCTCAGCCTGTCTTGCTTTTGTTTCTGGTTTTCCTGTACCACTGAGCAGTCTCTCCCTTCTGTTTAAATGGTTATTCCCATTCCATGAGTCAGCTTGAATTTTCAGAAGCTCTGGGGTTTCAGTTACTGTCTGAACTTCACTACTTTGTTAGCACAGCCAGCCACGGGCAGCCCTGCCCGGCACAGGAGGGCCCTTGTCCCCCACAAAAGGCCCGGCTGAGGCAGGCGTGAGCAACAGTGAGGAAAGCAGGGAACATTCTGAAGCAAAGGAACCTGGAATTGCCAGTTATTCTAGAGTCAGAAAGTGAAGGAATGAGTTCTGCCTTAGACACGTTATTAAGCCTGACGTGCCCACTGGATAGCTCCTCTGGGGTGTCCCCACCCACGTCTAACTCAGCATGTCCGAACCATTCTCTTTTTCCACCAAAACAAGATCTTTCTCCTGGCAGTGCTTCGTAGGGAATGAACAGTCCATCCAGTTCCCTAAGCTTGAAACCTGGCAGGGAGTCGTCCCTGCCCCTCCCTCCCTTCCCCCGGCCCTGCTTGTCCTCAGTTCTGCGGCCAGTGCCCTGCGCCTCCTCCGCCCTCACGGTTTCCCTCCCTCTCACTTCCCGTGGACATCCTCCCAGCTCAGACCGTCGTCCTGGCTCCCCTGCCTGCACATCCTCCTACCTTGGCTCTTGACTCCGGGACTGTAAGCCCCCAACCTGTTTTCTCACCACAGCTGCTCACCAACTATGCCACAAGGGAGGGACAGGTGAGCCAAGGTGGTGAGGCTCTCAGCCCCCACAATGACCAGGAAGATCCCCCTGCGTTCACCCCAGCGTGCTGCACAAATACCCCTTGTCTGCATGCATCTCGAAGTGAGGCCGGTGGGATGCACTGGGCTGCGGGATGATCACAGTCTATTCCAAAAGTGCCCGAGGGTCGGATCCAGGCTTCAGTCCACCTCAAACCTGGGGGATGTCGTTTGCAACCTGTGTCCAGCAGCTGGGCCCTGATTGCACTCATGCATTACGGGGGGCTGATGAGATGTGTTAAAGCCTTGAACCAGGGTCATAAAGATGGTAACGAAAAGGAATCAAGAGATATTTTGCAAGTACAAGTAACCTGGAGAGGGAGGTGTCAGTGAGAGCACTGAGGATTCAAGTATTAATTTCTGGGAAGATGAGGATGGCTTTTTAAAAGATAGGGAGAAAAAGGCACTTGGGGATGAGTTTGGGAGTCTGGGTAGGCCTTCATTAACTGGGTTGGTAGACTGTGGCATTTAAAATTCATGATGGGCATTCATGTAGAAATATCTAGCAAAGCATCTGAAATTCAAGTCTAGGGCTCAGGAGAGAGAGCAAAATGGAAAAGATGGATATGAGAGCTATTCGTAATGGGATGATGCAGCTCCTGGAGGGCTGAGCACAGGCTACTGGGAAAACCCTGTCTTAGAGGATGGATGGAGGAGAAAACCCTGTCTTAGAGGATGGATGGAGGGCAGGGTCCAGGAAAGGAGAGTGACAGGTGGCAGTCAGAGATGTAGGAAGAGATGTGGGAGCGCACAGTGCCGTGGAAGCTGGAGGCCCAAGAACAAAAGATCAACGGCGTGAAATGTCGGGGCTACAAGTTGGTGAGGACCAAGAAGAAACCACTGAATGTGACAATTAGAGGTCATAGTTGAATCAGGACAGAATTACGCTATTTTACCTTTGCAAACATTGTGCCCTGTGCTTTCTGATGGCATGATACTTTATTAACAAGCCCTAATTATAGATATAAATTAGTGAATATAGCATAGAAAGTGTTATGAGTGTAAGTAAAGGTGATGTAATCATTAAAAAAGAAGTCATAGTTGAACTTCAAAAGAACAGTTTCAGTAGTTGATGGTGATGGCAGCTGTGCCAGTTGATTTTCCAAGAAGCAGATGCCAAGACAGATCAGCTCTGCAGGGGATTGGGGGTGGGGGCAGATTCTTGTGCAGAATAAAGAAAGAGGTAGCAGTGTTACTGAACTCAGGTTCTGCTGCTTTTTGTTCAAGAATCCCACACTGAGAGACAAGTATTAGGTTAAAGGAAAGACAGCTTTACTGAGGAAGCTGACAGTCCTGGGAAGAAGGTGGACTCATGTCCCAAAGAACCAGCTCCCCCTTCTCCAGCTTTTGCTGGGAGATTCTGTAGGGAAAAGAGGAAGGGGCTCTGTGCTGAGGAGAGGGTCTGGGGTCTGTGATCAGCTGGTGGACAGTCTTCTGATCGGCTGCTGGTGAGGTACTTGGGAGTCAGCAGCATCAACATTCTGTTTCCACCTGGTCTGGAGTCTACATGCTGGTGGGCAGCATACAGTTAACTTCCACCTGGTGTGGGTTTTAGTATCTGGAAAACAGCTCAAAGATATGGCCCAGAATATTATCTATATCCTTGAGGAGAAGCTAAAGGCCCTTCACTTTTGTTTAATGACTAAACTATTCTTATTTTGTCTTGCTTGCCTATTTTCCTTCCTTTCTGCATTTTCTTATTTTTCTGATTAAATCTGTCCTTTGGAACTCAGGGAAGGCCTAGAAGGCTGAAGTTTTTCTATAAACAAGAGGCAGGCAGAGGACACAGTGGGGAGGGGGGCAGTCTGTCCCAGGAAGGCCCCACAGGGTTCAGCTTAGTTACAGCAGGAGCAGGCAAGGAGGGCCCACAGACCATGACACAAGTGTGACACCTGCGAGAGGA
The DNA here is from genome assembly GCF_048773025.1 of Camelus bactrianus. Lineage (NCBI taxonomy): Eukaryota > Metazoa > Chordata > Mammalia > Artiodactyla > Camelidae > Camelus > Camelus bactrianus. The sequence continues at coordinate 4,951,044 of NC_133539.1, forward strand.
GAAAGGGAGGGAAGGAGTGGGCAGGGGGACCCTCAGCGGCAAGACCCTGCTGAGGAGGCTGCAGCCTGCGGCTGGGATGATGGAGATGCCCTGAGCAAATCCCTCATGGAGAAATCCTGCACCGGGTGGGGGACGGGCATCAGGAGACCCTGTCATGTCAGGTAGTGCAGGGAGCAGCCCCGAGGACAGATAGCCTCGGCGTCCGGGGCCACAGCTGGAGTCTGCTCGCCAGCCTCTCACCCCACAGTGAGTTCTCCTGAAGAGGGTGCCTTTGCCTGGGACCATGGATGCCGAAGTGAGAGGTCCTGAGAAGGAAGCAGAAACCCTAATACTTAGGTCTAAGCTGTTCTTGTCTCTCTGTACACGGCACTAACTGAAACAGAAGAGGTACGAGCCATTTAGCAGGCAGGGAAAGCCCAGGAAGGAGGCCACGTGCTCTCCGATTCCACCAAAAGCAGTCGTGGAAACCATGACTAAGTGGCGGTCCAGGCTGCATGGCCCGTGGAAGTGCTGAGGCTCGAGCCGGCCCTCCACCCTCTGTTCCTCGGCATCCGTGCCCCCCTCCTTGAGCCCCGCGCTCTGCCGAGCACCTGCCGCCACACGCAGGGTTTGGTCTAGCAGTTTATAGCCAGTGTGCGCTGTTGCCTTTGATGTATGTTTTTCTTCCCCTGGTGGGGTTTCAAAGGCTCTTGTGACCTCTCTTGCTCTGGTTAAACTCTGACGTTTAAGAGCTTAACTGAATGTGCCATAGAAAAGCCAGCTCTTCCTGTGTCCAGTGGGAGAGCCATGAGGACGATGGCGGGCAGGAGCTCTGACAGGGGCCTCGGGACTTGCACGCAGGTGCTGTGACAGTCCCACCTCTAAACCCTGAGCGGCCCACCACGTGTGCCCAGGGGCCCCCGGCGCCCATTTACCGTGTGAAGATGCCGACTCACCCTGTGTGTCTCTTTCCAGGCGACCTCATACATTTGCCTCCCTACCTTCGAATGGACTTCTTGTTGAACCGAAGTGGTCCAGGCACCAGCAGGGACCTGAGTTTAGGGCAGGCGTGCTTGGAGCCTCAGAAAAGTCGGACCCTGAAGCGCCCCACGGTCCTCGAGCCCATCCCCATGGAAGCCGCCGCCTCCACGTCCTCCGCCCGGGAGGGACAGCAGTGGCAGCAGGGGGCCGTGGCCACATTACCTCAGCGGGAAGGGGCGGAGCTGGGACAGGCGGCCAAAATGAGCAGCTCCCAGGAATCCCTGCTGGACTCGCGGGGCCACTTGAAAGGCAACAATCCCTACGCAAAATCCTACACCTTGGTATAACAGACAGCATGGCTGGACAGCGGTTGTACATACGATTTAAAGAATTCAATCAAAGCTACCTTTTTTTTACGGAATTCCAATATTTATAATGAAAGAAAATTGCCAAAATATATTAAAAAAAAAAAGAGAAAATACTGAAAAGCCACAGACAGTGCAAAGACTCTCCTGCCTTTTTTCTGTCTGAGTGTGAGCTCCATCCGCCTGGGCATCTGATTTTTTGGGAAAGAGTCCAGTTTTATGATCTTCACAGGCTATTGCATTTTTACTGATTTTCTACAAAGTGCATGGGGGACTCATTAAACCTTCTGACTGGAGGTTCTATCACACAAGATTCAAGAGAGAAAACAGGAAAAAAAATTTACCCGCTTTGTGAATTTACAGGGGACATTGATTTGGGGGCGGGGCAGCTTTAGTCTCGTTTGCACACCTGTCTTTCCCGTTAGAAGCGGGGTCCTCAGTTTGACCTTCTTCTGTTGTTACTTAGGATGAGTGGCGTCAGTGAAGGGG